>NC_079159.1:121361176-122848676 GCF_947563725.1 Argiope bruennichi
GATAATGACAATGTAATTGTGGAAGAAAATATTGCTAATGAGGATGAAATATTAACCTATCACGAATTGCTTCCTATAATTTATAAAGTTCGAAAAATTGTTAAGGTATTTAAACGTTCCCCTATAAAAAGGATATATTACTAAAATATATACTAACTGAAAATAAAACAGAATATATGTTAATATTAGATTCTAAAACACGTTGGAACAGTTTACTCCTAATGATGGAACGATTTTTGAAACTGGGAAATCCAATCCAAAAAGCAATCATCGACTTAAACCTGTAAATTAATTTTTCAGATAGTGAATTCGGCTTCATATCCAGAACTATATCATCTCCACTTCCAATAAAACTGATTATTGAGGCAATATATCGGAGAGATTTTAATTTATTTACAGCTAATGCAACAATAAATTTCTTTTTGCAGTCACTGAAAGAACAGCACACATCACTATCTGAAGAATTATATATTACATTGAAAAATCTCATAGAAGAAAGGCATACCGAAATAGAAAATGTCTTATGGTATTTACACATAATTATAATGATTTTAAATATGAAAATGAAAAAGAAGAAAAGCAAAGAACTAATTCAAATCTGATTTAGAGTAAATTTTCTTGAAATTGTTTACCCACAAAACTATCCACATTCGAAAGAATTCGGTTCAATTATCGAAGATTATGATGTCACTATTGTCGATAGTGAAAAGGAATTGTCTCTTGAACAAAAATTAGAATTAGCGATAAATAAAATTTCAACGAACCAAAAATACAATACAGAAATCAGTTATATCCAAAACCATCCGACGTGAAATCGATTTATTTGAAGATGAGGGATTTAGAGGTAAATACTTGGAAAAAGTATATCGCGCATTGCTAACAGTACCACCAACTACCGTAGATGCCGAAAGAGCGTTTTCGACAGCTGGTAATTTTTACACAAAATTACTTTTCAGGCTTAATGACAGTACAATTGATGCATTATGTTTTTTAAGATCACATTTCAAAAATTTGTAATAGTACCACAGACTGAATAGTGATATTTACACTTTTTTTGTGATTTAAATAAATAAGATGCTTCTTTACTTTTTTGTGATTATATACTGTTATAATTTATAAGTTACAAATTATTTTTGTGATATTTACACTCTCTAACAAAACTGGCAAATAAAACAAAGAAACACCTATGTTTCCTTTCTTTTTCTAAAATTTCTAATACCGGTATTAATACCGGTATCCCGGTATTAAGATTTAAAAAATACCGAATACCGGTATTGAAATTTTGGTCCGGTATTGCAATCCCTACTTGTAGCCCTATCTTGATAAAATTTCATTTTTTAAATCACTAGACTAAAAGTGACAATATTTTAAACAGAAAGATATAATTTGTAGTGTACTAAAAATGTGTGCTTTCAAAACTGGATTTTTAAAAAAAAAATTTATTCGGAATTTAAGTCATTATGATAATGCAAAGATTTCTTTTTTCCTCAATAGTAAAATTTGGAATAGTTTTTCCAGGATCCTTATTCAAAATTTTCATTTCTTCCAGCAAAGTGCACATCACGAAGGCCACTCTTCAACAGCTGGATGGTCAGTTCGAAGCTGAACCAGGTAACGGACACCAGAGAGATCAGTACCTCGCTGATCACCAAGTCGAGACCTTTCTCATTGTTCCCACCAAGGTAAGGCACTGCCAACTCCTGAATTAAAACTATCATATTTAAATCAGAAGAGAGAAAGATTTTTTTGCTCGTACTTTTCTTTTCCAACGAAGTCTGAACTGAGAAACTCTTAACGATAATCTATAAAAATAAAATGCAGTTTATACGCGAGTTGAAACTCATTCTAATAAACAGATTTTCACCAAAATTTGCTCACAAATGTTATGAAGTATAATAAATATTTTAGTGAAAGTTCCTTGACATTTATTTAAAAGGAGAATTTTTTTATTAATTTAAAATTGTTTTCAATTATAAAAAACTCTCTTTTATTTTATGATCATTAATATTGAATGAGGATATTTTATATCTTTTTATTTACTTGATTTTGAGTTATTAATTCCCATATTTAATAATATTTTATATAATTCTTTACAAATTAGAAATGACTCGTAAAAAATCAATTTCCGATTATTAAAAAATTTTTGATGTAACTGTACTTTTTGGCAAGCTCGGAGATTAATCGATTGATAAAAATAATATTCCCATTTTAATTAAAAAGGGAATTGCAGATGATTAGGAGATTTTTTATACAATAATTACCACTTAAAACACAATAATAATTATACTGTACATAATTATTTTTACATGCGTGTTAGCATTACTTCGACTGCAGTAAAATCTTTTATCCTTTCTCGCACGTTCATCAAATATGCAAGAACTGCTGATTTGGAATGATAAATGCGTCCTGTTTTATTCTCCATGTTATGGTATGTTGGGGTTATTTAAAATATTGTTATAATAAATTACGAATCAAAAGACCAAAAGTATTGATATTTTGACTTTTTTTAATGCCAATTAATTTAGTCGCGGTTTCGTTATTGAAAGCTCTCTAGATCACATATAAAGATTAGAAAGACTTATTTAACATATTATATTACATGTCGTTTGAGTTTGTTCTTCTTCATTAGCCCGTTGCATATATTCAAACCAAAGCTAATACAATATCAGATAAATAAATCATTTATAATGATCATAATCTAATTAATATCAAATAATAATTATACAAATATCAGATAATTAATGCCTAGGTTTGTGCTGCTTCAGCCATCGAAGGTGTTTGAAGGTTTATAGGAAAATACATCATCCAAGCCCGCAGAAAACTCCAGAGCAAACTGAACCCCCTATTTAGCAATCAATGCAGAATTTACATTTTTGTGTTTAGAAGGGCAAATTATTTGCTGATGTGGCACATGGAAAGAAAAATAACCTTTATGCAATAAAAAAAAATAAAAAAAAATAGAAATTTATTAGATTGCATTATGAATTTAATATCAACATAGTAAGTGAAAAATTCCATATAATAGATTGCTATTACACGTACAGAAGATATAAACAAAAATTTTCGAATTTTTTTAAATGATATTCCTATATCTGAATATCTGAAATAAAGTAAGAAAAGGAATCTATATTTTCAAAGACAAACTACTATCTAAAATATCCGAAAAGATTTATTTTTTTTGAAATATATATATATATATATATATATATATATATATATATATATAAGTGAAACCAAAAGTAGCAGCTATGTCAGAAAAATGTAAATTATTAATAAATGAGTCGGCATAGAAAAAGAAAGAAAATTCGAGCTTCTAATCTGAAACATCGTGGCATCGTAATGGTTTACTCTTGATTCATCTGGCTGTCGCATTCGATGAATAAACTTTTACATCTCAAATATAATAGAAATAATGCCAACTGAAAGCATTATGATCTTGAAAAAAATCAAGAGTTAGTTGAAATATTAGTTAAAATAAACTGAACAATGTAACATCTGTTTTTGCTTAGTTGCACTAGAAGAAATATCATTAAAAAAATTGTGTTTACAACTAATTTTGAATCATTTATTAATACTACAGAAAAAATTATACAGAAGTGTAACCAATAGCACTGGAAAGCTACATTTTCGTATCCAAACTGACATAAAAATAGGGATTTGTATGATAATAGATAACCAAAGTCATTGACGAAAAATGACTTTGGTTATCCAGCTAAGATTTAAATTATTTTTTTAATAAATAAATCTGATTAAAATTCTGAAAAATTATTTCTAAGTGAATAATTGTTGCTCAAGCATTCGTGTTACTTGCCAAGTTTACCACCACTACTACGTCTAACGGTTTTTAGAGAATTTTGAAAGTTTTTTATATGAAGTTTTTTGATAGTATGGCAGTCTCAAAACATTATGACTTTAAAACATCGAAATTTAATCGACAAATATTAATAGATAACAAAATTCTAAAATAACATTGAAACGTAGTACTGTTCAGGAACAGATATGTATGAAAGAACCATTATGGATTCATTTTTTTAATAATTCATTTTAAAGCAATAATATATATTTTTCGGAACAATGAATGAGTTCTCGTATTAAGTGAAAAACTATACAACCATTTACTTTTCAGGATGCAAAGAATTAAATAAAACTCTTTATAATTCTAGTAAATAGCACGTATGATAAATTTGTTGATACGCAACAATTCATATTAACGGATATACAAAGAAAGAAATACTAAAAAATATTTAATTCATCGAAAAAATTAAAGCATTTAATGAAGCAATATGAACAAGGATTAATAAATAAGGGTTTCTTTTAAGATAAGCCCCGAAATGAATCAGTTTAATAGAAAATTTTAAAGAATACAAATGGTACAGAAATGATTAAAAAAATTTCTTTGCACGTTGGGAAACCGAGCAAAAAACCAGAGCTAAACGCATTTTTTAAATTGCAAATCAGAATAAACCTTTTTTGCGCACATCCGCACCTTCCGTTGATATTCAAACCTTAACAAACATAATAGAGAATGCAAAAGGTTCCCCGTGATGCATATTTAAATATTTTATAGGTCCCTTTAATTATAAAAGAGATTTCATCCTTTAAGAATAGACAAAACTGTTTGCCAAAGAAAAACTTAGATTATTTCATTTTTTTCTACTTTACCACATGCTGATTTAAACGTCTCGTTCTCCTTAAGAAGGTTTTTAAGATGCGTCTTAATAACTTATTCATTAACTTCAGTTGGAAGCAAGGACTTGTGAGACAAACGAATGGAACTATTCAATATATTGTTCTTTATTTTTTAAGGTTATTTTAAAAAATATTTTCTGAATAGAAGTTAGTTTTTTTATTCCTTTAAGATAATATTTTATGCCTTTATTGGTTTGCAAATATTCATAAAATTATTATTCCAGCTTTATTGGAAGATTTATGCCAATTTAAACTTATTAATCTTCAAATGTTTTTAAATATTAACAAACATGTTTTATTGTAGCTAATTGATGTAATTGTAAACTATTTAAACTGATTAGTTTTTAAATCATATTCTTTAATCTGATTTACTATTTATTCATGGATAACTTAAAAAATTCCAATAAAATAGAATTTTTCTCTCTATTGATTATTCTTTCATTTTTACATTTTAGTCTAAAAGAATCTTTTTGAATATGGATTGCCAATTATAAGATTTCATCGTAAGAATGAATTTGTCCCATTGGAATGGACCCATTTTCCATTAGAAAACAGATTAAATTCTTTTATCAAACATACTTTTCCGTTAAGTTATTTTCTAAACACGAAAAGCTAACTACTTTTTCTTTCACAATCGAAACGCTTCATGAAATATAAGTACGAAAATTAGCGCCCAATAAATCACCGAATTTCTTGATCACGTCATTAAAACGAATAAATAAAAGGAGTAGGGAAGAAACATCAAAATATTGATACTTTATCCGTGCTAATACTCCATTTACGTGCGCACCGTGTAGAGCTCGTAAAGCTTCATTTAATTTCATGTCATCACATCGTTCGGTAGGAGCAAAAAGGAAAGAGTTGGTTACTATATCATCATCACCTTAATCGCACTATCAATTCAACGGCTTCTCTAAAACATAATAGCAATCGAGTGGCCGATACATTACATTCAACACGAACAATTCTGGTGCCTCGCTGTATAATAACCTTCTCCATTTACCTTCTGTTGCCACAAAAGCTACCGATATTACCAGGCTTGTTTTTCTGCTCTGTCAGTGGTCTAAATATCGAATTTTCAATCAATAATCGATATAAGCCACAACACTTTGTCAAACCACATCGGCGCTTGCTTTCGTGACGGTGGTGGAGAATAAATCTTTTTCATATTTTTATTGCGTTATTACATTATTCTGAAGGGCATCAAATTGCGACGTCGGCACACGTTCGATGTAACGTTAAAATGGTGATTAGGTAAATGAGGTTTCGTCTTAGTTGTTTGAGATCGTACTTATATTTTTAGATATAAAAAATTCCTCACAATTTATATATATCCTGAAATTTTTCCTCTAAATTTCTTTAAACATTTGACCTGCGAATTACTTAATTTCCTAATTAGATAATATATTCTTTGAGAGACATTTATAGTTATTTTAATTCCTATTATAATGTAAAGTGTATATTCAATTTTTGTAGTTTCAATTATTCAACTTTTCAATTTTCGTAGTTTAAATTGTATACTATTTTCACTTAATTGCAGATATAAAACTGAAAAGTCAGTCATTCGACGCGTAGATCAAACACGTCTTTGTATATGAAAAAAAGTTAATGCTCTTTGTCTTAAAATGAAGTGTTCGAAAATACGAAAAATATACTTTTGATGCAAAGTTTTAAAATTTTATTTGTTCTACCCAGCAATGTTTCCTTGAACATTCTATCAATGAAAGTGAAAATTCTAGCATTTTTTAAAACTTTTCAATTTTTAACATACACTGTATAATTCTATTAATTTCAATTTTTTAACATAAACAATAACAAAGATTGTTTTTATATTGAAATTATTTTTCCTTTCATTATATCATTTGTTCGATTCTTCTGCAGTATAATAATAATCATGTAGATCGAACTGATCCAAACCCAACGTCATTTCCGCAAGAAATCGATTCATAAAGAAGAAAATAATTCTCATTTTCGCAGCAAAAGTGTTGTTGTAAGCTAAATGTGGGGATTAAAATAGAAATAAAGACTGAAACGACAGAACCTATTGTGAATAACTAAAGTGAAATGGATATGTTAACTTACGCACACGCTAAATTTTTACAATTACGTTTTTTTTTAAACATTTATTTATTTTCTACAGCAAAACTTACGTGAATATAAATTATGCGAAGTTTTGTTCGCCCGATTTTAATCCTTGTGAATTTTAAGAATTAAAATCGACGTGTCTCAGTTGCCAGTGTAGTTAATTTAGCCAAGTTAAAGAAGCACCAAGCCTTCTGCAAATCAACAAGCCATTTTCGCTACAACCATGATTTAATATATTCAAAGAAAATGAAACGAACATATTTTGTAAACTAAATTTATCAAACAGAAAGAACAAACTAAATTCTGAATTGTATCAGCAAATGAATTTAAAATGCGAAAAAAAATTCATTATATGATAAAAATGAAATGTAAATATTCGGAATTTGTTTCTGTGTTAAAATACCCATTAAGTCAATTATATTAAAACTGTAGCACCTCTTTTTCCCCTTGTGCAGAGACCGCCCCTTTGTGGCGTTTTACAGAAGAGAAGCAGTTGGACGGCAGACCTGCACCCTGAGATCAACTTTTTCCCTATGCGCAACCCTTGTGCTAACGCCGAATGCAAACGGGGAATCCCTCCACCATACTGTTTTTTTTAACCTAATTGTCTATGTGTGTTCGTAAATTTTGTAGTGTAGCTGTGTTTGTGGAAATTAAAACGAGTGTATTTAAAACCGGGTAGTTCATTAGAAAACCACAACACACCACTATAAAACGTACTTTTTTCACTTCTATGCCAATTCTCCTAATCATGCTATGAATGGTAAAATCGACAACTTTTTCCTTTATAATTCTATTCTTCTATTTCTAAATAGCATGTATACAAATGGCGTTGTTTTTGGCTTAGTGCTTCTTTGAGCTCTAAACGGGCATATTTTAATTGTGGTTACTCTGTATATATAAAAGAGATTTATTTTTGAAATATGTTTGTCTTTTCCATATTTTTCAGCTATTAAATGTTTCCTTTTACATATTTTAAATTTTAATTGTACGACAGAATGTATAAAATACCAAACTGTAAAACAAGAATGTTATTTCATCTAAAAATAGTATGAAGCTTTTAGAATGAATTTGAAAAATTCGTTGAACACCTGATTCGGCTTTAAATTATGGGTTTTCCAAATTAGTTAAGTCGCTATACAAATCATGCGTTTTATAATCTTTTTTTAGTTTTTACAAATAAAATAAATTTAATATTTACATGAATTTATATCAAAACATTCACAATTCAAATTCATCTTGTCGTATTAGAAAGTGTTCTATTTTGTAAAAATTATAGTGCATATATTTTTAAAAAATATTAACTAAACAAAAAATCGTGCACATCCATCAGATTAACACATTATTTTTTGGCCTAAAGGGCTACAATTTCAAATATATTTTAGAGATTAATATATAGTATAATAATTAAATGTAAAGATCGAACGAGTATTTAGGTGCAGATGCTTCATTTGGGATCTTAAAAAGATTGGACACCCTATTCATTAAATGTTGAAGCAGAAAAGTAGACAACTTTTGTCTTTGCTGTATATCAGCATGAATGTGATTTGTTGAACTTTGAGAAAATTCTATATGGTTGCAGTTAATGAACAAGTATTTATATTTAATTTCATCAATTAAATAGTTTAACAAAAGGTTTAGAAAAATAAGTATATAATACTTTAGAAAAATAAGTAGTAAAGTATGATGTAATATAGTCAGAGTAGATGATGTGGTTCCAATTTACTAAAAATTTATTTAAAATTAAGATTAAGTGTATTTTTTATGTAATTATAGAAGTTGCTTAAATTGGATCACAAATAATTGTTTGCATTAGAATTGTCCAGAGAAACGGTTATTAAAACTCACTATTCTCATAAATTGAAATAGGAGCAAACCAAAGAGAAAAACAATAAAGAGATACTAAAAATATCAAATGGTGATTCAAAACTAAGAACAAAAACTATGCTCATGTACATGTTGTATCATATATGAAGAAACATAAGAAGGAAAAAGATAAAGCAGTGTTTAAAGAAAGAGATGATGCATTTTTTCAATTAAAAATCAAATTGACCTCCTTTTTACTGGGTTGATGACTCGACTGTATTATTCTCTTTTTTATAATTTTTAATGTGCTTGTCTTAAAAATTTAATTGCTTTATTTCGAAGATAAAAAATGACAAAAACTATTCTACCATTTCTTTACAAGTACATTAAAACAAAGCAACCTGCCCCAATTTCGGATAAATTAAATTAACCTCCTGTACATGGCAAATAAGGATTTTTTTTACTTCTTAAACTCTCTACCATTCTGCATGACAATTTTTGTTAATATATGATTATCAAATTGGAGGTGCTGTATAGAGAATAACAGCTCGTCTAGACGGGTACCTCATCTAATTAAAAAGAATTATTAATGAGAAATATTTCGAATCAGTATTCATAAAAATCAGAATAAATTTTCTTTTCATTCGATAAACTTTAAAAATTAAATACCGTTTTAATATTTTCGGTATACTTATGTGCATAAAAATGTTGGAGAATGCAAATACGCATTTCTTTTTTGAATACTAAATATTTATAAGCCGTCCAATTAAGAACTTCTTTCCTTTTTCACAAGAAATTATACTTTCTGAAAAGAAATAATGTTAACTATCATAAAATTATAATTTTTCCAAATTGATTAAAAGTTAATTAAAGCCCCATTCTTCAACTGCGGTAGTTGCAGGAGAAACACTAAAGAAACTGTAATCGGTTTACCCTAACCACGTTATAATAATCTTCATCAATCAAACATTTTAATAGAAGTTTAACATTACTCATTCTTTTCTTTTATGTACCTTGAAGAGCAGCTGTTGTTTTGTCGTCTGTAAGTAATGATCAAAATACTGATGATGTTGCATCAAAAATATCATTAGCTAGCTACATGAAAAGTTAATTAAAAATGGATTCTTTTCAGCTACTGTTCCTAGAAAAATCGTAATAACGTTGAAGATAACGAAACGAAGCATGCATTTAATTAAAGTTCATTACCATTTTAAGAATTTATATATCTTCGCCGGTTCTAATTAAGCATTCCTGTTTTCCTTAAATGTAGCATTCCTTCCGATATTTTGAGCAATAACCAGTTAACTGTTTCGACCTCTTCGGAAAATGCGCATCTAAATTGTCATAAATATATAATTATATTAGTATTAATATATAATTATATAAATGTGGGTGTGATGGGTTTTAATGCATCATTCCACTTGGATTAGCTTAATCTTTTTATTCTTGATTAACAAAGGATGATTATGATGATTTTTATTAGTGAGAATTCAATGATGAAGAAGGAATTTATATTGCATGAAGATGGACAGTTGATGTTGTTCAAAGGATCTTTCCCACCTACGCGCGGTGCACTGGGCATTTGCAGAGGAATTCTTCTAAGCAAGAATTCCAGTTCCGGCATTTTTTTCAGAGTGTCATGTTAATTGCCATTGAATAAACTCGTCATGACGCAAAATGTTGTACTTTTTCAATCACGAGTATGCTCGTCAAAAACAGTTAACTGGTTAAAAGTATTACATGAATTTTAAGTAGCGCAAGAAATTATATATCTTTAATAATATTCATTAAATAAAAGATAATAATGTGTGATTTTGTTTTCACTTCATGCATAACTTTATTCTGATTTCTTCTCATTTCTTAACTTTGTTTTTTTTTAATTAGTAAGTTTAAAATGTAGCTCTCGGAAGATTTTTAATCGAATACTAAATAGCTGATGAAATTTTATAAACAAATTTCAGGAAAAAATGTTTTATTAATTAATCAATATTATATATTACAAAATCATTTGCATTTTTATTTCGCATTTTTATAATATTTCGCATATATAATGCTTAATTATAATCCAACATACAATCCATAGCAGATCTTTTACAATTAATTCTTATATTCTAAAACTATCATTAATACAATATTTTAATAGCATCCTTAAATTCCTGGAGTAAACTGCAAAAGCAATGCATTTTCAGATGTTTAAAATCTTCAGAAAGATTGTACCATATAATGTATTCTATCCTATGAAGTATATTTCACTGTATCAATTATACAGAGTGATTGTAAAATCATTGGTCTTTAGGTCTTGATATTTGCTAATTAATAAGATTCGGTTGATAACTGTTTTTGCTGTACTAAGTACCGGTGGTTGAAACTCATACTCGATAGTGCTTGATATTTATTTATTTATTTATTTTACCTGATATAGTTGGTAACCGATTGGATTGGATTAATGCCCGGTTTTGCTGCACCAGGTTGATACGGATTCTGTATTTTACCTGATATAGTCTGTAACTGATTCTTTTCCAGACAGAATGAAACTGGGTACTCTATGCGTTAGGTTTTTCGCACCTATACCAAGATATGCAGCTGGTACTGATATGAATATGAATTCAAATTGAGATTTCGCCTTCTTCAAAAAATGTTTTGATGTTTGTTTTGATGCTTGATGTTTGAAAAAATGTTTTGATTTGCTGGTGGCTTTGGTTATGATTAGTGATTGATGGGTGGGTGAGAAGAGAAAAGGAAGGTCCTGTTGATATGTTCAGCATTAAAAGATGGTAGAGTTACTTATTGTTATGTGTACCATTACATGGGAAGAAAGGGCTGTAATGGCTAGGATTGAAATATACTATATAGCGTCAGTGAAGTAAGGAAGTCAATTTTTTACATTTTCAGGGTGGCGAGAACACCAGGAAAGTACACCAGGAAATCAGGAGTAATAGGGAAAGCCAGTTGATTTTAGAAAAATCAGGGGAAATTATGGACAACAACTTTGAGCATGCATGGGATCGGCGATTTCCCACTATCATTTCTCTATACTCGAAACCTAATGTCGCCAAAACAATCATATCAACAATAACCCGGAATAACTTTCTTTTAAGAATATGGCGACTTTTTGAAACTAAAACTGATGAATGTTTCTAACAGCAACTCTATTAAAACTTTCTGTAAGATCGGTTTTCACTTTTCAAAGAACAGAGAGACTGAATAAGTTATGCCTGTCTTCAGCTCAAAACCTTGCAATGATGCCATACCATGTGATTTTAAGTATGAGAAATTCATGAGCCAAATATGAAGAGTATAAAGAGAAAGGAAGAAAAGGAATTACGTGAAAATATGAAAAGAAAAAAGAGAAGCAGAGTATTCGTTCAAATAATTAAAAGGAAAAAAAATTAAATTCTAACAACAGCTTAAAGAAAAATTTAAGAATTGAGAAAAAAATTGTCCAAACATTTTGTTAAAATTTCTAATGCACTTAAAGCAGAACCGGCTGTTTAAAACAATTATTTTTTTTTATTCCTCTAGTGATAAGCATTTCAATTTTGAAATTAATAATTGATTATTATTTGTAATTTTTTGCAATTTATTTGTAATAGGCAATTATTTGTTATTTTTTATTTGTGTTATTATATTTAATTTAATATTTTACATCTAGCATTATGTATAATAATAAATGGAATTTTAAAAAATTTATAATCCTTTTTAAAAGCATAAGTTTTTGTTTAGAGAAAGTAATTTCTTATGGTTTATTAAAGAAAAAAATTTTAAGTAATATTTTTATAGAGATTTTTTATGCTTAAATCTTAATTAAAATGTATATGATTAGTTATGTATCATTATGCTGTAATACGTAATCCTGATGCTTATGCAAAGACCATTAATTAATTAGGGAGCTCTTTATAAATTTTGAATAACGAGAAATAATCTTTATTTTTAAAATTATTTAACTTATATTGGAGCAGTTTTAATTTTTCATATAATTCTTATGTCATTTTAGAGGCAAAGTATATATTTTTCCATGTAAGAAATGAAATAAACTGTTTTAATACTTTTTATTAAAAGTTATTAAACTATTTTATTAATAGTTTTCTTATTATTTTTATTTTAAATTTATTTAATGAAAGTATATTATTTTTTTTCATATTTAATAACGCCTAAAATTGTTTTCAATAAGTAAATTGTTCACATACAGTGATACTGAGAAAAAAGAAAGCTACGAAACTAATATAATTAGTAGTTGTAAGTCAGGAAAATAATGCAAGTTTTGTAAGGGAAGAGTCAGCGAATTTTTTTTCTATTTATTTATTTATTTTATAATTTCTGTAGCTCCCCTGGTTTTCTTTTACTTGTTATTGGAATCAATCTTTACGAAAAGTGCTAGCTAAGCGAACTTTATTTCTGTTTTCAGAATTAAATCGTCAACTTATGAATTTATTTGATTTCCTTTTTAATGACTAAAATTAAGGTAAAAATTTATTCCAAGAGTATAATATTTTTAATTAAAAAAATAACACTGAAATCCAAAAATAGAAAATAAATGCAAATATTATTCTTTTTTTGTGTGTGCATGAACAAAAAAAGTATTTTAAACCTGTTTTTAATCATTTTGATATAAGCATAAATTGAACCTTTTATATAGTTTGCTGGCATATGTCTTTTTTCCCTCCCAGAAACCCGAGTCGCTGGCTCCTCTGTTGGGCGAAGTGGATCTACGGCGCAGCTTCCGCACTCGTGTCTCCGCCAAGATGAGCAAGTACATGGAGTGCTGGGGCGCAGACAAGCCCTTCGCCAACATCTCCGAATCCACTCTCGCCAAGAACATCAGGCTCACGGTCAGTGTTTATGTAGAACTGTAAAAGCTACATAAGTGAAATGTGTAATTAGTTTGTACACGGTAGAAATTCCAATTATTCTATAAAGGAATGCTTCATAGGTCACTATAAATAAAAATGCTTTTTATGATGGTTTCGTCAAATATATTAAACGGTTAAGTTCTTATTAATGAAAAAGTCGTAAATGTATTTAAAAGAATTATTTATACCACATGCCATTAATCGTATTGAGTGAGAATATTATAGATTTTTTAAATTTATTTCTATATATATCTTCTGCTTTCTATGTTTTGTGGAAATCGAATTTAAATTTATATATATATATATATATATATATATATATATATATATATATATATATATATACAATCGCAGTTAATTTCCTAATTTTTATCTTAATTATGGGCTTATGTTTCCCTTTCCTAAATCTACACGTGTCAAAGAATCCCTATCAGAATCTTATAGTATAAAATCACTGGGGAAAAATATTTCGCGCTTTTCGCTCTTTTGCTCATCCCTTGTGTTCTGGACTGACGATCGTCGCTTGTTGCTGGTACATAATTTATGCCTCCCAGGTTGGAGTATGGCGAAGTTTTTAAAATCTTCTCTTTAGAAAATTTTCTTCTCTCTTCTCTCCTTATCCACGCAAATGCTTAATATATATATATATATATAATATTGAAACATCAAATAACCTCATTAAAAATTTAATTAATAATGAATTTCCAAGAAACTACTGTAATATCAACTTTTTGATTAAACAAAATATGATTTGGGATTAATCCTTTACTTAAAATTAAAATAGAACTTTCCTTGCATATTAGATCACTCAATAAATGGCGCTGGGACACTACAATTGTTTTTTACCTTAAATGCGTTAGCTTGGGGGTGTTAAAAAAAAGCGGAAATCACAATCGATAGCTTAAAATTTCTTTGCCTGCGGCTGGTATGTCCTTTCCTTTTTGTTTTGTTGCTGGTTTAAGTTTTATTATATGGTATTTTTGTTTTATTGTTATTTTTGTTATTGTATTTTTGCTTATTAGTGGATGTATTCTTCTAATTTATTGTTTTGTATTTTCCTTTCTGTTAAAATTGTATATCTCTTGGGCCTAATTTCAGGAGATTTTCGGGTCACGAGGAATCATTATTTGACTTTTTAGTCTGCATTCCTTCACAGAAAAAAATCCCTTTTTTTTTTTTTTTTTTTTTTTTAATCCCTGCCTTAGGATGACCCTTGAAAAAGTCTTCAGGCCGAATTCTTTTTTTTATTTGGTTTAATTTGAATTTCCTATTAACTTGATTTTTATTACTTTTGTCTCAATTCATCTGTGTTTTAGATGTAGCAGCATTTGCGCTCTCTGAATAATATGTTTTTCCTGTTCCATTTTTGGTTTCAGTTTGAATAAGAAACTACTTCATTGAATGTTTTTAAAGTTGCACTTAATTCAACACTTCGTTAATTAATGAAGCTGAAAAATATTATTAGATTTACTTTGAAGTGGGTTCACCAAAAACTCTATTAACTTGGAGAAAAGAAAATGTAAATGAAATTAAGAAACAGGTGACAATGTTTAATCCAGCGCACAAATAGGCTAAACCACTTTTAGATGAATAATTGCCATGACTTGCATATGGAAAGTGATTACCATATGTTCCAAAAGTATTATCTCACAAAAAAGATTTTTTATCGTCTTAAAAATTAAAAGATTGCCTTTTAAATGATATTGATTTCATTTCTGTACTTTATTTTTTATTGTATTATATAATTTTTAACAATTTTTAATGTTATAAAAGCAACATTAAAAAGTGGATGTAATAACCACTTGGTCGAAAAAGTTGGTTAAAAATAATGTATTAAACAAATTGCTTTCAATGATTTTTAAACCACAGTTCAAAACCATTGTTTGAGGTCCGTCTCAAAATATCCCTACTGTTGTTTTAAAATGGGACGTTAATATAGCTAACTTCAACAGTTACTAAGCGAAATTTTTTATAGGTTCCCAATTTTTTTAAAGAATTTCTCCCAAATCAACAAGATTAAAAAATAACTTAGTGCAGGCGATACTTTCATTTTAATTAAAAATGAAATAGATCTGGAATTCTGTGTATTATATTTTATTAAAAAAGTATTTTTATATTAAAGATATTTTATATATTTTAAATCTATAATCATGAAAATAATAATTTATTCTTTATTAACGCCGGATTAAATATTTAGTAGTTCAATGGTGATATTCTGTAGAAATTTCAAGCCAACATTTATAAAGTGTCTTTTCTTTTACCAAATTTGATTTCCCATTTTAAAAATATGTTATGTCCTTTAAAGATAATGAAGTGATGAAGAATTTGTCTGTTCAGAATCTTAGAACTTCTTATTTTCCAGATCTATTTTCTAGATCTTTCTTGAGGAATGTAAATCCATTACTTTTTCTTTTTTCGCCGAATTTTTCATATGAGTGTTTTTGCTTCACTTTTACCACCGATTTTATCCGGAATAAAAGCCTTTATTTATTGTAACCGCCTCATGCCTCCATTATACATATATGCGTATTTTCGCTCTCGCGGGGGTTTCGATTCCCCCAGAAGTAATCGATAGAATAAATATTTAATGAGTTAAGCATAAGTTAGGGCAAATAAACCTGAAATAAGCATTCGTACGAAATATATTACATAAGTTTATAGGTAAAATAAATGTTATCTTTCTGCTTGAGAAGATTCAGTGTGTTCAAACTTGAGCATTCTACTTTTCACAATTAGAAGCTCATTTTATGTAGTCTTCAAAAACTGTGGCATAAATTTGTTTGGACAGAGCTAACAAAAATATTTATTTTTCACGAACTACCGTTTTGATATTGAAGTCTATATTTTTTCATTACGAAAACCAAATTTGTAAAAATATCAACAATGTTATTTGTATTCAAAATCAATGTCTTCCGAAATTCTATATTTTTTAATTCTCTAATTCATAATTTTAATGCAATCTCCATAAAACAATTAACTAGCATTTGTATCAACATTAATCTCTCGTTTCATTAGTAATAAAATTTTCTACGGGATTATTATAAAATATTTTTGAATTCCAGCTTTTATTTTCACATTGGCAAAAGCATACGTCAAAACATACAAGTGAAATAAAGAAGAAAAAAATGCAGGACGTAAATACTGTCGTAGGTTTTTTTTTTTTTTTAAGTAATCTTGATAAGGCATTCAGGCCATTCCGTCCCATCATTCAATCCTTCAAATTAACATGGATGACAGCCATATTAACTCGATATAGCCTTTATTTTTACACTTTTCCGTCGTATACGATCTGACCTAAGAAAAGGTGTTGTTCTTTCTGAGCATTTCAACCTTGAACTCGGTAATTCATTGTTAATCCTCTATTAGCAGCAGTATCAAATAGGTACTACAGTATTACGGTCGTCGAATTATAATTTGTTTTCATGTGACAATTCACCGAATGGTAATTCACTAAATTTCAACTGCAAGTATCCAAAAAATTTAAGAAGATTCGAACATTTAGTCTTATATGACAGTGTTTTAGGATTGATTAGTTGATCGTTATTTTATTTCTTAATTAACTTAGACCTTAATAATTTATCAAGGTTAATACTTATGCACAAACAACATATTTGATACCGTATATGAAACATATTTGTGTTTGAGTACAAATACAGTGAAAATTATTGATTAAAATATACTTAAAAATATTCTAAAATATACTAAAATTTGTGAAAAATATTTTAACGAAAAAAAATTTATATTATCGAAAAACCAATTTTTTTAAGTTGGTGTAAAAATTATTTCGATTCATTCTGCTAGTTATTAAGAAAGCCTTTGTAAAAAAAATTTTATTAAAAATATCATTTAAAAGTTTTTAAATTAGCATTTATTTTCCATAAAGTTCTAAAATTTGGTAGCTCTAGATATAATAAATTGCTCTGTTGAGCGTTTTGAACCTCTTTTTTTTTCAATGTGTATAGCGCATCACACAATTTACAAATAATATGCCTGTCTATTAACACTATCATTGTTAGGAAGAAGATTTCTCAACCGAAGTTTCGTTCTTTTTTCACCCAGCTATCCAAGATCGCATCCGTTTCGAGAATATTGCGACGTTTGCAAACGATTCGAAAATTTCGCTACAAAATCGCACAGCAATAATAAATCTAGGGAATAATTGCGGAGGGTTTATCCGCTGACTCTCAATTCTTTTGCTTGAGATGAAATCCACACGGAGCTCATTTCAAAAATTATTGTGAAAGGATTAAGCATAGTTTCTTTGTAAGCGATAAGAAAACTAGATGAAACAGGATACATTAATACGTAGAAATATATTACAATAAACATCAAATAATAAATATCAAATAAAAAAGTATATGTAGACTGGAAGAAAATGAAATTCTTTTTGTCAATTTCAAAAACATAAATTTAAAAAAATTCAATTTTATATAGAAATTTAATTTTATTTTCAGAGCATAATATAAAAATGAATAACAAAAATGACAACTTAATTTTTTTTTCTTCGTAATGCTTACCATCTCCTTTCTCTACTATCTACTTTGGATCAAATTACTATCAAACTTACTATCAAATTTTATTCGCTGTAAATATTTCCAAAGATATTTTAAGGTGAAAATAGTAAATCTTATGAAAAACTTATTTACTTTCGTAAGTAAAAATAATTGCTCGAACCACAATAAATAATTTCATACGCTATTTTTTGAATGCTTACAAATATGCTTGCCTAATAGATATTTGTTAAATTCAGACATCTCAACGTGCCAACATTTAGCCCTTAAATATATTAACACGTGCCAAAGTTCTTCACTGCTTTTCGTTTTTGAACAGTATGATCACCATTAGTTTGTGACATACTAATGGTGATCATTCTTTATTTCTTAGTAATTGTTTTAGGAATTGATAATAAAATAATGGCAATGTATTTTCATTTCTTAAAATAATCATTCATATTTAGAAGAGAATTGTTACATTCTACATAAACGACTGGTAATTCGCTTATATAGCAGTCCATTATTATTGTTGCATATTCAAATCAAGCAGAGGTCGGTCCCAGAGGAGCAACATTATTGGATAATCATTTTGTAACCGGAAGTACGTTGTATTTCCGGATGAACTGCCATTGGATGTTTGTTCTTTTTAAGTAAAAAGAACGGACACCGCCTGTGTGTATATACCGTAGCTGTATACTCTGCAAGATGCAGACCTTTTAGTTTTTCATTAAAAGAATTTGATTTTAATCTAAATGGCTGGTCTTATTTATACTCTGCTATTTTTGTTGAGAAAAACTCCAACATTAATCATACTTAAAAAGGTAAAATTTATTAAAAAAATCTTATTGAATTCAATTGAGTCTGCTGGGACATATCCACCAGAGAGTAGGGCATAGAATAAAACATAGTTGGAGATTTTCTTGACTAGTTTTTGCTCTGAAAAAGAAAATTGTCTATTCAGTCTGTTCCGTTGGCGACTCAGGAGTTCTGGCGACGTTTCCCAGTTGTTGTTAATGATAGACGGCATTCCCAATTTTTTTCGAACATTTTGGAAAACAGGACTTCTAATTGACCTGAACGAAATTCCATTCATGTGTGTGCGTATGTGCGTAAAACATATTTTTTTTAACATATTCGTGACCGAGAAGACACTTGAATTTTTAAACTCGATTTATTCCATCTCATGAGGCATAATTTACGCACAAAGAATAAGTGGTCAGAAATACAACCGTCTCCATCGCGACATATAAGTAAGAGACCGAAGTTTTCACCTCAGTGATTTTATATTATGAGATTCTGATAGGAAGTATCTTTGACACGTGCCGATTTAGGAAAGGGAACGCTCGGAACGTGAGAACCCGCTGAATTCAGAAGTTTTACAGAGCTCGTGTAGCATTAATTAAATAAAAAAAATAGAATTGGATCAGGAAATAAGAGAACATTTTAGAATGAAGTTAATATGGGCTAAATTAAGATAAAAATTTGGAAATGAATTAATATTTAAATTAGATTAAGATACATATATATATATAGAGAGAGAGAGCGAGAGAGAGAGAGAAAATTCTATTTTGTTAAAAGTTTTATAATTTTAATTGAAATTAAAATTAGCTTTTAATTTTAATGAAAATTAAGAACTAAAATAAATATAAAATATTTACTGCAGAAATAAAGAATATTCCCTGTTTAATCCACCTTGTTTGTTTGTTTGTTTTTTTTGCTATTTTGCAAGCAATTCTTGTTAACTTTTTTTCACATTACTGGAAGCTCGACAATATCTAATTTTATTTCTTATCCTATGTTTCTTATAGTTTTTCAAAAGAAGGATTTTTTTTTCACTTACGTTGAAACACGCCCCCACAAAAATTTCGAAAAATGTATTATATAGATTAATTATTTCTTAGATAAAAGCCTATATTCTACTTTTTTTAATTGGTGGATCAATATCTTAATAAAAAGCATGCTTTCTCTTTAATGAAATTTACTTCGCATGGAAATTTTATCTTGGAATCTCCCACGAAATCATCTTTTATTCTTTATTTATGAATGGTTCCATTTTCAAAGCAATTTTGTTTTTATATTCTAATTAATTTTTATAAAAATTAAACAGGTTCTTTTATCTTAATGAAATATTACATTTTTCTTCAAAGTAATATAGAGTTTCAAGAATTAATTTAGAAAAAATTACATTTAGGCTTTTTTAAATAGATTTCCTGCTGTTATCGGTTTCCTTTCTTAGAAAATCTATAAACTTCCCACGGACTTCAATTATGAATACTTAATTAAATTTATTCAGCTTGTTTCAAATTGCAATGCTTTTCTCCTTTTTTCCAGAGTTTGGCACTCATAGAAACTAACCTTCTTCCTGGTGCTGATTCTGGATTTAGTTGTAGGTGAGCATACTTTCTCTTCAAATTTTATTTTTACTCAGTCGGTAAGAAATTCAAAATTTAAAAATTTCGCGTCACAATTCAAGTTTAATTAAATATTTTTGATTTGAATGATTGGCTGAATTAATTTCCATAAATAACTTTCCTTGATTAACGGAAAGCACTTTGAAAAAATAAAGGAACACTGATAACAAAGTATGACTTCATAGCAAATGTGAAAAAATGAAGCATTTCTAGAAATACGAGTTCAAAGCAAAACTATTTCGACTTTAATTAATCTATTTCGGAAAACTTTTTTTGTATTACGATTCATTCCGTCTTTGAATAAATAAACATAGAAAATTAAATTGAAAAGTGATCGCCACCAGAAATTAAGAGAATTGTAATCATAATTAAGAAAATAAGAATTATTGCTACAAAATTTTGAATGGATTGAAAAAAGAAAATATTTTCATTATTCCACTATAAATTTATTTGGATCGTTCTTTTTTTTCAGTTTCAGTAATAATCTAATCTCCTTCTGTAATCAAAATTAAAGGAAAAACATAAGGACTATGTGATAGCCTAACAATCAAAAGTCAGTAGTATCAAATTAGGCAAAATATTTTATCTCGAAATATCGATAGTGTGACACGAGCGAATTGTTTATCAGTTGATTAACACGATAATCTGCTCTCCACAGTATTACAGATGTTATAATTCCTTAACATCTTTTATTTTCTTGTCTATGAAGATAGAGAAAGCATTGTAATCACTTAAAAATTGGGACTCAAGATTCTGATGAATCTCCACGTTTTACACTTTCCTGAGTTCGAAAAACTACTTTTTGGAAAATGTCTGTCTGTGGCAAAGATAACTCAAAAGTATGAAAGCAAAAGGATGAAATTTAGTTTACAGTCTTTATTCGAATTTTGTAAATTTCTATCAAATTTTAAGTAAAATTTATTCTCAGGAAGTCTATCTGTTCGGCTGTTCGCTAAAATTTATTCTCAAGATGTCTATCTGTTCGGTTGTTCGCTAAAATTTATTCTCAAGATGTCTATCTGTTCGGCTGTTCACTAAAATTCGCTACAAGACTTAATACCTATAGTGTATAAATGAAATTTTTTGTCATATCCAATTAGGGGTTAAAGGTCTGTCGGTCTGTACTCTCAGAAGCACGTAAATGTGATAACAAAAATCCACTGACTTAAAGATATATCAAATTTGGTATGGGAATTTGTGACTGTAAGTGCAGTTTTGTGTCAAATTTTTGTTTCAATTCGGTTGTAAAAAAACGCGTCTAAAGCACAAATTCGATTTTCGGATGCTATTAACTGCATGCCAAGGATTAATCTGAAAAATATTTGCCAAAGACCGTATAATAGATTCAGTAAAAGTGAGAAATCCTCCCTAAAGCCAATACCATGCAGGAGTTTTCCAAGTTTCACAGTTTTTACCCTCCTACGAGATGGAAGATTACATCAAGAGAATAACACTTTTATTGGAGATTATGCAAGAAACTTTTAAGAAGATCGCTCCTTCTAGTTATCGACGTTTAAATAGTCTGCCCATGTTGTAAGAATATTCTCCCGAAGACTCAGCAAAAACTGAGATATGCTAAAATATTGTAATTTTTTAGCGCTTTCCATATCGAACGGCAACGTCTGAATGGCAGCCATACTCACTTGATGCATCAAAATATCCAGTGTTATTGTACGTTTTCGTGTCGCTTGCTCTCTTTCTCCTCTGACTAATGACTTCGCTTTGAAAGGTCAAAAACCCCATTCAGCCATCGTACATCTTCTTATTCTCCGATTCACTTCTTCTTGCAGGCAATGCGAGAAGCGCGAAGACCTGGATCCCATCCTGCTCAAGTTCTACGACTCCAACCTGGAGAGGTCCTTCCGGAACCAACCGGACGGCAAGTTCGCTCATTCCATGGCTTGCGTCTGCCTTCTCTTCCTCTTCAATGCCGGACTGCAGCTGCTCGTGTTTGCCCTGTGAGTCACGCCACCTTCTTTTTTTCATTGTTTTTTAATATATAAGGGTTGCCCGAATGAAAATTTAACGAGCTGAATGAAAAGACTGGGCGTTGTAATACAGGTCCCATCGTTTAGGAAGCAGGTTCATGCCTGTAGAAAGATGGTGGCTGTTTCTTGAAGAAGTCCTGCACAGCTTCCTTCACTTCGACATCCAAATGGAAACGTGTCCCCTGTAATGCGATCTTAAGTGTTCCGATCTGGACGCATCCATGTACATCACGAATTTACTGTCGATCAATTTCCTCCAACCGTGAACAGCTTTCACGGTTGAATGCTGTATATAGTACACACCTCCTATCGCCTTTATATTCCTGTTCGGTGGCGCTGATGCAATCGCAAGTGTCCACTTGTCATTTGGACAACCCTCATATTTTCTTTAAAATAATTTGTTTCCTTTTTTTTTTTGTAAGCATTTTTGAATAAATTTTTCACTCATTTCTTAATGCACCGAAATTTCTAAATTTTTCTCACCTGAATGTTTTTGATGATATTACAATATTTATTTTTAGAACATAGTAATCATTTGATCGATTATTATAACTGAATTTTTTTTCATACTAGTGGCGCTACCTCTCATTGAATTCGAAGGGAAAAAAATATAATGAGAAGTAATAAACTTACTAATATTTTGTATTGCTTTTTCGATTGGGCCTCAATTTTTGTTTGTTCAATAATTTTTCAGATATATATTTCATTATTAATTAAAATTATAAAACATTATTTTTAAATTTTTATTTGCGTATTTTTTTATTTATATTATGAAGAAATTCAATAAAAAGCGTGAATTATTATGATGAATCTATTATATGCCATGAAAAAATAGACATTTTTCATTTCTCAATAGGTCTCTTAAATTTTTTCTTATGTACTTAAATTACTTACTTAATAACTGATTACTTACTTAATTATGATGAATTATCAATACTTAATCTTAATTAAGGACCGATAATTCATCATTCATCTTTATAAATGTCATATATGCCATATATTTGAACTAATTTAGGCAAGAATACTTTAAACTGTGTTTTAATTTCGAAGTTGCTATGGTAATAGTTCGAGTTAATACGAATTTTAATAGAAAGATGGTCCCTTACATAAACAAAAATTACATATGTAAAGCTATGTTTCTATGACGGCAGCATTTGTTTACATTTAAATTGATTTTAATGTGTAAGAATTAGCTCATGAGTACTGAATAACGTTTAAGCTATCTTTATGACTACTGTTCAGTTTATATGAACTCTTCCAAAAAAGCTGTCTGCGGACTTCAGCAACGCTATTTGATGAATCTTAAACCTTGATCTATGTAACAATGGAAGAAGGCATATAGTGAAACTTGCTCGATAACGATTTTCATTTCCTTCATTTATTTTAATGATGAATTAACTACAGCTATCCACTTCCTGTGTCAGTATTTTTACATTTCCTTATCTTCGTGAAGTATAGGATTAGAAAGAAAATTCGAATCTCTAAAACCAAACATCAAAGCATGATAATGTTTTAGACTTGCCTTAATAGCATCAGATTTATTGCATTTAGTTCGCAAGGTTTTTTACATCCCACAATTAAGAGAAGCAATGCAAATACTAAAACATTATTATTTTAATATAAAATCAACGAAAGTGAAAATTCTTCTTTGAAATTAATGAAGAATTTTCATTTTTCCTAATGCCCGAAAGAAGCATTCTTTTATCATAATGTTAATGTTGGCAAAAATGTAATGAAACCATAAATTTGGTTTAAATTTCAAAACAATGATAAAAAAAACGAATTAATTCTAAAAATTTATTAAAATTAAAAGAAAATCACTTAGAAATAAAACTGACATAATTCAAAAAACAATTTTTGAAATTTAAAGTAGTAAAAAAATTTGCATGATAATAAGCTTTGAAGTAATTGAAAACATATGTTAAAATTTCTATTGATTAGAATTTTTTATAATCTTAAAATTAGGATTAAATCCAGTTTTTTATTAATTTAAAATATCTGAAAAATGCTTTTATAGAGAGCTTCTACTGCCCCAAAACGAACTGCTTGTCATATTTGATAACTCAAGGAACAAATGATCGGCACATTTCATTTGTATGTAAATATTTTCACATTGCACAGCCTACAAATAGATACCAGCCTAAATATTTAGTCAAGTAATTCAGTTTTACAAATATGTCAAAAAAATCCCTTTAAAGATCAATATCTCACTGTAACCATTTGTATACAAAATTTCAACTGTCTTCTCTCAAACTTTTACAGGGCGTTTACATTTAAAAGAAGGAAGTGGAAAATTAAATTAAACTCATAACGTTAAAGAAAATAAATAGCTGATATCAAACTAAGCTTTTAATGAACCATTCCCAAACAGTGCATTTGCCGCTTATTTGTAATCTCAAAACTTGATAATCAGGAAGGAATATCAAATTTATTCAAACATTGTAAAACCGCAGAAAATCCTTTGAGATTAAATCATTAGCCTATTAGTGAATCTATAGATTTACTACGAAAGAATCGGATGAGGTGGTTCGAATCCCAAACGACTGCTGTTGCGCAAATAAATCGACTTTCAGTAGTTCGAAAAATTGGCATTTAGCTAGATCTCATCGTATTATGCAAGCACCTCCTGGGAATATTTCGTTCCTTGAGACGGTTTCGTAGAAATGGAGAAAATATGCTTGGAGCTCCTAAATCCGTCTACAACTTTATAGGGAAAGATATAATTGAGTAGGGTCGATATGATGAGAGAAAATGAAAAAGAAATTTTTCAAGAGTAGGTGAAATGAGAAGCTTAAACCGGAATGGAGGGATAAAGGAATGGATGTGTGAGAAAAGTAGTAGAAGAACCCCCATTGTTGTCTCTAGATAAAAGGATTTTTTTTTTTTTTTTGCTTGCTCCTGGGATTCTTAGACACTTCCCGGATCGCATTATTATATTTTTATTATATCTTATACTTATCTTATATCTTACACTTTTTATTATATCTTATACGAAGTATGCAGAAAGTATTGTTATCGTCAAGAAATTGGAATTCTAGATTTTCATAAATCTCCTCGTTTTCGGCCTCTCTGAGTTCGAAACACCCATTTTTGGTTTCAGTTTAGTTTGTTTAGTTGAGTTATATTAACGTCCCGTTGTAAAGCAACACTAAGGCTATTTTGGGACGGACCCCGTCATTTTGAACCGCGGTCAGATGACGAGCCCATTTTTGGAAAATGCTATCCGACTGTCTGAAATATAATTCAAAAACGCTTTGCGATAGAGTGAGGAATACGCCGGCGTCCTGGCATAGGGGTAGCGTGTCTTCTCCATGATCTGGGCGTCCCGGGTTCGAAACCCGGTTTGGGCATGGTTGTTCTTCCGTTGTTCTATCTGCGAGATGTGTGAATGTGCTCTCCTGTAAAAAGGGGTTGTGCAAGCGAATGAGTGATGCGAGAGTAGCTAAGTCGTACTCTTGGCCCTAGTTGGCGCTACTATAAAAACAAGAGACGCTCCCCCCACAGACTTGAATCGGCTGTCTTCGAACAGCGGGCTTGTCCGTGGCAAGTGCCACAAGAAACAACAATATAGAGTAATACGGTCATTAGACCTAATTTATAGATTTTTATCAAAGTTTGAACGAAATCTATTCAAATGAAGTCCATCTGTCTGACTGTTTCAATGTAAGTTAATATGATAACTACAAACGAAGGGAGTTATATGGATAACATTCAGTACACAGATTTAAAATGCATATTGTAGACACACATCAAATTTTGAGCATTTAAACGCGATAACTCAATGACTTAAACATATCAAATTTGGTATATGATTTTCTGCTTACAATTGTAGTTTTGTATCTGAGTTTGCCTTCAATCGGATGGGGAAAAGGAGCCAAAAGCACAAAATGTTTATTCTTTCAGGTATAACTGATGAAAAATGAAAATAGGATGATTTTGTTGTTAAAAATGCTTGAGAAGAGAACTAATGTGATATCTTTCGTTGCTCTCTGATATAACTTCTGCATTCATTTCGGAATTTTTTTTTCTCTATAAATGTCAGTACATTCAATAATAGAGGAATATAAACCGAACTGCTGTGTATATAAACCGAAAATAACATTGGAAAAAACTGAATATACTTATATGATAGTTGCAAAAAATAAGTTTTGAAAACGTTTTTTAGAAGAACGCTATTTCCCTTTACATAGGTACCAGCTCACCTGCGTGATTGAATGAATCATTAATATTCTTCAAATTATATTCATTCATTGTTTATCGGATAGGGGAACAAGCTACGTTATAAGAATTGGTGATGCGAAAACAGCGGATTCAAATCTTAGTTCCTCTATGTAGGTGTTACATGTTAAATCTATGACGACTCAAATCTTAATTGAAATTTTGGAAATAGATAACTATCACTGGCACAGGTGTCATGTACAAGTGACAAAGTCCAAATCGTATCATCTAGACTTTGTGGATTCGAATAACTTCAAGAGGTCATTGTAGCAGAAATCATTCAGTCACTGTCAAATGAAGTTGATATATTGCGATGTATTTTATGTATGTAATAAATTTCTATACATTCTCTCTTTTTCAGGTCCGTGCCTCTGATCGGAACTCTGACCTCCACTTTCGTGGTGATTGCGACACTCACATTGGCCGTCTGGATCCAAAAGGCTCAGGTACGGGAAAACTACATTCGCTCGTTAAGCAAGTTGGTGCTGCCTTTCCGAGGCTGTAGAAGTCAAGAAGAGGGGAGGGGATATTAGATGCTCTCTGGTATCATCAAAGAAGCACTTCAATGCGTTTATGTCGCTTTTTAAAGCCAAATATGAAAAGAGAATGAGATATTAATTCTGTACCCCACTTATACTTTCTAAATCAGTGATGAGAACGAAAGGTGGAGGAACCGTTTTCTTCATACCATTTGCTTTTGCTACGTAATTGTGCCTCTCATTTTTATTTGTTATTTCCTTTAAAAAAATATTTAAAGGATTTTGTACCCTAATTAAATAATAAATAATAATGGATTATGGAAGCATCGAGTTTTCATTAACCCCTTAACTGTTTTATTTTCATTGATATCTAATAAGATGACACCTTCTATTTTGGGGATATTTCCTTATTTTGATTCAAATGAAAATCCATTGAATACTTGACTTATCTATGTATTCAAAGTAATTTTAATATTGAATTATAATCGTTATGAAGGGTTTATTTTTTGCTTACAGCTATCAAAATTCGATAAATCGATGCACGTATGGTCCTCGGGCAAAACTGTTAAGCGGTTAATCTCCTTTGAAGATCATCAAGTAGCTATTTTTCCATCTAGCCTCGAAAAGGATATTCAGGTGGAATCTATTTAACTGAAGTATTGATCAACATATTGGTCCAGTCGAAGTGTACTTCTTTATGAGGAAGGATACATAACATCAAGACTGAGAAACTTTTTTGAACTAAAAGTTTAATGAATTTAAAAGCCTTCTTCGTTTTCTATGTATTGCCTTTTCATGTGAATAACATTTAAGATTTAAATCACCTGAGGGCTAAAATATTCCTCTTTTTCAAATATTGAGAAATATCTTCTTTAACCTCTGATGGCAGGCTTTTTACAATACTTTTTTTTTAAATTCTTTACTATTATTTAAATCGCACCAAAACAAAAATATTCTTTTTTTTTTATTTTGAAAAAATCTTTCTTTTGTCCTGGTGGTAGACTCTTTTAACGCTTTTTAACTCTTTACTTTCGGAAAAGTAATTCGATGCATAATTATTCACCTAATATAAGGACTTATTTATTGCTCCAAAAAATAAATATTTACAATTCTTTTAAGTTGAATTTTTCCCAAAAAATTAAGCTTCATCTTCTTACCACTCCGTAGATATTTTTAACAAACATGATAAATAAATAAATAAAACGTTAAAAGGATGTACCATTTTGAATGGTGCTCTCGTATAGCTCTTCTTGGCAAAGGGTTAATATTTCTTTAATATTTTCTGTATTTTCTATCGTTTGTATTTAACTCATCTGTATTCTAAATAATTTTAAATATGCGATTTAAATTTAACCGTGCTATTTGACTTTAGTTTAGATTTTTCCTAATTTTCCTGAATAAAAGTTTCTTATTTTTCTGAGGCATTTTGGTATTAATGGAATGTATTATCATAAAAATTAACAATTTTTGGTTCAAAATGTGACTCAGATACAAGAAGATCAATTTAAATTTTTCTAAAACTTTTCCCTTCATTGTCTGATTGCGATACTTCTAGTGTAGTTGTAGTAGGTTATCTTTTCACTTTCTCATTTGAGAAGGAAGTATTGTAATTGTCAAAACCTTCGAACTAGTGATTTTGACGAATCTCCACATTTCAGATTTTAACGAGTCTTCGCCATTCATTTCAGTGTGTCCAAAAAGAATATTTTTGGGCTTTATTTCTGCCTCTCTGTGAACATGGTCATTCAAAAACGCTTTGAACGAGATGGTTTAAATTTAAACTGACGACAAAATTTGTAGATTTCCATGAAATTTTGAACGAAATCCATTCACAAGAAATCTGTATCTGATTGGTTAACTTGATAACACTAAAACGCAAAGAGCTAGATAGATGAAATCTGTTACACAGGTTTAGCATCTAAAATATAGATCCTTTTCAAATTTTGAACCAAATCTATCTAAAGGTTGACCATCTGCAATATGTACTTTCGTAGCATGCAAACGCATTGACTGAAATCAATGAAATTTCATTTAAGTGATTGATTGTTATATTGTGACTGCAGTTGTAATTCTGTGTCAAATTTTGGAATCAATCAATCGATAAAATACGTGTCCAAAATACGTATTCTCACGTTATAATCTGTAAAAATGTTAGATTCACGCAAAATATCTCGACAGCTGCAGTTCTTCAATGCCATGAGCAGCCTTTTATGCTGGGAGGGGGGATAAAAAATTTATTGGTAAATATTCGGGAATGTTTCGGGAGACCACACCCGCTAGTATGGATAACTTTTATAAGCTTCTATTCTAAATTTCTTATCTTTAAAAAAAGGTGTTAAGTGTTGAAAAAAATGAATATCACTTTTCTAGTTTATAGTTTTATTTTGTTTAGTCTAAATTTAATGAATGCTTTGTTCGGCTATGTTTGTAAGAGCAGTTGTGTCGTTGCAGCGCAGGACCAGCACCTCTCATCACAATCAGTCCTTGGGAACATGTACAACAGATGTCGCCACCAACCACATCCTCCGAGTCATTCTCTTTGTAATCGCGAATTCTTTTATCTTTGCCTCCTCTTTCATAAATATGGTAAGTATGATCGCCGTCTTATTCTTCTATCCATTTTTATTGTATTCACAATCAGCCTATCCATAAAAATACGGTTAAAATTTGTAGAAGTATTTGTGATAATTCTTATTTTCAGACGTCTAAAGGCTCACGCTTTTAGAAGAACCCATTACATTTTAAGAAAAATGGTTTAAACGATCTTCTAATTGTTTGCCAGTACATGAAAATAAAGAATTGCGAAATAACTTTCAATTAATCGATAACTTTAATATAAAAAAATAATAGAAAAATATAGAAGACTGAAGACTTTCTCAAGGGTCACCTTCAAGCAGGGAATCAAAACAAGGGATTTTTTTCTGTGAGGGGTCTGACTTTTGATCCAACAATATTGACCCCTCGTGATCTGAAAATCCCCTGAAATTGAGGCCTAAGAGACACACCATTTTTTACAGAAATAAAACAATAAAATACAACCTCTAATTTAAGAGAAAAATATAATAACATAATATAAACTATATAAGAACACTCACAACCAATTATTTAAAAAAAAAGGAAAAAACATACCAGTAACAGGTAAAACTTTTACAAAAAAAAAATTTTTAATGTCCCATCGTGTTCTTTCTTGCTTCCCGCGTCTTATATAGTTCCTGCTAGAATTCCAAATTTATTATCATTAACCATTTAATTTTATTTAGACCAAAAAATATTTCCTAATTTTGTGAATGTTTTCAATACTATTATCCAGATTACAATAATTCTGAAATTCTACAAATATAATGTGATAATTGCCGCCTTTACCATTACCTCTCTTAAATCTTTTACTATAATTTTCCTTATCTAGAAAATCTTTAAAAATATTAAATTCGCTATAAATGCAGACATTGTTTAAATCTCTTGTTGTTAAAATGCAGACATTGTTAACCATCCTCATTTAATTTACTATTAAGTCTACAAAGTTTTTAAGTTTGTAGACTTAAAGTAAAAAGTCTACAAAGTTTTTAAATTTTCCTCATTTAATTTACTATTAGGTCTACAAAGTTTTTTTTTATTTACTACAAAGTTTTTAAGTTACAAATATAAATATTTTCTATGTCTAATCTTTTGTTTAGTCATTTACATTATCTTCTAGATTGTAGATATTAATATTATTAAAATTATGGCATTGAAAGTGTACTAATTCATAGTCAGGAGTCTTATTTTTTAAAAAGTTTTTTAATATCAGATCTATGGTTATTAAATTCTTTAATTAAGTTCGGTGCTAGTTTGACCTATATAATTTAAATTACATTCTATACAATTTATAAAATAAATCAGGTTTTTGTTTTTACAGAATATTTGCAAGTTTGAAATTTCATTATTAATATGTTCTTTACCTGCTAATGGACAGGTCTTACACTTTTTGTCTCCGCATATTTGATATTTTTTTATATTTTTATGATTTTTCGAACAAAATAATTGTGCCAGTAACTTTTTGCCCGTGAATGCTCCTGGCACACAGTGCCCCTTGGTAGAGCGCGCGACGGGCCAAGCGCTCTGATATATTCTTTATTAGAGAAAAAAACTAAAATTAAAACTTTCTCTCTAAACTATCCTTGTATGTTTCCAACAGTTAAATTTCATAAAAAATCATTAAAATTCAGATCTGTGACTTGTAGCACTAGCAGTTATAATTACTACACGAGAAAACATTTCTTTAAATACTTAAAAATTATCCTGAACAAAATTGAAGATGAATATAACTTTATAATTAATATTAACAAAGAAGTTTTGAATTTTCTTAAAGATAACAACCTTAATAAACTTAATACTTATGATTTTGAAAATTTATACACCAATCTGCCTCACGAAAAATTAATAAATGTCTGTACTTTTATATATGATAAATATTTAAATGAAGGTATTATTACAAAAAAACAACTGGCTAGAATTATGTAACTTTAAAATTACCGAAAATTACGTTTTCAATGGAATAAATTTTTATAAACAAGTAAAGGGCATTCCAATGGGAACAGCTTTCTCAAGTGCTTCAGCCAATATTTTCCTACATTACTATGAGAAAAAAATAAACACAATTTAATAAATGGTTGGAGATATATTGATGGCTTACTTTTGGTAAACTTAGATAATATTAATATTATTTCTAATTGTCATCCAAAAGATTTAATTCTAACTGAAACAAATAAAAATCAACTTGAAGCTACCTATCTGGATTTAAAAATCGAAATTTCTAATGATAAAAAATTAGTTGGTATCTACGATAAAAGGGATGAATTCAACTTTAAAATAATTAAATTTAGTAATTACCATTCTAATATAAACTCTAAAATTTTCAAAAATTAAAAGAGTTTGTAATAACTCTTTTTTCTTAAAACTCTTTTAAGAATTTTCAAATTTTAAAAGAGTTTGTAATAACAAAATGTCCTATATTGAAGCAACAATTAATCTCATTAAAAACTTAACTGCTAATGAATTTCCCAGAAACTACTAATCTTTTGACAAAAATAATAATAGACTTTCCGTTACATACAAAAATAACTCAATAGATGGAGCTGAGACCTTCCAATTATTTATTACTTTGAATGGCGTTGCATTTCTAGCAGGAACAATATAAGACGCGGGAAGCAAGAGAGAACACAATGGGACATTTTATTTTTTTTGTAAAAGTTTCACCTTCTACTGATATGTTCTTTCCTTTTTGTTTTAATAATTGGTTGTGAGTGTTCTTATATAGTTTATATTATTTTATTGTATTTTTCGCTTAAATTGGAGGTTGTATTCTATTGTAATTTATTGTTTTATTTCTGAAAATAATGGTGTATCTCTTATGGCTCAATTTCAGGAGACTTTGGGGTCATGAGGGGGTCAGTATTGTCAGGCCCCTCACAGAAAAAATCCCTTGTTTTGAATCCCTTGTTAAAGTCTTCAGACCTATTTCTTATTTTATTTTTGTTTTTATTTTTTATTTTATTTTTATTCCTTTTTATTTTTATTAACTTGGCATTTTTACTAATTAGGTTTATACTTTCAGTATGTATATGAATATCATTATTCTTTACAAGTAAACAATAAGATCCATTCAATTTCTCTTAAAATGACATATATTCTATATTCTTATTTATAATTGCTTACCCTTCATTTGAAGGTCATTTGTGGCTTTGCAAATACCAATGCACAAATCATTTCATTTTTTTCCATGACAAATTATGAACAAAATATATAATCTAAAGCAAATCATGGGATAACTATAAGGACTGAAATTTGTTTTAAAAACATCTTTTAAAAGCTGGGAATGTTTTGGTGGGAGAGAATTGCATAAAAAATATGAGAAATGATTTCAAATATTACTGAAAGTATTTAATTTTTTTCTTTTTGGAAGAAGGAAATCTAACTTATGTGTATACCTAAAGTTAGCGATTGGGCAAAGATAAAATAATTTCGTATTTTTAAGATCAAACAGGCTTAAATGATATTTATATTTTTCATAAGATTTTTTTTTACTATCCCATTTTTAATTATTCGATTTTTATGAAGCACTTAAATAAATTATATATATATTTATCAGCCAAGTGTTCATCATTTCTCTAACAGGTGATTTGTGTTCCCGAGGACGGTGACTTTCGAGTGACTTTGAATGACACCCTGAATCTTTTTTCGAGACAGGAGCATGATCCACCTCCCCATTGTCAGTATGGACAGGTAAAAGTCCTGCATTCATCGTGATAATAAATGCATTCATCGTGATAATTCATGATAGATTTGATACTTTCACGGTAACTAAAGATGTAAAATAGAACTGAACAACCAATAAAAGATAATATTGTACTAGATGTTATGTGGCATTTACAGAATCGTATTGTTTTTGTAGCAGCGTTTGTATAATTTTTGGTTGAATCATCCCATAACATTTCTCATAGCTACATTCCTACTCGGGGGGGGGGGACACCTCATAATTGAGGATGAGAAGCTTCCGGCATAGTGGTTGATTTTCGCCACCCAGGTAGGTACACAAAAAAATGGGGGTCTGTGCCCTCGCATCGATGACTGGACGTACTTCCCAAGGGAAGAGCTGTACCGTCGCCGGTGATAACCCTAAGAATTCAACCCCAGTTCCTACCAGTGTTTCTGTTGTAGCGGCTCGGTCATTTAGATTTTTCCAGGTCGGAGTAGCCAGTTTAAGTTCTAATAGTTACAGCTTTTATTTAACCTATTTTATATAGATGGCCATAAAATATCTTATGGTGTTTGGAACTCAAATATTAAAATCTGTTCTGTCAGATTATGGCATAGTTGGTTTACCTACTATCTAGATCATGAAATTTGGATTTATGTAAAATAATAGCTCAGATTTTTGCTACTAACTGAACTATGCTCTTAACCAAATCAATTGCACTGAAGAATTTCAGAAATCATAATCCTTTCGGAGAAATTCAATTTTGATGGATGTGGTTCAATGAGTTTTCCTCTCAGCTGCTCCAAAAAAAAACCTTTTATGTTTTATGTGTTTACTTTAAGAATTTATCAAATCTAGTATTTTAAAACTGAATATATGAAAATATAAGAGCAGGAATTCTTGAATAATCAACAGTATTATCGAAACATTTACGTCTAATATGAAAACGTTAGTAATCGGAGATTTTTGTGAGCGTTTCAAATGTACTTCGAAAAATCACAAATAATGAAAAAGTTTTGCGATGCCCGAGTATGAAATTTACGATCATTCCATAATGGTTCAATTCTGCCTAATGCTTCTTTCCTCAAATGTATATTTTCTTAAAGAAAGACATTTCAATGGTAAGAATATTCATGAGCAGTTATTTGCATAAAAGAGGCTATTTCTTGCTTTTAAATCCTCGCATTCAAGAAACGGTTCTCACCTTTCTGCCAAAAGTAACTTTTCGATAGATCCGAAAATGAAAAATGGAAATCGAGAGCATTAATGTTGTTGCCAAGCAACGGTTCTGTCTGAATCATGCAGCAACAGTTTTCGATTACTTATTTCGAGAATCGGAGAAATCCGCTCGTAAAGAGCTTCATTCAATAAAGTTGCGCCCAATTCTTACGCTTTAATATCTCCGAGAAAAGTTTTATTTGGAAGATTTATCTCCGTTTCGTTTTAGATTTGGAAATAAAATAGGCAACCGTGCACCCTTCCTGTCGTATAGCGTAATCTTTAAAATGCGTCCCTATTTGTGGGAGCACATTATTCGGCCCCCTTATAATAGAAACGTCGGACTTGCATGATTAAGTGCAATGTTTTAAAATTTATATTTCGCAATTAATGGGGAAATATTTCAATTGCATGTTAATGCATTGGAAAGATCACTTTGTCAAGGATATTTATAACATTTTCTAATAAGCCTGCATTGTTTAAATACATATATGCTGGAAAATTTCTGTTCTTAAAATAAATACATTATACTTCTCTTCACTAGAAAATAAAGCACTTAAAATCACTAACGTATTGACACCTTGACCTACGAATTTTCTACTACGAATTAGCTACCTTCTTTATTAAAAATTTCTCCAAAAATTAACTAAAAAAACTTCCCAAGTTACAAATTTTATCTTATATGCAAAATGATCTTATTTTCAAACTGACATTATGTAACGAGTGAACGAAAAATAATTTTAACATTAAATTTCTCTAAGATGTGTAATATCTGAAACTCAAAGCATGTACAAATACTGAAAAGGAATTTCATTTCATTATGAAATATTACGAATCTCTATTTCTGTTGGTCTATGAATTCTATAATTGAATTATTTTTTTTATCTTAGTACCTTCAAATTAATTTTAATTTATCTGTATAGTTAGTTTATTTTTCACAAATTATTTGTTTTGTAAACAAATAGCAACTATAAATCCTTTTGTTTTTAATTTTTTCCTTGGTTTTACTCGATTTGTTATTTAAACTACTAATGCGACTTTAACAGTTAAATTTTCTTCAATATATTTAAATATATATCAGTATATTATTATTCATTTTCTGCATAATGCTTTCCTTTCACCATTTTAACCCATTTACCAACGAATTTAACTTAAATAGATGATACATCTTATTTGGGACATTAATTGTTAATTTAATTCCTCTTGTAATATGAGGAACATTTTAATTATTGAAGCGATTCTGAATGATATTTGCGTTTTTAATGACGCTATACTTTCACTTAATTACAAATTTTAAAAAATTCAGTCATTCAATGTGAGTGTTAGACATGTCATTGTTTACGGAGAGGTTAAATAGATTTCTTTTAGGAAGTTTTCCGATTGTAACTAATTATCTTGATACGAATTTCGGTAAAATTCTACACAGCATCTATGATCTATGGTTATTATTCTTTGTTGTAAGTTTTGTTGTTCTCTTTAAATTGCAGGCTCGATGGCTGTGTGATACTTTATTGGTTTCGAGACCAAAGAGTTGCGAGTTCAGGACTCGAATCTTCAAAAATTTCGCCTTTAACATGTAGTTACTTACACTTAGCGTGGACGAAAAAGTATCTTTCCAATAAGAATTTTTTTTACTGCATTTAGATTAGATGAAAAGAATCTTTCCGATAAGAATTTTCTACCTGCATTTAGCTTAGATGAAAAAGAATCTTTCCGATAAGGATTTTTCGTCTGTATTTAGCTTAGATGAAAAAGAATCTTTCCAGCCGGAATTTATTTGAAATGTTTTTCTTGCAGGAATGATACAATATTTCTGAAGATCAAAGAAATTCGTTTAGAATTTTTTAATATGGGATATTCTAATAAAATTAATTTCAATCCTTAATTTTAGAATTATTTTCCCTTCTGAGTCTGCTTAATATGGGTGTTATTATGTTAATTTCAAAATCCTAAGAAGTTCAAAGATTGAGTCCTACATTTCAAATCTAATTTACCGGTAGGTATTCGTGTCATTTTATGTAAAAGAATTACTATACAAAAGCAATAATAACAAAGCGATTACAGATATTTAAACTGTGAGATATGGGATGTCGAGTTCTAACTGCACAAACGTGCGCAGTTATTAAATCTTAATTACAATATATATGTTACGGGAAAGGTAATAAATTGGCAATTATGTATAATTACCGTATTTAGACACAATTACCGTTAAACTTGGTAAATGTGATAAATTATTGAATATTTATCAAATTTTCTTTTTAATTTATAAAATCCCCAACTCGTAATGAGGAATGTAATAGAAGCACAATTTTCAGTACTTTTTTTACCAATATTTTTCAATACCTTTTACAACGTGTATTATATAACCTAAGCTATTATCTAATATATCTATTCTTAGTTATCTAATGGAAATAAAGAACATAAGCGCCACTTTTATTTATTTTTTTAAATTGGAATACTATTAAAAATTTTAAAAGTCATCATAATATTTTTCTAATTCTAAAAAATCACATTTTAGTGCTATTTAAAAATATTATATATTTGGAATCTAGACCTCATTATTCCACAAAATAATTAGAATTTCAGGCATTCTTCGTTACGAGTTGTGAATTTTATAAACTAATTGGTAAATTAAATAAATATTCCAAGTTTAAAAGTGATTATGAATAATCACTGTTAATTGTAAATAATCACCGGATTAATTACATTTACAGTAATCTGTATGCAGAGAAAATATAGAATTCCCACTATAAGATTCAGTTTATTTAGGTATCAAGTAAAATTTCAAATAAATTGCGCGGCTAAATAACAGAACTCTTTGATTAATCACATCAATGAGCACTTGTGGATTTTTCTCAGCCGAAGTCCGAAATTTCGTCTGGCTCTCTTTCGGCTCTGGTCCTACGAGTAACTTTTTATTCACTTCCGAATCACACACTGAGCACGCCTAATTACTTCATACGCCCTGGGCAGCAAAATCAGTATCACCCCCTTCCCCCAAAGGAGGCCTCTTAACAGCAGCTGTCACAATAGAACACGGACCATTCTTAACACCGCTGAAAGTACAATAGAGACTTCCTTAACAGAAACCCTATCAGTCTCTGATTTTCTTTGACCCTAACCCCATTGAATGTACGTTGTTCTAATAATGACCAACCCTTTATTTTCTCCTGAGAGATGAAAGGAATATCACACCTGCTTTTTATCTTGTTTTTTGCCTATTTGTCATACGAGATTGCTTTGTAATGATATCCATACATTGCAAAGCTCATTTATTGATTATTTGGGTAAACGAAATCAATGTGTTTTGTTGTTTTCGTTAGAAATGTATTAAAAACTAGCAGCTTTTGGTTATCAGCTTCTTTTTCCAGATTATTAACCTTTCAGACAGTGAAAATATTAATATGTAATGCATTTTTCAAAACATTTGAATGTGTTATATGGTGTGGCTGAAAGAGGTGAATTTAATTGCATCTGTCTATTACAAATTTTTTAAAATGTATATATTATGAAATAAAAGCGGAGTAAAAATCCTACTTTGGACAGGATATTCAAAAAAATTATTTTTTAGTCTTAATTTTGGCCCTGGCAAGCGCATGAGAATGATTTTTTTTATTGAAAAACTTGAATTTTATCATAGTATTGCTTCAAATTGAAGCCAAAGTAAATTAAAATATATGTATGATTAAAAATTAAAAAAAGAGTTCTACTGAAATTAATGTCATTAAAAAGTTGATTTTTTTTAAATCTTAAAGTAATGTAAAAATTAATTTTGTGAGATAATGGCTTTGGAAAATATGTATACAGTTTCTATATACAAGTCATAGCAATTATCCATCTATTTTCGCGCTCAATTAAACTTTGACGCTTTTTTCTATCATCTTGTTTCTTTTACAATTCCTTGATTGAATGAAGTTTTTAGTGAAACAATAAAGACATACCCCAGAAATTTTAATAAAATGTTGCAGCTTCATTACTTAGTTAAGCGAAATGTTGAACTGAGTTCAACTGTAAAAATGTTCAATGAAGCAATCTGAAACGTTTGTATGAAGTTTTGCTTTCATTTGACTGTTGCCATTCCACAATAAGTAATAAGAGTGATTCTTGTGTCATATACGATAGCGTTTCTTATAGATATAGATTAGAAATGAGTGAACTACAATTTCAAATTCAGGATTTTAAGGAGAAATTTGGAAGTAAAAGATTTTTTTAAGTGGTGAAAAAATAACTCTTAGTGGCTATTTAATTTTGAGATATTCGTAATGTTTTGTCACAAAATTATATTTTGCTCATTAGAATAATTCTACGTCTAATTTATTTCATCAGGCACACATCTTTCCTGCTGTCTTAACCCTGACAGCCGTATCGCTGTTTCTGAGGCTGTCCTACGTCCTCAAGTTCATCCTCATGTTGACTGACATCATCGGATTCGGACTCGCTTTCACTCTGGTTAGACCTGACCTTTTCTCGGCAACTCTCGAGGACGGAGACGGGTGAGTTACAAATTTTGTTATTTATATTTGGAAGTTTCGAGTTTGATTAAAGATTCTTCCAGACCAGGCAAAAGAGGTACGAAAGTAGTGCTGTCCATCAGAAATGCATCCAAACTCTGCTCATTATTAGCAATTGACGATCGGGGATAAGCTTGAAACAACCAAAAAATGCTCTCCATAATCTCTTCATGCTCAGTTTTCCTCCTCATACCTTTTGATATCATCGAATTAGAACATGCTTTCACTTTTGTGAGATATAATCTGCAAATCTAGAAAATGAAAATGGCTGAATCTGTAAGTTGACCATGTTACCGAACTTTATATATCGCATAAAGATTCCATTATAAGCATGCATCTAAGTAAGAAACTGGCACAAAATTAATTTGTCGTCAAAACATTGTCATCCTGTTTTGATGTAAATTTTGTGAACATAATATAGTCTGATGTCGATGTGCTGAACGACAATTCCAAATTCTGAAGTATAGATAATCCTTCCCTATCAGCATTCTCTACTGTTTTTCGATGAACTGCAGCACTTCTTGTTGATGGCTGATAAGTAACTCTGTTCAACAAAATATTTTTCTGAAAAATGAATGTTCTTAATCATTGTAAAATTAGGGGATGAAACATGATAGTAATCAATAATTTCTTTTAATATGATGGCTATCTGTTTTAAAACTCCGCCACCGTGAAAATAAGGAAGATTGTGTCTTAGAAAAGAAAGGTAGCAAGTGACCTCAACCGACTACTATGTACTACATACTTTGCCCGTTCAAGCAATTCAAGAATAAATTCAAATCATAATGCATCTCAAACACTAACAAAATGTCAGTGGATAAGTTTGTCTAACGTGTTTTCTACAACTATTTCTACAACTACGCATGCCATATTTTCGCTATAAATTTTGGAATTACTATTGACCATGATACTCTGTAAAGCTACTGTTCATCAACGGATTCTGAGACGACCCCATTTCGACGACTCCATCGCATTAAAGAGTGAGACGCGGAAAGATGAATGAATTTCCGGTATTCCCTTTGACCTTGGATTCCTCTATTAGATACTAGTAAATGTAAACATCTCCACCTTTCATCTTTCCTTTCACCTCTATTTTGACGAATTAAACCCATCCTAACGCATGCGCAAAAGCGCGGAGGGTTTTACAATCCGTTGCTGAACAGACTACATGTCTTATTTAATTGGTTCCGCTATTGAATTGTTTTGATTGTTTAATTTGATTAATTTAGATATTGAACTGAAACAAGAATTTGAGCTTCAAATATGTAATTTATTATGCTATATAACATTTATACAATTAATTCTTTGAATGACAGTCTTATTACTAGGTTTTCTTTATAATGCTTTCATGAAAGCGATCTATTCATTACCTAATTGATGTAGAAAACAATAATCACATATTTTCAGATGCGATTATTGTTTCATTTACTCAAATGCTCTTGCTTCTAAGATTAGATATACTCTATTAGAACAGTATTACAGTAAAATTCAAATTCCAATGTATCATCTATAAAAGAAATTATGTTGAAACCAATAAATAAAAATGTTTAGAACACAAGATAATTTTGGCACATCAGAATGAGATACATTTTAACAAAATATATCGATTATAAAGATCCACTAAAAATCGATTCAACTTTTATCATACTCCGTCATTCATTTTTGAAGATACAAAACAATTTGAAAGGAAACTTCCCACTCTTCAGACTATTAATCAGCTGATGATATGCATAGATCGCTGATATGTGTCATTTAAAAAGAACGGTAAACTTATAACAAAAATCTAAACTTTCTTTTTGTGCGCTCTACTCTCGTAAACTAAATGATATCGCAGTAAAAATTATTATTATGGGAAAGACCAGGGATAAAGATAAAATATTTCCCAACAGCAAACTGACGTAATTGGTTTTATTCAAATTATGACCGAATTTTCTCATGCAGTGAATCCTCTGTTACAGAGGGATGATTACCATCATTGAAAGACATCATTAATCTCTATTCGCTTATAAACATAACATCCCAAGAACAGAGAATGAAATATTGTTTCTCTTACTCTTCACTTTCGTTTTTGAAGTTGGCCATGAGGTTGAAAATATTACTTTTTAAGCAGCCGTAGGTTGTATATATGGACTGCAAAACTGCAGTACCATCAGCTTTCTTCGATGTATAAGTTTAATCAGTTATTTAGTTATTTTGATTTCATAAGATATCCCGATTCATAAGCAATCTATTCTTGGGACACTTTCGCTTTAGTTAAAAAAAAAAAAAAGCCAAAGATACTTTATAGAATTCTGAGATTCCTTAAATTGGAGTCATTTTTTATAGAAACTACAAATTTGCAGTCCACCGGGTTTTTTTTCACTCCATAAATTTAATCACTTATTTATTTACTTTTGCATACAATTATGTCTATCTGTCCACATGCATTTAGACATGATAATTCAAAAACTAAATTATTAGAGGAATGATATTCGTTACGAGGTTTTAACTTAAAATTGTGTATCTGTACCAAATTTTTGTAATTCTATCAAAATAATCCTATTTGTCTGCGTCCGTGGCCCTCTGCGTGTGACTTGATAGTCATACTAGTGTTAAAGAAAAAGTTTAATAATTCTTATTAAGCCCAATAAATAAAATTATTCTCAGTCAAATGTGTTTATTTCGACTTAGCGACTTTCAGTGAAACTTTTCAAATGTTCATTTGTAATGCTTTAAATCTTTATAAACGAAATAAAAGGACGTATAAAAAATTTCCGAGTTAGTTGTTTTTAATTTTTTATAAAATCAATTAAAACTTAATTAAAATTATTTAATAATATGAATCTTTCTTCATGAAGTCAACATTTTTTAAATAATTGTTTATTAACTATAAAAATATTCGAAAATAATTGTAAAAGATCCCAGTATGATAGTAACGTAATACATAATAATGAGTAATTTCAAATGATTCATTATTTTGCTCTCAATACGCATATTTAATTTCCAGAGCAGTAATTTGTTGTTTTTATTTTAAATTAAAAAGCAGCTTAAATGTATTTCTTTACTAAATTCAATATTCATTTCAAATGATTGTTTGCCAAAGTAAGATTTTATTAATGATGTGTTGAAACAGAGGCCCGAAATTCATTGCAATTAATTAAAAATGTTTTTGATGGAATAAAAAAATTGAATGCAAATTTAAAGAAATTAAGCACTGAATAATAATAGAAAGAAATAGAGAAAAGATTTTAAAGAATTACTCCAACAATTCAGAAATAATTTAATAATGCGCCTTCATTTCATAATACTTTTGTTTTCTTCAAGTGAGTGTTGGTAAGCTCAATAAGTTGTGCTAACTTAATAAGTAACAAGTAATATATATAAAAAAAATTTGAGTCAATTCCTACTTAAGTCAACAAAAAAAAATTTTACTTACTTTTTATTAAATAATTACAATTAATATAAATATGTATATACATATGATAGAATTACAATATTAAATGGCAAAATAGAGCTTGGCGACCATTTGGCGACTTGACCATGGATTTGGTGACTTTGGCGACCGAATAGAAATGACTGGACCAATTCAATTCATATTTGAAAAGAAAACTGTATTAACATGAAGTGTCATCCATTACAAGTTTTTAAAAAGGTATTTGAACTTGAGTGGATGAATAAAAAATTTTATTAACAATTGAAATTTTGAACAAGATATATACAGAGAGAGTGTGAGCTAATACTAGGAATTGAAAAAAAAGCATTTACTAAGCTTGCTCTTTAAAAAAAATCATTAAATTCTTGCTTTCATTTCATAAAAATGGCTCGGAAAGCTTTCCACTTGTTCTTTTGCAAGTCAAAGAACGATTGTACTTAAGAACAATTCGACATGAAAACAATTATCTTAAAATTCGTTTATAATGCTTCGGTTTATTGTAATCTCATCACCATTTCTGGAAGAACTGATTTTTTATAAATCAAATTTCTTTTCACCCTTACTTTCCAATGGTCCCTGGAGAATTTATGCAGACGATCTAAAGAAGTCAGGAAAAAATGCAGCTTCACTTTTATTAATCTACAAAAAAGAAAAAGAAAAGTAAGAAATAACTCAGCGAAAACTCTTTATCACAATTTAAAGCTACGCCTCTGAGATTAGAAAAAAGGTAATTTATTCAGAACTCTGACATTTAAATGTAAAAAAAGGGGAAGTCCGTTGAAGAATTGAATAAATGCAATTGAATAGTAAGTCTCGAATTTATCTTTCTGCCGAAATCCATCGGGAGTTTAATATGCTTTGCAACTTCAGAAAATTTTCTCTCCGTAACTTCTGTGCTCGTAATAGTATTTATTTCGTTTCATATACTTTTAGTACCATTATGATAATAACAAAACTATTCTATTTTGAAATACTTGTGTTAAATAATATTACTTTTTTTAATTTCTATGAATATATTAATAATTCTTAGCAAATTCTTGACTCTTATTGTGAATCATGTTCGAATCGTTAAATGTTTAATTTTTGTACTTGCGCTGGTTATAAGTTATTACAAAAAAAAAATATGTAAAATTGATTTGAAATTATAAGGCACGAATGATGACAGCCGCAGTTTTCGAGCTGTGATTTAAATTTAAATAAAAGATATTGTATGAAATCGATATTTTTCGAAATGTGATTCATTATTAGTTTATCTATAAATTGTGATTATCTTATTTATAATTTTTCTTGACCGGTTAAATGCTTTCGACGTGTATACAAGTTAATTCAAATCTTACATTTTGGCTCGGTTGATGTGTCATTTTTTATCTGCACTCATGCAACCACTTGTACTGAATTCGACGTGTAATGCATCATCGCTTGACTTTACAAAGGGGGACGTACGGGAAAGTCAATGCCACATTTAACTTGTTAATAATCATAATATAACTAATCCCATCGGTTTGTTAAATTACAGTCAATTTCATTTAGCTAATCCAACATTCGGTATAAAATCAATAAATACTGTAAAATTCGAAACTTTCTACTACCAAGCGATCGATGAAATCATCTAAAATAGCAATGTTCAAAGCTTCATCACTTGGTCTATTTCAAAGTAAAATATTGTTGTGTAAAATATTACTGTTACAAGAGTATTTTACTAAATACGATAAACAGGACCTAGGAAATATATAAAATATTAGATGCCATAATCTTTTCAGAAAAATATTTATCAGCTCAAAAAACTTAAAATATAATTATTAAATCACTTCTATAATTTTTCGCCTTTAAAAGTGCTGTCATCTTTAAAGGATTAAAACATAACTAATGGAAAACGATTTTAATGGGTAGCTGGTGTTATTGTTTCTATTTTAATCTAAATAAGATGTCTGTATTTTGTTTGGATAAAAACAATTTAGGATTGCACCCCTTTTGCCATACACAAGAATATTATTTATTTATTGATTGATTGATTATTGAATTTTTTTTATTATTCTTTATTGATTTTCTTCTTTAGATCCCTTGAAATTGTTTTATAATATTTTATATTTCCAAAATTTATTTCGTAATATGCATACTATAAAATACAATGAATAATGTTTTGTTGATGTTCTTAGATTTTACAAGCTTCCTTTGTCTGTGTACGCCATTTTATTCCTATTCGTCTTCATGCTTGTCCTTCTGGTGCTAGACAGGCAAGTACGTGAAAACTTCTTTTTGTTTCTCGCTTCTTGAAGTAAGTGTGATAAGAAAAAAAATTTTTACAATTTTTGGCTACTATCATCAAGCTTGAAAACGCGTTGGAACTGTCTGATGAATTATATTTTCGAATTAATTTATCGTCTGAATATAATTAAAAAAGGCAAATAAAAAAATTGAATAAATGTGTGATGAAAGCTTATAAGCCAGTTAACAGCTACGCTACAGGAGCAATTGCTTTTGTATTATGGTCATGTTATTGGGCTGCGAACCACAAGGTCCCAGGTTCTATCCTCGCTCACATCCCAATCCGCCACAAATGTTTTAACTGCCCTTTATGTAACGGAAAAATTGTGTATATCAATAAATATGCAGTACATCAGTATTTTATACTGTTTAAATATGTAGTTTTTCTAACAACAGAGAAGAGAAAACAGTATTTTAGTAATGAAAAAATTTTTAAATCTTTTTAATTGAACTTTTTTTTCTACATTCTAAGGATATATTCGAAATCTGATTCTGCCTTTCGCCAGAGAATGTCTTTTGACAAATTACACAGCAAGTAAATTTAAAAAGTATTTTCCAACCTTTGATTAGCTTTTCTCCGGACATATCGGTGCGAAATGGGCACAATCAATACTTACAAACTGTCTACTGCAGGAACCGATCTCGACGTAAAATCAGCAGATAAGTAGATATTAAGGAAAAGGGGCACGCGGTACTGTGCCAAAAATATTATTAAAAAAATCACTCAATCCACTCGTGAAGCTATCCTAAACAGGTAAAATCTGAAAAAAAAAATTTTTTTTCTTCCTAATATCGAATAAAAACAGTTGGTTAAAATCGTATTTTCAGATGGAAATTAAATGTTTTCTAATAGGAGATGCTGGGATCTTCGTAAATTCTATCCGCAATTCAGCATTGAAAATACAGAAGTTTCTTCTCTAAGAGAAAATATGTTGCCTCTCTGCATCTTGGTAATGCACGATTATATAATCGATTCTCTAATCTCGTATCTTCCGCGAACGAACGAATGAACTAAGTATTAATTCGAGAAGTAAGATTTATTTCGGACTAGTCACCGATCCGATTGGTTCACCAGGGATATTAGTTATATTCGTTTCCAAATAAATCGTTTAGATGTACTTTAATGTCTATGATTTCACCTAATTGTTTGAAATTAAAGATGTATTATTTTAATTGTTTTTCTTTTGTTCAATTTATTGTGTACATGAACCTTTTTTGTAGAGACCATTCCTTTAACATTATCGGACTATTAAAAACGTCAATACCCGATTCATCTATCTTCTAAATTTGACGAAACTCTGACTACACTTTTTTATTTGTCTTGTAAACTATATAGGTATTAAACAGAATCCTTCTTCCTTGACTTTCAACGATGGAAACAAATCACATCGTTAAATATTTAATGGAGCAATGAAAACGGTTTGACATTCAGAACAACAATGTGAACTGTTAGAAATTAGGCAAAAAAGTTGCCAAAATTCAATGAAAATTTCTGTTAGTATTAAAAAGATACTTTTTATATTATAAAAAAGTGTAAAATTCTTTTTTGTGCAGCTATATTTCCAGAAGCTATCACAGGAAAACACCCAAATTCAGCTTAAATTTTGATTATTTAAAATTCTAAAAAAAAATTTAAATCTCTCGGAAGAACACATTTCCACCGTCTAATGTGCCAAATTTGGTAGTTGTAAGTCAAGCGGTCTGGTCTATAGATCGCCAACGCACACACATTCATCTTTATTATGGATTCAGATGGTAGAAACTCTTAAATACGTCTTCAAATTTATCATTGATGTAATAAAATTATATGTTCGGGAAAATGACATAAAAATGAAACGTTTTATTTGAATACTAAGTGGCTGTAACAAAAATGTAGCAATGAAAAAATGGGAAAAATGAAAGTGCGTCAAGTCAATAATCAGAATAATTATTGCAGAATATTAAAGAAAGCACATCATTACAATCAAAAGTATTGTGCTATTTTGGTTTATATTTGATAAAAGTTATTAGCGTTTTGTATACGCCTCCAAGCGTATTTGGAGGCGTATTAGTGTATTTTCATTTGAGGACTGCTCTTTGAAGAGTTGAACAAAAAATACAAATAATACTTTGTAACTAGCCACCTTTGGTGACCAGCTTGTTCTACCAATTGGCATTTAGCTGTTAAATATGAATGGGGAAAGCATATATTTTTTTTAATTCCGCCTTGTTTTTTGATAAGAACGCGTGAATATAACTGAATAAATCAAAGAAATCATAACGGGTACAAATTTAAAAAGTGTATCCTACGAAATAAAAACGAAAATGAAATTTCTACTTCGAAATCAATGTCCAAAAAAAAAATACTTTTTTAAAAAAATTTTAACTGTTACAATGAAAAAAAATATGCAATTGAATATTTTAATGGGTGAGTTAATTTTGCAGAGATAAAATTGACATCATTAAAAAGGTAATTTTTCGTATTTTAGTTAGTATAACATCTTTTTTATCAAATAATAGTTTTGGAAAGTATGAACATCAATTTCTCTAAGTAAGTCTAAGTAAATGTTAACATTTACCTATTTGACAATGCTGAAGCCTACTTTCACACTCGATGAAAATTTTTTGACACGTATTTCTGAATTTCCTTTACACCTTCTTTTTTTTAGTAAACAGATATTTTACGAACATTTCATTCGAACGGACAAAGCATTTCTAATAATTTTGTAACTTCACTGATGAGCGAATCATCTAATTAAGTATATTGTTAAAAATATTGAATGAAGTAATCTGAAATATTCGTATAATTGTTTTCAATCAGTTGTTGCCATTCGGCAATATGTTATAAGAGCGAATTCTGTGATACATGCGTTAGTGTTTTATATACAATGTGTCCTGAAATATACTGACGATTTTCAAAAATGCATAACAGGAAAACGGTTAAACTTAAAAAACAATTCTTGCATCAGATTCATGTGATAGGGTGTAAATTTTTTCTCTCACAGAGTTTGGTTTTAGTTCAAAATGTTGTCGATAGATGTCGCTGCAAACCACAAACAAGTAAATAAAGATATGACTGAAAATCACATCACGATTTTTTGAAATCTTTTAATAAATGAAAACCACGGTGCAATATTTTCGGAAGGTCTTCCAAAAGCCGCAATCACATGTCGTAATCGGAGGATAAAATTGGTGGACATTGTCTGGAAAGTGGTCAATGCACATGCGTCATTGATTATTTCTTCAAGTTCCTCAAGTGTTCGGGGATTTGTCTGGTACACCGCATTCTTCAAGTGACCCCAGAGACAAAAGTCGAAACAATCGATCTTCTGAAGCTGCGTATTTTGATGATTTGCATGCAGAAAGAACAATAAAATAACTAGTGGTGTCATCTGTCGACAATTTTTTGAACTAAAACAAAAAACTGTGCTACGAAACTTTTTTTTTTTTTTATCTTTAACCGTTTTCCTGTTATACATTTTTGAAAATTGTCAGTATATTTTAAGACACCTTGTATAAAGATCGTAGTAAGTTGACTCTCTCAATGATAAAAGTTTAATGTTAAAAATTAGGCAGTGTGCTTAGAAAGTAACTTTTTTAAATGACTGTCTGGAAGTGTACCTCTCCTAAAAGTTATTTCTAAGATTTCAATTTATGTATTCAGTGGTGTTTATCTTTCCCCCAGGCCGAGTTCACCACCCGCGCGGACTTCTTGTGGCAGAACAAACTGCGGGTGGAGCAGGACGAGGTGGAGACGATGGGCAGCATCAACAAGATTCTGCTGGAGAACATCTTGCCGGCTCACGTCGCCCAGCACTTCCTCTCCAACAACAGGCAGACGGAGGTCAGGATTGGTCTCTTTCTCACTTCATGCCCACGAATGAGTCGCTGAATTTAATTTTCACTATGCAAACTACATATCTTGTGGAGATCTTATTTTTTGATAGCTTTTATTTATGTTTACATATCTAGAGCTTGATGAGTTGGAAAGTTATTTGTCAGTCATTTGGAAATTAATTTGTCAAGTTGGAAAGCAATTTTTCAAGGAAATTGAAGTAATTTGTCTGTTATACTCTTATGCATATAATCAAATTACAGTTAAGATTTTAATGCAAATTATTTATTTATATTTTAAATAAATAAACGCTAATTTTAAGAAGTTTAATGTTAGTATTCAATCAATAAAAAATTTTAAAGTCATCATTTTCGCCTCTCGCTCTAAACAGTCTCAGGTTTCTCTCTATATATATTAAACAGGAAATCGGACTCTTCTTTCTATCCCGATAGATAAACTTGTCGATACAGTTTGTTACTCTTTTATAGTATGAGAAATTAATATATTTTTAGGATTTCCAACGCAAATTATGAAAAAATTATCAGCATTTCAGGTAAAAGCTCGAAAAAGTTAAGAGCGCATGGCAAAATGACATATATTTGCTTTCATATATATGGGGTGTCCGAAAAATTACTCATGGCTTTTGGAAATAATTAAAACAAAAATAGAAATATATCGTTCGTGGCCTTACACTTGGAAAATCAGGGAATTTTATCCCAGCGAATCGTAAATTTAGTGAACATTGTAGCTGTCAGAGAACCCTGCAGACGGTTTGCAACAGGTGCCGGTAAAACAAAGTACTTGAGATCGCCATCTATACCTCATTTTTGTCTAAGACTTTTGCAACAATCCATGCAACATTTTCATGCTGGTTTTTATTTTTCTTTCTTTGTGGCGCCACATATCGGTGGCAATATTAACTAAATTTGAAATTTTTTTCTCATTTTAATTTTTTTCCCCCCTCATCCAGGAGCTGTACCATGAGCGTTACCGCAATGTGGCCGTGATGTTCGCTTCTATTCCTAACTACAAGGAGTTCTACGATGAGACGGACATCAACAAGCAGGGACTGGAGTGCCTCAGGTTGCTCAATGAGATTATATGCGACTTCGATAAGGTAATTCTGCGTCGAATCTTGAACTGACGGTCCGGTTTCCTTTCATAGGCTTTTTTGACGATGGAATCTAGCAATTCGCTTTTTTTTTTTTTTTTTACCCTTGCTCAGTTAAAGCTCCGAAATTTTGCACACTTAAGTGTTCTTGATAATAGTAATTGATAATTTTCGTAAAATTTCCAGAGATTAATAATGTTAATAGATTTGTTTAAAATAGCCGCTTTTGTAGAACAGCTAGATATCAAAGGTTATTGACTTTTTAAATAGTAAAACAATGAATAAGTAATTTTTTAAGAAAATTTCATTGCGTTATTAGATACGACTGGAAGACATGAATATGATTGAATCAGTCTGCTACAATTTTCGAGGTATGAATTTAAAATTGTATATATTGCTAAATAAAAACAAAATCGAAAATCCTACTTTGTAGGTAATATCCAAAAAAAAAAAGATAAATTTTTATGTTGATTTTAACACTGACAAAAGCAGGCGATTTGTCGCTTTAGTGGAATAAAATTCAAATACCATTTTTTTCGGATTGAAAATGAAAGTAAACTTTAAAAAATATTGAAAATAAAGAAAAAAATTGTACGAAAATTAAATTGATATCGTTAGAAAGGTAATTCTTTGAATTTTAAGGTAATGCAAAAACAATTTTTGTGCAAATTATAGCGATTATCGGTCTGGCGATGGTTAAGCCTACTTTTGCACTCGATCAAACTTTGATGCATGTTTCTTATCTTTTTTTTTTTTTTTTTTTTTTTTTTGCTTATTTTGTCTTTTCACTGAATGCAGCTTTTGCACACACCCGAGAATTTCTAGAATAATTTGCAGCTCCATTTCTTAGTTAAGTGAAGTGTTAAATTAGATGCAGCTACAGAAACATTCAATGAAGCATTCTGAAACGTTTATTTGACGCTTTGTTTACATTTGATTGGTGCCATCCGACAAGAAATAATATGTGCGATTTTCTGTCTCACATATGTTAGCGTTTTATATATATAAATATCGAATCTCACCAGGGGTCACCTCAGATATGGGGAGGAGATGTTTCAGTATGGCGATTGATTCTTGCCATCCTGGTGGGTATACAAGATCGGCTACCTCCTATCCTCTGTCGAGACGTGCCTTTTACAGGAAGGATTATACCGTGACCAATGCTGACATTTAAGACTCATCCTTAGTTCCCGCCAATACTGTTGCGGTGGTCTATATTTTTTCCATGCACCTTAAAGGAGGTTCAGTGTAATCATTTATGCATATATCGATTTTGACTCCATACTGAATTTGAAAAAAAAAATGATTTCAAAATTCCCCAATATTTATCATGATGAATGAAAAAAATATATATATAATTAAAGTGAAAAATATCCACATTTCAGTATTTTAGTAAATGTATTTTAAAAAATCATTTTATTTTATTTATTAAGAATACAAATAATCTCACATTTGTTTTTACCCGGCAGCTATTGCTGAAGCCCAAATTCAGCCGCATTGAAAAGATCAAGACCATCGGGAGCACTTACATGGCCGCAGCAGGACTGCAGCCGGGCAGAGAAGAAAATGGAGTAAATCACCGTTTTTTATTTTGCTTTATAAAAGGCCTTGAAACTATTTATTTTCTAACTATTTCTTTCTGAATAATTCGAAGACAATGAATTCTGTACTTTTCATTAAAAAAAAGTTTTCTGTGTCATGTATGTAAAGATAGAATTTTATAAATAGTTTTTCACTCATTTCTTTATATGTCAAAGAACTGAAATTTTATAAGATTATATATCCTGTATAAAAATACACTACTTTTATATTTTTAGAATTTAATTTATTGTGAATCATTAATATGATTAAATTACGGTTCCATATCAGCAATATTACTTGATTATGAGAAATATGGGATCTCAAGCTTAAAATAAAGAAATTTTACATAAAGAAATCGATTTGTTAGTTCATTTATAAAAACTTATTTTAACAATCTGTTTTCAATTAACTTTATTTCCTGCTTTATTCTCTGTAAAATAATAATAATAATAATCACATTTTTCATTCGAACCTGCTGTATTGTTCAGGATTAACATAATTTTTTTAAAATCATTCTTTCCAAAAATAAAAATGAAAGATTATAATTATTCTATTCTGTATTCATTTTGAGACTATATTTGCAAATGGAAAAATTCTTTTCGCTTGCAAAAGTTATTGGGAAATGAGAAAGAAAAAACTTTGTTACTTATTTATTGAAAAGTAATTCAATACAATTTGGGCGAAATATTAGTTAAATTTGAATTCAAAACATGGACATTATTCAACTTTAAATGATCAAATTAAACACTATTTCAAAGAAATTTAAAAATAATTGGAAAATCCGTTAATATGTTTGCAATAAATTCTTCTTTAATATCATATATCGTCATCTGGGATAGAAATATAAAATTTACATCTCACCTTCATGAAGCTTTCTAAATTATTGATCAAGTATTGTGGAATCCCGTCATCTTTTTCCTGAAAATGCACTTTTCAACTCATAGAGGACCAGGAAAAGATTCATATCAAGATATATTTCTTGCTATATCAATATATCAATATTTTCATATCAGGATACATTTGTTCTCCAAATTACTAATATCTTTTTGAAATTTAGAGAAAATATGTGATAAGCAAAAGCCCAACTATGTACATAAATAAGAGCTAACAATGGAAATGATTCACAAAAAAGAATGATGGAGAATTCTTTTAACCATCTTAAAAGAATTAAATCCTAAGTATTCTTCTTTTAAAGTAAAAGTATTTTTTTATTGATTCTCCAAATTCTTAACTGTTTTCATAACATTCCAGGATGAATCTCGAAAATCCCACAACTTGCTCGCTCTCACAGAATTTGCCATTGCTCTGATGACTCTTCTAGATCAGATAAATCGAGAATCCTTCCAGCGATTCAAGCTCAGAGTGGGTGAGTCATCTTATTTGCTAACATATCTAGGGAAAACATAAAGGGCACAATGACACTTCTGCCCTCAGATGTTCAGACTTTGTTCTAGTTTGATAGTTTAGCAGAGATACTTTATTCAGTAATAAAATTTTGGTCCAAAATTAGATCTAATGAATCACCTTTTGAGTAATATTTGGGCAAAGTTAGTTCTAATGAATGTTGAATAATGAATCTTAGTTTCAATGAACTTTTTCTGACGAATTAAAACACTTGGTTTTGTTGAAATAAATCGCCAACTGGCTGCTTTTACTCTAATGACGATATAAATAAAAATTATCACTTTTTTCTATCCGAAAAAGACAGAGACCTATTGATTCAGATCAACTGGGAATATTATCAAGGTTTTTATTTGAGAATGTGAAGCTCATCTCTCTTTAAGCATTCATAAATGAAGTTGACAGGCGAAAGAAGCTACGAACAGCTGAATAATTCTGAATATGATTCTTGTTTAATTACAAGTAAATCTATTTAATTTTAATTTTAAAAAATAACTTCTGCACTGTATAATTTATTTTCGTCATCTAAACAAAGACATTAACATGTGATTTAGTGACTTGCAGCCTTAAATTTCGTTGAAAATAATTCAAGAAACTTTTCAAAAAAACATCTGAATGTCGTTTGACGTAAGAATTAGTTCAATAATAACGTCACCCCCCTCTTTCTCTGTATATATATATATATAAAGGTGTTGCCAAATTCGACCGACAAATTCAGAGGGGTGATAGTAGTCATCAAGAGGATAAAGAAACACCATAAACATGGGGTCCCAAACGACATTTAGTAGGAGAAAATCGCAAAAATATAGGGAGTCAGAAAACTGTAAAAAATTAATAAAAAATAACAAATAGTGTTTCAACTATACAATTTTTTTAAGTGAAAGCGCATTCTTAAAAGATTTTTTTTTCATGTTGGTAACATGCAAATTTGATGATCCACGGGATCGTAAATTACTGAAAACAAAAAAGTAGTTTTGAACCCATAGTTGAAAAAATAATAAAACCTGAGGAAAAATAAAAGCTTAAAAATGTTATAAATTTTATTTTCTGTAATTTGATATAAGCGTGTAGTGTGAGAACTGAGGAGTTTTAAAGATATTCAAGAAAAGCTAAAATGGGAACCAGAAAACATCACTGTCAAATCGGTATTAGCAGAGAGCGTTGTCAAATTCGAAAGATAAATTCAGAGCAAGGATAAAAGGCATTAAGCTGATGAAAAATTACCAGAAAACATAAGGTCACAAATAACGTTTATTCAATGAAAATTGCAAATCGTGTGGAGTTCGTATGCTTTATGCTTGATGCCACGCAGGAAAATGCACACTTTTCTGCTGGAATTTTATTCTCAGATGAAACATGCTTTACGAGAGAAGTTGTCTTCAACACGCACAATGCAAATATCATTCGAAAATCCCCACATCACTATCCAGTCGAACGTACAAACAAGATTGATATTAACATTTGGGCAAATTCATCTATGGGGATCTTATCGCTTAACGCCTCAGCGGCACAAAGTACCTTGTTTTCTTGCAGCACGTTCCTCCGCATTTATTACAGGGAACACCGACAATTGCATGACAGAACATTTGGTTAATGCATGATGGAGCACCAGCACGTTTTAGTTGTATTCGTGAAATCTGACATGCTGTTTGCGAATGAAGTTTAAAGACAATCAATTCTGCAATGCTCATTGAGGAATATTTGTTCGCTGCTTTTATTTTTCTCGAACGCATGGAAAATTTACGCACAAGAAGGCATCTTCTCGATTACCTTCTTCCTAATCCTCGCATTCATAGGGCCATTCTCTTCGCCAGGCTCATTGTCTTTTCGACGTCTGTTTTTGAGATTTCAACTGAATAACCCTGAACTGTGACCCTATGTTTTCTGGTAATTTTTCATCAGCTTAATGCCTTTTATCCTTGCTCTGAATTTATCTTTCGAATTTGACAACGCCGTCTGCGAACATCGGTACTGATATTACAGCGATGTTTTCTGGTTCCCATTTAGTTTTTCTTGAATATCTTTAAAACTTCCCAGTTCTCACACTACACGTTTATATCAGATTATAGAATATAGAATTCCTTACATTTTCAAACTTTTATTTTTCTTCAAATTTTAATATTTTGCAAATATTGGTTCTAAAATACTTATTCGTTTTCAGTAATTTACGACCTTCTAGATCATCAAATCCACTTGTTACCAACATGAAAGAAAACTTTCAAGAATGCGCTTTCACTTTAAAAAAAATTCACAATTGAAACGCCATTTTTTTTTATTATTAATTTTTTACAATTCTCCGACTCCCTATATTTTTGAGATTTTCCCCTACTAAACGTCGTTTATGACTCCATGTTGTATGGTGATCTTGGTATGGTATCCTCTTGATGCCTACAATCATCCCTCTGAATTTGTCGGCCGAATTCGGCAACAATATATATATATATATATATATATATATATATATATATATATATATATATATATTTGAAGTTAGGATATTAAAGACAAGAAATATTTTTCCATATATGTACATCACAAATCTCATGAGTAGTTTTTGAGGTCTCGAAGTTCATGAGTAGTCTTTGAGTTCGAAGAAAATGATCACAAAAATATTGAGTTTTGCTCATTTTATATTCCATTTTAATAATCTGAAAATTCACAAAATAAAAAAAAGTAAAACTAAAGAGTTAATTTACAATAATTTGTATTGTAAACTCTTGCGTACTTAATAATATTTTCTATCAGTGCATTTATTCTTGCCGTTAGTTTTAAAAGTGAATTATAAATCGCTCATGAAGTATTCGTTTAACTCTATAAAATCTGGAGAAAGTCCTTTCTCTTCTTACGAAAAGCACGAGAATTAAAGGGTGTAATACATGTCACTTCTCTTTCAGGTATCAATAACGGCCCAGTAATCGCTGGTGTGGTCGGTGCGCAGAAACCCCAGTACGACATCTGGGGCAATACAGTCAATGTCGCCAGTCGGATGGACAGCTGCGGTGTCATGGGGAAGATACAAGTGAGTCCTTTTCCTGTATGAAAGTCAAAAATGTGGAACAGCCTGGACAAATTCTGATTTGTTACAAAAACTATTTTTTATATGCTTAAATGATTCTATGTGATTTTAAAATATGATACAGATTTGTATATATATAATGCAGTTTCGAAGGTAGTGAAGAAACTTTCGATTTCGTGACGTCGTTTTATTTCATCTTGGAGAAGCACGCATTATTTACAAGCAGGAGCGGCGAGCAATACACAGAACGACATAGAAAGAAGTGAGGGAAAAGATCTTGAACATTTTATCCCTGGTCTTATATAACTTGAGATTTTGATAGGGAAAATATTTCTCCATAGTGCTTATATACAACGAGATTTCGATAGGTATTTTCGCTATATGCGCTGACAAAGCAGGGGAAACAGGGGTCTTTTTAAAAATAAGATGCTTATTGGACATTTTTCTATCCCTTCACGCGGAGGGTGGGAAAGTTAGATTTTTAGCCGATTCAGCAATTTTACAAAGCTCTCTTGAATAATTAAGTAGAGACAGCTGAATTGGATCAAGAAAAGAGAGAATATTTTAGAATGAAGTTACTATGGGCTAAATTAAGATAAAATCTTGGAAATTAATTGAATTTAAAATATAATTTTATATATATTTCACACGTATCATAAAAACATTCCGTAAGCTAAGTCTAAATTTAACAATCTGCTTATAAAGTCTCTGTGATCAAATGTATAGTTGCAATTCAGCATAGAAAGGTTTTTATTCGCAAGCTTATGAAAACTTATTTGAATTCCTGTGGATGTCATTATTTACAAGTGCTTATTCAAGCATGTCTTTTCTAAAAATTCTGGAGAAAACTTTTGAAGCTTTTTGATTTATTTGAAGAATAGTAAAGCATCGTACATCATGTCACTTAAATTGTACTACAATTTTTATGAATTCCATGGACATTAACCAGTTAAATTGCTTTAAAAAAATATCGGGAATAAAAAATTTTTCATAGAGAAGTATTACATTAATTTCGTTTTATCGTTAAATTGAATAAAATTTGCTGAAAGGTGTTTAGAAATTAAGGGAGATCAAAAATGTAATTGTTTTATTGCAGACCGAATATGTGTTATATATATTGGTAAGATTTTCTTTCGATTCAGTGCTGATTTCTAGGCACTTTTTCCTTGAGTTTCATTAATTTTTTCCCACTGTTTCATTAACTTTCATTAACTGTTCTACATGTTTACTACTGTCTTTACATGCAACTGAAAGAAACCTGTGGCCTGGTGCAAGGCTGTAGATTCAAGATTTAAATGACCAGTCGTTGCAGATCGCCCAGACAAGCTCTTAGCTTTCTACAAAATAAGATGATTTGCAACTTCTGTTGTAGAAATACGGTATGCCATAAGAAAAATGACCCTATTAAATCGCTCCACTGCCCCAGATTTTGAAATCTGGCTCTATGCTGCTATCTTTATTTTTGATTTTAAAATCCAGTCGACATCGGGAAGTTTAAATAAAAACTATGCCAATTTTTCTTTGCCAATTTGTTTTAAAAAAATGGTTCTAATATGTCAAACATTGACAGACATGAGTCCTTATTTGATTGCAATTTTAATAACTTTTTATTGAACATATGTGAAACCGTGAAATTTCACTCATCATTTAAGAAGGATATTATCTCTTTGTAGAATCTCTTTGATTCATGCATTCGAAAATAATTTTTATAAAATATTTTCTCATCATCTTTGAATACCATAATGAATCTAATCAGTTCACTTGCCAAACAACTAATTCTATATTTTCCCATCTCACCTATCGGGTCATTTCAAACATTTTCATTTTACATAAGTTGTCTAGTACAGCAATCAATTACGTTCGTATTTTCGATCAATATTGCCTTTCCATCAGGTAGCAACGAAGGACTTTAATTTGAATCATATCTGCAAATATTTCTAACATTATTACATTTCAACTTCTTCACAAATCATTAAACAATTTAAGAATACTTATGCTTACCAAATGGTAAGAATATATGTCATTTTTAATCAAAAAAATTAATTTCTATTCTTGCACCGATAGCACAGAAACTTGAAACCTTATCATTGAGATGAGTCATGCTTACTTTGAGAAAAAGCATACAATTTTATTGTGCCTCTATAACAAATCATTCTTTATAAAATAAATAAGAATAGTAAAATTTCTGTAATCTTATGAAATTATTTTATGTTGCCTCTTTCTTAACCTTCTCATTTCTAAGATCAGTTTAATCCAGGTACTTCAGAATACTGGAACATCCGAGTTTCTCTTTAAGTTAAGAAAAAGATGTCCGTCTGCACAAAAATCGAAATGACAGTCCGTATTCTTAAAGGGCTGTTATACAAAAGATATCTCTGCTTAGCTCATAACTATTCATAAAATGTATGCTCAGACATCCATTGAGTTTTCTTGAAAAAAACCCTTGTCCCAAATTTGTCTGGGCGAGTGTTTCTAACAAACAAAGCACGCGCCACTTGCATTTAATCCATCACACTTAACAAAAGAGGGAGGAATTGAGGAGTAATATACAGGCAACTCGCGAAGGCTTTGTGTAACATGAGTTTGCAGCCTTTCTGTATTGATAGAGTTAGCTAAATAACTCGCAACACTCTTAATGCAAAAGGCTATAGCTATAAATTACAGGCAGCTGCCACTATAAGATAGCAAACGCATTGTTATTACGTTCAATCGGAAAATACAAAAGTCAGTGATGGTGATTGCAAAGTGGCCCATTCTCGCTCAATTTCTGTTAATCATTGCAGGTCACTGAAGACACAGCCAAGATCCTCATGGAGCATAACTATGACTGCGAGTGCAGAGGCACCATCTACGTGAAAGGCAAAGGGAACCTCACCACCTACTTCGTCAAAACGCAGTTCGACAGATCCTCCGACTGCTGATTCGAAACCACTTGTAGTTCGGATGAAAGGCTACCTTAACCCTCTAACCTCTGTCCGCACTCAGCTCAAACGATTGACACGTGAGGAGAGTGTCGCTTCTGGTGGCAGCAGTTTGGTGATAAGAGACCGGATGCAAAAGAACTTGAACTGTGTTGCTAGTCTGTTTGTTACTGGAAGATATCAGTCACGGTCCAGATAATGCGAACGATAGAAATTAGAAAAACGGAATCATGGCATTTTGCCTTCTGGATAAAATCTTGCTTTATTTATTTATTTTTTAAGTATTAGAATATTTCATGAAAAAATAAGTTAAACTGAAGTGCGCCTTTAAAACATTTCAGCGATAAGTTAAGATAAAATTAATTTAATGCCGAGAATTGTAACATAATTCAGTCCATGAATAGAGTTAAATAAGAAAAAAAATATAGATAAATAAATAACTAAAAACTTCTTCTGATTTCTACGGCAATTGCAGTTTTAATTGTTTGCAGTTTTTAATTTAATATTTAGAATTTCGAGAAATAGAAGACGCAACTATCTTAGAAAGAACCATTATTTCCAAATTCGAGAATCCATATTTTTATTTGTTTAAACTTATACTCCATTGAGTACAGGCTCAAAAACCTGTTCTATTTTAAATCCAGCCGGAAATTTTTAAATTCTTTATTTATGAATTTGGCTTTTATTTTCATCTAATTTATAAACTTTTTATAATTCGTTAGGTATAAAAGATGAAATTTAAACGATTTTGATGAGGGGTCCTTTTTTTTATTTTAAAGAAGTGAAGGACTTCATATTTAAAAGACTAAACAGCTCAATCAAAAACTCAGTCAAAATTAAGTTATAATTGCATTTAAGGAAAGGCAAATAAGAATGTACTTCTAAAGAGGCGCTTCAAAATTTCTCTTTTTCTATTTTGTGATCTTTTGTAACTTAATTAACTTTTAGTATTCCATTGCTATAAGATCATTGGATTGCATGCATACTTCAGGTTTAAATTGCTTGTGATGTCCTTGTTTTTGTTCAAACAGTACAGCCAGGTCACTGAAATGCCAACTACTAGTTTTGGTTGCTAATCAAAGTAATTATATTGCCTTTTAAGGAATGTATTGATAATTTAAGGCATATGTTACAATTGATACTATGTAGTTACTTACTAAGAGTTATTTTATTCCTTATCGAAGACAGTGTTAATGCATATGCTTACGTTTTAGTTTTACTTTTTTTTTTTTTTTTTTTGCATATAAAGCAATTTTTCCAACTTTAAAAACTTCACGCGTAAATGCTTCAGTAATAGTACTGTGTATGCGAAACCAGAGGGTTCATTGACTACATTGACTACGAATAATCTGCGGCGTCTAGAGTAGTTAAGAATCCAAAGAAAAGAAAATATTTCTAGAATTCCTCATCTAGCAGTCCACTTTCATAATCATTGCCATCACTATAATATTGTTGTCTTTAACGATCGCACTTGTAATTTTTTTAGGAAAAGTAACTTCGTAAAATTTAAATACAACACTCATCTTTAAAATCTCATCCTTTGACACATAGACCCATGAAACATAAATATTCTGCTTGAAATTTATTTTAAATATCAGCCTGATACTATTAGAACAATAAACTAACATTATTTGAAAGGGAAAAAAGTTGCTCATGAAATTTTAGCATGTCACTCTTGACAGAGAGTTGTTATTCTACATAAAACTAATACTTCTGTTTCTAATAGATAAAAAAAAACACTGTCTTTTAAAATGATTTACGTTTTTATTTATCAGATTTCATCTCATAAGTATTAATATTTTTCATTCATTTTTATTTTGTTTTTTCCTTGTTTAATTTATCACTAAACCTGATTGAAATTCACAAAGCCAAAGTTATGTGTTAAAGTTTCTGACATAATTTATGTTCTTTGCAATCATTTTTTTCAAACACACCACAATAAATATACATTTTACACGAAGCCTGGCGATCACTGCGTGGCTAATTAGCCATCATTTTCCCTTTTGCATTTTAGGAGTAATCAAGAAACATATCGCAAAGTTGTTCTCTATGTGTTCATTGCTGTTCAATGTTTAGAATGAAGTGTTTAAAAAGTTTTCAAAGTATTTTTTAGTGATTTGAGGAGATTTCATGTAGCAAAGATTGGACGGTCTTTTCTATGGTAAATAATAAATATTAAAAAATAATTTGTGAATTGCACTTTCTTTCAAAATTATTTTTGATAGTGTAAATAAGAATAGCATAGATAAAAAAATGTGTACTTAAAATATGGCGGTGATAAAAAAAAATTAATACACAAAGACAATCAGTCTTTTGTAACAAATTGTTAATACTGATTACACAAATTGTATTTTAAAAGAAACAAAATTTTTATTCAGAGTTTTCGTGTTTTAGGATGATACAATGGATTCCATTTTTAAAAATTTTTAGACAATGGAACATTATACTGTCACAAAATATCATTGGTAGGTTAATTGACTATCGTAGTAGGGTAATTACTAGTTTAGAATACTAGTATTAATCGCTAAATATGATCTTTTTTTTTTGTTTAAAATGTTAATGTCCCGATATATTTTATTAAATTCGATTTATAGGACCTGGAAAATGTGCAAACAATTTAGGTGGATTAATTTTTTCAAAGGATTTTTATTTACTCTATCAATATAAAATATAATAATTTCACTCATTTTATTCAACATAAAATATAACATATAACTTATATAACATATAACATTCAACATATAACTTAGAGCATTCTTTCAATTTTTTAAAAATTAGCTAATGAGCAATGACTAAAGTTTACATATTTTATTATAAATGCAGATGGATGCTTTAGAAAATTTGTATTAATCTGGTTCTAGAATTAATTTGAATTATCAGTTTTGTTGCTGTACTAATTAAAAGAGCAAGTCTCCAGAAACCAAAACAAGTTGAGTGCATTGATTAGTCTTACATTCTTTTAATTTATATAACGAGATTATTTTTTCATTTATAAGAGTTTGAATTTGTTAAAAATTAAATTGCAGGAATTGGACACAACAAAGCTGTAGATATTATTTTAACCGATTGTAAATCACTCTGAAATTACTTCATAAACTGTTCCAAAGAAAGCAAATTGATCGCAAATATGTTTTTATTAGACATGAAAATATTTTATACTTTTCTCAGAATTCATTCTTCTATATTTTTATTATTTCTAATTTGAACTTGCATCCATAATCTTGAAATAACAATTCTATATTTATTAAAACATTTTTAATATCTTTTAATTTACTGCATATTTTTAAATTATATTATTTAAGTAATTAGATATATTCTGAACTATAAAAAGAAATACAAATTCTGAAAACTCGTTCTAAGTTTTTTATCAAAAAAATATTTGTGATAGGTAGTATTTATTAAATTATGCTTTAAAAATGAAATTCATTGTATCACAGTTAGAATTTGAAGAAAACTATTTGTAGCTCAAATATTTCTTAACGTGTGTAATTAGAAATAAAGTTATTTATTATGTAATATTTTTTAAAAATCTCAAAATGAGTTTATCATCAACAAGCCAAACAAAGTATTATACATACAAACAATTTTTAAAGTATATTTTAGACGATGTTTGAAATTTTTAAAAAAATGACTAGAAGTAATGTTTAGTAAAAAATAAAACGAAGGAGTAACTGAGATGTATTTTTTAAAAGAATAATTATTACACACGAAAAGTGATTCACCTATTGCTGTAGATTATTTATATGTGTGATAAATTATTATGCAAAACTCTTTACTGCAAAAGCTTGTTAAGAAATTTATATCGAAATGTTGTATGAAAACTTGAAATAAAAAGTAATGTATTTCTGTTATTTAATACTAAAAATTTTTTTCTTTAAATAAATAAAAAAAATTTAATGTAGTTCTTAATATGTTCCATTAGAAATTGATATTATTAACTCTAATAGAAGTAAAGGTCAAATTTATTTTAAATTAATACATTGTGTTCGAAAGTTTTTATTGAGTGTCTAAAAATGTAATAAATGTAATAAAATGCCTTTTATAAATTTTTGTTACATTCTTTCACAAGGATGTTCCCACATACTGTTAGTATACTCAAGTCATCGGTCGTCTAAAACTGAAAATGTCAATTTTCGTTCTTTTGCCATTTTTTATCTTTAAAATTGGAAATGAAAAACACAAAAAGTTCCAAAAAGCAAATTTTACAGGAAAAATAAAAAACCAATTTGAAATCAGGTTTGGCATTTGAACAGTTTTCCGGGTAGAAAACCTTAGTACTTTTTTTTTTCCCCTTTTGTCATTTTCTGCGTTTACCATTTCCATTCTCCTAATATATAAAACAATTTGCAAAGAAAGCATACATAAATGAAATTAAAGTCTGAATCTTGTTTGTTTGTCTTATTACATTACGCTTTAACATGTTCACGAACACATCTGCCATAATGGAGAAGTACCCCATCATGTTGAAACCACATATGGTGTCTGACATGTTGTGGCACAGAGTCAAGTAAACTTGGTAGCATCTCATGCAAAAAATATGTGATAATTTGCAGATATTAGAGGTGCTAGCAACAAGTAAGGCCCGACTAAGAGGTAGCAACACATCATCCAAATATGCACTGAAAAGAGATAATGGGCAGCATATGGCCTCATGCCATGGGAATTCTCGACAGACTATAAATGCCCATTATGGTGTTTGAACACACATCTGCCGTGAAGTAAGTAAAAAAAATAAAACGTAGGATGGGAAATACATTTTTTAGGGGCATTGGTGAAGATACCACAGTGCAAATCGTTCAAGCGCAGAATGATCTGTTGGGAGCAGTAACAGTACTCTTTGAAGGTGGTAGGATGCAAGCCTTCACGTTGCAAAACAGTATGAATACCGCAGCAGCGACGGCTCGTACTCTGGTGCTTCGGTTCCTCCGAATAGTATCCAACACATTTTGTTCCGTGCTGGAAGTTCAATTTGCCCGTGACTAGCCCTCACTTTGCCTTTAACCTAGTAATGGTCCATAATCACACAAATTGTGATGCAAATTAGTAAACCTCCGGTGATCCGGTGTATCTCTCTATGGGTACCTTTCATGATACAATTTTTCTGCTGCTCATGCATTTCCTTCTGCCAATCCGTAAATCAGGTGCATATCGCCAGCTCTGCGTTCGTAAAACGTTCCCTAATCTTCTGCGGGCAATGACAGCTCAAATGACTACGGCTATGCAGGTCAGTTTCCTCTAATGCTCTTGTGAACAGCGCCACCTAGCACCGAACGAAGACGTTTCCGGCTATGGGTTGCTATGCAAATCTAAATCCATGTGATGTCTCCTACCTCTTCTTAACGTTTGTCCCAATAATCCTGGGATACCCTGTATTTACAATTTCAGTGTTCAATATCTTTATGCAGCCGTTTTCCCGCATAAAAAAAATAACTTTAACTACTCAATACAAAATAAATCCTATTGGACGAGAGTAAATTATAATTTTCATATGATAATTCTCTCTATAAGCGTTAAGCGACAGCAATTAAATATTACAAAATCTTGAACCAATTAGGTTGATTAACCACTTAATTGTTTTATTTTCTTTACTATCTAATAAGATGACACCTAGTATTTGGGGAATATTTTCTTGTTTTGATTCAAATGGAAATCCATTGAATACTTGACTTATCTATGTATACGAAGTAATTTTAATATTGAATTATAATCTTTATAAATGGTTTATTTTTTGCTTACAACTATCAAAATTCGATAAATCGTTGCACGTATGGCATACGGGCAAAACAGTTAAGCGGTTAAATAAACGCCCCGTTTTCGAAGCAATATATCAGGCCTTTTTGTGGCAACCTTGTAATTCTCAGTTGTGATCAGATGATGAAGCCGACATCAGATACGTAATATTTTCTCCTTACAACTAGAAGAGGAAGTTTGATCAGTTTTAGACGAATCAAATAAGTATACACGACGGATTGTCTCTGAAATCCAACATCCAACCGGAGGCTACCATGAAGCCATTTCACCCTCGTACAACTGCAACAGATCGTCCATAGAATCCAGTATTAAGCCCTAAAATATACCAAGAGACCCCATCAAGCCTGTACCTTCAAACCCTCATTGTTGTGCAAAACATTCAATGAATGATTCAGTTTGAAATTCGTATTATGGTTGTTCACTTTCGCCATTTGGCAATAAGTAATAAGAGTGATTTCGGGAAAGTGTGCATATTTGCTTCCGCTGTTTTTGAAAGATGGTTGCAGCTGCAAATGCTGATCGAAATAGACAGATCAAAACTGTCGCACAGTAAACTTAGACATCTGTCAACATAACGATACCATATTTGTGTTTGAATTGTACATTTAGTCTCGTCGAAGATGTCAGCTTTCGAGCCAAATTCTCATCATTTGCTGGAGGTATTTTGCTTCCATTTGAAGAACACTGCAGCTGAAGCCCCGTTCCGATGACCCGTTCCTTTACGGATATGGTCATAAATCCGCCATCTGACCCATTGTAGGTCCACCCTCGTCTGTAGATGTCAATCGGGAGCTTCCGGCAAATTGTCGATAAAATGAACAGACTGCAAAGAACCCTGGAAAACCACAAGAGAGGAGAAAGAGGGCAAAGTGTGCCTGTCTCAAGACACACATGGGCCATCGGAACGGGGCTTGAGGCACAAATACTTACGATGAGTCTGCTCCTAATGAAAGAACATGCCGTGAGTAGTTTCAACACTTCGGATAGAATATTCACGGCGGCAAAATTATGCCCTGAATTTAGTTGTACCGAATCAGTGTGATATATTATGAGGGGTTGAATTCGAATGAAATCACCACAGGAGATCAAAATCTAACATCAATGATGCGTTGAACTGAGCACTGAAAGAGAAGCGGCAACAGTACCAAGAGAGACATGAAAAAGTTATTTTCCATTGTGACAATGATCGACATCATGTCTAAAGATTGGTCAAGGCATACTTCAAAAAGCTAAAATGGGGAGAGTATTATTTTCACTCACTGTGCTCGCCAGACGTTGCTCCTTCGGAATACTTCTTGTATACAGCCGACCACCCCGCCATCACTGAACGAAACAGTATCGACAGGAATTGGTGTGGCCGACTGCTATCTTTAGTATAGTCCGTCTATAACACTGACCAATTCACCAAACTAACATCCTCTTAGAGACTGTTGGCCCCCAGCCTCAATCACTGACCTTCTTCTTCCTGTATACTTATCTTCCTGCTAACCAAGGATTAGGCCATCACTTTAAGAAATTCCCAATATTTCTCCAAATTCTCGTTCCTCAATAACAGAAATCCGAGCACTTTAAAAACTTTCAAACAGATGGTAAAAATCTGACGATTTTTAACATCATGTCCTTCAGTGTTTTGAAATTATTTGGTACCATTAATACATACTTAAGTCATCCTTCTGAATTTTACTCTTCTTAAAACCGATTCTTTCAGATTCTTTCTTAAAACCGAGATTTCTATGAATTCCTTTAAATAATTGTTGACAGTACCAATTCCTCTACAAATGCATTAAATTTCATGCATTCTTCCAAATTTATGGAAATATGCGGGAAATCTTCTATGTCCTGATATAATTTTTATTTTCAGTAGATGTTATCTTCTTATTGTTATTTCTGGGTTAGGAATAAAGTCTTAAGTTACTTTTTCTTTTTTTTTTTTTTTTTTTTTGCTTCTTTAGAATACTATTTGTTTTGATCGGTGGCAGACAACTTGACTGATAAGCATTTCCGCTCTTATGAAGAAGTGCAAAAAGGTTTGATTTTGGATCATTTAAAAGGAGCATCGATTTCCGAAATGGTATCCTACAATTGTCAAAAAGATAAGCAAAACAGTAGCTAGTACTTAGAATCATGAATAGGTAAGCACTTTTTAAGAATAAAACCTTGAATTTTGGGGGAGAGGATGAAAATGGGGGACGCTAAGTTGTACACCTAATAGAAAATAATAGGACTGGGCGAATGTGTTTTTAATAGCACTATTACTTCATGGAAATGGTTTCTATTAGAAAGGTTCATTTACACAATGAACAGAACATACTCAAGATTTAAAATAAAATGGTTGTGCAAATTGATGATTTGAAGCTTAAAAATAGTTAGTAAGGGAATCATGGAATTTATGTTTAAAAGATTTAAGTGTCATTAAATACAGCCAATATTCTCGGCAGACCAGCTGGTCGCCAAAGGTTAATAGTAATCAAAAATAATAACAAAATGTAATGTTAGAAAGGGTATCTCCCTTTTACCTCATCTTCTTCAACTTCCTTCTACAAATTCAATTCACGATCAATTTTCATGTTGATGCAAGGGTGTTTTATGTATAAATAGGCTCCTGCAGCCTGAGATTGATTCAAACAGATCTCTTTGTTGCCAACCACTGTATTGGGTTGTCGAATGTTTGCCTAAATTATTTTTTACCACACTTGATTCGTAGGTTATAGTAGATCTAATCAAAAATTATTTAACAATATTATAATAGCATAGTAAATAAAAGTAATTTAAACATTTTAGTTTATATTATTTAGTTTAGTTTAGTAACTGATCATTCGAACCTGAATTCTGCGGGATTTGATTTCTTAGACAAATATCTCCATCACTCACTGCCTATAAAAGTTACCATCTAAAATAGAAATTTTCACTTTTTTTTCCATTTGCAAATATCAGCTTAACCTTCGCCCTCCTAAAATCATTCGAATTCAGGTACCTCGGAATACTGGAACGTTAGAGTTCCTTTTTTAAAAATAAGAAAAATTCCCTGTCCCATCTCTCGAAAACTGCAATGACAATCTCTGTTCTTAAGAGATTAATATGCAAAAGAGAATCCAGCGGATAACTCTTAAGCAAACGTATGCATGGTTACCCTTTTAGAAAACCTGTCTGCCCCCCCCCACGCATCTCCTCCAGCGAATCTGATAAACAAAGCACGCATCTCGAGCATTCACTTTTCACAACGAAAAGCGGGAATAGGAATTTCGTAGTGATGTCCAAGTGTCTTGGGTACCCCTCGTGGTTTCGTTGAAAGGACGTTTGAGGCCTTTCCATATTGTTGGAATGAAATCTTTCTAGATTCCATATACTCCATTGGTAGTTATGTATTTATTCTTTATTGGAATCTATTATCACTAATATATTTTTAAAAATATGTTGTAAATGAAATCAAAGGACTTTTTAAGGAATGGTAAAGAACAAAATAAATAAAGCCAAACGAAGATAAGCCAAAGACTTTAACCCTTATCGTGGCAAGATTGCTTTTTTGAAGAAAAGCAAAAAAATGTATATAATAGACAGATAAACTACTATTTTTATTTTTGAAGTATAAATAAACTTCTAGAAATGTCATGTGTTTAATAAAACTAAGTTAAAAATTATTTTATAGTGGTAGTATATTTTTATAAAGTTGTATGTATGGTATACTATACAAAATGAACATAAGGGACAAACATGAAACAACATGAAAGAACAAAAATCGTTCTACAAAATCTGTTTGAAACTGCTGATGCTAATGCCCTTAATATGACCAAAATCCAAGATGATATTTTTAATCGCTCAAAGACGAGACAATCTGCCAAAATAAAGAATTTAGGCAACAAAAAAAATAATTTTGATGAAAAAAGCAAAACCTTTTGTTAAAAAAAAAGGCTCACTTTAAAAAAAGGGGAATTAAAAGATTCTTCATCAGACAAAATCTGCTTTCTTTGGATGTATATGAAGAAAAAAAGTTACATATTTGAGAGTGGCAATTGTCATTTAAACGAAAAAGAAAGAACCAAATTAATCATCCAAATCCCGCTGAAAAAATAATAAGAAAGCAATAATCTCGTTGCAAATATTTATACAACAAAGTTGAGAGACATAAACGCTACTACTATTTCGATTATAAGAGTAATTCTTCAACTACCCAATGCAAAGCGAGCTCAATTCGTTGTTGGAGAATGAGAAGCAGAGTTCAGTATTAAAGAAAAAACCCTCAGCTGACTTTTTTTTGTATTTGTGTAGAAAATTTTTAGAAGAGATTTGTTGATAATAGAAATGTTCAATAACTTTATTTTATTTTATTCAGACTGAGGCATTGACAATAACAAAATTTCCATTTAGGTCACGCATATAGTATTTGCTGTTCATGAAACAGTAGAATAAAGGGTGAATCACTAAAAAATGTCTAATTCAACTTCAATAAACAAAGAAAATTATATAAAGACGCATAAGCTCTTAAGTAAAAAATGAACAAAAAATTGTTTAAAAGGCTTGAAAATTGTCATGCCCTCCAAATCACGTTTAAGGCAGTTATTGTTAAGTCAATTAGGGTTTCAATAGATTTTGAGACACTGATGTTCAAATGACTTAAGAATTTGCAGAGTTCTATTGATCGCTGCTCAGGTTTCCCGTGTCGAAAGTCGCATTTGGTCAAACCTCCTTACTTCGGCTTCCATATTATTCGTGTTATTTTAGTGAAAGTGTATTTGTATTGAATCGCTTGCAGTCATGAGCAAGCTTTAATTCGTATTTAAAATATAGTTTTTTAAACAAAATTTTTATTTAATCATGCATAATTATTGTAAAACGTCAATATCATTTATTTAATTGAAATAGATCTTGCATCTATATTCTTAAAAATATTAGAAAACAGAGTAGTATAAAGTAAGAATTTTTTTTTATGGACATGAAACTCTAATCAATTATAAAAAAAGACTGAGGCACACTGTTCTAACCTTCATTACACCTGATATTTTCGAAAACTTTCACTTTTAAAGACTCATTCGCTTATTAGCAATACGGGAATTAATGACTCGATTCATAGACTCAGTCTAAGATTATCGAAATATAAGAACTTTCTCGAATTTTTTTCTAACGTATAACTAGCTTTCTTCCCATAAGTTTAGATTTTCAATATTATAGTAATTAATTTTCCACGTACATTTGTAAGGTTAGCGTCACACTTTCTGCTAAATGATACGATTTTGATATAAGTTTACCTTTATGGAGTTTCACTTATTTGAAAACAGACAGCGGTGGAGCTGCCATCTAGTGTACAAAATTATACTATTTACTAAATCCTCTTTGCATTACAATCGTAAATAGTATGAATCTTTAGTAATCGCTCAATGCTTATTTTCTTGCATGTTCCTAAATGTGCTATACTTTATTTTAATTTTTTAAAATTCATATGATTTATAGTTGAAAATTCAGCTCTCAAGCTCCTAAGACAACATTTTCATAGACTAATTAGATGCAACCTTCAAATATTTTCTAAATGATACAAGTTGTAATTTATTTTTGGTTATACAATACGGGATGCCTATTACATTATCATGGGGTTGAAAAGCTGCATTAAATATAGCTATAAAAATACGGTGTCTATTATTCGTTTAATTTTTTTTTCATGATTAATTTAAACGTCAACATAAATTAATCATTTCATGAAAAGATGTCTGAAATGTCTGATAAAATGCTTTTTGGATTTTCAAATATTCACTGCAATCGTTCGTTTATTTCTGTTAGAAGACTTGAATACCTGACTTTCCGATGCATTTCCATCATGAATTTTTTCAGAAAATAGAAGTATTTCTTTAGATGCTTTGTTGAATTTCTCTAGTTGATTTCAGTGTCTTTACTTATTAATATTTCATATGAACCATTATCTAGAAATTTTGACTTAAAACGTTAAAGATAAATTTTAACTTAAAACGTTAAAAGAATCTCAGAATATCTCAATATTTTTTGTATATCTTTTTTTTCTTTTGTTTTAAATCTTCTTATTCATTTGATGAAATGATCATTTCAATTTATATAATCAAAATTAATGTGTAGATATTTTTATAATATCATAAATGTAAATATACTTTTTTTATTCAGAGCAAATTTATTTCAATGACTGGATATTTTTTATAATTAAATCGTTGTTTAATAAAATAAACTTAGTTTTGCGTAGCCTATGTATTACTATTGCTATCGGTATCCCTTTTTGCTAAGCTAAAGCAATGAATAAAAAATCAATACTAATGATCTTTTAACCGACTTCTAAGATAGAAGTCGGTTAAAAGATCATTAGTATTGATTTTACATGTTACATACACAGTTATCATGTATGCAACTTGTAGATCATTTATTGATTTTACAAGTTACATACACAGTTTTTTAAAATTGTAGTTAAAGAAAATTCTCAAACTCTACTTAGCAAAACATGATCGATAGATGGCGCCAGAATCGTCTAATGCATGATGTGATAAATATGAGCTCGGTGGAGGCTCATTTTAAACTACCATATAATTTTTTTGCAATAAAATCTCAGTTTTTGATTAATCAGAAATCTAATTTTGAATAAAAATATTATGAGTCGCTATTTGCTGACAGAGCATCGAGAATTCCAATTACTATAGACTGATATACGGTTCAAGAATTAAATTGTGCCCATGTTCAAGTTCCGATTATAAATTCGGGTAAGTGATCATAAACTAGTAGATTTAACTTAAGGAGTATGATATATGATCTTCTTATAGTGTTTTGAGCAGCAGATTTCTTAGAAATAATTTCAAATCTTACTTTTCCTCCCTTTTATATAAATTTTTTACAGGAATCGCAAATTCTACCTTGCAATCTACATATCGGAATAGATTGATCTTTGTTTGACATGTATTTCTTAACCAAATGCATTTTACTATCAACTACATTTTACCAACTATGGTTTAGTTGTTTTAATTTTATCTTTAAACTAAAAGGATATTGTGGAAAAGGCCCATTTCAATCAAAACATGGTGAGATTTGCGAAAAACATGTTACATTTTGCTATATGCGAATCTACTTCAGAAAAAAGGTCGAAACCTCATTTATATATTTTTATTTTCCTCTCCATTAGCATCTTTTTTATCTGCTTGGACGTATTTTCTTCAAAATAGAAGGTCATTAACAAAAAAGTCCAAATTTGATCAGAACTCCCTTTTAGATGCAGCGGAACTGAAACGTTTTGTTGTCTTGCAATTTATAATCCCTAGTAAGTAGATTCTGTAATGTAGATAATGATGGTTAAGGGTTCGATACCTAAAGGGCTAATTTCATTAAGTATGCTACGAGATACATCGAAAATGAAACCTTTCTTTGTCTTGCAATCAATTATCCCGAGGAGACTGATTCAGTGTAGTGAAAAGATGCTGGATGACCTAGGAATCTTTTAGTCTTAGATTTGTATCCCTCTTGAATCATAAATATTGTCAATATTTTGTATCTTAAATACATAAAAAAGGATTTCTTGGATAAAATTTAATATTCTTTGAATGAATATTAATGTATCGCTAATTATCAAGAAAGCTTCGATAACTCCGGTTCCACTAGACTATTATACAGTTCAAGGATTAATTTCGCCAATGTTCCGATGCTGAATTCATAAAACTGATTTAAAGAGGAGATTTAAACATAATAAGAGATGCTCGAACTTCGTATAACAGTTAGAGCGTCGGGTACAAAGCGTGGTTTGTTTTTAATGATTTGAAACCAAGTTTACAGACGTGACTTTTTTTATACAGTTCAACCTGTTTTTGAGCGGTAAAGAGAAACCGCACAAAAAAAATTCAGAACATAGTAAACAGCTATCACAAATAATTTTTACAACATATTAAAGATTTTTTTTCTGCGGTGGAGGAGGAGCGAAAAAAAATTCTCAGTTAGAAAATATATCAAATATTTACGAAAAAGTGCTTTAAAAACAATATAAATAATTACATTACGCATGGTAACATTTTATTAAATCTAATTTCTTATTTTTAATCTAGAGAAGTTTTCAAAATGCACATTAATTCAATACTACTCGTCACAGTCCAAAGTGTGCAGCTTCTTGTGATGATATGGTACAAAATGGCTTTCGTCTCTTGAAGATATTAGAGTTGGTTTATGTTTAGAATATATTATTTATTTCATTTTGAAATATTGGAATTACTTGACTCAATACGTACATTGTACGCCATGTAAATTGTATCAGAGTACGTATGTACATTCATCATCGTACTTGATACAATTCAAGAAAAAAAAAGAAAAGAAAAAATGGAACCCACTGTAACTCTGTTATTTATTATGGCGTTCTCATAAAATTGGTGTCAATGGAAATGACTTAAAGGAGCAGATGTGTTGAGATAGACAAACTGATCCATCGAGTTAATTAACATAATTAATAAACTCTATTAATCAGTTTGTTACCATCCGACTGGCTACCCATCTAATCATTGACATAATTACTTACTATCTCAAAAATTTTCCATTACTGAAATCGATATTTTTTTTAATAATTGGATTCAGCAGGTGCTTTTTATGTATGCATATTAAGTTTTGTTCCAAAATTCAGTGTTGTTCTTGGGATATACTTAATTTCGCTTCCTGAAAATTCCAACCGAAGAGAGCGAACCCACCAAAGGGTATATATTTAATAAATATCAGCATGGTAATAGCTCGTTTTTATTCACAGGAATAAACAACACAATTCAGATTCGTACACAATAGGTTATAATTATTCACTTAACACTTTCTAGGGCCGTGGGAAGTATGCTTCCCACCAAATTTATGAATCTTTGTATGAAATTATGTAGGTTGGCATCAGTTCTGACAAATTTTTTTTGAAAGACAGAATTTTAGATGCTTTAGTTCTTTATCTCAGACATAATGATGTGTCTTGATTTGTTCTTAATTATTAATTAACCAAATTAATTAATTAACCAAATTAAATTTATTTAATAAGCTAAATGAATCCCATTTCTTATTCTAATTTCAAGCCTAAAAATATTTTAACATAATATGACTAGAAAAAAATGGCCCTTTAAAGGGTTAATATAATCTTAAGTTAATGCTAAAATATTTTTCTTAAGCTATTGATTCTGAATAAAATGCTGCTGTTGATTGAGAAATAATAGTAACTACTACTTTCTTATATTTACGTTAATTAATCAAGATATCAAGCATACTCGCATGCATTTATTATATTCATAAACTGACAAATTTTCTATTATAAACATTAATCATATGCATCATATGCAGTTGTTATATTGCATGTGTCTTTTGATGTTTCAAGTAAAATGTTGAGATAAAAAAAAATGTCATTTATTTCATGTCACATTTTGACATCTTTAAGATATGACTTGATCAATTAAGAGTTATTGGTTACACATAGCATAATTTTTTAAAATTTAATTTGATAACTGGTGAGTTTTTATTTATTAATATTTTTTTGAAAAATGGGGATTTTAAAATATTGTATGGTAACCTAATCTATAAAAATATAACCACAATTACAAACAACTTAGAAATAACTACGTTTATAAACTAATGATTTATAACTTCAAAGAAAAAGAAAGAAATTGGGGAAATATGAATAAAACATTTATAAATGTGGAAATGAAATAACTAACTTCAATCAATCAGTCACATAACTTATATTGCAATCTTTTCTTTTTCTCTAACATCAGTACTTTTTTTTTTTCTGACAGCAAGTCTTAATTCTTTTTTACGCAACAAGAAATTTATGATCCAGATTTTAAAAAAGATTTTCCCGTCGGACAGAAAACTTTTTTCAGCCACAAAATATTGACAGTTCGAATCCTTAACTCACTTCGCGCGTGGCGCTGGTACCTCGCGCTTTTCGTTTAACTTAAAGTAATGAAATTTTCTCACATTCTGATTGGTCGAAGAATGATGAGGGGAGCATGAAGCTGTTGGAATCCCAACGAAAGGACCTGAGTTATTCTCATTGCTTGAAATGAGAGGTTAAAGTGGCAACATCTTACTTTTATATTTCAGGGTTGTTGCTGTTTTTTTATGGACACGATTTTTTTAAAGCTTTTAAGGAAGTGTCACTTTTATTTTCTTTCTTGTTTTCGAAACCTTAAATGCAAGTTAATTAATATCTAAGAAAATTATTGTACTGTTTTGTCGCTTGCTAGAAGAAAATTAATTTTTTTTCAAGAGTCACGACCTAAAAGAAAAATGTTGTTTTGTTTCTTGATTTCGTGATGTCTTTTGCACATTTTCGTAATGTTGTTTTTTGTTCGTAATGTCTTTTCACATTTTCCAATTTCTTTGAAATGCTTAGTCATTTTTTAGATATCTATTTAGGTATAAGGCAAATTGCTCTAATTAAAAAATCCTGTGCTTTAATTTTAGTATATTTTCTTAATGGATATGACCTAAAATAATGCATAGCACTAACAAGGAAAATATAACAATAGAGACTCGTTAAAATGAAGTAATTCAGATAAAATGTAATGAAAATTATAGAAAAAAAATACTGCACATAGTATTCTAATTCACACATTTAAAATGATTTTCAGCACTACATATTTTGATTAATATTTAAAGTAATGAATAAGAAATGTTTACATTTACAAAAATGTTATGACCTACGCAATTCTTAATTGCACAATTTCTTAATCAAACGTTTTCGAAATGTTATAAAACAATAGGTATATTTGTTGGATGATGTGTTATATATTAGCACATGCGTGGCCGAATAGAAGAAACTTCTGAAATTTTAAAAATTTGATTTATTTCATCCTGGGATACATAATTTGTACAGATAAAAAACGGTTAGCAATACGTCAGTCAACATAGCGACACAAGAGCAGAAAAGACAGAAATTTTTCCCTTTGATCATTTTACAATGAGATTTTGATAGGGATTTCTTTGTCAGGTGTCGATTTTGGCAAGGGAATTTTAGGTTATCTTTTAAAGAATGTTGTAAGCATTAAGGTTTTTTCTATCCCTTCACTCGGAGCGTGAGAAAATGCTGAAGGGAGCAGTTTTATAGAGCGCGTGTACAATTAATAAAATAAAAAGTGGGAATTGGATCAGGAAATAAGAGAACATTTTAGAATAAACTTAAGATGGCTAAATTAAGATAAAAATTTGGAAATTACGCACAGATATATATATATATATATAATATGGTTAATAGAAGGAGAATTGTATCTCTAATTTTAAACCTCGAATTTTTACTTATTTTTATGTTTTTTTTATTTTATTATTAATTACTTATTACTAAATATTATTTTATGAAAAATATTGTTATTTTTATTAATTCTGTACTTATTTTAAGAAAAAGAAAATTTATGATCTCCCAAAAATTTTGATAAACCGTCAGCAGCAATGTCCTATTATCGCCAAGCAAAAGAATCGCGATCAGAAGGGCGGATAGCGTAGTACTAAACCACTAGCTTATTTAAACAATCACATAATTTTTAATCTACTTTTCCCTCACTTACTAAGTTTGAAAAAAGAGTTTTGAAATTTTATACATTTGTGTATCCTTGATGTAAATACACTATTTAATATTTTCAAATTTTAATTATAATATAATCTATTGATTTTAATTAAATTCCTTTGAAAGCGCTATCTGGTCGTGAAAGTGGAAAAATGATAGATTTTAATATTCCATATCATTTATAAAAATGAATATGGAAACTTGTTAAAGAATTAAAAGTAGAAAAAGATAAAAATAAAAACAAGATTTGTAAAACCTTTCCTTTATTAGTGATAAAAGGAAATTATTTTTAAGTTAAAAAAGAGGCAGACATCCAAACAAAATTGTAAAGTAGGGAAGTTCTGAAAACAATAAAATATAAAAAAAATAATAAAGCTACACTAAATATCAAGAGAAGGAAAGTACTTAAAAATGAAAATATCTTGCAAAAATCAATAAAAGTGTCAATTTGCTTAAGGCATTGCTATATCTTCAGTACATCACATAGTAGTAGTAGTATCCTGAAATATGGTAGTGGGACAGATGCGTACAACCATTTGCGTACAGCTCATAAAAATGCCAATAAATCACGCGTAGCTCTTTGAAAAAAGGGGGTAGGGAGTAATTAGTTTAGATTTGCTAAAACATATGTTATCTGTCGGCAAGAGTATTTGGCGAGAAAATGTATTGGTATTTTAACTAAATTTTGATGCTTAAACACAGGGAAAAACTTTTGTCTCTATGTGTATATGCTGGCTCTGTACACACCAGGCCGTCTGCCTATCAAATTTGGCAAATATATATTTTGGAGGGTAGGAAAGGGATTTTTTGAATTTTTAATTAGAATTTTAATTTATCAAAAAATAAGAGAATTATTTGATAACTTTCTAAAAATTTACAGTAAAAAATAGTTTTTACTTCCAAATCATATAAATTCTCTGCATTATTCATTCCAAATCAAAGTATGCTAAATGATGCTATCATGCTATGCCAAAGTATGCTATCATGAAATGAAAATCAATAAACTTTAAAAAAATCCGAAATAGAAATTCCATTTAAAAAAAATACATTTGAACATAACTATTACCATCACAAACGATTCCCATTGTTTTAAAATAAGTGGATCATTTAAATGTGCATTTCAGATAATTAATAGCACATAAATCAGTAAGAGAATTTAACAGTGATAAATTTACTACTATTTGAAATTAAATCTGTTCAAAGCTTTTGAATTTCTGGAACTCAAATAAATAATTCAAATACACATGAAATAAATAATTTAAGAAGCCTGATATAATAAAAATACATCTTATCTTATATTTAAAAATCTAGTATTCTCTTTTATGTGAAAACTTTATCTTTTCGTACGTAAATATAAACGGAAGATCTTGACTATAAAACATACATGCTATCTAAGATCTGTATTCTTTTTACAGAATAAAATTAAGCAAAGACTGATAAACCAATAAAATTAATGAATTTTTTAAAAATTTTAAGATAGTTTACGTAAGACATAACAATATTTTTTGTATTAATATTTTTAAATGCACTGAATTGCATATTTCTTTCTCCCAAATATACGTGTGTTAAATTTAGTATGTCTACGTAAATAGGTCTGTATTTTAAATAGACTGATAGTCGCATGTATATACATTCACTTTTATTCTTGGAAGAAAATCTTATTTTGTTAATTAAAACTTCTAGATTAAAGTCTGAATATAACACATTAATATTTTTGAATAATTTTAAACGAAAAATTTGGAAATACCTGTGAAATTTAAAGTATATGCTTCCGTGTTAAAAGCCAATTTTTTCCATCACCCCCTCCCCCATCCTTTGTGTGTGTGTGCGTATGTTATTAGGTAATTTGTTATTTAAGTTCCTAAAACAGTCCTTATTTTATTTTATGAATTAAAAATAAAACTCAGAATTTTTTAATGGAACATTACAATTGGAAATGGAATAATAATACGTAAGAAAGCATTTTTCACAATTTTTAAACTTATCCCGCATTTACTATTTATTTGATTTTTATAATATTGCAGTGTATTGAATACTATTTTAAAATATTCTCAGTGTGATTTCTTTTATCTTTTGTGACATTGTTACAAATTTAGATATTTTTGTAACGCTGTATTCTCTTATTTTTTAAATGATGATGTAAATTTTGAAAGCAGAATGCATAAGAAGCTTATAAAGAATACTTATGATAAATATTAATCGCAAAATTCATATGCAGGTAATTTAACATGTTATTCTAGTTGGATGAAGAAATATTTAAATATGACGAATCTGATTAAATGACATATCTTAACAAAGAGTTCCAAATTCAAAAAATTGTTGATGGTTACAAGAGAACAAAATAGCTGTATTTTTATTTGCACAAAAGTTGTTTTTAAGTTAAGAAATATTAAAAAAAGAAAGTTCGTTCTCTAAAAAAAACATATTTTAGCGTTAACAGCTCCATCTGGAATTTTATTTGTAAACTCTTCCAAACAAACAAATTAGATTTATGTAATTTTCTAGCGTCGAATTAGTATAGCAACAATACATGAGTTTTCTGTATGCAATAACATTTTCTCTGCATTGTAGAAAGCTTATAAAATAAATAAAAGATTATTCAAAAAGAGATGAAGATTCTGTGAAAGATTGTAAAATTAGAATTAATTAAGTCTTTTTTTTAAAAAAAAACTATGTTTTCTTAATCTGTGATTGTTAGGAACAAACTTTTAAAAGTCTTAACTGTATATCTTAGTGAAAATAATAAACATTTGTATACAAATTAAAATGATTTCTCTAGAGTAATTTATGAAAATTAAAACTCGCTTATATACCATATGTTTCATGAAATATTAACATTAAATAAAAGGTTATTTTATATTAAAAGAAATACATTAAATACTAAATAATCTTTACGCATAATTGCTACTACATGTTTTACAAACTGGGTTTATTCTGCTTACCTTCATTTTGTATCCCTTATCTTCAAATTGTATTTTGTTGTTGTTGTTTTGTTATTTGCATTAGGAGAAAAGGGTAAGCATTTCTTTGCGTAAATGATATTTAATATTAGTCATGTGTAAATTTCATAATAAATGAATGCTGAACAATGATAAGAATATTTTTATACTTTAAGTATTTAGAACATTTCTTGTTAGAGGCTATTTTGGTAAAAAATTTTAAATATAAAAGTGATCTAAGAAATAATTTAAATTATTTTTTTGTACATAGTAGCATTAAAGAATTAATGCTCTGTGAAATATTCCTTCAAATCCAATACAAACTCACCAAACTTTTAGCCTATATTGAGAAAAAAATTATAACTGCTACATAAGTATTATAATGCAGTTTTTTTATTTAGCAATACACTAATAGGAAATTATTCATTTTATTTTAATTACAAGATTGCAAATTTCTATAATGGAAATACTATAATGGAACACTGAAGATTTAATCAAAGTTTCATGTATTATGAATGAAAGTAAATTACAGAAATAGAAGTAAATGTTCACTTATATAGTTATGAAGAAATAAAACATCTCTTTCAAAACTTCTTTAATGTTACAGCAAGAGTTTCTTCTGCAATGCAGTAAAAGAAGTCTGACTTTATTTTTTTAAATAAAGAAACTAATGTTCTAAATTCATTTGCTCTTAAAATCTTATATGGATCTCAACTGGACTTCCGAAAACTATGGGCTCATTGTGAGATAACCAGACTTTTTCCATAGCAAAATATCTGCAAATTGTGCATTGTTTTCACGAAAAAAAATCGCTTAAGAACGTCCGAATCAATGGGAAAATCGAAACATGCCCTTGAAGCCATTTCTATTAAATATAATTAAATTCCCAAGAGATTTGAATCTACTATACAGGAGCTGTTATGTCAACAGTCCAAAAAATTATTTAAATAATTCTAATCTGGGGGGAGGAGGGGACAAGATTTTTAAATAGGTAAAGTTGGCAATTGTCAAGGAACTCCTCTGCTCTTGATAATTTTTAATAGTTGTAGAAAGGTAAATAGTTTTATACTTTCATTTAATGACAGTGGGCCGTGCAGTCAAACTTATTCAAGTTATAATCAAAATTATAAATTAATTTTGAGACTTTATTCTAGTAATATTCCTAATTACCATTTACTCGTTATGCTATTTTATAATTCTAAAAAATTTGAAGCTTTACAGTTTAAAGAAATATATTCCCTCCTTTTACAATATTGTTTAGAGTGTTATAGAAAGTTTTCTTTTGTTTTCGATATTTTGCTTAAAATTAATTTTACGTCTTGACAGTGCACTTTTTTTATTTGTACAATATTGAAATGGACTTTTTAGAAAGGGACTTGCGACTTCAGTTTTCAAAATTTACTACTTAAAATTGCTGAATAAAAATTAAATTAAAATCAATAAAAAATTTGAAGGGAAAAAGGGGCTTCGAGATTTTCATTATCTCAGGGCCCCAAGAAGGTTTAAAACGGCCATGAATTCTTTTGAAATTAGAAATAATTACATTGTTTAAAATATGGAAAAAAACTCATAGCTAATCAGTAAACATTTCAATAAAGGTGTAGATGTATATTGTTGAAGAGTATTTTACCAGAACTTCATTCAACACTATTTTTAATGACTTTTTGTACATATAAGAACGATCTTTAATGAAATTAAAGTTTCTGAAGAACATATACTACATATATTAATGTAAAAATCCTTTTTCTTAATTTTGTTTTATATTTAACAGTAGATTTCGATTATAGTTTAATGAATAGTGCAACTAGAAGAAAATTAAATTTGAATTCAGCTAATATTTCCTACAAATTTTCGCAGGTACAAATGATCAGTTAGCAAAATATTAATATACTTCTGATTTAGTAAGGTGCTTATCTTACGCACCTTATACTTAAAATATTTCATACATAAATTGCAAAGTCGTATAATGAACAAATAATTTATCTTTATCAGAGTACAGATTTTTGAAAAAAATGTAACAACATTTAAATTAAATCTACGATGATAAACATAAAAGTTTAAATTGGAATGGCGTTCTACTCTGGAAACTGATTTTTTTTAAAACAAATACAAATCCCTCCTTACAAATCCTTTCAATTCCACTAACCTCATTTAATTGTACTTTAAATTTAAGAAATAATTTTTAATTGCCTATATTTAAATAACGAACTTATTGAATTAAATAAACGAATCAAGAAGAAATAAATCAAAAATTAATGAAATGCAAACTCTTTCGTTTAATGCAAAACGTTATATTTATGTAAAGTAATGAATTTATATCTGAAATCTAGAAAAAATGATTATTATTTCGAAGTGGGTACACTATTTATATGAGCAGAAATATCATTCCCCAATGTTTTTATCTTATATTTTTAAATATATACATTGAAAAGCAATCCATCTTTCATAAAAAGTAAGTGGAAATTACTCCTATAGTATTAAAACGCATGAAATTATATTAATGAACGTATCGTTAAGTATTCGAAATTGTATCAAACATCAGGCTAACTCTCGCCAAATATGACACTTTTAGATAACGTTTAAGATGTTGTAACCTCTTCTTGAACTGAACCTTATCAGTAACACAACCGCATTGTAAACGAGACAACTGATTGACAGTTTTATGATTCGTACGCAAAGTGTATTGTACGCAAAAGTCATACAACTCTGAAATATTAATTACTATGATGTGAATTCCAAATAGTTTAAAAGCTGCTGTTGTCTGCGATAAAGTCCCGCCTCTTTGTTAATCTTTAGTATTTGGCCAAAAACCACTTTTAGCACTATTGAATAAAGGTGACACAATATGTAATATTAAAAACACAGGAACATGTAACATAATTCAAAATTCATAATACGACCTGTTGAAGTGGTTAAAAAATAGTGAAAGCAGTCAAAATAGACAGCAAAGTAGGATTGGAACATCAATCGAATGAGCTATCAGCTGAGTTCACATCTTCCTGTTTGAAATATTTTATTTTTTCTTTAAATAAAAGGAAAATTCTACATGATTGGGTAGCTACTCCTCTTATTTCTGATTGTATAAACCCAATCCAACAAGACCAAAATATATCGAACGAACCAAAAATATATCGAAAATATTGTTCGTCTTTCTATGTACCAGCAATCGCCTTTCTTATCCAAGAGTCCACTGACACAACATTTAAGAAAAATTCAATCACTTTTATTCCATATTCGTTTTGAATACAATACTTTACGTGATTCAGACTCGAATTATCATCATATTTCTAGAGAAATGGATAAAAGAAGTAAAAAATAGTTGCAAAGAGCTATGAATGAAAGAATGAAAGCTGTTCTAACTAGATAATGGCCGAAGAGAAATCAATTTCCAGGAATTATTAAAAGTTAGTGATCCATAATAAATGAGTACCTTGAATAGAAAGTTGATGGAATTTTTTTCCTCTCATAAGCTTCCTCGTAATCTCTGAACGTTTCATATCGATAAAAATTACGGAGGAATTGATTCATCTTAATCGTTATTTTTCGATGTAGAAAATTTTATCTATCATTTGCATCATTACAAAAGGTAAATTTTTTTAAGCATTGCTTTTATGAATAAAAAAAGATAGTAAAGAGAAAGCATATTTAATTTCATAAGTCTCTCGGATGACTCGTTCATTTGGTAGGTTTGCTATTATTCGATTACCATTGCCGTCGGTTTCGTCATTTTATTCTTGGATTATTAGAGAATTATACTTAATAAGTATTTCTATTTATTGAACTGGCATGATCAGGTTTCTCAGTTTATATTGTAATTATATTTCCTATATTTTTCTACCTAAAAATTAATCATACGAAAAACAATTTCTGAATAAAATGTTTTACAATATTACAGATAATTTTTTACAAATATGGCGTCAAATTAGGAAGTAAATTTAAAAGCATTATTGGATTGAGTCATTTCATTAAAACTTGTTGAACAAATATTTACTTCTATGTTTCGGCTAAAAAATGTTTTTTTAATTACATATAGTAGATAATGGGGGAAAAAATGGTGAAACCACGGGAGAATTTTTACCACACAACATTTTCTAATATTTCTACAATATAGACAATTTTATGTTTAGTTTCATTATATGCAGTGGAAAAAGTCAAATCTGCAATTTAAACAGAATCGTTTCTCTTTGACTGATATGATCCAAACTATTATTATTTAGCATATGAATAGACAGAGCGATAGACAGTCAACAGGTTGACGGATAAAATCCAAAATTTTATACATATTTCTAGTTTTGGAGATAAAATTATATGCTAAATTTCTCATATGCTCATGCATTACATATTAATGCTCAACTGCATACAATCCGGATAAGAAGATTCCCGAGTTCAGGGTTCGTCTATAATTAGATACAGAATAATAATTACAGTTTAAGTTAGTTTAGTTATATTGATGGCCCATTTGAAAGCGATACTATGATTATTTTGAGACGGACTTCGTCATTTCGGATTCGATTAAATGAAGAGGACGACATATGAGCTGGTACCTTTTCACCAAACTTCAGCAGTGCACTAACCGAATGATGTTGGCCCATGACGTCAGATTTAACATGCGCAAAGACCCATACACGGCGATCTTAAGCGGAATCGGCGGTTAGGAATTAGTGAAATCGGAGTCCTTCGGCTTCGAGGCCTTACCATTAGATCACCTATTTGTTATTTTAATTATGGTTTAAGATCACATTCTTCACTTGTTAACTCGTTCCATTTGAGTTACCATTTCGTATATAAATAGGCAGTTTCGAAAACGCCTTTTCCACATTCAAGGACACTTTAAAATATTGAGATCAACTTTCATGAAGATGAACCACCCTCCCTTCTCAAACGAAGAAATAATAAAATTTATTATTTCTGTTTAGTAATATTAAAGAGAAAAATACAGAAAGTAATTTCTGTTTTGTAGTATTTACTTCCCTATACTATACTTACTTTAAAGCTCTGCTTCTGTTCTCACTTTTCTATAGTATTTACTTAAATATATTACAATATAATTATTACTTAGATTTCAAAAGAGGGTCTGCGTGTTTGACAATTCTCGTAAAAAATTGACAGCTATTTTGATAACGATTTCCTTGTCGACGGATGTATTTTGGCTTTTGATTCCAGGATTCGTTCCGCGACGATCGAAAGCATTTGTTTCCTCACAGGTGCGATAATCTGTCTGAAGGCGCCCAGATTATCTGTCTTATCAATGACAGAAGGTTTGTTCTGCAATCATTAGGGGGGGGGGGAGCGAAGAATAGCGATCGTTATCGCCATGCACTTCCTGATCGCTATTTCAACGCATAGCACTTTGCACAAGATGATCTAGAATAATTTCGTAAACTTATCAAACAGTATTGAGTCCTTAAATAAATAAATTAGTTATGGAAAATAACCAAATAAATTATGAAAAAAAAAATGCATAAATTATGAATTTTTTATTAAAATTTTTACATTGTAGTGATTGTTTTCCAGGCTTCTAATATATTTAAAACGCGTGATTTTAAGAACAACGATTATTAATCGAACATTTTGGCATAGATTTTAATACCTCATTAACATAAAAAAGATAAAATGGTATATTTTTAAGACTGCAAAAAATAAATTTTTTCTATTAACATTTTCTGTTTAAAATTTTAAAAAAATGTTAAATTCCTATTGTTTTCTATGTTCTTTTTTAAATAACAATATATATATATATATATATATTTCACCATTTTAGTAATTATTGCTCTTTAGTATTATTTATCATTTTTTTTTTTGGTATTTTCTTCTGATTGAAAAAGATAAATTTGAATTTTAAAAAATAGCTAAATAACGTTTTTGAAATAAACTCTCTAACGTTTTTGAAATAAATAATAATTTTAACTCTAACGTTTTTGAAATAAATATGACAAATGCATGTTTCGTCAGTTTTTATTTTCTCCTTTATGGAGTATTGCAATCGTCAAAATATATATATATATATAGAACTTGAGGATTTGACGAATCTCTATGTTTTAGCCCTTCCTGAGATCGAAAAACACATTTTTGGAAAATGTCTATTCTTGAATTTGAAACTGTTTTGAGTTAGATTAATGTAATTTGGTGCATGGACTTTAAACCAAATTTTAGATTTTTAATTTTTTAACCAATTTTTAAAATTTTACCAAATAGATTTCTATTAAATTTCATGCAAAAAAAAATCTATTCATAGAAAGTCTGTCTGTCCGACTGTTGGAATATAAGTTAACATGATAACAATAAAACGAAGAGAGCTAGATGGATAAAATTCCGTGCACAGATTTAACATCTGTATTATAAATGCCAATCAAATTTTGAACGAAATCCAACAAGGAGTTAAGCACGTCTCTGTCTCCACTTTCAGAAACATGGAAATGAGATATCTCAAAAACACAATGATTGAAATATATTAAATATGGTATGCGATTTTGTGACTGCGACTGTGCCAAATGTTGGTTGTAGAAAAACCCGAGACCCATTGGAGAGATCAATGCCGTTGGTTTCTTCTACAATACTCATGCTTGGCAGCGAAATGTTGAACAAATACAGACTTTCGATGTTGCACTCCCGCCAACACAAATCCAGAAGTTGAAGCAGAAAAAAGTTTCGTAAATGTTTTTGAAGGATACAGTATACCTCTAAATCTAGAAAACAAAACCATCATTTTCAAAAAACGAATATTATATCGATGCTCTGGTTTATATTAACAGGTTATGAGCGCTTTACAACTCATTATCATTTTCTTTGTTATAATGGCTAAACTCTCTGAACAAAACTGAAGTGCGACAAATAAAATGACACCCTGATCCAAAATTAAAATGTAATTAGGTGTCCTTGCTTTTTGGTTTTGTTGGTGTTGGAGATGCCACTGCTTACTTTTTAGAACACATAAATGCATCTATTGTTGTGATGAAGGTTAGGTCCTGATTGTTTTCGAACAGCACTCTGTCATCCGGGTTGTGTTTTGGAAGCTTAAACATTGAAAGAATAAATATTCTCCCGTATGTAAAATATCAGTGACTAATTAGTTTTTTCGAATGTAGTAATTTAGAGCCTTCAATCCCTTTCTCAAGTAATTTTCTCTGTTGCACAATGTGAATATTACTGACGAATTGGATAATGTTTACATACGTAAACCCTATCAACCCCCGATTAATAGTGTCGCACACACTACTTCTCAAAGAAAGATCCTTTATATGAAAATCAGAAAGTTGAAAGGATAAACTTTCTTCCCCTCTCTCTCTCTCTCTCTCTCTCCTCTATTTTTTTTCTTCTCATTTACGAAGAATAGAAAAGCTATTGTAAACGTGAAAAAAATTCAAAATCGAGATTTTGACGCATCTGCACGTTTTAGAACTCCCTGAGTTCGAAATGCACATTTTTGGAAAATGTCAGTCTCTGACAAAGATAACTCAAAAACGTTTTGATCTAGATGATTGAAATTTCGTGTACGGCCTTTTGACCAAACTTGAAGATTTCTATTAAATTTTGAGAAAAAAATCTATTCAAAGGAAGTCTGTATGTCTAGGTGTTCAAAAACAAGCTGACACACTAATTACAAAACGAAGAAAACTAGAAGGATAAAATTTGATTCTCAGTTTTAACATCTATAGTATAAACACCTATCAAATTTGGAGCCAAATCCAACCAAGGTTCGACCATCTGTCGATCTGTATTTCAGAAGCGCGTGAAAGCGACTCAAAAACGCTATGATTTAAATATATCAAATTTGGCATTTTGTGACTGAAATTGCACTTCTGAGTCGAATCTTGGTTTTAATCGATTGGGAAAAAAGTATCTAAAACAGAAATTCGATTATCGGGTATTTAGAATAGCATACCAAGAATTAAACGCCAAAAATCTCGCCAAAGATTACTAGAAATGCTACATTCATGCCAAGGGTTGATATTTCGTAACTATTGTATGAAATTGCTGTGCAAAACGTTGTCTACCTTATTCGAAGTCCACATTTTTAAATATTTTTTGCAGGGGGTGGGGAGGATCATTTTGTTAAATTTTATGCGGGAAAGTTTTGGGGAGACCTCTTTCACTGATTGAAGGATGCACTTTTGAATTTTCATTTGCCGGTAATATGAATATTTTTAATATCAATTTTTTATATCAATATATATATATATATATATATATATATATATATATATATATATATATATATATATATATATACAAAAGTATTAGAATCAAGTTAATAGGAAAATCAAAAAATCAAATAAAAATTAAACAAAAAAAATTATAAAAAATATAAAAAAGAATCCGGCCTGAAGACTTTTTCAAGGGTCACCCTCAGGCAGGGATTCAAAGAAAGGGATTTTTTCTGTGAGGAAATGCAGACATTTGTCTAATAATGATTCCTCGTGACCCGAAAATCCCCTGAAATTATGCCCAAGAGATATAACATTTTAACAGAAAGGAAATACAAAACAACAAATTAGAAGAAAATAACCACTACAAAGTAAAAATACAATAACAAAAAATAGCACGAAAATTAAAAACGAAAAGGCCAGAACATACCATCAACAGTCAAGGAAATTTTAAGCTATCGATTGTGATTCCCGCTTTTTAAAAAACTAACGGTAAATTAATGTAGGCTCCCAGCGCCATCTATTGAGTGATCTAATATGCAAGGAAAGTTATATTTTTATTTAAGCCAAAGGATTAATCCCAAACCATACCTTGTTTAATTAAAAAATTGACATTACAGTAATTTCTAGGAAATTCATTTTTAATTAAATTTTTAAGGAGGTTGTTTGATGCTTCAGTATAGGAATTTTTATTGTTGCAAACTCTTTTGATTGTGTTAACTTGTGAGAAAATTAGATTTTTGAAAATTTTAGAGTTTAGATTGGAATGGTAGTTACATAGTTTTGTTATTTTAAAGTTGAAATCATCCCTTTTATCGTATATACCAACTATTGTTTTATCATTAGCAATTTCGATTTTTAAATCCAGAAAGGTAGCCTCAAGTTGATTTTTATTTGTATCTGTTAGAATTAAATCTTTTGGATAGCAATTAGTAATAATATTGGTATTGTCGAAATTAATCAAAAGTAGGTCATCAATATATCTCCACCCGTTTATTAAATTATATTTAGTTATTTTTTTCTCATAGTAATGTAGGAAAATATTAGCTAAAGCACTTGAGAAAGCTGTTCCCATTGGAATGCCCTTGACTTGTTTTTAAAATTAATACCATTAAAAACGTAATTTTCAGTAATATTAAAATTACATAACTCAAGCCAGTTATTTTTAGGAATGATATTTTCATTTAAATATTCGTCATATATAAAAGTGCAGACCTTTTGTATCAATTCATCTGTGTTTTAGAAGTAGCTGCAATTGCACTCTCTAAATACTATGAAGTTCTTTTTTGGTTTTAGTTTAAATAGGTAATAAATTTTAGTTGCGATTTCGAAACTGTTTTGTTTCGTTTTCAAACTAACTATTTCTTACTTTAGATTGGTTACTTATATATATATATATATATATATATATATATATATATATATATATATATATATATATATATATATATATATATATATATATATATATATATAATTTAATATCAATATAATTTTTAACATTAATATATTTAAATTATTATTTTTAATATCATTGAATATATTTTTTATATCATATATCATCTACCCAAAATATGTATCTTATAATGCTTTTAAAATGTTTTTTTCTTATATCTGTCGGAAAATCGGGCTTTTAAAATGCCACAAATGATGCCCAGGAATGTAAAAAATAATCACAAGGGAGGAATAAAGGATGATGAGTTCTCTCTGTGTTACACACACAAAAATGGTTTGCATTTGTCACAATTGTTTTAGAAATTATTCATAAGTTCAAGTAGGCGTAGATTCAACTACACAGTGCTAAAAAAACGGTTACGCGTGAAATTGACAGGACCGCTTTTGATAAGCCATTCATTGATTCAATGAAGAGAAACAAAATTCAGAGAACGGGAAATAATCATGCAGCTTACAAAAAAAGATTAGTTATGAAGTTATTGTGTTTCTTCCTAAAAGCGTTCATCCTAAAGATTTGTACTTTTTCACATTTTCATTTTCCGACTCTTAAGTTCATCGAACGAATTTACTATTACTCAAATTAATATTTGACATCTCATTAATAATCATCTCTCCCTTGGCTCTTTATCTCCTCTGAGGCGGATGCATCGTATCATATATCGAAGGTATTTGCTGCAGCTCCTCTCATTTCGTACATATTGTCGTTTATACTTGCTTATATGGGTAGTACTTATTTCCCATAGAGCCCTGTAAAACCATCATTGGATCATAAAGAAAGTTTGTTTGTAAATGTTTTCTAAAATATCTTTGATAAAGATCAAAGAATGTTGTGGAAATTTCGAGACAAATTTGCATATAAATTGCTCATTGCAGTCTGGTGTTTTGCAACACGGATGCTAGATTAGTTCTCATTTATTGCTTGTTTTATTGATTATTTAGTTCTTACAATGTGTTATTTAGAAATATTGGTGGATTTCTTTTGACAATCAGGGTTTAGAAATCGAAAAAGAATAGAACAAATTATTTAATATTTGTTTATGCTATTTTTGCTTTTAAATTATAACTGGTTCTGCATATTTTTAGATATCATTTACTATTTTATAGAATTAATTTTTGAGATTGCATATGCTATACTTAATTCTAAATTTATCTCATTTATGTTTTGCTCTAAATTCCCTTCTATGTTATTTTAAATTCAATTCAAAATTCTAAAGAAGATTTTTTTCCTATTTATTTGTATCATTGTGTATTTTTTTCCGCTGTCTTTCATATGCCTCTCAGCTTTACAATTTTTTAGGGAAGCTGGAATTCGTGAGTGTAAATAAATAAATCACTAAATTCAAACTTTTTTTCCAGCCTTCAGCTTTTACTCCAAATTGTTTGCTAACAAAATGCTAGTCCCTGCGTTTTGCCCAATTCTTTGAAAACATAATTTTTACAAGCTGCGCAATATCGACGAATTGATACGCGCAGTTCAAAAGTCCTTCAAAATGCTCTGCAAGGCAATGAATCAAGTTTGGCAAACTATTATATCTAAAATAGTGACTATTCATTGAAAAAGAGTTTTCAGAAATTTCAAGTATATTTTTAATTAAACATTAATAAAAATATCAACATTTTACCTGAATAACCACAAAGTATATCATCTCAAAGGTGCTATTTTCAGATTACAATTTTTAAAGAACTTGTTATAAGTTCTTGAAAAATTGTCTTTTTCAGTGACACTGATTTTATTTTCGAATAATTTCTTCTCTAATTATTATAAACGTTTAAAAATATTGTTAGAAGTTTATATTTAGCCACCTTAGACTATCAGCCTGTTCACTCGATTATTGACTTTTTCAACTATTAATATGGAAGAATCAAATCATTTCAATGACCCATCTGGCAACGGTTAAGTCCATTTTGGTGCTTGATAAACTTTCTGTTGGCACCTATGTCTTTTATTTCTTTTACATTTTGTTTTCTCTGACTGAATCGAAAATCGGCAATCTTTAGAGCACTTCTAATAATATTTTGCAGTTTCAGTGATTAGAGAGACATTGAAATAAATGAAGTTGTAAAAATGTTCACTGAAGCAGTCTAAAAAGTTCCTATAGTTTTATGTTTAATTGTGATTATTGCAATTCAGCAATAAGTAATATAAGTGATTTCTGTACCACGTTCGTTACCGTTATATATGTATATATAAAGAGAGATTTATAAAATACTTTTCGTTATTTTAGTTACGGTGCTTATATGCACATTCATTATTTATTTATTTTTGCGTGAGTCAGCAGAGTATCCTTTTATAGTTAAGAGAGAATTTTAGAAAATAATATAAAGACATTCAAATCGATATTAAAACATAATCATGTTTCGTAAGCGAGGTTTGAATCTTCTTTCAATTTTTCATTTTGTCCTTTCTTCCGAGATGAGAAGTTAGACATTTTATTTACAAATTTGGCGATCATTCTGGTAAAATTGTTTCATTTATTATCTCTATAAAAGATAATTCGGTAGTCTCTACTTCAAGAGAAGCGCGCCTCTTATCTTAAAGCAAATACGCAGGTCAACAGCCTACAGCACAAATCACAGCCAGGCTCGTATTCCAACACATACTTTATAAACCTGCGAGAATGGTCTCCTCAAAGTTTTCTCGCACACTCACTAATAAAGGTGATATTCTCCACCCCTTGCAAAAAATTGTTGAATTTAGATAAGGTAGAAAAGGCTTTGCATGGCATTGGTATATAATAGTAATAAAATATTAACCTTTATCTTAAATTTAGCTTTTAACTCGATTTGTCTTGTGATCTTTGGCGAGATTTTTGGCGATTAATACTTGGTATGCGGTTATGAGTATCCGAAAGTCGAATTTCTGTTTTAGACAAGTTTTTCTGAACCAAATGAAACCAAAAGTTGACGCAAACTGTAACTTTAGTCACCAAAATCACACACCAAATTTGATATATTTAAGGCATTGCGTTTTTGAGTTATCGCGTTTATGGGCTTCTGAAAGTACTGGCGGACAGATATACAACCTCTTGTTGGATTTGGCTCAAAAATTTATAGGTGTCTATATTATAGATGTTAAATCTGTGTATCGAATTTGATCCATCCAACTCTCTTCGATTTGTAGTTAATGTGATAGCCTATTTTCGAACAGCCGGACAGACAGACTTCCTCTGAATGGAATTTGCTCAAAATTTGTCAGAAATCTACAAATTTGGAGTAAAGACCATACACCAAATTATATGAATCTAGCTCAAAGCGTTTTTGAGTTATTTTTGTCATAGACAAACAGATAGACATAATGCCAAAAATTTGTTTATCAAACTCAGGGAGATCTGCAAAATGGAGATTCATCAAAATCTCGAGTTCGGTTTTTTTTTTTTTTTTTTTTTTTTTTTTTTTACGATTGCAATACTTTCTGCATACTTCACATAAGAGAAAGTAAAAAGAAGTCGATTATTTTTTATTGGTTTTGCTTTGTTCTACAAATCGAAAGCGATGAAAAAATGACGATTTACTATACGAAAAAAAAAAAAAAGACATTCGAAATTGAAAAGTGCGTTTTCAAATTTTTTCACGCATATGAGTTAATGAATCTAGTTTCAACGACTAATTTTTTTTAAACTAATTTCTTTAGAATTTTTCAGCGGAGACAAATTAAATGCTGATTTTCCAAAATGAATAACTATTTTGGAAACGAAAATTCAGAGTAATTTCAGATTTGGTTTTATGTCGTTCAGTATGACTAAAACTTCTTAAGAATTCTATTGATTTTGAGTACTAAATGAAACGCTGAAACCAACAGAAGTTCAAAATTTAATTTTTGATTATTAGTACGAATTTCTCTCACTTCTTTAAAACAGACAAAGCATGCAGAAACGTGTCGAAGTCTTCTAAATATCCTTTAAAATGACGTAAATAAAGTATACGTGAAAAAAAGAGAAAGAATAAGTGACTTAAAATTATATCAAAGAAACTTTTAAAGCTTCCGAATTGTTCTTGAATTCCTGAAAAACTTTTATCAATAATTGCTTTTTCAATTTCTACATATCCTTCAACTTCATTTTCATCAAACTTTTCAATAGAAAAGTTTCGAATTTTCAGATGACTTCTACCGACGTTTTGCAATGTATGAATGAAATTCTAGAGTTTGGCAAATTAACTGCAAATTATTAAGATTTCAAATATATACAAAATAGCAAGTTTAGTTTAATTAGTTAACGTCCCGTTTTAAAGTAATCCTAGGACTATTTTGGGATGGACCTCTCATTTTGAACCACGGTCAGATGACTAGAACAACACTTAAGCTGGCACCTTTTTACCAAACTCCTCCACCACATCAGTGGGAGGACATGCAAAATAGCAAATCTGAATTTGTCAAAAATTTATTGTATGCTTAAATTCAGAATCTAAGAACAATTAATGATGCCTTAAACAGTATAAAAAGTATCCTTAAATGAAAATCAATTATATTCATTATCATTTAAAATCACTCACTATCATTCAAAATCAAATATTCATCATCATTCAAAAATATTCATTATTAGAACCAATAGATGAAAATTATTCTAAAAAGTTAAAAAAGAAATTTCAATTTTTTTTTTATAATTCTGAGAATTCTCCATTTCCCATTAAATGTGAAATGTGGGCATAATAATAAATCTAAAATGTGCATAATATTTTTACTATTGTTGTTATTGTAGCTCAATGAATATGACAGAATAAATGTAATTAGTAATTAAGTAACGAAATATATTTAATTTTTGCAATTAAAGTAATAATAAATTAACAATTATAATTATAAAAAATTCTTTTGAGGATGTTCACATCAAAATAATTATGAAACACTCACAAAATAAACAGTGTTATTGTATTTAAAATAATCAAACGTATTATTTTTAAAATATTGATTGCAACTTTTAACTAATGTATAATATTTTGATAAGATTTTCTGTAAAGTGATTAAAGAATTAAATTCTACACCCTGAGTGTCAGCATACAGCTGTCTACTTTATCAATAATCATATAGGCAACTTCTCTTACATGCTAGTTTAGGATTTTCTCGCTGTTTAAATTTCTAAGATTATTATTATTATTATTTTGTCTAATATGCATGCTATACAATTATTACAAAGGTTAAAAGTCATAATCAAATTTAAACGTGAATAAATTCTTCGCTAGAAATTAAAACAGTAAAGAATTTATCAAGCTTCCATTGATCAACGCCGCTATTAGATTATAGCCCCAACAAGCTGATTGGATCAGATGACTCTGATAATCGAATTGGTTGTGTCGTCTAATACGGAATTTAAATAAATTAGTTATCAAGTTGTTGAGAGCGTCAATTTTTTATTGGAACCTCAGCTTATAATTTCCTAAAATAAAAATAATTTCAAAATTGTAGAAATACTTCTGGAGGTAAAAGAATAGATTAGAATTACTGTTGACAAGTGATGCTGTTCGTCAAATAATGTTTTAAAGGATTGTATCAGGCTATCAATCAACTAACTGTTCGCAAACAAATTATTTATCTAAGATTTTTTTTTCATTCAGCTTTTGTTTGCTTTTTCACAGGCCGGTAAAAAGAATCCCAAATAGGTAAAAATTTGATAATAAATGGTTTCCTCTTACTTCAAGGCCCTACCTTTGCAGGAAACCCGAAATGGACGGCCGGTTTTGCATGATTTATTCCGATTAGCGATAACTTTCCTCTTTTGTCCAATAAAGAATTTTCTTTCTCTTTTTCTTTCCTGCAGTGTTGTGAAAAAGGAGTGGCAGTTTACATTTGACGTCAGAGTTATAGTAACAACTGTTCTATACAAATTCAAAGAAGTAACAAACACTCGCAGTTAAGAAAATGCGATGATTCCGAGTATTGTATTTCTTTCTTTCTTCCTTTTCTTTTCTTTTTCTTTTTTTCTCTTCTTCTTCTATTAAGCGGATTTAAAACAAAACTACGGTTCGTGAACTTATTGAGTCAAATTCGTAAATTAAAGCTTGGCTTTGAATGAGAAAAAAAATGGTGGAAAATTTAGGTATTTGTGATGAAAACATTTTATGTCTTCCTTCAAATTTAAAAAAAAAAAAAAAAAAAAAGATATAATCCGCTTGGTTTTAAAACATGTCGTTGAAATTTGCTTAGCGGCTTAAAAAATTGAATTTGTTTTTAAACTTTGGAGCCTCGAAAAGTTTTTATGAAAGGAGGGAAATGGTGTCGATATATTCGCTGAGAAATGGAATTGCAAGTAGGAATAATTTGTGAAGCCCTAGTTTAACCAAATGAACTCTCCATTTTGTCATGATTTTCAATTATCCTAATTTTCGGCTTTGGTAATTTGGTAACTGAACTGTCATCTCCTTCATCGAACATTCCCATTATAATGGTATAATTTTCTTATTGGACTCTAGTTAAGTATTCATTAAAAAAATTTAAATAGTAATTTAAATATATAATCTTAACACAAAATCAATGGGGAAAAAATCAATCCTGTCCCTGCCAAGATTTTCCAGTGTGTAACCTAGAGGCACGGTGGCCTGGTAGTAAGGTCTCGGCTTCGGAACCGTAGGGTTTCAGGCTCGAGACCCGATTCCACTGAACAACCATCGTGTGAGCGAGTTTGGTTCACATTAAATCGTAGGGACCAAACGCCGGTGTGGTGTGCAAGCTTGGAAGGGGGTGCCAACTCAGGTGTTGGCCTGGTCATCTGACCGCTATTTAAAATTACGAGGTTCGATCCAAAATCGCCCTAGTTTTGCTTTAAATTGGGGTGCTTATTTTTCCTGTTGTTTTTATCCTTATTTTTATATGTACATATTTTTTTTTCTATGTATGTAGTTGTTTCAACTTACCTCTGTAAGCCTTGTGCTGTACTTTGTGGTGCACAAGGATTGACTTATTATTAATAATAAAAAAAATAACTAAACTAAACTAAACTAAACCAGTTTTTATCTTAGTAGTTTTCAAAACTAATTCACCTAAGTTTTGGTCTTCCTCTTTTCTGGATACCAAATTGGTAAGCCAAAAAAAAAAAAAAAAAAAAAAAAGTGGCTTGATGTAAGCCACTTTTATAAGAGCCCTGCACATTTAATCACCTGCGTTTTAAATTAAATAATATCTGGCTCTTTACATACTTTGTAAATTTCCTAATTAGTTCTTTTCAAACCAATAATTATCACATTTAAACTCCACCAATTTTTTTTTTTAAATTCCTCTTTCAAATATAGAAAGTCTCTTTATTTTTGTTAGTCCTTTCCCAAGTATTAATAAAGACTACTCTACGGAAAACCAACTTAAAATTTAACTTCAATTTTACAGTAGCAGTATGGAAAAGAAATTACGAATTATGTGAAAAATGTTGAAAAATATCCACAAATGATACTATCTACTAAAACTATTTAAAGTAAAAATTTGTTAAACACACATAAAAAAATATTTTTTTTACGTTATTTTTTTTTTCTGTCCTTTTTTTTTTTTTTTTTAAGAGCTAGAAACTGAAATTATAAAATGATGTTAGAATTTTTTTTTCCTCTTAAAAAAATTTTTAAAAAAATAAAAAATTATTGTAAAATTTTAAAATTTACAATTTTTACAATTAAATTGAAAAAATCATTATAAAATTATGAAGAATCGATGTTACAATAGCCTAAAAAAAATTTTGCATTTTTTTTTCTTCTTATTTCCTCAATTTTTTTCAAAAATTCAAACTTTTTTCAAAACATTTTGAATTTTTATAATATAAAAAGTTTTGCCAAGAATCAAGAGATAATTAAATGGGTTTAATGTTTTCGTAATATAAAGAACTATGAATATCTAATTTGAACTCGGTTTTGATTAGTTAACACAATTTCCAGTGAAAAACAACAAGGGAAAAAAAAATTCAAAAACGATATTTAGAATTTAATAATTAGAATGTTTGGTAATTCATTTATAATCCTATCGTTAAAGTACCTTAAATAATAAAAACTGTTTATATTTTCCGGATTAGCGGCAATTAAAGAGCAACTACTTGAAAACAAATCATCACGATAATATCATGAATGAATCTCACGATTCCATTCAGACCCTACTTCTGTCCTCTCAAATTATCATAAATTAGATATCGATTATCTATAGCACATGTCCAAAAATAGTTTCCTAGAAGTTAACAAAAGATCAGGTGAATCTCGGAGTGCCGATATCGAAACCGTCGCCTTGGCGCCGGGAAGTTGGCGAACCAGCTCTTGTGGGGCGCGCGCCAATTCGAAGACGAACAGGGAGGTAAAAAGACATCTCTCAGTTCGTGACCTTGGTCCGAGAGGGGAAGGAAAAGTTTTACACTTGGGGTCCGTTCCTATTTTGCGGCTTGACCCGTGTTTTGCTTCATTCCACGATGGTGCCGCTCTCGAGGTAAGTTCATACTCTTTTGTAACACCGAGACAGTTTTCGGCTTTTGCCCCCAAGCAGTGCCTTTTTTGACACTTGTCAGAATATTGTGTATCAAGTTTTTTCCTCATCCAGTGAATGCACGTGATTACTCGGACATGCCGCTCAGGTTGTTTATGTTAGAAATGATGTTAATCAGGAAAAAAGAAGTTCTTTTCATTGGGATTGCATAACGAAGTTCAGTTCTTTTCAGTTGAAATAATCGTGTGGCATGATCCTGAATGTTCTAACAACTGTTCCATTACTCCTTAACTTTGCCATCGACGAAAAAGTGATAAAAAGCTTTCAGTAAAAAACGTTTCATTCCGGTTGTATCATGAATTTTAAATCTATCTTTTCTTATAAGTATTACTCAAATATATAAATTCATATGCGCTGATACATGTCTTGACAGCTATCCCATTTCTGGTTGACTCCCTGATGAGTTTGAATTAATCTTGTAGTATAAGATTGTGTAATATTGTCACTGCAATTTAAATATAATAATTATAGGACTATTAATTTTGAAAAACATTTATTCTTTATTTAAAAGGAAATGACTCTTGTTTGACTTTCCATTTGTACATACAAATTTTTCTTTGCTTTCTAAAATATATAAGCAAGCTTCGGTGCACGCATAATTGAAGAAAGTTTATCTTTGTTTTCGTTTAAACCGTGAGTAGGTGTGTAATTTTATATGATTAAGCTTTCATAAAAGATGAACAGATATATATTTATTTTATATCATGAATAGGTTTATGAAATACAATATTTTCCCCTATTCTCCTTAACAATTTATGACTTTTATTGGATTAAAAAAACTGTTATTTACATTTTATGCATAGGCATTTAATGTATGTTGCTAGTACATTTATTTTTTATTATATATCATTTACATTTTATGCATGTTATTTCACTTATTTTATGAAGACTATAAAAATTCATTAATAGAAATGACAGATCTTTGAAAATGACATGAACTTATATAGTATTTCTCAGAAGGGTCTACTGGTGGAAATCTTATGTTATACTTTTAGAAACAGCCTTTCAGATTATTCCACTAAATTATTTTCTTGTTATCCTAAAAAGTATTCGGTCTGATATATATTGTTGCCAGTTGTCTCATTTTGATACAATTTTGCAATTAATGCATAGCATTACTCATTTAATTTCTAAAATGATGTATTATGCATGTGAACCGAATTAGAAAAGGTTCAACCGCTCTAGAACAAGTTCTCTACAGACGCATGTCTGTTAGGATGTATTATCAAACTTTATAACCTGTTTGCAACTTGTTGATTTTTTTTCGTATTAAACTATTTGTGGCTTACTTTTAGGGGTGCAAAAGAGACTTTATATTCTGATAAGTATTTTAACTGCGCATCAAATAGTGAAAGTTTATTTATCTTTATTTTGTTATTCAGCTTACAAAAATCGAGATTTCTACATCAAACAAATAAATGAATTTTAAAAATAAGTTAAAAATTTAATGTATGTATGAATTTTCTTCAATTTCCCTGCTTCCTCAAAATAAATATGATTTTTTGTATCGGTTACAATAGATTTCTCTCTGGGAAAAAACAACAACGTATATTTATTATTGAATTAGTTAGCCAAATAAATGTTTATTTGTGACTGAATTTTATTTTATAACTTGAGAAATATCAGTATTTTGTTCTCCTTTAAGCTCTAAATTAAAAGAAATATTATATTGTATTAATAAAAAGAACAATGTTTTGCAATCAACAAAATATATCAGATACGGTAATATTTTCCTCCTATTAACCATCAAAAAGTTTTATAATAAACATGACTAATTATTAAGAGTATTAAGACAAACACGTTTCATTTCGAATTATAGAATTATCTATAAAATTTATCTTTGAAAATTTTAATTTATATTATAAATTTCTTTTTTGATTTCTTTTTTTAAAAATTTTTCTTTTAAAAAGATGTGCTTGATTCAAAAGTATCTTTGTTCTAATTTTTTGAAAATTTAAAATTAATCCAATTCAAATTTTGAAGCTTTGCTAAAAATACGTTTAAAATTTAATTTTTTTTTCTTTAATAAGATAATGTTTATCAATAACACAACGGCTGTTTAATAATTATATCAGTATCTTGTATCCAAAAAATACTTTACTGTGCATACTTTAAATAAATATCGCATAAGTAATTAATCATAAATAATGTACATCTTGGTCATTTTATCAAAATTTGGAACTTCTTCAGCTATTGGAAGTTTCAAATATTTAACCATTATTGACCAGACACTGCTAATAATATGTATAAAGTCATTACAAGTGTCACTAAACACATGAATAGCTTTGAGGATATAGTCTCTGTACTCGTCAACTGACGCTGGTTTTTAGTTATAAAAATTATACTTCCCTTATTCTTGCAAAAAAAAAAAGAAGAAGAAGAAATGGCGTGTAGCGTGTAATTCAATAAAATATGGGTAATAATCCTGTGGTTCCTCCTTTATCTTAATCATCTTCTAACTAAAATTCCAATAATATATGTCTTTATGTCACAATTGTAATACGAAGAGTCCCATCCTGCTGGAAGAAACGTTTTTCATTCTAAACATATCTTCAATGTATTTCAAAACGCATTTCTGTTGTAAATTGAGGAAAGCATGTCCAGTCACAGTTTTCTTACATTTTTCGGTCCGACTTTTGCATGATTGAACCCCCTTTTAAAAATGCCCTTTTAACTACATCATACGTAAAAAGAAGGATTGATGAGGTCTAATCTCGAGGACAATTCGCCCATTAGGATGAAAAGATTAAATAAAACAGCTCCATACTGATTCATACCCCATACAAGTATGATATTCTACTGCAAAATGAAGATTTCGAATAGCTATAATTACGATGTTAGACTGAACCATTTTGTATGAAAAAGCGTCATTTATATGAAAAAAAAGATAATAATTCTGAAAGAGGAATATCATTGCATTCATTAATTAGAATCACGATATTTTCTTTAGTTGACAAGGTTTTAGATCTGTAACTTACAAAGGTTTACATTAATTAGAATTTTGATCTTAGATATATGTTAATAATTGTTTAAACAATAGTTATTCGAGATTATGGCATAGAACATTTTGGAGGTTATTCTTTCTAGTAGATACTTTTTCAATATTAATGTCTGTCAGCAAATTGTATTTTCTTTTCTCTCTTACGTTTTAGAATATTTTGCCCTCAAATCTATTGAATAGATATTTTGTCAAACTTAAGATCGCGATGTTGCGATCTGCAGGAAATTTTGACACTATTAATAATTTATCCGTGTATGAAAAATAATCATTCTTTGAGATTTCTTTTTTTCTTTATTTTTTTATGCATTTGTTGCCGAACTTCTTCTCAGCCTTTTCTCTAATTCTCGACCTTTTTTTTAATGCAAAGTGGTCTGTATATAATCTGACTTTTTCGGTTACATTATCTGACCTTTTCCTGAAATATAAAGAAAAACAAATTAACCGAAAATGAAACAGATGATCAAATGATTGTGTCACTCTTTTACTTATTGGCAATTCATTAAGATTATGTTAAAAAAAATGTTAACTGGATTTAATTTAAGGCATTGATACAAGTATTGAAATCATATTTATTGTATCATTTAATTTTTGATTAATGCTTGGGTATTTTCATACTTGTAAAGTATTCATTTTTATTTCATTTCTTTAAAGATTTAAAGATGTTTTCAGGGCTTTATGTTTTCACGATTTTGCTTTATGTATAGTTAAAAATTTTTAGAAAAATTATTTTTATTTATTCTATTTATTTTCATTGTTTTCTACATTTTAATCTTGATGTTCTCATAGTTCATAATCCATTTTCATAATTATTATTAATTTATATCGTAAATCTATTTTCTCGCTGAATCGCTACCTTTGCACCTTTGCTAAGGAAAATTTAATTGCTATGAATTTATTAAAATTGATTGATTTGTTGATCATCAAATTCTGAAAATGTTAAAATATTGCATTATGTTATATTTTCTTCAAAACACAAATATCTAAGATTTCAAAACAATAACTTATTAGAAAGCAATTGAAAAATCGTTTACAAATGTTCATCTTCACAAATTTGAAAGTAATCAAGTTAAATAAAAAGCACTTTATTCATAATCAAGACTAATTCCGGACATTTTTTGATCCGGAAGAAATAATTATAAATCGGGATGGTCCCGGGTAATCCTAAAACATATGGTTATTATAATTAATGTAGTTATCTTGGAATAGAAAAATGATATTAAAAAATAAATTTGTTCAGTTTATAAAACGTCCCGAACGCGTACCTTAGCCGTAACCATATCTTCTGAAAATCAAATTCGGTAAACAAAAACTAATCTTTTCTTTTGGGTTTCTGTGTTTTCCTTTCCGCCTCTCTCTTTCCCGCCTCTGGCTCACGGGGCATTCTTTTCTCACCGTGCAGTGAACGTCCCCGATTAACGAATGCTTCGTTGTTTCTAATTTACGTTCCTGTGGTTCGTACTGAAATAACTGCTGGTGAAGAGATTTTTTAGCGGTGCGGTGTTTTGAAGTCCGATTGCATCGTTCATCTTCTTTAAAAATGCGAACTTTGAGAGCAGCGGTGATATAAGAGCATTGTTTGCCTAGATTCTTCGCAATTCAGTGTAACTTGACTATTCCTAGCTGGATTAGATGACAGTTGAACATTCTAATTACAATGGATAGTCGGTTGGCGAACATTTCTGAGTGTAATCGAACCTATTCGAATATTTTTGTTAGAATATTAGAATGGAAAAAGAATGAATAACTATCTTATCACTTATAAAGTAATCGCTGTTGAACATCCTTGATTTTTCAAGTATATAAAATGTAATATCTTTTATTCAAATATATATTAATTTAATTTATATCCTAATTAATTTCCTATTTTTCATCTTAAATGAGCTCATATTTATTCTAAAACACCCTATTATTTCCTGATTCAAGTCCAACGTTTTTATTTAATTATTTTTACACGCTCTTTAAAAATTTTTCACAGACTTTAGTTCGAAACGAAAGGATAAATATACCTAGCGCCTCCGACATTTCATTCAACGATATTTAAGGTTCTCTCTTTTGAATAGTCATGTGTCAAAGAAATGCCTTTAAGAATCTCTTAATCAAAACACCAAGGAAAAAAATTTTCACACTTTCACTTGTGTCTCGTTGTAAAGAGACGTGTTTTATCTGTCATCGCAGTGTACAAGTCATGCTCTTTCATGAAAAAAATAAATTGCAAATTTGAATTTGTCTGCTTTTCTCCCACTCATCTGCAAAACTATGTTAAACAAAGACTATAGAAAACTGGTGATTTAAACATTTTTATACTTTTCGAGCGAAGGAATAAAAATGTCTAAAGCTTTCAACATTCTTTTAAAGATACCTAAGATTCCCGTCTTTAAGTCTACACGTGTCAAAGAAATCTCTATCAAAATCTCATAGTGAAATCACTGAAAGATTTTTTGCTCTTGTGTCGCGATGTAAACTGACGTATCCCTTATTGCTATTTCTCTGTACAAATTTATTTCCGGGATGAAATAAATTGAAGTTAAAATCCAAAAGTTCCATCTTTTTGGCCAAGCACTGTTAAAATATTTACACATATGTATTAGGCCGGGAATGGGAGTGGCGCGGCGAGGTCAAGTATTTAGTCCTTTATAATCTCCTCTTGCCCTCAAATGCATTCAAGAATGAAGTCAAGAAATCTGATCATTTCACTAATAAATATGAAAATTATTAGCCCTTTTAGTTTAACTTTATAAAACAAATTAACTTGAAATATACTCAATCATTGGTTATAGCATTTTGTTTTATAATTAAGATGGAGTTTCGAATTTAACAGTGTTAGTTTGAACTTTGGAATATGATATTCTCCAACGAAATAATTTTTTTTCCGTAATTATTGCCTCTAACCAGGGCTGGTAGTTAAATTTTACTTTCTGTAGAAAGAAACGAGTTCATTCGTTTTCATTTATTTTTTATTCATAAAAATGATAAATTGTTCTTAAATTAATAAATACCGCACTTCAAAGCAGAGATAAGGACACTAAGAACTAAGAGCTCCTTTGATTTCTGAATCATTGCTAAGTGACAGCCCGAATTTTTTATTTGTCATTGTATTTTCAAATTTCCATATCGAAGTGTCTACCGCAATACCAGTTGTGCTTATTTTAATTTAATCACCTTTACAAGCGGGATGCAATCTATAAATGACTTAATGAGTCATGTGACATGCATGAAGCGAGAATTGCACAAAACGCTCTCCAAGGCAAACAGTTGAACAGATTACCAAATCTGGAATGTAGTTACTGTTTGGGTAGTTGGCAATCCCTCAGAAAAGTTTTTTTTCAAAATTTTAACTTATTTTTAAATTAAAAACTAATCAAAATATTAACATTTTTTGTAATAATTCCGGGGCATTATCAGATAATGTTCATTTATACACTGCTTTAAAATTTTAAAATGTGTAAATATTTTTAGTGGTATAAATTTTTTTCCGCACAGTTTTTTTCTAATTTTACTACTTTAATAAAAATGTTTTACATTTTATTTTACAAATGTGCTATTTATTGCTGTAGTGTCTGTCTTTATACACACGTAGGTTAAATGAATATTATGTTTATATATTATCGTTGATGTAATTAAATTTTTAAAAATAGTATAAAAACAAACCAATCAAGCCATTATTCTGGGATCTATCGGGATAGAAGCCTGAATCTGCATAAAGAAATTTTGTCGCACCTTCAACAGGTTTTTCGACCAGACAACTCGAGATCTTCGCATTTTTGTACAGAAAAGTTAACAGTTGTTTGACGAAGGAAACGATAATGACATTGTGACATATATCGTATTGTCATATTAAAGAATGTAACGGTGTATCCAATAATAAGGATTATATATATATATATAAAACAAAATTCTAGAAAAAAAATAAGAAAAATTCTAGAAACCAGTATTGCATATCATTAAAGTAAGTTAGTAAAATATTATAAACTATCATAAACTATTATTAAATTAGTTAAATGTTGGTAAATTTTAGAAATTTTGAACTAATTTAAATTTTAATACATTAATTAATAATTTAAAATGATTATGAAAACTTATTAAAAGGCATATCTGTATCATTATATTGTATGGCCAAACAAGGCTTTTGACCTAAAATTCACTGGACTTTTATTGCTATATTTACATCATTAGTCCCTTTTGGAGCTTATTAAAAAAAGATTCTGCTGTGTTATTGTGCTTTTCCTTCAAATTTATTTTGAATAATTTGAAATTTATACCTCCGATATGTTTTCAATTTCTCCTGTTTAGTTATCGAAACTAAACTTTTACAATTTTGGGCTTCCAAATTATCATATATTGTTTTTAATTAAATCGTATCGCCTCATTACTAAACCGCTGCACAGCATATTTTTCATTAGGTATATCATGGGAAAAAAAAAAGAAAGAAATTCGAGGGAAAACTAGAGCAAACGATTTTATCATGCATGCATTAAAAAAAGAAGAAGAAAACTAACAGATTTATAGAATTTAATAAGCTTTCCCGTTCAGTGATTTAAGTCTTCTTCTTCATTAATGATAGAAAATTTTCTAATATATAAATGGAGCAAGAATACCATTTAAAGGAACAAACTTTGCACTGTGACGTTCACATTTCGTATTCCTAGCTTCAAAAATCTTTCATACCTGTAAAATGCGAACTAAAATATAGCAATACCTGAATTTTAAATTTCAAAGCCAGGCAAAAAGCTGCTTTGTTTTTCACCGCGCTGTTGGAAAAATATATTGCATAAACATTTCTTCTCGGCAAAGCTCCGTTGAAAGCGAAGAAAGCAAAATTCAATAAAAGCTCCGCGTATGAATGAATAATGACTACCACATGTGGCATTCGGTTTCTTTTTGTTTGCAGAGAGGGGCGGAAAAGAACGAAAGGGAAGAAAGGGAAAACATTGATCTGCCCCGCTGGCAGTGATAGGAAGCATTTGTTAAAACAAAATCAAGCCGCAATGCTGATTTTTTATTTTTTATTTTAATGATTCTGGGAGTTCATTACTCTAGTTCTAGGTTGAGCAGTTGAAACCTAATAACCAAGAAAAATAGTTTCTGTTAGAATTTCTTATAAACGAAACCTACTTTATTTCAAAATGAAGTTGGGTTGTTTTTCTTAATTTTATATTTTTCCATCAGAAGTTTGCTTTTGGAATTCTTTCCTTTCATCATTTATTTTGAGATGTACAAAAACAAACAAAAAAATATTGTGGTTATTTTCGATATCATTCTTTTTTTTTAAGGCTGATATATCAGAGCTTCACCTTATTTCAAAGTAAAATTTAGCTTTTCTTATTAAAAAAAAATCTTAGTTTTGCATTCCAATTTTTAGTTTTTCGCTAGGTTATTTTTCGTTTTGAAATAGAGAAACGCCAATTAAAAATGGAACAAATAATTTTAAACCGTAACCATATGACGATAACCACAGCCTTTAAGTCAAACCTATTAAATTTCCAAAATTCCATCACTATGATTAATTCCACCATCCACACCATCATAATTATTGACGGAAATGAGCATGGCCGATCTTCGGTGAAACCCATTGTCGAACACATTATTCTACGCTTTCGAAACTTCACCAGCATGTCATATATGCGTCTTATTTTGTACTTCATTCGAGGTATTCGTAAAATTATTTCTTGGTTAATTTATTAAGAGACGTACAAAAGGAGAAAAATATTCCTATTTAAATAGATGACTTTCTTTGAACAAAAATTTGATAGTATTTACACCGGTAGTAATTGGTAGTAAATAACAACCACGGCATACAAAGCGGCCAAACAGAACTTAGCAGAGGAGGGAAGCTACGTAGCTGTTCTCTACGATCTCCCCAAACGCCTGCGATTCTCCACTGCCTTCTCGCTATAGTTGTATCCGTCTGCCGACTCACTACTAGACGACAGGCTATTCCACACATGTTGAATGCTGATTCTATAATAAACTCCAAGATTTGGCGCACAACTCAATTAAATCGCTCAGTGCGTACTCTTCGCTGGACTAATCCAATTAATTCGTCATTGACTTGCTAAGTGACTCTACAATAGTAGACGATTGTCTTCGACTTGGACTGCCGACCTTTAATAGTTTCTGGAGCAGGGGAGAGAAGGTTCTCGAACAATCAAGCATATCTCAGCTCCTATTGGTTCTATCACCAAAATTCTTGAAGGTTCTAGTATCATATATTTTGGGGCTAAAATTCGTCTCCAAATCGCTAAATGGTCACCTAGTTTGTCGCGAAGCCTGGGGACCACTGATCCGGTATCCGATCAGCATCCAATAGAGCTGATCGTAAAACGGACTTTCTACGATGGAGCTAGCTGTGTTGGGAAGCAACATTACAGATTCGGAGCAGTATGAAAATGGCAATTAATTTAGATTAAATCTATATTTGCCAATATTTTTTACATAGAAATATATATTAATTTAATTAGTTGGTCAACTGCGATAAAGAAAGTTTATAAAATATCCACTTTTCAGTCTATCATTTAAATATATTAGATTCTTTAATTCAAGCAATAATTTCAAAATCTTCCCAGAAACTTCAGAAAGTATAATAAAAATTTAGACGCAGTGTTTCAGATAATTTCATCAAAAAACAAACGATAAAAAAATAAGATATCTTAAATTAATTCATATTTTATGCGGCATCTATTCAATAATTTGAAAATAGGGTTGATTCAAACACAAACTGGAAATGTTTTTAAAGTCTGAGGAAAGTAAAATATAAATGTAAACTGAATACTACACGTAATTTTAATTAAACTACAAAGGACGCAAGTTATGTTAAAATAATTTTTTTTTCTTTCTTTTACCGTTTTTTAAAAAATATAAGGCTAAAAATTTTCATAAAATTTAATACAATGTCACTAATTTAATAAGGATCTTAACATTAGGAGTTGCCGTTAACGTAAATATGCATGGGTGACATAATACAAGACGATCGAAGTGTCCAGTGGTGCCCAAATTTGTTCTCCATATTTCAATGTTTTATTATTTATCTTCTGCAAAATGACTGTTTTTTATTCATTTTGCTTTACATACTGAATGCTATGTTCCGTTGAACCTAAAGCTGTCAAATTTTACCCGTATTTACTTCTTGAGAAGTATGTGCTTATCACTAAAATCAAATTCAATTTTTCAATTTTAATTCGGTTCAGTTAAATCGAATTCTGTCCATTTTCTTCGATAATTTTGGAATATTGCAAAAACCATTTTCATCTCACTTTAATGTATATATATATAATATATATATACAGGGCCGCCGCGCGGGTATTAGGCGCCCTTGTTCAAATTGAAATTTGGCGCCCCTTTATGGGGTTCTGGGAAATACTCTTTTATAGTGTTCAAAATTTGACTTTCGAACTGAAAAGCTTTAAAATTATAATATTGAAAGACGTTTGTCTTATTGTTTTTTATTATTTCATAAATTTTAAAAACAAAACAGTGATAAAGCATTTTTAAGTAAAATATAAAAATTAGAAAATATATTCAAATATTGATTCTCCTAGCTTTAGCTCTCCTACCTACAAACGCTCGTATCAATTCCTTTATATTTAATTTATGAAAAATTTCGCTTTCTCTATATATAATTGACATGTCCGATAATCTCTCCTGCGTCATGGTAGATCACATGTAGTTTTTTATAATTTTAAGTTTTAAAAAACTTTATTTTCCAGTAGCCACCGAAACTGATAGGGTTAAAGAAATCCATAAAGCTATTGCAATATTTGGAAATGTATCGGTAAGATTGTTTTCATAAATATAATTTAAAACATCAATAGGTGACATATCCTCTTTGGTAAAACATCGCAAAGATTTTATTTCTTCGAACAAATTTAATCCATTAATGTCCTTTTCATTAACATTTTTAGTATCCGTTAATTTTTGTTCTAATTCTTTAGAATGTTTTAAAATTTCATTGTCACTCCAGTTTTTTAAATTAGGTATATAGTGTACTTACCTTGTAGTAATTGTAATGTTCTTTTAGTTGACTGAATCTTTCAATAATTGAAGAAATAGCAGTGTCTAATATTATATAGTAAAATTCAACCTTAAATTTTTGTCTTGGATTGCTGATTGGTCCGTCGGTTTGTTCGTCTTGAAATAGTTTCTTTTTAAGCCTGTTTTGACTTTGAGGAAAATCAGTATCCACCCCTAAATCATCAGCAACAATACTTGCATTGGCAATTGCAAATTCATACGCTTCATCTGATCTACGATTATTTAGTTCTGATAGATTTTATAAACTAAGCAGTCACGATTTGTAAATCACATTTAGAATTTTGCATTATTTTATTTACACATTTACTAAATTTAAAATTTCGTGCCAGATGTTAATGGAACAATTGAATTTAAACGAGGAAATCTTCTGAATGAAATTTTTGCTTGAGTTCTTGATTCCATGTCTCTTGTTTGATCTTCTTGAATATTTATTAAAGCTCTCAAAATTCCCTTAAAATCGTTTTTCAACGATTTCATTACTTCCATCCTTAATAAGCTATGAATGCTTCTCACTAAATGGGAAGCAAAAAGCTGAGTTTCGGGAATTTTATCATACTAAATAATTTCTAAATACTTTTTCTCCATACGGTAATGTTCTATAATAGAACGATTCTGAAAACTTTCTGCCAGAATTATCTCTCGGAAAATGTTTGAGTATCAAGCTTTACTGCTATGGAAATGATACTGATAATATATTTAGATTGTTCACTTACCTCTAAATAATAATCCTATTTTTTCGAGCAGTTATAAACAAAAAACGAATTGAAACCACAATAATTTTCTTACAAAGCAATTCACAGAATGTATGCACTTTGTGAGTAGCGACTACGTATATGATTAAAAATAAGTGTATTCCCTGTTAATTCAAAGGCACACACGGATGGTGGCGCCTCCACCAACATTCCAAAAAAAAGCAAACTAAACAACGACGTTGAGCCGCAACAGCTTCATAGCACATAAAGAATAAATATATGCCAATACAAAATTTCCCAATTCCTGTTGTTACATGTTACAAATTTTAAATTTTTAACACGTTCCGTGTAATAGCGAATACTCCACACAGAACATGGAATGGCTCGTATCGGCAATCAAATTTTGTTTTACACAAACGAAAACAATTTGCAGAAATGAAAACAAAAGTAAAATGAAATAAAAATAAAAATAGAATCTCATTTTTTTGCTTAGAAAATATTAAACATGCAAAATTGCAAGCGTATAATTACAACTTTTATTTAAGTAACATTAAATTAAAAAACTATAAGTACTATAAATTTTGGCGCCCTTGTGCGGTGAACAATTTTGCCACCCAAACGCGGCGGCCCTGTATATATATATATATATATATATATATATATATATAATATTATTAATATATAATATATATATATATATATATATATATATATATATATATATATATATATATATATATATATATATATATATTAACACAATAACGTCGTCTTCCAAGATCTACAAGCGGTAGCCCTGTACGTTGTCAATTGGATTTTAGCACAATAACTTCTTCAAAGATCTGTTAAGACAGGGCCGTTCTTTTCCCTTTCATATATTGTTATATATTTGGTAAAAACATTGCTCATTTTCCTGCATCCCTTTATATTAAAACATCTTTTTTGAATAAGTTTAATGAAAATCTGCTTCTTACTCCTAAAAATAGCAGAACCACTGCCGCCGTCATGGGTTCTTAGTACTGAAAAACAGCATTGCAGCTGCGGTACTTGATTTTTTCCCCCTTCTTCGGTCGTTCTTGACTCGCATTATCCCATTACACTAATTGGTTTTAATATCAGCACTTGAGAAAAAAGCATCTCCACAGAGATGAGCTTCACCTTGTCCCGCTTTTTTAATGAAAGACTATCACTAATGAGTTGATGGGCGTCGCATGCGTTACTTTCGACAAAGTTTATATTAACTCATTTAATATGCAAGCAACAGAACTTAAGCAACATTTTATACTCCGTCATGTGGCCAAACAAGATTTTAATCTGGAACGTTTTGATATTTCATAGAAAAATTGAAAAGAAAACTAATAAATCGTTGCTTTGCTGTCATGGTAAAACTAATTATTCATAAAAACAAACCCACCATTTTTGTCTTCAATCCCCCCCCCACTACCCCACTTTTGTATTAAGCTCAAGGTAAAAAGATTGGCGTGTTGGAACATAGAGATGCCCTGGTGCTTTTAAAAGTCTTTTTGGAATTGCATGAAGAGGAATAAATCGGGACTTCAACTCGTGAGTTTCATCTGAGTTTTAAATGAATTACTTTCTCGTACGCGAAGTATACAATGGGTTGGCGATTACATATACATTGCAATCATCAAAAATTAAAACCTGAGATTTTGATGCATTTTTACTTTACAGACTTCCGTGAAAACGAAAAACAGAATTTTGGCGTTATATCTGTCTGTTTGTGACCAGGATAATTGAAAAATGCTTTGAGTTGAACAGATGAAATTTGCTCTATGATCTTTACACTATAAATTGAAGAATTATTTAAAATTTTGAACGAAATCCGTTCAAAGGAACCTATTTGTCCGCCTGTTCGAGTACAAGAAATACAATAATTACAGAAGTACAGAGCAAGAAAAATAAAGTTTGATACGTAGATTTAGCATCTATAATGTGGATTGGTATTAAACTATATTCGCCACTTGTTCACCCACAATACCACAACTCTTGTGCATTAAAAAAAAATCTGAGTATTGGTGGAGTAAATATGCTTCATCAAAATATCAGATTGCACTAAGATTGTTTTCTTTTACTTTTGGGATTATTTCAAAAATCGTGTGCTTGCCAATGGCCCATATTTAAGATTCCCTGTTGAGTGTGGTGTTACATGTTAAATCCAATTTCTTTGCCTACATTTTACAAAAGAACGACATTCACAATACCGGATTTACGAGAACATGCCTCCTCGCTAAAAGTTTTCTCTTGTAGCCACTTGTCGTATGATTCCCATGGCACTTCCAAGGAAAGACAGAAAAGCAGAGACTGGATCAAAACAGCAACCAAAAATAAAAATAAGGCTCCAAAGAGATAAAGAAATTACGAAAGGGTGATGTTAAAGCCTTTAGCAGAACTGCCTCCTTTAACACAACATTGTTCCAAAAAGGAAGCTTGCAAGCTCAGGAGGTTGACTGTTTGCTCTCAAGGTCACCAGAGTGGTATTGAACCCATCTCAATCGACTGCTCGAAAACTCATCCAATAAAATCATTCGACGTGAGCGACTGTTCGATAATACTTTGTTTTCCCTCCTTTTCTTTCCTTCTGTTAATCTGAATATTATAGTTAGTTTTTGTAATTTCGGAAGTTTCCCAACTATCTGGTAGAATCCCATATTAGCGGAGATTAAATAAATTGAAAATATTTTTTTAAACAGCCCTTTTTAATTCAAAAACTTATGCCCATTGCACAAAATATGTAAAATTGTGCAGAAAATTACATTGTGAAATAACAAATTATACAAAAATAATTCTAAATCTGATTTTTTTTTTCACTAAGTTTTTCAAGCATAAAGCTTTTCAAAGATGGATTCAAAGATTAAAAGTAAAAAGCATACAAAAATAAAACTCTTTTTTTTTTCCTTACTTTTACAATAAAGACAACTTTGAATAAAATGTAATATAACAACCATTCTCTATAATTTTTATTTTACCTATTCAGTAATATCATACTCAGTTATTTTCTCTTTAAATAATTCCATAAAATAGGAATAATAAGGAGAATATAGCTCATTTCATTCCAGATAGTTTTTTTTTTTTTTTTTAGTTATATTGTGTCGAATGTTAAATGTATTTCGAGATAATTTTTTTTCTTCAGTTACATGATCCAGCCATGATAAATCTAATTAAAAAAAAACCTTATTACTTTTATAAACAATTCGCGTCAATGTAGAAAAATTAAGAAATATTCTCATGCTTATTGTCTATATTTGTGTACTAAATAATTCCAAAGACGCAACATTTAAATGCTTGTTCAAAAGCATTTCAAAAAATATGGCAAAATGTCATTTTAAATATTTGTTTGCATTTCTTAAATACTTTCGGACTTGCCGGGCAACTGTAAAAAAAAAATCATTAAACCATGCCTTAACTCTTCTGTTTATTGAAAAGTATTCCATTCGTGTGCACCGCCAAACGATATTTATTTATTATTTATTATTTATTTCTGGTTATATTGCTTCAAGGTCTAAAAGAGTCGCTAGGAAAATCAAATTAACTCTGAGATGTGGGCTTCCTGTTTACTTTGAAGTTGGTGGTCTTTTAGCTTCCACCGCATCAAAGCAAAATTACTTGAAAGAAAGATCAATTCATTTTGTGTGTGAATAACTATTATGAGCTGTTAAAATGGTGCTGATTTATATGTAAATGAAATACGGAGTATCCAATTTAGAAGCAAATTTCATGGTAACCTTGGCCAGTTATTTTTACAGAAATTTTCGGCATTACTTTCGTTTTTCATCAATCACATTAAGAAATAAAGATTTTAAAGAAGGATAGCTTGTCTTGAATAATGTTGTAACTGATTTTCATGACTATAGCAAAATTCGAGAAGTTTTATATATTTATATGAAGTTTATATCGCTTTTATATATTTCTCAAATTGCAGATCGGCAGACATTCGTTCAACTGCTGGTTAGATTTGGATTAAAATTGGATAGGCATATACAATACGGATGTTAAACCTGTGAATCAAATTTTATCGATCTAGCTCTGTTGATTTTCCAGTTGTCTCGTTAACTTATATTCGAATAGACAGACTTCCTCTGACTGGAGTTTGCTCAAAATGTGATAGAAATCTGCAAATTTGATGTAAAGATCATTCACCAAATTTCATCTCTATATCTTAAAGCGCTTTTTAGTTATATTTTTTACAGATAAATACATGGAGGGGAGGACATAATGCCAAAAATGTGTTTTTCGAACTCAGAGAGGTCTAAAATGGAGAGATTTCTCAAAATCTCGAGTTCAAATTTTTTGACAGTAACAATACTTTCTGTATACGTCATATACGAGAAAATAATAAAAGGAACGACGAAAAAAAAACTGTGAAGGGACCTCAAAGATAGGACGGAAAGGTAAAAATAACCTGTTTTTTCTTAGATTTTTTTTTAATTTTATTTCATTTGCATTAATTAAGTTAATAGCCATTGAGAGCTGTTTATTACATCTTATGCATCGTAAATTCGATCATCTTAATTATCAGTTTTCTGTATCTGTGCCAGGAACTGTTCGACTCACTTTCTGCTATGGCTGCTTTTTGAAAAACTTTTGGACATTTCATTTATGTTTTGAAATCTATTCTACTCAGATATGAAGCTCTTATGGTAATTATATTTACTTAAAAGAATTTGATGCTTTAATTTTAAATACTGGATATATTAATGAATAAAATTCACGAATTCATTCATTTGGCTACCGAAAAAAAAGAATGCTTTGTTTAAAAAAAAAAAAAATAACTACTATTATTATTTTTTTTAATGAATCACAAATTTTTATCGTTTTCTTTAAATATAAATAATTAAACTTCATATAGGTGAGTGATGCGGGACAACTGACAAAACTTCTGCTGTTCGAATGTTGTAGCTATCACAATTTCATTCTTTTTCTTTTTTTTTATGCATTCTTTGATATTTCCAGTAAGATGCGTAAATGCCTTATTTTGGAAACTTAAGTAATGTAAGAATAAGAATTAGCAATGAGTTTCTGGACAAATAAGAACTCTATAGATTATTTTTTAATTGAGTACCCTTTTAATTCGATGCTTCATTAAATGTAGGTGTAGTTGAAAATGAGGTAATTCATTTTTCCAGGTTTTCAGGGTTATTCCTCTTTTTAATGAAATTTCGCTTTCCCTCCTATCTAGAAATGAAATTCTTTTCATTTCCAATCTAAACTTTAAAAAAAAAAATTCTCATTAATTTTTTAATTTGATTTAATTTATTACCTTTACTTTCTGTTATTTAAAGCTACAATAAAAGTAACATAAATGTATCACTTAATTTTGGAACGATCAAATGTCGAACACACCCTTTGATTTGGTCTAGATAGACTTCCACTGCACTCCGACGTTCGATGCTCATTGACAGATTTCATTTCCACCACCATATTTACCGATAAATAATGGATGGATTGAAATTATGATTCTCCTACCTAATGCCGAGACATTACCATCGAAAAAATGTTAATGGATTTAGTAATGTTTTTTAATAAAAATCATATTGCCTACGAATGTGATGAAATTTGATACTTGGATCTTTTATTTTTATTTTGAGATGGAGTATTTTTGTACATTCTGAATTTATTTAAATCTTTAAAGAAAAGCTTACATTATCTCCATTTTAGTCTTGTTACATCCGGCTTAACATTACTGACTGCTAAAATAGAAATGGATTGTACAAAATTATTTTTTAGTATTTAAACTGGCATCTACGAAAGTTCGAAAAGTAAATCCGCGATTTATAAATAATTGCTCATTTTAAATTGTCAAGTTAGACATCGATTAAAAAAATAACTTTGTGGTTCTTAAAGGCAATTAAATGTGCAATTACACTTTTTATTTCATCATTCATTTGTTGAAACATATTTCTAGTTTTTTGTTTTATTTCAATGTTTTGAGTAGCTGTAATTTTTTATAAATTGATAAGGATAGAAACGACAAATAATTGTTTTTATCACTTTCATTATTTTAGTTTATTCTGTATTTATCAAATCCTTTATTTAGTAATATGAAGACAAGAATTTCGAAGTAGTAAAAAATAATTGCTTTAGATACACTAAAGAAAAAGATAAATTATATCTCTTCTTTTTTTATCACCCCTTTCGCATAAAAAAATGGTCTAGTGAGTAGAATTTATGACGAGTTAAATAACATTTAAAAATATTTATTAAAGAGACCAATATAATTTTTATCGAAATAGAAATTGGGATTGTTGAAAAGGTTTTTCCTAAGTAGAAACCACCAAGAAGGCTACGACCAAGATTTTTTTCTTTTCTTATAAACAGTCATTCATAGCAAACTAAAGCTTTTTTTTAACCCGTTGTTTATAATTTTGTTACTGTCGTTTCTAGAGATATTATTCTCAGGATAATGCTATTGCTTTGCATTTTTTTTCCCTATAAATATTATGCATTAACTACTGCCGTATATATTCCCGGCCGAAATTTTAACTCGTTACCTTTCGATACATTTTTATTCTATGAAAAAAAAAGTCCTTTGATTGCCGGAAGTGGACTATACAAGGAGATGTCCGAGACGTACTTGGATTCATTGCCTTCCGCAAACTTCCTGCATCCCACCATATCCGGTCGGATAGTGTCCGGAAGCGGCAGTTAATGACGCCGATTAAAGTCGCAACTCGCCACTGAAAAAGAGAGAAAATGCTTTTAATGTAAACTCTTAATGATAAAGAAACCTTTGCTGTGTTCCGAAACAATTTCGACTTTTCAATGAGATAAACAGTTGAAATGAAATCGATATAAATGCACTATAAAGAATGCAAATATATAATATTCATGTAAGAAATACAATGATTTTAATGTACCAAATCGTCAATAATATTAAATACAGAACCAAATCTGCAGATAGGTAAACTGTCTTCGTTTCTAATGTATGTTTTTTACGATAACTCAAAAATGCAATCCATTCAACCAGGATCGGCAAATTGAGGCTTTTTAGTACTTAATGGCGAGTCTTTGTTAGTTAGTTGATATTATACGTATACAAAATAAAATATTAAAATTAGCGAAAAGCGAAAAAAAAAATCTTTAACATATTTCCTAGAAATTGTTTGTATCCATATTTAGCTCTAAATGCATTTTCTTTCTTTTATTTTACTTTCTTGTACACGAAATGTGCAGAAAGTATATAATCATCAAAAAATTCGAGACTTTCATGAATCGTTTTAGACCTCCCTGCGTTCGAGAGACACATTTTTGGAAGCTATCTGTCTGTCTGGTGGTAAGGTGTCGACTTCGGAACCGGAGGGTTTCAAGTTCGAGACCGCATTCCATCGAAGAATCGTCGTGTAAGCGGCTGTGGTGTACGCATACGTCTCTCGCTGGTGTGGTATGGAAATTAGGAGAGGGGTGCCAGCTCAGGTGTCGTCCTTTCATCTGACCATGATTCAAAATGACTAAGCACTAGTATTGCTTTAAAACGGGACATTAATATAACTAAACTCAACTGTCCTGTGTGTCTGTGACAAAGATAACTCAAAACGCTTTGAACTAGACAGATGAAATTTCTTATGTGGTTTTGACTCTAATTTGTAGATTTATATTAAATTTTGATCAGAATCCGTTCAGAGAAATCGGTCTGTCCGGCTGTCCGAATATAAGTTAATACGATAACTACAAAACAAAGGGAGCTAGATTGATAAAACTGGTACACTATAATAAAATCGATAGTCTAGATACCTTTCAAATTTTTAGCCAGATCAAACAAGGGACTGACCATCTATCTGTCTATATTTTTAGAATCGTGTTTACACGATAACTCTAAAACGAAATGATTTGATTAAACTTAATTTGTGATTTAATAATTACTAGTGCAGTTCTGTATCATTTTTTTGTTTCATTTGGTTGGGAAAAATGCGTTCAAACCATATTGATTTTTTTTTTTTTTTTTGGCAATTAATACATGCATGCCAGGGATTAATTGCCAAAATAAGTAACCAAGGAACATAGTAAAAATGCTGAATTCACACCAAGCCAAAGTCCACAATTTCTTGCTGGGGCTGAGGATAACACCTTTATTAGAGAATATACGAGAAAATGTTTCGGAGACACTGTTTAAGTTAGTCATTAATAAAGGCATCACAGAATAAAATATTAAATTTAGGTTTAAAAAAAAATCCTAAACTTATTTCATAAAAATTGTTTGTATCCGTGTTATTCTTGTTTAGATCTAAATGCTTTTTTTTTTTCTTCTATAATTCATCAATGGATCATCATTTCGACAGCGGCACTGAATGAGTCGAGAACCAAATGTTATATTCACTCAAGCGGAGTTATGAATCGTTTCTCTCCGTTTGTCATGACAAACTTTTTGAAGAAATTCAGCTGTAAAAATTTCCTTAGAGATTACAAATTATTTTTATCACTTCATGATTTAGTTTAATTTTATTATTCGAGAAGATAGATATGCTATAAAATATATGTAATTCCAGCATTATGTTTGACGAAAAAAATATACATTTGTTAGTATGTAAAAAATATTGAGTTAATTTATGTTACATTGGCTTTGATTAAGAAAATTAAGCTAATTAAAAGCACAGTTTTGAATCATTTTTCGAAAATATACCTTTCCGTTACTCAAACTGCTGATTTTCGATTCCGTGAGTATTATTTTATTAAATATAATTCTTAAATTGGGTCCTAATGACGGATGAAATTTGGTATATGATCTTAATATTAAAATTTTATATCCAATCGGTGAACGTAAAGATGATCAATATGCATATTCCTCCCCCCCCCCTCTTAAACAGCTAAATTTAAGACATTATACATTAGTTCCCTGCAAGGCATAAAACATATTGTAAAAGTACATGAAAAATTTCAGAAAAGAACACTGACATAGGACTTCAGAGCATATAAATCGAGGAAATCAATTTCAAAATCAATCAAATTTTAAAAAGTTAACCCGTGCTATATTGTAAAAAGTACACCGTAAATTTCAACAAAGACCATCGTCACTGGACTTATGAATACATTAATTGAAGAAAATAACTTAAACACATGTAAAAATTCAGCGAATTACGTATCCATTAACGCCATTACGATCCCTGTGCCCCCCTCCCTTCCTCCAACTTCGATTCGAACATAGTTAAACATACCTATGATGGGTCGTTACATTGTAAGAACGTGTGAAAGGTAATATGAAATAAACAGGCGGAAAGTTCATTCCGTTTTTCTATGTATCTAAAAAATTTTTCCTCCCGGAACAGAAACAGAGTCTATTCATTTCTCACTTATAGGGAATAAAATTGTTTTAATTGCGTTGTTTAGTAAAATATATCTGCTTTTATCTATACTGATGTATTTTTTCCTCGTCCTTTACCATGCCGATTTCTTGACTTTATTTTTTACATTGTTTTCCTTGAACTCGAAACCGGTTATTCATTAATTCCATTGTTCGCGTGAACTTTCAGATTCCCTAAAACATTGGAAGCCTTTCAGTAGCAATATCAGAGCGCGTTTTTTTTTTTTTTTTTTATAATTCTTGTTTGGAAGAGAAACAAAACAATAAAGATATTTTCAATCAAAAATCAGCAATTCCATGCATGGATGAATAATTTAGTTTCATTTACTGAGTGATCATTTTTCATTATATTTTAATTTAGAATGTGCTATATCTTTTATTTAAATCCATTGTGCTTTTCTGTAATAAAAAATGCAACTAAAAATGTTTTATGGTAGCCACAAAATGATTCAAGCCCTTTAACAGCACAAAACTAGGCGGCTCCTATAACAAAACTTAAAATGCTTTTTAGCTAAAATCTTAGAAAGATTGTTTATTAACATTCAAGTTAAGGAAAAAAAGCATTTGCAATGTCAGTAAAACGAACATCTACATATTGTCATATCATTATAGCGTCATTTGAATCCCATGTTTAGATGATTAAAATCGACCCTATCTCATAACACCTGCATTAATTTTAAATTAAATCAGTTAACAATCTAGGTTAACTTTTGATTTGTAGCTGCGTTTTCATTTAATTTACATCATCGATACACCAGGTCATTAAAAAAATTTTGTAGAGAATTATTAATTGTATTCGCCAAAAGGAAAAATTATTAAATTAAAAGAAAGGAAAATATATAAAATTTGAAACCGACAGAAATAAATCTGATGTAATAAAATAACAATAATTCCATGTAATATCCTCTAGCAATGTGAGTTGAAGCGATTATATAATTATGTCATGAAATTAATTATCATGCATATCCATTCATTTAAATATCTGTTTTAAAATGTAATTTATGAATCCTGGAGCCGAATAGTCAGTGTCTACTTCAAAACACTGCAAACAAAAATTGTGATTGACTAGTCATTGTGATACGTCAATAAACTAAAAAAGACAAATTGTGATTGATTAGTAATCATCAGACTGACAATTATTCCTATTAATAATTATCTATCAATCAGTGTCAAATGTAATTAAAAGTAACACCTTTTAGCCATTCTTTATTCCCTGTTATAAGAGTATGTTTGAATATAATTGAATGCATTTAATTTAGGGAGATTTCTAAGAGTAAAAACCTTGATGTTGCTTAGCTTGGCATATCATTTTTCGCTAACTTTATGACTTTTTTGCGATATCCATGACATTAAAATGCTCGATTGAACTAATTATAAATGAAACTGGATCTTTTCTTTCACCCAAGCATCTATCTATTGAATGGCCTCGTCGATGCGCAGCCGGATTGAAAGCATTACAGCTCATTGTTTCCCACGCAGTTTTGTAGACACCATGCTAAAAGAAAAACTAAACATATAATTTTATGTTATAGAGTATTAAACAATTATTCTTCTGGAATCTAAATTAAGTTGAACTTAGCTGATGCAAAACTGATACGAATAGAATAAAATTAGAATTGATTCATGTATTCGAATTCAGAAAACTTGAATCTTAAAATGAAAACAGCAAGTGAGAACGGTTATTTTTTTAATTAAAAAAATGTTATTTAAAATTTATTTTTGATATTTAATAGTTTTACCGAATAGTGTGTAAGTATTAAATAATCAATAAGAATTTTAATGAAATAATGTTGATTGTAATAAAAAAAGTAATAATCTTGTAAAAAATTATATAAATTATTAAGTAATTTTAATAAATTAAAAACAATTGTTAATAAAAATTCAAGAGAAATGGAAAAATTTGCATCTTATTACCACTTTTTTCCTTTTAAAGATTTTTTTTATTAAAGAAAAGTTTTTATTGCTTTTTTAAGAACATTTTTGTATAACATTTAAAATTTCGAGGTAATAAAAGACAAAAAAAAAATTACTTCTATCCATCACAATAAACAAAATATGGACGTGTTTAGTTAACAAAAATACGTCAAGAATAAAATCAATTTAGCAATTTTTAATTTTGATTTCGAATTATCTAAAATAAACTTGAATTCAGAAACGCAGAGAAGAACTCGCGTTAAAAACGTTCGAATTGATTTTGTTTTATTGTAAATGCATCATAATTACAGAATTCCGCAACGAAAAAATCCCTTGCGATATGATTGCATATATATTCCAAATTATGGTACCTTTAAAAGTCTGCAAATTTTGGTTAACTTTAATCCAAAAGTTTAGAAGTATTTCGACTGTAAATAATATCCCATTGCTAACTGATTTTCCCGATTTTACACCGGTTTTATATCAAAACACGTTAATGCTTGGGGGAAAAAATTACATTTAAATTTGAAATTTTAAAGTGTAAATATATGAGAGATTGCCCGAGAATATTAAAAGATGATGCAAAGTTCTGTTGAATTGAATAATAATAATAAAAAGAACAAAAGAATCCATGCCACCTAACTACGTGCAAATACTAAATTATTTTGCCTCAAAATATATGCAAGTTTTAACGATAAAATTTTAAAAGAATCTGAGCAATAAACTATTGCCTTTTGGTTGTGGGACTTTCCAACTTTGCACTAATTTCACTTTAAAACATCTGGTCACGTAGGAATGACCTTCAGCACAATCTGATTTTTTCCACCCTTTGTACAATGTAGTTTTTCTCTTTTCTTAATAAAACATTGTGTCGGAATCTGAAGTGGGGAAGTCCCGTTAAGTTATTCTAAATGGGAATTGATGATCGTTATGATTAGAGCCTGTGTGGAGTTTCTCTCCGTTCTTTCAAGGCAACAGGGTGTTACGACTGGAAGCAGCCAGAGTCATTCGTTTTCGGAACAAAAGGTTTTGCGGAAAGTTGATTGGGTGTCGTGACATCTTCCTCTCCTTTTATGTCCAAAAAATTAAATTTGTTTAAATTTCAAGAAAAACAGCAAACGAGGCGACTTTGACTAGAGGAAATGTCTGTCTTTCCTTTTGTCTATATATATTGCAGATGACATCTTTTTTGAGAGTTTTATTCTTACCATCTTTTGAATTTTACACATTTTATATACGGATATAGTCACCCTTACTCTCTAAAAATCGGGCACAATCAAACATTTCGCAAATGTATCTCATTTTAAAATCGAAATTTAAATTAATTTCTAATTTTCAATAAAAATTAAATCGAATTTTAAATTTAGAATTTAGAATTTTAAATCGAAACTCTACTTGAATTGAAATTAAAATTAATTTTAATTTAAAATTAAATCGAATTTTTAATTTTTAATTTTAAATGGAAATTATTTTTGATTTGTTGAAGGACGCTTATACGAATGATTAATTGATTAATTATTAATTGATGAGTAACTGTTTTAACGACTGGATTATGAGATTTTGATAAATTAGCTTGTGGTAGTAATGTTAAAAATGCATAGTCCTTGAATAATAATTTTGTAAATGTTAAATTAAATAATTTATACGCGATTATTGGAAAAAGACTTTCAAAAGCTAAAGTTTTCTTATTTTCTTTTAATGCATCAATAAAATGTTAGATATTTTCCTTCAGAGGGCTATCACAATCCATTAAGAGCGCCTTTGCATTTTTGTAATATAGAAGATGCCGTAAAATGACCACAACATCCGTAATGATCAGTACCACCAAAATACCGTAAAAATAATGCAATTCTGCTGATATACAAGACCTGAAGAAAAAAATAGAGCACTGACAAGATTTGTATTGTTCATTTGCTTTATTAAGAAAAAAATTGCACTAATTTGAATTTTTAAGCTCTCTTTAAAAAGTTATCGAGACTAACAATTTTTTGTGGGGTAGGTGAGGTACTATTAAGAAATCATGCGATAAACCATTCATCCAAAAATTCAGCACTCTTTTTCAATCCATCTTGACGAAGCAACTGTCAACTGAGATGTCAATTATTCTCCTTCACGTTGAGAAATCACATCTTCAACGCTTGCTGCCCGTCCCCATTCTTCCTACACCACTTCTGTTTAAGCGTCAAAATGTCATTCTTTTGGACTGCAAAATCCTACATTTCCACAATGAATCAAGCAACATTTTGAAAAGGTTCAATATATATATATGCTGAACATTATAGCAATGGTGTCTCATATTGGGACGAAGCTCGTAATTTTGAACCTTGGTCAGATATCAGAGGCCTATAGGATGTATTTTCATAGCGGCGCCGCCGGCAAGACGCAGCATCAACGTCAAACCTCTGGAGCGATTGAATAAGTATTCAAAGGTTTTGCCACTTAAAGCGCGATACATGCTTTGATTTCGTGCATCTGATTTATTGCATTTTTTATATTTAGTTCCATTAAATTAATTTAGTAAATCATATCTGCTGTCCTTTGATTTAATTCACTGATAGATAACATTCCACCCCACAGCTACCCCCCCTTTAGTGTTTCTAACCCTTTTTCCATTGCAAAAATGGCTTGATTCTGTATGTCTAATTTACTCTTAATTAAGATGAGAAAGATCCTTGAAAAAATTCAGTTTTTTTTTAATTCCAGAAATGGAACAAGATCCTTGAAAGATTAAAATCCGAGAAAAAAACATTTAATGGATTTTGTAAAATTGATTATGTTGAGGGTTATGATTTGCCGCCATTGACTCCGTTTCTACAACTAAAGAAAGAAGGAAGGAAAAAAAATATTGTTTGTAGTAACTAATGATGTTAAAATGTGAAAACACTCTATTCAAGGATGCAAGCATTTCTTTTTAAGACATTTTTCTTAAAAGCAAACATTAAACTCTCGACAAAACAAGTAATGCAGATTTACCAGGAAAAAGAAACCCCAGATGTGCCTTACCATGAGAGAAATATCGCCATCACGAGCAAATCCTTTCTTAGAACATTTTGACTAACTGCGCGGCTATATTTCTACTCCGTATTTTTTCTCGCCTCACTTCTAGAATTTTAGGAACGTATTCTGCTCGTGCAAACCAGTTTACAAATGAAAGAAAAATTTTTAAAGCAAGTTTTCTTTTTCTTCATTTCATTCAGATTTGTCTACTTTAAGGGATGAACCATCTTAGTTTCCATTTATTTTCGCAGAGCAATAAATTAAGTTAGATTCTTGCAGCAATTGCTCTCAATTTGATCCTGGGAGTGTTGTATTAACGAAATAGAGCCGCAATCGCCATGAGATAATTTTAATTTTAATTTTTACTTTCTTGCGTATGAAAGGAAGCAATGCGATTACCGAAAAATACCTCGAGATTTTAATGATTTTGTGTGTTTAAAATCTTACCGAATCCGAAAAGAAATCATTTTTGGAATTTTCTGTGAATACGATGATTCAAAAATGCAACACTCTAGACGAATGAGATTTGGTATGAATTCTTTACATCAAAATTCTAAATTAATTCTGGACAAAAAGCGTCCAGGTGGTATCTCAGAGTTTCTTCTTCCATGTGAATGCCGAAAACGATAATTCAAAAACGGAAAGAACTGTATTATTGAAGTATAGTTTGTTTGTTCGTTTTTCGTACCGAATTCGTAAATCTGTTTTAAATTTTTGGCACCATCGGTAAAATGAAGGAAGTTTATTAATAAATGTTTTTTTCTTTGGACTTCAATATAGGCTTTACATTTTGTAAGTATGTAAGAAATTCTCTGTCTGGTGAAATTAATTTGCGCTCAAATACTGAAATTTGAGTACTTCAAGTCTGATTTAGTTTAAAGAACATTTCTTATATTAATGGGATTCAAATAAGCAATAAAGCGAACATCTGTAATAGAATAAGCTAGCGCCGTTGGTAACGCTAGGCGGAGTAACAACACCCGGTAAAAATAACTCTCCCCTTTTATCTGGATCATTATCCATTGCGCGAATCTCAATTTCTGTTTTGGCATCAAGCAATTCAGTAGGGTTTTTTAAAATTATTATTTATTGGTTGAAGTGATTTATTTATCGGTATGTGAATAAAGAAGTTCGTTATGAGACGTAAAATTCACGTTTTATTTACGTTATTTTATGCTAGACTGTAACAAAGAATAATGAGCTGAGGTCTGCTGTTTTTAATATTTATGCCAATTTTTTGTATAATGTTTCCTCACCGCTGTCGAGTTGTCGTTATTATTAATATTTTCTTTCGGCATTTTTTAAAATTTTATATTTGGCATTGGATTATTTGGTTAGTGGATCACTATTTGTTTCGATGCGTTTTTAGTGATTCATTTCGATTTGAGTGTTTGTAAAGTTTTTTTAGTTAACAGAATTTGAAGCCTATATTGCTTACTTTTAAAGTTACTATATATTTATATCTAACGTAAACTACAAATTATATATATATATTGTTTCTTAGATACTGTCAATGTGCATTTCTTTCATTGGTTTATGTGTATCAAATCTGATATATTCTTAACAGGATAACAGCCCATCTACAGGGGCACATCTTCTGGTTGTCAAATAAACTTTTGTTTGTATTAAATAAAGTTTTGAAAGAGATTACTGCAAATTCAATGAGTTTTATGCTGTAAATTTTAACTTTTTGGTACAGATTTCTATAGTGAAATCGAAATTCGGAAAATGGCAGTTGGCACCATATTTCATTTTTATTAAAAATGAAATGGAAAATAGTTCAGAGGCTAATTTTTGGAAAGAATTTAATGAAGAATTTAATTTTTTTAAAAAAATTTTTATTATGGCCTATTTATTTAAAAGTATAAAGGAGGTTATTCAAATTTTCCTAGACTTTTCCGTATTCGAAACATATTCGGATAATCCATGAATCGTACAATCGGGTCTCGTCTCTTTCACCTAGTCAATTTTTTATTTATATCACACGCTGGTTATTTTATTATACACGCTATGTCTGCTTATATTAAAAGTAAGTGTTTTAATAAATAACTATTTAAAAATAATAGATGATTAATATTTGTATAATGGTTAAATATTAATGTAATTAATGCTCAAGCGGATTTGTGAATCAGTTATAATATATTAATTCCAAAAGGATGCATGGCGAAATAAATCTTTAAAAACATGCAATCTTTATTAAAATTTCATTGAGTAATAATTTACCTTATTTTTAAATTTTACTTTATTAGTAACAGTGCATAAGTAATGAGATAAATTATTGCACTCAAATCCCCGAACTGTCCTTTCATTACGGTGGTCGATAGTAAGTATAAATATAATCCTTTGACTTATTTACTTCTTTGTCTATGAATAGAGAGAATATTCACTTGTCATTGAATTGTTCATTCTGCAGCCGCTGTCTGAAAATGCTTGTAGAAGCAGATCTCAGGTTTAGAATCTCACTGAATTTCGAAGCATATAAAGTGTCATTTATTGCGATATTGATATATTTTAAGTCACTGTATTTTTGATTTAACACTTTTACATATTTCTGAAAGTACAGACAGACCCCCTCCCCTTATTGGATTTGATTGAAAATTTGATGGGTGTCTGTTAAACCTGCTTATCGATTTTTATTCATCTAGCTTCTTTCCTTTTGGAGTCACTTATATTCAAACAGCCGGGCAGACAGACTTCCTCTGGATGAATTTTACTCAAAATTTTATAGAAATCTACAAATTTGACATAAAACTAAATACCAAATTTCATGCCTCATTTGCATCCTCTTTGTCAGATACAGACCGTCAGATATAATGTTTATCGAGCTTCAGGAGGTTTAAAACGGAAGATTCGTCAAAATCTCGGAATTCTAATATTAACTTTGGATACTTCGTGTACAAGAAAATAGATAAGCATTAGAAATAAGTGCATTTACTAATTAGAGCATAGTTGAACTTTTGAAAATTCATTGAATAATATATATTCCCTATGGCGTGATTTGCTCTAATGCGGGACGTATATGCCCCTTTATACGGGAGTCCCTGTGTCTATTGATTTAATTGCGTGAGTATGAGAGCCAGAGAAAGTGGGCAAATGCCAAGGGGTTCGCTGGACAGAGCCGAGAATATTTTCTACATTTTTGGAATTATCTAATTATGTACATTCATCTTATTTAAAAGGGTCTCCTATTTGAACATATTCAAGTTAAAATCAAGTATTGTTCTCATTTCAAGTTATCGTTTTTAGAATTTTTATACATTTTCAAAGTCGCTTGCTAATCAATTTCTTTTCCTTCTTTCTTTTTTCTCCTTATATGGTTAATTTACTCACAAGTCAACAAACCTGGAAGCTTCTTATTTGAATATTTAAAATGAGTAAAAAAATATTTCGTTATTTTCCTATGGTTTTGTTCAAAATTACTTTTTAATTGATTTTTTTTATAAGCGTAGTGTTGAAATCATTTGTCTTGAAATTTGCCTGTAATTAAATATTTAGTTAAACCAGTTTGCCGTAATATAAAACTGCTGATATAGATATTTAATTAAAATCAATGAAAAAATGTGTGACTTGTGGTGTAACTTGCATTTTCAAAGAACCCTTACTAAGCTTAATCTGACCCTAGTAAATTTAAACGAAAAGTTCTAAGAAATGATTTTAGTAGATTGTATTTAAATGAAAGTTCACTTTCTTTTATATATAATCTTTTTGCATAATTGACTATATGACTCATTCATTTTTGCAAATACGAATAACGTTTTCATGCAAACATAGACTGTTCCAACGAATGAAAGAAGTTTTTGATATAGGTAAGTTTTGGTTTAAAAATAAAATCTTATAAGCTATTTTTTATAAATGTTTTTAAACTGTTCTGTAATAATTAACATTTATTTCATTTAAAATATATATATTTGTCATTTCTCTAGTCTGAATTAAATCAGTTGATAAAAAAGAAAATAAGAAATGGTATATATTTTTTAAAAAATAAAATCGACAGTAATTTTCAGTTTAGATTGTTGTTTATAAATGTTCAATCATTCATATAACATCTTTACATTTTATCTCCTGTTCTTGTATGAATCGAATGCAAAAAAGGAATTAAAAATAAGTCTTTTTTTAAACCTTTTTAAAATTAAATCAACATGAATTAGTTTGTCATTATAATTCAAAATTTTTTTTCACTTACATAAAATGACTCTAAAACTCTTTTACAAAAACAAAAACGCCCATTTGATTTAAATTTTCCTCCATCCTGGCTGATTAAGTGATGTTAATATTCCATTTAGCTACGAAAAGCAAATTCAGAAGTGAAAAAAGGATCCCTTGAAATATAGAGGTTTGGGAGGTGCCCATTTATATCACGTACACGACTTGGCTGTTCGAATCGGGGCGCGTGCCATGATAGTCTAACTATCCAATTTAACTAGATTCTACGCTTAGCTACCGTGAATCATGGAATATTTTTTTTTAAGTTAGGTTTTAAATCTTAGAGAAGTTTGTTTTGTGAATGAGTCCAAATTAGTTGCTGTCGTGCCACACCTTCGCTGCACAAATGGGGGTGGAGCTAATTTCCCTTCGATTTGGCTTCTTAAGTATTTTATTTGCGTTCTTGTTTATTAAGTAAGTTTCTAACTAAGCAAGATTCTAAAAGATATTTGTGGTCCCTTTATATTATCGGTAACTAAAATTTTAAGGCATGTTTAAATATAGGCATGTTAATTAAGGCATGTTAAAAAAGATATTTCATTCCTTACATGTAGCAATCAAATCCAGTAAATATTTCATCATCTATTAAATAGACCTTCCTCGTGTAATGAATGTAATGAATTTATTATTAAAGTTTTCTAATGAAAAACTGTCATTACTGTAACTATCTCTAGGGTTGCATTCTTAATTTCATACATTTGTTTCCACCGCTTATGCTCATCTTATTTGTAAAAGCGCATATGATACTGTAGAATTTCGCTAATTCAGACCTGACAGGACAAAAATAAAAATTGATTTTACTGAATATTTGAATTCAGAAAAAATAAGTCTAAAAATGAGTTTAGAAAGCGAAACTGATAGTTTTAAAACTAAACTTGTCAATAGAGATCTATTTTTTATGTTTTAATAACTTTAATAAATATTATACAATTAATAAATAATCAGTAATAATTTTCACTTATGGAGCACTTTACATGCAAAATTTGAGCTATAAATATTTAAGATAAACAAAAAGGGGAAATACTTTAAAGAAGAGTTATATATATTTTTTATTGTTTCAGTCAAAAAATGTACTGCTCAAAAATTACAAAACCTAAATTTTTATATATTACCCCATATTTGTCGTTCATGTTATGTAAAATATTCTTAACGCACTAATCTTTTAAATTAAAAAAAAGTTTCACTCTTCTGTGGCCAAAATTGACCGAGTTATGAAGCTTTAAATTTCATAATTATAGGCAATTAATGATTGCTTCAAGGAAACCCCTAGTAATCTGTTGCGGATCTTCTTAGTGGCCGCCATTGAAATAGGTCTAAAATAGTGATTTTCAAAACATATTTCGTCCATTTTAGTTTCAAAAAACTTGAACTTTTTACTTTCTCGAATACGAAGTAGAAAGAAAATGTCGTAAATGTCAAAAAATTTGAATTCTCGAAATGTCGACGAATTTCTATGTTTTGAACCTCTGTGAGTTAAATGGATGAAATTTAATTTTAACACCGAATTTGAAGATTTCTACCAAAGTTTTGGAAAATCCATTCAGAGGAAGTCTGTCTGTTCGGCTGTTGGAATAGAAGTTAGCACAATAACTACAATCCGAAGGGAGCTAAATGGATAAATTTCGGTACAGTGATTCGACATTGATAGTTTCGACACCTGTCAGTTTGTGCCAAATCCAACAAGGACCATCTGTCGATTCGTACTTTCAGAAACATATAAACGCGGTAACTCGAAACCGCAATGAGTTAAATAGGATAAAACTGTTATAGGATTTTGTGACTACAATGGTATTTTTGTGTCAAGCTTTGATTTCAATCACATTTTTCGAAGGGAAATGTATCTAAAACAATAACTCAATTTTCGGATACTATTAAGTGCCAAAAAAACTCCCTAGGGATCACGCTATAGATTCAGTAAACATGATTAATTCACGACAAAAGTTAATATTTCGTAAATATTATGCACCAATACGATGGAAGGCGTTCTCTTGGATGAAGCTTTGGGGAAACTACTTCCACTGGTTTATTGTTGTTGATTAAAATGTTAGTGCTCAAAAATATTGTACTAAATATGATTAATAGGCCCAGGAAAGCAGGAATATAGATTTAATAATTTTATTAGTTTATAATTGTTTGAAGAACCTTATAGAAGAAGATGTTTGTAATATTATAATTGTTTGAATAAACATATAACGCAAATCTTTGGTCTGTTTAAATAATTTTTTCAACTGTTCAGGGTTAGTTTTAAGTCTTATCTATAGTGCTTTAGAAATGAGTTATTAGACCACGATTATAATTGGCACCCTATATATAAATTTTTTTCATCTTTTAAAACCAATCTTCTCAGATACTCTTTTCACACACTTGCCTGTGATTTTATTTCTCCGGCGGAGATAACAATCAAGCTGAAAAAAGCAGACGAAAGCTCCTCATCTTTATGAGGTGTTAGTTTACACATACGAGAAATATCCGTCGGCTTTTCCCACTCTAAGGTCAAGTGTGTGCTTGGTAGCGCTACTTTCTATCAAAGAATACATTTATTTTTATTCCTTTTTTCCCTCATCGTCTTTCGAACTTTCTTTTGTAACTAGAAGTCATCTGTGCGGTCGCAGTTATCAGTCGCTGAAAAGTGGCCGCTTCCATAACTGAGAGATTTATTTCATTTCGCTTCGTCAGCGATGAAGGGTTCAACAGCACAGATGGATGTGTGTGGGTGAGTAGTTGACGAAAAAATATATTGGACGATATTCCCGGATTCATGCATGTGCTGTGCAGTTTTATCAGTCAGCGAAAAGTTAACGGCCCATTAGGTTAAAAAGAAATAGCCTGTTGTGTGAGTTGCTGCAAGTTTTTATGGCGAGTTCGGATCGGTTTGATTATTTTGGATGATTAATTGCCGAATAAAATGGGTTGCGTTAGATTTTTGGAGAAACTGTTCATATGTAACAGAATAGTAATGTAAATTAGAATCGAAATTGTGAAATTTTTTTGTAAGGCATATCATAGTAGCGAAATGTATTTCCATCAGAATTTCGTATTATATAACAGTTTGACTATTTTTGGTTGTTTTTTTTTCATAGAACCTATAAAATATTTTTGATATTTGATTTCAGCTCTGATTTTCATTTCAAAAATTAGTGTTCCGTCGATTTTCTGCTACACTAAAATAATATGCCACGTTTTGTTTTAGGAAATTGCGAATTCGTTGTAGGTAACTTCTTTCAACGAATTGGGTATGAAATCAATGGTGTAGTGAAGGTAATCGAAGCCAAAAGCATCGGGCCAGGCGTTTGCGCCCTTATTGCTTTCAACGATTTAGTGAAAGCAAATGAAAGGGTAATATTAGGTAACTCCTACTAACGATAATAACCAGGGACTTGATATTTATCATTTTACCCCTTCATTATATTTTACTTAAGAAGTGTTATAAATATATCGACATTTTGTTTCTACAGGATCCTTTAGATTAATGCTCGGATTATTTATGCTTTCCTATCACTAAGCCGAAATTTAATTCAGATTTACATTTTTAATGGCAATACTACGTCCCATTTTTAAGTAAGGATTACCTCAAAAGCTTTTTCACATCAGCTACTGTATTTGTGTATTATTAACATTTTTTTAATGACTGTACTTGTGCACTATAAACCGAGTGCCATTGACGAACAATAACTAAACGAGAGCCTGTTAGAGTATGATCTTAATCTATTAATGATCGTTAAGATGTTATAGCAATTAATCGTTTAGATGTTTATGCCTAAGTATTTGACAAACGCTGACGTCCTGGCCTAGGGGAAGCGCGTCTTCCCCGTTATCTGGGCTTCCTGGGTTCGAGTCCCGGTTCGGGCATGGTTGTTCTTCCGTTGTTCTATCTGTGAGATGTGTGAATGTGCCCTTTTGTAAAAAGGGGTTGTGCAAGCGAATGAGTGATGCGTGAGTAGCAATATTCTTGGCCCTAGTTGGCACTATTAATAAAACAAAGAGACGCTCCCCCACGGGCTTAAATCGCTGTCTTCGTAACAGCGGGCTTGTCCGTGGCAAGTGCCATAAGAAACAACAACTTGACAACCAAATGTGAATTTTAAACACTAATTAATGCCAAATTTGAACACAAAACCACAATTGTAGTTATAAAATCATACACTAAATTTCAGTTATTTTTGAATTATCGCGTTTACATGCTTGTGAAAGACCGACAAATGGCCAACCCCTGGATAAATTTAATTTCGAATTTGACACATACATCACATATCTACTCTTTTACACATACTATCATCGCAAGAATATGCACTGTAATTGAGAAAATGCATACAGTTCGTTTTGACTAAAATAAAATATTTACATTAATTAATAAACATGCCTACTCTGGAATGAAGAGATTTTAATTAAAATTTACGTAAAAAAAAGCAGCAAATATAAATATCGAAATAAAATCACGATGTCCAAAAGACGGAATATAGAGTATACTGTACAGCAATATCAAACAACAAATTAATATTTAAAATACAATCGTTGGATTAAAATACAAAGTGGAAATATGAAGTTATTAAAAAAATGAGCAGTTAAATTAAGATTCATAAGATGACAAAGGCAACAAAAAGAAGAAATGTTTTGATAAGTAAATCAAGAACATGTGCTGAAACATACAAAAATAGGTTGTTTGTATTGCCTGGTGCATATGAAATGGCGAATATCAGAAAATATTACCGTTGAATATCAGATAGCATTCCCCTTTTTTGAGAATCCGAGGTGTCCTCCTCGTTACCAGCTAATTAATGTTATTGTCAGTTATTCCTTGTAGTTGCATTACCCTGAGGTTAAGAATCTTGAGTTCAAGAACTCCGCTCACCCTCCTACAAATCGGCTAATCTTTGTCATTATCTGTTTCAAGTCTGTTCTAAAAGTGACTTAAAATCTGTCCTAAAGTGGTTTTATTTCAAAATAAGAAATGAATGCTAAGAAGCTGGAGCCGCCTGTTCACAAAGGTAGACACGTACTGTTCGTCAACGGATTCTGAGACGACCCCATTTCGACGACTCCATCTCATGAAGGGGTGAGACGTGGAATGATGAATGCATTTCAGGTACTCCCTATGACCTTGGATTTCTCCTATTAGATACTAGCAAATGTAAACATCTCCTCCTTTCATCCCTATTTTGACAAATTAAACCCATCCTAACGCATGCGCAAAAGCGTGGAGGGTTTTACAATCCGTTGCTGAACAGTATCTACATACAACGGAAATAAATCATACAAAGCAATTTTTGGTGTTTACGTGCATTATTCCCTAAAATTGGATAATCATGTTCTTTTTATGTAAAAGCTGGAAGAAAAAGAAAAAGCTCATTTTTGAATTAATATAGTTAATTTTTTAATTAATTTTATTACGAACTCTGTAATGAAATGAATTGACAGATTAAAATTTTCGACAATGTCCCAACATATCATTTACAGTCTGACTGTTTTCTGAAGGGCGTGGAGAAAATCATGCTTAAACATATCATCTTCACTGTGCTAATATGAAAAGAAATAGCTAATTATAATCGTTTAGTTGTTTTTTTTAATCCGAAATCAAAATAAGCAGCCCAAGCTTACGTATAAAGAAGCTTATTAAAAGCTTTTACACATAGTCGTTGTGTCATTTAATCTGAAATGTGTGTATTCCTCCATCAAGTCTCATTTACAACAATTACATAACTTCCAATTGCTTCTTTCACCGAAAATGAAAAATGAACGGAATCGTTCACTCACAATGAGCATTTTGTGTTTTCCTCTTCCTATTTCGGCCCAATTTATGTACGCCGGCAAGTTTCATCTTCGCGGAATGGCAACGTGTCTCACTGCGTGGGGGGAAAACTTGTAATTTCCGACAAAACTAAAACTCAGTGATCGCTAATGAGCGTGACTCAGACCATGGCGGAACACCGAAAACTACCGCTTTTTTTTTTTTTCGCGACATTTTATTCTTTCTATAACTTCCTTTTCTCGATTATTTATGATATCGTTATTTTTCTAGAAGTTGAGCAATATTCGTTCATCTGTACTCAAAAATGGTATGAATGAATCACTTTTTATATATGAGCGGTATGTGACAAGTTCGTTTTATGTTGTCTTGTCATCTGACTGTGTCATGCTAGGGTATTGAAAGCGAAGGGTATATTTTTGTATTCTAGGGTTTCTTAAGTTTTCCAGATACAACCTTATTCGGATAGAGATGACCATCATTCCATAAAAAATATTTTTTCCATCAAAGAAATAAACCATTAATACGTGTTTAATTTGCGTGTATTGATGTTTTGTTTTTTACAGGCTAGACAGTTTGATCTAGAATAGCCAAATTTGGTACATACATATTCGGATTTCGGTGCGATTTCTTTTTCAAATTTTAATTAGAAATGTAATTAAGTATTAAACAAGATTTTTCACATTTTATCTGGATAAATTCTGAAAAAAATGACAGTACAAAAACGATTTTTAATCTATTTTAAAATCTAAAAAAATATATTTCAAATTACTTTGCAGATTACATTTCCAATTTTTGTCGGATAGAATTGTTTTTGTATTAGATGATTTTTTTATTTTATTTTAGGCAATTTTTTTTCTCAACAAGAATTCTGAATGAATGTTAAATGTATGACGAACGATAATAAAGAAAACCTAAGAATTCTAGAAGGACGTCAAACCTACAAGAGTCACTATTAAAAGCTATAAAAATTACTTTAAAATTGCTTATATTTTTATTGCTATTGCTTTACTATCCGAATTACATCGATATTAATATAAAAAAATAATTAAACGTGTAAAGAGTTTAAATTAAACTTATGTTCTTTACATAAATTATTATTAGCGTGGAAGGTTTCAGGGAAAACAACCAATATATTTATTAATTCTGAAAAGAATCTGTAAGAAAAAATAAAATTTATATTTAAAATATATTATTAATGTAATGAAAATGCCAAATTTTATAATTGTTTTAGATTAGAAATTAGGATACTCCATTAAAAGTCTAGAAATAGCAGAGTGTATCCGTTTCTTTTGAATTTTACTGGAAATCACAGAAAATATGAAAAATGTAGTGAAAAAGGAACCGAATGGCATAAAATTTCTGAAATAGTATGAATTGCATATCTTTCAAAATTTGAAGCATAAAGATATTTTTCTCTAGATATTTTTAAGATCAAATTACATAAAATACTTAATTGAAAATTTTAACGACCATTCATCCCGATTAACCAGCTGGTCGCCAAAGGCAGGTAGCGATAAATGAAATAATCGCGAGGGTTCGATCTTTGATTTTCTTATCTATTTTCTTAGAGCGACCTGTTTTGTGTTTAGCGTCGTCGTCAAATGCAGAGAATCGATTGCACATTTTGGGACAATATCCACAGATTGTTTTCATGTAAAATGTAACACTGATATACAATATACATAGTAAGATAGTTAAAACTATATTACTATGTATATTGTATATCACTAACACTAAAATTCATTAATCTAATTTATTGTGTTATTGAGTTTTCGTGCTAACATCCATTGAAATAGGTATACCAACATATAATCGAGCCGATGCATTTTGTTTAAAATTTGATACATATCTATTAATTTGTTAATTATATCATATAACATATTTCACCTGTCTAGATAAATATATTTCGGGATTATGTTATTTGGTCTGGATTTGGTGAGTACAATTGTAGATGTCAAATATTGTTTTAAATCGGCTGGGAAAAATACGTCTAAAGTACAAATTCGATTTTCCCGATATCATTAACCGCATGCCAGGAATTACGAGATTGAATCAATGAATTCACGCCAAAGGTTAATTTTTCATAACTATTGTACGCCAATTTGTTTTACGCAAAGTTTGTTTAGAGAAAGTAAGAAGAAAGAGACGGACAATTTACCGATTTGGCGGAATAAATACCTTTGTGACGGGATTTAAATCCTGTGGTTAAGAGAAAATAAATCGCTGGTTTGGTCTAGTTGCTACATAAACTGAAGCGGTTTTCTTAGAGGAAAGAGTGGGACTATCCCTCCTCTCCCCACCCCCAGCGTAATGGATTGAAGCGACGAAACAAATAACTATTTCTCAGAAGTGAAAAGGTGATACCTGTTTTGAAAGAAACAGCTTCTAAGAAAGTTTTAGTTTCTGCTTTTTCTTATATAATGTATAAAGAGAGACCATTTTATAATCGTTTAAGAATTAAAGAGAGTTATTTTGAGGACTCTTCATAATTCAGACTACTGTAGAACATCACTAACTGGGAATAATTCTCTCCTGAATCTTTTTCCTAATGTGGAATTCCTGTTGTGCGAAGCATTATTTCATAGCAATCCATACAAAATAAGACAATGCGTTCCATTCCGAAAAAAAATACTCAAACAAATATGAAATAATATAATTCCTTTTTATTTATAATGCATGCTTTTCTTAAACTAGGAAGTTGTCTAAAGAGAGTTTCCTTTGTCTAGGCTTCAAAATTTGACGAAAATGGCAGCATTATCATTAAATGAATTTGTAGTGCGCATAGCTATTCCTTTATTAGAGTGTTGCTTCTCAACGAACGATGCGATAATTACCCATATTTTCAGTGTCGCTTTTATTTCACTGGTAGGTTGTTTCTCTATTGAGTCTATAATTTCTTCCTTTCCAGACTGAATTTCTTTAGAAGCTTTTTATTGTGATAAAGAATACAGTTCCCTAAACTCTTCGGTAGTTCTTGCTATATTCTTCCACCAGCTCATCGTTGCCGTTTGGCCAGAGGCAAAATCTCATCGATTAAGGTACCACAAACACTTGGAGTCGAATTCGACATCGCTATCCTGCCAAAATTTCTTCTATGTTGATGGTTCTCTTGAAACAATCTCTCAATGAAGACTGATGCAGGCCGATCCAGCATGCGGCACCATGGAGTGTCTTCGACACTAGATGTATGATTTTAAATACCACATTTGAAAGTAGGCTGATTTTATAATCAACCTACAATGGAATCGGATCAGCTTGGCAAACGGATCCTCAGTTGCATTTCGTTTAGACTGAAAGACTAGAAAACTTGAACAGCCAGGCTAACACCAGCAAACAATTCAATGCTGTTGTATGTGCATTCATATTCATAAATACAAAGACCAAAATGCCACTTGTCAAAATTAGCCTAAATTATTCCCTCATAATTGTAATACCCTACAGAACCAACGAAACACGCTCGCACAAAGAAATCACAACCACAAGACCCAAACAGAAACTACACATTTCTGATTCTACAATGTTTGCTTATATGTTTATACATGTCATATTGATGTTTTCAATGTTATTTATAATTTTTTTTTTCCTTTTTTACCTCCCCTTATCAATTAATAATCTCATTTCTCTGTGAGTTCAAACCCATTTTCACCATTTGTTTTTAGGTTTTCTTGTTCCCTTCATTTAGTTATTACTCCGTCAAGACATTAAATACAGCCGTGTAGGATTTGACACCGATAGGATTCTCTCTGGAGAACCCTGGATGGTTTGTCGTTTCATTCTTTCTTTTCTCCTCTTTTTTTTTTTTTTTTTTTTTAATTTTCTTTTCTTCCATCTTGTGCTCATCCAACTGGTTAGATAACTCAGTGTTATAGGCACCGATAGCGTAGGATATCATTATGTTTTGTTATATTATAGTATACATCAGTGTTTTTGAATAATGCCGAAGTCAGTACAAAATTCACAAAATTCTTCATCCATTTCAAATTTTCAATTGTTGTCTATCTACCCCTAACGCAAATAGTTATTGATAGGCTGAGAGGTATATTTAGATACTCGTCAATCAATGATTAATACGTAATAAAATTTTCTATTGAGGATATAGATAATCTTTGTGCATTTGGAAATCCCACGTGTAGGATTTTCGAAATGATCAAGAAAATGTTAGATGTGCGTTTAGCAAATTCAAAACTAAAGATTGCATTTACTAAAATTTAATAAACGTTTTTTTTTCTTAGCAATCGAATAAAGAACAATATTCCAAAAGAAGTATGTTCAACAAAAATTTTTTATCCTTTTAAATAAATTGATATATTTGTTTCCTATGTATTATGAACCAAAGCTCTCTTTTTATATCATATTTCCACATATTAATTAAGTTCTGCACTTTCCATGTCTTTTTCCATTTCGAAAAAGATGAGTATTTCATTTAAGAGACCTAAGTTATTTTCGAAACATCTTATTTGATCACCTTAAAAACCTATTTAAATTCAACTGTGATTGATATCGCATCTAAAAAACAAACAGCTAAACTTTTTTTTACGTCATTCAGACGATAACTGAATCATTACTTCTTGAATGGCTCTCAGAAATGCGTCTCTGAGTAAAAGCTACAAATCTAATTGTTGTAATTTGGCAACAGAAATACTCATCAGATGAAAGGAGGTGTTCCTGTTCTTTCTTTTTTTATTATTGGGGTTACTGGGTGTAATTACAGGCTTCTGAAGGAGCAGATGTTTCATCTTTTATGTTTGATAGATGTAGGTTTTTATCTTTTGATTACTTTAAACTTTCATTTTCTGTCATATTTGTTTTCTTTTAGACAGGTAATGTAAGAAATTTTTGAGAAGAAGAATTTCTTATTAGTAATTAAAAATGGCCCATCTTCTCGGAAGTCAATTATATGTTACTCTATGTATATAAAAAGATTCTAGAAAATTTCTTCTAAAAATAAAAAGTAGAAATTAAGCCGCGTTCTTCATTTTCGGTGTTTTTCTGTATTTAACGGACATTAAAAGATGTTAAATGTAAATTTTTCCGTTCTGTGCAAATTTTGTTTTACATAGAATGGAGAATGGAAGTCCACAGCATATGAAGCAGTATTATATTTCTTTTTCTATTGCAATGTATAAAATAATGCCTACATGAAAAGTTAATATAGGCATACATGCAGTCATTTTTGACTATCAATCTTTTATAGGAAAAGATCTGAGATACATATTTTATCAAAGAAAAACCTGATATCTACGGTGATCATATCTCCATGATTAAGATTAGATAAATTATGCAGGATGATCCGGAATTCATGATACAAACTGTAAAGGCTGGTGCAGACATTGTAACAGTCAGTTATTGTATAGGTATGTATGGGCGCAAGTGATGCAGTGAGACTCAAGCACAAGAAATTAGAAAGGAAATGAAAAAGAAAGGGAGTTAATAGAAAAGAAAGAGTTAAAGAAAAGTTTCAAGGAGCGATGATGTGAGCGCGGTGAACGATTCCTTTGGCCGTCTGTCGACATATACAGTCTCAATATTACATTTTATGGAGAGTCTTGTTTATGCGACTTCAGATGAGGATCTCGTTCCTCGAATGTCCTTAACTGTTGCACGTGGCGTGAAATATTTGGCAACTGTGAATATATATACAAATAGCCACAACGCTTCGGTGTAATGCATGTATCACTGTTGGTGGACGCAGTTTTGAACATTTATTGCAAACAATGCACCTGTCAACAACACTGTCAATAAAACTTTATTACCTTTCATCTTTAATTTCCTGTGTTTGCGTCTCGTCGCAAGCATGGCGGTGAGGCGCCTCAACTTTACTTGTGGCCATACTTCCGGTACAATAAATAATTTTTATAGAGTCGTGTACAAGCCTTTAAGGTTCATACCATGAATTCGAGATCATCCAGTACAATAGTTGAAATGAAGGGTGCTAATGGAATTCTAATTTGGGAGTGTGCTTATTATTGTTAATAATAATGGAGGCAAGTGACCTGGAGATTTGATTCGAAATTTATGGTTAAAGGATACTCTCAAGGCGTAAAGAATTGCGGATAGATGAAAAGAAAAAAGTGGAAAAAAATTACCCAAAAGTATATCGAAGGAGATGCTGTGAATGTCTTGAAGAATAATGGACGCCATTAAAGTTTTCCTTAATCAGTCGTCATATCATGGTATGTGAAATCAGTCTGGAATCAATGAAGTGAAATTCGTCTTTCACTGGTCCATTTGTTATGTAATAATCTGAATGACGGCTCTCTTTTGTAACGCAATGATCCTCTGAGCACAAACCGAATCTGTGGAAATATAGATTATTCACGAACTGTTCCTCCGTGTCTTGTGATGAATTGATTAATATTTGAATTGAGTGAAATCGTGAGTAATCTAAACTTAGGATAACAATAGGAAAGTTTGACATTTAGTTTCTTAAATTTTCTATGTGTGAGGCCAAATTTCCAGGAAATTCTTTTTGGAGATATTTCTCAAAACAAAATTTACGGAAATCTATCTTGATGTTTACGGTTCTTCTTGAGTAGTTCCTCTGGCAGCGAGTCGGCAACTTCATTTCTTAGAACACTCAAGTGTCCTGAGAAGTGATAACTGCGGTCGCAGGATTGTTTTGAACATGCCGTGTCCCTAGAGTTGAGGTAGGGAGGGGAGGGGGCATCCCTTAAGAGAATGCCAGTTCGGAGAATTGGCCAGTGATGTAGTTAGATGGTGATAAAGAAAGGTGAAATTACAGGTCGGAACAAATCTTGTCGATACTACGTCGTTCAGTGGTGGCGGGTTGGTCGACTGTACTCACATGTACTTAGAGCCAGGAAATGTGAACTTCAATCTTCAAATTACTCTAGCTGTTAAAGATTGCCTCAGTAGTGGTCGATGCCTGCTGACAAACCGCTACAGCTTGAAGGGACGATTAAATCGATGTACGATTGAAATATTGTCGAACGTCGAAGATAGCACCCGAACCCTTAGTCCTCTGTCCAAACTCCCACATTACAACTATGGGTCAGAGTTTCATTCTAAGGAATTTAATGGTCATTAGAAGGCATATGAATGAATTTCTAATATCTCGAGATCCTATTTTTCGACGATTATAGTATTTTTTCTTTCTATATTATATGTACGGTGTAATAAAGATATATTTCCTTTAACTTACGTATCGACATTAAGTAAAACGTATAATTTTTGATATATATAATATATTAGTTTGGATTACGACAAGTTTCCCAGCAATACCAGTTTAATGACCCAGGCTTGGCCCTGATGTGTGTCCCCGCTTAGGGTCCTGACCCGCTATTTAAGAATCCGTAATGAAAGTGATAGAAAGTGTTATTTGTCTCAATATCAAAGGCAAAAAATAAAAATGTCGCCATTGGTTTTTTTCTTCCTTCCTGCAATCGAGCGCGACGTAAATAAAACAATTGAGCGCGTACACGTTGTGCAATTCATCCAGGGAAGGGGGTAGGTCCACAACTTCCTGTGGAATTCTTATCGTTCATTAACACTTGATTAGGCTTTCGTCTTATTTTTTTTTTTTAATTGCAGTAACATCGGTGCCCAAGGTTGTTGGTGGGACCATATCCTCCACGAGGCCCTTACCACTCAAAAGGCCTTTTCCGTCCAGTGATGAGGGTCACCTTCGCATGTGTAAAGTCACAGTTCATTTGCATCTATTCTGGTTATTAGAATAATTTGAATTTTTTTAAATAGAGATACAAGGTAGTTGGATTGAAATTATTTATATTTATATGCAGAAATGACTTATGTTCGGAAAGATGACTAGATGGTTAGGTTGGAAGTATTGACAAAACCCAAACAAATATGCAATTGTATAAATGAAAAAAAAAAAATCTGAAGCAATGCAATTGATAATTAAAGATATTAATAATCTCAACATTTTTTAAACATGACTTTGTATTGCCCCCGCTTTTAATATGTTAGTTAGATTATTCATTTATAAGAATCATTCTATAGGAATAGGTTTTCTTGCACGATTTCGGAAGTATTTCATCAGATCTTTGTCTATTATCTCAAAATAACCCTTGCTGAAAATGTACTTGTTGGAGACAGAATAGAAGATAAAAGGATTGATAGAAGGCGTAAAAGATTCAAATTAGAAGAATTTCTCCATCTTCAATCACTCAAAACATTCATGAGTTGAGAAATTCAAGTTGAAAAATTCCGATTTCAATTTATATTAAATATTTAAATTAATGGGATAGCCTAGAAATTAGGGACTGAAAAGTGATTTTCATTCTCCTAATTTCGATTGTTTTTCAGCCCCGTCCACTGCCATTTTCGAGATATCTCGTTGGAAACTACTAGAATTAAGTGTCTGTAAATTTCTCTGACAGTGAAGGGGTTAACCCAATCTTGAAACGCCTTGTTGGAAAGCTGTCAACAGTCGCGTTCGCTTCCACCTTTTTTTTTTTTTTTTTTTTTTCTTATAGCTCAAGCTCTAACGAAATCGGAAGAAATGGGCGGGGGGGGGGATTCCTTCTTTCTACAGACAAACGTAGTCTATCCTTACCCGGTTTGATGACAGTATTTTCTTCCGACTGATTGGACACAGTGGGGTGACTACATTCTTTGTATAGTTACTTTAGGAAGGATAATTTGTCATGAAATAAATTTCTGAAAAATCAACATTTTTGTACTCAGTTTTGTTATTCTATTTATGAAATAGAATTATTCATTCTCGGATTCGGAAAACACGCGCTTTTCCGCATGGTAGAAGGAAAGACGAAAGGAGAAGCTGTTTAGATTTAGCAACAGGATTTATTCAGATTATATCCTGAACTAGCAAGCGTAATAACCTCTCATTGTTTACCGTACCACCACTTAGCGAGATACAGTCGTCGAAGAGTGCTTGTCTCCTGATGCAGAAACCAACAGTAATTCTATCCAGGATATATATTTCAAATTCGGAACAATTTTCAAAATTCTTAGCAATTCTGAGACATTTGGTCATCTCGGGTAAACGAGGCCGCGATGTCTTGTTTGTAAAATCTCGGTTTCGGAACCGGCGGGTTTCAGGTTCAAGTTCCGATTCTACCGAAGAACCATCGTGTAAACGGGTCTGGTGCTTTAAAACGGGACGTTAATATAGCTAAATTAAACATCCCAGATGAACTACTTTTTAAGTGATTATCACGTGTTATGGAGTTTCATTTCTGCTTATATGATGTTACCGTCCCATAAATAAAATTTTTATGCTGCATCCCTTCTCTTTCTAAATGAACAAATGGTCACATGAATTGAGAACACTGGATGAGAAAGAATCGAAGAAAAGGAAGATTTTTTGTAAGTTATTGAATTCCCATTTAAAAACATTATACTATATTTTGTTAAATTCCATCTTTTTACTGTTCTTTCTAAAAGTAAAAAAAAAAAAAAAAAAAAAAAAAAAAAAAACGAATGAACATAGATAATAATATTGTCAATCTAAATGAATCATTTCACAATTTTCTTCCATTATCCGTTTGTAACTGACGAAACTTATTTTTTGCACATTGTTATCGAAAATAAATCACCCTTTGACAAATGATTTTCTAATTGAACAACATTTAAAACCCGCCTTAATTGTCCTCCATTTAGAAATATCCGTCATGGTGATCAATCCGTTTTGTGATTCATTGAAGTACCGTTGACAGAAAATCATTTTTATGGCCACTCTTGGGCGTAAGTGATCATCAGGTTAGTCGTAAGCAACAATCAAAAGAAAATAATCCATAAAAAACGATTGTTTGAAACAGTACGAATTAACTATTAGTTAAAAGTTAAATACTAGATATGTCTGGTCTTATTAGACATTTATTGGGATGAAATAAGATAATGATTCATTCCTCTGGAAATTTCTCTACACGGATTATAGTTTTTATTTTTGTTATATACTTTGAAACATTCTCACAGATTCAGTAATCAGCAATTTGACAGATTTACAACACAGAAAGACGTTAATGACAAATTTATTATTGGGCATTATCACTATGTGAGAATGACATAAATCAACCTGAATCGTATGGTGGTGTGGTTTAACCACCATCTTGCTTAAATATTTAAGCACATCGTGCGAAGAATCTCTGTGGCATGATAATTGATTTACATTTATTTTAGAGGATCATTTTTCGTTATATATTAATACTATTGTTTCAAAATCGTATGCAAAAATTGACAAAATTCTACTTGTTTTCTAGAAAGCTAGCTTTTAGTTTTATTATTATTATTAGTGTCTGCTCAAATGTGAAATATTGTAGTCTATATGGAATTTGTCTTTGGAATGAATAGTATTTTTGAGAAAGTATAAAGCAAATTCTTGCAATGCATGTTTTATGGGTCTTGTATTCTTTCTTTGGATTTTGCATGCGTGAAATTTACATTCTTCATAATTTGAAATCTGTTAAGGATTTATATTGTATTTACTCTCTAAAACTATTAATAGGACGATAGAAAATCGTGAAATACTCAACTGTATTCGTTTCGCAGTAACGGCCAGGACTTTGAGAAACAGAAGACTAGTTAGTTTTTAATACATAATCCAAATATCTCGATATTTATTTCATTAAGGTTCCTTATTATTTAAGGTCGAATTTCTTCAATTTTAAATTTATTATTAATTAGCGTGTTTGGTATTTGTCATTTATACTGCGTAAATATTTTTCGATACATTACTCTTTATAGTATTTATATATATATATATATATGCGTGTGTCGATTTTTTTTATTATCTTTTCTTTGTCATGCGGCACTGTAATTGAATTTTCTGCATAACGAGTCTCCTCAAATAAATAATCTAATCTGCGCTCAAGATATAGAGTGGGTGAGTAAATGAGAACCCAACATCCGTCATCGCAACAGACATTTTGGAGCTAATCAATCCAACAAATCGTCCGCAAACGAGAAATAAAAAAAAATGATATTTAAATCTTTAAAATTAAAAATAAGGCAAAGGCAAGAGATAAAAAAATTCAGCGGCAGTGGTCTATAATTTTGGAATTCTAAAATATATATAAAAAATTTTTCAATTGGAGGATGCTTTTAAATGAAAGGTAAGATAAAAATATTTCATGATTTTTTTAAAGTAAAGTGAATAGATGGAAAGGGGGGAAGGAGGGAGCATCTGGTTTTGGACACCTTCGAACATTTGACTAAGTAAGCGGGTTCCCAATTCACCTCGGGGGTATAATAATGACTTGAAGTTAGGTTTCCTCCTTTCTGACGACAGGATTGAACCTTACCGGTGATGATCCTCAGATCACCACTCTCATTTCTCGTGTTGATGTTTTAACGATTATATGATTGTCATTCAAATGACCCAGATGCCTAGGTAGGGTGGTGATATCTACTGTTGTGTCCCAAGGGCAAGAACCTCGTAATTACAAATTGTAGAGAACTAGCAAGACTTAACAACGAATTAACATTTCAATTCCCAAACATTAGCTCCACACTAATGGGAATAGGGTAGATTTCAATTCATATTAATATAGTAGATTTAAATCAAGGCTTACAATACGTAGCAGGTATTCGGTGGAAGTCAGGTAGCATAAGATGGCTCAAAATTTGATAAAGATCTAGACTATAGTTGTTAAATTTGTGTGCCGAATTTGTATCCATCTAGCTCTCTTCGCTTTGTACTTATCTTATTAACTTATATTCGAACAGCTTGATTTCTATTGAATGAATTTTGCTCAATATTTTATAGAAATCTTCAAAATGGGTGTAAAATCCATATAGCAAATTTTATCCGTCTAACTCAAAGCGTTTTCGAGTTATCTTTCTCACAGATACAGACATAATTACTCAGGGAGGTCTTAAATATGGAGATTCGTCAAAATCTCGAGTTCGAATTTTTTCATTATAATACTTCCTCTATACTTCGTACGCGAGAAAGTAAAAAATGGCTAGCATTTCCGATGCTTATTCCTCGCTCAGTCCAAACAGCCGCTTCACTTTACCTCTGGCAGGCGTTCGTACGACACTATCTATCAACAAAACATTTCCTGTTTCCTCGTAAATTCATGCCTTAAAACTGTTTAAGGGCCCTCCAAGGCTGCTCGTATGTCCATTAAACTTTGAAGAAGTGGCTTGGGGTACCATATTATTAGCTTCTGCTGCAACGAGGCCGACGCCATCCTGGGGAAGCCACAACAAGGCAACAATGCGAGCGGCAGACAGGAATGCGATCCTTTCACTGGTACGGATAGACTAAACGTCTGATGACGTCACCATGATGAGACCATCATTTTATCCAAGAACTAGGATGGACTTGGGAATGGGACGGTTGGTCCAAAGAAGAAAAAAAAAAAGCTGCCTTACCCACGCAGTAAATACACTTCTGGAAGCGACATCCTGTTTGGGTTGCAGTCGCATTTGCGGATTATACTATATATATTTATTTTTTTAAATTCTTTTTCATGGTTCTTTTAAAAAACGATGGTGGACTCTGCTGGAAAGTATTTAGATGTCCGTCTAAGTGGAAGAAAAAAAAAATTCTTTAATTTATTTATTAATATTTTGTTGTTGAAAAATTTAATGATAGCAGATTCATTTGGTAGAAACATTTGAGATCTGATAAAGATTGGTTTTTATCAAATCTCAATGATGGAATATTTTGCTTCAACTCTGAGAGAATGATCCTTTTTGTTATCCTTTGTTTTTATCTTTTGATTACTATTATTTCTCTTATAAAATAATTTCCAAAAACAAAGAAGTTGTAATCAGGAAGAATTTAGGAATCATTTTTAGTACCTTTTTATTTTACTTAAAACAAAAAAAGTTTCTAAAAATATTTATTATTTGAAAAGAATTTGAATTTGAATAAAATCCTATTTTATCTGACCTAAAAATTGTCTTTTCATTTTCAACGTATCCGAAATCGAAAAATTTACAATATAATTAAAATAAACTGTATTCTGTCTGCTACTTTTTGGTGCCATTTCTATTTCCTTAAAGACCTCATTTCATTTGTCTTCTTTGCAATGAATTAAATTTATTTAAGGTTAAAGTAGAATAAAGTTGTCTTGGTAATTCATTAAATACCAAATAATGTTTGTTCTTGACGACTTATAGATTTCGTTACTTACCCTATCATCCATATATATGTTTCAAAAATATTTAGTGTTGATAAAATATTTATTTAAAACATTTCCGTCGCGGTTTTATGCGAATAATATTTATACGGATTTTTAACGATTTACCATCTTCAAGAAAAACTTGCTTTCTTTTCTAGCTCGTGAAAAAAGAATGTTTCGTCCCATCTTTCACTGGAATCGGCATTATTCATTTCACGTACCTACATATCTTAAGTGTCGTGAGTCTTGATTTTTCTACAGTTTGATTTTTTTATGGGGGGTGGGGGGGGGGGGAGGGAGAGAGGAAATACTTGACCTGGAGTCTTAAAGATAGCCCTAATTGGCGAACCGAGCTTCAAGATCACAGGGGATACCAAAAGATAAATTGATCCTACACCGAATCAACAACATGTGGGCGGATCGTAATCCAGATATTTTTTTTTGCGTGTCTAATTTATTTATTCTTTTTTGTATGGAATTCTTTCTTACCCTGCGATTAGCCGTGTGGATATTTCAAGTTCGCGAAAGAGTGAATGAGTTATGCACCTTTAGCATCATTTTTTTTCATCCCTTTTCCTAAAAAGTCTGGATCGTTTTTATTTTTGGTTTGATTGTTCTTTTCTTTTGTTCTGAAGGTGATACTAGCGTTTACCAAAACGATCAAAAAAAGTGATAGAATTTATTGGTCGTGGCTTATTTTGTGATAATGTCTTCCGACAGAGTTAAGGACCAAAACTAAAGGTGGGTTTATACTCGCCGAGTTATAAGACAGCCAGTAAGACAACGCATGTTTAGAAAGGAACATATTTATGTTTGCCACAATTTCATAATAGATTCAGGCAATCCATGCTTGGCTATAAATTGCCTATATATGCATTATTTTTAATTTGTTTTATCGTCTGCTCTTTCTTTTCCGGGGGAAAAGCCTTTTTGTTTTATATTATCCAAGTCTTATTTTTTTAAAAATTGAATTAGTCCATTGCTTTATTTAACAGATTTGCTTCCCAGTTTCTGAATTTATAAGCCTTTAATTTTAAAATTGGGAGAATTTTTCTGGAAATTCTTTGAATTGCAAGTTGATTTGCAAGTTCCTTTGTGTACGGAAGTCTGCTTCTAAACAATAACTCCGTGCAATAATTCCAAATTTTAATTTGTATATGGTGGCAAACTTTTTCGAATATTTCCTGCTCTCATACATAATCGATTTCTGTTTTATTTATATTATTTCAAAATTTATAATAAAACGGCAGATTAACGGACTTAAATGTTTTAAAAATATGTTTCACTTTAATCGGATAAATTTGTTATAGTTTGTTTTCAATTTTCTTTTTTCCTTTGTTTGCTTTGCATTTTCTGTCGAATATTTTTTAGGTGTTAATATTTATACGTAATATAATATTTGTAACATAGATATTTGTCATAGTTTGTTATCTTACTACTGCATGCCTTAATGCAGAAAAATGACTTATACTTACTTATTTCTAAGAGATCTCATGGCTCAAATCGAGATGCACTCAGTGTAATATTTCTTATGAGTTCTTGGGTCCGGATAGAATTCCTGAACGATCGAAGTTTGCCATGCACTTATTTAGATTATTCCATTTTTGAATAAGCAGATTCGCATAGAATCTTCACAGAAGTATAATTTTCCGGATTCAAGGAGATGCGCCATAACGTCGAAGCCAAATCTTTTGAAGATTGCATTACATCTTTGTTACGTAATTCGTATACCAGAAAATAATAAAATGTTACAAACTTCTGTTGCTTTCCCTTTGCAAATTCTTCATTTATAATAAATTAAAAAAACATCTTCTAAAGCTGATGTCGTTGAATTATTAACTGCAAACTTATTTGCTTTATAAGGATTGTTATGATGGAAGATTTCGAAATGCATTGCAATGGGTGAACAGATGATGATCGCCGTATCAGAATACTGTATTTGAAATGAAAACTATAACAAACGGCGCTCTTTAATTCGGCATTTTTCGATGTAGCAAATTCTTTTATCCAACAACAGTCAAATCGTTCATGTTTTTTTTCTTTTTCTTTTTTTAAAGGAAGAGAGCCAACAAACTCGGCCGTTCACTATAATTCGGCCATTTTTCGACCTAAACTCTCATGGAAATAGGCTCCTGATATATTGAATACATTTATAAAAAAAAATAAAAATGCAGCATACCATAAAAAATATAACTCTGTAGAGTTCATTTATTTGTATATAATTCATAATGAACTTTTTCGGTGCATTAATCTAAGTCCCGGATACTACGTGATATCAGAGACTGTTATAAACCGTTAAGCATCGTATAATTTTTCTTCTCATAGAGCAACTTACTTCAAACTCTTTTAAATATCATTTTGCTGTATGAATTCTTTTGCGGTACTACTAGGATGTTCGATTATCTTTCAAAATAGCTCACCTGACATGGCCGTCGTGCCAGATGAAACAACATCTGTTATATCTCTGAGCGTCTAATAATCACATTATTCACCGATGAAGGCTGTTCGCCGCTTTCTGCTCCCTCCTTACTTGAGTTGTCATTGAATATAACAATACTCCCCAATATAAATATCGGTATTCGTATACTGTCACGTGGGCGGCGTCCTCGACGAGTGTGGCGCGTTCATCTTTCACCGTCCTCTCTCCTATCGCTGCAGCAGTTGGGGCGTCCTATAAAATATCTCGCGCCCAGTCTCCCCATTTTCGGAATGTTAATGTCCACCACCCTGATGTATTTATCTACTGCTGCTCGTAAATATGCCGACTCTCTTTGGGGCGAGTGCGTGCCTAGGCGTTGCCCGGCTTTCTGTGATGGCCACCTGCTGCTTCGCAACTCATTGGACGTCGCCGCTGGAGATCGGAAGTGAGTGGCGAGTCGGAGGATGCAGAGACTTGTTAGTGCGTGAAGGGTTGATGCGGGATCAATGATCTCATCGATTGTGGTCCAAAGAGAGCATTGAAGAAGGTGGTTTATGATGGTGTGTTTTTGGATCACCTTGGGAAACCTTTTTCGTTGTGAAATTTTCTTCATTCAGTGCTTCTCTAACTACAAGAGATGGCCTCTTGCCAGTTTGGGCCATTATTATAGGAAGATTTCCATTGGTTGGGATATAGTGTACAGACTTCCCGGATTAGAACAAGCGATCAGGATATGGACATTTTTACCGAGTAAGAATTTACTCTCAGGATTTCTTCCACTTTACTTTCTTGCATATTAAGAAATTTTAGCGCGACTATGCAAAACTTTTGACCGTCTGTTTTTGGCGTATCTCCATGATTTGAGCCCTCCTTCAGTACAAGAGAAATTTCTCTAAAAAAAATCCTCCCTGTCTGCGAACATGATACCTGAGCGACTTAGATTAAGGAATAGTCTTCAAATCAAAACTGTAGAGCTGCATCTAAATTTAGGCTAAATCCATCTTGAGGATTCTGTCTGTCCGTCTCTGAGCATGTGAACGTGAAACTCAAAAATATAACGAGCAAAATGGCGGAATTTTTCCATTTCATTTCCACAATTATCATTGTTAGTCTTTTCATTGTCGGATGAAATCAATCAAAGGATAATTGTTCGTCTGTCTGGTTGTTCGTGTGAGTACTCTTGATTCCAAAATTCCAGATCTGTATTAAGCGGCGGTCCCACGACCGGAGAAATCTTCAGTCGGGCCACGCGTTCCCCCTTCGGTTTTCTGGGGTACTTTGATGTTTGTCGGTAAACTAGACAGGCATCAAAGCACCCCAGAAAATCACAAGAGGGGTCGAAGGGGCAACGCATGGCCCGACTGAAGATTTTCCAGTCGCAGGAACGCCGTTTTAAATATTAAAACTCTTTGATCAAAAATAAAATGTTCAAAATATATAATTAATTATCTGTTTTAAATTGAGATATTGGAGTACAAAGTGAGTCAAAATGATTGGAAAATATTCTCGCTTATTTATTTAACACTATATAGGTCATATTAAAAAAAAAAATGATTTTTTTTGCTTGTTAAATTCTTTTTCTAAATTAACACTAATTTATGTTTTTTGATTACAGAGTTAAAGGCATAAAAGAGTCTGGTGTATTCCATAATACGAATCAGTATTTCGCTTTCCTTCGGATATCATGGTAAGTAAATGAACCAATACTTTTTATTAAAATTTGTATATATTTATATTTCATATATCTGCGATAATCTATTTTATACATATAAAAGGAAATAATATTCACTGAAGTAAGGAAGTTAGATGCACGTGAGAAAAAAAATGAAAATAGAAAATGGAATTAAACCACTGAATTGATTATATTAATGGCTGTTAAACGTATCATCGTTGGCTTTTGGAAATATAATTAATTTATCTCACGCTATTTTGAGGGCATCGATTTCTATTATTATGTATAATCATGATGCATTTTTGAAGCCAACATCTCATTATATCTTTTCACTTCTGTCAAAAAATATGCGTTGAAATGAAGTGGATTAATTACTCTTTTCCCGGACAAACTTCTGAATTGAAATATATCTCAGAAAATGATATTTGTATGTTTAAAGTCTTGAATTAAATAGAGCAAAAGAAAAAGGTCCTTTCATTCGTAAAAAGAAATAGTTAAAGTTGTTCAGAGTACCGAATGTATCCATCATCGCCGAATTATCCGCCCAAATTATCGCTCATTTTTATTTGTCTTTAATTACTGCTTCTTTGACGATTTTGCTTTCCCTATTTTTACAATACAAATTGTGCATTCAGACTAGAAATGTAAATAAATAAATAAAAAAAACTACTCTACCTTAAAAGCTAATAATACTGTAGTTCACTTTTTTTTATGCACATTTATTTAATTTGTTATATATTCGTGAAAATGGAATTTTATATTCAGTACGTTAGATTTTTGATAATTTGTTTATTTTTGTGTTCTCAATGACGAAGCGTTATTATTATTTTTTTTTTATTCAGAAGTTAACTATCAGTTTATCATTAATTTAAGTTTAATAAATTTAACTAATGATAAAATCAATGAAATGATTTAATCGTAAGTGTGATCGTAAGCCTCCTGATACTGAGATTTAGAAACAATCTTAAGATTTAAAAAAAAAAATCACAATTATATTTTAAAGACTGGTTTTAATCAAAATTATTTAATAATGAAAGTGACAGTATTCGACCGAAAAACCTTTATAGAGCGTTTTTACTTGTTGCTTTTGTTTATACCCGAATTATCAGTAGAAATATTAAATCAGTACATTTATGTGCTCATAATTGAAACTATAAATAAAAGTAAATTTCTAAAAAAATATTCTGGAAATCAGAGATTTTCATGCTATGAATTTCTCATCAATCAATACATTTTTTTTCTTTTATTTCAAAATAGCCTCAAATTTATTTTATCTATTTAAAAGAGTAATTGTTGAAAAACATTAAAATTACAAATTGGAAAAATATTGTCAGACTAATAAGAGAGGGAAAAAAAAAGGAAATTTTTGCTAATTTTATACAATTTTTATGGATGTCATTTTAAAACATTTGATTGTTTGCGCTTACACAAAATCACTTTTAACTACATGTTTTAAATAATTTGTAAATAAGAAATTCGAAGGGAAAACTTTTTTGATAATTTTTTTCATCATTAATTAATGTTTTATTTGAGTGATTTATTTCATTATGTAATTATACACAACGATGGAGGAAAAAAAAAACTTCAGCGAAATATGGGGAAGTATAAACGTATTTGTCTCTTTATAACAGCTGTTCTTAGCCTTATTTCGTTCCGTAGCTTTTGATGAGTGTTTTACTTTTTGGATATCCACAACTGCCATCTCCACCCACCCACCTTCTGTCTAACAATCCTTTTCTTTTAAGAAGTGTTTTAGTAATTAAAGGTTAGTTTAAGTGTCAGAAGAGTCAAATTAACTAAAAAGCAATTGTAGGTTTTTTTTTTTTTTTGCATTTTATTCCTTTTTTTATATAATAGATTTAGTTTCACATCTAACAAATTAAAAAAGCTTTTTAACTTAAGATGAGAGCATTTCGCATTAATTTATGTTGAAAGCTAACAACTGAACAATAAGCTAATTTGCTTATCAATTCTTCTTATGGAAGCGAATTTGAATAAGATCTTATAGCTTCTGTCATGGTGCTGAGCTTTATAAAATTAGATTGGAATGAAGTTAGGTTAAAATTAGGTTGGAATGAAGGGGGTCTTGGCTGCGTGGGAGACCCTTGTTCTATATATGTGTAACAGTAAATTTTCAAAACACATATTCTGCGTTTGTGAAACGTATTAAATTGCTTATTGTTCTGATACGAGTTCTTGATACTTTTTTTCATTCCAGCTCATACGTAGTTGGTCTTACTGAAATGATTTCACTTTTCACACATACTTAAGTAAACAAAATTCTGCAACTTCTTTATTATTATTATTATTTAAATTTCTTATGTCTTATATTTCCCGCTAATAATTTTGCTTATTCTCAGAAGTAAACTGAGTCGGATTATCAAATAAGCATAAGGAGGCCTGGAAGGCCCTAACGTCGTTATTTTTTGAAGGGTATTTCCCGGGTAATTCAATTTTGTCCTTTTATCTAATTTACAAGTATCATGTTGTTTTTTTAAAATTAATTTTAAAATCAAGGATTGTTTAAATTCCAAAAGACTATTCTTATATTTAAATTCATTTGCACATATCAATGAGATACAGATTATTATTTTTTTAAACATCTGACAGATTGATTGATTAGTTAATACATGCAATAAACTTTGGATTAAAATATTTAGACGGTGTTTAAAAAGTTGTCTGAAATTATTTATGAATTATGATACTGAATACTAATGAATTATGACACTGAAAACTAACTTATTGAGATTGACCTACAACTTCGTATTTTGTTATTTCTGTTTATCAAATTCATTACAACTGCCTATACAGAGATTAAACTAAAACCGATTAAAAATAATTTTTTAATGCTATTTGGAAGGTATGTGTGCTTGAAAATTCCGTTTGCTTAATGATAATTGCAAGACTTAATCAGAATTAAATTGGAAGCAGTGGAAGATTTCATACTAGGAAGTTTAGGCAGCTGCCTAGGTACGCCAGATTTGGAATAAGGGATGTAGAAAAATATATTAAAAATTGTTATTAGTTTAACCGTCATAAATAAATTTGCAAGAAACACGATTTTTTTCTTTTGAAATAAAATATTAAAGCTATAGTGAATTATACTTAAATTTTTTTTTAAAATCAGTAATAAATGTTTAGATAATTACTTCTTTATCAGATATTGGAACATTAATCACTCATTAACTGTGTAGGTTACATTTCACTTGATATGAAATGACAATTTTTAATGTTATATTGATAAAAATTTATTTTTATAAGCGTTTATTATAGTCATTATATTTTCAAGTAAGGAAATCAGTAACTTACTAGTATGGTTAATTTTCCTAAGAATTCAAACACTTTAGTTACTTTTCCCATTACGTGCATTTTAGGAAACAACTAAGTAAAGATATATATCTTCAAAGTTATTAAAATGAAAAAATAACTAAAATAGATTATTAAGATATTAAAAGAGCATTGAAATGCGAAATTGAATTTAACAATTATTAAAAGAGGATCCTTACATAGTGCATTGCTTTGGGCTCCAAAATATCTAAATCCGGCCATTGCTTAGGGGGTGATTACTGTAGTTTGGGAAGCTCTGCCTTGAGGGATTGTGCTGAAGTAGCTTTAGGCAGTGACATAAGGGGGATGAAATTCCTCGCAGTAGTTCGCGAACACCAGGGGCGGAGGTAAAGATTTATAACCTCTGATTTATGACTGTGTATACACGGACAAAAAAAATGTTGATTCTTGTTCCACTATCTACGTATCAACCACCTAGGGATCCCTCGCACTCTTTCTTTTGAAAGTAAGGCACATGTGCGTCTTTTGGCATGTTTTCCGCCTCGTTTATCTGCCGTCTGGTTGTAGCGCTGTATTGACAGATGGGGCCCACCGACAACTCCTCAGATATCCGCTTCCTCTTCTTCGAACGGGCGGGAAAGCGAGAGTAGCGTCTCTCTCTTTGTGACAGGTAGGGGTCGGAGGTCGCCGTTCGGGAATCAACGGGTCCGCGTGACCCGGGTCCACCTTTGTGGAATCGGCTTACAGGATTCGTTTATGCATCGCTTTTTGCGGTGGGAAAAAAAAAAGCGCCAATTCTCTCAGTTACTGAAAATTGTGAGATCGCTCCTTTCAATTTGTAATCCATTTTTCCTTGAAATTCCACTCTTTTTTAATATTTTCATATTTATGCAGCTCTTCATTATATCTAACTTTTTCATATCATATGCTTTTCATTTATCATTTTCTTTTCTTAGTTTCTATTGTACATATCCTTTGGAAGCGTGTGCGAGTTTGTCATCTCAAAAATTAGTAGCTCTGTAATATTATTTATCAAGAAATTGCATTTTTAAAGAATGATACGCTACCTATATATAGTCAGAGTTTTTGAATTTCAAAACCAGATGTAAAATATGTTGTTACCTAGCATCACTATGCTTATTACATTTCTTAAATGTTTTACTGAATTTTTGTGTTGTTTTTTCAGGAAAATGACGTAAATCATTAATCTATCATCATTTCCGTCCTAAAATAAACATAGAGAGAGAAAAATAAATATAAATTTCAGTATAAATTAGGCTGTGAAATTTTCGCTGGTACTTTGTTCAAATCTCCAAATAGAAAAACAATATTCAAATTTGGTGTGGAGCGACAGTATATTTTTATACTCAGTTTTTGACTAAACGCAATAAAAATTGCGAAAGTTCAGTTTTTAAAAAATATTCTATCTTTATCTTCTTTTTTAAATCTAACAATTAGCAACAATTAATCCCTCTTTATAAAATTGTTTTTCTGGCTAATATTGGAAACATTACGTAGTTGCGGAAATAGTATGTAAGAAATAGGAAATATTACTGGAAATATTAAAATACGTAGGTTTTATCGAAGTGCTATGTTTAATAAATGAATATTCAACAAACCAAATAGATTTTTCTCAAGGCAATAAGAACAGAAACCAAAATTCATAAGCAGCGAATGTGAGAAAATCAGGAAGGAAAACAGCAACAACAGAAAATGTTGAGAAAACGATGGCGAGCTCTTAATGGGAGTGGAGGGTAGGACATCCGAATTGAAAGTGAAAAAAGGTTGGTTTTTGTTTTCAAATCAATCAATCTATCGGGTACGCTGTGGGTTGTCATGAGTCATGGGTTGACATATAATAACCTCGATCTGTGTCTTTTTCTTGTATTACTGTCTTCTTTTCATACCCCCCCCCCCGTTGAACATAGAATTCACAGAGTGCTAAAGTACGCACAAACCAGCAAACTTCCAGAGTGGAAAAGCTCGAAGACCGGATAAAAAAAAATGCAACTTTAAAAAATAATATCAAGAATTAATGCAGGCTCTAATGGGTGAGCCGTCACTTTTTCTAACTTGGAGCGCGAATTTTGCTTTATATTTACACAACAAATTCTACTCTGAGGAAGTTAAAATATGAGAAAAACTAAACAAAATGAAATTTAACATAAGATTTAATATCTAGAGTGTCAATATGTATCAAGCTTGAAACCAAATTTATAAAGGGGACCACCGTATGTATTACAAGATAATAATGTACCTTTTTGATTTTTATACTTTTGCATGATAATAAATAATAATTCAAAAGTATAACAATTTAGACTAATGAAATCTGATTCACAATTTAAGCATCTAATGTGCAGATCCTAATTTAATCGTGAACCACATTTGTCAAAGGGTTCAGTGTTCGTACTTTTACATGCATTTAAACGTGACCACTCAAAAACGCAATGGCATATGTAAATAAAATTTCGTATTTAATCTTTTGATTACATTTCTGGTTCCGCCAAATTGTAGTTCAGTTGGTCTGAAAAAAGTATTTAAAATAAGTGTTTAATTTTCTGTTGCTTGCATGTTAACGAAATCCTATTATAATTCGCCAAAGATCACTCACCGAAAGACTATTTCAATGGCATTCAGTTAATATATGAGAGCTTGTTTTCTTTTCCATATTTATATTTTACTTCGGAGGGGAATAACACATTTATTCCGGAGTAACTGAGAAAGCTTCGGGAAAATCACTCCCACTAGTTTTTTTAAAAAAAAAAACAGGTGTTGGTTTCATTTTTTTAAGTATTCTTTAATCAGTAAAAATTAACTATGCAATGTTGTTTTTAAAAAGAAATGAATGAAATCGAATTATGTTAAACTGTGAACAATTTTTAGAAAAGGTGATTTTATTTTTAAATTTCGAATTTGTATCTGATTTTTGCCAAGATCTTCAAATTTGATGTCTCGAAGTTAAGCAGTTGTATCTCAAAATGGGGAAGTTGAAATGAGTCCAATTTAACCATTTTTTTTTTGTCCAAATTTACCATTTACTGTTACTAAATTAATTTCATAATTAAAGAAAAAAACACCGAATGATATTCACTATGGATTTGCCACTTTTGCTATGGACCCATTTTCAAAACGAATTCTAAATGTGCAAGATTTTAATTTATTTTTTGATTTCGGTGGAAATAATATTATATATAAATCGGCAGCTGAATATATAGATGAAAATTAGTTTATGTTGAAATTGTTTACAAACTGTATTAAAGTTTCTATCAGAAATAATCATTATGACTTTGGAACCAATTCCATTTTTTCTCAGATACAGTGTTTGGAAACATTCGTAAAACATTACTGAAAAAGTTAGTTCAGATGCAATGGAATTTGTTTGCTAGACATTTAGATAAAGTGTTCTAATTGCATAGTAAACTGCACATTTTGGTGTGCATTATATGCATTTAGCACGCCAAATGACACATTTTCTGAGATACAATGTTTGGAAACATTTGTAAAACAGTACGCGAAAAACCTAGATGCAATGAAGTCATATACTAGACTTTTGGTATAAATTGCTCTAATTGCATAGCAAACTGCACACTTTTGGGCACGGGCTAAAATCACGAACCCGACATCTTCCTAGATTTTGATAACTGGCTTTTTATTGAATAAATCCTTGTTATAATTTTTCTTCTTATTAAATATTTTGAAAAACGATTTAATAAAATTGATTAGATATCAGCCTCTGTTAAGGAAACTTGCAAAATAATTAAAGAATTCAGTTTAAGCGAATTCTCAAAGGAGAGGGGGAAGGGGATGAAACAATAGTTATGTTTCTTCAATGTTTTTTTAAACCAAAAACTATTTTCTACATCTAAATTCTATAATTCGATATTGAGGGGGAGGGGGAAGCAACCATTGGAAAATAGATTTTGTGTGAGTCCATCTATCATATATCAAATGGCATATCAGCAGCTGGTAACGTTTCCGCTTCGAATAAAATCAAACGTCGAACATTTGAACAGATTTCTTTTTCTTTTTAATCCCCTCCGTCCAATCCGATCAGAAGTGAAAGTAGTTCTTGTAAGGATCGTGTTGGACAGAAGTTGGGGGAGGGAGGATAATAATTCCGAAACCATTCTGGCAACCCTGTTCGAAACGGACCTTCCCCTTCATTGTTATTACTCGGAATAAAGGAAAACGCCGTTCCAACATTCCATAATGCAGGTGCACAAATGATACTAGGATCCTTTAAAGATATAGTGCGTCGTATGACTCACAGGCAGATTTTTTTTTTCTCCCCTTCTGTTTCGTGTAATGGATGCTTTGAATCTGAAATCGGCAACAGAACGAAGTTTTAAAAACTTAATGATGGGAAAGATGATACGACTGGAGTCAAGTACTATAAATTAATCGTCTTGATTTCATTTCAGTTGATAACAGCTTTCTATTTCGGTTTCTTTCTTAAGCGATTTCTCCTAGAGAAAAAAAAGGGGGGAGGGGGGTGTTTGCTTGCCAGCTCTAAAAGTAATTTGTACTGTTTTCTAGATCTTTAAAATAAGCTTTTTTTTCTGCATTGATTTTTTTAAATTAAGTTTTACTGATGCGATGGAAAATTATAAATGAAATGTAATAATAATGTGTGGTAATTATTTGAACTTTAGATTGGATCATATTCACTTTGGTAAAAGTAATTTATACTCATAAAATACATTTTACAAAAAAAAAAAAAAAAAAAAAATCAACATTGAATTATTCTGATAAAATATTACGATTTGCATTCATTACTTACCGCTATATAACGGATACTTTCAGTTTTGTTGCGTCGTTATATCTTTAACATCTTTTAACTCAGCGTTACGGCTTTAATATCTGATAATATAATAATTATAATTTAAATATCTGATAAAATTAGTGACTTTATTAAAAAAAAAATAATAAAGATACATATCATAGTAAATGCAACTTTTGCTAATACTTTTTACTTTAGACTTCAACCCATAAAATCCATTCCATGTACAAAGTATATACTATTAAACTGAGGATTTATATAAAAATAATTAGTAATTAGAGTGAATTATTTATTTCCTCAAATAAATTGGATTTATTTACATTCAGCTAATGTGCTTATTTGACCCCTTTTAAAAAGAGAAAGTCAATAAAGAAAAGTAAATCAGTTCATTAAAACTTTTCGGAGTTACTAAAATTTATCAAAATTAGAAAATATTCTGGGAAAAGATAATAGTTAATTTGGCATTTTTTTTTTTTAAAGAATTTTCTTGTTCGGCGTTTTTGTATAATTGTTTCAGTTTTCTTGCAAATCTGGCAACACTAATGAAATTTAGAATTGTTTAATTATTTTCTGCATCGAACAATATCAGGGAAATTTAGAACTTGTCTAATTTTAGATTTCTTCCCTTTTCTTATTTGTGTGTGAGCTTATTAAATTTATTTTTCACAATGGAGTGATTTTTGTTTGTAGCATTTATATAGATTGGAAGTCATGGCATGTGTAGAAATTGGTAGAAAATGAAATAATATTGATTGGAGGTTGATTTATTGACTTTTACCACAGGATTCTGTATTAGAACAATTTAACTTTTCGATTATTTATTTTTGCCTACATTTTGAAATGTTTTTAAAGTGACTAACGTCATTTATTGAATTTCTACAACTTGCGTTGTTGATGCGCCGACAATATATCATCAAAACATTTTGTGTTCAGAAATTTGTTTGTTTTCGAATTTTCCGCCCTTTTTTGCCGTTTCCAACGCCACAATAGAGTTTGTAATTCTCTAATTTAATTTACGATTGTCATTATTTTTTACATCAAAGTAATATTCTCTTGTTATTAAACATCATTTCAAAGGTAAAAATAAAAATTAAAAAAAAAAAAAAGCTTCGGTAATTCTGGAAATGCCAAATGCTTTTGTACAATGCCATTAGGCAGTTGAAAGTAAAAATGGAAAGAAACGCGGATAGCTGAAGCATCATTTTTATAGGCATAGTCGTAAAACATTTACGATGATTCAGAGAGTTGTAACCTGGGTCTTAAACCCTGATGTTTAAAATGTAATCTTCTAGGTGGTTGTGCTCTTACACAACCAGGCACCATATCGAAAGAGAAGAAATAAGTTACGTCCCTGTCGACCTAAAATCGTAAATACGATCATAATAATCTATCTTTGTAAGAAGTAATTCGAAAATGACTCACCAGAAATCTTGCTTGACATTATCTCACTCTTCTTTGATTTATTATAATTAACGCGCATGTGCGAAATTTTCTTATTGAAGATCCGAAAAGTAGGAGGGAAAGTTGGAAGACAACTCGCAATGTCAGTGGTAGCATGGTTAATATTGAGCACTGCCAACCATAATAATTTAGAACAAACATTTATTTGCAATTTATATACAGGATTATTAGTTACATTCCAAATAGGGTTCATTATAATTATATACTAGCCGCTTTTCGCGACCATCTGGTTCACTGCGATTAATGATCTCTAAAATTTTCAATTCAATATTTTATGTAACTTATTCTCTTAATAATTTCTTCAGCAAAATATTTTTTTTAGCTTCAAATTTTGATAATAAAATAACCAATACTATAATAGAAACTATACTTCGTTCTGTTCATTGTATTGTGTATATCTTTAATTTTCTGTCAGCTTCCATAAAATTTGAATTTTAAATTCAAGAGGAAGTGAGAAGAAGAGGAAGTTTGAATTTTAAATTCAAGAGTTTAAATTCAATTAAAACGAAAACTTTTTTTGCTGAAATGAAACTGTTTTTTAAAAATATAGGTACAAAAAAAAATAGAATTGTTTAATATTAAAGACTAATGCGCACTATAAAGTAATATTTTTAATTTATGCATTATCTCTCAAAATTATTCAATAAAAAAAAATTCGGTAAAAATTTTTTGCTTATAAAATTCAATTTATAGTTTTACTTCCAAAACGATTTAAATGGCAAATAATAAAATTTTATTTTGTTTCAGTTAATAAATGTATTTCTGAAAAAACTATGAAGTTTTAATTTTATACAGTCCTTTGGTCATGACAAATTTTATTCAATGAAATATTCTTGATATTCCAACAACTAAATTAAAAAGTGTTTTTATTTTCTGCTATCAAAATTCACCGAGTTATAAAGTTTTGAATTTCATAACTTTAGGTTGTCTGTCACCCTTAGGAAAACAACAGGCGCTGATTAATGTATTTTCGATCTGATCGTCAATAGAGTAGTCTGAAGATCACGCATTTTTGCGTCACATTTTCTATTTGTTTCATTTAATACAGATACATGTTAAAATTTACATTTCTCTAAGTTTAATTTGTAAGGATAATTAACTTAATCTTTTAATTTGAGTTTTTGTCAGCAAAGTTGTTGATGGCAAGGTTTTGATAAAGGCTAAATGTTTTCATTCTAACACAAGATGTTCGTGTTCGTAATTTAATTTTTAATGATAAAAATTAAATTCTATTTTAATTTTTTGTGAAATGCATCATTGGAAAATAAGCTTAAAATATTTTTTAAAAAATCATTAAAAACATAAATTTTAAATTGTTACAAATTTTTTTTTTATTTTAAGATGATTAAGAAATCATTTTTGTACTGTAATATTTTTGGAAATTATAGCGGAAAAACGCAGAAATTTTGCTTAGTTTTTAACAATTAAAATTCTAAATAATTATTTTTTTAAAAAGATTGCACCGAGATACATATTTTCACTCTTCAAAGTATTAATGTGTCAAATTGATATTTCTAGGTCAAACGATAAACGCCAACACAACACACAAAAATATATGCATCCTTATTTTGATATGTAAGGTATTTCATGAAAAACAATCATGAATTTGTTTAATTTCAGTTGATGACAATAACGAATCAGAAATGCAATCCGAGATTCGCGAGTTTGTCGAATGTATGAAAATATAGCCTTTTCTGATGCTACTGCATTATCAGGAAAATCAAACGTTAAAGTGAGTGTCATTCCGAGATAAATGAACCATAATTTAAAATAAATTAGTTTTCATTTGTAATTTTACTTCAAAGTCACATGTGCAATTCCAAAGAAGCTCTCAAACCTTAGTTTCTGAACCGTTAGCTGACTGGTTATAAACAATGGAATATTAAGAATTTGAACTATTTAGAATAATGGGTGCGGAATGCTTGTGAATCAGTATCAGAAAATTGCTGTAATATACTAAAATATTTTAATTATTCTGTTTGAGGAAAAATTCTTTCCAACTAAAAAGAAAAATGGCCGAACAATCATCAAAATTCCTGTTATTTAAATTTCTCTTTAAAAAAAGGTATGAGGTAAGGGAAAAAGCAATCAAATTAATGTTTCAAAGTTTTTGTTCTTTTTCAGCTGAAGATAAATTTCTTGGAGAAAAAGATTAGTCTTGACTATGGAAGTAATGAAAACCCTGAAGCTCGAACTCGTTTGACCTGTTCAGAAATTTATCTAATCTAAATTAAGTTGACGGTGCGAAAAATGTATTAGGTTGTCGTTTCTTTCTTTCTTCCACAGGAATGTTGTTCGAAATTCCATTACTAAATTCCTTTTAAAAAAAGAAAGAAAAAAAGAGTAAAAAACAGCGATTGCAAAATTTGATCTTATTGTTTTCCTAAATATTACTCATAAAAAGATGGCGTTATGGAACAGATATATATTTTAAGAGGGAAAAAAATAAATAAAGAAAGAAAAAATACTCTAGTTTAAATTTGTATTAATCTTTCAGTCACTTGCTGACACCTCCGTCTTTTTGTAAAATGAAATTATATAATACATTTGATTTCTTTTATACTCTGAATCTTATTTAAACTGAAGGTGATGCTAGGTCTGATATGATTGAACGTTTCCGGAAATATACGTACAATTTTCTCCAAATTAGGTTTATCATTTATAAGATGATTCTACAATAATTTCCAACGTGAATTCTATGTATCCACTTTAAATAAAGAATCCAAAATGCGAGGTTATTAAGCCTATCTTATCCTGAAACCGAAACTTCTTCAAAATGGAGGTTCACCTTTCATCACCATATGGACTAGACCTAAACCTGTTTCCTCTTTTGTGTCAGATTTTTACTTTCTCTTATACAAAGCATGGGGAAACTATTGTAATCGTCAAAAATTTGAATTCGAAATTTTGACCAAATTTCACGTGCCAGATCTCTCTACGTTTGAAAAGCGCATATTTGGCAGTATGTCTGTCTGTGATAGAGGTAACTCAATCCTTCCCTTCCAGCTGGACGGATGAAATTTGTTGTATGGTATTTGCAACAAATTTGTATATTTCCCTCAAATTTTGAGCAAATATCGTTCAGAGGAAGTCTGGTTATCTGTCTGTTCGAATATAAACTAATACGTTAACTACCAATCGAAAAAAAACTAGATAGATAAAATTCGATGCATGGATTTAGCATCTACAATGTAAATAACTATCAAATTTTGACCGCCTGTCAGTCTGTTCAGTTCAAATGTACGTAAACGCGATGTCTAAAACGCAATGACGTGAATATACAAAATCTAGTATGTGATTTTGTGACTACAATAGTAGTTTTGTGCCAAATTTTTGTTTCAATCGGTTGGAAAAAAAAAAAGTTCAACGAAAATTCCCCTTTATTAGAGTATACGAAAAGTTTCTTGGGGGACCACTGCCGGTATTCTAATGGAGGAAATGTTAAAGGTATAACATGAGAATTACTGGAGGTGAAAATTTAAGAGTTATTAATTGGAGAGAGTATTGCATTTAGAATAAACTGTTTTTGCAAGATAGATTTAAAAAAAAAAAAAAAAAAAAAAAAAAAAAAAAATTTTTTTTTTTTTTTTTTTTTTTTTTTTTTTTAAGTGCATTTGGCGTTTGTGCAGAGCAGGAGTTGAATTCTATTACACATTGCAATCTATACATTTTGGCAAAGTTTGCTATTGCTTTTTCGAATTTTATAAAATACTATTTAATTTTTTACTACGCAATATGCATTCGATTATGGGTCAAGAATCTAAAAGAGATTATTAACATTTTAAGAACCGTTAACTTCTGACATCACCCCCCTCTTTTTTATATATCTTTCATGGTATTTATAAAAAAATAATCAATAATTTATCCGCATTTAAACATCTTACTGAAGTTTACCCAAGGTTATTCTTATTCATTGCTATTTCATGGATTAGCGATTCTCGAATAAATAAGCACTTTGTCTGTACCCTGGCCAGTGTAATGGAAATGACATGATCCCACACATGACCGGAGGGGGAGAGATACCTCTTACGGAAAAGGGTGGGTCGTGTCGGTGTATACGGTTATGCGAATCGTGGTCTTTAGGACTTTATACTCAGTTTTCAGCTTTCGAGACAGCGATCATTTAGGTGCCCGGGTACTGAAACAAGGCTGTACATTCTGATTGCCACTGCTATTAATCAGTTTCAATTCAAGCAGCGTCCAAAAGCAAATAAGCATATGGAAGATAAGAGATTTTATGACATTACACATGGGAGGTGCCGATTCTCTTTTAATGAGTTACATGACAGTGTTAACTGGATATTTGGCTCTCTTGGAAAGCAAAGACTATATGGAAATCGTACTTATTGTTTCGATTTACGTAAATCGCTTTGCCTGAGAGGTGGCGGAATTTAATTAATAAAAATTGAAGTTTTTTTTCTACTTATTACTACTGTGCTTATTTTGTTACAGATCTAAATGTTTATTCAATCCAAAAATTTATTATGTGTATATAAAATTTAAGAAAATTTATATTAATTTTTTTCTTTTCAATTTTCCTTTTCTTTATCTGCCAATAAAAAACGGTTTTAAAATTAATTTGCATATATCTTGCAATTTCGTTTTTAAATTTCATCTCTTTGTTAACAAAAGTTTGCAGGTGTCTTTGGTCCTTCGCCATTCTTAATTCTTCTTTTGATGTGCGCCGCCATTCAAAATCAATAGTGGTGGTGGTTAATTCTTGCTCAGCCTTGAAAAATCACTGGGAACATTACCTTCCTGCAGAACATTTATCATTGGGAGAGGGGGGACAGTTGAGTTATCTCTCCTCTTCTTTGCATTACGCCGACTCATTCATTGTATTGCTCTTCTGTTTAATAAGTGCTAAAAGTTCAGCTTTGAAGAACTTCGAGAATTGTTTACAATAAGGTGTGCCCACTCGGCCTGTTTTTCTTGCTGGAATATCGTCTGAAATCAACTCGCTTTCAGGCGTTTTAAACTGTCAAGGGCTCCTCTCTTCAGAATTGAAGAGCGGTTTGACCACCTGTTTGAAAAGCTTGACCCTATGCATTTGCAATTTCTGCCATCCTGATCGACTTTTGCTTTAGCTTTTTAAACATTTGTCTTTTGTACTTTTTCGTATATGAAGTTATACAAAAAGAAAATATTGTAATCGAGAAAAAAAAATCGAACTCGCGATTTTTTTTTCACGGTTATAATATTTTCTGTTTGATAGCGATTTTGACAGATTATTGTTTTAATCTCCTTGTGTCCATAAACACATTTTTGTAATTAGTTCTGTCTGTTGTTATTGTTTCTTATGGCACTTGTAATAGACAAGCCCGCTGACTAAGTCAGCGATTTTAAGCCGAGAGAGCGCCTCTTGTTTTTCAATAGCGCCATCTAGAGACAAGAGTACGTCTTAGCTACTCATGCGTCACATTCGATTGCATAACCCCTTTTTACAGGAAGGCACATCCACGCACCTCACAGATAGAACACAGATGAAGAACAACAATTCCCGAACCGGGACGCCCAGATCACGGGGGGGGGGGGCGCTGCCCCTATGCCGGGGTGTCGGCAGTTCTGTCTGTAAATATGATACACAAAAAGGCTATAATCTGCAAGGATGAAAGCAAGGTAGAAACTTTACATTAGTGCGATGCGCTAGAAATTATAAGCTCAGCACCAGTTTTATATATTCGTCATTTATAAAAATACGGACATTTATTAATTTTTCATGAGGCAAATTGGATATAAATTTTTGAAATCATAAGTATTAAGTTTATTAATGTTGTTATCTTTTAGAAAATCCAAAACTTCTTTGTAACTATTAATTATAAAGTTATCTTCATCTTCAATTTTGTTCAGGATAATTTTCAAGTATTTAAAGAAATGTTTTATCTTGTAGCACTGGCAATTATAATTACTATAAGTCATTTAAATTTTAGTGGCTTTTTTTATGAAATTTTACTGTAGGGAACAAATAAGGATAGTTTAGAGATTAAAGTATTAATTATTTTTTTTTTCGCGAAAGCTAGCATTCTTTTATCTAATTCTTTCTTCCCGGTTTCTTCAAAATGGAAGTTGAATTAGAGTTATATTCAATAATTAATAGTTCTCTATAATGACATTTACAAATTAAATAAAAATTATTTGCTGTAATAACACATTTTTCTTTTAAATTTTTTATTTCTTTTTTCAATGTTTTGTTAAAATAAATCCCTTGTTCTTTATATCTGCCAATATATGCATTCATTTTTGTCTTAATTTCCTCTAAAATTCTCACTTTCCATTCTCCGAAACCTTCCGCAGGCCAATGGTATTTTCTAGATAATTTAGAAATAAAAATATCCAAATCTTGTCCAATAGAAATTAAAAAAAATTTATTGTTTATTTTTTTTTTCTCAATCTAAATTCGATTTTCCTTTCCATTAAATCTCTTAAAGAGCTGGAATCAATAATTTTTATCATATGACCATTATCAGCATTTATATAATCTTTATATATTTCTTTGTTACAGTTACAATCAGTTTTGTTTATTTCATCTAAATTTTTGCCATAGTAATTATAATTACGAACTCGTTTCCTTAAAGTTGATGTATAACTAAACGCTATTGAAACAATTGCTTTATCCTTTAAAGGAAAAAAATACTTTACTGTTATGCACAATTTTAGGTAATTTTAGGTTTTCGAAGTTAATATCCAAAAATTTTACCACAGAGACTTCTTTATTTAAATTATTTTTATTTTTAAATAATAAATCGTTTTTTCCAATATTAAGCTTACATTTAATTGGATCAAGAATTATAAATTGAGTGGAAGAATTTTCAAACTGTATATCTTCAAATCTATTATTCTTAAACCATTTAATTTTATTTTCTCTCTCTCTTTCTTTATATATATATATATATATATATATATATAATGTGTACGTGTGCGTGCTATATACAGCGTTGGCAGAAAAAAGAAAGGCATTGTGAGTTTCTAAACAAATTAATTTACACTTCGTATTTTACATAATTCAACAATCAAATAAGCTTTTATAATCTGTGGAAAATCATTCATCTATTTACTTTACCAATTGAAAAGGGTTAGTTATCCAGTTTTTTAAAAATTTAACTTAAATCTTTATTATTAATTTTATTTAATTTCTTCAAGGATTAAGATTTTTGGAAATATTTAAAAGATTTTTAAATCTAATTAAAATATCTTTTGTTCTAAGCCCTTCAAATATTCGTTTAGTTTGGACAATACTTTTTATAGTGCAGTTTTAATTGAATATAAACATATATTTTAGTGATGAAACAATGAAAAGAAAATTTCATATTTTCGTCGCCTTTAGCTTATTTCTAAGTCCACTGTGTGCTTGAGGCTAACGGAAAGAAGGGAAAAAAAAAATGAAAATGAAAATTGTTTCATTACTAAAGGTATCGAATAGGAGGAAAGGAGGAATATGTAAAGTATGTTGTAAAAGACCTTTCTTTTCTAATCCGGATTCCCTCCTCTCTCTGCATTTTAAATCTTCAGCTTTGAGTTCAAGTTATTAAAAAAAAAAAATGGATTTTTTTTGTGGGTTATCTACAAATTTTATTGCATCTTCCGGTAGATAGCAGCCGAATAATCTGTGGGAAGAAAAAAGAAAAACCAAAAGAATGTGCAAACATATTTATTTGCTTTCACTGCAAACATTTTCCTTATCTCCTGTTAAAAACGTTGTCGAGGCTCTTTAAAGTGAAGACAGCGGGTTCTTTTTCCCTTCCATTTTTCTTTTTATTTGGTCACTTTTCATCTAGTCGATGAAATTTGAAGGTTCTTTTTTTTATATCCATATTTATTTTTATTTTTAAATTATATGCTTTAGAGAGATAATTTTATTATATTTTTTTGGATTTACTTATTTTGTAGAGGGAAAAGACTCTTTGTAACTTCATTACGAGGTAGATGAAAATAACAGACGAGGGTCAGGAACAATTATTTGATTATTTTCTGCGTTCCACATTTCACAAGACAAAACAAACACGAACACGAAAATACACGACGCTCACTTAGAATACAATCTAGTAATGTCCCTCAAGAAGGATCATGGGAAATTTACCTTGATGTTAATAAGGTAACTAACGCCACCTGTTGTATCAACAAAGAAGATAGAGTTATGTAACCGCTACAATGTATATTATGATATTTTTTATTAAATATACTATGATACTTTTACAATTATTTCGTTGTATTCATTTTAAAGCTGGAGTTAGTTGAGTTTTTTAAATAGGGTAATTTTATTTTTACTAGTGGAAATTCTTCAGTTTAAAGAAAACCTTTAATATGAGTGCTCAGGATAATATAAAGAAAATTATTTAAAATAGTGTTTCATTTTAGAATATAGAGTAAATGCCCTTCATTAAAATAAAACGGAACGGTTTTTTTTTTAAATTTATGTGAGTGATTCTTTTTTATTTAAAAATGTTTTCACTGCTTTATGAGAAACTCAAGAGTTCACTGTCATTTTTGCTTAAACGAGCAATAATTATTGTTATTTCAATCTATGTAAGAACATGAAGAGCTCACTTATCCAAGTGTTGTTTTTAATTACTACTTTGATTTGGATTTAAACATCCAAAATTCTATCATACTATTCAAGAATCGATTTTGTTATTGTATATCAGAAACGTTTTCATTTAGGTGAGCATACCGCCTAAAATTAACTTGGTCAAAAGGGGGGGGGAAACGAATAAATGTGTTTTTATTATTTTAAAATGCCATCTATGTAATGTACAAATCTTGCTCATTAGTATTAGGGCAACATATATTGTAAATTGCTAAAGTGATATTTTAAAGAAAGAACTCGTTTTTCTTTCTTCTTGACACATTTTAGCCGCATGCTGACTATGAATTTGTATTAAGGTACTAAATAATACTCTAAATTAGTATACATCTGAAAAATAATATTTGCATTAAAGTACTAAATAATGCTGTTTAAATTACGAAACATCGGAGAAATAAATATTGTATTAAAGTACTAAATGATACTCTCTAAATTACCAAATATCGGAAGAATAAATATTTGCATTAAAATACTGAATAATGTTCTCTAAATTACCATACAAAAAATACAGGCAGTTTCAGAGCTGTCTTCAACAGCTGATATATATATATATATATATAAAACTATTTTATGTCGAAAAAACATGATATTATGTAAAAGAAAATGGGAACGCATTTCAATATATTTTTCTCAGTCAATTATTTAGTTTTGAATGCACTTGAAAGTTTAAGAAACATGGATTCGGCTCATCTTTTTATTACCTTGAACACTGTTGGCCATAGATTTTTTATTCCTTCGAAAATTGCTGCCCTCATCGACATTGCTAGAATGCGATGGTTTCTACTTAATCACACGATCTCTCAGGGAGTGTTTCACAAAGGTCTGTTTGTGAAGAGCTTATCTCCGATGGCTGCTCGCAACCTCACGAAAAGATCAGCCGGGACAGTTTTCGAAGAAAAACAAACTGCCACGATGCGTGGGAACTTCTCTTTCACTTAGCTTTCTTTCGATTTGTGAAGAAAAGCTCATTTGAAACCTTCTTGGGAATTTTCTGTGAAATGACTTATCATAAAACTCTAATTATCCGAACTTCATATAAACAAATCACTTTGGGGAAAACCTTTTCTAGTAAAAATCTAGTGGCTCAAAAATGTTCTCTCATATTTTTTAATAAAGGTGTTATCCCCCTTCTCCACCCCTCGCACATATAATTGTGTATCTTGGGCGCTACAAGTGTTTAGACTTTTATTTTCAGAATCCCGCTCACCCTCACTTTTTGTATCATGTTATAATAATTAAAAAAACATGCATTTGAACGCCATTTTTTCAACTATTAAAACCAAAATTTAATACGGATTCTACTCACAATTGTAACTCAAGATCAAAGATCAAATTTTTTATATTATTTATATTATATTACGATTAAATATTATTTATTTTAGCCATTTCGTTTTTGAGGTATCGCGTTTACATGCATGAGAAAGTACAGACCGCCAGACGTTGAACTCCTCGATGGATTGGTTTTAAATTTAAACCGGATGTTATAGACAAACTTCTTCTGAATGGATTTCATTCAAATTTCAGTAGAAATCTATAAATTGGGTGTAAATACCATTTATGAAATAGAAAAGTTTTTGAATTATCGTGTTCATATACAGTCAGAACGAAAGACATAATTCCAAAAGTAATTTTTTTCAAAGTCAGGGAGGTTCTAAAACGTGGAAATTCTTCACATCTCGAGTTTTTTTTTTAAATTTTTTTTTTTTTTTACTTACAATATCTTTACTTTAAATACGAGATGCTAAATGTGGCCCGAAGCCACATGGATTAAACTGAATGAATGATTTGAATGTCGCGACAGAATAAGTGGGAACTATGGTTGAATCCTAAAGCCTATCACCAGCCACGGGACAACCATTCCCATAGGTGGCGCATCCCGGCATCGGTGAAGGTATTTTTGTATCCACTAAAGCGTCGAGAACCAAACATCCAAACTGAAGTTTCTCATTCCCATACCTAAAATGTCTCTTCGAGATACAAGGAAATATTATCTGAAGACTGACCAGCATATGATTTAGACTGATGTGTCCAAACAGCGTTGTCATTTTTGATATATAGTAAGTATGTAATACATTGGATAGTTATTAATATATATTAAAATATATGAATTATTGTTACAGAAAAAAAGTTTAGTTACTTTTAATAAATTAGAATTATATTTAGAAATATTTACAGCATTAATGTAACACCTTCATCATCTTTCATAAAGTTTTATCGTTCCAAAATTTTTAAAAGCCAATTGCCTCCATTTCTATTCGATCTTATTTTAAAAATCATTTCGGTTCGCGAAATCGTGGGATATGAGCTATGGCGACTCAAGCTTAAAATGAATGCATTATAAATGATCGTTTCTCCTCCCCGTGAAATTCTTTCTCGTTCATCTTCTTTTCTCTTTTTGAACAATCATTTAACTATTCAAACATTTGACTATCCGGATTCAGCCAATATCTATGCAACTTCTGGCAATATTTTGCACACTGAAAGGAGAGGCCTGTAACAGAAAAAGAGTCGTTAATAAAATAAATTAATAGTTAATTAATGAAATAGCTGACTTGATATATTTTTTAATTTGAAAGTTCAAAGCTGTTAGCAGTGATATTAAAGCTATTTTTATTAATATTGTTTAATTCTTAATTACATAAATAACACAACTAATTTTGAAAAATAAAAAAAATTATACAGTGTTAAGAACCATCAACAAAAGCAAAGGTAATAATTTTTAATAGTTTTAATTCAATTAAATTAATTATAATTAAGGGAACTTTAAAACCTTTTTTATTCTTGAAATTAATTTATAATTTACACAATTTTAGTTATAAAAAATCATAGAATGTAAAATTTAATTAAAAAAAACTCTGAAGAAACACTTTTCAAGTGCTTTAATTTAATTAATTTTCAAAAAAATCAAATTATAAAATATTATCTATTTTTATTCTTTAAATTGACCTAGATATATTCATGAAATGACGGTTGATTGTTAAACATTCGTGTAATGTATGAGGAAGATACATTTTATAAATAGATGAGCCTAGTAAAAATGCAGATCGGAATTTTTGGTGATAGTCATTATCGCAGCCTTGGTTCATGCAGAGATTCTACAAGATTTCATACGAGCATGAAATTCCCATCTTGTTTTTCTTTGCATGTGTAGCCAGTTTCAGAAAGGGCAAAACAGACAATAATATTCCAATTCTACTTGCGACTGTGTTTCCCTCCCAAACGATAATTGGGTCGTGTTTTAGTTACTCTTTGTCCCTCGATGGCAATCGTTAAAATCTCATTAAGAGTTTTTCCTCCAGACTCTCTCACCGCATCTTATTTGTGACCGTAACGAATCCATTCCGCTCATTAGACTCTCTTTTTATCTGAGTAGAAGCGCTCCGGCATCCTCAACCAAATATCCAACAACAACAAGAACAACAAAAAAAGGTGCTCTTTTAGCGGTTGCAATCACGTTTTCTCGCCTCAGACGAAATATTCTGTTTCATTGCCAGATTCCATGGTCTTACTCCTCAGATGATTTCCCGTCGTGACCTTGAAAAGAGGGTGGGTGTCTCATTATTCCTCAATTAGATCACTTTCCGAACCTCTTAACTCAGTGTTTATTTAATTTTTGATGATTTGTTTTGACGCGTGGATTATCTTGTTTTATCGTTGTTTCTTATGTTGCTACTTTTCATCCATTTTTACCGCAAATAACTGGGTGTTAGCCGAAGTGGTTTGGGTACAACGTCAAAAAGATTGTGATTACAACATCCTAAAATGAGGTACCGTTTCTTGATCATAGTTTAATCAATGTTTTATTCTGTTCCTAGTGCAAAAGCTCTTCCAGTAGAATAAAGCAGCAAAAAAAAAAAAAAAAAAAAAAAAAAAACATATGTAATGATATATTTATTTTACTCTAAAATATGGTCCAGAACAAAAATATTTCTGTAGTTAAAATCGAACTTGTTTTAAGAATTTCAAAATGTCAGTCAATCAGCAATTTTGAATTTTCTGTTTTATTTTTGTGCTGACACGATTATGTCTTATACAAATAAAGCATTTCTTTAATTTTAATTTTTTTCACTATCTGATTAAATTTTACTTCAATTTTTATATTCTGTGCATTTTTAATGCTTATAAACCTAAAATATCACACACTTTTACAAAAACACACTTTTTCGAATTCAAAACTGAATTGATAGAATTCAATCTTTTTTTTAATACCGACAAGTGTTTATGATGCGATAGGAATTATAAAAGACTTCAGAGTTGAACTCAAGCACCTTCTTTGCATTTTTAACACGACGGTGAATGAAAACTTGATGAAAAATTCTCAGATCCTTCAACCGTGAAAAATTAAACAAACCCAAACTTCCATCACTCAGCCTTACGCTACAAATAGAAATAAAAACAGAAAGTTCCTTTAACTTTCTGTAACTAAAAAAAATCCTCTCGGTTTTTTTCCCCCAACCCATTCATCTCAGTGTGTTGGAAATGGGGCATAAAATCATTTGCCGGCCAGTAAAAGCAAAATAGTCTGTTGTTGGTGTTGAGCCAATAGTGTCATGGATGCTCTCTCATCTCCACTCTATATTTGAAGTCCGTGACCTCACTAAACGTCTGGGCGAGTGAATCAAGCTTGTCTGAGATACCAAGAATGACTGCCAAAAACGAACTCACAACACGTAAAAAAAAAGAAAGAAAGAAATTGCACTTGCAAGTACTAGCAACTCGTCTTCCTGAGTTCATAAACTTATTCGAAAATGCTAAAATAGCTTTCATTTGATTTAATCGCTTTTCTGTTTAAATTGTTTCTGACTTAAAATTAATTCAAAAAGTTTCAAAGCTGTTGACTGATATGTATGAGATGATGGAACAGGCATAGATGGGTTCAAACCGTTTTACAATGTGTATCTGAAATCAAAGCTAAAACTTTAGAGCGTTTTTCTTTACCGTACTAATTCCTATCGAATGGTCTAGCTTTATAGCTCTATTTCTCATTGTTTGATTTACTTCGTGAATTCTAATGAAGTCACTCATCGGGGGATGATAATTTTCGATGATGAGGACGTTTTTACCTGAATTTCTGTAGTGCTTTTGCCTTGTTTAAATTTCAGAGTTCAGTACACGCAACTATCCGGCTTCCATATTATCCGGCCTAGTTTTCTTTTACCGTAATTAAATGAGGAAGGCAGGGCGTTGCAGAAGCAGTCATGTATTAAGGACTTTTCAAAAACTAAAAAACTGTAAGCTTTGACTCTTATCTTAGGGTTACCTTTTCATACCTATGTAATCATTTATAAGTGAAAAATAAAATCAGTTTGTGTCAATTTTCTTAAAAATTAGGCCTACGATTTAACATTTTGTTTATGATTCCTGCATTGAAGTTAGGCAGTACAGAATTTGTGTTAAAATGTGAACAGTTTATATCCTTTAGCTTACTTTTTCTCTGATAAATTCTCGAAACGTGCAGTGCAGTATACAAAATACCAGTACAGAGTCTTCTATTTTAACTGGACATGTTATCGGCAGCTGTCTCTATGATTCTCCGGGCCATGGCCGCTTTCACATCCTACATGGCTTAAGATAAATGGAGGACTTAATACTCAATAAGAAGTGAGAAAATGCGTTTTTCGTATTAGGTTTGGTATATAAACTGTGCCATCTGGTATTCGTGCCCAAATAAATGAGTTCATAGAAGTCCGGCCTATCCTGCTTTTTTCTTATCCGGTTTGCCCTTACTCGGAAGTATTATTTCTTGGACTTTTTTTCATGTATATTAGCTTACAGCCTACATTTTTTCCTGTTGGTTGACTGATTTAAAAATCAACGACATTAGTAAACTTTGAATTAGAATACTTATATTGCGTTTAAAAAAGTTTTCTGATTTATGTGCTACTTTGTTAAAAATTGTTTTTAAATTAACATATTTATACGTAAGATAAAATTTAAATGAATTGAAATATCTGGTTTTGGAAGATGAAATCAGTATTTGGATTGCCCTACATGACTTTAAGAGGAACCTAATTACAGCTACCCGATGAAAATGACGGGCTGCGCCGCTGAATAATAAACAAAGCTTTTGCAAACTGTACGCCATATTGAGTTCAATATTGCAAGGAATGATAATGCTTGGTTTTATGACGTTTCATTTTCAGACTTTCGGGATCTTTTGAAATTGACGGAGGTCATTGATACACAATACTCTAATATTTTATTTGCAAATTTATTTATTTGGAAAAAATTAAAGCATTTAAAAATTTTGAGAGGAATCTCCTATGCTCAGTATCATTCAAAATACTTCTGACTAAAATGTTTCTTTTTTCTCTCTTAATAACTCATCTGCGCAGCTCGGTAAAATATAATCTCATTATCCAGTCGCAAATACCAAAATTTTCATAGCTGCTATGTTAATCCTTTAACTGGGTGGAACGTAGAAAGTCGTCCTAACAAATATGTTCTACAGCGGCTCGGACATAGAAAGTATTTGATTATCACACTATTAAAATCGGCTGAAAAATAGAAAATCGTTTCCCGAAAACTTTTCGAAGACAGACTCCCATATAGAAAGTCATCAACGCTTTCCCTTTTTGCGATAAGGGTCATTTTCTGAAGATTCAGAAGCTTGAAATCAATGAGTCAAATAAATTTTTCGTGTATAACTTTAAAAAAAAAGTGAAGAATCCCCTTAGTGTTTCGATTTTTATTCATGTACTCATTGGGCAAATAGGTAATTTCTTAATATGAGTGTGTTATAGTATTTGCTTTTCATCTTATATAAAATTTTAAAAACAAAACTTTGTATGAGAGATATGCTGTTATTTAATTGAAGACTAAAAAGATTAAATACTGGGAATAAAAAAAGAAAATTAAGAAACGTATTCAAACACCATTTCCCACATTAAAATGGAAAATGGTGAATGCGGTATTATGGTAAATGTGAAAAATGCTTAATCGTTAATATTATTTATTAATGAAGCTCATGGCTCAGTTTGTTTTCCTATTTAATTGAAATGGAGATGTTTTGAATTCCTCTTTTATTGAAAAACTGAGAATGCTCTTATAGATTAAGGTTTCATGTATTAATCCTTTTTAATTAGCCTGCAAATTGCCGGGGAATAAATTATAATGAGATGCTTTTCTTTTCTTTTTCTTTTTTAAAAAAATATAATATGAATAATATCTGCTTGATATCGACCTCTGCATCTTTTTTGCGTTAATGAGACAGATTTCTTCATTCATCTTTCGCAATGCCTTCAAAAGTGGGGGGGGGGAGATAGGGAGGGAAATGGCGACAACTTTTCGAAAGCGTCCTGTGAGTTCGGGACACGAGTTTTGTCACGTATTTGATTACCGGACGCAGCCGTAGAGGCTATTTATTTTTTCGCTTTTTGTACTTTGTGGTCTTCTCTCATCTTTTCTGTTTCATCCTCTCATTATTTTGTATTTCATGACAGAACGACTTGAATCGATTGATAGTTTTCAAACGAGACAAAAAACCAAATATACTCCCCCCCCCTATTTAAATAAAGCAACATTTTCTCTCTATATATATATATGTAAATAATATTTTTTTACTTTCTAAATTTACGAATGTCTTCTAGAAATTTTCTCACATATTCTAAAATAAATGTATTTAATGATATTTTAAAATCCAATTTAAATCTTAATTAATTTTTAAATTTTTGTCTGAATTTAACCCATATTAACTTCATGCAAAAAAGTTCTCTTATTTCATGATCCAATTCCGCCTTTTTAAAAAAATTTAATTAATGCTACACGATTTCTTTAAAAGTGCTTTAATCAGTATTTTCACACGCTCCGAGTGAGAGGTAAAAATCTGTCACAGCAAATTCTTTTAAAAGATGCCTATAATTCTCTGTTCTAAGTTTACACTTGTCAAAGACTCCCTATTAGAATTTCAAACTATAAAATCACTGGGGAAAAATATTTCGCCTTCTTTTGTTTTTATCTTTTGTCGTGGACTGACGTGTCGCTTCTTTCTATTATATAAATTATGCCTCCCGGGATGGAATAAATCGGAAGTTTTAAAAATTCAAAAGTGTCTTTTCTCTTCGGCTATGAAAATGCTATAAAATATGTTTTTACTTTATATATATCTGCGTTTTTTTATTATTATTATTTCTTATCCTGTACTATTGGTGAACAACAATAACGAAAAACCTATCACAGTACGATTTTTCGTGAATTTTTTGGACAATTAATAACCGCGTACTGTTTATACACAAGTACATTTATATAAGAAAAACCGACTATGCATTTTGCTCGCCTATTTTTCCCCATCGATTAAAACAAAATTAACCACAGAACTACAATTGTAGTCATAAAAATACACCGAATTTGATATATTTAAGCCATTGAGTTTTTGAGTTGTCGCTTTTACATGCTTCTGAAAACACAATCCAATAGACGCTCAATCTTTTGACGAATCTGGCACTAAATTTAATGAATAACTGCACTTTGAATGTCAAATCTCTACTATCAAATTTAAATTTGGGATTTTGATGAATATACACATTTTAGACCTCCCAAAATTCGAAAAACCCACTTTTGGCATAATTTGTCTGAGACACATAAACGTTCTCAGCTAGATGGATGGAATTTAGTATATAATTTAGTATATGACTCCAAATTTGTAATTTTTTTTTGAGCAATTAATGAGCAAAATTTTATTTGTTAGAAATGATCTACATGAAAAATTGATTCGTTAACACTTATTTCTAAAATCAGGCGTAATATCTAAATGCGATTCACTTTTTATTTATTTATTTATTTTTAGTTTAAATGAGACAGCTTTATCCTCCTGTACATGCTCATTAAGGGCAACATTTCGGCGTCGCATGAAATAATAAGTCATTCAGAGTTAGTTGTACAGGCAAAGAGTGATCCTGTTTTCTGCAAACTAAAAACCTTTGTTAATAGTTTGTTAGAAATCAACGTAAATTTTGATGTTTTGTGAGAAATTTCTTTAATTTTATATTCATTGGCCAACGAGGGACCATTTTTATGTCTGTTTCACCATTTCAGAAAATATTAGCGATTTATTATTCTTTTGGAAAATAAGTATTAGTATTTATGAAGTGATATGTAACATTAGTCACAATTGATTTGTCTTTCGAAAACTTTTCAATGCAGGAGCAAAAACCAAAGCCAAAACAAAAGAAACCTCTCCTATTGGGAACTGACAGTTGTTAACTGTAAACGATAACCTTTGGAGAGGGGACGGGTGGAAATAGAGTTTCTTAGTTTTAGTTCTCAAAATGTATCGAATTCGTAGACAGATGACTAAACTCTGAGACTGACAGATTGAACTTGAAAAGCCTTCATTCTTTTTCTTCTCCCCCCTCCCTCTGTACAGAGAGAACATAAGAACAAATTTTTGGGGCTGGAGGGGGAAAAAGCTGCCTCAGCTGCACGTGTGTCGTTCTCGAACACAAGGGACAAATCTGGAACAAGAAGTGACAACCACTGCTCTGACGTGAACCAGACCCCAAGAACAGGCTGAAATATCATTCTTGATTGTGTAGACCACACCGAACACCGCTGCGAGGGAGAAGTGAGACAAAATAAGATTTAAAAAAACGCCAACCGCGATTAGAAGGGAAAAAAATAATCGCAGACGATAAAAAATAAAAATAAAAGACAATTGTGATAAGATCGCTCAACTCCACCCAACTCCTCGGAAAATTTAGCTCGGCAAAATAATTCGGGGTCCTGCGATATTCTTCTGAAAAAGGAGGAAGAGGAGGGAATAGAAAGAAAAAAAATTAGAGGTTTAACAAATCTATTTAAAAATAAATGTCTTTATGGCGATTCATTCCGGTTATACACACCCACTTTCTATGTAAGCTTTGAAGAGTGGAATTATTATTATCTGTGATGTCAAAAATAATTTTACTACTTCACTCGAAGGCTATTCTGGGCATCTCAACAGTATTTTTTTCTTGCGATCGACAGCCTTTTTTTTTAATAGATAAATTACACATACATTAGTTAGTGAATAAAATATATGATATGCTTTTCTGATATAAGAAATGCAAAGTGTGCATATTGAATGCTATATCATTACCATATTAAAATCAGGAAGAGATATTCATTCGAAAGGTCATAAATATGATAATGCCCAATGGGAATTAATTGTAGTTTCAGACTTCCTTCCGCAATTTTTTGAATAATTTTCATAGTGTTAAGATTTTTTTTCTTGAGCGCAAATAGAAGATGTTGATGAAGCAGGGAAGTTAGTGCCAGCACGTGTACTAACTACATCAGCTGCATTTTTTATATAAAAATTTCTTTCTCATTAAGTTCCTATTCTGGTGCTAAAATATCTGCTGAAAATGACATCACATTCTCTGTCATGTTCTACAACTACAATTTGAATATCAAAATCGGTTATCATTTAGTGAAAAGTTTCAAGTTGAATGGGAATTTAAAATAAAAAAATTTTAAAGCTATGTTTGAATTGTAAGCATTGCAACTGCAGAGTTTGACCGAAATCTTTGCGTTAACTCCGAAATTATGGGGGGAAGGAAAGAATTTTATCGCTGAACCAATCAATTTATATTTGTACGTCTTTCCTCTACTCTGTGAAATAATTAAAAATAGAAAAGAACATTTTACATCAATATTGGCGGGAACAAAACTCTGCGTTTTAATACTTTTAACGCAATTTTTTTAACAACAATGCAACTTAATAAAATAACAACAACTTAAAATGCAAGTTAACAAAACTGATTTCAATATTTTTAACATTTTTGTTCTAAGTCACTTAGGCATGTAAAGATAAAATCATGCTTTATTTATTTTTTAAACTAGCATTTAGATAGTTCACTAATAAATGAAAAACAATATGTTTTATTATGTGCGCATCTCATTTCTTTTAGAATTTAATAATTCTTCGAAATAGCTTTGGACTTTTTAGTTATTTTCAAAAAAAAAAAAAAAAAACCCAGAAAAGTCAATTATAAAAAAGAACTAAATTGGCGAAATACAACGATTTGCTAAATCCCCCCCCCATCTTTTAAAAATATTTTTGCAATACAGTCCATTATTTTAGTATGTTTTTAGAAATCTGTCCTTTTTTCTATTTTGAAGAGATATTAATAAATGGCTAACTTTTTACATTTTTTTTTTTTTCTGTTTAACAGTGTAGACAATCATTCAAAATTTGAAAGCAAGAATTGCTGGTTATAAAAATGACTGCTGTAAATTACCTTAAAAAATGAATTATTCCTTTTGCTTTACATCCGCCCCCCCCCCCCCAATGCTTGAAATAAATTATTTACATTATCTAATAGGCAATATATATAGCAAATACATATATTAAAAACTGCCAGAAAATTATTATTATTATTTTGTTTTCAAAAAATAGTATGTTTTACTTTCTAAGGGATGATTGTTATCTACAATTGATTACTACTGCATCTCACCACTGTCCGTTTATATAGATCGAAAGTTAAATGTTTTTAACACATATCTGTAAAAAAGTACTATATTTCTTGTATCGAACCAAAAATCGACAGTTTTGTAGCTGAGAGTAAGAGAAAAAAATCGGTTCATTCCGCTTGAAAATCTGTAATTAATTACTAGGAGTTATATTAACCTTTTATTAATCTCACAACATAGCGCATTCATGAGTTGATGACCTACGACTAACGGAAAATTTAAAAATAGAAACATCGAAAATTCAGAGCCATAAATCATCAGACTGTTGAGGAAAGATACACATTATCGAGAGCTGTGTGTTTATTGGCACCTTTTTCGGCCACTGTTGATGCTGTCAATCCACTCTTCATTTATCAATGAACTTCGCCGATTTCAAAGTTGGTCATGAGTTATCGGTCATGAACATCTTAGAAATATAACATTATGATATCTTTTCTATTTTATGCTGGCTTTCACCCATAATAAATAACTTCTGCCGATAAATAAATATTAAGACTCTCACTGATGGGCCAGTCATTGAACTAAACTTTTTTTTTTTTTTTGAATTAGTGGGAGCCGTCTTTCCCAAACTGTCTCGCATACTCTCTAATAAAGGTGAATTTGTTCGTTTGGCGCGTTTGTCACAACCGATTGTAGCCAAAATTTGACGCAGAATGCAACCGTAATCAAATATCACATACGAATTTGATATATTTAAGTAATCGCGTTAACATATTTCAGAAAGAACAGCGGTTCAGAGAGAAAGATAAGCGGTAAGAGATACGTCAGTCTACATCGCGACACAAGAACAGAAATTTTTCCCTAAGTGATTCTATAATGGGATTTTGATAGAGATTTCTTTGACACGTGTAGACTTAGGAAATTTAGGTACCTTTAAAAGAATATTAAAAACATTAGGGATTTTTATCTCTTCACAGCGTTCCCCGGAGCGTGGGAAAATGATGAGACTTGTAGAGCGTGTGTAGGATTAATTAAATAAAAAATTAGGATTAGGATCAAGAAATAAGAAAACATTTTAGAATGAAGTTAATATGACCTGAATTAAGATAAAAATTAGGAAATTAATTAGGATCAAAAGATATCATTACACATATATAATATTATAGCCATATAACGCTTGCGCATTTTCAAATTTGTGAATAGGAACTGGCACTTAGAAATCCTCTGCACATCTCAGGAGCTCGTTCTGTTTACGAAATTAGAATTTAAGTATCAAATACAGTTTTTGATTATAAATCGTCTTTATTCTCACGCAATTTCTTTAATCAAAAATAAAAGATTTATGCCGGCAAATTCCGTTTGAAATCGTACTTTCATGCAAAATGAAACATACATTAACCACTTCACGATTGGCATCTTCCTACCAGAGAGCCCCTCAGACGTGGGGATGAGATGCTTCCGGTATGACGGTTCTCGTCGTCCTGATGGGTTCTGAAATAATGTGGGATCGCCCCCCTCCCAACACGGACGTGCAGGCGGAACGTGTTTCCTATGGAAGAGGTTGTATCGTGGCCGGTGATGGACCTTTGGACTCATCTCTAGTTCCAGCCTATGTTGGCGCAGCTTTCCGATCATTTAACATTTCAGTGATCCTTCAGGCAAGTCGGAGGGAGTAGTTACTTTTGATTACAAATAGTATCTAAAATGCTACTTCCTCATCTGCTAAAAAAATATATATATATTTTTTTTTTGTATGAAGATAGTAATTAAACGTATGATGATTTTAATGTAAGTTGAATTCTTTAATGTAAAAAACTCATGTTCAAAATAAATTAGTTTAAAGCTTAGTAAATAGTAACATCGATTTTGGTAACATGCTTAAAAGGGGAAAAAAATAACAGCAACGGTGAAATAAACTCTGTCTATATGTTGACGTTAAAAAAAATGAAATTTTTTTTATACTACGGTTAGTAATTTAGATACACTATTAAGGCGAGATATTTTTGTATTTATTTTGTGTTATTCCCTTTATGCCGCTGGTTCTACACTCTTTTATAAATGCAAACATGCCGCTTATCTGCGATAATGATAATTAGAAACAAAAATATCAGTATCTAAGAAAATTAAACCGTCCTTCAAAATTTTGACACCGCGACTCGTTGCGCAAGAAGACCAACCTGTTTGACTTTTTCTGATTTAAGTGCGCAAAGTGAGCAAACAGTCCATCGACAAAATAAACACCATTCACTCTCTTTAGAAAGTAGTTTCTCCGCAAGCCTCACCGGAGGCGTTTCATTGTATCCTCGAGGCGGCGGATTCTCCTCATTTTATCTCCAAAGCGAAAGGAGGGATCATCGTATTCCTGAGCTATATACGGTTGTGAGTAGAATTTCTCCACCAGCCGGATGTTATGTACAGAAAAAAAATAATCTACAAAGAGAGAGAGAGAAAAATAAAAAATAGAGAGAAATTGTGAGAGGCGAGGGGGAAAAAAGCGAAGAGAAGTGTTTCCACCTTTGCTTTTAAAGCGAGTGGCATATAAATTCCGCTTTATGTGACTGTAACGTCCGCCCAAAGGGAGATTTGCCACGACAGTTAGATGTTGCGTTTCTCACAGACTCCTAGCTGCACGGATGTATATATAGAAACGCGTGGTAGACGAACTTGGTGGAATTTTTCGATGAAAGACCTTTCTGATCTTTTTGGAAGGCTCATTTCTTTTTTCTCTGAATGTGTTATTGGAAGTCCAACCCGGAAAGAGACTTATTCATCGTAAAACATTTTACAGAAGAAGGTTTACATCTTTATGCCGTACTTTTTTAAATGCAACGTTCTGTATGAAGTATTTTGAAAAGTTAAAACATTTTTTTTGGCTCTGTTCTTTTTGTTGAAGGGGTAGTTAGTTATGAAGAATTGTGATTTAACGAATCGCCCATTTTGTCATTCCATAGATGAGGTCCGCTTTGATTTCCTCATTTGTTTTGACAATCTGAAAATGTTCTGCTACTTCGAGAATTATCATTCTATTTTTTTATTTTTATGAACTAGCCGCCTTTGGCGATCAGTTTGTTCGACTAGGTTATAGAGTTTTTAGATTGTTAATTACACCAGCGTGCAACAATTTCTTATTTTAAAAGTAATAGTTTTTTTTATGTATTTTCGCATGCTTATTTCAAAAATAATATCAGTTTTTACGTATCACGTACAGTTTTTTGAAAAGTAAATTTTTTTAAATAAGTAAAAATACACAGATTTTTCGCGATTTGGATAGGATAAATTAATAAAGTATGTATGTTTATTTGTTTAAATAAATTCTGAAAACCTCTTACTTCATTGAAATTAAATAATACATTTATATTGAATAAATACTTATAATTGTATTTAAAAAAACCTATTATTTTAAAATTTAAAACATAGATGGGAGTTAGATTTCACCGTGAAGAGTGAAGTAACTGAAAAATTTAATAAAGCGGAATTAAATGACTAAATTCATGATTTAGGTTTAACTAAAGAAAATGCAGAATTATTAGGCTTTTGATTAAAAGAGAAAAATTTATTAACAACACATACGTCGTTTAGTTCGTACAGGAATCGAGAAAAGCAATTTTTATCATTTTTCAAATCTGAAAACTTCTTGGTTTATTGTGCTGACATACCTGGTTTGTTACATGAATTAGAAGATAATATTCCTTATAATCCGAATGATTGACGACTATTTATAGATTCCTCAAAGAGGAGTCTAAAAGCAGTTTTATTCCATAACGAATCTAAACTTGCATCAGTTCCAGTTGCACATTCCGTTTTCATGAAAGAAATATATGAAAGTATGGAGATGCTACTCACTAAAATAAAATACACTGAACACAAGTGGGCAATATGTGGTGACTTAAAGGTTATAGGTCTGCTTCTCGGGCAACAAAGTGGATTTACTAAATTTCCGTGCTTTATTTGTGAATGGGATAGCAGGGACAGAGAAAGTCATTGGATAAAAAAGATATGGCCGAAGAGACAAGAATGGATTCCTGGTAAGAAGAATATTTTAAATGAATATTTAATAGATCCACAAAATATTTTATTGCCCCCACTTCACATAAAATTGGGACTCATAAAGCAGTTTGTGAAAGCTTTGGATAAAGATGGAAAATGTTTTGAGTATCTTATATCGAAGTTCCCAAAATTGTCTAGCACTAAAATTAAAGAAGGTGTATTTGATGGAACACCAATAAAGAAATTAGTTAAAGATTCCAATTTTAAATGTATGACAAATAGAGAGAAGCAGGCTTGGGTTGCATTTAAAGATGTCGTAGATGGTTTTTTGGGAAATGAGAGAAAAGAAAATTACAAAGAACTTGTAACTGAGTTATTACGTACTTATCATCTTTTGGGTTGCAATATGAGCATTAAAATTCACTTCCTTCATTCTCATTTGGAATACTTCCCAGACAATCTAGGAAAAATGAGTGACGAGCAAGGTGAAAGATTCCACCAGGATATAAAGGAGATGGAACGCAGATATCAAGGACGGTGGGATGTTAACATGATGGCCGATTACTGTTGGTCTTTAAAAAGAGACAGTGATGTGGACCATAAACGAAAAACCCGAAGAAGAAGCTTCTTGACTTCACGAAAAACACAAAAGTTATCATAATATTGTAAATGAACAGCATTATTGTGTTTAGTTAATAGTAACTACAGTTGCAACTGTATACATTCTACTGCATTTTGTTAATTTTTTCATCGTTATTTGTAAAAAATCCTTACGTGTTACATAAAATTTAGTTTGCATTTTGGAATGACATCATCATTGCTAATATAAATCAATTAAAATTTTACAAACAATATTTTTTTTTTTTTTTTTTTTTTTTTTGCAGGCTGGTGTTATTAATAAGGGATGTATTAGTTTAAAAAATCATTTAATCTTGTAATTCGATACGAATAAAAGCGGAAGTGAAAATCCTACTATGGATTGAATGATTGGCAAAAGTACGTGCTTGAATGTTTTGATGGAAATTTTGAATCTCATCAGATTAAGTGAAAAATTTTACGAAAATAAAATTTATATCATAAAAAAAGTAATTTTTTTAGTCTTAAGCATTCAAAGTTCATTCTAGTCAAAAGAATTTTTATTAGATAATTGTTTTGTAAGATATAAGTCTTAGGTAAGTCATAATGATTACGGTAGACTTAAGATTAATATATGGGCGCCAAAATTGGTATTTGTCCCCAAATATAATCCTGCAATTTTTATTACAACTCTAAAAGCCATTTGTTAGCATTTCTGATATACACCCAAGATTGCAGACTTTTACAGAGTTTTTTGAACGATTGGCGTGATTTTGGCGTGCCTGGCGAGAAATCATACATTCATCTTCAGTCTTGCCACGATTACTTATCTGGCAACGCTTAAGCCTATTTTTGGATTTGATTGAACTTTTTGTTTTAAGTCTGTTTCTTGATTTCTTTTATATCTTCTTTAATCTAATTGAATGTCTGTGTCTGCGAAACTGCGATGTCTAGACATGGCTATTGTGACATAAAATGTGTGTTGTAAATTTGATACGCATTTAGATCTAAGATGACTGAGTACATTTCGAAACTTGAATTAAATGTAGAAAATTTTTATTTATTATTTTGTGTTGTTTTGAACATTTTTTCTTTTTTTGTTTGTGTTTGCTCGTGATTCCTAACGATTACAGGTAAAAATCTTTGCACCATTGCAGATGACAAGCAATAGCCATTTTAAAGAAATTTGTTTCACCTATTTGATATAAATTTACTAAATTCTGAGAAATTATTAAAAATTACTGATTTTTTCCTCCAAAAAATGTTGTGACAAATCTGGTATTCAACATTCTAATTACGTTTTTTTTTTTTTTTTTCCAAATTTTAAAATGATTGCTTGAACATTTCTTTTTTATTTAAAATAAGAACAATCGAAATATCTTTTTGAAATTGATTTTTAATTTATTGTCTTCTTGATGTGTTCAAATATATTCTTTGCTGATCCAATGCAAAAATGCGGATCCGAGGGAGTTTTACTTCTTCCCACATTTGGCATCGGCCCAAATTAGAAAATCACTTAAAATAAAGTCATTTTTATATAATTTAATTCTAATAATATTTCTTGTGCAGCTATTTTTCTAATTTCATTCTCTCTCTCTCTTACTCTTTTCAAACGACCCTATTTCTAAGTATTTATCATTTGTAGCTCAAATAAGTAATACTGTTATTACGAATATTGTAATCTTAAAATTATTATTAGTATTTTACTTCTTTTACATGATTTATGTTTTTGTGGGTTTTATTTCGCTAGCAATTCTCAGCAGTTTCTGCTATTAAATAAACGATAAATAATTTTGATAAATAAGTTATTAAACATTATTGCTAAAAATTTAATAATTGTTTTTTAATGAGTACATTAAATAATACTTTGAATAGAACAATTCTGTTTACTTAATTACAATTTCTATGCATTTTACATCTAAAATTTTCAATTATTTATTTTAAAATAGAAACTAAGATTACTTATTTATTTATTAATTTGAATTTATTGCAAAAATATCGAAGGAATGAAGGACTATTATTTATCTAGGTCTGTCCGAAAATTATTCAAAAATTCAACTGTTTTTTGATAATTTTTTTACTTTTTACTTCGGATTAACGTATATAAATTTGAATTATAGATGATATCTTATTATTGAGTTAACAAGTATCTCAAGGGAGTTAAGAAAAATCCGATTTAAAAGCGTTAGAATTACTAAGTGCCGGCATCCTGTCATAGGGGTAGCGCATATTCCCTGTGATTTGGGCGTCCCGGATTCGAGTCGGGCATGGTTCTTCTTCTTCTGTGTTCTATATGTGAGGTGTGTGAATGTGCCCCCCTGTAAAAAGGGGTTGTGCAAGCGAATGTGACATATGAGTAGCTTAGACGCACTCTTGGCCCTAGTTGGCGCTACTGAAAAAACAAAAGACACTCACTCGGCTTAAATCACTGACAAATAACTGTCAGCGGGCTTGTAAAGTGCCATAAGTCACAACAATACACAGAATTACTAAGTTCATCTGCGTAATAAAATCGTGATAAAAATATATAAAGACGGAAATAATGTCGTAAAATTTTTGGATTCTTCTTCAGTTGAGAAATCATCGCATTCTAAATATATGTCAATTTGGTTGGTTCTTATTTATGATTATTTCTACTCATCTATTGCACAACGAATTTATTAAGATACACTATTTGCGTGATTTACATGTTTGAGTAAATTTATAATTTTTTTTCCATACATTTTGTTTTTATTTTAAAGTTTTTTTCCACGCCGTTTTCACATTTAATAATCATTAATATGCAGAATTCAACGCTTGTATTTTTATAAATTTTTAATGTTTATAACTATTAAATTAATAATATTAAACTATTAAATTAATCATATTATTACTATTTTTATAATATATAAATATATAAAATAATATATAAATTTATAATATATATTAATTTGCAATTAGTACCTACTTTATGTTTGTAGATTATGTACCTATCTTCTATTTGCGATGCTAAAAATTGTACAGCGCTTGATTAAGCGCAACTAGTAATTAATTTATTAATGTAAGCATGCATTCAGAATTTTCTAGTTGCCATAATTCAGCAAAGTTGAATCATATTAACTTGCCTTTTGAATGGTTTGTATAAAATTCACTTTTTTTACATTCCTTATTTGCTTGATTATCCTGTAAAAAATTCTAGCTTACACGAGATCTAATTAAAGACTGACTTATTACAAATCAAGCAATCGTAAATTTGACCAGTCATCTACGTAAACGAAGAAGTTCGCCACACCCGCAGATGGGGCTGCCCAATTTACACCGCCACTATAAATATCTTCTTTTTTTTTTAGAGGGAAAAAAATAATTTACTGATATCCGTGGCTATCTCCGGTTTTTAATATTATCCGTGGCCTCCGGCGTGGGTGAAAATCTAAGGAAAAATTACTACATTCAGGAAAATGGATCTTTCTGTAATGAAGCAAAAATAGAATTTTAATAATGAAATACCAGCTTCCAACAAAAATATCAATAAAAAATTATCCGATAGTAAATATTTAACTCATTAATTTCATTATGCAAATAAATTAATTAGATTAAGAGAGTCGACTATGTTGAAGAGCCGATTTTTTTGCGAAAGTATAAGTTTTTTTATTTAGTATTTTTAATGTTTGAACAGTTTTTTTTTTTTTAATAAAACTGTTTGAGTTTTATTTCTAAATCCATTTTTTATATTACTCTGACTGATTTTTATATTTACACTTATATATGTTTAAATGCTATTTTCTTAATTTCTAATCTTTGAAGGATTTTTCTTATAAAAAAACCTTATATAAATATCCTATGAATACTTTAAGCTTCACAATGTGGAAAATAAAGAAAAAGAAAATATATCTTATTTATAAGTCAAAACCAATATTTAAAGAGGGGATAGAAATGCTGCTTATTTTTTAGTTCAGGAACCAGGTAGTATATTTCTTTAAGATATTTGCAAATTTTTAAGTAAATTATTTTATAATGTGAAATATTTTCGCTTTATACCTCTTTTTAACCTAAAAAAAGAATCCCTTTTTTTCAATTTAAAAAAAAAGTTTTGACATTTAACGTATATTTTGGTTTTATGGATGGTTTTTTTTTTTCAATCTTTTTTATGCAAAAATTCAAAATTATGAACATTTTAAAGCGTTTTTCTAAACTTTATCCCGATCGTAGCACCTTAATACCTCATTTTGAAGTCGCGATTTCTGTATTGAACCACTGTTAAATGATGAGGCCAGTTCCTCCAATCTTATTTACGCGCCATATAATCGAGAGGTGTGTTTGGCATAAACTTTTAATAGAACTAACATGATAAATAATGTGAGCAAATCTTTGATAGGATTGGTCCGGCTTTTAGAATTAAAGGGACTGTCTAATGCAATCCTCTAGCTTCAGAAGCAGGCTTAAAGTAGTCTTTGTTCACAATGACTACTTTAGGCTTGCCTTAGAGAAATTAAAAGTAGTTATTATCAAAATAGCAATGAGAATAATGTAAAGGGGGGGGGGGAGAACGAAATAACGAAAGTGGAATCGAAGTGGATGGAAGTTCTTTCATATAAATAAAAAAAGAGCAGATACAACCGCTATTTTCACTTTGTTCAATATTTATACAAATCGATATCTACAAACTAAATATTTAATACTTAATAGAAACATTTTCATCATTGCAAATCGAAAGGAAAAGAAAAATCACACTCAGTTGAAGTTGAACGAGAAATCTCAGAGGTCGAACTGAAAGGAATAGAACTGACAGTTCTTTTCTTCTCTCTCTCATTTCTTTCTTTTTGAAATCGATCACACTTCTCCATTTCAACTGTCAGAGAATTCTATAAGCAAAATGTACGTAATTTTATCTTCGTGACCAAACTTTGGAAATGAGGTGAGCTTTATAGTAAAATGCGTATCTTTGTTGATTGCAGCATTTGATATCACGCAAACTTACGGCAATAAACAACTTTCGAAAACTTTTGTGAACAAATGTGTTTTCTGAAATTCGAATGTTCAATCATTTCGAAATACGTACGAGTATTAAAGATATTTTTTTCAGTAATAAGTTGGATTTTTTTTATTGTAAGTAATAAGCCTTTTAGAGCAAAAGAACTTTTCAAACATATTTATTAATACTTTCAAAATATTTAGCAATCTATTCCCCATTCGTTGTTTGATCGTTTTTTTTTAATTGTAATAATTTAACAAGAAAGATTTTTCATGTAGTTTATTATTGCTAATAGATGTCAATCTTTGTGTTTAGAAATATATTCACTTTGTGTTTGGATGAATAGCATTTTATTCCTCTTTACCAATTTAAATGTTTATGTTCGTCAATATGTTTAATATGTAATGTTTATGTTTAATAATAATGTTAATATGTAATGTTTATGTTTAATAATAATGTTAATATGTAATGTTTATGTTTAATAATAATGTTAATATGTAATGTTTATGTTTAATAATAATGTTAATATGTTATGTTTATGTTTAATAATAATGTTAATATGTAATGTTTATGTTTAATAATAAGATAACATATTTTTTCACTTTCTTTTTCGTATAAAATTTTGTGACCAAACACAAAATAAATTTTGGAAAATTTTCATCCGGCAAACCAAAATTTTTAATTATATTTTCAAATTATCGTAATCTCATATTTAATCAAAAATAGTTGCTATTTAAACTAGAAATATATAGAAATATCCGGAAACATTTATACTACTTTCTTTTAAAGATTCATCAAAATTTGTAAACACACACACACACACACACAACATTTAGGAAATCATCAAGATCACTTATCCAATTCGAAATATGCATTAAAATTAGTTAAATGACTCTTTTAGTTCGAATTCTTTCATCTACTGCTTATTGATCATTGGTCAGATGTTACATCCATCAGATGTCCAGATTAAAGCGCAAGGTTTATGTTTCCGGAGTGGCATCTGAAAATTATTAACAGCCTCTTTCTATGAACAAATCATTCACTGATAGATGAGCTCGCTGCATGTACTCGGTTTTCAATTTTGCATATAGAATTGTCACTGGACGCCATTTTATGATTATCATTAATTACTTAATTTTATCTTTGTAATCCAACTTGTTATTTATTTTCTAATTTAGAAAGGAATCAAATTGAAACTTTTTCTTGCTTAATTAGTAAAAGTTTATGAAATCTTAATATACCATATGTGTTGAAACAATAACTTCTTGATTTGATTCATATATAACCAAAACTGTTTGATTAGGGCAGTATTTATGGTTTTGTGATGTAGGAGCCTTGTTCGGTTTTTCTGTGCCAAGCAATCTGTGACATGTAGTAGATTTTTATTCTTGGATATTGGGCGAATCAAAAATTGTTACAGTAAATCAGTGATCCTATAATAATCTAGGAATAAAGCTCATTTGAATTTTTTTGGATGCATTCTTCTTGTTGGAAGTGAGAGAAAAAAATTGACAACCACTGCTTTGAGCCTTATGGCAAGGGGAATTAATTCAAAGTATTTGAAATTCAGGGATCAATCTAGATATTTTAGAAAAATCACAGAAAGGTAAACTTTGAATACAGTATCAATCCTAGAAGGAATAGACGTTGAATGCATTGTAGACTTTCGTCATTAAATATCACAATGGAAGGGGGAAAAAATTTAAGGCATTCCTTCATTCTGGGTGATCATTTACAATTAAGCACGAATAAATGTAAGCATGAGCACGGCTATTTGTTATGTTAATGAATAATTAATTGCATGCAATTCACACCATGCTTTTAATTACTGCAGCAATTCGTTATTTTTATATGCATGTCCTTGTTGGTAGCTTTGGCGCCTGCATTGATATTCTTCTGTCTCGATCATGTTCGCCCTCATTTCGAAATTACTCAGAAAACTAAACGATCCCCTCATTCCTCGTGATTGCTGCAGGTGCTAAAGCCCTCAACAGGGGTCATCATCGAACTGGCATATCGCACAATGGGAGAGCACCTAGTCACGACCCAACCCCCTACAAGGTCGAGCATCCACTCTCTTGATCCGTTAAGGCGCCCTGACCTTTTTATGCGCCAAACAATTTCGGTTTTGATTTCTGAATCGCTGCTTTTCTTTTCTGTTTTGTCAGTCTCTGAGCAGTCTCCCATATGCCAGTCGTGTCGATTACAGTTGCAGATAACACGCGGGTTAATTTCCGGCTCGCAGATGTTTGCGCTGAGTGTGGCAAAGGCCACTAATGGCTTAATAATGTTTGATTAAATAGATGCTATCGGTGACTAAATTTAATCGGATGTCGGTCCAGGGTTTTAATAATTCTCTCTTAGGAAAAAATTTTTCCCCTTACAAAGATCATGCCATTTCATATTCGGTTATTTTGGCTCTATTATTTGTTTCAGTGTAGGCGGTGGAAAAACAGGAAATTCCATTGCTTTTAATGTGAAGATAATGATGTGAGGCTATGTAATTTGAAATGTTTTTATATGAAACGCTTGGGAGCAGCTGCTCGGATCAGAGATAAAGCTTTCTATTCGCATCTAAATAGAGAATTAATTCAATTTGTAATTAAAACTCTTGAGGCGTAGCCAGATGTAAATGAAAATCGTAAAACTCTAGTGCCATCAGATAACCCGTGGATTTTGTACTTCAAGACACTAAATGTATACCTAACCTTTCACGAGGTGATAGAATTGATGATGCAGATAAAAACATCCATGATTGATAGTCCTTTTGTACTTTTGAATTTTAATAACATACGCATAGGCGTGTTTACTATTTCAGACTTTTCTTAATATGCAGATAAAAGGCACTCCATGCATAAACAACTGTTAACAAAATGATAGCTCTTGAGTGTCAGGTTGGAATATCTAATGGTGTGATAAGCTAAACAAAATAATAACTACTTGATTTTTTTATGAGCATTTATATTTAAAACATTGTTTTGCAAAATATATGAAATGCTTTGCAGGGAGCTAGATAAAAAAAAAATGATGTGTCAGATATATTAAAACGCCCCAATCTGAATCTTTTGAGGAAGAATGGGAAGAATATGTTATTAACTTTTTCATTGACAAAACATTATTCTTATATTTAAAAAATAAGCCTCGAAATTGTTCTAAATCTTCTATTTTCCCACCAAAAACTGTTTTTAAATCTTTCTGCCTCTCTGCAAACATGGTTACTCAAATATGAAATGAACTAGACAAATGAAATGTAGTATGAGGTCTTTTTACAACAGTGGTAAATCCGTATGAAATTTTGGATGCCCACGTGAAGTCTGTTTGTTCGTTCATGTATATATATGAATATGGCTTCTCAAAAATGGATCGTGGTAGATAGATAAATTGTAGATCTGCATCAAATTTTGGATCAAATCCATCAGGGGCATTGACTGTATATTAACCTGTCTGTTTGGAATTTGTAAAAGTAATAATTCAAAATTGAAAAAAGGGTTGGAGGGGGAGAATTTCAGTTTGTGTTCTTAACATGAACGATGTAGGTTTGAATCAAAATTTGGATCCTTTCTGTTAGGTTCCAAAATGCGCATTTGATTCCGTTCAATGAATTATAAAATAAACGCTCCATTACTGTGGATAAAACATCTCCGTTGGTTGAATGTAATTACTGAACTATTAACATTTGAGGAATTGATATTTTATAATTTCTTTGAAATGCTATAGCTATTCTGTTTCCTGAATTTTACAAATTCTGCATAAAATAAAATGACTTCATATCTGGATTAGACGAGACAGTCTTATTTTTGATACTTTGTCTTGGACATATTTATTCTTTTAAAATACACAAGAAAGCAAATTTTATCCAAAAGCAATTACCTTTTATTTATAAATTCGTTTAATTCTAAAGAACTCTCTTTCACAATTTCTGTTTCTAATTGTACCCATGTATAATTTCTGCAGCATATAAGATAGGGGCATTTTATTTCAGATCGAGAAAATTGGATTTATCCCAAAGTTAAAATGTTCGTGCTTTTTGAATTTTTATTTTTCAATCAATAAATATTGTTTTATTTCATAAACAATTTTTTAAAAAAAATCAAATTTATGTTTTCTATTTTTTTTAACTTCCTCAGTTCCATTACGTCTTTAATTTGAATATTAATTTCTAAGATTGGCTTGTGCTGTCAATGCATTCAACAGTATATCCCTTAACATCCCCGTTTTCGATTATCATCTAGACTTCTAAAATTTTGAACGTCCAAAGTTGAGGCTCTGAAGGTTATTTTTACATAAATTTATATATTTTGGAAATAAAATGTTCTTCCGAGTTTCGAACGTTTGCATTCAGTCACGGTTATCCATCTTGGCAGATTAGGCAATGCTTAGGGCGTAAAGCTGATTAAGGACCGCAAACATGTCGAATAAAGAACTTCACTTTCCCAGTTGCCAACGAAGTATATTTGTAAAAAATACAAATTTTATGAAGTATAAATTTTTAGGTTAATTTTAATGCTTTGTCAAGCATAATTGATCCAGTATAATTAATATAATTGGTCCTATAAGTTCCATAATATTCACTGAATTATGCCCTGGGTGGCGAATAGCGTGGACTCATAATCGGTAAATAAATACAAATAAATTTTTCACAAATAAAATAAAAATGATTTACCTAAAGTAAATCATTAAAAAAATTAAGGTTTCAAATGGGAAACTAAATTGGCCGTTTTATTAATGCCGGGTTTAGACTCGACCAGTTATAAGACGGCCAGTACGCAGCGCATGTGCAGAAAGGGGCTGATTTATGTTTGCCACAATTTGCGTATCATATTAAAATGATGGATATTTACACAAAGAAACATGGTAAACGAAAAAGGTCAGCATACTTAAATCTGGAAAACTATATAAAAAATGGCAAATAAAATAAAAAACACATCATAAAGAACAAAGAGCAAAAAATATCGGAATTAATCTAAAATGAGTGATAAATTTTTTCACTCCAAAAAAATATCACCAATTTCTACAAACGCATGCGCAGTAAGGAAAAAAAAATACAATACTGCAGCATGTTATTGTCTCGTCGAGATAATTACTTGCAACCTTCCTACGCATGCGCTGACTACTGGCCATCTTATAACTGGCCGAGTGTAAACCCGGCGTAAAAGAGTAGCACTGCCAATGGCAGCTCATTACCTGAATCCGCCACTGCTCGCACTTAGAAGAAAAATGCTGAGCCATACTTTGATATTGTATTTAACATCTACATGAAGTTTTAGAAGTAATGTTATTCAGTTATTATTAAAGTTTTTACACGAGTATTTCAAAATGAATCATAACTTCAAATAATAAGCTTTTCCGATGTTCGCTTCAACACAAGCGCACTGGGAAAAAATAATTTCAGAGCTGGCAAATTGGCGCCAGAATGAAAGGAGTGTTCCCCAAAATCTCTCTTCTCTTTTTCATTTTTAAATGAAAAACGACAAAGGCTGTTTAGGCAGATCGTCGCCGGAACTGATGGCTTCCCACTCTTTCATCAGTCTCTGTCATCGCGGAACGGCACGGTTTTGTTCCTTGTCTCCTGAGCAGCATCTTCAGCGAGCTCACGTTTCGATTACTATCTGGAACTTAAAGACGCCAAAATCTTTGTTTCACGAGAAAGAGAAGAAATGCTATTTTTCACCGGATAAAAGAGTATTTGACTTATTTACCCTCATATTCAAGTAATTGGTTGAGAAAACAGGACTAAAAAATATTAAGCTGCTCTGTTTTTCAAATCAGATTCTGACGTTATTGAAGTGAGATTTGTTTAAGCTGAATCGAGGAGTTTAATGCAATCTTGTTTTAATAACACGTGATGTTTATGTGAAATTCTTTTATTTTCTTGCTTTAGTTTACTGAGATTCCCTCTTTCTGAAACAGATAGCATACTTACTGCAGTTAGTGCCAGATAATCTCGTAACTTACTGAAATCGTGATTTTAATTCTCTCTCTTTTTGGCATATCTGAAGTTTTTTCCCTCATTTTTAAAAAATCTTATTTGTTTCTCCCACTGAAGATTGTAGAAGCTTGAGGGAGATAATGTCTCTGCGGAAGTATGAAAAAAAAAAATGTCTGAGTGTTTATAAAAATAATTATCCTTTATTTATCAATTAGGATGAATGTCTAATATTGACTCTCTTCACTTAAAGGAAAAATTCGTGTTTTCAAAATGAAGTAAAATCCATTGTGTTTTGCTTTTAAATTGCATTGTATTTGAGGCATACGAACCGCATTGATATGACAGTGATGTTCAGTTCCAGATGTGACGGAGTATCTCAACAAGCTTAATAGGTTAAAATAATACTTTAGCAAAATAATACGCTATGCTAGATAATTTTTCATGGCAAACGACAAGTTTATGGCACAGGGATACATTACACCGCAAGAGTTCGCACTTTTCTCATGGAAATTAGAATTAATTGTGAAACTTTGTTTTAATGCTGGCATCAGGGATTATTGTTCTCACTCCTTCATATACACATGCAAGCACGCCCACGATATCATTTTGATCGCATTCATAAAATTATTTTCTGCCCATTTAAATTCAAACTTAGAAACACTTTCACTTCTCAATTACTTAAGTTCCCACGCCTTTTGGTATATAATAACTGTAATTTTAACGGCCTAAAACTACTTTCCTGGCAATTCTTAATATACAGATTCAAACAAATGATATTTAACAAACGGAAGAAATTCTGAATATGATTTTGTTTTTATGAAAGGCATTAAAAATTATTTTAGTCAGTTGTATGCCAGGGAGAAATTTCATATATTTGGAAGAGAAAGATTAAAGTTGGAACGCAGAATCAAAAACCAGACCCTGATCACTATATTATTAACGCTAGTAACGGCAAGAATTGTATTATTGGAATTTTATTAGCCAAAGGAATCATAATATGGCATTAGAATCACTCACAGTGCGTCTTTCCAATTTTTATTTGCTTTCCTTGAAAAATAAAAATTGGCTAGGAAAATTCTTTTCAGATCTTGTTTTTAAAAATTAATTGCTGTTTTTCTTTTTACTTTTAGAATAAACTATTAAATTATGATTGAAAAAAAATTGTAATTTTTTTAAAAAATAGGAATTGTGTCGATTCATTCGAAAACCGTTTGAATGTAAATCCAATTTTTTTAAATGAAAAGACCAAATTTTTTAAACTTTAGTCCTGGATGCTCTAATATCCTGGCAAACAATTCAAAACGCCATTTGAAGGAAATGATATGGATAGAGCGTAAAAAATAGGCAAATATATAATTATTAAAATAAAAAATAAAATTCAGTAAGAAAGCTTATTGTTTTTTTAAATTAAAAGACAGCGACAATGCTCTTCCCGGATTTTCTTGTCTACTCTCTAAAAAATAAAGGTAATAAATAACCCTGGGGAACGTCCTTGCAATTCTGTGACGTACAGTAGTTGAAGAATATTAACTTTTGGCAAGAATTAAGCATTTTTCCTGAATCTATCGTGTGATTCTTGGCGATTTTTTTGGCGATTAATTTCTGGCATGTGATTAATAGTATCCGAAAAGTGAAACTGTTTTATAGATGGTTTTTTCCAAATGGGTTGAAATAAAAATTCGATTCAATTCTGAACTTGAAGTCACAAAATTCCATACCCAGTTTAATATATTTAAGTCACTGCATTTTTAAGTAACTGCGTTTACTTATGAAAGTACAGTCCGACAGACGTTTAACCTCTTGTTGAATAGGTGTGTGCGCAATAGAAGTTAAATATATGTACCGAAATTTATCCGTATAATTCTCATCGTTTTCTAGTTATACTGTTAACTTATATTCGAATTATTATAGCCGAGTAACCAGACTTCCTCTGAACAGAAATTGCTCAAAATTTTATTGGAATTTACACATTTGGGGTAAAGATCACATACCAAATTGCAACTGTCTAGCTCAAAGAGTTATTCAGTTATCTTTAATACAAATAGGCAAACATACGGACATACCAAAAATGTGTTTTTCGAATTCAGGAAGATATAAAACGTAGAGATTCATCAAAATTTCGAGTTCGAATTTTTTAACCTTTACAATACTTTCTCTATAGTCCTTATACAAAAATGTAATTAACTAAGAAACGGTAATAATAACATAGTACACTCCCGTGTATCCGGTTTGCGACTATCCTGCTTTCGTACTATCCGCCCTTGTTTTCTTTTATCGTAATTAAATGAGAAAGGCAAGGCGTTGCATTGGCAATATTGCCAAGGCATTGGATGCGGGAGACTATAATCATTCTACGTGTCGTGCGCAAAACACAAGTTGTGACAAGAAAAAAGCAGCGTTCTGATAGACTTAGACCTACGATTTGTTGATATTTCCTGCATTTAAGTTTGGCATTACTGAATTAATATTAAAATTAGAACAATTTATATCATTTAACTTACTTTTTCTCTAATAAATTCTTGATTGGGATAAATGGAGTCTTAGTATTCAATAAGAAATGAGATAATACGTATTTTAACAGAGAGGTTTGATATAAAAACTTTGTCTTCTGGTATTGATGAACAAAGAAATGAGTTCATAGCACTCTGACCTATTAAGCTGGATTAATATTAAGCCTCTTTTTTTTTTTTTTTTTTTTTTTTTTTTGTTCCGCCTGCCCTTCCGCCATATTAAGCTGGATACTCGGAAGTTTACTATAATATGAACAATAACAACAATAATAATAAAATTTGCTATTACTATTTTTCTTTCTGGGGGATAAATTATCCACATTAGGGAGATCAAATTATTTAGGTAGTACAAAATGAGAAAAAGAAATAATCGAAGTCGGAGGTTAAGTGTATATTAATATATCTTAAAAGAATTTGAGGTCTGATATTTGCTGAAGAGCGTACAGAAAAGGCAAAAATGATAAAAGTTTAAATTATAGACACTTATGATTGCATTACATTGAAAAGCAAACGAACAACCGTTCGTGAGTGAAAGACTATATCATTCATAATCATGTTTAAAAAGATAAATTTCTTATCTAATGAGACCTCTGGTTGAGCTCTTCCATTTGAACTGTGAACCCCTGAGTCTACAAATGCAGCGTAAATCAATTATGTAGGCAGTCTGAAGGTTTCATTTGTTATTTTAATGAGGCTCCGACTGCCTGACATCGCCAGCCAGTTGAAATTTTTGCTTGCTTCAAGTCAAGTCAGAGGATCAGATCTCGAAGTTGCTCGATTGCACCAAAGGACGTCGTGTATGCGGGTCTGTTGCATATTAAACTCATCGGGGCAAATCGTCCACCCACTGGTATGGTGCAGTGTGAAAATGTGGAGTCGGGATGCCAGCTCAGGTGGCATCCTCGTCATCTGACTGCGGTTCAAAATTTCAAGGTCCGTACCAAAATAGCTCTAGTACTGCCTTAAAACGGGACGTTAATATAACAAAACTAAACCTGATTAGCTAAGATGTGTGAACAATAACCAAGGTTATAAACAGCAATGTCGCCATCTGCATTCAGTACCCGGTGTAAAGTCTTGTAAAATGCAAAGCAAATTAGATCATATCTCAGAGAAGTTAAAAATAAAAAAAGATATAACTTATATATCTGAGACGTAGAAAAAATGTTTTCAACGAGCTGTCATCATCTACATTTGGGTTCTAAGAACAATATGAGGAATCGAATAAAATTTGCTAATTAAAGCTTCATTGTTGATTTATTTTGTGTACTTATCAATGCTGTGTTTAAATAAAAACATTGAAAAAAGAGAAATTCAATCTAAATAGTGGCGAAACTGAATTGACTGCAGAGGGAAAAAAGAAAGATTCCGTCCCAACAGAGGTGATACTGAAATGATTGCAATGGAATAGAAATTGTGGTTAAAAATGAACGATATGAGTAGGACTTAAACTATTGGGCCAGAAGCCGTATTGAGTTAAAAAATGGGAATCAAAATATTTTTTTTTATTTCAAAATAGTTATGTGCATGCAAATATTGACGAATTTAAAATTATATGAAAATGTTAAATATTTTCAAAGAAGAAAACTATCTGAAAATTTGTTCCGATTCCAATATATTTGTTGTCAAAAACACTATTGATTTGAAAAATCTCAGTTCACATATAAATTTACAAAATCATCTAAAAAGGCTCCATCAAAATTAATTATTTATTTTCAAGTCGATTTCCATTTAGTTATTTGTTGATTAATCACTTTTTTTTCCTACAAGAAATAAGCGGCAACGGACACAACCTCTACATTAGAATTCGTCAGACAATTTTTTTTTTTCTTCTGCTGGTTTATTTTATTGGGAAATAATCTTTTTTATTTTCAGTGGAGTTGCTTTTATTTTTAACTTCCCACCGATTAAAGAAAAATAACAACTTATGTTGAATTTCGTATTTTAAATTAAATATTTTTTTACCGTCTTTTTTTTTTTTTCAATTTTTTTTATGGAATTTTAGAACTTACCATTTTGTCTGTTGTAAATGAATGTCTGAAACAAATATGTTCTACATAATTAGATTTTCACTTGAAGACGTCACTGTAGGTTTCATCCTGTGGCATGTTTCCAATTTGTGCCAATTTTGGTTTATCATCTTTATATATACACTATATGGCGAATAATCTTCCTTTTGAATCCAAATTTTATCCATCAGTTTCACTTATTTTAGGATTAATTTTAGCATTTGCAGACTGACATAATTCAAAAAATGTTTTTCTAGTACGCCAAGAGGTTTAATATATGAAGTTTTTTTCATACCTCGAGGTCGAGTTTGGTAATGGTTACAGGCATACAAAAAATAATAACCAATTAAATATATAAATATAATAAAAAAATTAATTAAAAATGTCAGTTTTAACTTAGATAATTTACCTGTGAGTGAAAGCTATATTATTAATATTTTTTTTATTTATTTTTATTTGTTATTCACTATTTTAAAATCGTTCTAAATTGTTTGCTTCAGCCATTTTGTGACTGGAAGTCGAGGTGATTGGGCCTTGTATAGCGAGAAATTTTTCAGTACTTGAGATCCATATTGAGAAAAAAAATATTATTCGTTTCAGAATCCATGGACAAATAGTAAGCACAAATGAATAGAATTGGCACCTTTCGATGATTGTATTTTCGGTGAGGAATGGTACGTTGAGAGATGAGCAGTTATTACTCCTCCTAATTCTGCTATAATCTGAATCCGCCTTTTTCTTAAATGTAAACATCTCTCTTTTCTCTTTTCATCTGAACTTTTTTTTGAAGAAATAAACTCCTCCCGACGCAAGCGCGATGGGTTTTCGAATCCGAAAAGGAACAGTAAATTGATATTCTGCCTCTAAAACACATTTGCCAGATAGTTATTTCAGGTTTACAAAGATTTGAAAACCATGCTTATTATTTATTAATTTATAACTATTATTTATTATAAGTTATAAAATAATAAACAATAAGTAATATTTTTATTTATTTATGATAAACTGAAGAAAGCATAGAATGTTTGTGCTAAATAGCATAAATATTCAATGCTTTCGTGTCAAATTTCCAAGAGAATAAACGTGCATCTGTTAAATAATCCAAGTTTATATTGATATAAAAACAGTCTTGGATGGGCTTAAGAAAGGACCTTGTATAAGATGTGAATTACTCTTTGAAATCCCTAACAGATGTCATCATTAGAGTCTATATCCGCCTTATTATTCTCACATTATTTACTGCATAATAGCCACAGTTTTTCTTTCTTTTTTTGATGCTTTTACTAAACAACACAAGTGATTGAAAAAATTTATATCTCAGTGACACTTTTCATCCATTCTTGAAGGTTTGAGGAAGATTGAAGCGAAATGGCTGTTCTTACGTAAAAGGAAAAACCATAATTAAGATATAGGAGATTATAGGGAAAGATTGGATCCAATTGTCTCTTTCCTTTGTATTGTTATTAGCTATTTGGTGCGGTTGCTTTTATCACCGAGATGAATTTCTAGTCGTTTTATTTTGATTAAACGAGTGTTTGGCCGTTTGTGAGTGTCTTCTTACAAGACCTTATGATAGCGAACGGGCCGTGAACCGTGATTTCAAATTAAAAAAAAAGCCCTTCTGTTAAAAAATTGATGCATGAAATTTAAAATGATGTGTAGTAATATTGATTATAATTTTTTAATTTCCTGTTACTAACATTCTGCTGTTTTTTTAATAATTGTTTGGGACTTGATTCTTGAAACAGAAAAGTTTTTTTTATTTTTATTTTCATTGTTCATCAAACTCGTATTCGAAACAACACAAGGAAGAGAGCTAGTATTTTTGCATCTTCCCAAGTTGCAACAAGAGTCTCAAAGCATTTAACGACACTAAAGTCAAGTATATATTGTCTGTTTGCTTATAATTTGAAATCTGGCGTTCTTCCGTCCCCAAACGGAGATCAAGTGAACTACTTCTACTGCGTCGCGAGCTGTCTTCAAATGTTATCGACGGTTACTGTACGTACTGTTACATGAACTTTCCTCGTCATTTTGCACATTCTCATCTTAAAACATTCAATCATCTGACTGTCTTCTGCACAGAAGCTGAAAGATCAACAGCCTCCAAAGTAAAGTGACGGCGAGAGTAAGAGAGGCGTTATCCTTTCAGAGTGTGTCAACACTCGGACTCGCAGCGCTGCCTCTACTCTTTTATCAGCGTGTCAATTATTCTACTCGTTCATTACGCACTGTCAACCGCGCGATGGCTGCATTGGGTGATGGAAGAGGGTCGGAGCAAATTGATGACACATGCGCTCTCTGGAGGGGCCCAGAGGGGGCCGGCGCAAGAACACCCACCCGTATGGATGAGAGACGTGGGATACTCGCCCCCACATCCGGCACGGCCGTATATAAGGGGTTGCTCGAATTGAATTCTCAGGCTAAAATACGGATAAGAAGTTCTTGACATAAGTGCTGGCAAGCGTGAAAATTGTTCGACGAAAAGGTGCTGCTGGATTTTTAGTGTAACAGCTGCAACTAATGCAGATGTTGTAGGAATGCATGTATTCTTAATGAGAAATATCCGAGGGAAGAAGGAATGAGGGCTTTCGATGCGGCTGAGAAATGCAGCAAAGCGAATGAAATCAGCAGTAGTAATTTTTTTTTATGATGCATTTTTTTTTCATTGTATTATTACTAGAGGGGAGAAAGAAATGCATACTCTCAAATTTCTAAATAAGGAATGGAAATGCTCACGAATAGCTTTGATGAATCCATAAGCGTTGTTTATTTTTCGAAAAATATCGTATTCTTGAAACAGATTGAAAAGCGTCTTTTTTGAGAAAAGTCTTCCGATTTCTTGCAATAATCACTCTTTTTGCGAATATCATGGACGTGTCTTTGCCAGCTGCATAGACGCCTAACTTAGCCGTTTCATTACGACATGTAAAGCTGCAATTACAACGCCAATCCAATGATTTTTTTTTAATGTACTCTGAGGAAAAATATGCTTTTGTAAAAAAAAGGAGAGTGGGGGGGGATGATTGTAATTTTATTTTGAAACAATGAAAGATATTGGTATTATGTAGCAATATTATTCTGCATCGATTTACTAAATGTGCACAAAGTGCTGAGACGGATTCAACCCTCCATAATAAAAAAAACAACCATCGAATATCGTAGATGCCTGTTGGGACAAGGGAGGAGGGTACAGATCCCTGGGCGTCAATCTTAACAAACTCCAGGGAAGAGATATTGACTTTGTGCCTCTTTTTTTAAATGAAATATCTTTAGGTAGGGTGATGCCATTTTGAGTCATTTACTCTTGATAAACCATTAATAATTATAGGGGTGGAAAAAATATTTTGGCCTGGCACCGGTTGTCCTCACCATGACATTGCTTATGTGAATTACTCTTGTAAGAAAGTAGACATAATGATATTGTCGATTAAACTTTCCAATATTCGGAATGTTTAATGAGAGATGTCTACAAATTTGATTTCTGAGAAGATTTTATTTTTTCAGAATTTGATCTCTGTATAAGAATATGCATTATGTAAACCATTCTTAGCTGTTTCTATGTCATTTGTGATTTCAATTTAAAAGAGTTAGTTCTGGCCCCAAATTGCATTCTTGTAGTATCTAATGGGAGGAGAAAGGATGCCGTAGACATTAATGCTTATGAAATGCAAAGCGCTTTTAAACTTAGATTAAATTTTACCAATTTTTATATACAAGATATTTCTTTTTTAAATCGCTTGTCGCTTGTAATCTTTTGTTTGTTTGTTTCTTATGGCACTTGCCACTGACAAGCCCGCTGTTACGAAGACAGCGATTTAAGCCTGAGGGGAACGTCTCTTATTTTTTATAGCAGCGCCAACTAGGGCCAAGAGTACGACTTAGCCACTCAAGCATCATTCATTCGCTTGCACAACCCCTTTTTACAGGAGGGCACATTCACACATCTCACAGATAGAACAACAGAAGAACAACCATGCCCAAACCGGGACTCGAACCCGGGACGCCTAGATCACGTGGAAGACGCGCTACCCCTATGCCAGGACGCCGGCGTAATCTTTTGTTTATGGTTAATGCAGGTACGATACTCATTAGATGCCTAAACATTTAATAGTTTATAACCAGTATAAAAATATAAACCAGTACTTAAATTTCTCAGTTGGAAAATTTTACTTTCTTCCCCCTCTGCAGAAACAAGTATGATGGCTAAAGTTTTCCTTAACTGAGAAAGATGATGGACAATTTCGCAAGTTACAAACTTACTTCTGAAGTTACAAATCATATCGTTAACATCAGTGATACAGTTTTCTGTTTCAGGATGATCCGGGCTATCTTGATTTTGATAATTAAGAAAGGTGCCTTTCCTTTATACTTTCTCATATACGAAGCATAGAGAAAATATTGTAAAACGTAAAAAAAAAAAAAAAAAAAAAAATCGAATTCAATATTTTGACGAATTTTTACGTTTCAGACCGCCCCGAGTTCGAAAAACACATTTTTGGCATTATGTGTTTGTCTATCTATCCGTCTATGACAAAGATAATTCAAAAACGTTTTTGAATTAGACGGTTGAAATTCGATACATGGTCTTTGCACCAAATTTGTAGATTTCTATCAAAATTTGAGCAAAATAAGCTCAGGAGAAGTCTGTCTGTCTAGTAGTTCGAATATAAGTTAACATGAAAAATACAAAACAAGAGATTTAGGTGGATCAAATTCGATATACAGATTTAACATCTATAGTGTAGACACTTGACAAAATTGCACCCAAATCCAGCAAAAGGTTGAACGTCTATCGTAACACTATAACTCAAAAATATGATTCGTAAGTATATCAAATTTGGTATGTGACTACAGTTATAGTTCTGTGTCTCATTTTGATTCCAAGCGGTTGGAAGAAAACGCGTCTAAAACGTAAATTGAATTTTCAGATACTATTAATCACATACCAGGGATTAGTCGCCAAAATGAATTCGCCTTGAACCACACGATAGATTCAGTAAAAATGCTAAATTCATTCCAAAAATTAATATTTCTTAACTATTGTATGTCAGTAACATTCAAGGGGTTCTCTGTCTCACCCAAAGTCCACAATTTTTTGCGGAGGTGGAAGATAGCATTTTTATTAGAGAGTTTACAAGAACGTTTCGTAGGTAAGCGTAGGTAGTGCCCTCAACATCTGACTGCGGCTCTAAATTATAAGGTCCGTTCCAAAACAGCTCTTGTGTTGCTTTAAAACTGGGCATTAGTGTAACTAAACCAGTTGAAGAATGAATTATTGTTTTTATTTAATAGATGCAGAATTTCATTTTTATTTTCAAGCGTTTCAAATGTAATTGGAGTACATCTGATGTATGATTTTTTTTTAGACTACGGCATTTATACCGAAAAAAAGAAGCCTGACATGTAGAACGTGCTTGAAGAAAAAATGAATCTTGATCAGTTATCTACCCTTTTTCCTGCTGGTGTTTCATAAATTTTGAATATCTTTATACTTTCCTTCTTAGAAGTGGGAGGAAGAGAGAGAGAAATAGCATTTATGCGTGATGGCATTTAATTAATGAGAATCATACTCTTTTCATTTAAGCCAATAAAACAATTCCTCTCTCTGATAAAGCGAACATGGCATTTTTCATTCTTTGCTGTTGTTTCCGAGTAATGCTGTTTCTACTTATTTTTTTTTTAAATTTGTCCAGTTCATCCGTAAGTCAGCCATATACCTTTGCTTTTTGACATTTATATCTCAGAATGGATATCTAAATACTGTTCTTTAAATCCAATAGAAACATCCTTGTTTAAAAAATGAAATTTCTAGGAGGGGGAAAAATGCGTTGTGCGTTGATTTCTTAAATAAAAAATCTCTGTTAATAATAATTGAAAATAAATACCCATCTATGTGCGTCTGTTATTATATAAGAAGAACAAATGGAACTAATCACATATTTTTTAATTCATTTAAGTTTAACGAACTTTTATTATAATTTAAACTACCGTATTTTATACTTGCAAACATTTTATAGAAAAAAAATATAAACTTCCTCTTTAATTTAAATAAAATTAAAGATTTAATAATTTAAATAAAATTAAAAATTTAATATATATAATTAGAAAATTTTATGATTTGAATAACCTAACAAAATCATAATAGTTTTCAGACGGTTACTTTATTTCTTCAGTTTATAAGCATCTACATCAAATTAAACCGTTATGAAACTGATATATAAAGGTGAAGAATATATATTACTTGTTTCTTTCAAGCTCATTATAGCGCTATTTATAAATTGAATGATTTTCTTCACTTTGAAACATGAATTATGTTATTAAATATTTAGTACTCATAAATTCTTTTACATAGTATATAGCACTAATGTTTAATAATCTGTATTTATTAAAAATTCTCTTTCATTAGTTTTTGAACGCTTATTATTTAATAGAATTAAATATACATTTTATTTAATTTAATTAAGTAATAAACCTTCAAACAAAAGATTTCACCCTTGGCATTAATGCATCTAAATAAAGGAAACTAACACCTTATATAGATTGCCTTCAGCCTTTTTGACTTCATCTAAAAATAATATTCAACGTTACAATGTTTCAATGTTTGCATACCATTTAAAAAAAGCGCTCACTTTTTCTAATGGTCCGTTTCCATCTGGAAACCATATTATCTCCTCTCATTTATCTCGTTTTCACATTTTGCTCCATGAGGGTAGAAGTGTCACATTTTTTCCCCACGTTTGACACCATTTCTTTCATCAAATTCACACATTGAAGACCGGCATTTGAATCACTACAAAGCAACCTCAACGCCCTTGATGAATCTTCGCTCAACAGGATCTATTAATTATTAGATGAATAAATCTGCTTTAATCAGTAAAAAGAAGAAAAAAATCATCCGGTCACCTCCCTCCCCCTAAGCGAACCGTGGTTACTTACCACTTTAAAATAAGTCATTCAACTTATTCCCTTTTAAAAACAAAGATGCATCTGGTTTGACGGGAATCATAAGAAGGGGTGTTGTCTTGGGGTTTTTTAGAGTAAATTATTGCCTTGTCTGAAACACTTGCTGAATCTTTATTATTATCACATTTGAATTATTTTATTAAATTTTAATAATTCTGGACGCATGTAGACGGAAAAAATAAAAATTGATTGTTGAAGAAAGGCAAAGTTTTTGTAATGTCGCATTTATTTTTAGTATTATGTTTTAATCTAGATTATATAATTTCTTATGAATTTTCTGGGCTAATAGATTTATATTTATTATTATTGAAATTGCTGCGAAATAATTTTAATCTGGGATTTATTTTAGTTTAATTAAACTTAAATGAGTTAGTTAAAACTAAATTAAATTAGTTTAATTAAAAACCACCTCAGTTATTAACTGGTCTTAAAAGGACATATATACTAATTTAAAAGTAGATGTATTATATTTTAGGCATTCTGTAGATATTGTTCATGAAAAGAGTATTCTGACTCTTGTGATTGCTTCTTACCTCTAAAAGTTAAATTCAAGGAAAAAAAAGTGTCAACTTTGAAAAACTTTGTCTGGAAATTAAACAATTTGCATTCGCATAGGGGACCGTATACATGTTTAGATATATCTGAACAATCTTCAAATTTTGTTTCCAATTGCAGGTCTTATTTTCCAACTTTTAACTGATTCAACATAATGAGAAATTCACAAATATAAAATTTTAGACAAATGGCTAAAAATAACTGGAAATATAAGAGAAAAAATGATTTAAGGATTATTTCATTATACGCAGATGATGCTACGAGTAATAGAACATTCAGTTAATACTTCCCTTTATACAAATTTTAATAAGCAGTGTCCGAGCATTTATTTATTTATTTATTTATTTTGGATGAATAGTACGAAATTTTTATATTTTAGACTTAGTTTTTAAAAATTCGTTTTTTCCATCCACGAATAATTATTTCAGAATTCAGTTCCGACAATCAGCAACTTTTATCAAATAATAATAATAAATAAATAAATAAATTCGTGAAATGTAAAATTTGTGAATTCTTTATGTATTCTGCTATTAAAATTTTCGTTTTACTCTGTTCGACTGTTTATTAATAGATTTTATTCATCCTTAAATGTAGAAAGTAGCGAATCTGTTTTATCATTTAACTTTTAAAAAAAATAATGTTCTGTTCATTTGGGCCAACACCGTTGTTATCGGACATATTTATCGTTATAATTCCTAGCTGCTTTCAAACGGCATGGATTCATATCCGTTTAGTATTTAGTTGTTACTCATAAATGTTTTTAAGAAATGCTTCAAAGATTCTTAAATCTCCCCCTCCTCCTCTTTATTACGGTAAAGTTGAAAATTTCTGAGTCATCTTATAAAAATTCCTTATAAATTAAAATAAGTTGGCAGTTGCCAACATGATTAAGAAAATTAGGATTCAAATCTGACTGACCATAAAATAACGTCAATTACTAAGCACTATGTAGGAGAACAAATAAATTACAAACCTCTGATTGTAGTGTTACTATTACATTATTTTGCAGTTATCGATACCTATTGCAAGTATTATGTATAATAGTAATTATTCTTTGGAGTTTTAATATATGAATAACATAACGATATCTGTAGTGGCGTAATTAAATTAAATCAGATAGGGTTATTGCTCTCGGTGCCATTATCAAGGAATGCAAAATTGTGTAAGAAATAGCAATATTTAAAAAAAGAAAAAATCGCGGAGAAATTGCTTAGCTAAATAAAATAAATGTTTAAATTTTTAAGTTAATGGGAGAAAAAAAATTTAATTTTAAGATTATGTAGTTGGCTTAAAAGCTGGATAATATTTTCAAAAATTATCTCCCAAACCCATTGAAATATCGCTTATGTCGAAAAACTGCTTTGAAATGCACTCTTACATCATTCAAAAGTATACTTGTTTCAAATTTGGCAAAATTAACTTTATCAGTTCGTCCTCTAAAACTCTAGCTGAAAGACAGACAGACAGAAAAGACACACATTTTCGGTCTTGGAAATCCTCCTCTGAATTAGTCACATGTAATATACATTTCAATTTATCAACCATTTGAAATATAATTTCAAATGCTTTTACATATTTTAATTATATTTATGTTAATAAGTGCCCTTAATTCTTTGTATTAGATTTAAAAGTCTGCTTGTATTAGTAAACAATCAGCTACTAGGGCTGTGGTGGCCTGGTGGTAAGATCTGGAATTCGGAACCGGATGGCTTCAAGTTCGAGGCCCGATTCTACCGAAGAATCGTCGTGTAAAGCCGCGTTCCGACGACCTGTGCGTCTGAAGGCATGGCACACTTTCCCCTCTCTTGTAGTTTCCCGGGGTTCTTTGATGCCTGTGGAGGTGATCTGGGGTTTCCCGCAATCTGTTGGCAAACTGAACAAACATCAAAGCACCCCGGAAACCGCAAGAGAGAGGAAAGTGTACCATGTCTGCGGACGCACAGGTCGTCGGAACGCGGCTTAAGCTAATATGCCCCCTCGCTGGTGTAGTATGGAAGTTTGGAAAGGAGGGGTGCCAGCTCAGGTGTCGCCCACGCCATCTACTCGCGTTTCAAAATTACGAAGTCCGTTCCAAAATAGCCCTAATGTTGCTTTATAAAACGGGACGTAAAAAAAAAAACTGATCAGCAACTAGGACGTATTTTATGCATAATTGTTTAGGCTTAATCAATTCTCCCACTCCAAGGGTAGAACCTGAGGATTGTAGTATAAAAAATTGAGATGAGGCGCTGTTTTGGTATCAGTCCTGAGGGCAAGTACACCTCTGGATATTTAAGCAGTAAAAAAAAAAAAAAAAAAAATCTCATGAAGACTGAAGCAGGGTTTCGAAGAATCATTATCAATTAAAGGTAGTTTATTTATAGAAAAAAAGACATCTTGATTTAATTTAAGACCCCTTCGAATGAATCGTGTGTCATCTCTTTAAATAAATCACTGTAGATTAGACGTGACCCAACTTTCAAGATAAATTTATACGGACTTATATAAACACGCCAAAGTACAATACATTTCATTACACAGATGATGCTCTTTTGAGCGAGGCCGTCTTGTTGCGTTTAGCGGCTGCAATTTGCTGTCGATTAGGTCTAATTGGAGCATTCTGGAGAAAGCAGAAAAGAACACTTTTTCCCGCCGAGTGGGTTCTGCGACTCGTAATCCACCTCTGTTCGGCTCTTGTAAGTGACATCTTTATGGGAGCAAGCGAGAACTGCTAATAAAATTCAGCCCACGCATGTCAGGGATGAGTCAGGCAGCGAGTATCCCTGAAAAACCGGCAACTTGAAGTGTCTGCTGATGGACACTAACTGTCACGGTCAAGATATAGATTTTCACCTTGAAAATAAAGCAGGTAAGGGAATGAATAAAATGGAAGGCTAAAGATTATTCGAAGGCATTAGTAATTATGAAGCATTGCGAAAAGGAACATGTAAAACAAATTCAGAGAAGCTAACAACGCCTATACTTGAAAAAAAAAATCATAATCACTACTTCTATCTGATTATTATAATTAAATGATAAAGCGGTGAACATAAAAATGTTCATCCGACGCATTTGCAATTACTTCGAGTTTTCTGATGTCTATTAAATGATTTAACGATTCTATGATTAAATTTGTAATATTTTCTTCTTAAAACATTGTTATATTCTGACATGTGTCCAGGTCTTTTTTAATTATCTCGTATACGAACTATAGAGAGAGTCTAGTGATCGTTAAATAATTCAAATTGGAGATTTTGACGAATTTTCACATTTTAGACTTCACCGAGTTCGAAAAACATATTTTCGGCATTATGTTTATCTGTACGTCTGTCTGTGACTAAGATAATTCAAAACACGCTTTAGGCTAGACAGATGAAATGACATCAGAATTGTAAATTTCTATCAAATGATGCGCAAAATCTCTTCAGAGGAAGTCTGCCTGTACGGCTGTTCAAATACATCCGTCGGAAAAAAACAACAAAAAAACCGAAGATTGTAACCCTCAAAAAATTTGAATTCGAAATTTTGACAGATCTCCGCGTTTTAGACTTCTGCGAGTACTAAAAACACATTTTTGGCATTACGTTTGTCATTTGTGACAAAGAAAAAGACTCAAAAATGCTTTGAGCTAGATTAATGAAATTTGGTTTATGGTTTTTACAGCAAATATGTGGATTTCTATCAAATTTTAAGGAAATCTGTTCACAGCAAGTCTGTCTTTTCAAATATAAATTATTACGATAACTACAAAACAATGAAAACTTAATAGATGAAATTTAGTGTACACATATTTAACATCTACAATGTGGACGTCTATTGAAGTTGGAGCTAAATGCAACAAGCTGCTGAATATCTGTTGTTCTGTACTTTTAAATGCATCTAAACCGATCACTCAAAAGCGCAATGATTTATTTATATTTGTATGCGATTTTGTGACTGCAGTGGCAATTCCGTTCCAAATTTTGATTTCATTCAGTTGGGAAGAAGCGTATCTAAAGCACGAACTCACGTTTAAGAGAAAGAATACTAGAAAAAATTTTGGGAAGAAAACTAACTTTGGTTTGCTTAGTAAACCTAGGGACCTAGAGTAAATTTGTCAAATGATTTGCTACAATTTTTTTTTTTTTTTTTTCCTTCCTGTTTTAAAATATCAAACTTTTGAGTTTTCAAGATTCCGACTGAATAAATCTTCCTAATTTAAAAAATATTTATGGATCCAATGAATGAAATAAATTAAAATATTTTATGTTCAAAATTTTGTTTATATTATAATTGGTTAATATTTTCTTTCATTTTGAGGGATTCCCCCCCCCCCCACTGATTGTAGAAATTAGTTGTATACGATCCAAATACGGTTATGCGACTATATCGCTGAATTCTTTGATAAAAAAAAAGATTGATTTTAGAATATAATAAATCAATTTTTTCAAATAAGTAATTGGTATTAAAATTTTTATAAATTCCTCGTAGAAGCAGTATTTTCATCCTGACTTATCCTCAAAAGCTTTCATATCTTTTTATTCGGTTTTATTAAATCGTCTAATAAAAGCTGAATTAATTTGATTTTTTTTTTTTTTTTTTGCTTCGTTCATTGCAGAATTTTTATTCACACCACATCTGGAACATTCTATTATTTTCTCATCTTCAGAATTTCCATTATTCGCGTTCGAGTTTGAATTTTTCGACCTGCGTTGTAAATGAATCCATTTTCTTGGAAAACTTACAAGTTGCGTCGACTGCGTTTGCATTAGCAGTTTTTCCTCAATACATTATTTTATAACTTCATTTCTTACGCAGTAAACGAATAAAAACTATTGACGGAGAAGTTTTCCCTTTCCTTATCACAGTGATGTATTTCTCTAGTGATTTTCTTCTTTCTTTAAATGCTAGTTTTACAATGCTTATATATATATATATATATATATATATATATATATATATATATATATATATATATATATATATATATATATATATATATATATATATATATATAATTTTTAAAAAATCTTCAGTTTTCTTAAGTGTTTTATGGATTAATTTTTCACCTTTTTTTACCGGAATTATTTTATAGGACAGTTAATTTATAGCAAAATATAGCATTTGCTTTGTAGTTATTATTGATATTCCCAATGAGGAAAAATTCAGAGTAAAAACAATAACTTTAAATGATTTACTTCCTGGTTTAACTGTGAATTATAGCTTTTATACGTCGTCGTTTAGTTGTTTATGAATCTTATATGTTGTTTTATCTCTCTTTTTCACGAAATCTTAGTTTTATATTCAGATCTTAAGAAGTCCGCCTGTCTCTCTCTCTCTCTCTCTCTCTCATTTAACTATGCGCCGCGACTCAAAGCACCAAAAATTCCGTATTGGCTGTCAGAATTTTAGACCTATTAATTCAAAATTTTACTCATTCGGATTAAATTTTCCTGGTCCCGTTTTCTTAATTTTTTTCTTTCTAATATTTAAAAGTAAATAGATCTTAATTAAAAAAAACTTAGATTAAATCCAATACATTTAATCAGATAAAATTTAGATTTAATTCATAGTTCAGATTTTAATATTTAAAATTTAATTTCTGAATTACCCCCCCCCCCCAATTTTAATATGCATAGAATAGAATATTTATAGTTTGACCGAAACTAATACAATTGAGGTGGCTATATTTAATCATATGAATAATACTTAAACACGTGAACAAATAGAATTATTAATTGAAAAGGTTTATTAGCGTTGAAGTCTTCCAAAATAAAGGTAATTCTTTAATCAGATTAGTTTAGTTTAGTTATATTAACTTCCCGTTTTAAAGCAACACCAGGGCTATTTTGGGATGGACCTCGTCATTTTAAACCGCGGTCGGATGACGAAGATGACACCTGATCTGGAGCTCTCATCTCCAAACTTCCGCAGCACACCAAGCGGGAGGGTGTTTGGCCCTGACGGATTTAACATGCACCAGACACGCTTACATGACAGTTCTTCGGTGGAATCGGGTCGAACCTGAAGCCCTCTGGTTCTGAAGCCAAGACCTTACCATCAGGTCACTGCGGCCTATTCTTTAATCAGAAAAGATCTCTTAAAACAAAATTCAGAAATATGTTGCAAAAATGAAGTATTAAAAATAATAATAAAAAAAGTTGTTTCCTTATTCGATGAGTTTCTGTTAAAGCGTCAGTTAGATTCTCCAGTAATAGTGAACTAAATAAACGGATACCACTTCAACCTAAAATGGTTTCTGTAATTTATCAAATAACCATATTAATTTATTTTTACCCGTCTTTAATAATGTTTAATATTATTTATGTCATTATAAAGTATAATATATAATAATTCTGTCATTATAAAGAATATATATATGTGCGTGTCACGGTAAGTGTGAGTAATTCTGCGATTATGTATAACTACCATTGATTATACAATATCACCATTAAACATGGTAAATGTAATAAAAATTGTTGAATATTTAACAAATTTACCAATTAATTTATGAAATCTTCAACTCGTATTGGGTGTACGAGGTCCAAAAAATGAATATTTTCAAGTAACATTAAAAAATTTCATTACTAAGAATAAGATGAATATCATGAAGCCGGCGTCCTGGCAATGGGGTAGCGCGTCTTTCCCGTGTTGTGGGTGTATTGGGTTCGAGTTCCGGTTCGGGCATGGTTGTTCTTCATCTGTTTTATCTGTAAGATGTGTGGATGTTCCCCTCACCCCTGTAAAAAGGGGTTGTGATGCGTGATTAGCTAACACGTACTCTTGGCTCTAGTTGGTGCTACTGAAACAAGAGACGCTCCCTTGGCTTATCCATGGCAAGCGCCATTAGAAACAACTACGGAACACCATGATTATTAAAACGTACAATAACTTTTAAATTAATAAATTAAATAAAAATGGTTATTTTGTATTGTATTTTCATTAGATATCAGAACAGATATTAGATAATAGCATAAATTATATAATATGACTGAAGCCATGTAACTGCGTAAACCAAACGAATTTTCGTAAAGTTATGGAGCTTATTACATTCTCCATTACGACTTGGGAATTTTGTAAACTAACTTGTAAATTCAATAAATAGGCAGTAATTCATCATGTGATTATGAATATTCACCGGTAATTACATATAGTCACCAGTTTATTATATTTACCGTAACACATATACACATATATATTAAAACTTTGCATAAGCGTAGTTTGTAAGCTGCTCTCATTAAACATGAAAAGTTCTAAGAAATACCCCTCAATCATCGTTCTAGATCTATTAATGTTGGTCCACTAATAAAGAGAATTTGGGACGCAGAAACTCTATGCCTAATCAGGAAAATGGATACTTCATAAGAATTATTATCCATTTTCGAGTGTAAATAAAAATTTTCGGAAGAAAATTAAATTTACAAAAATTTATTCATAGAGAACATTTAACTAGTCTTGAAATATAATACTTTATGAAACAGTAATATCCAAAATATTTTTTTATCTTAATATTTTGAGTAGTAGACCCACCAAAAAGAGCATAACTGCCCTTGAAATTCTAAACAATCTGCAGACCTTCAAAACTCATCCAAGCAGTCTTTTGACAAAAAAAAAAAAAAAAATTATGCAGTTTCAAAAGCAATTTTGTTTTGAGCTTAATCTTCTTTGATTTTTTTAACATCTTCTTTCTTTTAATACATCCCTGACCTGAAAGTCCATCCCTCCCCTCCTCCATCCCCGCTGCTAGAATTCGAGACACAAGTGAAGAAACAAAACAGGGATGGAACTCGCGGAGACTGCCTCTAGTTAGTTTGAAGACCTTCCTCTCGCGGGGACACGTGCGAGTTTTTAGCAAGCGCACGTGTAACAGCAGAACAAAAAAAAGCATGTTTCTTTTTCTTTAGTACTTTCATTCCTTTTTCTGGGCACAGTAGAATCTTTCGAATATCAGAAGCTTCTGCACAGAAGTACCATGACATTATTGGGCGCCCTCCAAAAATAAAATGGAAACCAATTGTAACTGCTCAAACTCTCGGGACGCTCTAAGAAAGTGAATGAAAATTAGTGTTGTTTTTTTTAAAACTAAATACCGTTTTTCTTCTGTATTTCTTCCATGGAACTGGGAAAGTACCCAATAAACCCACTCATTCGTTTTGTTGTTGGAGTCAGACAACACTAGCTCTCTGTAATCGGTTTTCGTCCATGTGCTGGGAATAGATAAAATATTTAAATCACTGATATTTTGTTCCTTCAACCCAACTCATGGTTCATTTTTGAGGCATGTGACTACGTTCGGGATAAATTTGTTGAAAACTGTTAGAAAATAATTATGTTTTCAAATATTTGCATAAAGAGTCTAAAGAAGTATCTTTAAAACCAAAATGTACCAATTAAGAGGAAATTAAAAAAGAAAAAAAGGGAACAAAGGCCTTTTTGACTAAAAAGAGATCTAAAGCAAAAATTTTCTAGTTTAGAGGTCAAGATTTGGTCAAGTGTTTTATCAAATGATTTGTTTAAAATGTTACAGATAGATTAAGAAATATATTATCTAGTTCCTGAATTTAAAAAAATATGCTATATATTTTTATCCATTCTTTAAATATTAAAGTTCAATTTATAAATAGAATGATTTTTTTTCATATTGTGATTCACTAAAACTAAAATATTTCTAAATGAATTGATTACTTATTCTCTAGTTCAGGAACTTCAGAACATATTATGATATTATTATTCCAAGTTTGACATATATGCATTAGATTTTAATTTATGTGGTTTTTCTATGAATGTAAAATAACATTAAAACGTATTTGTAATATAAAATGTAATGTAATATATATATATATATATATATAATATGTAAATGTAATGTAATATAAAATGTAAATATAAAAATCAGTGTAACTACCCCCCCCCCCCCTTAAAAAAATAGAAACAAAATTCTAACGGTTTTATGAAGAATCTTGTTCAAACCTTAATATTAATAATTTAACCTTATTAAATAATTTCTAAAAAAAAATCGGTTTAGAAAAGAAGAAGAAAAAAAAAAAAAAAAAAAAAGAGAGAGAGAGAGATTAACACTATGTCTCTATCTATTCAGATTATTTTAGAGGAAGAGATGAGGCCAGCCCTTATAAGAACCCTATATGTGTAAGAAATTTATTACGAATTGTATTTACGAATTTTATTATTCTTTTTGAATTGCATTATTACATTAAAAAATTACTTGCATTTCAAAACACGGAAGAAATGCAGGACTGTGTAAAAATTTTAAAGCAAAAGAATATGTGGTAAGAATTATTTTTATTATTCTTTTTTTTTCTTCTGTTATGAGAAGAATACAGAAAAAAAGTTTAATTATCAAACATTCAACTTTGAGAGTAGAAACCGTGGAAGCAAAAGCGGAAGAATTTTTTATGTGGCGTCTACAACAAAATTATATATCTTTATCAAATCTATGTACGAACATTTTGTGTGTTTGTTCTGCTGTGCGTATATGAACAAAATTACTGAAAAATATGACGAGTTGACGAATGAAATTATGTATATGGTTTTATCATCTGCATTAAATTTTGATATGATGAATAATAAAAAAGATTAGTTTTAGTGCCTGATTTTTACTAAAAATTCCTAATTTTATATTAAATTTTGAACTCAAAGATATCTCTAAGTTGCAGTTACTGACAGCTCATGTTGTTATTGAAATGTCATTTTTTTTTTAAAAAGTCGACTTGATTGTTCGTATTCATATAATAGTTAACTATGTACTGTTCGCTTTAGGATCCTGAGACTTTTAGATTTTTTTTTAGTTTTTCGAACTTTTATACTTCTCTAAGGGGAGGCACATAGTTAAGCTGCTATCTTTCTTCTTAAAAAGCTGTGATCTTCCTATTGCTAGATGTAAACATCTTTTGTCTATTCGCTCACTCCTTTTTGACGAAATAAAAACTTGACGCATGCGCAAAAGACCGGAGGGTTTCCGAATTGGAGAATGAACAGTATATTTGCTTTTCTAAATTAAAACAAATGCATGAAACTATAAAAGGTATCCTGAGCTTGATAAGGAACTTTTTGTGACACTATACGAGAAGAAAAATCTTAATTGTTTCGTTGCTGTTTAACAAGGACGCATTATATAATGTTATATCTCTTGAACTCATTGCATTTATTTTATATTATTTTATACTTAATTTGTTATGTAAATATAATTGTAACAAAAAATAGTGTCCCGATTTTTTTATCACTACATATTATATTATGACTTCTGATTGAAACGATTTTACATCGATTTAATGAAGCACGCGTTGAAGTTGCGAAGCCAAAAATGGCTCTTGTAGTGTAAAAATCTTTCTGCATTTCATATCATAGATTTTGATGATTAATTCTGTTTATCCGGATTAAAAACTTTACAAAACATCAATCAAAGTTTAAGAATACTTCATAATCCATTCTATTTTCATGCCTCTTAACCTTCTGGCGTGGTTACTCCTAGAAGTCCATAAACAGGTGCGGTTGCGTCACTCCTTATAAATGTTCGATGAAAAAAGAAACTGAATGACTACAAATTCGCGATTTATCAACGTCCTTCGTCAGAGGAGAGTCCAGAAATATTGCATCGAATGAGGGAACTCGAGATAGAAAGAAGGAAAAAAGAAAAAAAAATGTTTTTATCGCCAGACACACTGTAAAACAGAACTTCATAGCCGGAGGCACTTAAAGTGGGTGGGAGGATGTCGCTTCTTCTCAAAAGATAGTTTTTTTTTTTTTTTACTTTTCCTTCCTATCGAGTTCGGGGATCTTTTGCCCTGGTGGGGTGATTTTTGTAACATCTTTTCTTGGAAAATTTTATTCTTGCTTGTTTGGAGATTGATTGGCAGTAAACAATGATGGATGAAAAGTCTTGGTTTTATAGGTCAGGTTCGTCTGTCTCAATCTCCGGAAAGACTTACGTTGCAACACAGTATTTTGGTGTTTTATAAATTCTAAAGCCAGAGTACTTACCATGTGACCACGAAAAATAATAATATTTTTTTAGTCAAGGAAAATATTACCTTTTTTATAAAACTAATAACATTTTAAGAAAGAAATTTTCATCTTTTTTTTATTAAATGTAAAATGTATTTGGTGAGTCTTACTTAAATAATGACAGCTTATAATACTGCAATTTAAAAACGATTTTTTTTTTATATATATATTCTGAATTTTCAGAAACAGGCATTTAAGAAATAATACACACATATGATTTAAATAATTTAAGATTTTAGAAGCAAGCGGATGAAAATCCAGATTTAAACATTTACAAAATACATTATTTTAAAATTGATTTTTAAATAAAGAGAAGAAAGTTTCGACTGATGTTTTGAATAAAAAATTTTGATAATTATTTCCATTGTAAGGTGGAACTTTGGTAATTGAAATTGACCGGAATAATAAATATTCAATCGATCTAAAAATTCAGAAAACTGACGTCAAAACCTAAATGCAGAAAGAGATTACGAAAATTTTGTAATGCTTTAAAGTTTAAATGACTAATATATAATTAATAAATACATTCATTGTAAGTATTTGCAATAATTTTAACAGTATTTATTCCAATTATATAAGTAATTTTAATCAGCAAATAGGATGCAGCACAGAATACATAATAGAACTTTAAAATCAAATTTAACTTGCTATATGATGTGTTCAAAGATAATAAAACATGTGAAATTTCTTAATATTTTTTCTTTGAATACATTTTAAAACAAAATGTCCTCAAATGAATTAAAAACCTAAAAAAAATTAATCCCATACGATAATTGTTATAAATTACTGATGCTTTTAAGTACTAAAAAGTATTTTCTTATGTTTTTTTTTTATACTTATGTTAATAGAAAATTCAGGATCAGAAAATTTTAAATTACCGACAAATTTGAATTTGAAACACTTGAATCAATTGTTCCTGTGTTATAACAGTCTTTAAGTAATCCGCATTTAATTGCAGTTTAGATTTACAATTTTACTGTCATAGAGTTCGTTTAACCTTAGTCTCCTTAGTCGAATAATTTAAAAAAAATCTTGCTCCGTAATAGTGATTACAAGCCTTTTGATATTTAATTGAATCGTTAAAAGTTCTCAGATATGAGATGATAATAAATTTTTTTTTTATCTAACGTGTTTCTATGCAAAACAGTAAACAATAAGCCATAGCCTCTTTTTAGTCCCACAATTACACATTGTTCTAAATGTCTTAATGTAGAAAAGTTTTTTTTAAATTTATTTAATTTTTTACATTCTCTTTCAACTAGCACCTGTTCCTTCCTAATTAACCTGAAAGTCAATGACAAAGGGGGGGGGGAGCAGGGAATCGTAGCTGCCAACCTTAACTTTGTTAAAACAACATTGTTGGCACATTTGCATAATGTTTGCGAAAGCAGCTTAACTTTTACATCGTAAATATCTCATGATAATCGTTCTGTTTGGCTTAGCTAATATGAAAAACAAAAGTAAAATTTCGCTTGAAGGTGACTTTTTTTTTTTTTTTTGTATCTGATTGTTTGAGGGTTTGTTTGTTTTTTAATTAAAAGTGTTTTGGAAGATCTTTTTATCCTTGCCCTTTTCGATTTGCACTCTATGCTAGTATGAGCTTAAGATTCACGTGCGCCGAAGTACTTCGAAGATAGAAGATATTTTTAAAAAATCAGTTTCTCGAGAACTTTTAATTTATTATTTTTATGTTTTTATTAAAGTCTGGTGAATGAAATCATCTCAAAATAAATGGGCTTCATTTTTTAAGTATAGCTTTTTAAAAACATTATATTCAAAGATATATATACAGTTGAAACTCGAGTATCCGGTTCGTGACTATCCGGCTTCCGTACTATCTGGCCTGATTTTTCAACAAATAAAAACTGTAAGTTTTGACTCTTATATTAGGGTTATCTTTTCATATCTGTGTGTTGTTTATCAATGAAGAATAAAATCAGTTCGAGTCAATTTTCTTAAGAACTAAGCCTACGATTTACGTTAATGCATTTAAGTTAAGTAGAGCAGAATTTATCTTTAAATGTGAATAGTTCATATCCTTTAACGTACTTTTTATCTTATAAATTCTTGAAACGTGAGCATTCATCTAGTTTCCTCTAAAATGTCTTCTTCATATATTTGTTGAAATAATTTCCGACTACAAATTTCTGAAAACTAATTTACGTTAATAATGAAGCACATGTTTTAGAATATTTACAATTTCTTTGACATTTTTTTTTGATGGAACGCATTATTTGAATACCATATCGTTTAGCTGGAAATTGAAATTTTATATTTTAAAAAATGCTGACAACAACTGTGATAAATGTGATGATTTACATTTCATTTACAAGCAATCGAATATTTCATGCACTGAATACTGTTTATTGAGAAATATTTCTAAACAAAGCAAAATAAGAAAAAAAAAAGTATTTTCCGAAAAAATTACCAAATGCGGTATGAAATCTTTGAAATAGAAACTATTACAATGAAATCCATTCCTTTCTTTTTTTCAGCGATATAGAAACCTCGTGCTCTGGCTTCCTTATTGATTACCTATTTACATTTTTATTTCTGATCTTCCATTCAACTATGGTATTTGGCGTACACTCTCATTTTCCCATTAAAATCCTTGAAATTATGTTATTCAGCAATGTTGTTAGTCTTTTCTGAAAGGAATTTCAACAAAACCCGAGCCTATGTTATAACCATAAAATATTCATAAATGTTGGATGTGCAGAAATGGATGCGATCTGATCTTAAACCTAAACAGAAATTACCATGGGAATTCTTTAACGGTAGCTGTAATTGTTATAGAGCGGTGTGCAAATTGATAGGAAAGCACAAAAAAAGAGGAGGGGGGAGTCGACTTTCCTTTGTGATTTGCAAATGATACCGCTTGACCCCCAGGTCACTGCTACTCCGAAAGATGCCATTGCCTTAAACCCACCGGGGGGAAAGTGCCCTCTGAACCATTAGAGGGATGTAGGTATGCATCGCATAAGGTAGGGAGTATATATTGCATTTGTCAGTATTAACTCATTGCATTTGAATTATAAAATTTGTCCATTATTCAGACACAAATGTTCGGTCTTCCCTACAATGAGTCACATTCTGTGTTTAACGTAGGTAAACGGTGAAAAAAAATATCGAGTCCACATTTTGGATCTTTTTTCTGCGAACGATTGGACCCAAAATGAGAAACAAATTTATTTGGTGTTAAGTGCAAACGTTGAGGTGCCGTCACATATAGACCGATTGACAGAAAATCAACCGTTTGTTGCCCGTTCAAATTTTGGTAAGTATCTACAAATATCATGATGAAATCATATGCAAATCTCATTTATCTAGTTCTTTTTTTTCTGGAGTGGTCATATTCAAATTTTTAAACATCTTTAATATATTTTAATTATTGTTTTGTTTTTTAAATATTTCATAGGATCATATTTTAAAGCAAACAAATACGACATTTTTGACTGATTTCTTTTGCTCACATTTCAGTTATTCTGAATCAGCATTTTTTCCTCACACTTTTGACATAGCTATTTTAGATTATCTCTATATTCCCAGTTTTGTCTATTGTAGCAGTTGCATTTCTCTATCTTCTCTTTTGGATAATAGATGGCGATGCCTGATTAGGTACACATACCATATTGCATTGCGATTGTAATTATAATGAGATGAGATGCTGTTCTGTTAAGAGGTGCGCGCATTAAAGTCTTGTCTTGCCTTTTGTGTCTGTTTTGTTTGAAATGTGATCATTAAAGAAATGTTACTGAAAATATATGTCCTCTTGCTTTCACTGCACGGATCATAATGATCTTCATTCCACCACACTATTATATCAATAATATTTAAAATATAATTAATAGATTAAATCCTTTTCCTTATTCATATCTACATATTTAAGTCACAACTTACTCATTCCTAAAATCATTTATATATATACCCAAGTTGCGTTGAATTTGCAAATTTTGTGAAGCCAATTAGTATTGCATGGCCTGTAATTAAAAGTAGCAGAGTTGATGCACTGCATTTAAACTCTTGATTTTGGTATGTTTGATTTTGTGTTGGGTTCGCTGAGAAATATAGCAATTTATCGATTTTTCTTTTCTAAAGAAATTTCATCCAAATCGATTGATTAATGACTACCTTTTCCTTCTCAACATCATTCTTCATAATCATTTCGGCTTATCGTTTACGACATTGTCGAGGATTAAAACATTGTATTTAAACACCCCCTCACTCTCAGTTTCCTCCCTCAATCCATAATCCCTCATTCTCAAAACATTATCGCTCTCGTGCAAATGGTAAATATGCCCAACACCTTCAGTATAAACCTACCGCTCCTCAGTAATTTCCTATTACACCCAATTTTAGAAGCGGAAAAAAAAATAGAAAAGAGGGGCGGGGCGAGAAGGACTTTCCCCACGCTGAAAAGTTAAGCTTCCGTTTTTTACCCATATTATCATTATCCGGATTAAATGCTTTGTCCAATCGGCGTATTTAGAGCAGAAGAAATTTCAAACTGAATGACGACGAAGAATTTACGAGTTAGTGGATAGGCATAGTATTAATGGATATTAAAAAAAAAAAAAAATGGTTCGAGGTGAGGTAAAAAAAGCAGAGGGGGGAATGGTTAGCTGCTCTTTGACACTTTAACTCTGAACTCGTGATGGGAAAGGTGTGTCTCTTTCATCCTTCTTTATATCCACCCCCCTACAGTCATTGATTTTTCGAACGTTTGGTAGGGGATCTGAGGAACGATTGCAGCAAGACTGCTTTTCGAGTTCGATGAAATTCTTCGCTCAAACAGCCAGAGTGATTGCCGGCTCCTTTCAAAAGATTGCATTATGCGACTAAATGCTTGAAATGTAAAAAATCATTCCCTTGAGGTGAGCTTCTGGAATGCTGCAGAAGGAGAAAAATATCTCAACTGTTTCCACGTGAGTCATTAAACTATTTCGACCAATATCACGGGTGCAAGTACCTAACTTCAAATTTTACAAGAGAGTGATAAGATATCGGAACAATTTCTGCATTACTATTTTCAGATCAAAGATACTTAATTTGTTTTGAATTTTTTTTTTTTTTTCTTATTCTCCCTCTTGATGTCTTATGCTTTAATTATGCTTTATACTTTAACTAATTAACTATTTTTGATGAGTATATTCGTCATGAAAAATGTATAACATTTTGCGTTATGACGAGTTTATTCGTCAGGAGTAATAAGTAGTGACAATCTGCAGTTTGAATTAGAATTTTAGTAAAAACTCAAACATATTCGTAAATTTCAAGTTTAAAATATTTTGAGACCCAGTTGAAATCGAAAGAACAAATGAAAGATTATTATGCGCTGTGCCAAGATTTGCACAATATCATTCTCAAATAGCAAATTAAAATAGTAAATTAATTTTTTATCTTTCTTTTCATTCATATGCAAAAAATGTATGTTATTTTAAGTAAATAAATAAATGCGACTATTAAAATAAAAAAAAGTCATTTCATTACAAAATAATTTCACATTGCACATATTCTGTGTTTGACGAGTTTACTCGTCATCACTAAGTTTTTGCGACACAATTTAGATACGCATTTTACGAAGAGGTCGGTTAACTGGTTAATTTTTCGAGTAAGATTAATTTTTTTATTATGAAATGATACTATTACACAAGATACATCTTGTATATAAATGAAATAATTTATAAAACAGTAATGACTGCAAGGTTAATCCCATGTTATTTCAAGACGATATCTTTGTCATTGCTGAAATATCTAGGGACACATTTTTCAATTATTTAGACTATATTGGATACTTGCGCCGTTTCCTAGGTTGAAAACCTTAATATTTACTGTGTATTTTTTTCAAATTTTGATGTAGGAAAGCATTACTATTATTTTGGTGTTTATTGCGTTTTTCATTTCTAGTCAGCACTTGTCCCATTTTAAATGGTGAAAGGAGGGGGAGCTGACTGTTGTTAAACAACAATCTATATATATAATACCCTAACGTACATGCCATGGAAATCGTTCCTATTACATATTGTCGAATGGCAACGGTCAAATGCAAACAAAAAATTGTGCGAATGTATCAGACTGCTTCATTGAATTCTTTAACAGCTGCACAATTCAGCGTCTTGGTTAGTTAATTAATAAAGCTGCAAAATATTACTAGAAATGTTCAGAAAGAAATTCATCTTATCTTGTAAAACTGCATCCAATAAGAGGAAAGAAATCTAAGCGAAATCGAGATTCCGGCATTAAACCGAAAGTGTAGATACATCGTGAAATAAGGTTTAACTGTCGCCAGACTAGTAATCGCTATGTAAATAATTGTTGGCTAATTAAAGCATGAAATTCTTTATTTCTTGCAATCTGATAGGTTATTTGTTGAAATAGAAATCTATGAAATAAATAAATAATACTCTTTAACGTTATACGATAGATGTATTTTAATTTAGCTAAGCAATAATTTATTATAGACTAATTCAATTTAATTCATATGTTTCAATTGTATTAAATTGAATAACAAGGTGAAATTTTAATTAGTGCATTTCGTATTGATGTTTAGTGTATTTCATATTTAATAACAAAAAGTCAATTTTCTTAGCTAACAAGCTGGTTGCCAAAGGCGGCTAATACATAGTATATATGTAACGATATTTCTTAGTTTAATTTAAATCTGAATTAATTTCCTAATTTTTATCTTACATTAGCCTATATTACTTTATTCTAAAATGTTCTCTTATTTCCTGAGCCAAATCCCACTTTTTTATTTAATTATTTCTAACACGCACTCTAAAAAATGGATGACTTGTACATTTCCCACATTTAGAATGAAAGAATAAAAATCCTTAATGCTTACGATATTTTTTTTAAGATACCTGAGATTCCATTTCCAAAGCCGGTACGTGTCAAAGAAATTCCTTTCAGTCTCGTAATAAAACCACTAAAGGGAAAATTTCTGTTACTTTCGCTCTTGCCTTCTGAACGAATCAACGAACGTGCACATAGCGTCTTTACTCCTATATAAAAATTATGCCTCCCGTGATAAAATAAATTAAAATTTATTCAAAAAAATTTCTTCCTTTCGGCCACGCTAAAATTAGGCTGTGTGTGTCTAATTAATATCTACGATAAATAATATCTATTTGTATCTGTAATATTTATGTAGAACTATGCAAATAATATCTATTTGTAGCAGCACCCATGTGCTATCATCTGGAATTGACCCTAGTCGCGGCGCAATTATTGCTGAAACATTATTCCCTCTGTCAATTGCAAAAGTATAAATTCTTTACAAACATCTTAAGTTAATTAAGCACTCTGAAACTGCTGCCAGCGATGAGTGTACATTATTGTCATTGTTTTCGTAATTATTCAGGGACATTATTTTCTTCTTTTTAATATCCTATTGTTCAGATTTCTTGCTAGCGTTATTAATTAATTTGCGTCTTTCTTAAAATACTACACACATTCATTTCTTCTGTAGCGTAGTGATAACGGTCGGCATTTGTATTTCAGAAAGTTTTTTATGAAGCTTTTAGTGTTTGTAGAAGTTATTTTATGTGGTATTATTGTGATTGTAATGGACTTTTTTTCCCTCGCCGTCTATCATAGTTCGAGATAAAAATCTGTGACTTACAAAATCCACCGCCAAGAAAATTGCTCTCAGTTTGAGATTATAATTAAGGTTAGAGACATTAGGGTTGTGGAAGTGACTCTATAATATTTATAACCTACTCCGACCCGTCCGAAGGCACACGGAAAATTCTGAATGACTGGACCGCTGCAACAGCAGCATTGGCGGGAATCGTGATTGAGTACTAAGGGCCATCACCGGCCACGGTACAACTCTTCCCTTGGGAAGTACGTCCCGTCATCGATAGGAGACAGCTGTTTCCCACCTTTTTCTGTACTCACCAAAGTGGCAAGAACCAACCACCACACCGAAAGCTTCTCATCCTTAATTATAAGTTGCTCTCCATTGGGTGTGACTTCTGTAATAGATAGATTCATCTTAAATTCTGTAAGCGACAGAAGAAACACATTTAAAACATAAAGACAACATTAAAGAGAGAGAGGTTGATTTGCAATCAATGTAATTCGAGTTCACCAAGTGCACTATGGAAATTAAAGGTAAATTAGTTAAATCAACCCTTTTATTAGATGATATAGATTTTAATTCAATAGATTTATTGTTCAGATTATAAATGAAGGTTTAAATAGAATGAAAGAATGGTAAGGCTGTTGGAATAATGCTCAAAAAAGTTCAAAAAGAAAAGAATTTTTTGATGAAGTTGAATTCATTCGAATAAAAGGAGACCAAACTGTTTCTCCAACAAGTCTTTTCAGGACGTGGGATATCTAAAACTTACCAAACTAGACTTTGCTGTAAAGACAGCAGATATCTGTATAGAAAAACAGCGGGTATGATCGATCGAGTCATAAAAGAATATGAATGTGAACTTTGGCAAACAATTCAAGATTTACCGAAGCAAGCAACTGTCATCTCTTCGCTTAATGAAATCATTTATATCCTTGGAATTCGATAAGTAACTTTTCTTCAACCCAAATCTAGAGAAAGATTATTTACCTTTAACATACAGAGAAAGTTTTACATTTAAAAGCTTGCCAACGGAGCTGCAGACCTTCTGGCGAATGGATAGGACAAAGTAGATCTCCTTAAAGCGATTATTCTACTACTTGATGAAGCGGAAGATTTTAAAGTGAAATAGATTGATTGATTGTCCTCAGCTGATCTTTTTGATTACCTATGGATAGTCATTGTACTATGGTGTTGGGCGGGGCTGTTTCGTGGCAGTTGCATTCTGTTCGATTAACCCTAACTGTCTTCGTTTTACTTTTAACGTAACCTCATAACAAATGTTTTACTGCCCGCTATTAAATATATAGCTATTTTAATAAAAAAATTGCTTCTAAAGTTCATTTTTGTAAACTTCCTATGACATGTTTTTATCAATTAGCTTTATATAAAAACTTCAACATGTCAAAATTGCTTGGCATGTTTGCAAGGATAAATTTTGTATATAAATATTGACTTTGACAAAAGCAAACGAGAAATACCGAATCCAACTCAGATGGCAGATGAAGCTCGAATAGCATCTATGGGAATCCAAAATCTATCCTATTTCATCGAAGAACTGTTTTAGCAATTGGTTTGGTGTATGTTGCATCTGATTTTGAGGGTTAATACTCCCTTGCTGGCGAAAACATAAGAAGTGAAATAACACTAAGCAAATCCAAGTTAAACCAATAGGAACCTAGATCTATTTATCTGAACCAAGACGCTAAACTGATTGAATTCAAATTCTTTTACATCTGTAATTATAATTTCTTGCATTGATTCGGGGAAATAAATAATTTATAATTCCGGGAGGAAGAATATAAATTGAATATATCTTCGTTTAAAGGTGTTCACCTGAGACTACGTTGTGTAATCGTACGGCAAGTCTAATGTAAGGAACTACGTGTGGTCCTTGACTTAAACTTGTACTTAAGCGACCATAATTGCTAGATAGAGCAGCGAATAATTTATTACGGCTCACTGAGCTGCGAGGCACCGCCGTAAATGAATGATTGGACAGTTGAAAGGAAAACAGAAAATTGGTTCGCAAGAGAAAGTAACCGAAAATTATTATTTTTTTAAATCGAAACTATCTTAATTGAAGCATTAGTTTTCTTTCTGTTTCGTGGTTTGCATAAAGATTGAAACGAAACGTTTTCCAGCCGCTGTTAATGTGAACGTGCTTTTAGTAATAATTAAATAAATAAAAGAAAAATAAGTTTGTTAATAGAGAGTCTTCTAGACGTGATCCCCAAGTGCTTTTAATTTTGGTTTGGAATTAGATAATAAGCAATTTGAGAAAAGGTTAACAAAACAGGCGGTTATTTAAAGAGACTCACGGTTTTTATTATTTCACAGTTGTGTAAGCTGAACCATGTCGCTCGCTCTTTTGTTAATATGTTGCATCGGAAATTAAAATACTATTAAAATAATTACTGCAGTAATATTTTGAATTCATATATTTAATTTTTTTTAAATATGAAGCTTGAATAATCCTTTTATTCCTTTAAAATGCTAAGTGTCTTGATAACATTCCTAAAATAGCGTAACACCTATTTCATAGATTTTTTTAAAATGTTGATAGTAAAATAAAAATAGAAAAAGGAAGGTTCTATATTCTATGAAATTTGATACATACAAAATATCTTGAGGGAGTGTAATATTATGCAAAAATATTGTATAATATTACATTTATTGTATTCTCCTTATTGTAATATTATACAAAAATATGTATTAGATTCAAACATTTTTAAAAAAATTTTGTTGTTTTATAAGCGCACTGTCACTAGTACTGTAAACAGTCAGCGCCATTTGATTTTGATGTACCAAAATTGAATAGAACGCTGTGTATGCTATAATGTAGCTTTAAAATGAGTCCAGATGTTTGTTTTGGGTTTTTCGAGGAGTGGAATAATTTGTTTCGAAATTTTCACATCGTCTTATGAAAGCACAAGAGATATTATTGCATTTTGTCATGAAAATTCCGACCTCGATATGCGGATGAATTTTATCGTTTTAAATCTAATAGAACTGAAAAAAAATGAATTTTGTCTGTGTGCTTGCCTGTATGAGAATCTCTGCAGTTTGGTGGAACGGTCTTGTCTTCACATCTGGAGGTGGCCTGGTGGTAAGATCTGGGCTTCAGAACTGGAGGGTTTCAGGTTCGAGACGGTTCGAGACCCAATTCTACAGAAGAATTGTCGTGTAAGCAAGTCTGGTGTACACCAAAAATCCGTGGAAAACCGTGGAAGTTTGGAAAGGGTGTGTCATCGCAGGTGTCTTCCTCGCCATCGGGTTGTGCTTCAAAATTATGAGGTCCGTTCCAAAAAAGCCCTAGTGTTGCTTTAAAATGGAACGTTAATATAACTAACTAAACTCACGCCTGGAAAATTAATTCGAAACTCTGTACTACCAAAAGTTCTCGACGTATGCTAAATATGGTATTGAAGGACAAACGTCTGCTCGCTGGTGTGGTGGAGAAGTTTGGAGTAGGGGATAATGGCTATATATCTTTTTATCCAATGAAGATTGAAATTTATGAGGATTGGAACGGTTTCAAAAATGACTTCGAATAAATTTACTTCGGACGTATATATATATGGCAGCCGAAAAATGTAGATGATGTATGAAAAAGTTGAGATCGATTGATGGAATTGATTATTAAGTAGATTTTATTAATTATTTGCTTAGATAGTTAAAATTAGATATATATTCTTTTTATTGCTTAATTCCTTACTATGAAGGCTATTTCAGTTATGGTTGATGAATTATTGCAAGTAATTAAAGTACGAAAATTGCTTAGTTGTAATTAGATTTTGGCTTTAATATACCAACTTTTACACTGTTTTTGTAAATAAGAACATAATAAAGAACGGGAAAAAACTGGTTTGCGAGTCGGAATTTAGCCTTTTTATATTCACACTTTTCTAGATATGTTTCAAACGCAGGCTCTGGTCCATTCCTGGAAAGAGGAAATAAATGTATGAACAATGCGTGCAGCCAAAATATATTATACGTTTTTAAAGACAGAAATTCTCCTCTCTTTTGCGCATTGTATTGCTCTTGTAAGCATTGATTTCACCGAAATAAAAGTAAAATGAAAGACAAAGGATGAGACGTTTGCTTTTATACTGAGTAGTAAATAAAAATGTTTCATTCAGTTAAAAGCTTAAAAGTTCCGTTTTAAATGTTAAACGTTCCATTCTGTTTTAAACTTTAAATGTTTAAAATACAGAACTTAAAAAAAAATATATTACGATTTATTTTTGTTTGTATGGATATTTACGTTGTATTGCTAAGAGCCATTCTTCTTCTTCTTCTTCTTTTTTTTTTTTTTTTTTTTTTTTTTGATTCCCGTGCATCATCCCTCTGAGGCATAAAATCGCCTAAAACGATGCGCTTGGTTTTCTGAAAGCTGCAACTTCTATTCTTATTGTTATGAACTAAAGTAGTTTAAAGAATGGATACTTTTAATTAAATTTCTTGTTGCTAATATTAGTCATTTACACTCATATGATAATTACGTTTGGATTAAAAGCTTAAAAACATTTTTCTCTTTGAACTTTTATCCAGTCTTCATTTCATTTTATTGGTCTCTTCAATGTATATACCATTAAAAAAGTATATATCATTAAAATTGAGAAGAACAATTGAAGAATAACTACGAAACCGGAATTTTTGTAATTTAATTAAGTTGTTCCATGCTTTTGTTTCGAATTTGGTCGGTGTAATCTGTAATTTCATTTCAAACATTCATCTGCAAGTCACAAATTTATATTATTTTTGTTTTTAGCTTTGAAGGAATCTGGTTGCATTTTTCATTAATTTTGGACTTTAAAACATATCGTAATCCCAGCAGTGGAAGAAATTTTGCATTTTCAACCTTTATTAATTTATTTATTTCACGGAACAATATTTCCCTACGGAATTCGCCTAGGATTACAATGTTTCAAATTTAATGAAACATTTTTGCTAGCGTAGAGATTATAAATAATGCCTACCCTTTGACATTTACCTGGTTCTTTTGAATGAATATGTGTGCGACTTACAGAAGCTTTGCGTTTATTAATTTCCGACATTACCTTCCTTTTTTTGAATTTATGTAATCATGTTAAATAAAAGCGAATTATTTACTAGTCGTAGTTTGAAGAAATGAAATAAGTAAAGAGTTGCAGTATTTAGTTTTTCACTGTCAAGTTGAAATCTCTTTGGAGACTTTTAAATGTTCTTAAACTATTCTTTGTAAGTGTAGGTATATTTTTGGATTCATTAATCAGGTGTTTATTAAAATTCTTGAGCCAAAATAAATTTTCAAACACTAAACTAAACTTTTTTTGATCAGATTAAAAAATATATATAAATGTAATATTCGAAACGTATGCTCTGTATATAAAAAATATAAATTTACAAAAACTTGAGGAAAATGTCTCTGTTGTGAATGATTGCATAGATCAGACATCTTAGTCATTTTTCTGGGAATTTTCCTCAAAACTTTTCTAGCCTCAAATTGCGTCGTTGTCAGTTCTCGGTGTTATGAAAGATTACGAGGTTACTTTTTAATTTTTTTTTAGTTATTTTTGGTGAGAGGAGAAATAGATACCTTTGTAGATTTCTTTCTCTTAAAATTATATAAATGAATTTGCGTGTTCAAGCATAACGAATACAATTCAAACTGCATATTTTTGCTGGTTTAAAAATTTTCCGCATTTGTAATATTTTATTACTTTTCTTCTTCTTCTTCTCTCCCCCCCCCCCTTTTTTTTGAGAAGTGAAGGAACTTGGAGAAAAATATACGTTCAAAAACAGATGAATCTGTAAACGAGTTCAGTAGCAAACAGGATTTGGATTTTTTTTCAAACGCTGTACAATTATATGTTTAAAATTTTATGTATGTTATCACAAAAATAGGAGAACATTTATTCTTAGATCATTATATTCTGCTGTAAATAATAATGCTGAACGCTGTCACGTTTCTTGATTATAAATAACATCACAATTTTTATTTCCTTTTAAGACGAAGTATGTGTGTAATAAATTTAATTTATCAGCTTCCTTGAAATCAATTTTCTTCTAACAATTTTAGCTCAAACTACACTTCAACTGACACGTTTGAGTAACAAGTATTTTTGTTTGCAACACTCTTTAGATTCTACATGCGTCTAAAATAAATGCTATTTCTGTTAAATTTAGAAAAAAAATCCCTTTTTAAAACTATATGAACTCTAAATATGTTTCCACGCCTTTTTTTTTTTTTTTTTTTTTTTTTTGCTGTCTGCCTTTTTGTTTCTAGTGCGTCACTCTCTGGTTTTGGATTTAATAAAGAAATCTTAATATCTGCTGAAAAATTGAATGTTTCTTTAATAATCACAAAAAATAATAAATTTTTCATTGAATAAACTCATCGTTTGGTCTTTTCCAAGGTATTTTTCAAAATAGCTTTCTATTGTAGAATATCGAGACAAGAAATTTTCAATCATGATGAAATTCAAATCTTTTTATTTTAATTTTGACAAATAAATTCAATTAGTAACTTTTGGCGACTTTGTAAAAAACTTCTCCCGATGACTCAATGCAAGAAATTTCGCCAACGAACGTGAAAAGACAAGGTTAGAAATTGTACGACTGGCTTGTAGACTTCTGAAATGACAATCGCAGAGAAAAAAATTTACTCGGCATTTTTATGAGGCTACCGATGTGGATTGGGAGTCTGGCAATTTCGGACAGTAGAAGTTCCATTCATTTTATTTTGAGAACTGCGGGAAAACTTAAGGTTTATTTTACTCATACTTTTAAAAAAGAATGTTTTTGTCTTTAAGTTCAAGTAGGAGCTTCTTTTTGTTTAAAAAAAATCTGTATAAAGTATTGTAATGGTCAGATAATTCGATCTTGTGATTCTAATGAATTTATATTTTAGACTTCACGGAGTCCAGGAAAAAACAATGGGATTTTGTTTGTATGTCACGTTCATTGCATATAATATTTGTTTTAGATTAACTATTTCCTATTTTAATTACTTTGTGAAAATGCATATGGCTTTTTATATTTATTATGACTCATGAATTCGCAACATCTAAATTTGCACGAAATATTGTTTAAGAAATATTCAGTGTTTACAAATGTGAAATGAATGTAATGATGCAGATAGGAAATTGGCTAATTACACTCATCAAAGTGAGAGATTACATTTAAAAGTCGATTTTTTTGCAAAAATATGAAATTTCTTTAAATTATATTCTTAATGTTTCAACAGTTTTTTTTTATAAAACCGTTTGAATTTTAAAATGTTTGGCAAATTACACTGATTTTTTTATTTGGATTTACATACGTTTTAATTCTATTTTACATCTTTGAAAACTAGTTTCTCAAATTCTTAGAATTTTCTTACAAAAAAATTCTCGCAAACTAAAATGCAGTGCATATTTTTTGCTCAAATTCGGCTTAATAATTCCTCAATATGTCCTGCAGTTTGTGACAAAGAAATCAAAGAATTCGTATTTTTATTTATTTATTTACCGGACTTAATTTATTTATTAACATCATTTCAGTCAACTTTCTTGCAGTCTTGTGGTCCCAAGCAGCTGCTTAGTCAGTCTAATCGGAAATGCACAATTTTTTTTAATACTTGGGGAGGGGGGACCCAATCGAATGGGGATTTTAGTTCAGAGATTTAATGTATCACATTGTAAGGATTTCATGCTTAAGTTCATCCATTCAGTTAGTTTTGAGTTAACATTCTTATATTCATACATATATAAACAAACATATCCAGAAATATAATTCGATAAATAATTGTTTGGATTTGGCGAGATCTAAAACGTAATATTTAAACATCTTCAATCAAAATTTTTTGACTTTTTCAATTTTTTTTAAAGATTTATAGTTATATTATATAGTTATATAATATAAGAAAGTAAAAGGATAGATGCTTCAAAAAAAAAAAAATCTACGAGTTTACAACAAAATCTTCTCACTTTCCTCTGTCGAATTCGGTCGTTTCTGTCCTTAAACCGTCAATAGGTGTTTCGAGGATTATAATAGCTGCTTTTCGCTCTTTACCAATTTCTTGAGTTTTTTTTTTTTTTTTTTTTTTTTTTTTTGTTCTGTTCTAATGTCAAAACTCGGATCATAAATGTTAGACATATTAGAAAAATGCGATTAAAAACAGACTAACTTCATTGTGCTTAAATATTGTTCTGTTTAAGAGCTGACTGATAATTGTGAAGAATTCGGAAATTTTTAACTAATATCAATCTGTTCATTGTTTTGAATTTCATTTTATTCATAAAATATATTTTTGTGCTAAGGAAAAAGAAAATTTTCTTTCAAGAGTATTATTTGCTAAAAAATGTTGATTCTCTGTGAGTTCTTCTTTAATCAATTATCTGTTTATCGTGATTTTTTGGGGCAAATTTATTAATTCGAGTCAAGCACAAGAAAAATTATACAAGTTCGGACAACCTTTATTTCCATTTTATAAAATATATTTTAAGCTTGGTTTCTGTTCCGTTTAATTTTGATACTTGACTTTTTTTATCCTACGATATGTTATTTTTCAAGTAGAAGTTTGCCATTGATATAAATTTTTATTGATACAAGTTACTTTTAATATTAAGTTTTACAAACATAAATTATCTCTGAAATGTGTTTTCACTAAATTCAGAGTGCTGATAATAATTTTGTAGTATCGAAAAAGATATGCATTTCTCTGAGTGTTTTTCGACAAAACATCTACCGATATTTAAAAGTTCTAACTTTTCATTTCCAATTTTAATATTTCGTTTCAATTTCCATTCCCATTAGCTTGCTATTGATTTTGAGTTTAGTTTTAGTTATATTTTAGTTTATAAAGCATCACTAGGGCTATTGTAGAACGGATCTCGTAATGCTGAACCGCGGTCAGATAATGAAGACGACACCTGAGCTGACACCCCCTCTCCAAATTTCCAGACCACACCAGTGGGAGGAATCCATTTTGAGAACTCTTTGATATGCCCCTGCTATATTTCTTTCTGGACCACGATTTCAAGGTCTCGGCTTCGGGACCAGATGGCTCCAGGTCTGGTGCACGCGTTGCCAAATGTCCTCCACATGTTCTAACATTTAGATGCTGAAGTATCGCCTTCGTGATCTGTCCTTATTCTATGTTATTACTTTATCTTATATTAGATGTTTAAAAGAATCCCACTGATTACAAATGGCTTGAGTAAATGATGATGGAAGGAAAAAATTTGTACGTAATGCAGAAGAAAGTTTAAAGTTTTTTTTTTTTTTTTTTTTTTTTTTTGCATACGTACTTGCATAATACGTATTTACATTGCTCTCGATGTCAGATGGGCTACATCCAAGCAGTACTTCATTACACGCAAGCATTCTTTATTCGCGCTTTCTATTCATTCATTGTTACATGCAAAAATTATTTGCAGACATTAAAACTGAGCCTACGAAAAGTCGTAATGGAATGAAGACACAAGAAGTAATTTCATTAGATTTAAATAGCCATATACAGGGTATTTATACAGCCAATGAAGGTGCATCAGTGACTGTGACCACGCTTTACAAAGGCTATCGTGAAATGGATGGATGTTACCAAGGGAAGTCTCACTCCATTTATTACTTATTTAAACTAAAACAAACCTTTAAGTTTATTCCTATATTCAAATTTTTGGACATTAATTAGTAAACAACAGCATTTGTGTGGAGGAGAGGCAATTATTGATATTAACCCTGTATCGTCAACGCGTTTATTCATGATATTTGAAAAAACGATAGAACTACGCGATAAATTATAGTATTATTTAATTCAAAAATATGTTCAGTTTCAGGCAGTCTCGTTTAATTTTTCATCGTTAACTGGCTGCAACTAATTTAATACAAACTTTGCCTAGTGACTTAACTAGAAAATTTTCTTTATTTTTCAGGTTGCTGTTCACATTTTCATTGTTCCTATTGACACATACCTCGGACGCATCCGTAAGTTGCTTCTGTTTTTCTTTCATTTGTTTTGGAAAATAATTTATCTCCACATTACGGAAATTTAATTTCTCTAGAAATACTTCATGTGAGCAAAATTAATAATAGTTTATCTTTAAGAAAATTGAAATTTTAATTCCTTGAAGTTTCTGTACATTTTAAACTTCGGACAGTTCTCTCTTCGGTTTTTTCGTGTATTTATGCAGTATCGCTCGCTTATGTTTAGCATGGTAGCATAGGGGAAGGAATCGAGAGTGACCTTTACGCTTCGTCCGATTGATAAAAAACTGTGTTATCTTACTCTAATACGCATAATCAGAATTCTGTTGCGACGAATTTAATTCCGAAATTAGATAATTTTAGTTTAAGGATAACATATTAAAGAAGTAATATATTCACAAAATCAGAATTCAAATTTCATTTATTGCATTTGAATTCATATACTTATGGATGGACAGGTTAAAAAGTCTTCTTGTTGACGGACGAATAAGAATAGTTTAAGAGGCGCAAGTCCAAAATAAATATTTCACGAAATTTCGAGCTTTTGTGAATTACTTAAAAGCTCTTGAGACCAAAAAAGAAATCATAATATCAAAAATCCCTTCATTATAACAACGACAGAAATTTAAATAAATGGAAATGAAACATTTAATTTAATTATGATACAAAAATGTGAAAATCTATGAAACTGGATTTTTACATTCCTTAACCATGCATTGCACCTGCGCATGCCAGAATTTTGGTTGCTGTTGTACCATTTTTGGCATCGCTGTGTGAATGTAATTAATGTATAATATGTTTCTTCGTGAAATATGTTTTCAAAACAAAGCAATAACCTTTTGTCTTAAGGAATAAAATATTTTTAATGTTTTCATTTGATATTGAGAAGGAAGTAAATATGTGTGGGAAAAAAGCAATAGACTCCCCACAGTAGGTATCAAGTTCCTATTGTTTATTATGGACTGTCAGTTCTTCCTCTTCCAGTAGTTGCTTTGTTTTTTACATAATTATCAAGCTTTTTTCATAGTTTTGGATGTCAGTATCTAATTACATTAAATAGATAATAATAATAATAAAAATATTAAATACAGATAAATAATATTTATAGCAGCAAAGGGAATAAAATATTCATTCTGATTGAAGGTTAACATGCCGACAATAGATGGCGACACTAAAAACCAGCTAGCAGTCTTTCAAAAACAAAAATAAATACATGTGAACATTAGTAAGTAGTACATAATAATAACAATAATTAATACTAAACATCTTATTGTTAATTTCAAAAATTTAATTAATTCAGGAAATGATAGTTTTTTTTTTTACTATATTTCATGGATAATACAAACATATCACAAATCTACTTATGAAATTTAACTGCTTCCCTGAGATTTATATAAATTAATGCAAATTATATATTTGTATGCTGATTTTAAAAGTCCGTTATTCTGAATTACATAAAGATTTTTTTATGAATGTCATAGCAAAAATTTTAAACTTTAATCTTTTTAAAAAATACTCCTATCTAAAATTTATAAAACATTCATAATTTATTAAAATTTACTTGAAAAATAATTAACCATTAATAAGTTTATTAATAATATAAATTACTATTATTATGATTATTATAAATTAAATAATAAATAAATTTTACTTTTTTTAAATGTATTCTTCAGATTTTGAAACCGGTTCAAAGTCTCTTTTTTTACATCTTGACAATAATTTTTCATCTTATTTACATTTCAAAGTCCTTAACATCGTTATTTCATGCATTAAATGTATTTGGGAACTAACTCTGTCACCGTTTTTCTGTCTCAATGCATCCAGAATTTTAAAATTTTCTTATAACATTTTTTTCCCAATAAAAATGTATATTTAGGACTAAAAATTTTTGAGTGACGTTTACGATATCAAACTATGATTTTTTTTTTTTTTGGTTCATTGTGTTTTCTTCTTTAATTTTTCTTTCTGTTAACCGTCTTATATCTAAGACGATGAATACACTTTCTTTCATTTCACTTTTCGATTAATGAGAAAATAAATCAAATTTGGCAAGCAATCGCCACTTTAATCTAAAGTTTTATAAATTCGCTCATCAATCTTAACTTTTTGTGCTAAGGCGAAGAAAAAAAAAAAAAAGAACTTGTTTTAGACCCACCAAATTATTATTATTATTATTATTATTGCTTATTGAGTGTTGTTCTTAAATCCATTTTTTGTATCACATTAGAAAAAGACAATTTTTTTATAACTGTGTAATCTTTCTTGCATCTTTCTAATTAAGATTTTAAAACCTCCACACATTTTCCATTTAATTTGATATTTATTTCATACTTTATTTTGATGGACCGAAAATTAAGGCTTTTGTGTGATTCTTTTAAAATTGTTCTTAGAGCTACAAGATTTGAAACGAGAATTTTATCATTATATGGCTGGGCAATATTTTTACTCTTCTCTTAGTAGAATCAGTAATTATTCTTCACTGAGATGAATTATGAGCGTAGGTGGAAAGGAAATGAATTTCTTGGAGTATATATATATATATATATATATATATATATGTTTTGAGAAAATTACTTGGTATTTTTTTTCTGGTTTTCTGTACTTAGGAAGTGTTGTTCTTATTTGCAACTAAATTTTTGTTTCTAAATTGCGAGTCGGAAATACTTTTTTTGAAAGTATTAAAAGAACCTTCTCAAACTTAAGATTCTTAACTTAAAATTCATAAGTACTTTGTGTCTAAAAATTTTCTTTTAAAAGATATAAATTATATAATTTATATATTATTAACTTAAAACATAAATATAAAGTTTTCAACTATACATTTTTCGGCTTCAGTGTTGTTTTTTGGCTTATGTGTAAACATTTCGGTTTCATTACCGATTCATTCATTAAAACCAAACTGATCATAAATCAAAAGATGCAGGAAGTTCCAGCGCAGATCATTTTAAAGGATATTTCCTTTTGTGTAGCATATATATAATTTATATTCCGATATGTTTATGCTTTAAAAAAACATTTACTCCTGACTTAATTAAGCTATCTTAATATTCGACGGTTTATTTTATATGTTTTTTCCCTTTGTTTTAAATGCCATATGCCTTTTCTATTTAAATTTTTTCTCGCACATTTATAGCCTTGTAGCCGCTTTTGTAACACAAACCATAACTGGCTATGCTGACACCAGAGCCAGTGCCCTCTGATGCCTGGTACAGATATGACTCAGTTCAGATCTAGGGATGGCGTGTTCTTATATATATCTTAAAATTATTCCAAAATTTTATATGTAAATTGTGTATAACGTAACTTGTAAATAAATAATTGTTACACTAATTTGGACTTTTTACTGAACCCGTTAATTATCTCACAGCCTTTTATCAATACACTAAAAACCGATTTTTTAACTTCTTCTCTCCTTCTTTTCTTATACGATCAGATCTCCGTGTGCAAACATTTTGACCTGTTTTGGATGGACAACAACATATCTTTAAGGCAATAACTGCTGTTATGAATTATTTTCATATTTTGATTCTTTTTAATGGCACTTTAAAGAAATGAGAAAAATTATCAAAAGTAAAAAAAAGCATAGAGAGAAAGTATTATAATTTTCTTCCTATAAAAACATTAAGAAATAAATTAAAGTGGACAGAAACAAAGGCCATTATAAATCCACCCATCGTTGATATCAGGTGCCTATATGTAATAAATCTCACTGAACTTGTTGCCGGTTTGTTAACGTTTTCATTAGGGTCTTTGCAGAAAAGAAAAATAAAATGATGAGATTAAAATAAAGCGTCTCTATCCAAGTCGTATCAATTAGCTCATTGTGCTCTTGGCTCTTCAGACCTTTCGAGTTAGTAGTGTCAAGGCTCTTGATGAGTGATAATTCTTGTTCCGTGACATTCATGGGATTTGATCACGGCATCTCTCGGGACATACTAATCACTGTAATGAGGAGAGACAGGCAATCATTATCACCCTCATCGTGAATTGTTGCTCCTTTTTCTTTTCCTTCAATTAGTAGTCATATAAATAATGGGGACTATTGTGAGTCATGTTCTGAAGGATGCTTTTTTTTCCCTCCTAACTTGAGAGCGATAAACATTTTGGATTAACCGTTATCGAAGTTTGTCAATTTTGTTTTAAATGATGTTGTCAGCTTGCTTTCTACTTGTGTATTTCTTAATCAGGGTGGTCTTATGTTATAATTTTCACTGATGTCGGTCATGTCCCTTGGGAGTTTAGTGTCGTATTCTTTTTCTGAAGGGAAGGTATTCATATCTTTACGAATAAACTGATGCTAATAAATATTATAGATGATTTATAAACAGACTTGTTCGGCATTTCTATGAAAGTGACATTACTTTATAGAAACATATCTTAGTAGGTGTCTCCAAATAAATGTGATTTGTTTATGTTACATTGCGGTGATGGAAAGTAATGAAAGGAAATTATTCGAACACAAATTCGGTTTTACTGGAACATTCTGAAAGCTATTGTATGCATGGTAAAATCTAATGAATACAAAGCAGCTTGATTTTAAAATTATATTTTAATATTTACAACATATTAGCAGATTCTTTGAGAAACATGTCCAATTCGCAGAAATGATTATAAAGTATGCAAAAGTCGTTAAAGAATAAATATAAGTGCGTATTACAAGAATGCGATAATTAAAACATAAAATAATTCGAAAATCCAAACGATAAATGAGTTGCGTCATTTAATGATGGCATCACTTTATAAAAATGCCGAACAAGATTCTTAAGTAAAAAGGAAATGGTCAAAATTTTGAACTCATTTATCAACAATGGCATACTTCTCTAAGAATGAATAATATGAACTAATAATTCTGCTTTATTTGTTTATTATCTCTATATAAGAATATTAGTAGAAATCTGTTATTATTTTTAGGAAAAACTATATGCTGAGCTAACTTTTACGTCACACATTTTTTTTTTTTTTTTTGCAGTATTCTTTTTAAAATATATTAATTATTGATGTTGTAATAATTTAATTTCAAAATTTTATTGCTTCTTAAAACTACAAATTAAAATCTAAAATTATAGAAATATTTACATTTTGCATGTATCATTAACATGTTAAAATAAATTAATTGCAGCCTATTCAAAATTGACAGAAATTCTGTTTACCTTTATGAGAATAAGACAAAGCTGAAAATCTTTAATGATCATATAAATTTATCTTGAAAGCCTGAAAGATTGTCAAAATATGTAAATATCATGAAAGGCCCATTACGACCACATCCGATAAATCCAATGGCTCTATGGTGTATTCAAGATTAGTACTGGTTTTGAGTAACATGTCCCGAATTTTCCAATATTTTGCCTATAATTAAATAATCCTCATTACAAACTGAAAAACGTTAGATTTGATTTTTAAAAGTTAGCGCCTGAAGAATTCATTTGAATGTTATTAATTTTCGCAAGCTACAGTTGTCATCTTTCCCAACTAACAGTTCCAAATTCTGCCGCTTAAGTGCTTCGGTAATCTTCCCTCTCATTTTATCCAATTCAGAAGTCAATTGCTATCTCCATGGTCTGTTTATCTACTCGAATAAAGCATTTCCCAAGTATGACTTTCTTTTTTGATCGCAAACGATGTCACTTCGTACGTCTCGTGAACTTTTTCCTGTAATGGTGCCAAAGTCATTCAACAAGTGGATGTATTGCATTAGTATATCTGTCGCTTTGATAGAAGAAATCAATTGGCTATCAAAATGATTCGGCTTTTTTGATCGACATTTTCCATTATTTTAAGTCACGTGCCTTGAGTTAGCGACTTGACACAAATTTCTGTTTTGTTTGAAATACGTCCCAATCTACATTAACTGCATTCTTATTTTGACTTCATATCATACAAAATACATTCTTCGTTTTTTAGTTTCTTTTAGCTGTGAATTTTTATTGGCGATTAAGGATAATGTTTACTGCGCTATCTTTCAAGACCTCGCACTAAATTGGAATCTCTTAGCAACGCCATGTTTGATTGCAGATAGTTCTTTTTCATGTTCTTTTTTCTTTTCTCCCCCCCCTCTTTTTTTTTTTTTTTTTTCTTTGAATCGCGCACGTATAAAGAATTACTTTTTATGTTAAGTTAAAAGCAATTTCCCCCCCATATTGATTGAAATTTTGTAACGAATGGATATATTTTTACTCTCAAATCGGAAGTAACTTGTTACTGAAATAAATGCTTCTTGCTTATTTCAAATACAATTAAAAACATTAAACATTAAAAATGTATTTTTTTTTACACATCGTGATATCAGTTTACAATACTGGTAATATAGCCATAATAAGAAAGAATCCGCGTCACCCTCGATGAAGAACGTAAGCTTCATATGATATTGATTCGATTGCATTAAACAGATGAATTTGAATAATATATTTCTTTAATAAAGTGAGTAGAAAGAGGTATTTGCTTGAAAACATTAAAAATTATCTTCAATTTATGTGTAAGAAACCTTTTTTTAATCTTATCATATACCATTTTTAATCTTATCAAATCCAACAAAATAAATTCAATTTCAAAAAATAATTCACATTCATTTTCGAATTTTAATAAATTATTTATTGTGTAAAAAATTCCATTTTAAGGACGTTTCTTTTCTTCCTCTTCAGACTTCATTTTGGACTTTTTCTTCTTCAAACTTTCATTTTCTAAGCTTTATTATTATTTTTTAAATATACCTATATGTAATATTCGCCTCTCTTATTATGAGATCTGAAAAAAATAATCACTTCTCTCTTAAATAAATTTTGCTCTAAAACATCTTTTGTATTTAGAGAATTATTTTCGGAGAAAAACAGAAATTTTTTGAGGACATGAAATTTGACGAATGTTTTTTCATACCGGAATTGTAATACAAATTAAAATTTGGATCACGACCCTGTAGGGCTTGACTGACTGTCGATCCGACTATTGATATGCATGTGAAAATGATAATTAAAAAAAACCATGCAACATGTGCAATTTTTAATGTGTAATCTTCTCGCCGAAACTGCAGATTGAATGACAAATTTTGGACGTATTTTGCGCAGTGAAACTCTAAACACTTTATATTGTGCCAATATGACAAAAAGTCAACGTCCCTGTTGCTTTTCTTGTTAACTAAGTGTAAAAATTCTTCCCTGCTCTTAAAAGTGGTGGAAGCTCTTTGGATCTAAAAGTCAGTTAACTTCGTGCTACATTTTTTGTAATGATGGCGTGAGTTGTTTACATGCGTGAAATGAGCAAAGGTCGAACCAACTTATAGCGCACGGTTCTCCCCCCACCCCAGCAAACTTTTTTCATTCATGGCATCCGATAAGATCTTCCTTCCATTATTTATTCATTCATTGGTGATTTCAATTTTATGGAACAGGTGCGTGTGCGATGTGCTAGCGCCACTTCGTGCGTGAGATAAAGGGATTAATAGTGCTTAATGGAGTTAATATTTGCGCTAAAGAGTTGGAAATCTTGTTTGAGATCTATTCATGATGGTGGAATAGATGCTTTTATTCTTTCTTTTTTAAGGATGCTGTTTCCAGTGCTTACCATAAGAATTCAAGCCGTGAAATGATACCAATTCTGCTCAACTTACTCGTTTTGTAGTGAGATACAATTTAAATTTGGAAGCATTCGTAAATAAATAAATATCTATATCATAAAGTATGTAAAGGAGAAATACAGGAATCATCATAAAATTAGATCTCGATATTTTAATAAATCACCACATTCTCACCACTAGTCAAGGATAACATTTTTGCAGTGACATCTGTCTACTTTGAATGTGATTGTCCCAAATGAGCTAGTTGAATGTATTTTGGTGTGTGGCTTCTTCCCTAAAAACTTCTGCCTTATATATATAATTCTGTCAATTGTACCTCGAACCTTCGATAGGTGTATGTCCGTCCACCGAGGATTTTATGAAAACGATAACTCAGATAAAAGATATTTGGTACATGGTTCCAATCTGACCTCATTGGATATCTATCTGTGTTTATCTTTCTTATGCTTTTTAACGTTTTAATTAGAAATTTCAGCAAGCTATCTGAAAGAATTTCAAAAGGAGATTTTTAAGCCAAAAATTATAAGCTACTTACAAATTTGGAAGAAAAGCAAGCAATGGGAGCATTGTATATGACATTTTTTATTTGCATCCACAAAATAAGGAATTTCTCTTGTGATTTTGGTATCCAAGTCAGAGGTTTAGTATATGTGACTAACTTATCGCTCAGGTTGGTACCAGAGCTTGACCAAGTAAGAGATTTAAGAGAGAGAGAGAGAGTAATTAATCTGATGGTTGCTAGACGTAAATGAATAGAAATAGTTTCATAGAAATGTCTTTCGCAATTGAAACTTGTCACTTTTAGGACCATATTTCCTATGAGGAGAGGAAGCAACAGTTGTACATTTTAACACCCTTTACCATTTTGCAGATATTTCTGAATTTGGTAAAACTGTTCGAACTAAGTTAACCGTTTATCAAGAAATCATATTTCCTGAATAAAATGGCCTTTAAAAGTTTCATCCATTACTTTTAATGTATTGATCTTAACTGTTAATTGATTAAGAAAGTTAGATTGATTGCTAGTTATAGTTAAATTCAATGAATTTTGTGGAACTAGACATAATTGTCAATTAATTAAGGAAATTAGGTTCACAGTTAATTATATTTAAGTTCAATGATTTTTAAGATATTAGTTATAACTGTCAATTAACTAATAAAGTTAGGTTCGTTGCTAGTTATAATTAGATTCAATTATTTCCAATTTATTAGGCATAACTGTCAATTGATTAAGAAATTTAGGCTCATAGTTAGTGATAGTTAGGTTCGTAAAAACATTCTAAACTTTTCCCGGCTTTTATAAATATTTTATGTATCTTAAGCAAGGTTTTATTTTCCAGCAAATTATTTTTCTAAGCTTCTTTAAAGTGAAGTGTTTAGTAAGTTCGAATGACACTAGTGATGGTTTTAAAATCGTCCTTCATTTGTTCGTCATGAATTTTCGTTTTCAGTTGCTACATCGCGGTTTGAAAAGAAGAAAAAAATCGATGTTTAACCTTACTTCGTTGTCTCCGAGTCCTGTTTTGATCCCTTTGAATTATACCCCAGTCTGCATCATAAAGTTTAAGCTTCAAGTAAGCGTCTACTTTTCCTCTTGGAGCGTATTTTTTACGAGGCAGCTGCTAAATTTTTATCTTGTTTCATCTCAATCAACCGGAATAAATGCCATTTTTGGTACTATTTGTCAAAGATGGGGCTATCTGATGGGGACTGCCTTCCTACCTTATAGACGCCTATGCAACAGATCTAGTATAAGGCTGGAATTTTATTCTTCGGGCGTGGTATTTCGTTCACTAAATTGTTCTGAAATTGTTCACCGATTTCCTCTCCAAAGCTATGGCTTGATGTATTTCCCAATTATTCCTTGGTCGCTTTTTATTATCGCTTTGATGTATTTATCGCAGTTATTCTGCTGTACTGCCACTAAGATCAGCATAAATTTTTTGCAATATTTACTATCAATTTAAGTTGATGCTTTATTTAAGAATTTGGAGCAGTGGTTTTATGAGCAGCTTTACATCTGATCCGACTTTTAAAAAGACTGTCGCATCGTATAATATATAATCTCTAATAAAATCCCATCCCTTCAATTATATTTGGTACATTTTTTGAGAGAAACGCTTTGCTTATAACCATTTGATATAGCGATAAAAATAAATTTTGTAACTTAATATTATTAGCTACATTATCATCTTTCTTTTTTATTACAATAAGATGTATACTTATGATATTTGTGTAAATTGTTCAAAAAACAGAATTGATCGCTAGTTCTTTGATGAATTTGTTGACATATGATTTTGATACAAAATTTAACTGTTATATTAAGAAGTAATGATGGAGGAAGGATTTTTTTTTTGTCTTGATCCCTAGCATTTTTAAGAACTGAAGGTAAAAATTTATGTAACTATTTATAATGAAAGTTTCATTCACTAGCAATAGGCAAATTGAATATGATGTCATAGTCACATGACAAACGTGGCCGTGCGTGTTAGTTAACTCTTTGCACTTTGGGTCGTTTTCGCGCGGACGAACCAACAACTCGAGACGTTTTGTAGCTTTTTGAATTTCTTACCTCTAACTTAAAATGATTACACACACAATTTAGCGTATAAAACTTTTATATTCACACACTTTATTAATCTTTAAACCCACACGCGATATTTCAAATGTCTGATGAGTTTTTAAAAAGAAACCCTAGCTATCGTCGTGCATCAAATTTCCTCAGCAAACAAAGTGGTGAGCGAGAGTCACCTCTCGAGCTGCGACATTAAATCATGTGGTGAGTGAGCGATCACCTTTTGAGGGCAAAGGGTTAATGACTAACAGGATATTTCTCTCTAATTTATAATAATGTTATTTTGTAAAAATTATAAAATGAGATGAAAAAGCAGAGATTATTTAGCAATGCTTCATATTTTCAAGTGTTCCATAAAATCTAATAAATGTAAAAAATTTTGTAGCAATTATTTTGCATAGTCAGAAAATGAGTTTATGGACTAGATAGAAGTAGAAATTTTTTCCCCCGATCTTTGTAATCGTTACAAACATGCTTTCCTTCTTCTTTCTTCTCAATTTAATAGCAGCCAATGCCATCTATTTTTGATGAGATGTACTAAAATTGAAAAGAATGCTGTGTATCTGTACTGTGACAGAGATTTAAAATGAACTTAGATGTTTGTTTTGGAATTTAAGAACACTTTAATGATTTGTGACCAAATTGCCAAATCATGCTTAAACGGGTTAAATAGCCGAGTTATTTCTTTCAGAGTTCCATTTTTAATTTTGTTATTTTCTTAGAACATGTCTTCTTAAAAAATATTTTGTCTACAGATTCGACACCACAAAAGACACGTCACACACCATAAATTCCCCGATGGCAATGTGACTGTTGGGTTGCATTCCAGTACAATAGATGAGGGACCCTGGAGTGATTGGAGTGAGAGCAGTGAGTGCACCAGGACGTGCGGAGGAGGAGTTGCTTTCCAAACCAGAACGTGCACTAGAACAATGTGAGTAACATATGATGTTTTTAACTATCCCAATTTCTTTTTTTTAATAAATTGGAACCTTGCTTAACAAGTATAATTTGTTTCGAAATGTTATTCGTAATACGAAACTGTTTTTCACCTTAAGAATCCGTGTAAATAATGGTTCCATTTCGAAAAAAATAATGACACAAATTTATATTAATGTAATTTATTATTTACTAGCCGTCTTTGGCGACCAGCCGGTTCGCCAATATTAATGCTCGTTTAAATTTTAATAATTAAATATTTTATGTAATTCCTACTTTAATAGCTTCTTCATCAAATATTTTAAAGCTTCAAATTTTGATAGTCATGTAATTCACTCATAATAATATAAAGTCCTTCATCCATAACATAATATGTATCTCCCTAATTTCCTGTTAGTTCCGGTAGAATTTATGCTTAAAATTAAAATGGAAATGACTAAACTGCAATTAATATAATAATATTTTTTACTGAAACAAAGCATTTTTTTTAATAATATGATTACTGATAATAGAGTCACTCAGCGTTTAAACTTTATGGGCACTAAAGAATATCTTTCTTAATTTATGTAATATATGAAGAATTTGTCAACAAAATTTTCTCAGATTCATCATGAACTGATCGATTAATTAACAATGTTTAATTTTAAATGCATCAAACTTTAAGAAAATAAAATGAATCGTTTAAAATAATCGGCCGAAAACAGGTTTAAAAAACTACTTAAAAAACGATGTACTTAAAACTATAAGCATATACAAAAAAATATATAACTAACATAAATACAAATTAATTACAAAAGCATGCAACTAACATAAAAATAATTTAAATAATTGAAAACAGGTTAAAAAAATCATTTAAAAAACGATGTACTTAAAACTATAAGCATATACAAAAAATATATAACTAACATAAATACAATTTATTTACAAAAGCATGCAACTAACCTAAAAATAATTTAAATCATCCGTTGATAACGGTTGTCATGGCAACAATCAGAATGCGCATGCGTGAATTTTCTTCGCCAGCTCCGGTAACGCAAATGCGTGAATTTTTCTACGCCAGTTGGGGTAACGCTATGCAGATTATACATTTTTTATTTCCTTTATTCTGTGTTATTTTAATTCAAAAGTACTTCAGAATGAATCTGAAACATGGATTAATTAACAATGTTTAATTTTAAATGCATAAAACATTAAGGAAATAAACAGAATCGTTTGAAATAATCCGCCGAAAAATTTTAACCCTAGCCTCATTACTGTTGGGAGAAAAAAAAAAATTGAAGCTTTACTCATTTAGTGGTGGGGAAAAATGGAAGATTTTTTTGGCGGAAAAGTTGGCGGTGGGGAAAATGGAAGATTTTTTTGGCGGGAAAGTTAGTTTTTAATTAATAATTAAAATTCTAATTAAAATTTCAAAAAAAGGGACCCCAGGTGCACATTCCCTACCTCTAAGGTAGACATGTACCAAATTTGATAGCTGTATGTCAAATGACCTGGCCTGTAGGGCACCAACACACACACACACACACACACACACACATTGAGCTTTATTATAAGTATAGATAATACATGCTTTTTTTTACAAGGCGATTGTCCGAAGACATTTGCTTTTGGTTATGCTTCAAATTTTAGCTGAAATGAGTCACAGCATTATTATTTTAGAACACCCATCCACTACCTTATAACAGTGATGTTTCTGAACGTACGATGCATTAATTTTTCGTAATTTCATCATCTCCCTTAAGGTTGCTGATCTATTGCATCTATTATTTCTCCCTCTCCAGACCAAATTTCCTACGCAGCTTCTTGCTGCCACACAGAGTGTATTTCTATAAGCTCTCCAGTTGTTCTGGCTATGTTCTTCCAACAACTTATTGGTGCTGTTGCTCTGCCTTTCTAGCTACATAATTTTGACCAGAGACATATCTAACCGATTAAGACTCCACAGGCACTTGTACAAACCCCTCTTGAGTAATAATGTTCGACAAACTATTCGGCCATTATTTCTTCCATATATGCTTCTATAATTTAGATATAAGGGTTCTCTTCAAACAAGCGTTCAACACAGACTCGTACAAACTAACTCAGCATGTATGTGGTGCCACAGTGTCTCCTTGTAACTCGTTCTGCAAAAAATTAAGCGTGTCATTTTTTAAAAAAACATTTTGTTTTGCTCTTTAAACAAATCACTTGCTATGTGAGGTGCTCGTTAAATAAGGTTTAACTGTATGATGGATAATAAGATAGAAAACATTCGGAAGATTATAACGAACGCTTTCAAAAACAACTGCAAGGTGTGGCGGGTGGTATGAAGCTTATAGAACTGTATGCTACTTCCATCTGTTGGGCGGCATGCAGTACAAATGAGATGCAAGCTCAATGGGAACAGTTATGAATTTATTAATCGGACATAAGAGAATATAAATTGAAACAGAATTGAGAAGCATACATTTTTATACTTTCTAATCTTTTTATTTTCTATACACGAAATTTGTGTTTTTTGAATTTTTGGTAATGCTTTCCTTAATTCTTTTTTTTAAAGAATCATTATATTATTGTATCTAAAGAGATATAAAATATTATGTTTGCAATAAAAATCATGCAAGAAGTCGTTATTTATTGTTATATCTCGATAAAAAAATATTTAGAAGTATGGGGAAGTAGTAACTTCATTTAGATGGCTGCCTGTAAAATTCCTATTTCCATATTGAGTACCTTCAATTGCAATAAAAGTTATGCAATAAATAAAAAAAGCAGTGAAATTAATGCTTTTAATATTATTTGTGGTTTATAATTTAAAAATATGTTTTAAATTTAAACAGCATTTCATTAAAATTAGAAAAAATTTGCAGTAAATAATGCTGAATGCTTAAAAACTATCCCAGTTTTCGAGAATGTAGCTAATTTTGTACTTTTTATATGCAAAGAGTATATTTTACTTACTTTTGTATTATTATAATAAATAAAGCTAATTTCTGTAAATTTTGTGGCCAATCATTAATTAGCTTATGAATGTTCAGGCAATGAACATCGTCTTTGAAGAATATTTTTCATTAACCGATTGCCCACGTTATTTTTTTTAATGAAAACAATGCAATCATTTTGCATCATTGCTGCTTAAATATAATTTTATGTTTGATATTGTATTTTAATATGTTAATTAATAGCATTTGAAAGATTTGATCATTATTAAGGCTGCTAAATTAATTAATATTTTTAATACATAATAAAAATTATTTGAATAATTTTTTTCCATAAATTTTATATATCTATATGGGACTAGGAGAAATTATTATATACTTTGTAGTCCGTTTTAAAACATTTAATATTATTTATTTATTTATTCATTTTATTTACAACATTAATTTCTGCTTTGTAATCTTGGATGTAAGAAACAATTTGCAATGGATTTTGGACGAACTTCTTGATGAGCTGAGATTCGTCATGGAGCCGTCTATCGGTAATAAAAGTTTTTAATGAATTGAAAAATTTGTTTCAAACAGACAAACAAGCAGACAGACAAGTAAGCAAATTAATATTGCATTGCCATGCAATTTTGATGTATGTTTAAAGAAGTCTTTGGCTCATCAGAAAAGTTAGTTTAAAATCAATTGCAAAGTTTTTACTAAACAGACAAATAGACATAGAAGGCGAGTTAATGAAAACATGTTAAGAAGCATTAAACTGATAAGGGTGGGTGCATTTTCAAAATGTTGATTTCTTAAAGATTATTTCAAACTTTTATGTCATAAAGACAACTATATATAATGAATTTTTTTCAAGTATTTATGGATTTTTTAATTGATTATTAAGAAAATTAATTACTGGAATTAAATTAAATTTTACTTTTATAGTTATTTATGTTCTACATTTATCAGTAATTTTAGAATAATTTTGCATTTTTCTTCCCATATTTTAAAATATAATTTTTAGTTTAAATAAATTGCGTATTTTTTCATTATTATTATTATTTCAAAATAACTGCTATAGGAATCTTGTTTCTTATTTCTTTAAGTTTATACCTTTTTTTATTCAACATTTTGGCATTTCCTGATTTTAATATACATTTCAAATAATTCTATTAAGGATTTATTTCTTTTATTATTCAAATAATGAAGTATGTATATATTTTTCTATCAGAGAAAATGGATTGCCAGTATGCACCGGGCCATCCAAGCGATACCTGTCCTGCAATATTCAGGTAACTCATTTCCTGCCATCTCCATCTGATATATAAAGCATCTGATATTTTCAGCCTGTTCTTTATTGCATTGTCAAAAATAAAGAAGTGCATGCATCTTCTATCTTATAATGACGTTTTGGATAATCTAGGGCTTGATGATTTTAATAAAAGGGAGGGACCAGTTTCAATAATTTGTTAGGTTTGGAAGGAGGAAACTGCCCTCCGGTCCTTCGAAGAAGTAACTATAAACAACTACTCCAATCCGCTCAAGGCTCAGAAAAAAATCTGAATGATTTTGCGACAACATTGACGGGAACCAAGGTCTACACTTCTCTTGTGTAATGGACCATCCTAAGAACCATCACAGGCAGTAGTTCTACGTGTACCCTCTCTTGTGGCATGGGAAATGTCTGTGCGATATTCCTGTTCATGCCACACTCGTGATAGGAATATCTTTAATGAGTCCAACACGTCAGTTATTCTCTGCTTCAGTTGCTGTAAGTCCTGAGGAAGCGGGGGCGAGAAGACTTTGTCTTTAAGAAAACGCCTTAGGAAAAAGTCTGAGTGGCCAAGAAAACAATTGCATATCTTTTGGGAAGATCTGTGGTGGGGTAGACGATCGTTTAGGTATTGGCGTACATTGGTATGCCTATGATTTTTCTAGATTCCATAAAAACATTTTGCGAATTTTCTCAAACTGTTCTTATTGAATGTTCTTCTGTTCTTGCGGGTGTTCTTCCTGGCTTGGATTTCTTCCATAAGTGGCAAATTTCCTGAAACTATTTCACTCCATGTTCGATGCGGTGACTCCAAACCTAAATGTAACTCGGGTGAAAATGTTTTAAACGACGATAAATGAAGATATTTAGGCATATTCCAAATCACAGAAAACTTTCCTCCGCATGGATGGTGGCATTTTCTAATAACGATAAATCCTTGACGGCCTGATTAAACTATTATCTTCATATCTGCCTGGCAAACAATTCATTGTAAGAGTCTAGAGCTGAATATCGAACCCTCGAATGATCAGCGCAGGAGTAATTCAGAACTCCAAATTCAGTCTGGCGTGCTTTAACAATTTCAATCAAAGACATCCAAAAAATCCAGGAAATTAAAATCAGCTTAGTCGTTGAGGAAATGGCTGTGCCGCACTCTGACAAAGATCTTGAAGTCATATCAAGTAAACTCGCCAAGAATATTAAATTACTTGAAAAATTGCTTATCCAGTGGGAAGTCCAAATAAACACGGGCAAATGTCAAACCCTATACTTCCCCTGGAAAAGAAGCCTTCCACAACCACTAAAGTTGTTTCGAAAAGCTATACCAAGAGTAATGACACAGTTTAACTTGATGTCACCCTGAATAAACCCTTAACTTTTAAAAAACATGTTACCAAAATTAAAACAACTGTAAAGAAGTTAAGTCAAGCTTTAACCCATTTTAAATTAATATCTGATCCGAGGGACCTGAAAAATATGAGAAACTCAAAACTTTTTCAGAACAACGAGCTTCTAATCTCCGCCCCCTAATTTCATATGAATCATCTATTTGAGCGACTGCTACAAAGGCCCACATCACAGCACTAGAAAGATTGTAAAATGTGACGTTTCGGCAAATCAGTGACATAGAATGGTTTGTTAGAAACTGTGAAATCCGTAATGAACTCAACCTTTGTAATATTGCAAGAATTCCATCAACTAGATTCTTTGAGAAAATAGATAAAAATGACAACATTCGCGTAATTAAAACATTGACAACATCGCCATAAGAAATTGATTCAAAGTTTCCAAAGAACACCAAGAGACCTCGAATCAGAATTCACTATAACTTTACCACACCAACTTGACTCTGGACCATATTTGAAGAAAAAAAAATCTAACTTGACTCTGGATCAAATTTATCCCTGTCAAATTCATCCTAATTTTTTCCTCTGAAATGTTAGTTATAACCAGTGTACTATTTTGTGAATGTGTTCAACTAAATACAGCCTCTCACTTTGTAATCTCAATGCTTAATTAATATCCATATCACCTGTTCAGTCTGGATATTAAGAACCTTGATTTCAAGAACCAAATCGGCAAATCAGATGGCGGCATTTTGATAATAATGATGCGAACGCTTTACTGGCGGCTATTTGGCTATTTCCTTACTGGATGGATTTTCATTGTTGCCACATAAAACATTTTATTTTTAGAATATATCTGTTTCGGCTAAATTAATTCAATTACAGAATTCGTACTAGGCTTGCTATTCCTTTTATCCCATTCAGTATGAATGGCCCTGCATTTCGGATGGGTTATTCTTAAAGCTCAATTGATTAAATTGGCAATTATAAATTATTTGATCGGTTTCAACAAAAATATTAACTGTATAATAAGCAAATGAAACGGTTCAAAGATTTTTTGCTAATGCTTTTCTTTATATTCTATTCCATTTAAGATAAAATGAAAGAAGCGTGTAATAATTCAAGAAATATACATTATGTCTAACATATTAATCGTGTTTATAGCGGATTTTTAACCATTTTTAAACCACCAAGAGAAAAAGTGTCACAAATGAAAGGATGGTAACTAAAAAAAGATTTCTGTTTTCAGAAACAAAAGAAAATTTTTGAAATTTAATGTAACATATTTGCTATTTTTAGGATTGTCCCGAAGGCTCCAAAGATTTCCGTGAAACGCAATGCGCCAAATTCGATTCCATTCCATTTGGCGGGAAATATTTCAATTGGATTCCATATAAAAAAGGTAGTGCTTACGATGCCTGTTCTGCGTTTCTTTAAAATTTCAATGACAAAATAAATTTTGTTCTAAATCGATAATATTTCGTAAAATATTACTATTTTTAAAATATCCGCCAAGTTAATTTCAGAAATTTTCATGACTCTCTTTATTTTGTATTGCAAAAATTTGTACCAATCTCTATTAATATTTATCCTTATTTAATACAAAAATAATAGTAAATTTAATTTTTGAATATCTCATTAATTGTATTCATTTATAAATTAATACATAAATATTTGTTAACAATAATTTGAGCTTAAGTTTCAGCAATTATGATGTCATCGATCAAGGAAAATTCTTATATTAAAATCTGAGTTTAAAAGTATTATTTTTAAAAATTCAAACAAAAATATGATTTTCCTATAGCAACTTTAAAATAAACCTTTCCTTTAATGTAGTGCCTCCGAATCAAATATAATGTAGAAAGCGAAGTGAAATTAAATCTTTCTTTTTAATGAAATATTAAAAATTTGTATAGAATTTTTTATTGTTATTTATTTTTTGTATCGGATAAGAGTATACATTTATCTTATGTAGCAAAAAATAATTAATTATGTTTAGTACATTGATAGATTAAATGAAAATTGGAAGAATTAAATGCATATTGAAATTGAGAAAGACATTTTACCGAATATGATATTTCTTTACATATTTCCAAACATTATTAGGTACTTAAAAGTTCTTATAACTATACTTCATTGTACTATTGATTACATTTTGTCCGAAGTTTCAAATCGTTAATTGTGTATCATTTAAAAATATTTGGCATCTAATGCATTTAACTTTGCACTAATTAGTTATTTTTTTTTTCGTTGCTATTTGAATTTTTAAAAAACAAATAGATAGCTGATTTTTTAAATTATTATTTAATAGTTTCTTGTTATTTTTAAAATTAGAAAGAAAAATTAATCTATTTCTTTCTAATCGTAATATAAATGAAAGTCGTGTTTGTATATAATTTATGTGTACATGTATGTTCCACATTCCCGCCTTAATAATGGGTCGAATTCAATAAAATTTTGCACACTATATTATATAAAACATGAGAAGGAATACTGTCGAATTTTCAAAGTACAAAAATTAATTAAATACTCGATTAAATAGAAATTAACATTTCTGTCCTTTTTTTCGCTTTGTATTATTATCATAGTTAAAAAAATTCTTTTATTTTAAAATGTATTTTGTCCATGTTTTTATTGGTCTTAATCTAGCGATTTAACTAACTTTAAATCAGTCATTCTAACGGAGACAACCTTCCTTATTCTCCAATATTTGTTAATAAAATTTGCAGCACTAATATAACAAACATAATAAATTATGGAGAGAATTAGCGATCAGTAGTTTTTAAAAGTCGTATGGTTCAATTGATTTTCTAATTTTAATTAAAAACAGACGATAAATGGATTTTGTGTATTTTAATATTTTATTATAAAAAAAGTCGTTTTTACGTTAAAATATTATGCATGAAAGGATTTTAAAACCGATCAATGCCTGTTTTAATAATTAGTTTTTAATAAAAAAATTTACTTTTTAGGTTTCAATGAGTGCGAGCTCAACTGCATGCCGAAAGGTGGAGATAAATTCTATTACCGGCATTCCCAGGCGGTTTTGGATGGGACAAGGTGCAGAGAAGATTCCTTGGATGTTTGCGTTCAGGGAGTCTGTATGGTAAGCGACAAAATCGCGTATCATCTGATTCTTGATGTGAACGAACTGCCTTTGTGTGCTAATGTAGGCCGGATCGCAAGCTCTTAAGTTTAAGTAATGCTTATAAAAAATTGATTTATTTCGAAAATAAGGTATAAAAAAACAAGAATAGTGACAAAGTTAATAATTTCTTTCTGATATATTGGTATTCTCTGCCATCAACTTTTCTTTGAATAATTCTTTGCTGTAATATTTCCCTACTTTGACAGGTCATTTGTCCGTAGGGATTCATTTCAACGATGAATGAAGGTCAAGTCACGATTCGTAACATGCGAATGCCGTGATTCATTGTTTATAATTATAGGATATTAGGAATTATAAAACTGAACTACAAAATCTTTGATAAAAATGCATTTAAAACTCAACTTCGATTTTCTGATACTATTAATCGCATACCAGGAATTAATCGCCAAACAAACTTGCTAAGAATCACACGATGAATTCAATAAAAATGGCAAATTCCCACGAAAGATTAACATTTCATAAGTACATCCATTCATTCATTGAGCACCAATGTCATACAAGGTTTTCTCTAGGACAATACCTTTATTAGAAAGTATGCGATAAAATTTTGGGAACCACACCCGCTGCTTTTTCGATATATTTTTAAATCGGCCAAACTACTGTCCTGTCTGCCTTTCCTCTGTAGAGGTAAGAGAATATAATCAGTTTGCTACTTAACAACATAGTATTTCTCTCAAATTATTGTTTCTCAAAATTTCTTTTCTCTTCCTTATTTTAGATATTAGCTAATGAAAAACTGATAAAACATGAAAAATAAAAGTAATATAATGTACTTATGAAATGTTAATCTTTAAGACTCTATTAGAGCAAAAAATATCTGAATAAATATTTTAAAGAAAAGAAATTACCGTGTCTAATTTTTTTTAAAAAAATTAATAAATTCTATATAATGTTTTTATTTAGATAGGTTAAATGTATGCAAAAGCTCATTTTGGACAGCGGGCTATGTTTTTCGTCATCCTTCTTAATTTTCGAAATGAAATCCGTGATTCGTTTCTAAGAGAATTTTGAACAATCTTAGATAATAAAAACACTACCCTTTTACTGCAGATTCACTTACTTCCATGAATATTTTACTTTCGTTCGCTCTTCATTTTGCTACTTACGATATAGATAAAATACTGTATACAAATATTAGATTTTGATTTTAATGTACGTTTGCTGTTGAGATTATTCTAATGATGTGCATCCATTCAACGAGACAGGCTGTTGGATGCGACATGATGCTGGGCTCTGATGTCAAGGAAGACAAATGCCAGGAATGCGGAGGGGATGGAAGTAACTGCAAGACCATTGAAGGCGTGTTTGATCTAAAAAATCTGCAAGTAGGTAAGTTTAAGATCATTTTATCTATCTTCTATTTGTTGACACACTTGCTTCTAGTTTTGTAAATGCTTGTGGATTATACTAAAGGCACATATTTTATATCCAGGAAATATCATTATTATTATTTTAAATTTGGCATTCTTTTCTTTATTATGTTTCTCTAAGCTCTTAGACATAGAGCATTATTTCAGAAAGGAGGTTGTTTCATATCTTTAAATTGCATTTCTAAATTAAGTTCAGTTCAGTTATATTAATGTCCCAGTTTGAAGTAACATAAGGACTATTTTGGGACGGATCACACCATTTTGAAACGTGTTTTGATGACGACGACGATACTTGAGCCGTAATAGAAGTATTTTTAATAAGCATATATTTCTGTAATCAGTGGCGAAACTTTGGATTTTGTAAAATAGGCTGTTTATTGATTCATTTACAAGTCTTTTGGATAGAATATGAATTTGATTTGCTCCAATGGAAATTTCTATGTTGTTTGCTTGTGATTTCTTATAATCACGTATACCAGTACTGTTAATTGATTTCCATCCATGCTTTGTATAATATTTTAATGGTGCTTGTAAAACTATATTTTGGAACAAATGAAAGTGCCTATATCTCATATAGACGTGTTATTTTAAAATATCTTGGTATAAACCTTTTGAGATTACTCAACAGTTCCAGATAAATATTTACCGCTGTGCAATGGTCGTAATTCAAATAGCAATGCTTTTTTGAAGCCTGAAATTAACAAATTAAAGAAGAAGTAAAAGAGAACAAATGAATTTTAAATACATATTTTATGTACAAAATTGCAGACAGTGCTATTCTAAACTGCAGTTGCTGTCAGCCCAAGAATCACACAGTTTCTTAGCTAAGTGAATAATGTTGTTCAAACCCATGTGAGTTTCTTTCCCTCCTTCCGAAATATCATCAGCGTCTTAGCAAATTAAATGACGCACTGTTAAGTTAATTAAGTCGTATACAGTTAAATTTTCGTGCCTTTATTATATTTGGCTTTAAAAGTGACACAGACCAACGTTTTGTTTCTACGGCGCTGTCTACGACCAGTGGCGTAGTGAAGATGTGCCTTGATTATAGTGCGATTTGTTTCCGTGGTGCTGCCTAAGATCAGTGGCGTATTGAGGATAAGTGGCGTGCTCACTATAATATGATCCCCCCCTCTAATCGTCATTATTTGAGTTACATGAGTAACTGGCATCCGGGACATAGTATTATTGTTTCAGCATGTGTGGCATTTCTCTTTAAAAAGTGGCTTAAATGCCTCTAAGACCGGTATATTTGGTATCTATACTCTCCCTCTTTCCCCTGGTTCCTGTGCCACTGTTTGAGATTTGTACTTTGGGCATAGAAAGCCCTTTATCAGTTTCTCCTCCATCTCTACCTACTGGCTTTACATCGCCCTCTTAGTAATTAACAAAAGTTCTGAGCTTTTCTCCGCAACCGCAATTACAACAATCCTGTGAATTACGTCTTCTTCAAAATCGATGGCATTATCATCGGAAACAAGATTCTTGTGTTTCAATGTAATTTTCGAATGCATTTATCCCTTATAAGAGTCACGTCGAATGGAAAATTATCTGTACCATTTTGCAACTTGAATTACAACCATTTATTTTATGATGATTATTACAAGAAGTGGTTCTTTGTTTTAGTACCATTTCTTTGTTTTTGATTGTTTACTTATTTATTGTTCTTTTCAATGTTAAAGCGCATACTTATGCTTGGTTAAAAAAAAAAGAATCGTAATGAAAATCGTGAAAAAAAAAACATATATTTCTTTGTAGGCTACAATGACATCATTTTGATACCCACCGGAGCTACTTCCATCAAAATTAAAGAACTGGAACCTTCAAATAATTATTTGGGTGAATACTGATTTTTATCTTACTTCAAAGAATTTTTTCCACTTTTACAATTTCTTTTCTTAAGATTCTTTTATTAATAATTTTTTGATTGCGCCATTTAGCTATAAGAAATTCAACTGGCTATTATTATTTGAATGGAAATTGGCAAATCGAGTTTCCCAGAACTCTGAAATTTGCTGGCTCTCACTTTTATTATGAAAGGGTACCAAGGGGCTATGTTGGACAAGAATCAATTGAAGCGCCCGGTCCCATAACAGAACCTATATATATATCCGTAAGTTATTATATATATATTTTTAAATTCGATCTGATAACGATTTTTATTCGAAAAATATCTAAAAAGAAATAAAATTATCGTTTTAGCTTTTGTATCAGCAAAAGAATTTAGGTATCAGCTACGAGTACTCTGTTCCACTTGGAATCAGTAATACTCAGCCGGACAACTATGTATGGGTCTATTCGAATTTTGGTGCTTGCAGTCGATCTTGTGGCGGAGGTAAGGCTTAAGCATTTTATACTTGTATTTTCAAACGCATTTGATATTTTATTCAATGATGCTTAATATTGATTGCTTAACAAAATCCATGTTAAGCATGACTATAATAACTTTCGCAAAAAGTAAGAGTGTTGTAAATTGTTTAGTCTCAACCAAATACAGGCGTTATTTGGTTTAGCACAATTTTTTTTACCCATTTCGGCACTATAATCGAACCCCTCATGCTCTGTTTTTAAATGGATTCCGACATTTTCTCCGGATGCTACTAAGGTGAAACAGGGTTACTTGGTACAAATTGTTTCCAACAATCTTTTTGCAGATGTACCCAATGTAGAAGTTGTTGAGTGAATTCATATCGATAAAATCATATCATGGTTGAGACACTGATGGATGAACAAATGTGAACTCACAAAAAGGCCAGATTCAGGAAGTGGATTCAAATACAGAAGAATAAATGATCGGTAAAACTAAATTCTTTTGGAAAAGGTTTCTGTTGTATCGATTGGCTTTATATGGCTGCCACTATCGAATTTTGAGCTCTTACTTAAAACTTATGCATATACCTTTGGATTAAAAGGTATCAATGTTGATTGTTAGCAAATTTTGATTTCGACAGGTTGCGGCATAACGACCAACATAAGACCGATAATCACTTAACTAAGTTTCTTTTCCACTCCGTTTTTTTGCTAATTTAACAGAGAAAAGGTCGAAATTTTATTTTTTATTTATAGATTTCCATCCTGAGACTAAAAAACATGGCCTTTCATATTATAAAAATAATTTAATTCTGAATATTTATATTTTTTTACACAATGCACTTATTTTTTAATTATGCAAATATTTTTTAGGCTCTGAAATGTAAGACTTTAGTTTAGTTATATTAACGTCCCGTTTTAAAGAAACATTGAGACTTTTGGGGCGGACCTCGTCATTTTAAAATGCGATCAGATGACGAGGACGATACCTGAGCTGGCACTCCCTCTCCAAACTTCCACACCACACCACTGGGTCTGAAACATGAGAAATGACTGAGAAAGATAAAGGGATTCTTTCGATATTTGAAAGAGGAATTTCAAGGAAAATATATGAGGCATTAAACCTGGTAATTGTTGGATAAAAAAAAAACAATTCAGAAATTTACAAACTATATAAAGAGCCAGATATTATTAAATTCATTGCGATACAGAAGAATGAATGGGCAGGACACTTAATAAAATTGGGTGACCACTAAAAAGATCTTTTTGGCTAAACCATCTGGTACTCGAAAAAGAGGGCGACTAAAAACTTAGGTGGATTGATTGCCTGGAAAAAGACTTTGAAACGATTAAGGTGACAAATTGAAAAGCCAAGAATGAAACGGCATGGAAAGGAACTCTGAGAAAGGCCTGAGTTCCTCCGGGATTGTCACGCCAGTGAAAAAGAAGAAGAAAGAATGCTAGAAAAAATGACCATGTCAGACGGCCCTAGAGTCCATGCCTTACCAAACCACCACCAACTTGAAACAAATAGTAAAATCATCTTGAGCTCTAGTATATACATAGTATCGTTCATCCAGCGCAGTCTACTTTTCATTAGAGAAAGTACTTCCATTTTAGAGAATGTTTAATCCTTGCAAAACTAATGAGATATCGGAATATATTCAAACGAAGGCAATTTTTAAAAAAAATCAGTCATAAAAATGTTAAGAACATTAATACATTCATTTAGAAGGTACAATTATGAAATGCTAACCAAACATTTTAAGATGTTAGAATTACAAATTTATACTATAATGTATATAAATGTATTTAGTTGTAGAATTGTAAGTTTAGCCATCGAAGATGCTCCACTGTGTTTGTTTCACACAAGTTTTTTTTTTTTTTTTTTCCTTTTTGTAAAATTGTTACTTATTATAAATAAGAAATTTTTCTCTCATTCTTTGACTTCCATTGCCAATTTTCACCTCTCATTTTCTTCCTGAAAATTCTAAAAATTGCATTTAGGTAATACAAACATTCAGATTTTGATACTTTTAGAATTAATGGTATTATAAATCTGAGAATGATGTTAACATGCTATATGCGGCTGGCTGGATTACTTTTAATTACTATAAAATGTGGACATTAATATTCTTAATTAGTAATAATTTTGATATGTTTTTTCTTAACGCATTTTCATTTGCGTTTAGGTATCCAAACAAGAAGTGTGAATTGTGCCACTTCGTCATCCTATGAAGTTGTTGCGGACTATTTATGTGATGTTGCCTATAAACCGCCTACTAATCAGACCTGTAATTTGATACCGTGTGCTGCTCAGTAAGATCTTATTCTTTTCGTGATTTTTATCTAACAGTAGAAACTGCAGTTAATTAATCTAATTAATGAAAAAATAATTGCTTCTTAATGTCAATCCTTATTTATAATTGTGAGGAAATGGGGAATTTTTTTCTGTTATTATTTCAAGGCTCTAAAAATATTCAATATTATCATATTTAATTTTTATAAAACTACAAAATAAATACTTGCTCCATCCAATTTAAGTTTTGTTTGTTTTGCATCTTTCAACATTTGTTTGTGTTAATATTTGTATTTGTATACATCTTTTATCATTTGTATTTGCACGGTTTCCAAATTGAAAACGATAAATTTAATGTCATACGATTGTGTTTTACCCTCAGATACAAGAGTTTTTATAATGTTATTAATCAAATAATGCATACTATAGGAAATATGAAGCACTGAATATTAATGGAAATAATCATTACTGCTTGTTCCATGCAAACTGAAAAAAAAAAATTAGTTTTCTCTTTCGTGTTTTATCCATTATGTCAAGGACTCAAATCAGCATCGATATATTTCCACATCAGTCATCGACGACTGACACTCAACTTTCTGTTCGTACCGTGTCACTGATGACTGACGTTAAATTTTCAATACAGACCGCGGTAGTTGCAGGTGGCCGACTGTATAAAATATGATTTAAAGCAAAAAAATTGCATTCTATTATTAATAAATTAATAAATGTGCCTAAATTTTCCTGATCAAAATATTTTAATGGGTTTTATTCAAACACTGCAAACATCTTATGTGTAAGATGAAACTAAACATCGTTGGAGACCGCTGGATCAAAAGAAAAGGAAGGAAAAATTTATGTGGGACTTAACATGTTAATTAATAGGTTAAATACGTAAGATGATATTAATGAATTTCATTTTATGCGCTTCCATATACTTAGAAAAATAAATGAATGATTTTTTAAAAAATTTTATTATAGGGGAAAAAAAGAATATTACTACGAAATTATTGCCGTGAACAATGAACAATTTTGATGCTAAAACTATTGTTGTTGTTGTTATAACTAAAAACAAATGAATTAATTTCCTTTTAGCAATTAAGCCAAGTGCATTTTGTACGCGATTAGAGCCTTCATTCTTCTTGGAATACTGTTGACAAATATTAATGATTCCATATCACAAATGCTTCAAATAAATGCCTGCGGTTTTCGAGCGCTTTCATTCATGTTCAAGGTCATAAGGTGGAGAGAATTGCCATAATATCCTATGAATGTTCTCTCACAGTAAAGCGTTGACGTAGGAATGTAAATAAGCCGATCTAAATAAAAATATTTGTTTTATATTATACACATTACCTTTAAGTGCTGATGCTTTCATTCTGGTGTTTCAATAGTGCATTCATTAAAATAATAATGCATTAACATGCTCATAAAAAGGGTGCGTCTAATAATTTGGCCAAGGACTGTTATTATATTATTCTCTTAGAACTACTGTTTTGTATACGAATATAAAATCGTTTGTTTCTATTTAAAGATGGCATGTATCTACTTGGGATGAATGCTCCAAATCTTGTGATGGCGGTGTTCAGTACAGACAAGTTCATTGTCAAAGGGAGAGCCAAGGCTTGGGAGTTGTAGTGCCCGATTCGGAGTGTTCGACTACCCAAGGTGCAAAACCTGTGTATGCAAGAGCTTGCAATGACAATCCTTGTCCAAGATGGAAGATTGGAGAATGGTCTTCAGTAAGTGATTCTTCTTACGTTGCATTCTGCAAATGAAAATTTAGGAGCCGAAATCTCTACTAATAATAAAGATAAATGTGTGTGTTTGTATGTGTATTGGCTATGTCAAAAGGTCCGCCCATTTGATTTAAGGCTTCCAAATTGGCGCATATATAGCATGGAAGGTAAAAATGTATACTTCGGAGCAATTGTTTTGAAATTTTATTTCATTAAAATTTAATTAATTAAGCTTAATTCCTGCTTTTCCCTCGTTAACTTCCAAAAATATTATTGAACAAAAACAAATTTTACATCACTGCAAAAGTTGAAAAATTGCCTTTCTATAACCATATCGATTTAAAATTCGTGCAAATTTTACTGAGTTTTGGCAATTTGTAAAAAAAATATCATTTTTACTTAATTTTCAATATTATTGAAATGAAATTCAAACCATTTTCATTGTTTCATCAAATATTTAATCGAATGATTTTGCTTTATAGTTGAAAGCTAATGACGCAGGGTTTGGTTTTATATTTGAATAAAATAATAAATTTACAACAACACGAAAGTTGGGAGATGGATGAATGGGATACATACGTTTTTAATTGTAAAATAATGTCATGGAACTGACAGTTGGATGGAATCATGAAACATGATGTTATATCTAAACTCGGGGAACTATCTGGTCTTCAGCAGCGGCTAGAATAAAATAAATCAGTGTGTATTAAATATCAATTATTTTGCTGTAAAAAAGAATTTCTGTTTCTCCTATCATCATTCCTTGCTGTTTTAAAATGTCACACGATTTTTTTCAACTCTTTATTCATAACGATAAAATATGTATTAAATATGAAAAAAATATATATGCCTTAAAATGTATGTATCTATCCATAAATTTAAAAATCGTTTTAATTTCATTTTTAGTGTGACAAATTATGCGGAGAAGGTATCCAACGGAGGGAAGTCGAGTGCAACATGAAAGTGGCTGATGATATCGATAAAGTCATCAGTAAAGAGTTCTGCAAGGAGGAGGAGCCAGTCTCTGAACAAGTCTGTCACCTGAGGCCATGTGAAGAAACGGAGTGGATAGTATCGGAGTGGAGTGGAGTAAGTAAAAATACAATAATTTCAATGAAATTCTATTAATTTATTTTTTTTCTTTTTATTGTTTCTTTCTCTTGTATAAAATATGGAAAAGGTATTCTAATCATCGGAATATTCGAACTCAAATGTTTTTGACTTACTGACTTACCTGAGTTGTAAAACATCCCTTTGGAAAATATCTCACCGTCTGTCCTTTTGTCTGTTTGTCTGTGACAAAGATAACTCAATAACGCTTTTAGCTATACGGATGAAATTAGGTATATGGTCTATAACGCAAAAATGCTTTTAGTTAAACGGATGAAATTAAGTATATGAAGTTAAGTATATCTTTACATCAAAATTGTAGATTTTTGCTAAATTTTGAGAAAAATCTATTGAGAGGAAGTCTGTCTGTCTAAAGTGCGAATGTAAGTTAACACGATAGCTACGAAACGAAGAGAGCTAGATGGATAAAATTGGGTTCGTATATTTAACATCTTTAGCGTAGACAAAATATCAAATTTTGTGCCAAATCCAACAAAAGTTTGAATGTCTGTCGGCCTATACATTCAGAAGCATGTAAAAGCGATGACTTAAAAACGCGATGACTGAAATATGTCAAATATGGTATATGATTTTGTGAATGCAATTGTATTTCTGTGTCAAATTTTAATTTGATCATTTGGTTAAAAAAAAAAAAGTCTAAAACACAAATTTATCCTTATAGTGAGTATACGAGAAAGTTTTACGGAGACCACTCCCGCTGGCTAAAAGCAGTTATAAAAAATAGCAGTCTGTAAAATGAGAAATAATTTTACTAAATCTTTCGCTATTATTTTTTTTTATTATTATAGTGTGATGGCGTTTGTGGCTTAACAATGGAATCCCGCGCCGCCTATTGCGCCAGTCAGGATGGAAAAATCCATGATGAAAAAATGTGCATTGGCAAAATCAAACCGTCTTTGGAGAGGAAGTGTCCCAACCATCAACACTGTGAAAGCATGTGGCACGCTTCGGAATGGAGTGAGGTAAAGATTTGTATTCATGGAATCATTAGATACATTGGTCATTTATAAGCTATAGAATATATTTGCTATATCTCTTAGTGGAACCAGTAACAACACATTTAAGATATAAAGTGGACATTGGCTGATTTGGAACTGATAGGGCATGATAAAAATTTGAGATATCCAAAAATTGGGATATAGAAAACAACGATTTTTAAACCAAAGATGGAATGAAAATTTATTTTTTTAATGTTCAACATTCATATTTAAATAATGCATAGTAAATAAATAGGATTATGTTTATAATTAATTAATAAATGGCAACTATTTTAATAAATTGATAATAACGTTAAAAAATGAAATATTTTTAAAATAATTCCTAAACAGGTAAGTAATTTTGTAATTACATATTCATAGTGTAGTCATATTACTTTTAAGTAAGAAAGAAATTTTAATAAAACAGATTGTACGCAGTTATTTTACAACTCATCAGTTTTCAACTATTTACGATTTTAAACGTAAGATATGCATTTGACATCTATTTTATTTTAAAGGAAGTTTGAAATCTTTATTCCATTATAGACTGAATGTATTGTGTTAGGATAAGGTATATCGTATGAATTAGAAACTGTAAAAATCATACACTTATGGCTGCTATGAGGTACCGACATTAAAGTTAGGAAAATGATTAAAATAATAAGGATAAGTATTTATAATTTTTTTTTATTTTGACTTTGAAATATAAATGATATTTTAGCTGAAAATTCAGGATACCAAAGAAAAAAAATCAAAATAAAGCGACTGATATCTGGTAAGATGAAATTCGAGTCAATCAAGTCAATCACATGAGATAAATACATGAGATAAATTCAATTTCTCTTCATATTAGAGAATTTTGTTTATTTGAAAAGATAAAACAAACAGGCTATTCTTTGAAAATAATTAAAAGTTATAAGAAAATAAGAGTTTCATTGGCAGATTGAATTCGTTATTCTAATGATTGATATTTTAATCAATAGATAAAAGATGTTACTTCCATTTCATTTTTAAAACATCCGTATTAATATCCTAGATATCATTGCGTTCCGTGAATGACGAGTAACTTCACTATTTTTGTTTTGTTTCGTTTCGTTTTTGGCCAGTGTTCTGCTGCGTGTGGAAGAGGCATGAAAACCAGAACGGTCTTCTGCGGTTCCTGGAGGAACGGAGAAATACATAAAGTTTCTGATGATCTTTGCGAAGCTTCTAAGAAAATGAAATCCGAAGAGGAATGCTATGGCAACAGATGCGGTGGAACCTGGTTTACTGGGCCTTGGTCTAGGGTAAGTCCACAAACTTTAGTTTATTCAAAGCCTCTTAAAAATAACGATTTTAAGAGAACAAAATAATTTATCGAAACTATTTTCTGTGTGTTTCACATGCAAAGTGGATTGTAGTATACTTTTTAACAAACATATGTGTGGATTTTGAGGACTGTTTCATAAAAAGCTACTTTTCCCGAATGAGAATTTAAAAGTATGCGTTATGATTTATATTTTTTTCGATGTATTTATTGGAAGGTTATTATTATCTGGGACGGAGAATTTTTTTTTTAACATCTTATATATGTATATATTTGGAATCTGTTTAGGCATTCGGTTAAGATCATATTTCAAAATTTCACCTGTCTTCTTACATATTTCAAATTTACGTAAATCTCAATTCAAGTTGAAATCGTCGTAAAATTTAATGAAATTCTAACCTCTGTTTCAAAATATCATATCACAGTGGAGTTTCGTCTTTCTTCCTATTATTTCTATTTTACTCTTAAGAACAGCAAAGACGACGTGCTCCCACAAATGTGTTAATATTATCTTAGCGCAAGTGAATATATATACATTAACTAAAATAATAAAAAGAATTGTTGAGCATTTGTTTGGGATTCATTTGAAAAGGTTTATTTAAATTTAAACAGCATCACAGAAATAAAAATGGCATATCTAAAAAGCTAAAATAAACTCTTAAAATGGAGCAAAAATGTTTTTATACAATATTATGGTTTAAGGTTGTTGAGAGCATTTCAATTCATTCTTAATGAAAAGTGAATTAAAATTTTGATAAACATTTTTCTTAATAATTCAGTGCAACAACCATGTGCCAGATTGAAAATAATCATGTGCCAGATTAGATAGTTCTAGGTGCAAGAATCTGTAGTGTTATTTAAAACAATTTTTGCATTATGCCTGTCACATTTAACAATTTGAAAATAGTGTCCTGTTTTTAAAATGAACAACTCTTATGAAAATGCTGATTTTTAGTATTGCCTCTTTCAGCCTATGCTATGTTTACAGTATTTTCTAGAAACTACCATTTCTAGATTTTATATAAAAAGCAATAATCATGTTGACCCCAGTAGCATAACAAATAGATTTTATTTTATTTTTAAAAGAATTACATCTGATTTCTAATATTTTATTTTTTTAAAAATGTCACATCTGATTTCTAATATTTTATTTTTTTAAAAATGTCACATCTGATTTCTAATATTTTATTTTAAAAAGTATATCTGCTTTCTAATATTGTATTTAAAAAAGTGTTACATATGATTTCTAATATTTTATTTAAAAAAGTATTACATCTGATTTCTAATATTTTATTTAAAAAAATGTTACGTGTGATTTCTAATATTTTATTTTATAAAATGTTACATGTGATTTCCAATAATGAACTGAATGCTTTTAGTGCTCTGTTCCATGTGGAGGAGGGCAGCAGAAAAGGAAAGTGATGTGCGTGTTCCAAGATGCTATCGTCTCCCATTCCAGATGCGACATTCAATCTCAGCCAGATGACGTGCAACCCTGCCACATGCATCCTTGCGATGAAGGTACTGGACGTTTCGTATTGGATTACTCGCTATATTAAACATTTTATCACGAAAGCAAGCAATTTAGATACATTTTGAATAAAAAACGCAACATAATAAACATGGATTCGGTGACTTAAAATGCTGAAGATTTATTTCATTATCGCAGGATATATGTCATGTCTGCTTCGCCCTTTGAAATATCAAAATATTTCCATCTGATAGCTATTTGATGTAAAAATTAGCTTTCAAAACAAATAGATAGAATTTTTTTTATATCTGAATTATATTTATTTATCAAAGATCTGAAATTTTAAGTTTTTTAAATTGAATTAATTTTTTTTATATCACATTCGTATTTGTTAAGCGATTCTAAGGTCTTATAACCTGACCTCATTTCCTTTCCTAATGTTTCAAGTGTATTATGTTTATCAGTTTTGAACTAATTTGATTTCCGAGAAAAATATTTTACATAAAAATAGATATTACTTTGAATTGTGTAGAGACAACCAACTTCACTTCTGCTCATTCTTAGCATGCAAATCAGCTCTTTTTACAAATCGTAAAAAACTAGCATGCTAAGAATAAGTTTGGCTTTCTTAGGAGAACTGCTAAAGAATGTTTATTTTAGCATTACAAATAAAAGCACATGAAGAATATTCTATTATGTATGCTATTATTATTACTCATTAACTGATAATTATCGATTTCAAAACAATTTGACGCTTATATTGATGTTAAAAAACACGAAATGTATCATGACTCTCAAAATCAATGATTGATTTATGAAGTGCCCCTAAAAATCAATCAATGATTTTTGATAAAAATCAGTGATTGACTGATGACTGGGAAACTTGAAAAATCATCATTGATGTAGTGTCTAAAACTTTCCGTACGCAATTTTGTGCAATTAGCTTTCACTAATTATTTATCCTATAAAATCCCATTTTGTTGTTTCTAAAACTGCTGACATGAGTTAACGTTAAGAATTCATAGTGTTACAGTTGCAATTATCTTTTGGCGTTTAATTTATTTTTAAACATAATAAATTATTGATGAACCACCGATCTAATATTTGTATAATTGGCATAGTTTTTATATGTGTAAACTTTATTATTGACTTTCGTAATTTTAATCTTTTCCATTTCTGTGTTGATTTAAAAAAATCACGTTTTTTTTTTTTTTACTTTATACAGACTTAAATCGTATTGCTGTTTGCCGTAAAATTATCATAAGTTGTTGTTGAGTATGACCACTATCAAATTATGATTATAAAAGCATCATAATTTGAAAAAATCATAATTCACTAGCATTAATTTTAAATATCATAATAAAAATATCATAATTCACTAGTATTAATTTTTTTCCTTTCAAATATATGCATTTGAATGTTAGATAATTCAATATAACATGGTATTTGCTTGTAAATTTCCTTGGGTTCTATTTAAAAATGACTTGTTGTATTATTATTTATTTATTTATTAATTAATTATCTTTTCTCTCTCTGTTAGATTGAAAGTTAATAAAAATTAGTGGAAAAAGTATCTGAAAATATAAGCTATTTTTCTTTGTTACAGATGAGGTAATGATAGTAGGAGGGTGTCACAAATCAAAGTATGGTTGTTGCCCGGATGGTGTTACCACTGCAGGACGAAATGACGAAGGCTGTCCACCTGATACTTCAGAACAAAACTGCACAAAAACTGAATTCGGTTGCTGTGTAGATGGGAAAACACCAGCTGCAGGTCCCTTTGGGTATGGATTATTACTGCCCTCAATTTGGCAGAGTGATAAATTCTTTGGAGAGAATAAACACCCGCAAACAAATTTATAAAATTATTGATATAAATATTTGCATCTATTACAATAAATAAATTGGCATTTAGATATTAATATCTTTTTTGCGAAAAATTCAAAAATTATCATGAGCTTATTTGCCAATTACGTAGATTTTAAAAATATTTGTTCGTCAGACGCTTTAAAATATAAAATTTCAGTGTTTTAATTTTTGAAAAAATGTGATCAATGAGACAATTACTCATTTGGGGATTGTATTTATGAAATGATGCAAATTATTTACACAATTATTTTTATATTAAGCTTTGCTTTTACTTTCCTCTTTGAATGGAACTATGTGGTCTAGTTTTAAGGTTTGAGGTTCAATGCTAGATGATAGCTGTCTGATTAGAGACTAAATATATGTGCCTTGTGTACTAGAAAACTGCTATCAATTAGCCTTTTTTTTTGTAGTGTAAATCATTAGAAAATAGTATGCTCTCTCATTGGAATATAATCCCTTAAGTAACCTTTCTATTTCCTCAAATTTCATTTTAATTTGATATTCATGATATATTTATATACTTTTGAAAAATCTTTACAAGCAAAATTTAATGACTGGATAGTATTTTTCATTTTTTGAAATTGTTTTTCTATTCCATATTACTAATGCAATTAATTGCTTGTCATTCATGATTAATTTTACATTCTGAAATTTTAGAAAGGGATGTCCGAGAACGGTCAACTGCAATGAAACTAAATATGGGTGTTGTCCAGATGGCATTACTCCATCAAAAAGTGAAGACCTACGAGGTTGTTATGAAAACTGCGAAGACTCATTATGGGGTTGTTGTCCAGACGGTTTCACTCCTGCTCTTGGCACAAATAATGAAGGTTGTAGTAGCATTGAAATCAGCTGTAAGGACTCACCCTTTGGATGTTGTCCTGATGGCGTTACCCATGCCACTGGGTCTGACTATGATGGATGCGATTTGGATGTATCTTCAGGAGAAGATTGCACTTACTCTGAACATGGCTGCTGCCCTGATGGCATTACTCCTGCAGAAGGCAAAAACTTGGAAGGATGTCCAGAAAAGTCTAGAAAAGGTAAAAGATCCCATTGCGAATCTTCCCTTTATGGTTGCTGCCCAGATGGTGTGACCCCTGCTGACGGCAAAGATTATCTTGGGTGTTTTGAAGGCAGTGGTGATATTGGAAATGACTGTCAAAATACTTTATATGGTTGTTGTCCTGATGATACTACCGCTGCTGAAGGTCCACACTTTGCTGGATGCCCTATACCAAAAAGTCATGGCAACCATACGCACCATGAAGAGGCTCACTGTAGTCGCCATCCATATGGGTGTTGCAGAGATGGAAAATCCGTTGCAAAAGGACCAAATTATTTGGGTTGCAGAGATACAGAGAGCAGTTTTGATCAACATTGTTCTAATACAGTATTTGGTTGTTGTTTTGATGGCAAAACTCCAGCTCAAGGACCTAATAAGTTCGGGTGCTGTCACATATCTCAGTATGGATGCTGTCCTGATAATGTAACTGTTGCCTCTGGGCCGTACCATGCTGGCTGCAGCTGTCATACTTACCCTCATGGATGCTGTCCTGATGGAGTAACTGTTTCCAAAGGCCCAAGGTTTGTATTTTTGAATAATCCTTTTGAAAATTATTGTATAACATCAACATTCAAAGGGAAAAATTATGAGAATTAATTTCTGTAAAAAATAATGTAATATAATATTATGCATTGCAACAACTCACACTTTTATATATTCGTCTGCTAATTTTTATTACCCCTATTATGGTTTCCTTAAAATGCCGAATAGCATTTTTCGATATCTATCCGTTATGGGCCGGCAATCAGAACAGCATTGTGATATATCGTACAATATCTTTTGCTAATAGGTATTTTATTTTGGTATCAAAGTGAAAAATTAAAAGAAAAAAAAATTATTCGTTTAGTTTACTATATGTGATAAATTTTCTGTTCTTTTTCTTTGCATTTTTTGTTCTTTTATATTCTGTGCATCTATAAACTAGTTTTTTTTTTTTTTTTCTTTCAAACAAAACTAGTTTGAAGAAAATTTTCAGTAATGATTTGGTTTACATTGAAATTTACAAATTTTAATAAATACCGTTTATCGTGTTATTTGTTTTTTAAGTGAAAAATTTAAGGAACACAAATTATTCGTTTAGGTTATTATATGAAATTGATTTTTTTGTCCTTTTTCTTTCCATTTTTGTTCTTTATTATTATGTGCATCAATGAACTAAATATTCTTCAAACAAAAGCATTTTAAAGAAAATTTTCAATAATAATTTTGTTTGCATTGAACTTTTACTTTTACACTAAACAAAATAATTTATTCGCTTGCTTAGGAAATATTTGTGTACATTTGTTCATCTATATACGATAAGTATTTATGCGTTCATTAATAAGCATCTATATCTTGCTAAGATAGCCTAGTGTTTCATTTAAATAAAACGCCATCATCAAGCTCATTGTTGATTGTAAACTTCATTTTAAACTAACTTTTCTCTTGATAAGAAAGATTATTTCTTCCTGATTAATTTTATTAGTGAATTTTATTTATGACTATATATTTTTCTAAAACCAGATTCGAAGGGTGTTCTTGTGATCACTCAGCATATGGCTGCTGTCAAGATGGTTATTCATATGCAAAAGGACCAAATTTTGAGGGATGTGATTGCAAAAACACGCTTTATGGCTGCTGTCCTGATAACTTAACACCAGCAATGGGACCTCATGGAAAGGGATGCGAATGTCACAATCTTCGGTTTGGTTGCTGCCCTGATGGCGTCATGCCAGCTTTTGGAGCCAATCATACTGGATGTCCATGCAAAACCTTTCCATACGGCTGCTGCGCTGATGGAAGAACGGTTGCCAAAGGTCCAAATGCTGAAGACTGCCCATGTGAAGCTACAACTCACGGTTGTTGTCCTGATCACAAAACGGCTGCAAGAGGTCCATATAACGAAGGTTGTCCTTGTCATTCGCTTCTGCATGGATGTTGCCCTGACAATCAAACTGCAGCCCAAGGACCAAACTATCAGGGTTGTCCTTGTATGATCATGCCATTCGGTTGCTGCCCTGATAAGCAGATGGCAGCTAGTGGACCAAACTTCCAGGGATGCCCTTGCAAGTCCATGCTGTATGGTTGCTGCCCTGATGGAAAAACTTCTGCCCAGGGACCAGGGTATGAGGGATGTCCTTGTATATCATTTCCATATGGATGTTGTCCTGATGGGATTACACCTGCTAGAGATCAAAATTTTGGGGGTTGCAAAGGACCCAAGAAAGTTCACAAGAATTTAGTTACATGTAAGTTATGAATTATTATTATTATTTTGCGTTTTAAGATTATAAAATGAGTAATTCATGTATCTTACTAGTGATAAGTCTAATCATAACTGGAATAATTAGAAATAGCACAAAATGTTTCTAATTAGTTTTTTGGTTCATTTTTCCTTTGTACGAAAATAGAAGGCATTAGATTACAAAATATCATAGCATTAAATATTACAGTCTTGTCCTTAAGGTCCTAAGAATATTCATTAGGCAACTGTAATTGCATTTTCCATTTTCCACTGATTTTTAGATTTTTGCAAAATATTTCTAAGATTTATATCTTTTGTAACATGGTAAATTATTGTTCCAGAGAATTAGTGATATACATTAATAAAAAAAAAATTGAAGAAACTTTTAGAGTCCAAATAACACGAAATTTGTGGAGAAAAACCCTAGTATTTATTCATCGTTTCAAAAAAAAATTATTTTAAAGTTGAAACAAAGTAATAATTTCCTCTACGATGCAAATATTTGTCCAATTTGAGAACATTTAGAATTATTTTTAAAATTTTCTTCATGTCATTATTTTGTGCTTCATTCCGTGTAAATATTGTATTCTCTTATAGCTGATGTCTGCAGTTTGCCTAAGGAGAGAGGACCTTGCCATAACTTCACTGTGAAATGGTATTTTGATGTTACTTATGGTGGCTGCAGTCGATTTTGGTATGGAGGCTGTGATGGTAATGGAAATCAATTTAATTCTCAAGATGCTTGTGAGCAAGTGTGCGTTAACCCTGAAGGGCCTGGTAAGTATCTACGCAATGACTTCTTCTGTTTTAATACATCTGACTGTACTACAGTCAAATCTTTAAAATGTGCAATTCTTCGAAGACATTTGATGTTTTTTCATTACTAATTATATTTGTTATCTTAAAATTTATAAAGTTCAATTTAGAAAACATTTTATGTATAAAGTTGCCCAAATGAAAAGTGGACAAGTTGAATCAAAAGAAATCACCATGGGCGTTGTAACACAGGTCCCCTCGTTTAGGTAGCAGGTCTATGTCTTTGCTGTAGAAAGATGGTGATTGATTCTTGAGGAAGTCCTGCACAGCTTCCGTCACTTCGTCGTCCGAATGGAAACGTGTCCTCTGTAATGCTCTCTAAAGTGGGCCAAAGATGTGGAAGTCACGGAGTGTCAAATCCGGACTATACTGCGGGTGTTCCAACACTTCTCAACGGAATTTTGTTATGGTCGTCTGGGTCACACGGGAGAGTGTGGGCGGGCATTGTCATGGAGAAAGATCACTTGTTGTGTGAGAAAGCATGGACGTTTGCTTTTGATTCCTTTCTGTAATTTCGTCAGAGTACTGCAGTGTTTTGTATAATTGATAGTGTTCTCTGGAGGCATGAAATCAATCAAGAATGGTCCATGGCAATCTAAGAATAAACTGTACAACCGTACATTGTTCCGATCTGGATGCATCCATGCATAGCACGACTTTCGATCCATTTCTTCTACCACGAATCCTCCACACCGTCTTTTATATCCCTGTTCGGTGACGCTACTATAGCTGCAATCATTCTGACGCAATCGCAAGCGTCCACTTTTCATTTGGGCAACCCTCGTAAATATAAGCTGATATTTTGAAGCGATTTATCTTATAATTAGATTTGGTTTTATGAAGACTTCTGTTCCAAAAATTGAATATTTCTAATTAGTGACAACTAGAGTTGACTATTCGTGCAGATGTACGAATACCTGAATCACCTTTAATTGATCTAAAACGTCTAAGTGCTATAAAAAGTACTATGTATTATTAAACAAATTTCATTTGAAATATTAAATGCTTCAACTTTTGCGAACTCGAAGTTAAACTTTTCACTGTTTTTCTTTGCTGCTTCAGATATTTTCCATGTGCCAAATTCAGAAATAAAAACATTTTGCTATTCCAGTTTAAAAATAAGCCGAAATTAATCATGATGCCTCTCATGTATTAGAAAAATACAAATTGGGTTTAGAATTTGATAAGAACAGTGTTAGAGAATCATAGAATTGCTGACAATCTATGTGACTACAGAGATGGGTAGCTGTAAAAGCTGCTGCCTCAGATCCTATCGACTAGAAAAACAATGACAACTGCAAGGTGAATAGAAGGTTACGTCTCTATTGAAAATCGAGAGCTCATTTTGAAGGATCTGACGAAGAAAGTATCCTAAGTAGAAAGCAAAGAAAAGCGATATCGGTGGCATCTTAAGAAGTTTTTACGGGAGAAAAAAAATCATTTTGTTGCCGAATGAGGTTGTTAAATAATCGACATTCGAATTGTTTAGTTTTATTCAATTCTTTCATAATTTTAATTTTGTGCCAATACCTTTCTTCCAAATAGGTTTTTTCCCCAAGTTCTTGCATCTAATTAATTAAAATTCTCCTTTATTTATACATAAAACTAGAACACGATTAAAAGCACTTTGTCTCACCATAGCTTAACTTCAGAATATTATTGTACTAGTCGCCTTTGTTGACAAGCTAATTTGTTTTAATTAACACTTTTTTTAATTATTAGAAGAGATAGTTTTATTAAACACAATAGGGATTTTTGGTGTTTAAATATCTAATACACTAAGCTCATTTGCATCCGTTTTTTATATGCAGTATCGTTATATGCAAGGCTATTTAAGCCTTCACATTAACAACCGACTGTAATACTTTATTGATTGATTATAATACATACTGCCCAATCTCAATATGTTTGTATTTATACATATAATATAGATGGCGGTGGTATGTTAGATAATATTTATATTATGTTTTGTCATTTTTTTCATGTTCATTTAACGTTATTTATTTTAAAAATCAAATTAGTTCATCAAAACGGATTATGGCACGCTGCACACCCGCAATAATTTTTTGTGTTTATTTCAGAGGCGTGTTCTTTACCAAAAGTGGTGGGTCCGTGCAAGGGATCTCATCCTTCATGGTATTACGAACCGGAAACTGATTCTTGCAAGAGTTTCAATTACAGTGGATGTCTTGGCAATAATAACCGATATAAGAGCAAAGAAATATGTGAAAATATATGCGTTAAACAGGCTGCTTTAGGTAACTGAATACTTTTAAACTTACTCTCTTATTTAATTTAGTTTTTGAAGTTGGTTAATATAAAGAGCAACAAACAGTAGAACATACCTTTTTCTTCGTGCAGTGAAAATGATAAAATCACTTAATTTTTGTTAAATGGAAAATAATCATTTGATTTTATCTAAGGTAGCATTAATACTACATTTCATCATTGTAGCATATGTTGCTCGTTTCTTTATATAAAGAACCATAATGTGATTGTGGTGAAGAGTTTATAAGCCAGTTTACAGCTACGAAACGCGGACAGTTGCTTTTGTCTTGCGGTCTTGTTACTCGGCTGCGAACCACAAGGTCCAAGGTTCTATCCTCGCTCAAAACCAATCTGCTATATAATTATTTAAGAGATTTGTATTATGCATGTGTAAAGTAAGATTAAGATTTATGAGTTTGATTGTATTATAGATAATATTCTAATGATTCGTGATTAATATAGAAAGAAATATTTAAGAGATTCGGCCCTCTCCAGAAAACATACTATAGCATGTTTATGTTCTGAGTTTGATTAGTCTCTTTTTATAGTATTTTTTTAAAAAATTTCTTCTTTACTTCGGAGATTTGAGAAAATGTTTACTATCGTCACAACGCTGGTGAATGAGTATCCAGTTACTAAAATAACATAAAGCATTATTGTAAAATATACTTAAAACTGTATTAAACATTTATTGTGTTTAGAGAAAAAAAATAGTATCACTGAAAAACTATATTTTAAATTTTAAAGTGGTGTATTTTTTTTTTAATCATGTGCTCTGAAATTACTGAAGATAAAAAATATTAACATTATTATTAAATTTTAATTGGCATTCATATTAAAAAATTTGCAACTTTCTTGGTGAGTTTCTACTATCCAAGAAGTACTATATACTAGATTCAGTAGCTTTGACGCCGATGATATGCTTTGTATATGTAGATTTTTTGCATTTTTTTTAAAGACTAAGGATAAGTTACGCCGTTGCCAATCTGGAGGATTAAAATTCAATCAAAATGATTCCTGTTTCGAATCTAGATAGTTACGATTTACTACATACTCGAACTTTCTGGAAATTTCTCAACTATAAATAAGCAAAAAGTAAAGAATTCTGTTCTCAGTAGTGTGGTGCAACGAAGAAGCAGAAAAACATTTTATTATTGAACTTAGTTGTGTAACAACTCAACTCTACCTTTCTTATTGGCTTGTATCTAAAGATTTGAAATACGTATTAGCGCTACCTCTGTTAATCTAGGATCGTTATATTCAAACGTTTTAAGTGTAAATATTAAATGTTTATGTAGTTTTACTTTGGATTGATTTACTTTAAAAAGAACACACCAAATGTATGACAGCATGACTTCTTCAGTTTCGCTTTAGTTATTACAGTAGAAAGATGCTAGCAAAATAATTCCATGAAAGCTCTACATCTCCCATAAATAATTTAAAAATTATTTTATTTTTAAATTTAATTAGAAAAAAAAATTCTACAAATTAACGGCGGGATTCGTCTGTTTTTTACATCAGAGCTTTATGTTAAAGTTTTATGCGCTCGTTTATACTAGATATATTAAAATTTAATCTTTTCTTTAAATCTACAGATTATAAATTGCTGTTTCAAATTCTGAAATGGAAGTGTTTGTGACCACTTTTTCACGCCGCGGAACTGCGGAATATCACGATGTTGCCGTTGCTTGATTTAGTTTGCAAATGGTATTTTAATTGTATTGTCATGTTTAAAATCTAAATCCATTCTATCTGTTCTTTGCAGACACTTGCGATCAACCCATGGATGTCGGGCCTTGCAAAAAAGTGACTCAAAGGTGGTTCTTTAACAAAGCAGAAAACGCTTGCAAAGCTTTTATCTACGGAGGCTGCAAAGGGAACAGCAACAATTTCGAAAGCGAGAAGGAGTGCATGCAGCGGTGTGTGATTGCTAAGCCCAAAGGTAAGTTTTCCTCAAGCAGTCTGTTTTTCCAGTCTCTTTTAAGAAAATCATATACAGAAATCAACATCAAAGCATTCGAAATCGGGATGTTATGAAGAAAATCAGCGTTTTTCAGAAGTTTCTAAATATGAAATAAACTGTATCTGGAACCATGTTCATTTTTCTATCTACACACAAGTTTACATAACTTCTTGGAAACACAGCGAACTATACGAATAAAATGTGACATTTGGTAATTACATCAAAAAACATAATTTCGGTTCGTATTTATCATAGGAAAAGAACCCTTTCTTGTATACAAATTTGATTTTCGTTTCATTTTTAAAAATGATCGATGTTTAGAATTTTTTTTCTCGCATGTAAAATGTGAAAATAATGATGGATGAAAAAATTCGAATTCTACATTTTGAAGAATCATGTTGATGATGTTTCAAACCTCCTTGAATCCAAAAAACACTATCAGGACATCCAAATTTCCCGCATAATTCCAAAGAGTTGGAAAGATGCGGAAAAATAAATGCATCTGTGGAGGAATCGGTACTGTTTATCATTATTTAAAGGAATATATAGAAGTCTCAGAACTAAGGAAGAGTTGGAAATAATGACTTAATATCTGTACTAACGGTGCCAGAAAATCTTAAAATACTAAAAGACATGATGTTGAAAATTGACAGATTTTTGTCAACTATTTAAAAGTGTTTGCCTTTCTTCTGTTGTGGGAAGCACATTTGGATGAATACAGAAAATTTTGAGATTTTCTCGAAGTATTGACCTGCTGCTCATAAAACAGGATGACAAGTGTAGGGGAAGGTGAGTTGGAAGGTCAGAGATTGACCATCTGTGGCTAATGACCATCCACCTCGAAGAATTTGTCAGTAATATGGATGAATTATGATAAAAACAGAAGTTGGCCGCAACAAATCCTGTCGATACTGCTTCGTTCAGTGATGGCGAGGTGGTCGGCTGTGCACAAGAAGAAGACCAAAAAGCACCTTTGTGCCAGTCTTGAATTAGATAATTGAGAGATGTAAACAACTGCTAGTGAAATTTGGTGATGTCCGTTTCATCATATTTGTAAATTTCGAGCAACTTTGAGATGAAATGAATCTTTAGGAATTCTGTGTGTTCTTTCCACGCACATATGAATATGGCAATTTAAAAATACAAATATATTTATCAATGGAATGAAATATATAGATTGACCGTTAGAATTGTAGAGGTGTATTAAATTTTAGACCCAATTCGTCAAAGGATTGATCGTCCATCGATCTGCATGGTTTTGAGAATATGAACACCATAATTCGAAACGCGAAATTTGATATATGATGTTGTACCTTGTATACTATATGTATGTAAACATATTTTTAGGAGATTTTTGGCCGAATAGAAGAAACTTTTGAACATTTTAAAACTTTGCTTTATTACATCCAGAGAGGTATAATTTATATACAAGAATAAGTGGTAAGAAATATCTTAGTTCACAACACTATACAAGAGCAGAAGAGAATGAAATTTTTTCCACAGTGATTTTATACTATGAAATTTTGATAGGGATTTCTTTGACACGTGTCGATTTAGGTAAGCGAATTTTCTGTATAAGATCCTTAAAATAATGTTGCAATCATTAAAGATTTTTATCCTTTCTCTCGGAGCGTGAGAACCTGCTGATTAAAGCAGTGTTACACAGCTCATGCTGGATTAATTAAATAAAAAAGGTGGAATTGCATCAGGAAATAAAGAGAACATTTTAGAATGAAGTTAATGTGGGATAAATTAAGATAAAAATTTGGAAATTAATTTAAATTAGATTAATAGATATCATTACACACACATATATATATATGTCAAATTTTGATTTCATTCGTGGGAAAAAGACACCCAAAATCATTAATTTAATTCACTAATATAACTATGCTGGGATGCAAAACGCGCCATTTTATATGAATATATGAGAAAAATGAAGGGGGAACACTCTAGAAAGTGTATTTAACAATCGTACACTTTGAACGAAATATTATGGTTTTTTTTTAATTATAAAGCTTAATTGCGTCTCCCTTCAAATTCAAAGAAAATAATGTTTCCCCCTTTTTCTCTACATTCAATTATTAATGACTCATCTTACAATTAAATCTTTCTATTAGAAAATGCATCCTTTTGAAAAGTGCTTGCTCTTAAATTTAAACATTAAAATATTTTACCAATCGGTGGATATCTTATCTGACGATTAACTAATTTATCAAAAAATATATGAATTACAAATATGTAATGTTACAAATAATTTTTCCGTCATTTCAAAATACAGTAAATTTTCGGTTAGCCATTTTGCAGATATATTGTGGTTGTTATTCCAAAATGTTATTGATGAATTTTAATCTTTTAAAAAAGTATTTTAACATAAAACAATGGTATTTTCTCTTGTAAAAAAGTAAAAATAAATACATTTGTAAGTACAGAAATGTACTATTTATTAAGATATAATTTTATGTGTTAGCCCCTTATTCTAAATAAAAATTTTCAAAATTTTCATTTGAATTGCGTTTTTTTTTTCAGTAATTTTGCTCAAAATCTCTTATTTGCGTGTGAAACTCCATTCGTTTTCGCGTATAATTGGAAGTTATCATGTTGAAATCAGTTATTATTATCATCTGTTCATTAGATCTTTTTGACATTATCATTGGAAGTTATCATGTTGAGATCAGTTATTATTATCATCTGTTCATTCGATCTTTTTGACATTATCATTGGAAGTTATCATGTTGAGATCAGTTATTATTATCATCTGTTCATTCGATCTTTTTGACATTATCATTGGAAGTTATCATGTTGAAATCAGTTGTTATTATTATCTGTTTATTCGATCTTCTTGACATTATCATTGAAAGTTATCATGTTTAAATAAATCCCTAACTCTAAAATTTTTGTTCAAAATGATGGCCCTTAAGAACCTTCTTCTGTCATTTCAGATACTGCCACTGTTTATAATGCCACCATTGGATCACAAGTGACCATGGTCTGCAAGGGAGTCCCATCTTCGCCAAATGATGAAATTCTCTTGTTCTTGTGGTACAAGGGAGATTCCGCCTATCCGATCCATGGCGTTGATCGAAGGAAGACCAGCGACGCCAAATCCCAGATCGTCAGCAGAGGAACTGACCCTCGGTTCACTGTCCAAGAAGACGATCACTTAACCGCTTTGACCATCCACAAAGTAAGAAAGGAAGATGAAGGACAGTACAGGTGTCGCATCGATTACAAAGTAGCTCCAACTACGAATAGGTTCATGAAACTTATCATATCAGGTGAGGCGGAATTCTTGTTACTTTTCCGGTTTGCTTACAAACAAGGTGTACAAAAGAGAGTATTATAATCATTGAGAGTATTATACTTTAACCACGAATTACTGAATCCGGTTATCTGGAAAGTGACCTTAATTAAATGCTTTTTTTAATAATTTCAATTAGTTTTAATATTTGGTAGCAATAAATTGATTATATAGAGATTGAAATAAAATTAGTATATTTTCCTGTCTTCCGAAATTTAAACGAAAGGGCCCTAGAAACATATGCTGCGTTAGGACCTCCAAGTCTGAATCCAGTCTTGGTGCTGATTAAAATTGTTATGAATTGATACTCTCGGAGGATCGATTATTGCTCTAAAACCAAAGAATTGAGCAGATTTTCTTGGGTATAGAATAAGTAACCAGCTTAATATATTTTTTTTTAATGTAAAAGCATAAGATTACCCATAATCCTAAGAAGTTAAATTCATTGTTTTTTATTTTTTTTCCAATAAAAGACGTTGATATGATCTTCTGGTGATTAATCATGCCACTAAAAAATATTTAACTATATAAAGGCCTTGAAGGGGTAGAATCGCTAGGCTTAGGATAATTAAAATGATTTCTTTTCATTCCTGTTCAACAATCTTTTTGTTTAATCTTTATATCTCTAGAACTATTCGAAATTTTTATTGGAATTGAGATATTTTAATGACGATATTTGAATTTTATTTTGATATAACGTAGTATTTACCTATTATCGGTGGATTATATTTGAATGGCATAATCCAATAAAGAAATGACCCCAATACTTGCAAGCTATATGTAACTGTTTCCGCATTTCTAGAAAAATGCAAACCTGCACCTATCCACAATTAATTATTGCAGTAGAAGTACTTATTATGTGACCAAGCGCTCGTACATATATTTAACTATAACGAATTTACATTCTTAAAAAAATGATGGTTGGTTCTGCTCTTCTCTCTGTATTTATTAGGCAGGTGAAGACTTGGAATTTGTACTTTTCGATACTGAACATCCACTGTAAATTACATCTAATACCCGAAACGACCGAATGTTTCTGTACAGTTTCCATTCCTTTATGTTAAATTTTATTAATTAAATTCTCGTGTTCATTAAGAATGGTACAACTTGCAGAAAGAGCCGAACTCACTGACATCGGCATTCTCATTTTACTTTCTCGTATGCTAAATATAAAAAAAATTTGTAATCGTCAAAAAATTCGAATTCGAGATTTTGACGAATCTTCACGTTTTAGTCTTCCCCGAGTTCGAAAAATTCATTTTTGGCAAATGTCTGTCTGTGAACAAGCTAACACAAAAATGCTAATTGGATAAAATTTTTATGAACAAACAACTAAACGTTATTTGGTGTGTGTATAAACAAGCAAATAAATTTATAAAGGTCTGTCAAATTTTGAGCAAAATCCATTCTAAGAAGGTTTTGTCTACCCAGCTGTTCGAATATAAATTAACACGATAAAACTACAAAAGGAAGAGAATTGGATAGATAAAATTTGGTACACAGATTTAACATCTATAATATAGAAACCAATCAAATTGTCAGATAAATCCAACAAGAGTTTAAACGTCTGCTGGTCTGTACTTTCAAAAACATGTAAACGCGAAATCACAAGAACGCAGTGACTTAAATTTTTCAAATTTGGTATGTGATTTTGAAACTGCAATTGTAGTTCTGTGTCAAGAATAATTCACTGCAAACTGCAATTGTAGTTCTGTGTCAAGAATAATTCACTGCAAACTGCAATTGTAGTTCTGTGTCAAGAATAATTCACTGCAAACTGCAATTGTAGTTCTGTGTCAAGAATAATTCACTGCAAACTGCAATTGTAGTTCTGTGTCTGTCCTTTAGAGATTATGTGAATAAGTTTGGATGAGACCGCCACCATTATTTTATAGACCAGATTGACTCGGTGAGATTATGTGAGTAAAAAGAGAAATTTACCATTTTTTGAGATTATGTGAGTAAATTTGGGTGATATCACCCACCTTATTTTATATCAAATTCAGAAAAATACAAAGAGAAAAAATACGATTGTTAACTTTTTGAGGCGGTGGGGATATTTTTTCTTTGAAAGAGAAACTCGGCCATTTCAGTATTCTGGAATTTCAGGGTTCTGAGATTCCTAGACATAAGTAGTTATAAAAGGAATGCACGGCTTTCTGATATTGTTTCAAAAATCTTTAACTTTCCCTTGGATGTATTGCTAAAGAATTGTCTCTTCTTTTAGAGCCAGACGTCTGCCACTTGCCTCAAGCCATTGGTAATTGCTATCAATTCAGGGAGCGCTGGTACTACAATTCCAATGAAAGGAAGTGCCAACGGTTTTACTACAGCGGCTGCGCAGGAAACGAAAATAATTTTGCCACATTTATCGAATGCGAGAAGCAGTGCCAGAAGCCCAATGACAAGGGCCAGTTAGAAGAATTCCACCTTGGTAAGACACAAGCTTTTCGGTTGTCTTTCCGCTTGCTGGACAGCAACTGTCATAAAAATTAGCGTGAAATGAGAACTAAAAGTAATAAATATTCTAAGTACCAAAAGCGAAATTGTTAGGAAAACCCCTTTATGCTAATATTAAAAATATTCATATCAGAATGCTTCCCCTCTTTGAACTATTTAAGGATTATCCGGTTTCTAATCTTTAACCGGTTTATAATTTGGTTACCAGTTTTCAAATTCATAAAGCATCCATTATTTCATATTTTAATATAAAAATCGATATTTAATTTTTTTCCCCTCCGCTTACTACTGTTTATTCTTGAATTCTAAAATCCATGCTTTTTTGCATGCGTCAAGAGACGTTAATATAGTCAAAAAGGGATGAGAAAAAAGAGAAAGTAGGAAAAGTTTACATTTAGCAAAAGGATAAACACATTATTCGAGAAATTAGGAGGCCTAATAACTGTTCATCTTACTGCACACCACTCCTTAAGGAAATACAATTGTCGCAAAATATTAGTTTCGATGCCTTGAAAGGAACAGTACCTTGAAGGAAGTTTTCGAATGCCAGTAAATGCGGCTATAGCCAAAACTTGTGCATAAAACTTGTCATTCCGGCGAAAGGGGAGGAGCGGGTGAATTTTCTCTGCGCTAATGGGAAAAAACAATATATAATGAATTTATATATATTGTTTTATAATGAATTTTATAATTTTTGTAATGAATTCTAAATGTAGCATTATATTGTTTGCAGGCTTTTATGAGAAAAATCACATTCTAACTATGATCATGGACTGCATCATACTGTTTAAAAAAAAAATTCTTAATTTTTTTTAAGTGGGCGTTACTTTAATTCAACTCAAATCTTTGTATTTTCATTTTCTGATTTCTGCTCATTCTAATTATATCGAAAATTAATCACATTTAAACGAGCGCATCGACAAAAGTGGGCACAGATGCGTAGAAATCATTCATCTTGTTCCCAATGAACGCTGTTGAACTTATCAAAAATTATACTTCAAAGTAGTTTTATTTTTTCATGCTATGAAAAAGAATTTATATTTATCTGAATAATTGAAATTAAACAAAATCTTGAAAAATAATTTTGGTGGATACGGAAAACAAAATTACATACACGAATAAAAATTATATTTTTCTTCCTATCGATAGAAAAAAAAAATTGTAAGTGCTACAGTTTTGGAAACTCTGTCTTTCCCTGACTAAAGCGACGTTCTTTAATCAAGATTTTAAAAAATTCTTGTTTCGCCTGTAGCTCGTGCTTTTAATTTCCATTGGCGGCGATATCTTGTGGAGGGATTTTAAGCTTTCATGCATTAACACTTATAAGATCCGATTAATAGCTAATTTACTGTACGTTTTTACAAAATCATGAAATTTCAACTGTTTGAAGCCAGGAAATCTTACGACATGAACAGATCAGTAAGATTTTCAAATAAATGCTATATTTCCTACAGTTCTGCTATCTCAATGCGCGGTTTTTAATATTTTATTTGTTGTGTAATTTATTATTACTTATATACTATTTCTAAATTACCTTGAGGTTTGACGTCTAGACATTTCTATAGCAATAGCATTTTAATATCTTGATTCATCTATTGTAGAAGATTGAAATGTCAGTAAAAGATAACCGATGAATTCAACGAAATATATCTTCTATCAACTTCAACATACCTTATCTATTTAAATTATGCGAATATATTAACTTTATTATTTACATGTTTCCTTTATCCCCCACCCACCCAAAAATAGAATATTGTTTGATGGAACCTGACGCTGGTCCGTGCGATGGAAGGAAGTTGCAGTGGTTTTATGACAAAGACGGAGTCTGTAAGCAGTTCTATTATGGAGGATGCAGAGGAAACGCTAACCGATTTAATACCAAAAAAGAATGTGAATACAAATGCCTCGCTTCACAGGGTATGTAAGAATCACGCATTCCTTTGATTTCGTAAATTAATGGGAAATATATCTCAAATCCATTTTTAAAACCAATATCCAATTACAATTTTTTAGAAAATATTTTTTAAGTTATTTTTATTATTAATGAAAAAAGAAAAGAAATGAAATTTTTGTTACGTTATAATGCCAAGTGGTTATTTAATGTTTTCATTAAAAAAATTCTTTGTACAGTTTGGATCCCCAAGTTCTGAAAACTTATTGCTTCCAAAGTTGCCAAAATACTTTGTAATTTTTTTTCCTCCTACACATATTTGGACTTCTGAACCATTCTTATGCATTAATTTGATTTAGGAAACTTTTTTTTTTATTACTTATGCATCAATTGGGTTCCTTGCAACTGATATTAACGAGAAAGAATTACAGATATAAATCAATTCAATATAAAAAAATGTATTAATTTTTGAGTTTTCTAAAATGGTCATTACTTTTATAAAGTTTATCTGAATTTTAATACGAAATAATAAATATTTCTACTGATAGCCCAATTGCAGAGGAACTTTTTTGTAAGAAAAATAAATCATTAATTAATTGATGGTTAGTCATGATCTATATTATTCTGTTCTGTTTTGTAATATTTTATTTCAACAATTATTCATATGTATTTAATATTAAGATATTCATCCCGCATACTAACAATATATATATATATATATATATATATATATATATATATATATATATATATTATTCTCTTCTTGGAGATCTTGAGCGGCAATCCGGTTTGAATTGATTGGTTTCCCTATCTTGGATATCATGATTGTCAGCCCGCTAAGAATTGATCAGGTTCTCTATCTTGAATATCATAATCATCAATCTGTTTTGAATCGATTGGGTTTCGTTGTCTTGGATATTTTAATCGCCATTATATTTGTGCTTCGCTGATGTCTAATGACGCTCCACGGTGTTCTAATGATATTATTATTATTATTATTTGCAGATGTTTGCAAGCTGCCTAAGATACGTGGCCCATGCAGCGGCTCATTCCCCCAGTGGTACTTTGACAAGGAGCAAGGCGAGTGCAAAGAATTCTCATACAGCGGTTGCCAAGGAAACGGAAACCGTTTCAATGACAAGGAGACATGCGAAATACAATGCAGGAGCCTTCCTGCTGGAAACGACCAAGAATCTCAAGGTACGCGGCTGTTTAAAATGAGGTGTTTTAAAGTTCATATACAAAATATGCTGAAGTATTGTTGACGCCAAAAAAATTCGATACTAAAATAGATTGTAATGAATTCGAAATCGAAAATTTGGTGAATTTTCACGTTTTAGTTTTAAAATGCACACTTTGGAATTATATCTAGAGGGCCATCTGTCTTTGTATAAATAAATACGATATTTCAAAAAAAATAAATATCATAAGATGGAATTTGGCATGTAATCTTTTTCCTATGTTTCTGTTTATGAGTGATCCAATATGGGTTAAAGTTACCTTTGTTTACTAACAGAAGTGAGAAACCAGTGTTTAAAATAACACTCTTGAGCGATGCAAATACATATATTTGTATTGCTCTTTTTGTTGTATTATAACTTTGGGATGAGGTGAGCATATGATGTCCATATATATTTAAGCCAATCGGGAACATTCAGTTGCAGAACGCAGGGCACAGTCATTATTCACCTTGCATCATAGGCACCCACTTTAAGTGGAAGTATGCGAGAATCCCGAGATTGTTATTATTAAAAATTTTACTCCGCAGCAAAGAACTGGGTATGGACATTCATTTTGATTTTTTTTTTTTTTTTCGTGTAGATCCATGCAGTCAGCAGAAGGACCCAGGTCCCTGCTTGGGTTATTTCGTGATGTGGTACCACGATCCCGAAGATAATACTTGCAAAACATTTGTCTACGGTGGCTGCCTCGGAAACGATAACAGATTTTCAAACCTGCAAGAATGTGATGCTAAATGCCATTCAAACAGTCCATTCACTATGAAGAAAGGTATTTATTATATTCCTTTATATCAAGACCCTCGTATCATACTTTTCATATATTGCTTATATTGCTTCATATATTGCTTTAAAAGGCAATCTTTTTTTTTTTTTTTTTTTTTCCAATTTTATCAAGCAACATAGTGTTTATCATTATTATTATTGTATAAACGAGCTCAAATTCAAGAAGTAGAGAGCCGTTTTGATTAATATGTTGTATCGATATTGTATAGTGCTGCAAATATTGGACGATGTCATACAAATATTGCACGAAATATTTTTGGTAATATAAATTAATTTAATGTCTTTTTGCTGTTTTGCGAGAAAAAAAGTAGTAGTTTGAAATGTGAAATTCGCGGGATTGTTCTGTCTGATAAGGTCGTATCTTCACAAGTCCAATTTCCGAAAAAGTCTTAGATTCAAGTGAGAAGTCCTATTACTATCTTCAAGTAACTCGTAAATAATAAGCGATAGCATTTTCGACGACTATGTAATGCAATAGATTGTTCATTCATGTTTCAAGCATTGATTAGTCGTTTGAATCATGAAAAATAATTTGTTTGATTATCTGCATCTTTATAAAATAGGAATCTATTACATAAGGAATTGCTCATGAACCTATTTTCCCTTAGAATATATACAAGTACATGCTTTTCAGAGCACTGGACATGCTGTTTTTAAAAATGCACTTCAAAGTGCAATACCAACATTCATTGTAAATTTAGAATAATTAACTGGAAGATGCATCCGTCTTGACGACCTATTATCCTGTTAACAATATCTTGTCACAGAATAATTAACGAAAGTCGTAATGAAAAATATCGGGCACATAATTGAGAGTGGTTAAGAAATAATGTATGTAATATATATAATATATTGCACATATAACATGTGAATATATAGCGGAATTAAAACTCCTTGAACTAAAAAAAACTTCACGATCACTCAAATGAAAACTAATTACTAAAATCGATTTGAAACAAATAGTGATCCACTAATAGAGAAAAACGCGATGCCAAATGCAAAATAAAAATAACTCCGAAATAAAATATTTACTATGATCTTCAACTAAAGTAAGACTATTAAGAATCAGCGTAAATCTAAAATGATAAAAATTGCAAACTTCAACTCAATAATCTTTGCTACAATCACGCATTAAAAATGTGTATAAGATGTCAAGTTTGCGATTCTATATCTAATTTTTATTTATTCTTACATTTTTTCGCACACCAATAAGTCAGTCAATTTAAACATTAAAAAAAAAATCTCCCTTGGTTGCTAGATGCCAAAACAGAAATTCAGATTTTGCATCGGATAATGACGTACTCGGAAAAAGCGGGAATATTTTTAACTGTACCCATTGTTACAGACAGTAATAGATGATTATATTATTAGTAAATATAAGTAAAAAGAGTAAGAATATTGCAAGCAGTCTAATTAAGATATTTGTTTTTCTCTTGCAGTGAAACCAGTTCAGCCATCTACAGCTGCAGCAACATTTATTACAAATGAAGGTATCTTCTCTTCGCCTTATTGTGTATTATAAATTATATAATAACATACTTTTTACTTTTATTAAATGTTGCGTTTGCTTGTTTTAGAAATCTGCAGGCAAAAACCAGATGAGGGTCATTGCAGCTATTCTCAAAATCGATTCTATTATGAGCCAATGAAATCTATGTGTCTGCCTTTCGTCTACAAAGGCTGCGGTGGAAACAAAAACCGCTTCAAGACTGCCGACTTGTGCATGCGTTTCTGCTCAGGAGTTCAAGGTGCTTGCCTTAAAATTTTTTACGTACCTTCATTTAACTTGACTTGCATCATATTTGTTAAAGATGAAATGTTAATTAGTAACCGGCTTATAAATTTTCCACGTTAAAATTATAATTGGCCTTTCGTATCATTTTTCGTTTAATTTTCTAGGTCCAGGACCTGTGCGGGATGAGGCTGTTGGTGAAGCTGCCCCGATTGAGCAAAACAGAAACTGCCCAACTTCCAACTGTGATCAACTGCAATGCCCTCACGGTATTGAGGAAATCATAGATATCAGAGGATGCACATCCTGTCTGTGTACAAATCCATGCGAAGTAAGACATTGCATTTGCTCTAATTTATATAAAATTAGTTTTTATTGTATGATATATATTAGGATTTATAATATATTAGAAGTTTTAATTGTACGATGAAAACATACCCTTTTAGAGCTTCTTCTTCTTCTTCCATAGGGCCATAGCTGTCCCGAAGGATCTCAGTGCGTCGTTGAGAAACATAGAACAACGAATGGCGATGTTCAGTCTCAACCTTTGTGCCGCTTAAGTGAGTTTGACAGAATTTTCTTATTTCTTTTCGCATTTGCTCTTTATAAAAATATATGATTAGTAACGGTGATAAAACTGAAAATACTAACTGAATAATGCTTTTTTTTCCATCTAAAAGTATGAAGTAAAAATATCCACAAAATCGTTTTATTCAACTGAATTCAATCGCTTTATTCTATTCACTGAAGTACCAAAATCTCAGCCTGTCTCTACTGGAGCGTAAAAGTCACATGTCACGCGTTTAGTAACTGGCAGGAACTCGGCGAGGTATCAACGCAATAAGTAGCTAGATGGGATTTTAACCATTCTCTCTCGATAGTTACGCATAATTTTGTTGGTGTGGTAGGTGAAACATCTCGTGCTTTACTGTCTTGTCTCAATATGCTTCTTAGCTTAATCTCTTGTCTGGTAATCTAGTTTTCTTGTCTAGAATCTCGTCTGGTGCTGGAATTGCGAAGAGTATTCCTCAAATACTTAAAAACAACATTACCCACTCACATGAGGCAATACTTTCCTTAAATAATCAATCTTCATTCGAGTGAGTAAAAACATTAAAAGGCTGTAAATTTTCTTCAAGAGGCTGAGTATTGTAATAATGTCTACTTCAATTTTATTGAAGTTTGAGTCTACAAGAGATTAACACTCTTCAAAGAATCACGGTATTATCACCAACTTGTACAATACTTCAATACTTGACTTGTCCTCAATACTCAACTTGTACAATACAATAATATATATAAGTTGGGATCACGTCTTTAGTAATTTCAGCCAAATCTGAACGCCACTATCATCTCGTAACTTGTAAAGATATAACATTTATCTTTCATTGAAATTCATCTACAGTCCATTTCCTAATAAACTGTTTAATCTTATCTACTTCACTAAATTTCCTTAATAACTTTCAGAGTCTAAAAGAGGGCAATGCCCTGCAACTCCACCACCTGAACACCTCTTAAATGGAACTTGCCATGACAGATGCCAATCTGATGCAGATTGTCCTGGTGGTTTGAAATGCTGTTTTGTTTCTTGTGCCAAAATATGTGTGCTGCCTTCCTTTCCAGGTACGATTCTGTTTGCGCTTTACTTCAGACTAAAAGTCACCTAAACATTAAATGAGTTCATTGTTAAGTTTCCCATCTCTTGAGCTAATGTATAAAAGTAGACGAAATTTGTTTATTTTCAGATATGAATATGAATATATTTAACTAAAAAATTGAATAATGTTAAATCAATGAATCTTGTAATGATAATTTTTAATCCTGGACTATTGTTTACTGATTAAAGCGAATAAAAAATAGTAGTTCAGTTTAGTAGTAGAAAATAAAGTCCCCATTTCAAGTAAAATATTCAATCTCCAATTACTTTTTCTCTGAAGTTTACGTTGCCTGAAAAAATCGATTCTGCAATAGAATGTGGTAGAATATATTTATCTAAATGTCAGTAATCATAAATTCATTAATAACAAATTTCGATTTAGTCAAATTGACGCTCTTCAGACTCGTCACATTCAGCTGGCCACCGACATTTCTTACCAATACTTCGGATGGACAAATAATAGACATTCATTCTGTTACCTTCAACATAATCGATCAAAATACACATATTTGTTGAAAAATTAACGATGGATGATTCATTTTTTTCCTCCATCTTCACAACCTCCGTTTCTTATTGAAAAGAGTCAAAATTATATCTAGATTTCTCTTTCTGCATCAGGGCTTTTTTTCCTTCCTTCAGGTCAATTTTCTTGTTTTCTTCTATATTCGACGCAAACAGCATCAAAATGTTATTAAAGTTTATTATGTGTGTAGATTATATGATGAATTCTTTAAAAATAGCTGTTATTGATTTGGAGTAAAATAGTAAACATTTTTGGCGGTACAGGACACTACCGTGTTTCCTAGACTTAATATCACTTCTATCATATATTCAATTATACAAAATTATGAAATTTATAGATTTTTATTACAGTAAAAGCCTATTCCTAATTAACATAGGGTAAAATCTGTCGTTAGTGATTAAGAACATTATCTTGTTTCTCAGGGGAAGGTCCAAAGATGAAAACTAAACTTATTCGTAATCGTTATATCTTTTAAAACTAATAAATATATAAGTTTGCAAATAATCTATGTAAGAAACGAATAATAAAACTTAAGAAAGTTTGGTTCCTTTTTTTTTTTTTTTTTTTTGAAGACGATTGCAGCTAAAGTAAACAAACATTCCAAAATAACACTGAAAAATGCGGGAATGTATTCGTCATTATCGAGTGCCTTAAAGAAATCACTCGTTTTAAAGCTCGTTAATCGTATTGAAGTCACTATTCTCAATTATCCTCATTGATGCTACATCAATGGTATCTTTAAATATAAATCAGCGTTACATATTTATTTTATTCATTTCATTTTTTTCTCTGATTGTTAAGTCATTTTAATAATTGAAAATAACATTGTATTCTTTCAACCCTTTTAAATAACAGTATTTGGTTTGTTTACTTTCTTTCTTCATATACAGGTGGAGAAGAAAGAATACAAGAAAATACTATAGAAGAAACAGGTAACCAATTTTATGTTCTAAGCTCCATACCGCATAAATGGAAAAAAAATGAATAATTGATAAAATTACTCAACACTGACCAAACTGTATACATTGACCAAAAGTTAAAACTCAACTTCTTAATATTTAACTTTCAGACGAAAAGTAACATATTGAATTTTATATAATTTTAACATTAGGCGTAATTTATAATTGAATTTACTGAATTTTTTTTACTGAAATCCACCATTGCTGATAAATAACAAATGAAAGATATGTGGTAAAGAAATAATAAATGAGTTTTTGATAACCAATGTAATCTACCCTTGCTGCAATTCATTTTTGGTATCGATTTTTCGCGATTTCAATTAAGTTCGCTACTACCTGAAATTTTTGTTCTGGCTCATTGAACAATTTCTAAGGGTCATTTTGTTCGTAATATCCAATAAAAAAATGGCAACTAACAGTGACGAAGTAATGTCCTTAGAATGAAAAATTCTTATTCCTAATTTAAAGAACATTTTTTAAAGTTATAAAGCAACATATTTTATTTTCCTAGATGTATAAAACAACACAAAACTTTCTAAAAGAAATTAATTAGAAATATTATAATAATACTTGATTTTCTTCCAAGCAAGCTCAACTGAAAAACCTTGTAATTGTATGAATTCGCCATCTCAGTGTTATGCATTTATCTTTTGTCCTGCACACGACTTTCTATGTGTAGACATGTGGAAAACTTACTTTTTCGAGTAGCCTCATATTTTATAATCGATCATTGTAATGTCATACTATATGATTTGACTCATATTTGCCATCTACTAAAGTTATTAGCTTTGAGTTTTTATTAATTAACTTGTCGCTTTTGAAGATCAGCTCATTCGCAATATGATCTTTGATCGTCTTGAACTGAATTGACGGACATGCTTAGAAAAGTTCTTATCTTCAGCCTGAAATTGAAAATTGATATAGACGATTTCTTTTTTCTCTGGATTAATGGCACTATTGACTCAGACATTTTCCTATTTTCAGTATTCTCACAATGAAGTGTTGGGAATTAGGGAGTGATATAAGAAAAATTCATTCATTTTCAATTTGCCTCAGAAATTTTAGCTCTATTTCCATTATAGTATATGATAATTATTGAATCTTTTTTACTTTCCTGGCCTGTTTCAGATTTGAATATAATAAAAAGTGAATAAGAACTATAACTACGATTCTGTTCTTGAACTTTACGATGCTGAATAACTAAAGAAATAACTATCTGTTTTAAAAAAGTCAATATTTATATTGATGATAAAAGCCTTCTTTTTCAGTTAAGTTATCGGTCTAAAAATCATGTTATTTTTTGCAGAATGTTAAGCTTGGCCATTTAATAAATAAAGAAAAAAAATTATTCTTTCAATCCTTTGAAATAACAATATTTTTTTTTCTTTATATACAGATGGGGAAGAGAGAATACAAGAAAATACTATAGAAGAAACAGGTAACCGATTCTCAGTTCTAATCTTCATGTTGCGTAAATGAAACAGAAAATATGAGTCACTAATAAAAATTTCGTTAACTGTATACACTGACCAAACGTTAAAGGTCAGCTTTTTTATATTTAAATTACAAGGGAAAAAGTAGCGTATTGATTTTTATCTAATTTTAACATAGGCATAACTTACAATTAAATTACTATATCTTTTTACAAAAGTATACCATTGTAGAAAAATAATAAATGAAAGATATGTAAAAGAAAATGTAATAAATGAGTTCTTGATAACGAATGTATCTCCACATATCTGTAAAGCATGGTGGCATCGATTGATTTTTCGTATTTTCTATTAAGTACTTAGTAACCTGCTATCCAATCAATACTAGTTCCATTCTCCCAATCGCCAGCCATCAGATTTTATCGGATAAACTACACCTATGTTGATAAAATTAAAATCTTATTTAACAACCTGAGAGGACTGCTAAAAGCAATCACCTGTTTTCCTAAGTAATTACGAAAATTCTCTATCGGATTAAATTTCAGCGAATGATTGTCGATTTGTTCCAAGCATTGATCCTCAAAATCTTCCTCGATGAGCCAAATCGGTGAGATTGAATATTTATTATCCACATATAACTAGAGGTTAGTTGACATATAACTAGAGGTGATAGTTCGTTTGTGGAACACATGAACATCAATATACGCTCAAAAATTTCCAACCTAAACCTTCTCCATCTTTCTTCAATGTTAAGATTCATTATATTTTCTATTCTGTGATTTCTATTTCGCTACACAAGCTGAATAATTCTTTAAAATAGATATGGACTCGTTTGTAAAGAGTACAGAAGTCCATAATTATGAAATATATGTTTAATTTTATCTCATCTAACGCATTCTCTTGTTCAATGCAAACGAACACTTCTTTGCCGTCGATTAGGAATAACACAAACAAGTGGCTTTCCTCATATAATGAATGCTTGGGTGCAAAAAAAAACAAAAACAAAAAAGTCGATTTTCTTGTTCTTGTTGCAGTGAAACATCTGAAATGATCTGAGGCACACTAATGGTCCTTCTTCGGTCCGAAGGTGCTGAAAAGCAATCTTCAGCAGAAGTTGTAATACGTGACCAAATCTGATGTAAAAGCTGAATTTTGCATTGAAATTGATCACATATATTACACCTTCAAGCACCTGCCGATGTCAACACTAGTTCCATTCACCCAATCGTTAGTCTTTAAAACTTGTCAGATAAACGATACCTAAGCTAATAAAATTAAAATCGAGCCGGCGTTTATAGAAATTGTTCATAAATTATAAAAGCAAATTATTCATAGTTTTATTTGGCTTTTATAAAAATTCCAGCTTCTGTTAAAATTAAGTAGTAGTTATATTACTTTCATTTAATTAAATTAAAGTTATTCAACGTCATTTATATAAAAAATCTTACTTGTTACATTCATTTAATTGCGAACTTCAAAAAACAGGTTCTACTTTAACTATTGAAAGCCAATATATATTTGAGAAATATTATATATATATATATATATAACGGTAATTGCAGTGTGGTTGAAAACTCCTTACAGTAACTTAAAAGGTAAGTCGGGCATACAAAAATTAATCATTTTTGTAATAGAACACAAAATCTAAGGCAAATTCTTTAGGTTCTAGGCAGGTTCTTTACTTGTGAATTAAGTAAACGAAAAGGATATATTAGATTATCGAATTGAATGCAGATTCTCAATAGGCTAACTCTTCACTATCTACACGTATAATAACGTGCGAAACTTGTATCGCGCTGGATGGCAACTTCTCTGAAGATTTACTTTAAATTGCTCCAAAAGTTTGTTGTTGATATTGCATCCTAACTCCATTGTATTTGACATTCCCCGCAGGATTTGTAATGTTATTATTTAAGCAATGATGTTATTGAATTATTTTGCAATTGCAATATTGCGTTATATTCCATTAAATTTGAGATTTAAACTTAATCCAGTTTATTCCTTTCGTTTACTTAATTCACTGACAAAAATGTGTATAATGTTCCCCTATGCCTTTGTGACCCCATGTTGTGTTGTAAAAATTATTTTCTGTGTGTTTGACTTACAATTTAAGCCCTATATAGACTTTAGAATCATCCTATGTATTGAAAACACTTTATGAATCAAGCGAATGAGCCTGATTTAATTTTAACTTTTCGTTAATGCATGCTAGAACTTGATTTGACTTGTTGAAACAGAATAAATATACCAATTTATGACTGAATTTCTTAATTTTTCTATGAGAAAAATATCATTGGAATCATTTCTTTCAGAGACCCCAAGGCCTCCTCAAATATTTGCTGCCCGTAAAGATATAGCCGTAAAGAAAGGCACCTCGGCCCTTTTGCGCTGCATTGTCAAAGGCTACCCAGCGCCCAAAATCACTTGGACCCACAGGAACCAGCCCTTAGATTCAGACAGCGGAGACTACAAGATTTCTCCGGATGGATCGCTGCATATAATGTCTGTGGGCGACGCTCACGAGGGAATGTACACCTGCTCTGCTGAAAATGGCATTGGAAAACCCGTTACGCGATTCTTCAACTTGATTGTATTTGGTAAGTTTAAGAAAAATATTCAAACTGAGTTATTTTGATTCAAATTTATCTGTGGAAAATGCTTACGAAATCGAAATTTCAATTATTTTTCTTTTCTCCGGTATATGTTTGCAAGACAGCAAATGCCATCTGAGCCCCCCTCCCCGATACCGCTAACAAGCCCATTGCCATTACGTAAATTAGAGGGCTACGATGAAATCGCTACGCCACAACCCATTTCACTGCCATATCTTCCCCTTTGGGGTCATTCAATCTTATCAAGCCTTTTTCATTGTTAGATCGAAACCAGCAAAGCCTCTGTCATCCATCTCTGTGTTGCTTTTTAAGTGGCTTAGGACCACCAGTACCGGCTCCACACGACACTACTTGTCTTTTCTGCTTGCCCAACCTTGGGCGACCAATAGATCTTATTCCTTAAATGCCAAATGTCCATCATCCCGATACATTCCGAGATCACTAAAATCGAGCTTCTGCTTCGTAGTTTCCTTGCCAAATTCTTTCCACATGATTCTACTCACCAAAATGAGCAGAAAAAACGATCTTCCACAGCGGATTTAGGTCTTAAATGAACCTCCTGAAAACAGGGTACAATGTCCAGGCGGCCTCTCATTAAGTAGTTACCTCAGTATTACCTCACCTCTCATTGAGTAGTTACCATTACAAAGAACTACTAAAACTGAGTAGCAAGACTGAGAAGTTAGAATTTAAATCAGTAGTTTCTCTGTTCCCTTATCCTTATGTTACTGGTGGCGAGGCTGGTGAATGGTCACATCTCTAATAAAGAGACACGTCTCCATGTGAGGATTCAATGCATGTGGCAATGCATGTCTATTATGCGTGGTTCACAGTACCCTTGAAGTCATCTGCGGCTGTTTGATCATTCAGTTTTAACTGATGACCTCGTGACTGGACGATATTATCTTAATTCTTTCTTTCTAATTACTACAGGGAGTTATGAAGAAACTTCGATACATTTTAAGAATAGGTAAAACAAGTTTTTTCTTTAAAGTATATAACGGAGTTATGATTATGAAAATGACTATTGGCATTGGGTTTAGAGGAGGTCACTAACAGTTAGTTTAAAAAAATTATTTTCCTAGTTGCCAAATAAATAATTTCGTTTAAAAAAAACGAATTCTATGTATTAGAAATATTGAAATAATATTAATATTTTGCTAGGTCATAACTGATTCTTCTATCACATCGTTCCCTTAGTTATTAGCATATTCATCAATACCGAAAGTCCATTACAGTAATATTGTGTACAAACGCGGATGGCTAGAACCTCCATACATGGGTTGTACCGTGGCCGGTGATGGCCCTTAGGACTCAACCACAGTTCCCGCCAGTGTTGATGTTGCGGCAGTCCGGTCATTCAGCCTTATGGTTTAGATCCGTGTGCCTTCGTGGCGGGTCGGAGAGTCAGTTGGTTGACTTAACCTGTATTTGGTGTCGAGTCTGGGTAGGGATAACTTCCTTTGTTATGGTAAAAATGTAACTTCGCAATGAAATGAGTTTTAACAATTTTTCACTTGGCTTGAAAATTGGTATTTTCAAACCAATTTTCTAATTATAATTTTGATTTACAGCGGAAAAAATTATAACAGAATATATTTTTATTAAGTCGGATAAAAAGTCAAAGAAAAAAATATTTATTTATATTTTCTGAAAGTGTTGATATATGTGAACCTACAGAGTTTTACGCAAATCATAATTGCCGATAAATAATATTTGTTTACGATAAATAATTATGTCATTTGTTGATGTCCTGTTTCGAAACTATATGAGAGTTGATTCTGGAACAAATCTCTTAAGCTGTCTTCAGATGATGATGGCGCTACATCCATCCTTCAAACATCCACACCACACCATTGGGATAATGTTTGATCCCAAAGGATTAAATGCGCGTTGCACCGCATACTAGATGGATCTAGAATGCAAGTGAACTTCAGGTGATATCGGACTATTGTAAATTCCTGACCTTTTGAAACTGAAACCGAGATCTGACCATCAGATCAGTTTGATATATTTTCATGAATATGTTTTCGTCCTGAATAAAATATCGGAAGATTAGATAGATATCATCCTAGTGAACTACACGCCCGAAGGCACATGGGGAAATCTGAATTACGAATTGCCACGACAGCATTGGTGGGAACTAAGATCAAGTCCCATCACCGGCCACAATACAACCCATCCCGTAGAAGGCGCATCCTGTCATCATTTGGGGATATTATTGGAGATGTAGATATAGTGAAACTACAAATATCTTTATAGCATGTATACAATCTTGAAAATAATTTAATTTTAAATCTATAAAATAATTTTTGGACAAATAGCTTATAATTTTTTTTTTCCGTCAAAGCAGCATTCATTTTCGACACGATATTTTTTTTTAGTTGATAACAGTAACCTATTGTGCTGCAAAACGCGAAAACACTTAAAGCTATAATTTTTTGATTGCCGAGTACACTAAACATCTAATAAAAAATGACAACTAGCATTGCAAAATGTATGCCTTTTCATGTTCCTAATTTAAAGAGCTCTTATCTAAGCAAACTAAATTCATCTTTGACTGTAAAATTTTCAATTTTACTCATTTCAGTGGATACACAAATCAACATCACTCTAGCGACCCCCAAGTACAAAGTGAACTCGACGTTGCAGCTGGATTGCCTGGTGAGCGGCACGGAGCCGATGATCGTGAGCTGGCACTTGGGCAAGGACAGTCAGATCCTGGTGTCGGATAGTCACAGAATGATTTTCACCAATCACACACTCTTCATCGCATCCGCACAGTACAACGACAGTGGAACCTACGTGTGCGAAGCTCAAAACCGGCATGGAAAAGCGTCGGCCTCCATGGATATACGAGTGCACGGTACTTGCTATTTTTTATTACAGTAAATTGTGAAATAACCTGTCTGATGTGGCGAAACAACGATCTGGTTACATGTAAACTTCCTACCCAAATCATACTATCCAGTCCTTTACTGTCTTGTTATAATGGCAATATAATACAATACAATATAATTTAATATAACTTGCTTGAAATGTTATATGAAATGCTAGAAATGTTAACCTACCTCACTCATGTAGTCCAATCCTGAAGTAGCCTGTCTAGGGGGGGGGGAGCAACTGGTTAGATAAGAATAAACTTCTCTACTCCACCCGTAAGATCTAATCCTTTCACAAGCCCAGATTAATTTCTTTATGAACTTTTTGGCAGGGCTCCCTTCTTTTACTCTCCAAGAAAGAAAAAGAAGGGACAGTTTTTTTATTATTTTATTTAATTTTTATAAAGCACTTTTGGGAAGCAAATCTCTGCAAACTTAAATGAAAAGATAATTAATTAGACTTCCATTGGTTGTAAGGATACTAACAGTGTGTTCGTCCATTGCACTACCATGTGAAACATTCTCTATGTGCGTCTCCTGTTTGTTCACTGTTGCACAAACCGAAGCATTAGGCCAAAGTCTACGGCACATGGTAATCAAAATACAAATATGGGAGATAATTTTAAAAATCCACATGCAGAATATGTGGGCAAAGCATCAATGGCTGTGAGCATTCTGGCGTAAAACATTGCTCGTATAACCAATAGAAGTCACAGATGAAAATTACTACTTTCACAAACAAAAACTGTTAACCTGCTTTTATATTGCCTTCTGACCCCTCCTACTCGTTCCTATCGTTATTTAGACAAAAATTACATTGCTATCTTTGCAATTATTTTAAATAACCGTGTACTTTCGTTGATGAGGTTGAAATTTTTAGATATATAAAATAATTACAGGTATATGTAAAGCATATATTTTTGAGCAGTATCGTGGCCGAAGAGAGAAAAGATACTTTGAATTTTTTAAACTTCGCTTTTGTTCGATCCCGGGAGACATAATTTATGCACAAGCAAGAAGCGACGAGGTATGTCACGACACAAGAGCGAAAAAGACAGAAATATTTTTCCCGGTGGTTTTATATTTTGAAATTTTTATAGGGATTCCCTTACACGTGTCGATTAAGGGAAGGGAAATTTAGATGTGTGTGTGTGTGTGTGTGTGTGTGTGTGTGTGTGTGTGTGTGTGTGTGTGTGTGTGTGTGTGTGTGTGTGTGTGTGTGTGTGTGTGTGTGTGTGTGTGTGGAGAAGAGCAAAAAATAGATCATCCTTCGTCTTATATAACATGAAATATTGATAGGGAAAATATTTTTTCATAGTGCTAATATATTATTAAGATTTTGTAAGGATTTCCGACACATGCCAATCACAAGTAAAGGAAACACAGGGATCTTAAAAAAGGAATGTGTTTACTGGACATTTTTCTATCCAGTCACGAGGAGCGTGTGAAACTACAAATGAAAGCATTTTTACAAAGCTTCTCTTGGATTAATTAAGTAGAAACATTGGAATCGGATCAGAAAATAAGAGAATATTTTAAAGTGACTTTATGGGCTAAATTAAGATAAAACTTTGTGAATTAATTAGAATTGAAATCAGAGTTTAAAATATCATTACATGTACTTTTTTTCCAGATATTTCTGTTCCATCCACATGCAAGGACAGTCCATTCTTCACAAGCTGTGCCATGATCGTGAAACAGAACTATTGCATAAATCCTACCTACGCCAAATACTGTTGCCTTTCCTGTGCCATTTCAGGACAATTGCTAAACACTGGAGATATCGTGTCTTAGTTAATATATGAATAGCATAGACTCTTATGTGAATTATGAAGAAAAGCTACCGTAAACACAGCTTCTTACCTCATTTGTCATTATAAGGCTCTGAAGGCTTTTGTAATATAGATACACAGAGATTGTACACGCAACATTCACTTCCCGAGTAGCATAAGATGTATAACACTCAATGGTGACTCGCCAAATCCGAATGGAGTAGGGCTGCTAGAAATGTTTTCAAAACCTTCATAATAATTTATTTTAAAACATAAACTGTGATACTCAATTTCAGAATTTTCTACTCTTTGGTGATGGCTTTCTTTCGAAACTATCTAATTAAAAGCTTTTCTCTTTGGTCTTTATGGGTAATTTATTTTAAGAGGGGGAGAGGTCATTTTTAGTACCTGATCGGGACAAAAAATGGCAACATTAGTCCTTTTTTTTTTTTTTTTTTCCTTCTTGTTATGGATCTATCAGCATTATAAATATATGGTTTTTTTTATATTTGTTTGTTTAAAATAGCCAAAATTACAGTAAGGAAATAATTTTTTAAAAATAATTGAAGCTAGTTAAATGTATATTTAAAAAAATAATTGCAGTCCTCATAAGACGAGCCGCCATTGTGAATATTGTTCAATACCTTTATGCTCCAGGGATGGTAATTTTCTTCTTGATTTTATATCTTGATTATAAAAGCCTTTAAAAAAACAGAGACAGTTTTACTTCGTCTTGAAAAAAAAATGAAAAAAGGTGCTAAATTTGAAGAAAGAAGAATTGTTTATTGTTTAAATCGCTTGCTAACTTTTGACGCCATTGTTTAAAGTATTCTTTTTGATTTGTGCAATTTTCTCCCGATGCAATTATGCTTGAAGAAAATGGTGAAGAGAATATACGTTTTTTAATTTATTCAACTGCTTTGAATCTTCCTGACTTAATATCGCTTTATTTTAATGAAACAATTATTCTCTGTTTAACTGTTGATAGTGTTTGTATAACAAATTGTGTAAATATTTTATTAAATTTCTTCAAATTCCTTTAAAAAAGTTTTTTAAAGTTTCGTATACTTTTAAATGTTTTTATATAGTGTTGTCATATGCCATCATATGAAATGTGTTCCACTTCTTTACTGTACAAAACTTCATGTAGATATTTTTTATTTAATTTCCAAATAGTATCGTCACGTTCCATTTCTAATTATAGTTTTAATAGTTACTTGGAAAAGTTCTCCCAACGAAGTTTTTCTGATTTCAAATTTTGAGGTTATCGCCAAGCACATGATATCTAATAATAGTTACTTGGGACATCGATTAATTAGGGTGGATAACCTCTTATCTGATCCAAAACGAAAAGCAGACTCCATTAAAACAGAACAGAGGCATTTCCAAACATGAGCTGTCCGATTTGGAAGTCCCACCAAATGGATGTTGCTGAAGTTAGGTTTCTGTATGTTCAAATTTCTTATTGGGCCTTGCTAGTCAGTCATTTTTCATTGCAGAATCAATAATGATTCCCAATACGCCACTTCGCACGTATAATATTTGAATAATCTTGCATTTCGTTGGATTCTTTGGCAAGGATGGGACCCTTGCAAAGATGATATGAAAGAATTTTACATTTTAAAGTAATTTAAATTTGCCGAATGAATTTAAAAAACCCAATTGATACAAGCCATCTGACGCTCATTGAGATAATCAAAATCTATTGTAGGGCATTTATTATATTCGAGAAATGGCTATTGCAGAAATTCCAAACAGGAACATCCAAAAGATAACGTGATGGAAAAGATCCGTAAATCAAAAAAGCATAACAAAAATATTTTGTACAGTCAGTGGGTGAGCTATATTTTTTGTAACTAATTTTTTTCAATTTTTTTTTAAATAAAAAAGGCAAATTGTCTAATTTTGTATGGAATTCTGCTAATTGGGCAACCTCTTCATTATGCAAAAATATCCAAGTTCAGTGTGTCCCAATTAAGCGGAATCGACTGCATGACAATTTGAAAAAAAAAATGTATTGAAAACATATATGACTATATAATTATATTTTATTATATAGAGTTTTTGAGATATTGACAAATTTTAGACAATCGTATGAATTTTACAATTTCAAAATGCATGTTAAATATTTAAATTTTTAACAACTATGTAATCGAATGCCTTGTTACGGTGTTAGATATTTTGTTTGTTGACAAGTAGCAAAATAAGAAGCCTTCTCTTGTGGAATGAGTCATATGCATTTTATCATTTGTGTTCATTTGTACAATCATTGTTTTGCTCTATTTTTTCTCTCAATAATTATCATAGCAATTCTTATTGCTGAAATCTTTGTTTTGCTACACATAAGATTTGTTCATTCAGTTTGTGAAAATGTTGATATTTGTTTATACAAATTAAATTGTTATTTATGATTATTACGATTAACATTTCATATTTGAAAACTGAAATAAATAATTTGTAAAAAAAATAAAATAAAATTTTGACTTTTTATTTTAAACGTCAGGAACACATATACAAATTCACTACGATTTTCAAAGCTGAAATAGGTTTTACTCATTGTTAAAGCTTGCTTTTTAAAAAAAATTGTTGGAACAGTAACTATAGTGCACACCATTTCGAATAATGAATTAATCCTTTATCGACAAAGAGTGAATTTTATCTCTAGTAATGCATGTATCACAGTTTGAAATTTTTTCATCGATATTTATTATGTCCGATTCGATATAAAATTCATAATGTGATTATCAGTATCAATAATAACTTCCCTGGGAATTTTTAAACGTCCATGTATTAAAATATGTAATTTGTAAGTTTAAAGATGTCGTATATGCAAATATAATTTGTAACGGAAAATTAAACTGTGCACACACGGGAATTAATTTTGATATTAATAAATAAAAATTCTTTATTAAGAACTATAACATGAATGTTGCCATCGTCATTCCACACATTATGAAATTTTATATATAAATCCAATTTTCAGACATCACAGCACATCGTTAATATTATATAGTTTTTTTTTTTAAAAAATAGATTGATAAGTGTGCCTCCAAGTCATTTTTTCCCTTAACCTCTTGTCCTACGAATTTACTTATCTTCCTAATTAGAAGACACATACTATATGGGAAATTTATTATTATTTTAATTTCTATAATAATATAAAGGCATTTCAGACATTGAAGCGTTTCTAAGGGATTTTTGCATTTCAAATGACTTGATACTTTCACTTTATTGCAGATTTAAAATTAAAAACTCAGTAATTCGATGCGCGAGTCACATTCGTCATTGTATGTGAATGGGTTAAAAGTGCTCTCTTCCTATACTGATACACGAGTCCTAACATGTTTTCCATTGCTGGAATCGCTCTCGAAATCATTTTAAGAATCCGATGGCACGTAATTCTCGATGCAAATGTCATTCGCTGTTTTCTCTTGTTTTATTTAAACCTTTCAAAGTGGATTGCATTTTTATGAACTAGGAAAAGCCCACAGGGTCAAATATGGATGTATTAGAAAGTTATAATTTGCTTAAGAAAGATGTAGCAATTCCCAACCAGTTGTGTTCCGTTCCATGTTTTACATGGAACGGAAATGTTCCATGTTCTAGTACAGAGGCGCGATACGTCTTTGGATTTATAAGCAAAATAATTCATTAGCCAAAATCATCCGCCGTTCGTCTTTTCACCTACCAAAATCAGCAGAGAATAACAATGATTTAAAAGTTTGGACTAAATTCAAATATTCTAAAATTTTATATTCATTCTGAAATATAATATACTTCGACATTTATAGTATAGTGGCATAGGCTAAATATATAGTTTTTTACAGCTATTGTGAAATCCTCACACATTTTGAGCGACTTACTGTCTTGTACAAAGAGCGATCAAATCATCCCAGATATTTTTGGCCTCTTTTTGCATACTCTGCCTTGATTCAAATCTTTATATGCTTACTAATTATCTGCAGACTGACTTTAACAAATCTTTGGGGGAAAAAATGTTGGACTGATTTTTTTTTTTTTTTTTTTTTTTTTTTTTGCGTGCGTGCTTGTCTGAAGTGCTATATTTCGATGCTTAGCGCAAAGGCAGGAGCACGAAAGATTAGAATTACATTGCGAGAGAACGACCATGCAATGGTAATGGACTTATACATAGTTTTAGGATGCAATATTCACCTGACAGTTCTAATCGATGACATTCTTGTGATCATTCTGCCCTAAGACGGGAAAATATCAAGGATTGGGATATTTTCATTGATTATTCCGTAGAACATAATCGATATTTGCTTTGCTTTTATAATAATCGCAGACCTGTCTTAGAAACCATATTGATTTTTCCAAATATGGGAATAATCAATAAAAATATCCCAATCCTTGGAATATTTGTATATTATTTATATTCGAATTACCATGAAAAAAAAAACAGAAAACACAACAATGCTCCCATAATTTATATTCTGAATATAGTTATTGAGGTACATTAATTTTACTGCCAATTTTTTGGAAATTATACTAAATCTTGAAACATTAAAAAAATAATCAAAAATCAATCCTATTTTTAAAGTGTGGGTTATAAAATTTTATTTAACTGTAACATTTTTTTAACTTGATTTAAAAGACCGATTAAAAAAAAAACTTTTTTAATGTGTGTTTGTGTGTTGGAAGTTACTATTTGAAAAATCTTTGGTTTCTTTTAGTAGCTAATAATATTATTAAAATCGTGTATTAAATTTTTAAAAATCTTCTATTTTCGATCCCAAAAGCGAAAAACAAATCATACCTATAATTATAATCCTAATTACAATCCCCATTCATATTTCCCTTCATCTTAATAAGCAAAATCATGAATAGTACATTTTTTTTCTTCAGGTAAATATGAGTATGCGCAAACAGTCATTCATCCTGTTTAAAAATTTTGAAGTCAGTTAACTTTGTATGCTCGTTCTTTCACTACCCGCTTCTCGAAAGATTTGTCAATACGTCAGTAATCAATTTTCATTTCGTATTATTTATTATGAAAAGACTGATTTAAGATTTTCAAAGAGCCTTATGTGGTTTTAATACGTCTTAAGTGTGTCGACCCCTTCAAGGATCGAATCGTGGATATTTTTTTACCTTTTCGGTGTTATATCTTGTTATAGTTTCCTCAAACTTGTACATCATCTCTGCTAGAAACTTCATATGCTCTGCATTTTGTCTCCGAAAAATCGCGAGGTATGGCATTTCGTTTGTTTATATTTATGTAACTAGCGATATATTCTTTGTTGATGAGTTTGTTTCCATGTATTGAAGGAGCAATGATTTTCCTCCCTTAAAAATGTTTGTAATTAATTTCTTCCCATCGAAATATTCTATTGAACTTGAATGCCTTGGGTGTAAAATTATTTTATAATTATTTAATTTTATTGATGAAGAAGATAATAGTTTAATAAGGAATTAAAAGAAATTTAAAATGGACTTCCAAAGAATTTTTCCGGATATTTTGAGAAAAATAAAAGATTATCAGATAAAATTTCGTTTTAATATATTATTAACCCTTTGCACTCAGGAAAAGTAATAATATTCACTAAAACATGGACTTTGTTATTACTTCAAAACATAAATGCATAAATGCTTTAAGTTGAATTTCCCTGAAAAATGAATCTACATCTTTCTACCATTTTGTAGGTTTTCTTAACAATTAAAAAAAAGAATCGTCAAAATGATGCATCTTCTTGAATGATGGGTGAGAGGCACCATCCGAGTGCAAAGCGTTAATTTAGAAAAATATTTCAGTAAAATCTTTTATTAGTGGATTCAGCCAAATGTATCAGAGTTGAAATCTAATTGTAGCTCATGAAGCTGATTGCAGCATTTTAAACGGTATATTTTATAGATACTTTTAGATAAAAAGGAGTTCATTTTAATTGTCTTTCTACTTAAATAAATAAATAAATAAAAATGCTTTACATTTCTTTAAGTGCAAAATACAATTTAAATCTTATTTGTTCGGTAGATTTATTGTAGTTTAAAATGAAAAGGCATTGAAATATACTCAACAATTTTGTGCAAGACCGCCAATACAAACGCTGAATTTTCATAAATACTTCATCAACATCACTAAGCGGATAACTCATGAATAAATAGTTTCTTTTTAGGATTTGATACATTTTTCAGATGCCACAAGGTAAAACCTCTTTAATATGCCGTTCAAGGAGCAACTTCAAAATGTATAATCGGATATTTGTTAAAGTGATAAGCTCATTTTAGTCGCACAATATACAAGCATAGGTCTACTTTTAAATAAGATTGCATAATCATTAAAACTTATAAAACTGGTATATAATTTTAATAAATTTTCCGCACGTTAAATAGTCTATTGGTCTAACGGTCACACGGTCTAACGTTATTGGGATGTAGAAATCTGGAGAGCGAGATGCTGCCTCAGGTACCATCTTCGTCATCTGATAATATCTCAAAGTTTAGATCTTCTAAAAAAAATCCTTCTTGTAGATTAACTAGTATAATAATATTAATCAAATATTATCCGGGATATTAATCAAACATATCAAACCAATATCATTAACCGAAAAACTTGTTATTTTCATCGAGTTTGTTTATCCGTGTTGCTCGATCTTCTAATTTAAAACGCTTTTTTCTTAACTACAGCAGAGGAAATCATTCTAATTAGATAGGTGTCAGTCTTGGGTCTGAATCAAATGGCGCCTAGGTGTCGGGATTGAAAGCACGAAAAAAATTATTTTCATAAAATGTAGAAAATGAAATCATTCTTTATGCATCTACCAACTGATTCAAATTCTTGTTAACCTTTGAACTGTTTTTTTTTTTATTATTATTTATCTAATGAGATGACCATTTCCGTTTCGGGACTATGTCTTACTTGTTCTATTAATAATCTAAACAACGTTTAGTAAGTTTATGGATTATGTGCAATTTTCGTATCGAATTACAACTTCTTTGAATGACCAGCTCACAAGTTTGAAAAGTGATCAAAGCCCAGCACGGGCCCATTCACAGGCAAGACGATAAAGGGATTAATAATGCATTTTAGGTGCAGAATTGATACAATTAGTTCCGTGCAGTTAACTGGTATCTATCTAACTATTTTGCGATAAGCCATCAAATTGGATAATTCGAAAAACTTGTTTCGTACGCAACCTCTTTTGACCCTTTCATCTACAAATCATTCAACTTCCTAATTAGATTTATACATCTTATTCAGATTATTTAATTGGCCATAAATGATGCATCGAATCTTAAAATGTTAGAGTCAATCTTAAATGTTTGAGTTAATATTTGATTCAAATGTTACGTCAGTTACGGAGGAAATTGTTTCTGCTACACTGTGTGGCGCAGTTTAGCCAAATATGGCTCTTGCGCCAAAAAAGTGCATGTTAAATTTAAAGTTGCGCCAAAATCCCAAAAGCTGCACTGTGTATTGAATGTTTGATTGCGCCAGTTTTTGATGGAAGACGTTGCAGCTGTGACTGCTGCATTGATATTGCCTTATTCGAATTAGTTAATGCAAAACTAACAGGAGTCATCTCCCCAAAACTTCCTCGCATGCTGTTTATGTGATTTTATTATTTGTAATTTTTTGTGTTTATTTAATTATTTTTTGTATTTTTATTCTTTGTATACTTATTGATATAGTAAAAATTAACACTGAACATAGATGGCGCAATATGCTCTAAACCATATGTATGTTTTGGAATGTGAGGGAAGCGCACTTATGCTTTTTTATTGTAAACACTTGAACCAGAGAGTTGGTGTGAAACTGGTGCAAGTAGGCACCGCTCGTTCTTTTGTTAGCGGCAAAAAAAAATTTATTCGTTCGATCTTTGTTAGCGGCAATTTCTACTTTTAAATGTATATATTATGTGTTTCCTTATATATGTATGATCATCGTCCATGTGTATTGCTTTGTGTCTGTGTGAAAATAAATAAAAAAAAAAAAAAAAAATCATCTTTCCCTTGATTAAAACGCACACCCAGCTCAGCTACACATTCTCTCTAATAGTTTTTATTCCAAAGAATGCTTTGCAAGGAATTGGCGTACCATAGTTAAGATATATTAAACTGAATTTAGCATTTTTATTGAGTCTTTCGTATAGCGAATGTTTTGGCGATTAAAAAATTGAATTGGCGATTGAAAGCTTATAAGCCAGGTAACAGCTACGGGAGACGTGTAATTACTTCTGTCTTGTGGTCTTGTTACTCGGGTGCGAACCACAAGGTCTCAGGTTCTATCCTCGCTCATAACAATCTGCCGCATTGGTGACCCTGGCTCTGAACTGTCAAACGCAACCTCCGTGCAGCTTTAGTGGCGGGCGCCATCTACCGGCAGCAGCACAAAGTCATCAGACTCACTTAACGCAACAGCAACTACTCGCCATAACACTTGGAGCGATAAAAATCGTTCGGCTGCACCGACTGGCTGGTGAGGGAGTATTGTGGCGCTAGCTTCATAAGCCAGTTAACAGCCTCTAGACAGGGATGATCACTTTCGTCTAGTGGTTATGTTACGCGGTTACGGAGCCTAGCGTCGCAGGTTCGATCCTCGCTCGTAACAAATTGCCACAATTCTATCCCAATCGATGACTTTTGCTATCAAAAAGGAAAACAATGTGTTTGATTATTAGATAACTAAATTAACAATGATTCTAGGATATTTTAGACATAATCCTTTTAAGTTCATTTTTCTGAAATTTTAACTCGGGTGTAATTTGTCGTAGGAGCAACATTTCTAAAGATTAAAATTTGTAAGCTGAGAGTATATTAAAAATTCATCCAAGAATATTAAGAGCTGATATGCATTAATCGGAATATTTATTTTATACGGTTAGTATCCAAAATCATTCTTTATTCATATATATCTCGCACCGTGATACTTGTTTCTCTCACATTTTCAGATCGATAGTTTACAATCTACTTCCAAATTATGGCAATTTTCTGTCACTCATTCAAAACTTGCCTTAAATATTTGGTTTTAATGCTCTAAACGCATTTCAACTAGCAAGATGTCTTTGAGAAGGAAAAGATCTTGATTTTACGGAATTTTAGCTGTCATTTTAGCTCTCCCGAAAGTAAATTTTTATATCGAAATCAAACTTTACTTCCAGATATACGATTTAATACTCCACTAATAAATTCAGTTTTCAGAACACTGAGTGATAATTCGAAAAACGTCCTTATTCTTAAAGAATATTTATAATGCAATTTATGAATGAATATTTATAATTTCTTAAGTTACAAAATAATTCAAAATCCCGCCTAATAAATTCCCAAATGGCATGTACCACAAAATACAAATTTTATGACGCAGATTGTAAGCTTTCATTTGCCTAGTAAAATTGCCATTGGCAAAATATTTAAATTCTTACAAATAAATTACCTTTCGATAGTATGTACATGCCAAATTCGTCGAGAAATGTTAATTTTCGAATAGTTCTGTGGTTCTAACAAGACAAACGTATTAGGATGCCCCATAAGTTTCTTTCCTATTTCTAATATGATATGAATACACGATGTTCACTGTTTAAGGTATTATTATATATTTTGTTATATAAGAATCCTTTTTCTCAATTACCTTCTTCCATCACTCAGGAAGCTTTATTATGTCTTGTTTCCAAAACTGTGTTTTGGACAAGAAATAATCCTCGAGGTGCGCTTTTATTTCGCGGATGGATTTAAAGCGCTTATCGCGAAGATAATTTTTTTGAGGACAGAAAGAAGTAATAATCAGATAAAGCGAGATATGGATAGTATGCAGGGTGCGGTAAACACATCCCAATCAAACTGTAAGAGCTTCTCTCATACGATTAATCCAATATGTGGTCTCGCGTTATCATGATGAAAAACAACGCCTCGTCGGTTCCTTAATTCTGGCCGTTTTTTTTTTTTTTTTTTTTTTTCCCCTATGCCAGCTTTGAATTGATCCAGTTGATGAAAGTATTTCGTAGAATTTATTGCTTCACCTTGAGGAAGGAATTACGCCTTTCCAATCCCATCAAATGGACAAAAAAACTTTTTTGTGGTGTAGTCCTGGCTTTGCGACACTTGAAAGCCTATTGTCCTTGCACCACTTGCGTTTTCTATGCACATTTTCATATAAAATCCGTTTCGTTTCCAGGACAAGTCTCTTTAAAAACGGATCTTTTCGTAATGAGAAAGAAACTTTTGGGACTCCCTAATACTTTTCAGATAAATGTGCTTTATAATCGCAATGCAGTCCTTGCATTTCAAGATTACAAAATACAATTGTATAAATCGTGATCCGTAACCTGGATTTGCATATAGTTGGATACGTACTAAATAAAAAACCTTTTTTTAAGAATAAAAATTGATTTTTTTCTTCTGCCTGTAGAAAAAGAAACAAATTTTGTCTTGTGGTACAAATTTCTTTATAGTTAAATGTACACTGAAAGATTAATCCATTTCCAATCTCGAAGTATTTTGTTCGGAATTATATTCTTATTGATTTCTTCAGTCAAAAATGGAAATAGATATGAATGGTATTAAGGAGTACCAGTAAGCAGGAAGAATAGCTGGCAGAATGCACAGCGTTTGACGTAGTTTCGTACGGAATCTAGTGAGAAAACGCCGGACGTAAAATCTTTCCTCTCTGATTATACGTGGAAAATTCACAACTTTATTTAAAATCCTTTGAACAAAGCTTACATTTGAATGTATTACTTCTTAGTCCGATAAGTAACAGATTAAACACTGAAATTTTAGAGCAAGGAATCATGGACTTCCTGAAAAATTCATTTATAATGCGAGTCGTTTAGGAATCACGGTTATCAAGAACTTGAACAACTTCACACTCTTCCGATGCTAAGATGGAATAAGATGTTAAATAAATGTGCACTATCTATACTAAAAAAATCAATTGTATGGAAGGTATATTGCTTTTACAATTCTCTTATTGACTTGTGTGTTATTAATGAGCTGAAATGCACATTTAAATAATCCACTTATTTTAAAACAATTGGAATCGCTTGTGATGGTAATAGTTAAGTTCAGGTGTTTCTGTTTCAGATTTTCTTTTAAACTTTATTGATTTTCATTTGAGAACTATATTTAGTATACTCTGACTGCGAATGAATAATGCAGAGAATTGATATGATTTGCAAGTAAAAACTATTTTTTACTGTAAATTTTTAGAAAGTTATCACGGAAAAAAAGTCAATATTTCTCTTAATTTTTCATTAATTAAAAATTCAAAAAAATCTCTTTCCTACCATCCAAAGTATATATTTGCCAAATTTGATAGACAGACGACCTGGTGCGTACAGAGCCAGTATATACACATAGAGACAAAAGTTTTTTCCTTGTGTTTAAGTATCAAAATTTAGTTAAAGTATCAATACATTTTCTCGCCAAATACTTTTGTCAACAGAAAACATATGTTTTAGCAAACCTAGACTAATCACTCCCTACCTCCTTTTTTTTCAAAGAGCTACGCATGCTTTATTGGCCTTTTACGATCCGTACGCAAATGGTTGTACGCATTTGTCCTACTACCAATGATTTCATTTGACATCTCAAATGTCAATTAGTCAGAAAAGGAATTACCAATCGCTTTTATGCGATTACTTCAATGAAAATAGATGCTTGAGGTTGAACCAACTGAAATCAAGTCCTACTCCTGATTAGGAACAAATACTTATAAGAATTTATAAATTATTCCTAACCAAGGATCAGTTCTCACCTGGTATACGAAAGTTTAAATTGGTATAAGTACAGAATACATAATATATGCCGACATTTTTCCATTAGGTCTAAGCCGTTAATTATAAGCGAAAAGAAACTAAACAAAAAGTATTCAGGATGAGTTAAGATATATCTTGATATCAAATCAATTTGGACTAAATCGAACTGTTTAGGAATATTTATTGAATGCGCAAGAAGACATTAATCAAATATCTGATAAAACAAAGTTAATTGCCAATAGCATAAATGAAATGATTCGTCTAATTAATAATAATTTTAATTAATTTTATTTTTAGAAAATCATTGACGATTTGTTTAGACTAGTGGAAATATTCTATTTTTCTTCACAGATAATACTTTTGATATCACCTAGTCAATTTGGTGATGCCAAATATTCATCTCAAACACAGTTTAGGATGCTCCGACTTTTCAAAACTGTATTATGATCTCGTCATTTTCTATTATGAATCAATTAGGAAGTAGTTCCGAGTATTACTGATCTCAAAATTCGGCCATCTAGTTTTTCATATAATACACAAAAATTGAGGCGTGATCCTGCCAGTGTAACTTTTATTATTACATTGTAAATTTTTCTCAAAATTAGCTACATCATTTCTAATTCATTCATTTATGTTTCCAATTTAATATATTTAACCTTAATCCCCATCCATTTTCAAGGAGAAATGCATACACACTCATAAATGAATGTGCCACGCATCGTGTTAAGAATCTGCAACATTTCTTATATTGAATTTACATGTGTTTTTGATGCTGAGCTGAAAATGTTTTTAAATGACTATTTCATGTGCATTTCAGTTTCTGACTAAGCTAAGATATATAGTGAATATTTAATGCGCTCATCTTAAATTTGTATTTTGATGGAAATTTCAATTGAATAAAGAAATGTTTGCATGCAAATTCGATGTCAATATTGGAATACTCTCTTAGAACTATAGGACATATGTTTGCTTCTTATTCATACTCCCCCCCCCCTTCGCATGCAATGGCGGGTCTGACTCGTGCGTCGAATTATTAAATTTTCAATTTTAAACCTACAGTTAAGTGAAAATAATAAGTAATTTCAAATGCAAAACTCACTCAAACACACTTCAATATCTCAAATGCCCTTTTATCCTTATTTAAATTTCTATAAATATGTCCCAAATAGGATGTCATCTAATTAAGAAGTTACATGAAAGTGAAGGTCAAGTGGTTAACATTTATAGAAATTAAAATTCTGAAATGTAATTTGTAATCAAAGTACTTTGATTTGAATTGATTAATGAAAGAAAGTAAAAGAGTTTGTTCCACAAACTGGAATGTAAACCAGTAAAAGCGAATATTTATGAATTTGAATTAGCAGCAACTGATTAAAAATCGCTATCGAAACAATGGGAGAAAGTATTAAATTTAGAAATCGGAAATGAAACTCATTTCAATTTGATGTACTTGAATATTTATTTGACTATACAAAGTGTCAGTGGCAATTTTTAATTTAGCTGAGAAAAATGACATTTTTCTCAGCTAACATAAATCTTTTAATATTCATTCCTGAAAGGTATAAAGAGAATTCATCAATTGTACATTTTTATTTGCATGTTCAAGTTTTTTTTTTATTTAACATAATTTATGATGTAAAAGAATTAAGTTGTGAGTAATAATAAAAAGTGATAATTTTAATTTTCATCTCACCATCTATTTATTTTTATATTCATTTAATATTTTTAAATGTAAAAAAGCCTTTAGGAGCTAATTCGAAAAAAATTATATAAAAAAGAAAAAACCTTGGAACATATCATTCTAGGAAGATATTTCATGAATTCTTAAGATTTCCAAAATAACAAAAAAGAATATTAAAAACTAAATTTCAAATAAGAGGTTTCATTAAAATCTATATTATAAAAAAAATGAAAGCGCTATTTTGGTTTTTTTTAAAAAATCATGCAAAATATCTGTTATCTAACAGAGGAAGAAATATTATTAACTAGTGTAGTGATTACATAACTGTATCTTCTCTTTTGATACAATAGATGGCATTACTTAAGATCAAGGTATATTTCCCATAATCCTTCTGACAGAGAAGGGGGTCATTATTGAATTGTATTCTGGTGAGTGACGTGCATTTTTGTGTTCGTGTTTGTCTTGTCTTGTGAAATGTGGAACACAGAAAATAATTAAAAAAACTGTTCCTGAAACTCGTATGTTATTTTCATTTACCTCATAATGAAGTTATAAAGAGTCTTGTCCCTCTAAACTGAGAAAATTAAAAAAAAAAAAATTAAAAAAAATCCTAGTTAATATTATATTTTTCTCTGGAATGAATGCAACTATACGAATCCTAACATTTAATACTAAATGCTCAACAACCACATATTTTAACTTTTTCTCAGATGAACTTTTTAAAAAATTTGTTAATTCGTTCCATCCTCTAAAATCAGGTAATGAAATTTTTATTTATCTGCAAATTTCTTTAATTTTCAAAAAATAACCAAAAAAATGTGCTTTAATTAAGGAAGTCGTAGCATAAAATAATGTTTAGGTATTTTATTTTTAAAAAATATGATTTTGATGATACCAATTTAATTAATTTTTTAGTCAAATTTTCCTAAATTTCGACAATTTTTATTTTATTTATTTATTGACTAGTTTTTAATGTAAGATTACATTATTGCAGTGAAATTCAAACTGTTTTTATTATTTCATCAAAGATAATATATCTAATAACTGAAACTGCGACTTTCTTTCATTATTGTAAGCCAAGGGGGGGGAATGTTTAATATCTTCATAGATTACATGACGAATATGAAAATGAAGTTTCAATAGCACCAGAGTTAAAAAACAGAACAGGTCAATAATAATTTTAAACATTATGGGACTCCCGATTCATATACACAATGAGTAGAACGAGTGCAACACTATTAAACTAATACTGCTTTAATTTATGTCACAATTTGATATTTAAACATAATTTTGTGAGGGGATCATGGATATTAAGAATGCACAAGTGACTAAAATGAAAATAAATAATCAATACTGCTTATCAAAAATAACATTAAAAATACTATGGCTGTGAAATGGTTCATAAAGTTAATTTGCTGATGTAACATGAGATATAACATGTTCTTACAGAATTGTCTATAATTTGGTTACAGTTTCTCTTATTCGGTTTGATCCAGAATTTAGAACCTTTTGTAAAAAAAAAATTTTTTTTCAGTGAGGTTAAAAAAATTATCAAAGTAATAGCATAATTCCAAAATGGCTGATTATACACTCACTACACTATCATTTAAAATTCAATCATAAATTTATATCTTGTCCTGCCAATAATATGTGCAAAACATGCATATTAGTATTCATAATAAATATTACAAAATTTTATATTGGATATTGATTGTATTAATCTAATGATGTGTATTCATTAAATTTATAATAAATAAAATTAACAAAAATTTATGTTTCAAATTCTATTGTCATTTACTTCAACAGACAATAAAACACTTTAATTATTTGAAATGTCTTTAATTCAACTATATCTACAAAGTTTGTAGGAAAATAAAGTAAGTTCTTTGATTGCTATTTCACCATTTAATTTTTTTTATTATTTCTATTACCTATCAGGTTATTGGTAAAATAGAAGAAGCATTGTTAGATATAAAACAAATATCGAAGTTAAGTAGCTGTCATAAAAAGTAAGATTTTGTTTCACTTCTAGCCTTTCATTAAATATAATGATTTGTATTTTATTTATTTGTTCTTCAATTTGTTGTATACTGTATGTTTCATTAATATAGCTAATTAAGGTATTATTTTTCAAAAATACATTTTTTTAAAAATTAAACCTATTAATAAAATTGTAAACATTAAATGAAGATAACTTTTTTTACAGAGTGGGTGGAAGTCCCAGATAGGATGAAAATTTAATAAAAATGAAGCATTTAATGGGGAAGGGATGCAGGGTTTTACCCACAGGACCACCTTGGTTCGGCCCTATTCGCCATATTATTAACCTGTCTTTTTACATAGTAGAGGGTCTCAAATCCCCCTTTATTTGAAGATTACAGAATTTTCTATATGCCTATGTTGTAAATAAGAAAGTAAAAAAAGGTTGCATTGTTCATTAACCAATACTTGATATGGTTGGTACATGTATTTGGTTCTGTTTTACAGCTATGCTGAATGAAAAACAGATAAACAGGAATATTGAGAAAAATAGAAAGTAAATAATAATAATAATTATTATTATTTTAATTCAGGCAGGATTCACTACAGTGAAAATTAAATCCCAACTTTCAAATTCTGTTAAAGCAACTGTTTCAGATATTTTTTTATAAGCAAAATTTTGATTGCAGTCAGTAACTTGAAACAGATGGAGAAGTAACACAAGAATTCAATTTTTGATAAGTTTAATAAGACAAACTAGAAACAACAAGAACATTTTTTGCATAGATTAAAATGTCCATGTTGACAAAGGGATGCTTTTCAAGTGATAATTCACCAAACCAATGGCTACCATCATGATGGTAGTCAAGCAAAAGAAAGAGTTCTCAACTGGACAACCTTGTGATTAAAGATAATCTGATTTTGATTTCAAGATAATAGACTAATTCAATTTCTGTAATGATGCCAATGAAACCAAACTATCTGGTTTCACATTTTAAGTTAAAGATGTTGGATGTATATATATTCTGAAGATAATAAAGTCCACAATTTCCTGCTGGTATTATAGATAATTATATTAAGTAATAAGCTTTCTCTTGATTCTTGAAACTGGGATATCAGGAGATGGCTTTGCATTTTGACCAGATAAAGAGTTTCATGCCTATAAATACAAAAAGATAATGAATAAAAATACAACAATTATCTGATCTTGGCAGCCATTTTCTTCTTAATTCTTTCCATATATGGCAATTATGCCTTATGCATTAAATCCTGATGTCATCATACAGCAATATATATCATCCATAATTCTTTGAAAACAGCAATAACAGAAATAAAGCTAAAAATTGTCTCCTTTCAGTTTGAAAACTACTGAATGGTTTCATAGTTTTTTTTTTTTTTTTTTAAATGATGGAATAATATGCAATCAAATAATAAGTCCAATGAGACTAATGTTTGAGGTCATAAATTTGTTATCAAGCTTACTTGAAAAGTATAAAATTTCATTAACAGGTGGTGGTCCGTATCTGTGAAAATTTATAAGCAAAGGCAAGGTGCAGTCAATATGGGAAGAAAGATTAAAGACTACATTATTAATCAACAGATAAGCAGTGAATAGAAAGCATAGAAAATGAAGAAAGAAGAAGGTATGTAGGTTGTATTGTAATATAGAATATTGGATAGGAGAAGCAGCAGCCGCTTCTTATTCAAAAACTTTTATACTTTCTTCAGATTTTTCTTTTTTTGTTTTCAAAATGTATTAATAAAATTAAAAAATAAGATATTTGTCTTTGAGAGATTTTTGAAAACTAGATGATAAATATTAAAGTATCATTAAGTCAAATAAACATTTATTTTTGAACCAAAAATTTTTTAAAATTTGTTTATGTCTAAAATGATTTTTGCATAATATCATATTAATTTCATGTAAATTATTGGAAATCTTAAATATTGTAAGCATGTCAACTTGAAGAGTAACCTGATACGTTATATAATTTTTTTTTCTATATGATATATATATTTTTAATTATACTTTTAAATTTTCAATTTCTTCAAAATTTGCAACATTAATGTAGCAATTAGTTAATGAATAAAGCAAAGAATTGTATGATAAGCAAAGTTAAAATTTTATTTTTGTTATGAAACCTATGAAGAAAAATGTTCAGTATTCATTCACCTCGGCAATCTGCTCTTCATCAGATGTTTCTGCATCAACAACTCCCTGACAACCCCTAGCAAGGTAAGACTGCAGTCTGTTACTGGCAGCCAGGATGAGTCCAAGATAAGGAGGAGATGGCTTCAAGGGACGAGAGATATATTCGGGATGAAACTGTACAGCTACAAAGTAGGGATGATCTGTAGAGTAAGATAGAATTCCCTTAGATATGCAAGAAAAAATAGAACCATTACCAATTTACTTCTTGAAATATAAAATTTTCAGAAAAAGAATGTAAGAATATTTATAAGCAATATTATTTTAACATTTTGGCAATACAGTTATTTATTCTAATATTTTTATTTGTAATATTACAAGTAACAAACTTCATGCAGTTAAAAGTAGAACATAATTTTTTTTGAACAAGTTTATTTTCCATTTTTTAAATTCATTCACTTTTTATTTCAGATATTTAAATAACTTTCATAATTTTATACAAAAATATTATAGAATTTTAATTATAAATAAAATATCATAGAATTTATCAATATTTTCTAGCTAGCTGATCATATCTGAAATAAGCAGCATTTTACTTGCAATAACTCTCATAACTTGCATAACTAATTTGGAAATTAAAGTTTCCACTAAACTATGCTTATATAATTTTTAATATTATTTATATATATATATTCAATCTGTTTTTACCAATAGTGTATTATATAAAAAACAAAAACTGAAGCATTACAAAGTTTCGTATTATTTTTTTAAAGTATTTTGTGAATGTCGGACACTGCTTTACCATTACACAATCAGTTATTTTTGTATTTTGTTCGATAATTTTATTCATACATTTAATTTTGTATTTGGCACAGATTTTTGCCTATGTTCTGTTTCTATTAATTAAAACTTTCACAAACTGCTTTTTCTGTAATTGGCCTGAATTTGTCCCAAAGAAAACTTTATTTGAAATGTAACAAGAGTAAAATCTGTTACATACATTGATATTTTTGCCTCATCTTAGCATTCAATCCTTTTGTGAAAATAAGATGCTAAATTGCGAAAACCATTCTGTTTGGAAAGCTTTTGGTTATTAATGGATATTTTAAAACCGATAGAAAGGGATTAAATTTGGAATAGCACTGTTTTACATCTAGCTCTTTCATTTTTTTTTAATGAATTTCTATTCAAAAAAATTTTAACCAGTTAATTTAAATATTAATTAAAAATAAAAAACTATAGTCACAGATCCCTTATGTCGTAAATGAGATTTTCCATTTTTTTCAACATCAGAAATTCAAATATGTATTCAAAATTAAACATTTCAATTTGAAAAAAAGATTTTAAATAAATCTAAAAATGAAGATAACCCCTTATTTGAAAAAATATGTAATTTCATTGTGCGGTAAGTAACTGTGGATTAAAAAGTAGTATTTGAATATTTTTTGTCAGACCATACGTCAGGTAAGAACTATTAAAAATTATGTTAGTAAATAACAGATGAATTAATTCTTCAGAACACATCTTTAAAAAGACATAAGACTTTCCTTTTATTTCCTACGCTGAATTTATACTGCCTATTACTACTAAATTGCCTCCCAACTCTTGTATTAATTTCAATGTTTTTTCCAAGACTAATGGCCAATCATTAGTTTGAAGTGTGGCAAACCATTTGCTTTGAAAATGACATCAGTAAATCTATTCTAATCAAGTTCAGGAGCATATCATTGTCAGCCTAAAATGCTAGTCAAGATGTTCATTGTGACTCCTAAGGTAAATAATAAATGTAATATTTTTCCATAGTGTAAGTAAAAAAAAGTTATATATTCAAATATACTTTCCATTATTACTGCCCTTTTATTGTTCCCTGGTCCTAAATTCATCCCCCCCCCCATAAAATCAATTTGAACATCAAATCATAGAAGTGTGTGTCATTGTCTTTTTTTTTTTTTAATTTATGTATCATACCAGTTACAACTCAACTCCACATGGAATAATTCAATTCAGATTCCTTTTTTGTTGATATAAATATGCTTTCACAATTTTTATGTAAATGTTCGCAATTAAATTGTTCTCTCGTATCATATCCATAGTAATCATTGAAGATTTTTTACAAATTGGCATCCTGAACGAATAAGATTGTTTTGTCATTGACATCAAACATTTAGTGGATAATTCTTTGTTGCTTTCTAACTCTGAATGCCTGCTTTTCCACAGCATACTTTATCTCTTGACTACACTTCTTTTAACAGTTTTAAGGAAAAATCAAATGTTTCTTTATCAGGTTTATTATCTTACCTGCCTTGACTAAATTTCTACAGGATCTCGTATACCAATGGCATGTAGGCTCCATAATTCTGTAAAATCTAAATTGGTAGCATAAATGACTTTCTCCAAATATTTTGATTGCTTCACTTGTTTATCTTTAAGTGTCAATCCAAGCTATAATTTTATGGCTACTAAATTTTTATCAATGTGTTCAATTGATCCTGTAATGCACCAGGATAATCTGCTCCTATTAATAAACCTATTTCAGGAGTTTCTTCCCCTGTATAATTTAATTCTATATTTCTTCCTTTTAAAATGGGGAAAATTTCAGGATTATTTACACAAAGAGTAGCACTACATATTTTCTTTTCATTTAAAACAGAAATGTTGTTCCTGAAATTTGAACATAAGCTTTGAAATGTAATGTTATAAACATTATGGGACTCTTGTTTAGTTTCACTGCCCTCCAAAAGTCCACAACTCAACATTTCTTGATCTGGTTCCAATCCTAAATATCTTTCTTATAAAAGATCTCAGCACCAGCATTGAATAATCCTTGGATAATTATATATCTATCTAATCTATACAATACTGTAGATGATTTCCTTGGTGACAAGAAAACCTTGGCATCCAATTCAGGTGATTGACTTTTATTTGGACATATAATACTATAATTATAATGTTTTTTCTTACATATTGTTACAAAAAATTTTTCTACAACAAAATACCGTCGATCAATCATAATAATGCAGCACATTTAATCGCTATAATTCAGCAGCTCACTTGCTATCTAATACTCCAAAAAACTGTTATTTGTCGTCGACTCCGACTACTCGCACACACGCCTTCCCTCCAGCTTGATGGTTGGGTTGACGGGGCGTCTAGCCCCGGCAGGGGCTTATCCCCGGTAAGGAGAGACTTCACAGTGCTTTGCTGTCTATATTTTGCCGTGACCGTCTTCGACGAAATTTGGAGATGACGAGTGTCAGGACTCATTGTGATTGTCTGATATTAGGGTGAGGGGGGAGGGTACGCTGCCGTTGGGCTTAGTAAGTTTTTACTGCTTGTGAACTAGAATTGGCTATTGAGATACTGTTTAGTTTGAGTTTGAAAAACTAAAGGGATGAGATAAATTAAAGTAGTATATTACGGGGTCTTCTAGAGTTTGTAGATGGTTTATATTTAGGGATTTTAGCTATTGCTTCATTTTCATTCTTATCCATGTTTTTAAAGTTAGTGGCTAGATTTTTAATGAATTTTTTAAGAGGGGGGTAGTCTAGGCATAAGTACATATTTGTATTGGGCATGTAGTATTTCATATTGCAGAAATTTCTAATTAAGTTATTCTGCTGGCGTTCAATACGTCTAAGATTAGTCTTGGCAGCATATCCCCACACAGGGCAGGCATAAGTTAATACTGGAAGCAAGTAGGCAGAGTAAATAAGCATTTTATTTTGTCTACTCATTTTGGAGTTTCGAGAAATTAAGGGATAAAATTTACGAGTTAGGTCTCGAAACTTTTTAGCTGTGTAAATAAAGTGGGATTTCCAAGTTAATTTACTATCTAGAATAACGCCTAAATATTTGCATTCCTTAGACCACAGCTTCCCTCCAGCTTCAGAGTGTCTGTCTTTTATAGCTCCGGGAGGCGGAGCTAGAATCTTCAGACCAATCAGGGTGTATCTGAGTGTATCTTGGTTGCTACTGGATGGATCGTGAAACTTCTCGAACTTTCCAGTATGATCCATTTAGTTGCCAAGCTCAGCACGCACAGGACAGATCTTACAAAGGTTTTACCGGTTTTTTTTCTACGATAACACTATTCAGATTTGTAACAATATAATGCTCTTCAAATTATAACCTGGTTCCAAATAAACAAAGCACGCTTCTTTAATATTTCTTTTCCAATGACATATCAGGCATCTTATTAAAGCATTTTGATGGATTATGAAATGATTTATTACAAAATATGCACTGCTTGTCATTTTTATCAGCTCTTTTCTATTCACTAGATACAATGCAAGCTGCCATAGGAATTTTATCTTTCTGTTCAATTCTTTAGAACTCTTGATCCTTCACAAAACTGGATTGAGCAAGTTGCAATCTCTCATCAATTTTGACTTCCAATCAAAGAAATTCTAACAAGTTTACCAAAATATTGAGCTTGTTTTTATTTTGAACTCTGTTACATGTGCATTCTCACTCATTTATAAAATCTTCTGGAAAAGTTGACTCAACTAAAGAGCACAGCATTGCTATGTACTTTTCAGATGTCACCAATGCTCTTAATTGAGTTTCAAATTTATCATAAAGAGCACATATGGTGAAATTTTCTCCATTCTTTGCTTGTATTAAAACAAGATTCAGAATTTTATGAAAATAAATTGGATCAACAAGAACAAATTATATTGCTCATTCAAATTATTTGTTGAATATTAATTTAAAGTTTTTTTAATCAAAATTTTTTTACAATGCAAAACTGGATTAACAATATTTTTTTACATAAAAATTTAAATAAATGATTTCCTAAATCCAATTAAGAAATAATGAAATCTGTTTCTTATCTTTTAATCAATTGAAAATTCATAAAAGCAATAACCTGGAAGTTCTAAAATTTCTAATCTCTCTTCTTTTTCATCATGAGCAACAAAATTAAGCCCTCCCTTTTCTAAATCCTCCACGTATATCTTGTCTACTTCATAACGATGCCGGTGCCTCTCTTCAATTAAGTCCTGCTTCCCGTACAGACGCCCTACAGAAGAAAAAAAAAAGAATTTGTAATAAAATAGAATTTCTGTCCTTTTCAAATATTAGCTATAATCTTAATATTAATTTTCCAAACAAATAAAAGTATATAAAATACTATTCAAATGCATAAAAAGTATCAAGAATGCTTCATTTAAAATATTGCTGGATATTATTTACAAACTTTTATCAAATATTTTTATGTGTTATATAAACATCTATCAGAAGACAATATTTTATTTTAAATTATAATCTAAAAAAATAAATGAGTTTCTAATGAGATAATTTTTAACTTTGGAGCAAAGGACATTTTGCCATCATACTGCTTCTTCTGCTTCAAACTTCTGCTTCAAAAGCATTTAAATGTTGCAAAAAGCCTTTCAAACATTTGTTCTCTATAAGCCATTGTTTTTAGTAACAAAAAATTTAGCAAAATCAGAATTTTATACACTAAATAATGTACAAAGTATCTTGATGGTTCTTAAGGGGTTAATATATAACTAAAAAATTTAAATTTATTGTTAAAATATCTCAACTAAAAATTATTAAAATTAAAAAGTAATTCAAAAAAAAAAAAGAAAGAAAAAAGGACCCTCCCCCCTCCCGTGTGTTATTAATAAAACTCGTAACTATAAAACTCACACAACGTGGATTCTTCTTTCTTTTCAGTTCGGAACATAGTAATTTTCTTTCCAAGCCTCATGGTTCCACCCATTATTCCTGTATGATGTTCCAGCATTTCTATCACCTAAACAAATCAGATAAAACAATTAGAATCTCAATTCAGCTATCAAGCAGTAAATGTTTCAATATGTAAAAATTTATTTTGCTTTTAAAATATAATAGTCAACAATTGATAATTATTAATTTCCATTTCAGAAGTATAAAAATTGAAACATTTTATTCTGCTCTCTCATAATTGAGAATCTAAATTTTAAAAAGATATGAGATTCCATCCAATTGTAATCTAAAATAAAATCTATTTTATTAGTTTAATATCAAACAATTCTACCTACATTAAAAGAAAAAGTACGAGTAAAATAAAAGGTTTCAGAATTTTAAACAGTCGTTACTGTACTTTTTTTTTTTAAACTAGAAAAAGAGTCTAATTATTAATTTTTAGGTTATATTAAAAAGCTATAGTTATGTTGTTTCTAAAATGACAAATTATACTTGTCTTTAATTGCTTTTGCATTTTTTGGTCATATATATATTAATCAAAATTTTCTTGCATTGTAAACGAGAGTTTTAGGAATTTGTCAACACTAAATAAAAAATCCTTTCTATTTACTGTTGAATGCAGCACACCTTTTTCAACCAATAAGCATTATTGATATCTAAGGCAAAAATAAAAGAAATGATACTTACAACATTCTTTCTATTTTCCCTGGTATTACTCTGTGGTATTTCTATTGTATGTGCATCTTCCCAGCCCAATTCATGTCGAGCGAATTCCACAACTGCCAACTGGAATCCAAGACAAATGCCTGCAAGTTTATTTTATATGTTATAAACAGCAATTCATATTATTATTTACATTCATTTTTATAAAGCAAATAGTAATATTTTTCATTTCCTTTAATGTATTTTCTGCTTCATTTAACTGCTCTTTAAGATCAAATCTTTTTTTTTTTTTTTTTAAAGACTGGATATGTTATACACAAAAATAAGTATCCGAATATATTGTTGTAAGTCAGTTCATCTGAAATTACTGTAAATAATTTTTTTTAAAAATTCTTAAAAATATTTCTTGATATTTCAAAAATTACTCTGAATTTCTTGACAGATGTTAAATTAATCCAATAATTTCATGTTTTTCCTCATTTTTCAGTTAGTTTCTGTCAAGTCACTGATAAGGCCCCTCCCACCTAAATTCTCCCAACTCCCTTCATGGATGAAGTTCATAAACAATTGCCACTCTAGAACACAGCTAACTCCTAGAATCATCAAAAATTTAGCTGTAAAACAAAATTGCAAGTTTCAGAGATTTGGCTCCCTTGATGCTATGTGCTCCACTCTGATTGGTGCAAAAATTTAAGAGAGAAGAATATTTTTCCAAATTTTTAAAAAAGAATTGAAATATTGATGAATGCACATTGGCAGTTGTATATAACATATCTGCAATAACATTGTTGCATTTTTAAATGTATAATTAATGTTTTTTTTTTAATATAATGAAAGTATGGCGAGATCAGAAAGACCTTTTGATCTATTTTCTTTCTAATATCTTCAAATAAAGATTAAAACCTGAAATTTACTTACTAATAGGCAATTGATATATATAATTACAAAAAAATTTCAAGGTACACATGGAATTTCAATAACATTTCTAGATATTCATTAAAGAATTCTGGTGAAAAAAAAATTTGCATCCTTTTTGTTAATGGAAATAAACAATAATTCTTTATCTATTCTAAGAAGATTCGAATATGATTCAGAATGCTATACAAATGATTAATCTCTGAATTAAAGTTTAATTCAGAAATGAAATTGAAAAATATAATAAATTTGCATTTAATAAATCCAGAAATATTGATATACGCAAATCAAACTCACTCCTGGAAGTCAACAATTCAAGTAAAAGAAAGGTTGAGAATTATTCAAATTTAAATTATGATTTATGTAAACTTAGAAATGTGTTTTGTTTTTTTCTTTTTTAATTTGAAGAAAGAGCAAAAAGTTTTTCCAATGGTTTGAATCGCATATTATTTTGTTTCCTAGTATTATTTATGTTATACAAGCTTTGAAAGATCAATACAGTGTTTTTCAGAATAAGAAACACTATCAAACTTGAATCAAACACTCATTCCCTTTTCTGCAAAATTTATTAACATCAACTAATGTTTAAATAATATCATTTTATTTAAAGATCTAGTTATTGTATGTTATATGTTAAATAAAATTGCAAAGATAATTTATTTGTACTGAAAACAAATAGTAAAATGTATTAATAATTAATTTTTATCAGATAATTTTAAGGAACAAAATAGCATATATTATTTAGTCTACTTTTCCATTATTAATATTGTATCCAAGACAAGTTTTAAAATTTGATAGAAACCATCAATAAATCGCAGAATGAATAATATGAGCTCAAAATTGTCTCCTTTAATTTTGATCAAAATGAAAAGACAAATTTCCTTATATTGTATGTAAAAGAATGCAATTCTTTGAAAATAATTCTTTTATAGAAAAGCAAGCTGTAAAATATAAAGAAATAATACCTAAAAAAGGTTTCTTATTTATTCTTGCCCAATGAATAGCAGCAATTTTGCCTTCAATGCCTGTAGTTCCAAAGCCTCCAGGAACAATGACTCCACTAAAAAGAATTAAGTATAAAACCAACTGTCTGTTTAGGTTCAATTATTTTGACACACACACACACAAAATGTATTTAGCTCCTTTTTTAAAAATTCTAATTAATGTTATTCAGGTTCATATATTAATTGTAAAATGAGCAACTTATTCTGAACATCAAATTATAACTTATTAGATTAATATAACAAAGTAATTAGTAAAGCTGTAATATCATCATAAATAAGCAAGCTTTGAATTTATTGGTCAAATATTTTTCTATCAAAAGAATATGAGAATTTTTACACTGTGCAGGAAAAGTCAAATTAATTCATGAAGAGTTTTCAAAAGTTCAATTTTACACAAATTTTGGAAACAAATGGAATAAAGCATAATGTCAGGACTACAGAGTTTTCATTTATTTATACATGAAACTGGAATTGAATACAAATATTATCACTAAAGAAAAATATAAATCAACAATAAGATGTAGGGGAATCTTAGGAACACTGGATATGAAAGTTATCTTTGGGTTTATTAAAAAATATATAGCTTTAAAAAGTATCTCATTACAATATTTGATATGGTATGATAATGAAATAATCTCAAAATATAAACAACTAGCTTTTTACTTAAATAATGACACCTACTCTGCTCTACAAAGGTTTTGCCAAGCTTCATGGTAACGAATAGCATTTGTTCGCTCTGTCTCTGGCTCCAAATCAGCTGCTGCAATAAACTAATAAAAAGAATTAGAAAGAAATTTAGTGTCTAACAAACACTAGTTCTAGTGAATTTAATTTTCTAATTCTCAGCAATAAGTCAACTAAAAACTCAACTCTCTAGTGGCCCCACAGAATTAAAATAATAATAATAATAATGATAACAAATAAGTCAGGGTAATTTATTTAAGTTTCAGGAATTTAATATTTTTTCATTGATTACAAAAAGTCTTATTTAGGCATACAATATATATATATTACAATATTCTAATTATATGAAGAACTGCCAATTCAAATGATTGAATAAACCTAAGCAATTAAATGAAAAAGATATTAGCATATAAAAAAAGTTTTAATTCATAAAAGACTATTGTTTTAAGCAATATATTTGATATTCATAATTATCTGAATAAATTATGATGTTTATATTTGATTTCAAAATGAATCTCTATTTATTTTGTATGTGGAGCAGTAAATCAAGAATATTGCCAAAGAATTTAGAAATTTTATTGACATTTAAATCTGAAAAGAAGGTGAATAATATAAAAACCAACAAAAAAAAAAAAAAAAGCATAAACAGGTGAAGTCGGGGGTACCTGTCATTTGTGCAAAAAATGTGAAACAGAATATTATATATATATATATATATATATATATATATAAAGTAATGCAGAAATAAAATGATCAGAGAACACTATCACTGTAAGATTAGCACAAAAAAGTGTTAATCATACAATATGAACACTTTGGATCAAAAAGATCACAGAGTATAATGGTCATAAAATGAGGTATATAAACAGACAAGTATCCTGTGTACAATAAATTGATATTATGGGATTTTTTTTCTCTTCCTCTAAAGATGTCTTTCCTTTTCTTTCAGCTAAAATTATGACGACTGTTAAAAATTGTACTATGTATGCAATTTATCTCCTATCTCAAAATTTGTTGAAATTAATCACAAATTTGCTTATGGTATGACAATATATTTTTCAGTAAAATAATGATACCCACATCAAAAATCCTTTGAATATTTATAATTGATTTTTAAACAGCCATTACCTTTCAAAGAGTAAAAAAATGAAGATCAAAATGAATAATGCAGTATCAACTAGAAATAATTCAGAAATTAGTTGATACCATAAATCAAACATTGTAGACAAAGGCACAACTAAATAGTAAAAGTTGTGTTGATTTTTTTGCTATAAATCTTTTAATAATACATAATTTAGAATACATGAAAATGTTCCTATTTTGACATTTTTTTATAATGAATAAAAATGAATTAAGACTAAAATTAATATATTTAAATTATAAATATACATATCTATAATATATATATAAACATTTTTAGAAAGAAAAATGCAAAATTTTCATTAACATTCTAATAATTTTGACAATATGTCTTCAAACATTTTTGTATGTAGATTTTTTTTTTTTTAAACAAAGCATCTCTTTGCACATGTTTAATTATTTTAATTTTCTTAAAGTATATTGCAACCCTGAAATAATAACAATCTATCATATGATAATCTCCAAACAGCTAACTGTAACCTATACATTTCAACCTTACATATATTAATAATTTCTAATTTTCTAAAAATTTTCTAAAAAATAATTTTTTTAATTACAAATTATATGCTGGGATAATTTATCAAAAAAATATGGTCTATTCTTTTAAAAGCATGTTGCTTGAGGATGAAAGTCACAATATGAAAATTGCACAATAAGAAGAATAAATGCATTGTTTAAAAACAAAAGATTTGGACATTGCTTCAAACATTAGCTGAATGGCTTTAAGAAAAAAATAGTTATTTCAATTTCATTTATTAATTTTCTTGTATCATAAATGAGTTTGTGAATTTTCTCAAAGATTATAATCATTCGTAAGATTCAATGCATAACTCTTACCTGTAAGTTTAATTTTAGATTGCACATCATTGTAGCATGCTGTAGTGCTTTTGTAACAGATGCATAAGAGTCCTCCAATACAGTATATTTGCCTACCAAAGCAATTTTCACTTCTGTAACCAAACGATCAATTTTTCTGGCAAGTTTGCGCCATTCTCGCGAGCGTCTCCGTGCTTCAATGGAACAGTCCGGCTGTCTCACTGGAAGATTTAATCGTTCATGGAAAAACTTAACTAATCCTTGTTCTTCCATGAAAATAGGGACATGATATACAGATTTCACATCATGAAGACATATTACCTAAAAGAACAATATTCTGTGAAAACTAACTGCAGTTTCATTGGAAATTTGAAAAATATGTAAATTACATACAAAAATATCTTAAGGTAATCATTCAAGTAGTACTTCAATCTTATAGAACTTAAGATATACTTTATTACTGCTTTTATACTCACTTGCTCTGGTGGTACATGACAAAAATTGGAAATTTTTTGCTTCACATTTTCATCAACAGGATTTTCACTACGACAAACAATCTGAAATATATACATTAATGATATAATTTTTTAAAATTGTTAAGATTCCATCTTTCATTATTTAAACACACACAAAAAAAAAAATGACAAATTCCTCAAATCAAATATGATACCATTTAGGAAAACACTGCTTCAAACTCATAGCATTAGCAAATAATAAATTTAAAAAAAAATCCCCTAAAAAATCCTAGACATCAATAACTAAATAATCAATAGAAATAGTTAAAAACATTGTCTAATGCAGGTGTAGCAAAATGTTAAAATGCAACGATACTATAAAATATAGATGAATATCAAAGAATAAATAAAACTGCAGCTTATATGATTTCAAAAATTATATTTGCTTTAATTTTATGAACTAAAAATGTAACATTTACTAAACTTTTGCTTTCCACCTATTATATTCAGCTGGTTTAAATTTATGTTCTTTTTTAGCCTTGAATAAATAAATAAAAATGTAATCAAATATAAAAAATATTATATGAAAAGTGTAAAAAACTCGCATTAAACTATATTTTGCTTTCTGACTTTGTCTAAATCTCCATTTTAACTAAATGCAGAATAAATTATCATATAACTAGTAGTCAAAATCACTATTAGATAGAACAAGTGAAATTCTAAGGTCAATACCAACATCAGAATAAATTTACAGAGAAAAAAAGAATCCTCATATTCAAAAGAATAAATGCAGTTTTATGCATATTATCATCATATATAAACTGGCAATAAATGTAAAGCATAATAATTAGTACATTGGAACCATATAAAAATCCAATTTATAATATTTCACTATTTAGAAAAGTTTAAAAACAATGTTTAAAGTTCATAATTGTTAAGAAAGAAATAACATCATCAAAACTTCTTTTACAGTTGAGTGAACATTTGCCTCAGTAAAATGAAAAATTTCAACAGACTTTCATTTGTTAAAAAAATAAATAACATGCATATATAGGCATATGAACATTTCTATTAAACCATAAACAATTTCATTTAACATAGACAAACTATATAAATGAGACTATTTCTCAACTGAAAAAGAAGAGTTAAGAATAACATATCATCTAAACTTATTTTTTATATTTTTTAATTATATCTTACTTTATTAAAACTCTACTAATTAAGATTTTTATAGCTTGCTGAAGCCATCTGTTGATCATATTTTTAAAATTAATAGCAAAAACTGTGTATCAGAATAGAAATAAAAGAATGGTAAATAAAAGGGATTCTCATTCAGATAGACTGTAATAGTAAGTCTAATTTGTTGAACTGGTACAATTTCTAATAATATCAGATTTAGAATAACAATAGAAGATAAAAAGGTATAAGAAAAACAATACAAATTGAATTAACAGTCTGTAAAACTTCACAGGAGGGAAAATTTATCATGTATCTACAAACAGAAAAATGAACTGTTCCCTTAAAAATGCTGCATTTAAAAAAAAATTTTAAAAAAATACAGTAATTTTTTATTATTTTGCATCATGTTATTTTACTTTAAAAAATAGATTTCTCTTCATTAAATGTAGTGGAAATTTATAAAAAACATGAATAAAAAAATTATAACACTTACCAAATCAGGTGATAAACCTAATCCTCTTAATTCTCTAACACTGGCTTGAGTAGGTTTTGTTTTATGTTCACCAGTTGCTTTCGGCTGAAAGATATTTTTAAAAAATTAATAAAAAAATGTGTTTTAATAAAATTCTGCAGTAAGAAAAGCACCAATTTTAGATATTCTCAAAAACTGTCATTTATATAATAATTTAGACTCTAAAATTATTATTAACTTTTGATAAGAAACGCATTTCCTAGAAAAATGTTATGAAACTTTCTAAAGAACTATTCTACTTTTTTTTTTCTTTTTAATTTTTAAGTAGCAACACAAAAGTTTAAGAAATTGTAAAAATGCAAGCATGTTAGAATTCATATAATTTTGCTTATTATATATAATTATTTACCTGAGGGACCAAGCTCACATGCACACAGCAAAAATTTTCCTTCTTTACCCGAAATTGAAATTGTCTAAAAGCTTCTACAAAAGGCATTCCTTCAATATCTCCAATAGTACCTCCAAGCTAAAAAATAAAAACAAAATAATATAGTTTATCAAGAAAATGTACTAACAGATTTAAAGAAAAAATCTTAGATAATGGAGAATAAACATGTTAGTAGAAGAATTTTTCAAATGAAGAGATAAATTTTCACAATGCATAATTTTTGTCTGATTAAGATGAGAATGCAAAACTGCCTAGTATCTGAAATGCATATATCTTTGGAATCTTTTACATTAGAACAGCTGATGACATAAGCTCCTATAATTGATATTCTAATTTTCAAATATATGCAAAAAATGATCAATATTATTAATATGATTTCTTAACCATATTGAATGCCATTCAAAATATAAAACAACATGTTTTATATTTTGAATGGCATGAGGCAAATGGCTTTATGAGCACATGTTATTGTGTCTTTGCACAATAACATGTGCTCATAAAGAACAAAGAAATTCAATGGGAAGAATTGACACACATTTTTTCTTCTTCTTATAAGATGTAAACTAAACCTATAGACCTATAGTGTCATATTTCTGTTACCTTCAACTGCCTTTCCTATTTTATCAATTCTGAAAGATAGATAGAAGGGTAGAAGGACAGAAATTTAATCATTATAGTTACAAAAAAAAGATCAGTACTTTCTTATGCCTCTATAATAGTCATAAGTAAATTTTAACCAACACTATAAGCAGTTTTCCATTAAAAAAAATTTTTTTTTAATGAAAATTTTCAAAAATGTTATGACAAATTTATAAGCACTACAAAAATCCCAGATTTGTCCGAAATCTTTTACTTAAGGTAATTCAATGTTATTTTTAAAAACAGCAAGCAAATGTAATTCATAATGTTTTCTTTTGTTTAAAAAAAAAGACAAATCTTTCTCTGTTTAAGAGATGTTATTGGATTTTAAAATTATGATTTCATTAATAAATCAATGCAAAAATGAAAGGAAAAACACAATATCTTTGGAAGGTGAAATTTTTCATCTATAAGGAGGGTACAATAATTCTTGTATGTTAAAAATGGAAGGGGGGATATTTCCACTTAAATAAATAAATAAAAGAAAAACTATCTTTAAAAATTTCTCAGAAAATTTTCAAATGAACTAACTTGCTGATTAAGAGCATTAATAAACGAATCCTTATTCAGCAATTATTACTAATTAATTATAAGACAAAATTAAACTAACAGCTAATGAAAACTAAATAAACTTTTGGAAACAATGATATGTTACACTAAATTTTTTAAAACAATTTTCAGTACAAAAAACATTAGTCTAAAACACAAAATAGAAAAAATTATGAAACCAGTCTCCCCCCTACCAAACAATATAATAACAATTAATGGATCTGCATAAACATCAGTTTGAAAATTTATTAATATCTTTCTTTATATTTTTTTGATAAAATTTCAAATGATTTATATAGTGGGAATGACTCAATGAATCATAAAAGCAAATAGCTTAAAAAAACAAAAACAACTTACTTCTATTATACAGATTTCTGGTTGGTTGCCATTTGAAACTGGTTTCAATGCTACTCGTTCAACCCACTCTTGTATGGCATCTGTTATATGAGGAACTACCTGAAAAAAATTATATAAGCTTAAAAAATCTTCCAAATAACAAGCAAAACAAGGAAGTAATTCCCAAACACAATTTTTTTGTACAAAAATTTTTTACCCACAGTAGAATTAAATGTAAATCAGTAATAAAAATACAATTAGCAGAAAATACATTAACCATATACAATTAGCACAAAAAATACTGATTTCCATGCCTATTTATTTCAATGATTCTTTTTCCCATATGAAATGCTGAACTACCTTCGAAACAAATTATGGATTCACTGGACGAAAATAGATTTTCTAATTTGTCAAAGTAAAAGCATATTGTGATTTATAATCAGATATATATTTTTAATTAAATTCCATTTCTTTTATAATTAATGTTCCTTTACTTTTTTACATTTGTTTTGCTAGAGATAAAAAAAACTTCATAGCAATAAAATTACCCAAAAGTAACAAATATGGATATAGTGTTCATCTTTCAAACTATTCTGATATAAAAGGTTTTATGAGGATTTAATTCTAAGAAATCATAAAAGGAAACAAAAAAGAGAAAGGGGAGGTTGAAATAGAAAACTCATTGTATTTATCAAGATTCTAATAAAAGAAAAGGAAAAAAGAAAGATCCAGAACCTCCATTTGTTGTCAATTCAAAAGCAGTTTAGGCAATCAGTTTCAATATTTTCAAGTGGAAAATATTTTGTAGACATTAACATTTTTATTGCACATAAAACTCATTTCTAAAATCTTAAGTATATTTGAACAAAAAAAATTAGATGTTAAGCCATTTTTTAATCAAAATAATTGAGAAATTGGAGAATAAAAAAGATTTTTTTTATGTATTTCATTTGTTTCTAAATCTTAATTTTTCTTTTTTAACATAACATAAAATAATAAATGATATTTGTAACAAATGGAAACTATAATGTGCAATTTCAAAACATATAAAAAACAAAAATTTAGGATCAATTTGAAGAACAAGCCATCCAAAAACATTAGCTTAGCTTTGTGTGTGTGTGTGTGTAATGATATTTTAAAATCTTATTTCAATTTAATTAATTTCTAAAGTTTTATCTTCATTTAGCCATATTAACTTCATTCTAAAATATTCACTTATTTCCTGATCCCATTCCACCTTTTCTATTTAATTAATTCAACTGCAGCTTTGTAAAAATGCTTAGGTCGGCAGTTTACACGCTCCAAGTGAAGGGATATAAAATTGCCAAGCAAGCAAATTCTTTTTAAAAGATCTCTATGATTCCCTTGTCTAATTTGACATGGGTAAAGAAATCTATATCAGAATCTCATAGTATATAAGAACTGAGAAAATGTTTTTCTCTCTCTTGCCCTTTCTCACTGTCTTCTGCCCTGCTGTGAGCAACCTGTTTTGTCCGTGCTGCTTGTATGTAAGTCATGCCTCCCGGAATAGAATAAAACAAAGTTAAAAAAATCAAAATGTCTTTTCTGCCTTCAGCCATGACTCTGCTTCAAAAATTATGTTATATATGTTTGTAAAAAATATATATATATAGATGATGTACAATATTTACTGGAAAAACAAGTTTACTTAAATACTAAACACTTGTGAACACAATCTAATTATAAATCAAAATAAAGTTGGAATAGTTTTGTTATGAAAACAGATGTAATTTTTTTTTATTTATTAGAACATTAGATCAAAACATTTTGTTTGGCAATCAATGTTGTTTGAAATTAAGTCAAGTAACTACAAAAGTACTGGCAGAAATGAAAAGGAGGAGAGGACAAAGCTCATTTAAATTATAGTAATGATTGGGGCTTTTTTATATATTTTTATAAAACAAAATTTTTATTTCATTCCATGTTACACATTTCCTAAGTTTTTCTTAAATTTCTCATCATCAACATACAGAATTGTACTGATTTACATTTTGATAGATTTCTGTAAAATATTTTTTCAGTACAACTCATATTTCTTCAAATAATTTAGTTAAAAATTAGAATATTTTACTTTTTAAAAGCATCATCAAAATATTTTAATCAAATTTTAATAACTGAGATTTGTAACACCCAGTTTACTTTAATTTATGAAAGTAAATGCTACCATTTATAACTTCAGTTAAAAAACATAAACAGTAAAGTATACAAAGTTAAAAATATAAAATTTAAATCTCATTTATAATTTTAAAGACTTCTTATCACTTTTGATAAACTCACCTGAACTGTTTTACCTAAGAAGTCGCCTCTTCTCTCCCTATTTATGACATCTTGATAGATTTTCCCTGTTGTAATATTATTGTCTCGATGCAATTTTATATCCATGAAACGTTCATAATTTCCCAAATCAAGGTCGACTTCTCCACCATCATCAAGAACAAAAACTTCACCTTTAAAAAATGAACATTTTAAAAATGAAAGGAAAAAACTGTAATATACGTATTTAATTTATGTAAACAAATGTGAAGTATAAGAAAATATTAAGCAAATATGCACCTGAAATATGAAGGAAATATTAGAAACATGAAATATAAAGAATATATACATACAGATACTTATAGATAATATTTGAAATCAAAAGACAGAAAATATTAGACTAAATTTCCAATTATAAACAGCAGTAAGACTTTTCAGAAAAATCCTTTATAAACATTTAAAAAATGAAAAATATTTATAGATGAATTCTAAATCCAACCGGCTTCTGGGAACTTTATGAAAACATTATACATTGCAATAAGATTATTGACTTTGAAAAATTCATTCTTCTTTACAGATTATATATTCTTCCGTAAATATTTGAATACACTTTTAAATCCATAAAGTTTTTTCTGGATAAAAACAATATCAGCAATATAACTCAAGGGTAGAATAGGTGTTTTAGCTTTCAGTGCTCAAATATAAATTAATATCATTTATTTGAAATTTTATTTATAATGAAATGAAAATGTTCATACTTTCTCAATCAGCAGGAATAGATATTTTACATTTGAATTAAAATATTTTTGTTTGATTATCAAATACATACATACTTCAACATGTATGTGTTAATACTTTATGATTTAAAAAACTAAACAATGTAAAAATTTTAGATAACAAAGATAAAAAATAATTTTTAAAAACTACAGAAGATAATTTCAGAGTTAAAAAAACAATATCTCAAACAGCATTTAAAAAACATAATTATATATATATATAATTAATTCTAAAGTGTAAAATAACATGAGTTACAAGAAAACACATTGAAATTTTGTTTTAGTGTTAGATTAAAAGTAAGATTTTCAGAAATATTAATAATCATGAAACACTTACAAAGAATAAAAAGAAAATAATTTTGAAACAGAATGAAAAAAAAAAAAAAATCTTACCATGTTCATAAGGAGAAAATGTACCTGCATCAATATTAATATATGGATCAATTTTGATTGCAGTTACTAAGTAACCATTGCTTTTCAAGATTTTGCCAATGCTACTAGCAATTACTCCCTTCCCTATACCACTGATGACTCCACCTGTTACAAGTACGTATTTCATGGCTGGAATCTTTACCTGCAGATACAACCACAGATTTAAAACTATGTCTTTCTTTTTCTTTTTTTATTTATTATGTTGAAATCCACAAATGAGTAATTCATAAAATTATAATCAAAAATATTACCTTAAGTTTTAATGATCAACATCAATACATATTAAAAAGTAGTTGCTAAATATTACTCAAATATCATATTTTAAAATAACTTTTAATATATCATAAACAATTAAAAATATCAGCAGTAAAAACTCCAAATTTGTTAAGATATATATAATTATTTTCAAGTTGGTACTATTCTCTTTCAAAGATTCATTTATATATTACATAAATCTATACATTTTCATTAAAGTTCTCAATGCTTTACTGCAGTAAAATGTAGCATTAATATTCATAAATTACAAAATACAGTTAAATATCTCATGGCAAGCAACGTCAAAATAATGTAACTTTTTAAAATATAAATTAACATATGAAATTTAGGTCTGTGATATTTAAAAAGAAATAATTTTGAAATGAGTTCATAAAAAGCGATGATACAATCTAGTTTTTAAAATATATTTTTAACAATTTCTTGTTTTGATGACAATACTAATATAGCATATGTCATAGTAAAGTAAAAATATTTCGGCAATATATTCTTATCATGAAAAGATAAGACATGATTTTAAAATATATAATAGGAGTTTACAATATAAATGATACACAGAGATGGTACAGATTGTACAGAGATGATACAGTCTTTGGTACTAAAACTCATAATTTAGTTTAAATAAAATATAAGCACTGATTCCAAACTCTTTTCAATATACATATATATAAATCCTTCCCCTTATTTTGTTACTATGTTCCTTATTCCCTTATTTTATCAACAATCTTCTTTATTACTTGTATATAGAATCTGTTTAAAAATAATAAGATCCATTTTACACTAAATAATGGTAAAGGTAACTTATCATTATGCTCTTTTAAAAATACTCATCACTTTTATTTTTTGCAGTACCAAAGATTTAATAGCTAAGAGAACTGGATATTCACAGAAAAATAACAAAATTAAAGCCCAATTTGTAATAAAAAATATAATGGAAATCTAATATTTATCAAGAAACATTACAAAAATCTTGCTTTTTAATTATGAAGGAAAATCTTGTTTTCATTTTAAAAATTAAAGTACTTTTGTCCTAATTTTCCAAGTCTATATCATATTAGAAGAAGCTAATATAATTAGATGATTTCACAAAATTAGTTACATATCTTTTGCATGCAATATTTATAGAGATCAAATTACACCCTGGAAATAACTAGCAAAACACTATAAACACTACACTTCTTGAATAAAACAACTTCTCTTTCATTGAAGAATGGGCTAGACATGTAAAACGATTCTGAGATTGACATTCAAATATTTCATTATTGAAAACTGAATATTCATTTTTATAAGGATTTTTCTTTAACTCCAGCACTACCATCATATTTACCTGTAAAGAATCAATAAATTTAATGCAATCTCTCTCTTAATTCTAGTGCAGTTATTTTCTTTCTACCATAAAATATTCAATTACATTACAACATTAATAACACAGGCAACTTTTCAGAATACTGAAAGAATACTTCAGAATTTCCCATCAATTATATTATTTTAATTTCCTTTTTACAGTGGGATGATGCAATAAATGCAATAGCATTAAATGATATAAATAACATCTCCTGAGACTACTCTTATTATATAGTATCCTCATATGTATAAAGATCATTTTTATGAACACAACAAAACAAAATTCCTTTTATTGTCTTATTTTTTAATACTTCAAAAATGAAGTACAGCAACTTGCACATTGATCTTTCTTATTTCAATTTATTACACATTTCATTTGTCTGTAATCTACAGGCTAAAAGTGAAATATATGGAAATAATTAAAATCTGTGTTTTTACAAAATGCCTTCATAAAAAAAGTGACCATAGATTAGTTTTTGGAGCATAGTGGGAAAATAAATAATGACAAATTTTTAATCATGATAATAGGAATTTAAATGAAATCTATGAACTTAATAAATTCTTTATCTCTATTCATTGATTTAGATACCATTACAGTTTACAACCTAATATATTAGACTATGATATAATTATTTATATCAACCTCAGAATGAGATATTACCAAAATTGAGAAATTGTAGTTTTTTTTAAAAATACAAGTTTTAACATACTGTAGTTTTTAAAATTAATTAATTAAACAGATCTTTGCCATTAATTTTAGTTCTAGAAGAAGGAGTAATAGCACACTTAAAAATTTTGACGATACAGAAAAAAAATTATTTCAAAATTTAGGAATACATGTAATCAATTTAATGAATTTCTGATATGAAAATATTTTTTTAATATTTATTAAATCAATTTTCAATATCTCACTATGAAAACATCAATAAAATAAAAATGACAGACATTTAAATATATAAATTACAAGCCTATAAAAATTTCCATACTTTTTAATCTTAGTAAAATTTAATGAATTTCATCTGAAAAATTGTTACAATAATTTGAAATAAACTAAAGTAAGTGAATATACATCTAAAAAATATCTAAATCAGTATCAAAATAAAACACTTTTCAAGTCAATAAATACAAATATATGCTTTAATAAACTAAAATACTAAAAGACAAATGAAGAATTCGTAAACAATCATATTCCAGGTTTACAGTTACAAATACCATTAGAATTAATATAATTCATGAAAATTGAATATTACTATAAAAAATTATAATTATTATACTTTTTTCTTAATTTATACACTGAATATTATTGTAAACCATTAAAAAAGAATATAGATTATTTGTTTCTCACAAAATCAAATGGTTTTATTTTAATTGTACAAATTAAAAATTATTGAAGCAAGTTTAATTCATATCAATTTAAAAATCTATAGTTTTTTAAAACTGAAATTACTTTTACAAGAATTTATTATTTTATGATACTGACATTAAAATTCAAAATAATTTGATTTATAATTTTAATTAATTAACTTATTCTTCTTAAATACTAAAAAATTAGAAAGGTTTTTTTTGTTGTTACATTCATCATCACACTTTGGTATCTAAATAAAATTAAGATTTATCAAATTTTTTCCATTTTTAGTTCATATGTTTTTAAGGATTATATTTCTATTGAATAATGTTTAAACTTTTAAAATAGACACTAGCAAAATCAAATAGTCACTTTTAAAAAAATTCTAATTTGTGTTTACAAAAAATGTATCTTTCTAAAAGTACTGAAAACTGAAGGACCTTTATTTTTTGTTACCTTTCATTCTCCCTCCCCTTTTTGTAATTGAAAATGCAAATTCTTTTTTTTTTTTTTTTTTTTTTTTGTTAATATAAAAAATTTCAACATTCAGTGTCAGTGAAAAAGAATGCGATGTATCATTTGTTATTTTTATCACAACCTCTCTACATATTATTCAATTTTAATCAGTTACAAGCAATATGTTTTTTAAAAAATGTCTACTACCATCTACAATTTAATTAATTTAATACTATTTACCTTCGCCAAAAGTCTGGGTCTACGTAGTAATCGACTAAAAGATTTTAAAGGATGACAAACTTTCAAAAATGAACTCATCACCATAATGTTGAATCATTTTCTGTAGAGTATATTAACAAAAATTAAATTAGTAAGATTTGAAAACAAAATTGGTACTAAAGGATCTATTTAAATTCGTCGATATGTAACAAACATTGAAAAAAAATTTAATAATATACCAACAAAAGATCAGTATTTATTTTGTAAATACAGAAATGATTTACTTTCTGATTACTTACCTTTTTGATTAATTAGATAAAATTATTTTAATAACTGTGGAGTTTATTTAGAAAATATTAGTCTTTTTTGTACAAGTATACATCCGTATTTACAAATTACCATGTGCGAAATCGCGCGAAAGAAAGACGTTGCCATTTTTAGTAGGCTAAAAGAGTTGTTTACTGAGCTAGAGGATTGATTCAAGTTAATTTTTCATTAAAAAAATTGACGAATTTATTGCTGATTGAATATTATGAATAGAGTTAAATCAGAGAATATCATAGTTACATGACAAATGTAATTAATACCTGCTATCAAACTTCTGACCGGTGCGTTGTCTTATGTTGAATTGTGACGTCACTGTTGAATTCACGCAACAGATAGCACGCGTCCATACCGACGTGCTCTGATTGGTCGGTACCCTTTGCCATAGACTTAGTCTGTACAATTTGCGAACTCGCGCAGATAGCACTGCTAACATTACGATTCACTGTATTAATAAATTTGTTTTAAGAGCTGTGAACCTGACATCTGCTATTAAAAGTTCTTATTGAGTTGTAAAGCATTCTATTAATAAATGTCTATCTTTGTTTTTATGATTTAATTTATATTCTTTCGAATCAGGGATTCAAAAGTATATTTGCTTAATCCTTATGGATTATCGAACAGTAAAAAGCGAAACGTTAGCAGACGTTTTCTTATTTGCTGAAGTCTTGGATTACTCTAACCATAAAGCTGTCTCAGCTCTATGACTCTGAACTTCTTCCTGGTAGATGCTCGATCAATATTACACTCACATGTTGTATATCTTTTGAACATGAAACCAGTAGTATACGCTGTCAAGGTATTCAGACAACATTATATTGACGCATAATAATAATATGATAAAGCTACACAGCACTCTAAAAATAATACAAATATAGATTTTTTTTTTTTTTGGTGGCTCATGTGTTCGAAAGTTTTATTCTAAATTTCATATCTAAACAGGTTATACGGATGATCACAGCGAATGTGCAAGACATCGAGAGTCAAAATTTCTATTAAATTTATAGATACATTAAAGTCAAGTTTTATTTTAGGAAGCATGAAAATTGGTCGATTTCATAATAACTATAGAATACCTACAGATAAAAATTTTAAAAAAGTTTTAAAAATGAAAAAAATGCAAAATTAATCGTAGGTTTCCAGACTCGATCTTAAGACAACCCAAAATAAACGTCAATAAATGCAACACTCTAACCACCAGGCCACCCATCCCTGACTCATGGCAGCAGTCTGATTCTTAATGCCATTAACCACCTTTCAAATGTGATTGAAATCTGTTTCGAAATGCCCAATGCTAACCATACGGATGATCACTGCGTATGTGAAAGAGATCGACAGTCAAAATTTCTATTAAATTTATAGATACATTAAAGTCAAGTTTTATTTTATTAAGTATGAAAGTTGGTCGATTTCTTAATAAATATAGAATAAGTACAGAAATTTTTTTTAAAAAATTTAAAAACTGAAAAAAATGCAAAATTTTTCGTTTGCTTCCAGACTCGAACATAAGACAACCCAAAACAAGCACCAGTCAAGGTGTCACTTTAACCACAAGGCCACGTATTCGTGAACCATGGCAGCAGTCTAAGATTCTTAATGCCATTTACCAACTTTCAAATGTGATTGAAATCTGTTTCGAAATGCCCAATGCTAACCATACGGATGATCACTGCGTATGTGAAAGAGATCGACAGTCAAAATTTCTATTAAATTTATAGATACATTAAAATCAAATTTTATTTTAGGAAGTATGAAAATTGGTCGATTTGATAATAACTATAGAATAAGTACAAATAAAAATTTTTAAAAAAATTTAAAAATAAAAAAAATTTTAAATTAATCGTCGGCTTCCAGACTCGAACATAAGATAATCCAAAATAAACGGCAAACAAGGTATCACTTTTACCAATACGCCACGCATCCCTCAATCATGGCAGCAGTCAAGCTTTATTTTAGGAAGTATGAAAATTGGTCGATTTCATAATAAATATAGAATACGTACAGATAAGGAATTTTAAAAAAATTTAAAAAATGAAAAATTCATCGTCGGCTTCCAGACTCGATCTTAAGACAACAGAAAATAAGCGTCAATCAAGATGTCACTCTAACCACCAGGCCACGTATCCCTGAGTCATGGGAGCAGACAAAGATTCTTAATGCCATTAACGAACTTTCAAATGTGATGGAAATCTGTTTGGAAATGCCCAATGCTAAGCATACGGATGATCACTGCGTATATGCAAGACATCGACAGTCAAAATTTCTATTAAATTTATAGATACATTAAAGTCAAGTTTTATTTTATTAAGTATGAAAGTTGGTCGATTTCTTAATAAATATAGAATAAGTACAGATAAAAATTTAAAAAAAAATTTAATGAAAAAAAATGCAAAATTAATCGTCGGCTTCTAGATTCGATCTTAAGACCACCCAAAATGAGAGTTAATCGAGTTGTCACTCTACCCACCAGGCCACGCAACCCTGAGACCTGGTAGCAGTCTAAGATTCTTAATGCAGCCATTCTGAACCTGTGGGGCACGCACCCCTAGGGCGGCACGAGCACACTAGAGGGGAGGGGGCGAGAATACCCAAGGGAAAACATTATGAAAAAAAATTGATTAACTGACTGAAAGGAAAGCACCCTTACACATAGAAAACAAAACACATTTCGACATATTTAATAACTTATTAAAGTAAAACAACTTACTTAATCAAAACATACTAAATTAAAGCAAATTTAATAATTTTATTGACTTCCTGGGGCCTGTCTTGCAGAACAAAGTTTTTCGAAGGAAATCTTAATATTAGAAATAGCCACTCTCAGTTCTGCCGAGATCTATATTTTGTCTTTAAAGAAGCCACAGCAGAAAATCCAGTTTCACAAAGATAGGATGTTGAAAATGGTAATAGAATGCGAAATGCCCTTGTGTTTAGTGCAGAAAAATCATCCTCTAATCCTGCCCAAAATTCAAATAGTGATTTATTACTAAATAATCTTTCAATTTCACCACTTGTCGTGAAGTCTATGAATTTTTCTTCCTCATCAATTGAAAGTCCTTCAGGAGTCTTATGAAATGGAGCCCTAACTCACTCGTAACTTGCTATCAGTTTGTCGTCAGCAAGAAAATACTTTTTAAAATTCTTTGCCAGCATGGCTAAATGATTTTCAGTGGTTACACAAAAAGCTTTTACATGTTCTTCTTTGGCCTTGTAAGTTTTAGTACAATCATCCACATTTGCAAACATTGTTAGATTTCATTGCTTTAAATTTCTATTCTACAATTCCAATTTTCTACAAAAATCACTAACTTTATCACTCGTATCCAACATATGTGTATGTACTGAACCCATGTCTTTACAAAGTGCGGAAAAAGTTCTGAAATATTTTTGAAATGTTCGTCGCAAATTGTCAAAAAGTTCAAACTCTTGGAGAATACGTGACAATCGACGAAAAATTAGAACCGTTCAGAGGAAGGTGTTCATTTCGACAATACATGCCAAATAAACCAGCCAAGTATGGAATAAAAATTTTTGCTTTGGTAGATGCGAGAACATTTTATACGTGGAACCTAGAGATTTATGCAGGAACTCAACCAGCAGGACCATATAACGTTGAAAATGGTCCAGACAAAATTGTAAAGAGATTACTAGAACCTATTTTCAATTCAGGACGCAACCTAACTGTTGACAATTGGTGCACAAGTTATGATTTAGCAAAAGACCTCTTGATGAAAAAAATTACACTTGTGGGAACAGTCCGAAAAAATAAAAGAGAGCTTCCAAAGGAATTCATTTCTGGAAAAAAACGAGAACCATATTCAACATTATTTGGATTCCAAAAAAATTTGACACTGGTTTCTTACGTACCGAAAAAAAAAACAAATGTGTTGTTCTTTTATCCTCAATGCATAATGGTGATGCCATAAATTTATGCATAAGATTCTCCCATTAAAAATTTCCAAACTGTGAAGTTGCCTTTCATATTGAGATTTAATACTTCAGCTTAACATTTCATAGCATACTTAAAAGATTAGAATTGGTCCCATACATAGTTTCCCATATTCCACAGCATATATTTTATCATTAAAAAAGTTATTAAAAGTAATTTTCAGAGTAATTAAAAAAATGAATGAAATTCAGTTATGTTTTATGCTAAGATATTGAACTCGGTATTAAGGTTGGAAATCCTAAAGGGCGAACTGTGAAACATAAACAGAGAATTAATAATAAGAACTTATGAAAAGATATTTTAGTTCAAATTGTTATTAAATATAATATTTGGAAGCTTCAAGCAGTTTATTTTTCAGCTGCATGACAATTATCATAAATGCAATGTTAGAAAAAGTGAGTTATTCTCACTATGGTAAAGAATAGCAATTTGATTTGATATTGAACTACAGAGTTTGGACATTTTGGCAAAGATAAGATGGTACAATTTCTGTTACAATAATACTGTTTTGATCTTAACTATTTAATAATATTTTAAATAGTATTTAAAAACAAATTTCATTAAATAAAACTGCTTTCAAAAAATTTTATAAAATTGCTAAAAAAATATTTCTTTTAGATTCTTTTCTCAGCATATACCAATTTTAGAGTCCACTCTTCCGTTTTTCTCGATCAGTTTTGAAACTCTAAAAAAGCTCCTTTTATTTTCTCTTTTACAAACAGCAAAACACTCATCTAACCAAAGAGCAGACAAAAACTTGCACCTGGGTGGCAGTGCTTTGAGTATTGCTGAACATTTAAACTACTGTACAGTGTTTTTCTTATGACTATTTCTGATTGAGAATTGTTTCAATAATGGGCAAATATTAATACCATCAAGTGATTAGATAAAGCTTATTATTGTGTGTTGGTCTTTTAAGTTAGTTCTCACTGAGAACAAAACACTAATTTAACATATACTTGAAGCTTCAGGACAAAGCTTCAACTATAAATGTGGTGTGCTTCATGACAGCATGATATAGCAACTGAATAGAACCTTTCAATTAAATTTTTTTTTGAAAAATAAAAGTTTAAGCTTGTTTTATTAAAATATAAAAATAGATTAGTTAATTGGTTACATATATTTTCTAATTATGGAACATATAGTTATAGGAAAACGATATAACACATTTTATAAAAAACGAATATGCAGCATACTGCACATACTATCCCTCCTCTGTTGGAAAATTGAAGCTATTGCATACACATTATTAACAATTTATTTCAAACTCCTATATAAATGCCAAAATTTTTTAAATACTTGTAAAATATAAATATGATTAGTGGTTTGTTTTATACATTTCAATCTCGATTATCCGAGTCTCTGTCTGTTGCATGGGTAACTGACACCAAGGACACAATAAGATTTTTCGACCCCTACCACAAGATGTTACATTTTATAAAGTAGCATGAACATATCATGCATACACTTGGTGCCCAATGTATTCATAATATTACCCTTGTAATGTGACTGGTCTCTCTAACTGAATCAGCATCAGAAAATCAATGTTTTTCATTTATTAATGTAAAACACGCACATTTTTTGAGAAAAGAAGATCAAACTTTATGAAGCAGAAGCTATGAAATTATGTAATTAGAAGGTAATCTTTAATAATTCTCTGAAGTTATATAGAAATAAAAAACTATTCTTACAAATTTTAAAGTAATACAAGAAAATTTCATATACTATCATAAAAAAAATTATACAGTAAAATATGTAAGAAAGTTTTAGGAAAATTATTCTCTGAGAAACAACTTGAAAGAATCATTGCGAAACATCAAAAAAATCTAACCTTTGTGAATCTTCTTATCAGAGATGAATATAACTGCTTTTCCTTTCTTCCAATCATTTAACCTATAAATGGCCAGCATCAATATTTATAAGGGGTTGCATTTCTCTTTCAAGGCTAAACCGAACATATTTCATTCTCTTTTTTTTGCTTTGTGTAAGAAGTTAACGTGAATTCCTTGTTTCCCGTTTAATCAGATTTTGATGTCAAATATTGTCTGAAATTTTATTTCTTTGACTGATCTTCTGAGATAGTAGAAGGAATTTCTTAAGTAACCGTTTATTATATATCTACAAAAAAAAAAAAATTCCCTAATTTTTCTAAAATATAGCCTTCCATTCTAAAAAAAATTTCAAAATTGTATTTCTTAGTTGTATTAAAAATACCAAAATGAAGTTAATGATATCTAGGTTTTAAAACAATTTGGGAATTAAAAAGTTCATGGAAAATGTTTCTCTCCACCTCATTATTTTTGTTTACTGTTTTCTCCTATTTCTAAGATATAGAGAAGGACACTATTCTGTTATAACACATCACTCAATGCAATACTTTCTAATTCAACTTCCAATTTTAAAAAATGCACACAAGTAGTTTAATAAAAGATTAAAATATTAATAAATGATAGTCTGTATGACCTTTGTATAATTTCATATTTTTATAAACCTAGCCAAATGGAAAGTTGCAAATTAAAATTTATTCACTATTAACAGACTTTTTGATTATCCAATGCGATTTTATCTTGAATCAGCTTAGATAATTGAAGTTCTATCTGATATTTATATTCTTAAAGATAAAAATAGCTGCTTTCATTAAAGTAAATTGCTAAAAAATTTATTAAAAGTAATAAAATGCCAGATCCATATATAATGCATATCTCAGAATGTCAACTCAAAGAAAATTTTTGGCTCATTTAAATTATGACACTATTCTTTTTACCAAATTACTTAAACCTGCTACTAATTCTGGAATCAAAATGTCATATTAACTGTAGTCTTAAGTTTACTTTATAGTGATGCACCAATAACCAACAGAATTTATGTGCAGTAATCCTGGGTATAAGAATTGAATAACTTAAATGATGAAGGAAGTTCCATGCTAGTTTATCTGTGGTTTTATTGCTATATGATTTGAGGGTCTGAAGATCCTAACAAAAAGTAAATTCTCAATTCTTCTAAGCCATGAACTGATAAGTCACAATCATGCTCATAATCTGATGAATATTATTTTGTAAGTATGCCAAACTTAGTTAAAACCATTTTTAAGACATTCTTCAAACAAATCCGTTAAATATACTTTTCGTATGAGCATTAAAATTGGAAATTCCTTAATTTTGAAAACTTAGTATTGTAACCCTTATAATTTAAAAAAAAAAAAAAAAAAAAGTCTTGTATTATTGTGGAATTCAAAATCGGATTCTACATGCAAAACTGTAATAACCTTCAAATCATCATTTTTACCTTTGTTTTCATCCAATTCCAAAATGCAGAATTATTTAAACTTTTCATAAAAAAAAATTATAATTTATGAAAGAAATATGCAAAATGATGAATCCTATTTAAAGCTTAAAAATACAGTTTTTACAGTTAGTCCAATTAAATGCTTAACTTTCAGTTCCATTATGTGAATTTGAAGATTTGGCTTGATGTTTGAGTCATAGATTCAGTATCTGAACTATTTTGTATGCAATGCTAGTATTGACATCTGTCAATGTCCTCTACTTAATGTTATATGAAACATTCAAATCTAGAATGTCCTTACGTGAACCAGGGGTGTTTGTGCTCCGGGGAAACCCCGGAATTCCGGGGATTTTGAATTTCGATACCCGGAAATTCCGGGGATCGTCGTTCAAAAGGAAGTAGGAATAATAATGAATTATTTATTTTGATCTGGGTAATTTTGTTTGCCTTGAAAGCAGAAAACGCAAGGTCAGTGTGTGTGGTGAAAACTTTTCCTTTCTTTCTCCAAAGGCAGTGAAAAGGGGGAAAAAACTTTTTTGTTCTTTCCTTATTGCGAGTTATGACTCATTCCCCCGGTTCTCGGACATTCTCTTCTGGATTCTTTTCGGCAAGTAGGCGCGGCAGAAAAAAAAAGGGAGAGACTTCGTTCGACCAGATGTGCGATCACGTGACCTGGGTTCAAAGGTCTTAATTTTGCAAAAAAAGTAATTCATTGAACTTTTATAATTAGGTCATTCAATACTTCATAATCGTAATTTTTCATTTCTCCCCCCCCCCTTCTCGAAACTCCAAAATGTCGGTAGTAAGTCCGTAAAAGTTTCAGGGGATTTTTTGGGGTCCCACAAACACCCCTGGTGAACATGGTAAAAATTTAGAAATTCATTGGCAATGGTTTAAAAAACAGATAAAGTAACTACTTATTTCAAACTAAATGCTTAAACTGAACAGATTTCATGCTTTCAGCATTTGCATCTCGCCAATTCTAGAGTGACACAAAGAAAGCATTTAATATCACTAAATAAAATCAACATTGATTACTTATAAGCAGATATTAAACTAGCAAACTATAAAATGTTTTCAAGTCTTTCAAATCAATCAAACAGTTTGTTAGGATTAAGAATTTCAATTACTGAACAGTACAAAAACATTTATTTAAATATTCTGTTAAAGTTAAGCAAAATTTGAATAAAACTTTAAAATAAATTCTAATGAAATATCAATGAAAAACTTAACTGTGTTAAAGCTATAATTAGTTACCTAGTTTACAAAACAGTTTCTATTTATATCCAACATTTGCATTAGAAAAAGTTTTAGGCAACAAGCCAGGCCTTATTTTGAATAATAGAATCCTTAAATAAATTCAAGTACAAGAAAGTTGTTTCCCATTTTTCAACATTGGGGGGAGAAAAAAAAAAGTTACTATCTTATTCTAAAAGCATTAGTAGCATTTTCTAACCAATCAGATTCATACCATAGTATATTGTATCTAATACATGTTTATTAAATCAATTATTAAAATTATTTTTTTTATAAATATTTATATAAAGTAAGTACAGTACACTCCCGATTATCCGCGGAATTGGGTGGCGCGGCCGCCGCGGATAACAAAAATCGCGGATAATCCGAAAAAAGCTAAAAACGGGTGTAGCAAAAGAGAAAACAGTCATTCCAACTTTGAAAAATCGTTTTATGTACAATAAAAGGTAAAATAAACAGCAGTAAATGTTTAACTAACGCTTAATATTTTAGTATATCACTCAAAACTAACCTAAAATGCATTTTGTTAAGGAAAACAGAAAAGTGCTTTGTATTTACGAGAGGCGTCAAGGATACACAGAAAAATTAATACATATGTACTGTTTTAATACTGTAATGTATTATGCAATTACAAAAGCATAACTGTAAAACTGCACCTTTGAAAAAATTAGTCAAAAAAAAAACTTTGTGCGGCAGACGCGGATAATCGGGAGTCTACTGTATAGCTATAAATTTAATATATGGGAGAAATTTGATTCAATACAAATTGCCTTCTAATTTTTCACACGTTCAATTTCTTAAATCATTGCTTATCCTTACAACTGGAATATCAGTCATTAAAATGTGTAACAAATTAGAGCATTAAGAATTTTGAATCAGAGAGTTAGGTTACAACAATTAGAGAGTTGGTTTGGAATTCAAATATAAAATGCAAAGCTGTATAAATATCGGATTCATTTTATTTTTATCAGCTCCAACAATTTTAATAAGTTGAATTCTTTTCTAAACCTACAATTATATTTTAGGTACATAAAAAATTATTAATTTTGTGTAAATAATAATTTTAAACTCTAGCCAGGTAGCATTAAGCAATGACATTTTGTAAGTTAATAATATTGTATCTATTTTCTGTCACTAGAAAAACTAATAAGTAAATTAAAAAGACCTTCACTAACAGTTTGTATAAAAACAGGTAACTATATTTCCATACTTTTTATAAATTCTATTTAGTTTACAATTACAAGATAACATTCATCAATACAACCATACAAATTTCATTCATTACCAATCCAATATAGACATCTGCTGTTATCAAGTTAACAATCCAGATGTTAGTTGCTCATTAAGATAAAAGTCAAAGCAGATATATTGCTCATTGTCATTATCACACTGAAGAATTGTAGATCATCCTGGGGTAATAATTTATCAGTTCAAAATGTGTCTACACTATTTTTCTTCACACCACTCATTCTCTTTACGTACTTGTTCCTCCTCAGCAGGGGTAAAGTCATTCTTGATGTTGAATGTTTTGCGGATCTCTTCAGGTGTTTTGCCTTTGATCATGTTTGCGACTGTCTTGCAAGTCACATCCAGGAGACCTTTTATATCCAAATAATTAGCAGCCAAAATCAGCTCAAACAAAGTCCCCTGGTCAACTTTCAAGAAATCAGCATCCCATGAACTTATATCATCGGTTCTTTTCTCTTTGGAATCGTCATCCTCAGGTGGTGGGGGGTCATCAATATGATAAGTGGCCCACTGAATCACCTTCTTAAGGATGGAGGAGTTAACATTAGGAAGTGGTACAACTTCTTGCTCATCATCATCCATGCCAAGGTCCTCCAGCATAGTTTTGATAGTGACAGACGCTTTTGCTATCTCCACATCCACCTCGAAAATCTCTCCATCAGAGCTCTGTAGCTTTATATTAGGCATGCTCTAAAATTCAAATTAAAAATTAGCTACATTAAAATTAAGTTTAAAAAAAGAGACTGTTTTGGATAAAGCATGCATTAAATTTGATGATCTTTATTAAAGAATTATTAAAAACCTAATTATATATATATATATATATATATATATATATATAAAGAATATTGGAAAATAAATTCTTTCTAAACATGCAAAAATAATTATTAATTCATTATACTTTGAAGTTAATAGCTAATTAACACTAAGATATAAATAAGAAATGAAACTAAGGGAATAGTCTTCTTGAAACTTTCTTGCATGTTCTCCAATAAAAATCACAAAAGCTGAACTTCATAAATAATGAATCATGAATAATACTAAGAAGCAAATCAAGATTTTAATTCTTAGTTAAGTAGAATAATTCAAGGACTTTCTTAAATTTTAAGGGACATGGAAATACATATTTTAGATATAAAAATGTAAATGATAATCTTAAATGAAATATTTTACAATAATACTCAAATGCACCATTATTATTTTGCTAACTATATCTAGATGCTTAAATGAAAAGCACTAACATCACCCAATATACTCATTTTTCAAATAATAAACCTCAACTTGCAAATCAAAATTGGCATCGAGATCATAATGCAAGCCCATTATTTTCAGCCACTATTAAATACTAATTTCATACAAATTAATACCGGTATTTACTTCAGAAACTTATTCACACAATCAATGGAAAGCCAAGGCACAAAATGGTTTTCTCTTCTCTCTTAAAAAATTGTAGATGTATATTTCACTTATTTTTCAAAACAATTCCAAGAACCTATTGATAAATCCAGTAGTTTTCTGGGACCTCGAGACAATCAAAATAAAATTTAGGACTGTGGGAACTCTTAACATGTTTGAATAATTGAAATTAAAAAATATTTTTATAAAAAGTACTTGAAATATTATAAGAATTTTAAATTATTATTTAAAAGAAAATTAAACGAATAAAACATTTGTTTTAACAAAATTTAACAGACGCGGTTTTAACAAAAAACTAAAAGAACGATATAATTCACTAAGAAAATATTGTGTTCAAATAAAATTTATATTTTTAATTTTTTTTTATACTTCAATTGGCTGGTTTCCCCTCCCTTCTACTTACAAAAATGCTTTTTTAATGAGAGAAGGGGTATTTTCCCTCTATTATTTTTTCTTACTTAAGAAGTTCCTTCATTAACATTTCTTGTAACATTCTCTTGATTTTAAATTTTTACACAAGTAACAATCAATATCATAGTTTTTTGTTTTTTTTTAATATTCAAAATTTTGTTCTTTTCTTACTTTATATTTTATAATCTGAATTGAAGAATGTTTTATTATTCCTTTATCTATATGGTTCGGCATTATGTTGAATACACCATCAACCCAGTAAAGAGGAAAACAACTTATAGCTTCCATCATCTTGCTGAAATTAATACATTTTTCCCATAGTGAATAATTTCGACAAACAAATATCTATAGGAATATGACTATAGAAATCTTTCCCATTGACCTGTATAGAACAATAGTTTCTTTAATGTAATCTCTTTCTCTCTAGTAACTGGATTACTCAATGAGATGCACTTTAGTTAAGGACATGCCAGACAATTTTCTTTTGCGAACAATCAGCACAGTTTCTGTAGGATTTTTTTCCTAACTTCATAATGAATTTCTCCATTTATAAAATTACTAAAATCATTTAATATAATTGAGTTCCTGCACCTATAACATTTTAAATTAAGTCCCATTATTCATTACTTCAATTCTTCCATGCTCTTTTGAATTTTCACTCGCTAACAATTCCTGTTTCATGCAACAAGATAAAGAATTAACAAATTACTGTTTATGTTCTTTAAGCAGTTACTGAATAAGTGACTATTTAGATTGAAACTTGAACATATTTCTTTCATAGAAATAAAACTGCTATAAAAAAATTAAGAGATTCATGAGAATTTTTCGCTTACAGTAAAACAACTTCTAGATTTTCTCTTTTTTTTTCTAAATCTTTTCTTTCTATCTTCAGACATATTTGATAATTTCGTCAGTATTTCCTTCATATGTGCCCTATCCCGAATCGACATTTTTAACATACTGTAAAAATACATAGTTTTGTCATTGTTAATGAGGAACGCATAATACAAAAGAACCCAGAGTTTCAGTTAGATGCAATATGCTCATTGCACCATCACAGTTAATGAAGACAAATGCCATTTAACAGAAAAATTAGATCGAATCCGAATTATCGTTATTTTGCCACATGGTTATGACAAGTCGGTGCACTGTAGTTAAACGAGACTTGACGTACTTAAACAAGACTGTACTTAAACGAGAATACATAAAATGAGCTGTATTTAAGCGCATGGTATCTCGAGGATATTTTCTTTTAAAACTTAAAAAAATAACAAGTTTGTGATTCCAATATGAATAACTTTATAAAATTTCCTACATTCATTTTCTAGAGGTCAAACGACCACTTTGAAGGAGAGGGGGGCAGAAGAATCGAAACCTTTGATGAAGAATTGAAATACCACAAAATTGTAAATTTTAGAAAAATCTAATAATTTAGAATAAATTTAAATCAATTTTGATATTAACATTCAACTATATAATTATTTTCTTGCTTAGTACTTACAAATTGTTAAGAGAAAAACATTATGGACACCTATTTCCCCTCATCTTGCAATTAATAAATTAAAACTTATAGATCATTAGTAAGTTTTCAAGTCATAATGCAAGCTCTTACCATTAGCCACAGCATTGCTATTACTAATTTCGCATATATTAATAGGTTCTCATTTTAAATATTCACATTTTAATTGAAACAAAGTTCAAATAATGTTAATCCCACAAGAATCTTGAACCTTACTTTTAATTAATTGTTATACAGAATGAAGGAGAAAAATTCAAGAAACAGATAAAAATCATAAACCTTTATTTACATTTAAATAAAGCTGAAGCAAATTGGTGATTCGAGGTGAGCAGTGGACTGTACTTTTACTTAAACTTCTTTATTTACACTATATACACTCCTTTTGTGGCGAGTAGTTCATATAATACATGGCTGATTGCGGTATTGCATTGCAGTTGGCTTTGTTAAGCCTTATAAACTGAAGTTGTTTACAGCTTCCGCGGGGGCTGGGGAGCCGATGCGGGTCAACGTTCTAAAGAACCCATGAAAGACTTGACCGGAAGGGCGGGTAAAAGGGTTGCTGTAATTTTAAGATTGCCAAGTTTGGTGTTAAGCAATATTCGCATGAACAGAAATCATATTAATAAAAGATTGTTATTAGAACTTCAATTATTAAAAAACTATTTATAACTTTGATACTGTTATGCACAGAAAATATATTCTGCTTTTCAACTAGTTTCTAGATTTCTATAAGATAAAACCATCTGTTTAATTCTTCACTTTTTTTTAACCTTTAAATTACATAGTTATTCAGTAATGCAATTTCTTTTCTTATTCCTTTCATCATATCAAAAATGTAATCTCTTGTCCATACCTTCAATATAGCACATAATCTAGCTAATAACATAGCTAATTTTTAGCACATAATCTATGTTCCTCTATATTTAGAAAATTCTTGATTCAGGCACATTTTTTCAATTCATCCAAAACTAAATATTTCCCAAAGAAACATACATTACAACTTGTGCATTAACTGCATGTTAATAATTAATCACCAAAGATGTCATGTTATTCGCTAATGGCATGCAATTCATACAGAAGTAGGTTTCTTCTTTAACAGTTTTCAACTTTTTTACTTAAGATAAATCCCCACTGAAATATTATCTAAATATAAAATAGTATCAAAATCTAAATTACCTCTTATAATTAATAAAACTTTTGACCAGCTAAATATATTGATAAAAACTTAAATCTTACCTACTTATTCCATTAATTCTACTAAATTGCAAGCCATATCATTAAAAAAAAAAAAAGATTGTTAAATTCTATTTAAAATTATCTACATCTTTCTTGTGCCGACTTTTAACTTGTTAATAAAAAGAATAGGATTGTTGGGCCATTCTCGGATTTAGAGTAGATTTATTATCTACTCCTTAATAGAACAAATACATATTCATAGTACTTATAACTATAGTTGAAGGAGTATACATAAAGTCCTCACAATTATGTTTGTCAGATCTCAAATATATCTTTCTGAAACTGTTTCCCAATTAGCTAATGTTACTTATAATCAATCTATCCATTTTGATAAATGAAACCTTTCTCAACTCCAGCCTTTCCCATAGAATTATGAAAGTCTTGTAAAATATATTTGTTTATGTAATGGTCTATGAAAGTTGAAGCCCACAGAAAAATGTTTGGGTATTCTTGCCTTCTAAAAACATTTTGTAAAATGCTCGAAACCTACTTGTAAGAATTATAGCAACTATCTACACACACCAAAGATAAATTAATTGCACATCTAAACATCATTAAGACTCAATAAATGTGGAATATTATATCCAGTTTCTTAGTCTGTTGAAGATTCCTTTAAATGTAACAGTAAACTTACTTGTTTTCCTTGTCCTCTTCCTCAAAAGTACAGTGACAAAGAAAAAAAAAAAAAAAAAAAGAATTCAGTATTTTTATGCCAAGACATATTTTCTGTTAATAGAATTTTCTTAGACTGATTTTCCCTTCTCTGTCAAAATATATACATGTACATTAAACCCATTTTTGAAATATCCTACGAAAAATTAAGGACTTTTCCCAGAACCATAAATTAAGATAAAATTCAAGGAATTTACAATAACTATGAAAACCTGTGCATTCTGAAGTTCATGAACAAACATGCAAAAACTAAGAAGATGTTACAAAACCTATAATACACAAAACTTAAAGCAATTTAATCATTAAAAAAATATTTTAAATAGAAATGACTAGGCAAAATACATAAAAGTTACTAAAGTTCATTAAATAGCAAACAGAATAACTTTTAAATAATTTATTAACGTTTTTCATGGCTCACCATAAAATATATTCCAACTCCTAAGTCACCCACATTCATATGATATAAATATTATAAAGCATTTTCTATGAAGAAATTTTTTTTTTTTTTTTAGGAATTCACAAGATTATTTAAATATATGTATAGTTCTTAATATTGGCTTTCTTAGAGAATAAGCAATTTATAAAATAGTTTTGATATAATGGTACGTGTTAAATTTGTAATAAATTCTTAATTAAAATTCAAAACTTACACAAGATGCAATCAAGAGCTATATATTTATTCTTAAAATAAGTAGCTTTTCAAATACAATTTCACTAAGAAAACTTATTGCTTAGGTGGAATGTTTGTCAATAGAAATTGAAAATTAAATTTTCTGTGTTATCAATTTAGAAGTACAACTAGAATTAAGAAATATTTAAATTTTAATTAGTATGTGCTACTTATTAAAAACAGAATAAATACATTCGACTGATTACAATTCTGAAATGTTTGCAATGTATGTTTAACCGTACGAAATGTGACGAAAATATTCCGTTAGTCAGAAACAAACAAACTAAAAATCTTTAAAACTAAAAAAATTAATAAATAAATAATAATTAAAAAAACCCCGAAATGTCTGCAACGTATATTTGTGCATATATAGAATTAAATTATTCCTTCTGAAAATATTCAAATGCTGATTTTATGATTGCTAATTTAAAGATCAGGCAGGATTTTCTAATACAATACGACGTTTTCGAACCAGTTTTTTAAAGCTGCATAACTTCAAATATCTTTGTATTTATTCATTGCTAGTAATAAGTCTACGTTCCTATTCAGATTAAAAAGAGAGAAAGAAAAATAATTAAAATATTTTTGAAATTGTTTTTAATGACGTAAACAATTTAAAGGTTCGTCAGAGAATTTTTTTTTTTTTTTTTTTTTTTTTGTTTAAAGCACGATACAATAAAATAAAACGTGGAAATATAATACGCATAAATAAATAAAAAATAAAGAATACGATTTTGGGGAATTGCACTTTTTTTTTCAAGCAGTAGAGGTGCTTTATTTTATTTAATAGATTAGGATCCGTAATATTCAATTTCTTTGCGAACTGTGATAGCCATTGTATATGGCCATTGTAATCCGAGCTATATCGAAATATTAACACACCTTTTGTTAACCTATTATCCGTTTTGTTTCCACTTAATAGAAATTTTAAATGGGGACAAGTAGATATACAAAAAGCGCCATATATCCAGTAGTGACATTATACACGCTCAGTTATATTAATCGCCATAGAAACAGCAGTTTCAATATCGAGAAAAATAGCGAAAAAACGCTTTTGCGTGTTATATAGACATTAAAAAATTATTACATACTTGCACAATACAGAAAAATCTTCAAGTGTCAAAAGAACAGCACGTTTTATGACGTCCAAAATTTCATCTAACTTTAAATACTTCCGTCAGAAATCTCCGTTAACATCTGATTCAGAAACAGAACTAGAAAAGAAAAAAGGATTTGATTTAATACTTTATTACACGAATCATACGAACCATCTGCTACTCTATCACACAGTAATAAACCTGTCCTTTAGAGGGCGCTTTAATGGAATCTTTCTTCCTTCGAGAAGTAAGCTCATATTTCTTGAAAGCAAATAAAATTCGAATGAAAGATAAGTTTTTCCATATCACTATACATTTCCTATATTTATGATCTTTCGCCAACATTATACAACAGTGTTTGTTTTTCTAATGAAATAATTTTTTTTATTAATATTTAAAATCCATTGAAATCAAAATACACCAGGACTCAACATTCATAGTGTTAAGGATGATGAATAATTGTTCTATGCGAAATATCAAATAATAATAAAGCCAGTGATGAATTCTACTGATGGACAGATATAATTCAAACGCCAACATGAAGATAGATGAAGAAGAAGATAGTGACGCTTCGATTACGTCCTTTGAATCAGATCTTTATTACGTCTGTGACCCTTTCTTTCTCCTTTAAGTATGTTTCCCTATCTTTATCACGTGTCCAATCCAGTACCAATAAAACTCATGAATAGGAATCCATCAATGTTTCTTTTTTATCGTTTGTGTGATTTATTGATGAAAGGACCGTATTTGGCCATATAAATGCAAACAAAGGGTAAAAGCAAAACATGCGAATGGTAAAAGCAAAGTTCAACAGCCGAAGTCCTCTCCTCGAAACTTTCTGGAATATTTCACTCTATATGAATGTATTATTCTCCTGCCACCCCCGTATAAAATGGTAGACATCGAGTAAATCAAGAATCTTTGCTACGGCCTTGCATGACATATTGGCAATTTATGGTTACGAAATATGGATCCTTGGCTTAAATCTAGCTTTTTTAGAGAATCTATCGTGTGATCCTACGCGATTTTTTTTGGGGGGGGGCGATTAGTCCATTGTATTTAGCAATAAGTATACGAAACTCCAGTTCCTATTTTAGACTCACTGTTAACAACCAATGGGGTCAATTCATGTGACGTAAAAGTCACATGTCATGTACCTCTTGCGCATGGCATTTAAGTTTCATCCGCGCCGCTCTCGTCGATCAGTCTGCCATTAACGTTCTCCGCCAAGTATGAAGCGGATTTTTTGTTTACATTTGAAGTTATAATTTTTGAGTCATTTTGTTTCCTCTTATTATGTGTTAACAGAGGAAATACTGGTGTGCTGATAGATGCATGCTTTAATGCGAAATACAAGAGTGACTGTCATGATAAAATGTTTTTTTTTATTTTAATTTCAACAAACCTGACTTGGGTTGATAGCTTTGGTATAGATTTTTTCAAGCCTTCGAAGTCAATGATATGCTCCGATCGTTTTGAAGAATTCCTTCAGTTTGTGTCCATTTATTAAATATAGCTGTTCCAGTAATTTGTTAGAAAAACTCTTCGAAGAAAAAGAAATCGGTAAGCGATTTGCCACCAAAAACAATCAAACAAAATCATGAGTGCATTTCTAATTTACTTCATTCACATTTGATGAAATTTCTGATAATTTTGAATATGCTTAGAAGGTTTTAAAATGTTTACATGAGTATTACATTGCATTTTTTTACAAAATCTTATCTAAATTTAATTAACGTAAGTAAACAAACTCCTATTGCAAAAATAACAACTGCTATAATGCTAAACTTAGGTGGAAGTGAATATTACTAGCTTTCTAATTACATTTGCAGATTTGTGATGGATTCAAAGTGAATTTATATCAAACATCTTTTCTATTGTTCAAAATGAAATGTCAATAGTTTATTGTATTTAAACTGAAATTGACTGTTATCATAATATCCTGTTATAACACTGTGCACCTCAGTGATTTCTGTTTTAATAAATAAAGGTCTTTTCATTGAAAATCAATTTCCATATCAGCATTTATTATATAATTTTTATTCCCAACTTCATTGCTACATGCATGTTTCACTTTTTTTTCTATTTCTTTAACATATCAATTTTGAATTATAAAATTCTGTGAAAGCATAAAAGTGTTTCTTTCAACTCCTCTTTATATCCTATTTAACTTCTCTCTCTATATATATGTATATATATCATGACCTTATTGTTGTTTATTAAATTTACTCTATTATATGTTTTTGTTTTCTTTATGATATTCATTCAATTTAATTTTTATCAATGTAACTTTAGCATTTAAAAAAATTTCATAAATGTAAGTATACAGTAAAACATACTATATAAACATACTGTTAAACATACAGCAGTATTTTAAAACAGTATACTGCTTTAAAAGTATACTGTTCAACATTATGTTTTTATTAGTGATAAAAAAAACTGTTCTTTAGTATCTAGGATGTTTCTGTTGAAAAAAATTGATTTCATCATTTACATTGACATTCTTGTCATACTGTGTTTATATTATTTCTAAGTGTCTAGAAAAATAAATGTTGATAAATAGTTAATAGTTTTTTTTTTAGTTTTTTGTATTAGTGAGTACATTGAAACATACATTGGATCATATTTTTTCAAATAATTATCACATATATTTTATATCTCTCTCTCTCTCTTTATATATATATATATATTTGTAATGTGTAAATAAAAATTATGAAAGCTTGATTTTGTTTGTTTTCCTTTAATGATTTCTACAAATTAAAATGAAATTATTTATTCATAAGTTGCATAGATTTAAAAAAAGGTATCCATACCTTTTATATTTCCTAATTTGAAATTGTAAACATAATTTATTCAATATATACTAATTTGAGTTTCATGTTCTTTCTTTTAAGCAAACTGAAAACATCAAGTAACTAACTCTCAATATTTATAAAAGTAATTACATAAGAAAAAAAAATACAATAATTTCATTAGTAAGCTTTAAAATATTAACTTATCTAAGAGTAATAATTATTTTTAAAAAGAACTAACTGGGGGAACTATATTCATAAAATTCAACATTCAATACTATTTAAATAATATGTAAAAAAGAACATATGTAATTTTTCAAAAACACTGCCATAGTCATTTGTCAAAATGTATCCTTCGGATGAAAAAATGGGGGTGGGGGGATATGGGAAAGGAAAGAATAAAGCGGCACCAGACGAATTAAAAAGCGATGTTAGTTAATTTTGCATAAACAATAATTCTATTGAAAATATTAATTAAAATTTTAATATAAGAAATAAAAATATATAACTAAGAAAATTTGGAGAAAATAATTCAAAATAATATCTTTAAAAAAAATCAGAAGTTTTTAATAATTGATCGGCTAGCTTAATATTTACTAAACAATGTCAACAACAATGTAAACAGTGTCAACGTTATCGGCAGACATCACGACATGCGCAGAACGGTTGAAAATTGAACAGAAACGGTTTGTTTGGTACCTGACACGTGACCGTGAATTGACCCCATTCTTTATTTACAGCTTTATTACATAAAAACCACTCTTTCTCATCTAGGTTAAATGAATAATGCTATTTATTGCACGAAATTTAAACAAGAATAGTTCCTCGAACAAATTTGGAGAAAACGCCTTCACAAGAACAGCTAACAGGCGGTTGGCGTTATGGCAATTATGGTTGCAATTATGGTTGACCATGGTAACCTGATGTTAAGATTTTACTTCTAGGCCGGGATTCTAGATTCTTCTAGATTTGAAAACTGATTCCTGTTAAGAAGCGCCATATAAGTGGTCTGTTGTACGTTAAATCCAATGCCTCGCCGCGCTGGTATAATGCAAAAAAAAAAAAAAAAAAAAAAGCAGAGGGGAAAATTTTAGTTCAGGCATCACTCTTGTCATCTGACCACGTTTCAAAACTATGAAGCCATTTTTACATCCTAAAATAACTTGTACAAATTTGTTCGCTTTAATTGATGGATTATGCAATTAATCGAGAAATAATAATTTATGCAGTGAGAATATATCTATCCCTATAGTCTCTAGAAGTAGGTGACTCAGAGCAAAAGCATATTGTAATGATTCAGCTTCTTCCCTGGGTGACCACTGTGACATTCCTTTTTCCCACACTCGATAATTTACATTCCGGGCCATTATTCATCAACGAAACTCCCACAGTGTTAAGTGCCTCCAGATTGCCAAATGGAAGACCCTCCTTTTAAGTACGGTCGTCTGGCCAATTAGTGCTAATCCAGATAAGGAACCACACGTGCGCTTCCCAGGGAAATAAATCGTGTCTTCGAAAGGCGAGAGTGTCAAACACTCCAGATGTCCAGATGTCCTTCTTTTTTCCATTGTGGAGGGTGGATCATCAATGGACATTTCCCACGGGCGACCAGAGACGATTCAGGTTGTTCTGAACGGTGATTGGGTTACAGGGAGTGGACAGGAAAGGTGGAGTCTGAGAGAAAGATATAAAAGGTGAGATTTTTCGGAAGAAGAGAGGAGCTTGATATGAAGTGGACTTCTGAGAAAAATTCAACCCGAAGGAAATTCGGTGGATTCCTAGAGCTAACCCTGCAATAGCCTGAGACGCCAACCGCCTGTTAGCTGTTCTTGTGAAGGCGTTTTCTCCAAATTTGTTCGAGGAACTATTCTTGTTTAAATTTCGTGCAATAAATAGCATTATTCATTTAACCTAGATGAGAAAGAGTGGTTTTTATGTAATAAAGCTGTAAATAAAGAATGGGGTCAATTCACGGTCACGTGTCAGGTACCAAACAAACCGTTTCTGTTCAATTTTCAACCGTTCTGCGCATGTCGTGATGTCTGCCGATAACGTTGACACTGTTTACATTGTTGTTGACATTGTTTAGTAAATATTAAGCTAGCCGATCAATTATTAAAAACTTCTGATTTTTTTTAAAGATATTATTTTGAATTATTTTCTCCAAATTTTCTTAGTTATATATTTTTATTTCTTATATTAAAATTTTAATTAATATTTTCAATAGAATTATTGTTTATGCAAAATTAACTAACATCGCTTTTTAATTCGTCTGGTGCCGCTTTATTCTTTCCTTTCCCATATCCCCCCACCCCCATTTTTTCATCCGAAGGATACATTTTGACAAATGACTATGGCAGTGTTTTTGAAAAATTACATATGTTCTTTTTTACATATTATTTAAATAGTATTGAATGTTGAATTTTATGAATATAGTTCCCCCAGTTAGTTCTTTTTAAAAATAATTATTACTCTTAGATAAGTTAATATTTTAAAGCTTACTAATGAAATTATTGTATTTTTTTTTCTTATGTAATTACTTTTATAAATATTGAGAGTTAGTTACTTGATGTTTTCAGTTTGCTTAAAAGAAAGAACATGAAACTCAAATTAGTATATATTGAATAAATTATGTTTACAATTTCAAATTAGGAAATATAAAAGGTATGGATACCTTTTTTTAAATCTATGCAACTTATGAATAAATAATTTCATTTTAATTTGTAGAAATCATTAAAGGAAAACAAACAAAATCAAGCTTTCATAATTTTTATTTACACATTACAAATATATATATATATATAAAGAGAGAGAGAGAGATATAAAATATATGTGATAATTATTTGAAAAAATATGATCCAATGTATGTTTCAATGTACTCACTAATACAAAAAACTAAAAAAAAAACTATTAACTATTTATCAACATTTATTTTTCTAGACACTTAGAAATAATATAAACACAGTATGACAAGAATGTCAATGTAAATGATGAAATCAATTTTTTTCAACAGAAACATCCTAGATACTAAAGAACAGTTTTTTTTATCACTAATAAAAACATAATGTTGAACAGTATACTTTTAAAGCAGTATACTGTTTTTAAATACTGCTGTATGTTTAACAGTATGTTTATACAGTATGTTTTACTGTATACTTACATTTATGAAATTTTTTAAATGCTTAAGTTACATTGATAAAAATTAAATTGAATGAATATCATAAAATAAAACAAAAACATATAATAGAGTAAATTTAATAAACAACAATAAGGTCATGATATATATACATATATAGAGAGAGAGAAGTTAAATAGGATATAAAGAGGAGTTGAAAGAAACACTTTTATGCTTTCACAGAATTTTATAATTCAAAATTGATATGTTAAAGAAATAGAAAAAAAAGTGAAACATGCATGTAGCAATGAAGTTGGGAATAAAAATTATATAATAAATGCTGATATGGAAATTGATTTTCAATGAAAAGACCTTTATTTATTAAAACAGAAATCACTGAGGTGCACAGTGTTATAACAGGATATTATGATAACAGTCAATTTCAGTTTAAATACAATAAACTATTGACATTTCATTTTGAACAATAGAAAAGATGTTTGATATAAATTCACTTTGAATCCATCACAAATCTGCAAATGTAATTAGAAAGCTAGTAATATTCACTTCCACCTAAGTTTAGCATTATAGCAGTTGTTATTTTTGCAATAGGAGTTTGTTTACTTACGTTAATTAAATTTAGATAAGATTTTGTAAAAAAATGCAATGTAATACTCATGTAAACATTTTAAAACCTTCTAAGCATATTCAAAATTATCAGAAATTTCATCAAATGTGAATGAAGTAAATTAGAAATGCACTCATGATTTTGTTTGATTGTTTTTGGTGGCAAATCGCTTACCGATTTCTTTTTCTTCGAAGAGTTTTTCTAACAAATTACTGGAACAGCTATATTTAATAAATGGACACAAACTGAAGGAATTCTTCAAAATGATCGGAGCATATCATTGACTTTGAAGGCTTGAAAAAATCTATACCAAAGCTATCAACCCAAGTCAGGTTTGTTGAAATTAAAATAAAAAAAACATTTTATCATGACAGTCACTCTTGTATTTCGCATTAAAGCATGCATCTATCAGCACACCAGTATTTCCTCTGTTAACACATAATAAGAGGAAACAAAATGACTCAAAAATTATAACTTCAAATGTAAACAAAAAATCCGCTTCATACTTGGCGGAGAACGTTAATGGCAGACTGATCGACGAGAGCGGCGCGGATGAAACTTAAATGCCATGCGCAAGAGGTACATGACATGTGACTTTTACGTCACATGAATTGACCCCATTGACGCTTCTACAGGAGAAGCAAAGAAACCAGAGATTATAACATTTTATAACCTTACAAAGGGCGCAGTTGATGTAGTGGATGAAATGTCAGCTACATATTCTACTGCCAGGATAAGTAAAAGATGGCCTATGGTCATATTTTTAAGTATGCTGAATATTGCTACTGTAAATTCTCGTATCATATTACTGTCATCAAATACGCCACCCGTTCAGTATAAGAAAAGAAGTTTATTCATAAAAGATCTTTCTTTAGAATTATTGAAGGACCACCTTCAAGAAAGAAGTATACAGGCTACTCTTCCCCGTCAATTGCGTGACCAATTGAATTGTAACCGCAGTGAAAATTGTGATACTCCCCCGCAAAAAAAGCAAAAAATTTCTAGAAAAAGATGCCATGTATGTCTCAGTACAAAGGACAGAAAATCCTAAATGTGTTGTTCCGCGTATAAAAAAAATGTATGCGGGGAACATAGCAGCGTTGTTTGTTGCAAATGTGTCTAAAATGTAAGTTTTATTTTAATTTACTAATGTAGAAATAATTTTTATTAATAAATACTAGTAATGATTTATGTCTCATGTATGTTTTGTAATTTTCAGTTTTAAAGAGAAAAGAACCTTTAAACTATTTTAAATATTTTGTACTTAAACTAGTTGTAATTGTGTAATTTGAAAGTGGCATTTATCTGAAAAACATTATTTTATATTTTCAGTAGTATGCTTTTGTGAAACTTAGATTTTCGGTAACGCCAATGTAATTTTATTTCCGTTTTTCTCACGAAAAACGTTTCCGGGCCTGCGAAGCCCGATGCGCGTTTTCGAGTCACAACAGAAGCGCGCGTCTTCCCGGGTTAATATGGTGAATTGCAATTAACACGAAAACATATATAAAATACGCCTTCAAAATATATTCGATAGCGATAGAAGGATCGACTCGAATGAGACTGGCTGGAATTGAAACTTGCGTTATCGAACATTTTCCTTCTGAATATGAGAAAACATCTGCGCATGCTCGAGACATCGGTCGTGTGGATTCCATTCCACAAATATTACTTATATTTTTCTCTTTTGTTTAGTCATGCTTCTGTTTTATTTCTTTTATTATTCGAAAAAATGTATTCGCAGTTTCTAAATTTAGCTCACCCCGTCTAGGTTAACTTTCATTAACGAATTTTTCTACTTTCTTATTCTTTTAACGTTATCTTCCTGTTCGGCTTTCATTTCAAACATAATATTTAAATTTTCTCCGCTTTCATTCGCTTCATCTGTTCACTGCCCGCTTTTGCAAAACGCCAGATGTGGTTTCTCGCCAATATTGGTTCGCTTTTACTCTTTTTATGCCGTTAGTTAAAAATAATTTAAAAACAGAATACGAAATACTCAATATACATTATTGCTGTATACATTTTATTGTAAGCGGTGGGTGGCGAGATGAAAATTATGATTGAAAACTGGGTCGCGAATACTGAAAGGTTGAGAAAGGCAATTAACCAACTTTCAAATGTGATGGAAATCTGTTTCGAAATGCCCAATGCTAAGCATACGGATGGTCACTGCGCATGTGCAAGACATCGAGAGTCAAAATTTCTATTAAATTTATAGATACATTAAAGTCAAGTTTTCTTTTAGGAAGTATGAAAATTGGTCGATTTCATAATAATTATAGAATAAATACCGATAAAAATTTAAAAAATGAAAAAAAAAAAAAAAAAAAAATGCAAAATTAATCGTCGGCTTTCAGACTCGAACTTAAGGCAACCCAAAATAAGCGTCAGTCAAGATATCACTCTAACCACCAGGTCACGCATCAATGAGTCATGACACTAGTCTAAGTTCTATAATGCCATTAACCAACTTTCAAATGTGAATGAAATTTGTTTCGAAATGCCCAATGCTAAGCATACGGATGATCACTGCGCATGTGCAAGACATCGACAGTCAAAATTTCTATTAAATTTATAGATACATTAAAGTCAAGTTTTATTTTATTAAGTATGAAAGTTGATCGATTTCTAAATAAATATAGAATAAATACAGATAAAAATTTAAAAAAAAAAATTAATGAAAAAAAATGCAAAATTAATCGTCGGCTTCTAGATTCGATCTTAAGACCATCCAAAATGAGATTTAATCGAGTTGTCACTCTAACCACCAGGCCACGCATCCCTGAGACCTGGTAGCAGTCTAAGATTCTTAATGCAGCCATTCTGAACCTGTGGGGCACGCACCCCTAGGGCGGCATGAGCACACTAGAGGGGAGGGGGCGAGAATACCCAAGGGAAAACATTATGAAAAAAAATTGATTAACTGACTGAAAGGAAAGCACCCTTACACATAGAAAACAAAACACATTTCGACATATTTAATAACTTAATAAAGTAAAACAACTTACTTAATCAAAACATACTAAATTAAAGCAAATTTAATAATTTTATTGACTTCCTGGGGCCTGTCTTGCAGAACAAAGTTTTTCGAAGGAAGGCTTAATATTAGAAATAGCCACTGCTGAGATCTATATTTTGTCTTCAAAGAAGCCACAGCAGAAAATCCAGTTTCACAAAGATAGGATGTTGAAAATGGTAATAGAATGCGAAATGCCCTTGTGTTTAGTGCAGAAAAATCATCCTCTAATCCTGCCCAAAATTCAAATAGTGATTTATTACTAAATAATCTTTCAATTTCACCACTTGTCGTGAAGTCTATGAATTTTTCTTCCTCATCAATTGAAAGTCCTTCAGGAGTCTTATGAAATGGAGCCCTAACTCACTCGTAATTTGCTATCAGTTTGTCGTCAGCAAAAAAATACTTTTTAAAATTCTTTGCCAGCATGGCTAAATGATTTTCAGTGGTTACACAAAAAGCTTTTACATGTTCTTCTTTGGCCTTGTAAGTTTTAGTACAATCATCCACATTTGCAAACATTGTTAGATTTCTTTGTTTTAAATTTCTGCTCTACAATTCCAATTTTCTACAAAAATCATTAACATTATCACTCGTATCCAACATATGTGTATGTACTGAACCCATGTCTTTACAAAGTGCGGAAAAAGTTCTCGATTTCAGGGGGTCTCATTTTTGTATAATTTACTACGGTTACAACTGTAGTTAACACAATATTCAGAGCAGGACTCATTTCTTTCGAAGCCAAAGCTTCTCTGTGGATCATGCAATGTGTCCAAATGCACTGAAGCATGTGCAAGACATCGACAGTCAAAATTTCTATTAAATTTATAGATACATTAAAGTGTAGTTTTATTTTAGGAAGTATGAAAATTGGTCGATTTCATAATAACTATAGAATAAGTACCGATAAAAATTTTAAAAATTTCAAAAATGAAAAGAAAAAAAAAAAATGCAAAATTAATCGTCGGCTTCCAGACTCGAACTTAAGACAACCCAAAATAAGCTTCAGTCAAGATATCATTCGAACGACCAGCTCACGCATCCCTGAGTTATGGCACTAGTCTAAGTTCCTTAATGCCATTAACCAACTTTCAAATGTGATGGAAATCTGTTTCGAAATGCCCAATGCTAAGCATACGGATGATCACTGCGCATGTGCAAGACATCCGGCCGTATTCACCAAACCGTTTGCTAAACATCGGATCGTTCAACCCATGATCAACGACAAATCATCAATCAATGATCATTGGTATTCACGAACGTTAATTTCACGACTAAGCATCAAGGTTACGACAAGCAGCTTTTTCTGCCTTTTTCAACCGAAAATGGATCTTCATTGGTCTATATATATCACATGATTATCAGCTGATGGGTGGCGCTGTTTCGTGTTTTTGTTGTTATTTTATTTCTTTCCCAGATGTGTAAAAGGAATGTGGTAAGATCAAACGAGAAAACAAAGGTGATATTGCCTAGTGACAATCTCACCGATTTGCTTACATGATATTATAGCTTTTCGTAGGATTGTTTCTCTGACTATACATTATTAACCAAGTATATTTTAAATTTCCACTGTATGATTATGTAATAAAACATTTGAGCATTTGCTCTCTTTTGAATTGAGAATATGCATATTAGCTGTGCTTTGAATAGTTTTCCAATGAATTAAACTTTTACAAAAGGTCTATCTGAATTAAATTTTTGAAAAAAAATGCATATTAACCTTAAATTAGTTAATTTACTTATGGAAATATTTAAACATTTTTTATATAATTATAGAGTATATACATAAACAATAGAAATAACAAACTGCTGCAAACTGATTTCGCAAGTGAGGAGTTCATTGAAGTTTCTTCTAAACAATGAGTTTAACAAAAATTGTAGTATCCTGTATTTTTAATATAATAAAAGAGGAGGAAATGTAGTGTATAAAATCTTGCTTACAAGTATTATGACTTCCATATTAGTAAATAATTTTCATTTACACAAAATATTTCAATTTCCAAAGGTTATTTAAATTGTAATGAAAAGCAATGATATCTCTGGCAATCCCATATAATTGTTTGCATGAAGTTTATAGCATATATTACAAACTTCTCTTTAAGATTGTTATTAGACTTTCAGCATTTATTTTTAAACAAATAGGTTTTAAACTTCCACAATATATTATATTTTAAAAAAATACTAAGATTGTTTTTGGTGTCAATATTTAAATATGTATTAGCTGTCTACATATTCAGTAGTTTTTGAGATAATTTTTTTCCCTCAAAACTGAATAAAAGTAAAAAATACTTATTCTGTGGTATGCTTTTATTTCTATCGAAAAGCAAATATGGAAAAATTTTCTTTTATTAACTATCAGAATATTAAATTTTTACATATATTTTGTTAAAAAGATATAAATTTATAGTTATAAATGTCAGAATATATACATATAAGAAGAATATATACATTCAGAATATATGCTGCAAATCAGAAGATTCAAATTATAAACAAAAGTCAGTGAAAATTGTATATGAATATTGAAGACCAACAGCTATTTCACCAAAATAAATATTCATGCAATAAATTTGAATACTATATAGTTATTGTGGAAGTGAAGAAGCTCATTTATACCTCATATCTAAAACTTTTTGTAAACAATGAATTTAGCAACTCTTTAAATTTGAATGGGCTAATTGTTAGCTTGACAACATGTACTTGACATTACAAATCAGTATAAAAATAATGTAAATATTGATGAAAACCATACTTATTTTAGAATTGATATCCCTGAATGAAATAAATGATTAATTTGCACATCATAAGCATTCACTTTTGTTCAAATAAATTGAGTGGCAAAACATCTACAATTAACAATACATTTTTTAACACTTTCTGCTTGATGATTCAAACTTAATCAAAAAGCAACACAGTTTAACTTCATTAGCCTGTCAGAAACTAGTAATGATATTTTAATTCTTTCAAGTAAATGTGAAATTCCATTTGTTTCAACAAGTTTTTGCCTTTTTTTTTTTTTTTTTATTCCCAGGATTTTGTACCAAAAAAGTTATAAATTTTTTGATATTTTAACATTTAGTTTCTACTCATACTTGAATAATATCTGTCACTTTATTATATTAATTTCCAACGATGTTTTTAATTATTCATATCTTCATTACTTCCTGAAATCATAAACCTATGAGCACAACATCTAACTAAATACTGTTAAGTCAGCATAATTTCCTTTGTTTAATTGTCAAATTTTTCAACTCAGGATCTTGTGTATTTAAACAAGGAATCTCTTTCTATATTTAAATTTGATGAAAGATGATCCAAATTGAAATGTTTCAAAAAAGTAAAAGAATTTTTCACAAAATTTTTTTTCTTGAAATCATCTTAAATATTATTCTAATAGGTTACATTAAACTGTCAGTTAAATTAAGTTGAATTTTTAAAATAAAAACCTCTTTTTTAAAATTTTATATTTGCATCATAATTTGTAGAAATTTGAATTAACTCGGATAAGTTATTATCTATACTTGTTTTTCAAATTCCAAAATTTTCAAATCCCAATTAATCTATTTTCTTTGTTTTTCATGCACTTCTCAGAATGTCTTAAAATATGCAAAATTAAAAACGGACTTCTGTATACAAAAATCTATTTTATTCAAATTTGACTCGAAAAGTAACATATATGAATTACAAAAGAAAATTCTGACAGAGAAGTTACAGCTTCTACAAGCATTAAAACAAAATTCCATTAAAGGTACTTTAAAATATAACATTCATGCTGATTATTAATTCAAAATTCTTCTACAAGAATTACAAGAAAGTGTCAATAGAGGTGCAACATTAATGCTGATTCTTAATACAAAATTCTTCTATATGTGTCTTTTTATTTCTCTAATACATATACATATTGTAATAAGATAATGAGCACATAAAACCACTAAAAAATAACTACACTGATATGAGGCATACATGCATGTCATTTTCTATAAATCATAAAAAGAACAACATCAAATTAAAAATACATTTGATTTTCAAAGATGGGAATAAGGAATTATTTAGTCATTTCTATACAGATAAATTCAAAAAATAATCAGGTAGAGAATACATTAGAAATAATGTTAAAATTTGTTATGTAATGAGAAGGAAAACATTAATAAAAATTGGTAATCATTTTCAGCAGATAACAAAGGTCAAAATTTGATTTCTTTAAAAAATGTTAATTTTATACACATTGTTGAAGATTAAAGCTGAAGTAAACTGATATTGTAAAAGAGATTAGCTATATTGAGTAACTAAGCACATTATTATATCACACAATTTATAAGTAACAAAAGTAATTTCTTTAAATTTCTAATTATTAATCATAATAAAAACTGCAATAATTCTTTTTCTATAAAATAAATAATAACATAAAAAATCAATTTACTAAAAAAAAAAAAAAAAAAAAAAACTTATATACCCATGTGAAAACAGTGTACAATCATGGAAATGAGTCATACAGGAAAGTTTCAAAAATACAAAAAGCAATCCTGTATAATCATCACCAGACAGATGAAAAAGATTTTTTTGTTTGTTGCTTTTCTTTCTTTTCTTTTCTTTTTTTTTTTTAGGAGGAAAAGGCTGTTCCTTATTTCTTCCATATCCTTGCAAGTCTTTAATCTGAGAAATGTGAAATAAGAATTAATTATATTATAAATAACTAATGAAAAAAATTGCTAATTTAACAATAATACTTACATGACATACTTAAAAATTGATAGTATAAACACAAATATTATAATTTATTTGATTATAATATTAAATATTTTAAATATTATAATATTTGATATAAGACAAAAATTCCATTTTTTGTAACTAAATTTAGAATTCATTTATACAGTACTTTTTAAAACTTTTTTATATATATAAAAAAAAGACATAAGATATTCTATTCTCAATCACTAGAAATGTGCATTCTAAAATATTTGTAAGTGATTTCAGATAACTTTGGAAAATATTCTACAGAAAGAATATTTTTTTTCCTAATCTTAAAATATTATTTGTTCAACGAAAACATATTTATTATTAAGGTGGTTGTTTCTCAAAAACCCTTCTTGCTTTATTCATACAAAAATTTGCCATAATCTTTGATATACAGTGGTATAATGGTAGGGGTAGAAGAATAAGATTTTTCAATATGGAATAAAGCATAATTAAAATGTTAAGTTTATATTGCAAATAATCTTTAATACTTGAATTCTTTATTATATTTTTACAGATTTACAAAATTGAAAAATAAAAGGAGCAAGGTTAAAATTGATTAACATGTACACTGTCTATGTAAAGAATGGGAAAATTTTCTTATAGCATAACAAATGCAAAAACTGTTACAGATGAATTCTAGTTATAAAAGTAATATTAAAAGTTAATTAAAAATGATTTGAAAAAATATTACATACATACATTATCAATTTTTAATAACTTATATCGCCATAATAACATAATTAAAAAAACTGTAAGACTACACAAATGATATGAATATGTATAGATATGAAATAACTTATTTTATTAGCAAGTCATTAGATTAACCAGATAGAAAATATGCAATAAAATGTTTTTAATGGAAGTATTTTAAGGAACAAAAAACTGTAAAACAGTATTGACAAAAAACAGCATAATCGTACTAAACTTGATGAGTTTTCTAAAAGGTATTAATAAGTTTAGAAAATTCTTTTAATTATAATTCCTTTGCTTCAAAAATTTGAATGTTCACGGAATTATACAAATGACAGATTCTAATTTTAATTCCAGAAAATAATAATCAAAAATCAACTCGGATATAATAACAATAAAAAGGGATTCCCATATGAACGATGTAAAAGGGATAAATGTAAACATACCTCAAGTCGCTCAGATTCATTATTTGGTAGGTAAATGAATCTTGGCCTCATTTCAGCTATACATCTAGATACTTCATTTATAGCCCGGCAACATGATGACTGGATAGTTTGATTGAAATCACCAATTATTTGTTGATGACTTCCTGAAGCAAAAAAACGTAAGGCAATACACAATTTCTCTTCAGTAGTTACAGCACTGTTTCGTAAAATATTGGTGCTTAATTTCTCCTTCTCAAAGATAAAATGCATTGGAAACAAAATCACATTCATCTAACAAATCCAAATCAGAAACTCTGTCAGTGTAAATTATTCACCTCCTATCTGATATCAACTGCAATAGTTCCAATGTATCTAAATCCTCCATGTTTGTTTGAAAACTAATGTAACAGTTGTCCTTCTTGAGAACTGCGCATGCGGAAAACCGTTGATCAAATTTGATTATCGGAAGTCCGTGAATCAAAAAATGGGGCAAAACAGGGGGAAATCGTCAACCGATTTGGTGTGGTGAATACCGATTTGACTGCTGATCAGCTATACATCTAGTTTAATCATCAGCCGATGTTTAACAACGGTTGGTGAATACGGCCGATCGGCAGTCAAAATTTCTATTAAATTTATAGATACATTAAAGTCAAGTTTTATTTTAGGAAGAATGAAAATTGATCGATTTCATAATAACTATAGAATAAGTACAGATAAAAAATTTTAAAAACAATTTAAAAAATGAAAAAAAAAAAAAATGCACAATTAATCATCGGGTTAAAGACTCGATCTGAAGAAAACCCAAAATAAGCATCAATCAAGGTGTCACTCTAACCACCGGGCCACGCAACCCTAGAACGTGGCCGCATTGTAATATTCTTAATACCATTAAGCAACTTTCAAGTCGGATGGAAATCTGTTTCAAAATGCCCAATGCTAAGCATACGGATGATCAATATGCATGTGCAAGGTATCGACAGTCTATTAAATTTATAGATGCATTGAATTCAAATTTTATTTTAGAAAGTATGAAAATTGGTCGATTACATAACAACTATACAATAAGTACAGATAAAAAAATTTTAATTTTTTTTTAAATTCAGAATTAATTGTCGCTTTCCTGACTCGAACTTAAGACCACCCAAAATAAGCGTTAATCAAGTTGTCACTCTAACCACCAAGCGACGCATTCCTGAGACATAGCAGAAGTCTAAGATTCATAATACCATTAACAACTTTCAAATGTGATGGAAATCTGTTTCTAAATCCTCAGTGCTAAGCATACGGATGATCACTGCGCATGTGCAAACATCGGCAGTCAACATTAATATTGAATTTATGAATACATTAAAGTCAAGTTTCATTTTAGGAAGTATGAAAATTGATCGATTTCATAATAACTATAGAATAAATACAAATGAAAAATGAAAAAAAAAATGACAAAAAAGCAAAATTAATTGTCGGCGTTCAGACTCGAACTTAAGACCACTCAAAATAAGCGTTAATCGCGTTGTCACTCTAACCACCAGGCGCCGCATCGCTGGGAAAGGGCAGCAGTCTAAGATTATTTATACCATTAAACAACTTTCAAATGTGATCAAAATCTGTTTCTAAATGCCCAATACTAAGCATACGGGTGAACACTGCACTTGTGCAAGACATCGAAACTCAAAATTTCTATTACATTTATTCATACATTGACGTCAAATTTTATTTTAGATATGTGAATATTGGTTGATTTTATAATAACAATAGAATAAGTACGTAGAAAAATTATAATAAATAAAAGTAGTGAATAACAAATAACTAAATTAATCGTCGGCTTCCAGACTTGAACTTAAGACCACCAAAAAGAAGCAGTGAGCAAGATGCCACTCTATCCACCAAGCCACCGATCCTTTGGACGACGCTGCAGTTTAATAAATAAGAAATAAAGATTTACAAGATGGTGTATGATAACAGAATAACACAAGAAGATTATTCTATACTTCCATATGGGTGTTAAGAACAAAGTGAATGTACCATTTACTTTGTTTCACATGGTGTTCACTTGTTTATTTTTATAATTTTTTCGATAAAAAATTATTGCTCATGATCATGTTGTTTCCTCATGCTTATGAGGAAAAAACATTGAAATATTGTTATACATAATTTCTATTTTTTATTGCAAAATGAAAATAATAATAATACATCAATATGTTACCCATGTGTTTCTTTTTGCATACATTTGTTTTGTTTTTGTTACAGCATTATCTTTAAATATTTTTTGGTTAGTAATATAAGAGGCAGGTTTGTTCATTTCCTTCAGGGCAACTTGAAATTCTTTGAATCCTGCTAGGAACTTCTTTCTGTTCCGAAGTAAGTCTGTGAATAAATTAGCGATGTTAATTCCTGCTATTCACTGACCCTTGCGAACAATTTCTCCTTCAGGAGTCCACGATAACATTGTATGGTTAGACTTTAAGAAATCTAAAATATTCTTTACAGTCTTTGAATACCTAACTGATGCACCCTTTAAAATTTTTGTTGAAATGATATCTCCTTCCGTTTCTTTTACTCTGGTTTCAAATTCTTGACTTTCAGTTGTTTCTGACGTTTCCTTGTAATGATGTTTTATTTTCACAAATTTTTGAAGAATTTGTAAACATTAGTTTACCTTCTCACTTTCTGGCATATCCTTTCTTTGAAGAATATTTTGCATTTTAGTATCTAAATCAGATAAATGATCCACAAATTCTTCCTGATCTTCGTATATTAAGCCCAATTTCTTAAAGTACTCCATTGATGAGAGAACTAATCACAGATATTTCAGCTAGTAGCAAAAGAAATAAAAATCCTTCATCATGTTGAATGAGAAGTTGCCTCTTCTTATATAGGGGTATCTTCCTGTCCCAAAGTTTTCTTAAATTTATCTTATAAGGAGTTAGTTTATTCCTTTGTTTGTTAGTGAGAGGTACATTTCCTCGAAGTACATAAAGCGCACATTCTCTCAGAGCTTTGATAACATTGTTCGGACACGTTTTGAAAACTGAACTCTTCGATTTAATTTTACAAATAGCTTTCAAATACTCTAACTGTTATAGCGTACACATATTAATAGTTAATTTGATCAAAAAATGCTTATCAAGGGGGCTTTATATACTTTCCAGATATTTGGCAAATGCTTTGGCTTTGTAGATGAAACAATGATGGAAACGTTTCCCGTGAATGTAGGGACAGAGCAAATCAAAACTCGGTAAATCTTTTATTTTTGGACATTAAAAATCATCAAGATTTAATACTTCGCTATCAGTCAAAACTTTTAAGAATATCTTTTTATTCAAGTCCTTTTACATAAATATAAGAAAACGTTTCGAATATGACTGCCAACACGCAGTGAAAGGTATCATAAGGTAATTCATTATCGTTCCATTCGATCTGATGAAGGAATTTAGTAATCGAAGAATAAGTGCTTTGTTTCCTACTGTCCAAACTTTCAAAAGATTGAGGCGATTTAAAAAGCCATCGTCCACAGAAAATATCATCATTCACAGCATACACTGCTATCTCTTTGACGATAAAACGTCCCGGAGAGAGTTGAAATCCTTCAAAATCTAAGACTGCTTATGTCATGGTGCTTCCGTAACGAAATCACTAACGAGGCTGATATAAATAGTATTTATCACCCGGAAAAAGTCCAGTGCGCAGGCGCAATGAGTCATCTGTTTGAGGAGTCAGATCAACAAGTAGATAACTAAATGCTTTTCATGTAGCATCTTCGTATACTTCTCGAAAAAATTTCACATTGTTTGGGTAAAGCTGGCGAACTAAATGCATGATTGGGGAACGATCGCGGGGATTTCTAAATAAAAACATGTAATGCGCATTCAGTGAATCTCGCATTTCTTTACCTTTGTGAAATATACTTTGAACTATAAAAATGATAGTTAAATTACGATAATGGCTTCCCTGAGTGAAAAGTTTGCTTCATTTATTGTAGCTGGAAATTTCTGCCATTCGATCATCGATCACATTACAGCATTCGAAAAACTATTGATATTAAAAGGCAGTCCTTCGTGAAATTCCACACTCTTAATTTCTTTGTAAAGATTTTGATAAGCCCCATAGAACCAAATTATTTTAGGGGAAAAGGATGTATCATCTTAAAATAGATTAATTTCTTTACTAGGTGTGTCTTTCCACAACCTGTTGCTCCACATACAAGAACGGTGCACGGGTGACGCAGATGTAATGAATTCATGATTACTAACTGCATATTTCATCAGTGGTTGTATTTATACCAAAAAAAAAACAAACTAAATAGCTTTCAAAAAATTTATTTATTGTCTAAAAACCATTCTTACACCATATCGGCTTTTCACAAATTGGTGCATTCGAAAATCATTTTTTTTTTCATAGGGATAAATTGCTTACAATGGAATACAAAGATTGTCCTTGACATCGTTTTAAAATAAAATAAATGCAATAGGCTCCACAAACATTAGAAGTAATACTTTGCATCGGTGTCGAATTCCATAACACAGAGTAATAACGGGAAACGTAATCGTGAAACAGTTGACCATAAAATTCAAAGGCTAACCAGTGGGATCCTGGCTCAGATGACGTGTCGGTATTCACAACAATAGCAGACTTTTCTTTCAAGGTCGGAATAGTGTCGGATGCAAATACGCCACGAAAAAATGGTAAAGTATAAGGGTCTTTTGATGAAATGAAATGTATCTGATTTCCATTCATTTTCAATTTCCAAAGTCTTATAAAATATTTCTCGTTTTGTTTATTTCTATTACGTTGTCGAACTAGGGATAAATAAGCACACAGATGGTTTGTAAAAGTGTCTTTGAAAATTTAATTTCCAATCTCAAATTGCTATGCTTAATGAGATTTAAATGATCACCATTACAAAGGTCCGGCGATAAATTAAAAGCAAACAATGTATTTCCCTCTATATAATCATCTCTAGATAGAAATAATCCTTAGTCGACCGAATTTATCAGTTCCAGAAAATAAACTATTGAAACCTTTGATGTAATTATTATCATGAAAATTCAATTCGAAGGGGTTATGAAGTACTGGCTGGCTATCTACATAAATTCCTATAAAATTCATGTCAAAATGCTTGAACTCGAAAGGTGATTTTATTTTTGAAATGTTCCATGAAAAGCATCATTTTCCACACATCCTATGATGACTCTTTTGGGCATCTGTCCCACGAAAATATTGTCTTGTACCATCGACATACTTCCCTGAGGAATAGAATATATTTTGCAAAGTACTCTATTAATATGATATTTTGCTATTTCTTTCTCTAAAGCTTTGACGTGTCCTAAAATAACACCAGGATTGACACGAACTTTTAGAACTAACAAATTGATTTTTTCCAAAACAACTTTGTATCCTTCGTCTCCTTGCAAGCAGAACTCGGGTTTACTTCGATTCAATATAATTTTCACATCGACTAAGTTCAATAATAATCTTTCTTAATGAAACTATGTAATCTTCCTATCATATTCACTGAAGCATTCGATTCAAAAAATTTTGATCGTTTTTCGAGTCCGTTGTCATTACTGCTGCAAACCATTTCATATGTAAGCTGAGAAGTCTTACTGTCGTAGCCATGATTCAATAACGCCTCAATATAAGACCCATCGATCGTTTAAGGAAACGTCTACTTGACTGAAGAGTGAATGAAGAATTAAATTTACAGGGGCAATATTAGTTTTTGTTGATGTAGATGCAGTTGGTGTTGTTGATAAAGATGACAATGTTAATGTAGATGAATCATTCGATTCCGTTTCTTTTAGTATAGGTGAACCATCTGCTTTCAAAATTTTTGCTTTTACATATAGCTGGGTTTGACACCAATCGAGATACTCTTCACCGCTTCCAGAAATGTGAAATTCAACAGGTCCTCCATCGAATACATTGTATAAGGGATGAAATTCAACCCACTGACCATTTTCCACGGCAGTTTGAGTTGAAGGTAAGTGATAAAGTTCCAGTTCCGATTTGACACATTCTGGGGAGCCTTTCAAAATGTGAGCCTTTATGAATCAAAGATGTATCGACTTCTCCTCTTTCATACCTTAGGTAAAACCTATCATAGACTGTATCTATCTTAACCTATCATAGACTGTATTTGACCAATAGCTTTTTGAGACAGGATTTTTCCAGCTCCTTTATTTCTTTTTTTGGTAGCGATTTTGATATCTTCCCCAGAAACAATATCGTTAATTACATTCCTTCCTGAGACTAGAGCTTCCTTTCCAGTTGCTTTCTCTCCTTTTACTAGAAATGGCAATGCCGCATCCATGCCGGAACATTGAAAATAAGCGATGATTATCCTAATCCTTAAACCGAATAAAGATAAGACTAAGACTTCCTCATACCATCCCATTGCTTCTTCTCAACTTTCTATAAAATCTTTGAATGCATCCTTTTCCAACGAATTATTCAGAATTTGGTGTGTAATAAAAATCCTTTTCGTGTCAATCAGACCACGAAATAGTATTATATTCGCACAAAATTCTAAATGTAAATCCCACCGAGAATTTGATGAGCATTATAGTGAAGAAACGTGTGAGAAAGATGGACATCTCAACCAAAAATTTATGAAGAACGTCTTAAAAGTTTGGTTTAATGACGACGGCATTAAAAATTGTAGTTCTAAATCAATGAAAATCATACCGAAATTTTATAGTTTAGTTATATTAATGTCCTGTTTTAAAACAATACTAGGTTTATTTTGGGACGGACCTCATAATTTTGAACCACGGTCAGACGACGAGGACGACACCTGAACTGGCATCTCCTTCTCCACGTCACAGCAGCAGGAGGACCTTTGGTTTGGAGGACGGTTTTAATGTGCAACAGACCCACTTACACGACGATTCTTCGTTGGAATTGCTTTCGCAGAAAATGAGGTGGAATTATATAATCGTTAATGTCTAGAATTGGCACGGCTATCAGAATATAACTAAATGCAGAAAAAGGTTGAATTTTCCGAGTTATATCATCAATATGTCTGGAATTTATCCTTCAGAATCAAAAATTAAGGCAATTTATAAAATTCTGCAACGAAATAACAAAGCTGACAGTCAAGTTTCTCTGGGTCTCCTTGATTTCTAACTCGGCTGCCAAAAAGACATTGCAGTCGAGCCTTTTCATTGGTTTGGAATACAGGTATACAGAATGAAAGTGGATTTCAGCTCACGAAAACGCTTTCCCTGCTATAAAGGGATTCCTTTCCTCAGTAAGTGTATGGTAAGTATATGGCGCTTTTTGTATATCTACTTGTCCCCATTTAAAATTTCTATTAAGTGGAAACAAAACGGATAATAGGTTAACAAAAGGTGTGTTAATATTTCGATATAGCTCGGATTACAATGGCCATATACAATGGCTATCACAGTTCGCAAAGAAATTGAATATTACGGATCCTAATCTATTAAATAAAATAAAGCACCTCTACTGCTTGAAAAAAAAAGTGCAATTCCCCAAAATCGTATTCTTTATTTTTTATTTATTTATGCGTATTATATTTCCACGTTTTATTTTATTGTATCGTGCTTTAAACAAAAAAAAAAAAAAAAAAAAAAAAAAAATTCTCTGACGAACCTTTAAATTGTTTACGTCATTAAAAACAATTTCAAAAATATTTTAATTATTTTTCTTTCTCTCTTTTTAATCTGAATAGGAACGTAGACTTATTACTAGCAATGAATAAATACAAAGATATTTGAAGTTATGCAGCTTTAAAAAACTGGTTCGAAAACGTCGTATTGTATTAGAAAATCCTGCCTGATCTTTAAATTAGCAATCATAAAATCAGCATTTGAATATTTTCAGAAGGAATAATTTAATTCTATATATGCACAAATATACGTTGCAGACATTTCGGGGTTTTTTTAATTATTATTTATTTATTAATTTTTTTAGTTTTAAAGATTTTTAGTTTGTTTGTTTCTGACTAACGGAATATTTTCGTCACATTTCGTACGGTTAAACATACATTGCAAACATTTCAGAATTGTAATCAGTCGAATGTATTTATTCTGTTTTTAATAAGTAGCACATACTAATTAAAATTTAAATATTTCTTAATTCTAGTTGTACTTCTAAATTGATAACACAGAAAATTTAATTTTCAATTTCTATTGACAAACATTCCACCTAAGCAATAAGTTTTCTTAGTGAAATTGTATTTGAAAAGCTACTTATTTTAAGAATAAATATATAGCTCTTGATTGCATCTTGTGTAAGTTTTGAATTTTAATTAAGAATTTATTACAAATTTAACACGTACCATTATATCAAAACTATTTTATAAATTGCTTATTCTCTAAGAAAGCCAATATTAAGAACTATACATATATTTAAATAATCTTGTGAATTCCTAAAAAAAAAAAAAAAAATTTCTTCATAGAAAATGCTTTATAATATTTATATCATATGAATGTGGGTGACTTAGGAGTTGGAATATATTTTATGGTGAGCCATGAAAAACGTTAATAAATTATTTAAAAGTTATTCTGTTTGCTATTTAATGAATTTTAGTAACTTTTATGTATTTTGCCTAGTCATTTCTATTTAAAATATTTTTTTAATGATTAAATTGCTTTAAGTTTTGTGTATTATAGGTTTTGTAACATCTTCTTAGTTTTTGCATGTTTGTTCATGAACTTCAGAATGCACAGGTTTTCATAGTTATTGTAAATTCCTTGAATTTTATCTTAATTTATGGTTCTGGGAAAAGTCCTTAATTTTTCGTAGGATATTTCAAAAATGGGTTTAATGTACATGTATATATTTTGACAGAGAAGGGAAAATCAGTCTAAGAAAATTCTATTAACAGAAAATATGTCTTGGCATAAAAATACTGAATTCTTTTTTTTTTTTTTTTTTTCTTTGTCACTGTACTTTTGAGGAAGAGGACAAGGAAAACAAGTAAGTTTACTGTTACATTTAAAGGAATCTTCAACAGACTAAGAAACTGGATATAATATTCCACATTTATTGAGTCTTAATGATGTTTAGATGTGCAATTAATTTATCTTTGGTGTGTGTAGATAGTTGCTATAATTCTTACAAGTAGGTTTCGAGCATTTTACAAAATGTTTTTAGAAGGCAAGAATACCCAAACATTTTTCTGTGGGCTTCAACTTTCATAGACCATTACATAAACAAATATATTTTACAAGACTTTCATAATTCTATGGGAAAGGCTGGAGTTGAGAAAGGTTTCATTTATCAAAATGGATAGATTGATTATAAGTAACATTAGCTAATTGGGAAACAGTTTCAGAAAGATATATTTGAGATCTGACAAACATAATTGTGAGGACTTTATGTATACTCCTTCAACTATAGTTATAAGTACTATGAATATGTATTTGTTCTATTAAGGAGTAGATAATAAATCTACTCTAAATCCGAGAATGGCCCAACAATCCTATTCTTTTTATTAACAAGTTAAAAGTCGGCACAAGAAAGATGTAGATAATTTTAAATAGAATTTAACAATCTTTTTTTTTTTTTTAATGATATGGCTTGCAATTTAGTAGAATTAATGGAATAAGTAGGTAAGATTTAAGTTTTTATCAATATATTTAGCTGGTCAAAAGTTTTATTAATTATAAGAGGTAATTTAGATTTTGATACTATTTTATATTTAGATAATATTTCAGTGGGGATTAATCTTAAGTAAAAAAGTTGAAAACTGTTAAAGAAGAAACCTACTTCTGTATGAATTGCATGCCATTAGCGAATAACATGACATCTTTGGTGATTAATTATTAACATGCAGTTAATGCACAAGTTGTAATGTATGTTTCTTTGGGAAATATTTAGTTTTGGATGAATTGAAAAAATGTGCCTGAATCAAGAATTTTCTAAATATAGAGGAACATAGATTATGTGCTAAAAATTAGCTATGTTATTAGCTAGATTATGTGCTATATTGAAGGTATGGACAAGAGATTACATTTTTGATATGATGAAAGGAATAAGAAAAGAAATTGCATTACTGAATAACTATGTAATTTAAAGGTTAAAAAAAAGTGAAGAATTAAACAGATGGTTTTATCTTATAGAAATCTAGAAACTAGTTGAAAAGCAGAATATATTTTCTGTGCATAACAGTATCAAAGTTATAAATAGTTTTTTAATAATTGAAGTTCTAATAACAATCTTTTATTAATATGATTTCTGTTCACGCGAATATTGCTTAACACCAAACTTGGCAATCTTAAAATTACAGCAACCCTTTTACCCGCCCTTCCGGTCAAGTCTTTCATGGGTTCTTTAGAACGTTGACCCGCATCGGCTCCCCAGCCCCCGCGGAAGCTGTAAACAACTTCAGTTTATAAGGCTTAACAAAGCCAACTGCAATGCAATACCGCAATCAGCCATGTATTATATGAACTACTCGCCACAAAAGGAGTGTATATAGTGTAAATAAAGAAGTTTAAGTAAAAGTACAGTCCACTGCTCACCTCGAATCACCAATTTGCTTCAGCTTTATTTAAATGTAAATAAAGGTTTATGATTTTTATCTGTTTCTTGAATTTTTCTCCTTCATTCTGTATAACAATTAATTAAAAGTAAGGTTCAAGATTCTTGTGGGATTAACATTATTTGAACTTTGTTTCAATTAAAATGTGAATATTTAAAATGAGAACCTATTAATATATGCGAAATTAGTAATAGCAATGCTGTGGCTAATGGTAAGAGCTTGCATTATGACTTGAAAACTTACTAATGATCTATAAGTTTTAATTTATTAATTGCAAGATGAGGGGAAATAGGTGTCCATAATGTTTTTCTCTTAACAATTTGTAAGTACTAAGCAAGAAAATAATTATATAGTTGAATGTTAATATCAAAATTGATTTAAATTTATTCTAAATTATTAGATTTTTCTAAAATTTACAATTTTGTGGTATTTCAATTCTTCATCAAAGGTTTCGATTCTTCTGCCCCCCTCTCCTTCAAAGTGGTCGTTTGACCTCTAGAAAATGAATGTAGGAAATTTTATAAAGTTATTCATATTGGAATCACAAACTTGTTATTTTTTTAAGTTTTAAAAGAAAATATCCTCGAGATACCATGCGCTTAAATACAGCTCATTTTATGTATTCTCGTTTAAGTACAGTCTTGTTTAAGTACGTCAAGTCTCGTTTAACTACAGTGCACCGACTTGTCATAACCATGTGGCAAAATAACGATAATTCGGATTCGATCTAATTTTTCTGTTAAATGGCATTTGTCTTCATTAACTGTGATGGTGCAATGAGCATATTGCATCTAACTGAAACTCTAGGTTCTTTTGTATTATGCGTTCCTCATTAACAATGACAAAACTATGTATTTTTACAGTATGTTAAAAATGTCGATTCGGGATAGGGCACATATGAAGGAAATACTGACGAAATTATCAAATATGTCTGAAGATAGAAAGAAAAGATTTAGAAAAAAAAAGAGAAAATCTAGAAGTTGTTTTACTGTAAGCGAAAAATTCTCATGAATCTCTTAATTTTTTTATAGCAGTTTTATTTCTATGAAAGAAATATGTTCAAGTTTCAATCTAAATAGTCACTTATTCAGTAACTGCTTAAAGAACATAAACAGTAATTTGTTAATTCTTTATCTTGTTGCATGAAACAGGAATTGTTAGCGAGTGAAAATTCAAAAGAGCATGGAAGAATTGAAGTAATGAATAATGGGACTTAATTTAAAATGTTATAGGTGCAGGAACTCAATTATATTAAATGATTTTAGTAATTTTATAAATGGAGAAATTCATTATGAAGTTAGGAAAAAAATCCTACAGAAACTGTGCTGATTGTTCGCAAAAGAAAATTGTCTGGCATGTCCTTAACTAAAGTGCATCTCATTGAGTAATCCAGTTACTAGAGAGAAAGAGATTACATTAAAGAAACTATTGTTCTATACAGGTCAATGGGAAAGATTTCTATAGTCATATTCCTATAGATATTTGTTTGTCGAAATTATTCACTATGGGAAAAATGTATTAATTTCAGCAAGATGATGGAAGCTATAAGTTGTTTTCCTCTTTACTGGGTTGATGGTGTATTCAACATAATGCCGAACCATATAGATAAAGGAATAATAAAACATTCTTCAATTCAGATTATAAAATATAAAGTAAGAAAAGAACAAAATTTTGAATATTAAAAAAAAACAAAAAACTATGATATTGATTGTTACTTGTGTAAAAATTTAAAATCAAGAGAATGTTACAAGAAATGTTAATGAAGGAACTTCTTAAGTAAGAAAAAATAATAGAGGGAAAATACCCCTTCTCTCATTAAAAAAGCATTTTTGTAAGTAGAAGGGAGGGGAAACCAGCCAATTGAAGTATAAAAAAAAAATTAAAAATATAAATTTTATTTGTACACAATATTTTCTTAGTGAATTATATCGTTCTTTTAGTTTTTTGTTAAAACCGCGTCTGTTAAATTTTGTTAAAACAAATGTTTTATTCGTTTAATTTTCTTTTAAATAATAATTTAAAATTCTTATAATATTTCAAGTACTTTTTATAAAAATATTTTTTAATTTCAATTATTCAAACATGTTAAGAGTTCCCACAGTCCTAAATTTTATTTTGATTGTCTCGAGGTCCCAGAAAACTACTGGATTTATCAATAGGTTCTTGGAATTGTTTTGAAAAATAAGTGAAATATACATCTACAATTTTTTAAGAGAGAAGAGAAAACCATTTTGTGCCTTGGCTTTCCATTGATTGTGTGAATAAGTTTCTGAAGTAAATACCGGTATTAATTTGTATGAAATTAGTATTTAATAGTGGCTGAAAATAATGGGCTTGCATTATGATCTCGATGCCAATTTTGATTTGCAAGTTGAGGTTTATTATTTGAAAAATGAGTATATTGGGTGATGTTAGTGCTTTTCATTTAAGCATCTAGATATAGTTAGCAAAATAATAATGGTGCATTTGAGTATTATTGTAAAATATTTCATTTAAGATTATCATTTACATTTTTATATCTAAAATATGTATTTCCATGTCCCTTAAAATTTAAGAAAGTCCTTGAATTATTCTACTTAACTAAGAATTAAAATCTTGATTTGCTTCTTAGTATTATTCATGATTCATTATTTATGAAGTTCAGCTTTTGTGATTTTTATTGGAGAACATGCAAGAAAGTTTCAAGAAGACTATTCCCTTAGTTTCATTTCTTATTTATATCTTAGTGTTAATTAGCTATTAACTTCAAAGTATAATGAATTAATAATTATTTTTGCATGTTTAGAAAGAATTTATTTTCCAATATTCTTTATATATATATATATATATATAATTAGGTTTTTAATAATTCTTTAATAAAGATCATCAAATTTAATGCATGCTTTATCCAAAACAGTCTCTTTTTTTAAACTTAATTTTAATGTAGCTAATTTTTAATTTGAATTTTAGAGCATGCCTAATATAAAGCTACAGAGCTCTGATGGAGAGATTTTCGAGGTGGATGTGGAGATAGCAAAAGCGTCTGTCACTATCAAAACTATGCTGGAGGACCTTGGCATGGATGATGATGAGCAAGAAGTTGTACCACTTCCTAATGTTAACTCCTCCATCCTTAAGAAGGTGATTCAGTGGGCCACTTATCATATTGATGACCCCCCACCACCTGAGGATGACGATTCCAAAGAGAAAAGAACCGATGATATAAGTTCATGGGATGCTGATTTCTTGAAAGTTGACCAGGGGACTTTGTTTGAGCTGATTTTGGCTGCTAATTATTTGGATATAAAAGGTCTCCTGGATGTGACTTGCAAGACAGTCGCAAACATGATCAAAGGCAAAACACCTGAAGAGATCCGCAAAACATTCAACATCAAGAATGACTTTACCCCTGCTGAGGAGGAACAAGTACGTAAAGAGAATGAGTGGTGTGAAGAAAAATAGTGTAGACACATTTTGAACTGATAAATTATTACCCCAGGATGATCTACAATTCTTCAGTGTGATAATGACAATGAGCAATATATCTGCTTTGACTTTTATCTTAATGAGCAACTAACATCTGGATTGTTAACTTGATAACAGCAGATGTCTATATTGGATTGGTAATGAATGAAATTTGTATGGTTGTATTGATGAATGTTATCTTGTAATTGTAAACTAAATAGAATTTATAAAAAGTATGGAAATATAGTTACCTGTTTTTATACAAACTGTTAGTGAAGGTCTTTTTAATTTACTTATTAGTTTTTCTAGTGACAGAAAATAGATACAATATTATTAACTTACAAAATGTCATTGCTTAATGCTACCTGGCTAGAGTTTAAAATTATTATTTACACAAAATTAATAATTTTTTATGTACCTAAAATATAATTGTAGGTTTAGAAAAGAATTCAACTTATTAAAATTGTTGGAGCTGATAAAAATAAAATGAATCCGATATTTATACAGCTTTGCATTTTATATTTGAATTCCAAACCAACTCTCTAATTGTTGTAACCTAACTCTCTGATTCAAAATTCTTAATGCTCTAATTTGTTACACATTTTAATGACTGATATTCCAGTTGTAAGGATAAGCAATGATTTAAGAAATTGAACGTGTGAAAAATTAGAAGGCAATTTGTATTGAATCAAATTTCTCCCATATATTAAATTTATAGCTATACAGTAGACTCCCGATTATCCGCGTCTGCCGCACAAAGTTTTTTTTTTGACTAATTTTTTCAAAGGTGCAGTTTTACAGTTATGCTTTTGTAATTGCATAATACATTACAGTATTAAAACAGTACATATGTATTAATTTTTCTGTGTATCCTTGACGCCTCTCGTAAATACAAAGCACTTTTCTGTTTTCCTTAACAAAATGCATTTTAGGTTAGTTTTGAGTGATATACTAAAATATTAAGCGTTAGTTAAACATTTACTGCTGTTTATTTTACCTTTTATTGTACATAAAACGATTTTTCAAAGTTGGAATGACTGTTTTCTCTTTTGCTATACCCGTTTTTAGCTTTTTTCGGATTATCCGCGATTTTTGTTATCCGCGGCGGCCGCGCCACCCAATTCCGCGGATAATCGGGAGTGTACTGTACTTACTTTATATAAATATTTATAAAAAAATAATTTTAATAATTGATTTAATAAACATGTATTAGATACAATATACTATGGTATGAATCTGATTGGTTAGAAAATGCTACTAATGCTTTTAGAATAAGATAGTAACTTTTTTTTTTCTCCCCCCAATGTTGAAAAATGGGAAACAACTTTCTTGTACTTGAATTTATTTAAGGATTCTATTATTCAAAATAAGGCCTGGCTTGTTGCCTAAAACTTTTTCTAATGCAAATGTTGGATATAAATAGAAACTGTTTTGTAAACTAGGTAACTAATTATAGCTTTAACACAGTTAAGTTTTTCATTGATATTTCATTAGAATTTATTTTAAAGTTTTATTCAAATTTTGCTTAACTTTAACAGAATATTTAAATAAATGTTTTTGTACTGTTCAGTAATTGAAATTCTTAATCCTAACAAACTGTTTGATTGATTTGAAAGACTTGAAAACATTTTATAGTTTGCTAGTTTAATATCTGCTTATAAGTAATCAATGTTGATTTTATTTAGTGATATTAAATGCTTTCTTTGTGTCACTCTAGAATTGGCGAGATGCAAATGCTGAAAGCATGAAATCTGTTCAGTTTAAGCATTTAGTTTGAAATAAGTAGTTACTTTATCTGTTTTTTAAACCATTGCCAATGAATTTCTAAATTTTTACCATGTTCACCAGGGGTGTTTGTGGGACCCCAAAAAATCCCCTGAAACTTTTACGGACTTACTACCGACATTTTGGAGTTTCGAGAAGGGGGGGGGGAGAAATGAAAAATTACGATTATGAAGTATTGAATGACCTAATTATAAAAGTTCAATGAATTACTTTTTTTGCAAAATTAAGACCTTTGAACCCAGGTCACGTGATCGCACATCTGGTCGAACGAAGTCTCTCCCTTTTTTTTTCTGCCGCGCCTACTTGCCGAAAAGAATCCAGAAGAGAATGTCCGAGAACCGGGGGAATGAGTCATAACTCGCAATAAGGAAAGAACAAAAAAGAAGTTTTTTCCCCCTTTTCACTGCCTTTGGAGAAAGAAAGGAAAAGTTTTCACCACACACACTGACCTTGCGTTTTCTGCTTTCAAGGCAAACAAAATTACCCAGATCAAAATAAATAATTCATTATTATTCCTACTTCCTTTTGAACGACGATCCCCGGAATTTCCGGGTATCGAAGTTCAAAATCCCCGGAATTCCGGGGTTTCCCCGGAGCACAAACACCCCTGGTTCACGTAAGGACATTCTAGATTTGAATGTTTCATATAACATTAAGTAGAGGACATTGACAGATGTCAATACTAGCATTGCATACAAAATAGTTCAGATACTGAATCTATGACTCAAACATCAAGCCAAATCTTCAAATTCACATAATGGAACTGAAAGTTAAGCATTTAATTGGACTAACTGTAAAAACTGTATTTTTAAGCTTTAAATAGGATTCATCATTTTGCATATTTCTTTCATAAATTATAATTTTTTTTTATGAAAAGTTTAAATAATTCTGCATTTTGGAATTGGATGAAAACAAAGGTAAAAATGATGATTTGAAGGTTATTACAGTTTTGCATGTAGAATCCGATTTTGAATTCCACAATAATACAAGACTTTTTTTTTTTTTTTTTTAAATTATAAGGGTTACAATACTAAGTTTTCAAAATTAAAGAATTTCCAATTTTAATGCTCATACGAAAAGTATATTTAACGGATTTGTTTGAAGAATGTCTTAAAAATGGTTTTAACTAAGTTTGGCATACTTACAAAATAATATTCATCAGATTATGAGCATGATTGTGACTTATCAGTTCATGGCTTAGAAGAATTGAGAATTTACTTTTTGTTAGGATCTTCAGACCCTCAAATCATATAGCAATAAAACCACAGATAAACTAGCATGGAACTTCCTTCATCATTTAAGTTATTCAATTCTTATACCCAGGATTACTGCACATAAATTCTGTTGGTTATTGGTGCATCACTATAAAGTAAACTTAAGACTACAGTTAATATGACATTTTGATTCCAGAATTAGTAGCAGGTTTAAGTAATTTGGTAAAAAGAATAGTGTCATAATTTAAATGAGCCAAAAATTTTCTTTGAGTTGACATTCTGAGATATGCATTATATATGGATCTGGCATTTTATTACTTTTAATAAATTTTTTAGCAATTTACTTTAATGAAAGCAGCTATTTTTATCTTTAAGAATATAAATATCAGATAGAACTTCAATTATCTAAGCTGATTCAAGATAAAATCGCATTGGATAATCAAAAAGTCTGTTAATAGTGAATAAATTTTAATTTGCAACTTTCCATTTGGCTAGGTTTATAAAAATATGAAATTATACAAAGGTCATACAGACTATCATTTATTAATATTTTAATCTTTTATTAAACTACTTGTGTGCATTTTTTAAAATTGGAAGTTGAATTAGAAAGTATTGCATTGAGTGATGTGTTATAACAGAATAGTCTCCTTCTCTATATCTTAGAAATAGGAGAAAACAGTAAACAAAAATAATGAGGTGGAGAGAAACATTTTCCATGAACTTTTTAATTCCCAAATTGTTTTAAAACCTAGATATCATTAACTTCATTTTGGTATTTTTAATACAACTAAGAAATACAATTTTGAAATTTTTTTTAGAATGGAAGGCTATATTTTAGAAAAATTAGGGAATTTTTTTTTTTTGTAGATATATAATAAACGGTTACTTAAGAAATTCCTTCTACTATCTCAGAAGATCAGTCAAAGAAATAAAATTTCAGACAATATTTGACATCAAAATCTGATTAAACGGGAAACAAGGAATTCACGTTAACTTCTTACACAAAGCAAAAAAAAGAGAATGAAATATGTTCGGTTTAGCCTTGAAAGAGAAATGCAACCCCTTATAAATATTGATGCTGGCCATTTATAGGTTAAATGATTGGAAGAAAGGAAAAGCAGTTATATTCATCTCTGATAAGAAGATTCACAAAGGTTAGATTTTTTTGATGTTTCGCAATGATTCTTTCAAGTTGTTTCTCAGAGAATAATTTTCCTAAAACTTTCTTACATATTTTACTGTATAATTTTTTTTATGATAGTATATGAAATTTTCTTGTATTACTTTAAAATTTGTAAGAATAGTTTTTTATTTCTATATAACTTCAGAGAATTATTAAAGATTACCTTCTAATTACATAATTTCATAGCTTCTGCTTCATAAAGTTTGATCTTCTTTTCTCAAAAAATGTGCGTGTTTTACATTAATAAATGAAAAACATTGATTTTCTGATGCTGATTCAGTTAGAGAGACCAGTCACATTACAAGGGTAATATTATGAATACATTGGGCACCAAGTGTATGCATGATATGTTCATGCTACTTTATAAAATGTAACATCTTGTGGTAGGGGTCGAAAAATCTTATTGTGTCCTTGGTGTCAGTTACCCATGCAACAGACAGAGACTCGGATAATCGAGATTGAAATGTATAAAACAAACCACTAATCATATTTATATTTTACAAGTATTTAAAAAATTTTGGCATTTATATAGGAGTTTGAAATAAATTGTTAATAATGTGTATGCAATAGCTTCAATTTTCCAACAGAGGAGGGATAGTATGTGCAGTATGCTGCATATTCGTTTTTTATAAAATGTGTTATATCGTTTTCCTATAACTATATGTTCCATAATTAGAAAATATATGTAACCAATTAACTAATCTATTTTTATATTTTAATAAAACAAGCTTAAACTTTTATTTTTCAAAAAAAAATTTAATTGAAAGGTTCTATTCAGTTGCTATATCATGCTGTCATGAAGCACACCACATTTATAGTTGAAGCTTTGTCCTGAAGCTTCAAGTATATGTTAAATTAGTGTTTTGTTCTCAGTGAGAACTAACTTAAAAGACCAACACACAATAATAAGCTTTATCTAATCACTTGATGGTATTAATATTTGCCCATTATTGAAACAATTCTCAATCAGAAATAGTCATAAGAAAAACACTGTACAGTAGTTTAAATGTTCAGCAATACTCAAAGCACTGCCACCCAGGTGCAAGTTTTTGTCTGCTCTTTGGTTAGATGAGTGTTTTGCTGTTTGTAAAAGAGAAAATAAAAGGAGCTTTTTTAGAGTTTCAAAACTGATCGAGAAAAACGGAAGAGTGGACTCTAAAATTGGTATATGCTGAGAAAAGAATCTAAAAGAAATATTTTTTTAGCAATTTTATAAAATTTTTTGAAAGCAGTTTTATTTAATGAAATTTGTTTTTAAATACTATTTAAAATATTATTAAATAGTTAAGATCAAAACAGTATTATTGTAACAGAAATTGTACCATCTTATCTTTGCCAAAATGTCCAAACTCTGTAGTTCAATATCAAATCAAATTGCTATTCTTTACCATAGTGAGAATAACTCACTTTTTCTAACATTGCATTTATGATAATTGTCATGCAGCTGAAAAATAAACTGCTTGAAGCTTCCAAATATTATATTTAATAACAATTTGAACTAAAATATCTTTTCATAAGTTCTTATTATTAATTCTCTGTTTATGTTTCACAGTTCGCCCTTTAGGATTTCCAACCTTAATACCGAGTTCAATATCTTAGCATAAAACATAACTGAATTTCATTCATTTTTTTAATTACTCTGAAAATTACTTTTAATAACTTTTTTAATGATAAAATATATGCTGTGGAATATGGGAAACTATGTATGGGACCAATTCTAATCTTTTAAGTATGCTATGAAATGTTAAGCTGAAGTATTAAATCTCAATATGAAAGGCAACTTCACAGTTTGGAAATTTTTAATGGGAGAATCTTATGCATAAATTTATGGCTAAATTACTTTTATTGTATAAGAATTTCCTTAGTATTTCAATTACAGTGTTAAAAAAATTAAAATACATAGCTTCTATTGAGATTTCTGTTACTGAATTTCTCAAAAAAGTTTCTGAAATGGATGAAGGTGAGTAAGTTTCTATGGAGAAGCATGAATATCTGATGAAAATCATTTTTTGAATTTATAATTTTCATATAACAAAAAACATATATGTACAGATTTAATTAGAGGCCATTACCATTCCATTGTTATACTGAACGCACTCAGATTTCAATTTAGTTTCATTGTATTGTTATAGATGGCACCATGGGTTCTACTAATCCAAAGTGCTAAGTCACATGACCATAAGTTTGAGTAAAAGCGAGCTGTTGGCATTTGCTCAAATAAAAGAGATACGGGTTCTTTGTCTCCGGTAATGAGTGTTTAGTAATCTTACGCTACAGAGACTTTTTTGCTATGTGCAGACATCTTGTTAGGCTTTACCCTTTGATGCCATCTAAGTATTTTAACTTCTAACTTTAATGTAATTAACCTTTACTGTCTTAATTGTTAATGTCCTATTAATTTTGCTCACTCTAAATAAATTTCTGTTCTTCTTTAAATGTTACTTTTTTTCTTAATCAGTACCTTAGACACTGATCCAAATGGGATTGAATGGGCATTTTGTCCCACCCAGTCCTACACACATATTATATATATTTAAAATTTTTGAGATTAATCAATTGTTGTCAAAGAAAGAATTAAGAGCAAAACAAAAATAACAATTCATGAAATATTGTGCTTAAATTTGATATTATATGTTTATTACTTCCTAACTTAAAAAGGAGCCATATGTGGTCTCAAATCTTGGAGGTTAACGGCTCCTATGCTATATAAAATGGTCTGAAAAATGAATGTTTAATATTACACCTGCTTTTAAAACTGCTTCATAGTTTAACAATCAAAAATTAATCCAATTAATAATTACCAAGTTACATAAGTAAAAAGCAATGCCAATTATATTTGAAAGACATGCACAATCATAACTAAATTTCAATATTTTTCAATTAGTGCAAATGCAGTTGATGGTTCCATTACTGATGATTACAAAATTACATGAAATACAGTAATCCTCTGTAATGGGATATATTTTAAGGAGGTTTCCATCAATTTTGTCAGTACCATTTAAGCTTCGTGGAAAACTGACATGCTAACAGAAAAGCAATTTTGTGGCAGTACATCTGCTAGGCAGTAATTGCAGTCAAACCAACAGAAAAATAACCGATTTACAGGGCAATCAACAATTGTAATATTAAAAAAAGATTTGGACACATGAAATCTTTTTATTTGGCTTCAATACACAAACATATATAAAGGCTCATAAAAATACAAAAAAGGAAATGATATGCCTCTATGTGAAGCCAAGACAAAAACACTTGGCTAAATTGGATGAAGCAAGTCTTGTTCTTTGTGCATTCTACAAACATGCTAACACACAAATGCTCAGAATTCGTGATCAAAAATCAATACATCAAAATGAAGCTTTCTAGACTCGTATTTCCATGCAGAAAACTCAACTTTTAGAATTAGGGCTAATGTCTAGACTAGCCTTTTTACAGTTGCAATAGAAAGAGCTCTCCTTTAGTTTTTATCACTCATAGAGCAAATGGTTTGGCTGGTGAATCACCCTTCCAAATGAAAGAAAAGCAAAAGGAGAGGACTTCAGAAACACACAGAATTCTTTAGGTAAATATATTTCTTTTTTCTGCTAATAAATATAATACACAAATTTTTATAAGTTTCTATACTCTGAGATTTAAAAAAAAATCATTTTCCATAATTGGACATATATACATTTTTAAATTTTGTTTTGCAGTTGACAATATAGTATTTAAAAAATGACTAAAATAAACAGCATTAAAAAAAGTTGAACTCAATGATAGTTGTATGTCTTGCACTGTAAAAATTCTAAAGCAAGTACTACCAAAAGATACACAGAAAGAGATCAATAGCACAAATATGATTGTATAAGTATAATGTAAAATGAGATTACATATATTATGAGATTTATGGCACAGATGTTATTTAAATGCCATCAACTTATATCATATAGAACATTCTTTATATATATATATAAGTTTCTCTTTTACCAAAACAGAGGATGTAAAATTACAACGAAAATATATAACCACCAGCTGTCTTAATGGATTCTGAAGAGCAAAATCTCAATTCTGGTCTTAATAGCTTGAAAAAAAGAAGAAACATCTCAAATTGATGTTGTGCCTTGGAAATAGCAAAGCACTTTCATTTCTTACAGTACCTACCACAAAATAAACATTTCATTAACATAAATTATTTCACTCTTAAAAAAAATGTAAGGTCTTCCTCTTTTCATATTAGTTATGTTCCTATCATAAGGCTATATAATATCGAATATCAATCTATTTACTCCAAAAGATTTGGGTAACACTAACTGGTAAATAAAAGCTATATTGTGAAATTAAAGTAAATCATTTAAAAAAAAGCTAATGATTCAGACAAATATAATTTCAATATGTAAAACAACATGCAAATAACAAAAGTTAAACCAATACGATATTAAAACAAATACAGTAGAAAAATTCACCACAATCCAAAATAACTATGATTCTACAATAATAATACAATCAACAACTTCAATAGATTCTGATTACAAAAATAATAAATTGTATTTGCATATAAAAGAAATGCCTTCATATTTTAAAGTCTTCATATAATATTACCGACCAAAAATAAGCATTTACATATGCTAAATTTATATAAAGTCTTCTTCAAAAAAATTTAGTTACATAACTCATTTGAAACTTTCATCAATAGAACACAGATAAATTGATATTTGGAAAAAAATTTCATTACCTGTAACTACTATTATTTCTTTATTGGTTCTCCTTTTCAAGTTATTGTGAAGAAAAACATAAAAGTTCTGCATTTAACCATTCCCTAGATGTACTAAATTTTAAATTTCAATTCTATTAACAAAGTTCTCAGTAAAACTAAAATAGCAGATTTCAAAATGAATTTTATATGTTTCCAAACAGAGATGCTTTTATTGTAATGTCATGAAAATATCCTATTAAAACCAGAATGGATCCTTCGCAGAAAATATGACACAACACATAATAATGAACATATATCTGAAAAAGGCAAATGGTTTGCTATAACAGCCGACACCAAAAATACAAACCACAAGAGATTGTGCTCAGACGGTATTGCTGTAACGGCTCTTCAGACGAGCCAGTTCTCACTTGGTGGGGTAGTAGAGGCTTTCGTCGTGCATATTGTAGGTGATGCCTGTGCCTGGGGAGAACCCACCTCCTGGATAGGGGGGAGGCTTTTCCTCATGTCGATCGGGGGAGGTACTGTATCTGGGCACTGCTGTGAAGAGAAAAGAAGACAGTTCTTAAAAACATTTTTAACATTTCATAGTTATTTTATATGGCAGCAACCATTCCGTTTCAAACATATTTTAAAAGCAAATTTTGTTTATAATTTGTATTAAAATTTTATTTGAAAGGAAAAAATCTATACTTCACTACATCTTATTTGAAACAACATTTTTATCAGTATGAAATTTTTTTTCCAAACTGTATATTAATGCTTAAATTTAAAAAATGATATGAAACTTGAATTAGGTTTTAGAAAATGTTACTGGTAATTTCTCAGTTAATTAGAAGCAATATCATTTTAAAAATCTCAAATTGTTTTACACCAACTTTGAATTTTAGTATAAAGTTTCTAATTTAAACTTTAAAAAACCATTAAGAAAATTCAAAGAGAAATAATAAATGAAAGAGAAAAAATTATGGGAGAGGAACATAATTTTAATTAGCAAGTTAATAGTAATATAGTTAACTTTTTATCTTAAAAGTTTTTGGAATCTAATTTCCAAGTTTTTTGAATAATTTAAATTTTAGACTACCCTCTAGACTCCTAGACCCTTTAACTCTAAATTCTCCAACTACTCTCTACCATTTAGGGTTTTCCTTCATGAAGAGAAAGGGAAATATTTGTTTTTCAAAGAACAGCTAAAATATCCAAAAGTAACAATAGTAATGACAGAACTGTGAAGATTTTTAAACCAAATCCAACATTTATATTGATTTGATTACATTATCAATATGACAGCTATACAGACAAAATTTTAATAATAAAGCATTCTTGTATATTTTTAATGTATAAATATGACTCTGGCCATTTTCAATAGATAACATTAATAATGATTGCCTGTAAATGAATCAAAAAAGCTGAATTTGATGGTTTGACAACACTACTTAAAAAATGAATGTGAAACCTCTGGTTAATATTTTAAATATATATACACATATATTTTAGCTTAGAAAATATGCCCTAGTTTTGTGCCCCTCCCCTCCAAAAAAAAAAAAAAAAAGTATTTACGTACAGTTGTGTCTCATTTTATTGCAAAAGAAACTTTACAGAAACATTGGCTGTTGTTGAATATTTATGGTGAGCACGGCCCATTGAATAAATCTTGCGACCACCAAAAGAAAAGAAAATAATAATAATAATAATAATAATAACTGACATAGCAGATTTGGAAGCATTGTTTGATGACATTTTGAAATAACAGCTGATCAATTCAAATGGCGCAATGAAGAAGAAACATCCTGCATATGGTGAAAGACACGACAAGGTTACTTCCCAAACCAACAATGTTCACCAAAATGTTGCCAGAACAGGGAAAGAAATTTCAGAAAAATGTTTCTGGAATGTGTTGTTTTACTTGCCATGTTCAGCAGATATTTCCCCTTTAAACTAATAATGTGTTGCTCCATGCACAGAGCCCTTTATGGAGAGAAATTTAATTCCCATGCAGATATAAGAAAATTAGTTGATCATTGGATTGTATCTAAACAATCAGATTCCTTTCTTCACAGAATTCATTTGTTGCTCAAAAGATGAACAAAGGTCGTAGTTTCTGACAGGAAACATTTAATTTTTATTAAAGAACAAGTACCACTTTTTAACTTCAAAATGAAGAGAGTCAGATTTATTCAAACGATAGTGCAAATGCAATTTGTAAATAAAGGTCCTAAATTTCAAAACTGCTTTGCTACAATTAACTCTAAAATTTTGAAACAATATTTTTATATTTTAACTTATAATGCAAAATTTTTAAATGTTTTTACAATGGAACAATTCAAAACTATTAATTAGAAAATTATTCTGCATGGGAAACAGATAATTTGCTAAGCATGGAGTAATTAAGCAATGAACAATATTCAATTCAAGATTATGAGTTTCGACTTATCTTGAATTCTGAAAAGGGGAGGGGGATGAAGAATGTATGTTATCAAAAGTTCTCAAGATTAATGGAACAACTAATTTAAATGTTGACCATACACCTGCACTTTTAAGATTTCTTTAAAAGGTTAAAACATAATAAATTCCTTTAGACATTAACAAAAGAAAAGATTAAAACAACAAATGCAATGTGCATAAATTGCAAAAATTAACAAATTTTTATATAACTGGTTAATTCAAAGCTTTTTAAAACATGAGTTTTAAAACAGAGCATTGAAAATTCTGGTAGCTTGTCAAAAAGTACTCATATGAGAAATTTATTTCCTTTATGTTCAAAAATAAATGCAATAAATCACAAAGCATTTCATAATAAGATAAGTTGTGGCTGCAAAACAATTCATAAAAGATTACTTTCAAAATAAAGAATTAAAAAAAAAAAGTAGCAAGGCACTCTGCCTGCTCAAAAACTCAACTAGATTATATTTAATCAAGATTCCTTATTTAAAGGAGAAATAAAATAATAACTGCATCAGACACACAGTTCCAATCACAACAGTAACTGCATCAAGCAATATCCTTTTCTTGTAACAAAGGGCTACATTCTAGTTAAATATTTTATATTTGTCAACTTTCATCTTAAAAACAATAATAAGTATAAAGACAGAAAAGTAATAAGAGCTGAATTTCATCTTATAATATATAAATAAGTAAGTAATTTTTTAATGCATAGATGAAATTAAAAAACTAAGGTAAAGGAAGAAGTATGTGGAAAAACATTTGCAGCCCTGATTTAAACTGCCCTAAATAAAAATCATTTATTTATAAAAATACAAACAGGTTTCTGATTCAATATAAAAAATACATACTTCTCCATATATAAATCAAAACTGCTTGAAAGGAATAAAAAAATAGAATTAAAATATTTTTATAACTTAAAATTAAAATCTTCTTAGTATTGTCCCAAGTACTTGACCTCTAGGTGACCTCCAATGAAACAGCAATTAAAGAAAAGATCTAGGTGAGGGAACACAGGGGAGAAGCAAGCCAGCGAGCACTACAACAAAGAACTAGCCATCTAGGAGAAGCCACAGTGAGAAAAAGAGAAAAGTGGGCATTACACGCTTACTAGGATAAGGCTGGTGGCCAGCAACCAGGGAATGCGGTGAAGCATTTGGAGGTTCATCTCTCTGAAGGCGAGCCCGGCGACAAAGGCATACCCCCACACCACAAAACAGTAGGCCACACCCAATCAGCACCGTAATGCAGGTGGCAAAAGCTCCTGCTGCCATTCCCAATATCTCATTCCCTGAGGTGTCATCTAGAAAATAAAATATAATTCAGAAAACAAATAGTTAAATTACCATAAAAAAAATTGTCTAGGCTCAAATAATTCTGGAACTATTTTTTAAATTCCATTAGCTTGCAATATAATATGCATGCTTCCCTTAAAAATGGAAAGGAATATAAATATGCATTAGACTGAATCAAACTTAAAGTCATGATTCTTCTAAAGGAATCAAAATAAAAATTAAATTCAAAATTAATAATCTTTACTTTGTTAATTCCTAATCAGAAATATTTAAAAAATAATTTGTAATAAAACAATGTTATAAAATACTTCATTAAAAAAATTACAGATTTAAAAATTGTGATAATACAAAATATTAGATATTACAAAATATTTTTTTTATCTACTAACAGTATCATGAACAAAACAATACACAAATTAAGACTGTATTACAAAATCTAAAAATACAGCAATCTTGCTACTAAATTCTTCAGTATCTTGCTTATTATTTGAAGACAAATAATTAAATTAGCAAAAAAACTAAAAAAAAAAAAAAAACTGCAAATTATTGTGCAGTTGATCATAAACAAATAGATTAAATAAATTTTTAAATTAAGGAATTTTTTGTTATTAATAAGAGAAGGTGAAATTCTACAAACATAAAAATAAAATATTTGTACATTCTGATGTAGAGCTGGGTTTCTGAAAATGTCTCATTTGAAATTACATAACTAAAGCAGAATTAACTTGAGAGATAAGAGAAAAAGATTATATATTATTCAAATGATAATATTTGCTATAATGTCTGAAATCTAAACAGCATTCTGATTTAACCTTTTTCAATAACATTAAAGAAACTGGTAGACATTTATTGCAATCAGGACTTAAAAGCTCAAGCAATTCCAATATAAAATCTTTTTTACAGGAATTGTCTTGATTATTCTAATAGAGAGAATGGTTCTTTGGAATTTCCTTTGGTATGGAGAAGAATTTAAAAAATTTAACTCAAAAAATAAGATACAATATTTAATGAGAAATTCTTTCAGACAAAAACTGTTAATAGTTTTTATTTATACCTCAAAAGTAAGTTTTGTTGAAGTTGAAAATGCATAACTTTGAGAATTTGAAACAATAAATGTGAAGAATTATAATACTTCTTTATTTCAGTTGATACTGTACTATAAATAACAAAAAATAAAGCAGCATATTTAAACTTCTTACCAATGCATGAGGCATGACTTGTTTCATCACTGTTATCACCACAATGATTCACACCATCACAGGTTAAATCTGGAGTGATACAGAAGCTATTCATACAAAGAAAGTCCCGACATCCTACAGCTGAAAATAAATTGTTTATATGTTAAATTTGCATTTGAAAGATATGGAATTTCCTAATGAAAGCAAGATTTTTTTTTAGCATTCTCTTCACTGACAATTTATAAAATTTCTAATTTGTTGAAATGACACAATCATATATTTTTAAAAGAACTTTAAATATAATTGCAGAAATAGAATTTTGATTTTTTTTAATACTTTATTAATGCTTGACTTAATATAAAAGCTGTTTAAAAATCATAAGTTGATTTGACAATATAAATAACTAGCAATTAATTTACTTTTTTATTTAATTTTTACCAGAGAAATAGTTGTAGGTTACAATTAATAAAACAAATAATGTATCTCATACTTCTAATTCTCATAATCTAACAAAAATTTCTCATGTTTAGAACTTAAGAAATCATAAGAAGCAATTCATTTTAACTTTAGTCATACATTTTAAGTGGTACAATTTGAAAAGAAATTTTCCCTTAAATTTTATTTGAAATATTTTGCTATAAAATTCATTGATGTATTTTTTATCCATTTAAACCAAATGACTAAATCTTTGGATTTATAACAGGTGTGCATGTACTACAGGTAAATACATGTAAAAAAATCTACCTAAAACCACACACAAACACAGAAATATCTACGTAAAATTTCAAATTCAGACTTTGAAGTACTATTACAATTATCTGCAAACCAAATTTCATGTTGTAAATTTTACAGAATTATCACTACAGATTCTGATTAATTCTAATAATTATTATAAAAAATATAATCTAGTAATATTTTTAAAAATATCCATTTCTTGTACACTAACATGTTTTAATAATTTTTTATAGTTATAAAAAAATGAGAAAATATTTAACTGAAACAAATAGCTTTATTTTAAAGATTACTAGATTTAAATACAAAAAATTATATAATGATAAAATGTAAGCATTACATTCTTAGCCACACATTAATAGTAATACAATAAATGTTATAAAAATAATTGCAGCTTCTTACGTGAGTCTTTAAAGGTTGTGATAACTAATTTAAAACCATTCCCAGGTTGAGTCCACTTATCTGTTACATACTTTAGAGTTACAAAATTGCTTTGTGTAAAGATGGTCCCAACATCAGCTCTAGTGCTACGACAAGACAAATCTGCCTACAATTTGACAGAAAAAGATAACTAAGATATTCAATAAAACACTACATAAAGTTAAAAAAAAATTACAAATTTGTTAATTTTATAAATTAAACATATTACTAATAGAAGCCAAACTTTATTTACAACTAGTGCAAATTAATAGGGAATTTTTTCCTACATATATTATGAAACTATACCCATCATTTAACGATTTATAGTAAATTAAGCTCCAAATAATTCTAAAAAAATAATTCTAAATTTCATATTGGTAATAATTTTTATTGATTTTCTTCTTTAAAAACTTCATATGCATAACATGAAACTTAAAAGCATTATTCATTTACATTATATAGCAGCATATTCATTTACATTATAAGATAGAGAAATTACACATTGCCAGAGAATAAAGAACTTTAATACCTTGACACAAACATCAGTTGTTTTACTATAGGTATATAATGGAAAACATGCTCATGTTTATCAATCATTTTCTTTATTTTAATCGAATTATATACGTAAAATATTACCTAAAAAAAGAGGCATGGAATTCTGCTTTTATTCTTCATAATTTCAAGGAAATATTAAAATTTTTATATATTATCAAGATTTTTTTTTTTGTCATGATAATAGCAAGGTGCAAAAGACCAAATAAAAAAGAATTATGAACTTATAGAGTTTCAAAAAAGAATTTGTCAATAGTTATTTTTTTGCTCCATGGAATAAAATAGTCCACCAAACTTGGAAGTTACAATGAAGTTGGACTCAAATTATTCGAAAATTTTTAGAACAAAGATTAATTAGAAATTATTACCTTTATATACATAAGAAATAAATCAATCTGCTATCAAAGTTATGAACTTCAAGTAATGATAAATTTTAAGGTTCCTCCTACTATTACGCTGAGCTTTCAAAAAGCTATCTTTGGATTTTTAATTATTAGTTTAAACAAACTGAAATATTTCCTTCCAGATATTTCTTTAGATGCATTCCCTCCCTCCTTTTTTTAAGGATTCAGCTACAAAAATAGAGAATAAGGAAATCCATGTGAAGAAATTAATTTGATGTAATTTACAGAACAAGCTATCACTATTAATATAAAACTTAGTTTAATGTTTCTTTCAAATATTGTATCAATATAAAAAATAGGAAGATATATTTTTTTTTTACTTACATTCAAAAATTTCCGAACTTAAAAACATGATGCAAGTTTATAAAAATGAATGGAGATGGTGAAAAAATGGGATTATTAGAAAAAGACGAGTATAGTAAATAACCAAAATAACAGAATGCCAAGCTTTTGGCATTTAAAAGTCTATTCATCTATGGTTCTGAAATATCATCAAGTTTCAATGTAATTATATTAGTTTAAAAAAAGACAAAGAGAATTTCTTATTATATGCTTTATGTGCACTTTAAAATATACCATGTCTATTTTTATTATTCTGGAATTTTCTTTGAAAATAAAATACATACAACAGTATCAGTATACCAATTAGATATAGAAACCTAAATTAATATTAGTTTTGTTAATAATTGAAGCAAATGAGCATATATTGCTTGCTCAAAGCAATATTTTGTGTGTGAGTAAGGAGAATTCAATATGTGAAATATCCCTTTTCTTTCCTAATACATAAAATTTTTAATGTAATTTTTACAGCACGGTATATTTATCATTTAAAAATTACATATTTAAAACTAATATTTTTCACATTTTGCTTTGTTTTAATCAAACATTTACAAAAGTACAAACATAGTGATTTTCTCAAGCTGTTCTATGGATTTACTCACACATGAAAAGGAGTTAGTGCACAGAAGTATTCTAAAATTTAAGCAACATATGAACTTTTTTATGCTTTTTAAAGTAAATGTCTTTTAATTCAACATTACCAATCAGAATATAGCGAGTAAAAGAACAAATATCTAATTGAAAAATTAGCTTAAGATGGAATAATGTAATATTACAAAATATTAAATACCTATTAATTATTATTAACAAATTACCTCAAACAGCAAGTGATCTATTTGATCATATAAGACTGAAGAGATTCTTAATTGTTCAACTAGATCGCTAAAAAGATAATAAATAAAATAAGCAAAATATATCAAGCAAAATAAGCAAAGCAATAAAAAAATAGAAAAAAATAATATTCATTTTAATAAAGAAAAACTTAAGAAAAATTTATTCTTTTTTAAAAAATAAAAAAAAAAACTGAAATTGAGAACTAAAAAAGTAAAAATAAGGATAAATTAAAAACAATGCAAGTCAACTTTACCCATACAAAAAACTTATTTTTTCAGCTTATTTGAGAGATTTTAACAACAGCATTCGGCTTTTCAGGAGCATGGTTTCAGAGACTCAAACACTACATTGGTGCAAAAGCTTAGACAGGATTATGGATTTGCAAACTTTTAACAGTATACAGATTTAAAAGAGATGACATTACAAACTTTAAATGGTTAACACTGCAAATGATAATTCATCATAGTCTAGATAGATGCTGCAAGCAAAAATAAATAAATAAAATAATGAAGTTATGAAGATTTGGCAGTTAAAAGCTGAAGATAAGAAATTTTAACTATCCTTAATCAATTTAAGAAATATTTAATGATTCTATTTTAATGCATATATAAAGCACAACACAGATATGGGAGGTTATATTTGATAACACAGTCATCAGATCCAAAGAGTAGCTAATACCCAACAAATGGATGTTCATAAAGATCACAGGTCATTAAGACTCGGCCCTTAAGACCCATGATCTTTAGGACTGAGATACATGAAAAGATACTTTGAATTTTGGATGCAGGCATAATGGCTCAGAGCAAAATGAAAGCTCTGAAGTGGCATAATAAGCCCTCTAAAATGTTGTGGGTTCCAAATCATGCATCTAATGGACTGAAATGGCAATCAGTGATATTTAGCAATGAGAAAGAATTAAATTTTGATGGTCCTGATAGGTGGGCATTATATTGAATTTACAAAAAGAACTTTGGCATTGTTTTAAGCAGATTAATTGATGGTTCAAGGGTTGCTTGGGTAGCCTTTGGTTACAATGGGCATCATATCATTATATAAAAACTTTGGTGGATAACCTGTTGCCATTTGCTGAAATGAGTAAGCCTTTGTGGAAACTTCAAAAAGACAATATTTTGATTCAGAGTGCAAATAAACACATAAGTCTACTTAATTCAGAGAATATAATTTTTTTTTTGATTGATCAGTATGTAACTCAGAATTTAAATATATACTGAATTTTTGGGACATCACAATGATAGATAGTGTTCTAATGTAAATGAATTCAATCAGGATACATGGTATAAAATCGAGTTCTAAACCATGCAAGATTTAGTTTCTTCACTGGAAACTTGTATTTATAAACTAATCAAAAAGAATGGATATGTAATCATATTTTAAATCCCCTTAATTTGAATTTCATTTCATTTTAATCAAAACCTTTGAGACTACAAAATTTTTTTTAAAAAAATTAACAAAGCTAGTAAAATACTCAAAACAACATTTATTGTAATATTCTGTATTCATATATTGCACTTCACTGAAGTCATTTTGGAAAATTGATTAAATGTGCTTTGAAATCTGTGTGAATCTGTTCATTGTCTAAACTTTTACATCACAGTGTAATCTTTATTTCCAAAAACAAATTTTATTTTTTTATCTAAAAACATAATTGGGATTTTTATTAACCCGAGAATAAATATTTTCTGGTCACCACCATTAAATCATCCAGTTAATTTTTAAATTATATATTTGTTTGAAAATAAAATTTTGAGAAAGGAATGAGTACATTTTAAACATCTGATAATTCAAGATCTAAAGTAGAAAATGCAGAATTCTGGATATTTCATGACTACAATCATCCTGATTTAAGTTTGAGGATGTAATGGGCTATAATTCTAGTATGTAATATATCTTCAGCACATTTATGCACTCTAAATAATGTTAGCTTAACTGCTGAAGCTATAAAAGAAAAATAAAGTTTATTTGCAGTTTATTGCTCTACTGATCTGGCAGCAACATTTTCTATATTGAAATATATGAAGTGCAACAAACATATTTTACACTAATTCCCTTGTATTAGTACATTCACCTATTTATCATTCCATGAGAATAATACTGCATGCATTATAGTAGATATATAGCATTTAGTTGAAACATTACTTTGAAATAAGTATTACTCCAAAAAACTATTACTTACAGGAAATATTAAAATTCACTTAAGAACTGTATGTAACAAAATATATCATTATGTACTTTTTGATAAAATTAGTTTATTGTATAACTTTATTAGCTAAAAATCCTCTAAAGATGTGAAAAACTTATGGATAATATCAAACTACAGAATCTAACAGAGTGAAAAAATAAATATTAACTACAGAGAAGTAAATTTTTTTCATGCAATTATGTACATATAATAGAAAAATAAAAGAATGATTCTTCAATTAATAACATTGAAGGTAAGAATATTTATATATTTTCTTCAACAAAATAATTATTGAAATTTTAAATTTTACTACTTTTAAGTAATGAATAATTTAAGAAAAAAATATGTAGTATATGGCAAAACACTGAAATAATCTGTACACAATTTACTCAATTTTCATTGTAACGTTTACAGCCTTTAAAAAAATATCTGGTATGATTTATTTTGATAGTATGTTAACAACTTATTTGAAAAATAGTTTATTTAAATACATCAATAAAATTCATGTAATAAATTAAACTACAAGCTCTAAAATTTTTTTATATTTTGTATCTTTATTTAATATAGAAGTTAAAACCCTGGCTTACTTTAATCTATAAATTTATGATACATTTTATATCCATAAATTAATGACAACATTTTGTATGGAAAAAAAGTTACTCAGAAAGGGTTCCATTATTAATGAGATATGGTATACAAACAACCTAATAATAAAAATATACCGAGAAAAAAAAATGTAGCAATATGCAGAAGATAAGAGAAAAAAAAAGCATGGTGTTTAGAAGGATAAGTAATATAATGATAAAAATACAATTATGTTTTCTTTTATAAAATCTCAGTAAGGCGAGTAGCACTACTCATGGTAAAGCATACATGACAAGTGCTGTGCATACTCTTGACTAGATAATACAGCAGAAATTGAAGTAAGTTCTACTATTCAAAATGCTGCCATTAGAACTTTTTTACTTAGTGGATTGTGCTTTACTGGGTTTTATATTATATATATATATCTATTCCCATGCATGTTTTATAGTATACATTTGGGAACAGACACATTTAGTCCACTCTATTCAATTAATTTTTTTTTTTTCATTTTCAATAAGACCAACAATACATCCTAGTTATTAGCAGCTAGCATGATTATCATGAAAATGACAATTTATAAAAGAACAAAAAGAAAAAACAAATGCAAACACAAGTCTATAATATCTTGGCAATAAGTACCCTTAATTACTTTTCTGAACCCTACATACTGATTTTCGCAAAACATAAAATTACGTACTTTCATTCAACATTATGCCTGCCCATTTTACTGCCACTTTAATAATAGCAAACTTCCAAACTTTTGGAAAAAAGCAGTTCTGATATCGCATTAAACGTAATAGCATATTAAATAAGGCAATAAAATCTTTCATCTGTGAACAGTGTATTTTTCCCATTAATTATTGATTAATCCTGTAGATAAGTTCATTTCTACAGGAAATGAATAAAATATATTCTTATTTTATTTTTACTGAAAATATAAAATGGAATATATCTAACTGGTTTAAGGGTAAACAGATCAATATGGTTTAATATTTTGGATATCACCTGCCGCAATATTCAGATATCCATGATTGTTTAGATTCCATTATAAAAGATGCAATCTCAATTTAATCATTTCTATAAATTTCATTTGCTCAACGAAAATTATAATATATAACTTATCAAAGTTCAGAAATTTTTCCCCCTCATCTAAGCTTTAATACTTTTGACAATATCCATTTATAAGCGATATTTTTAACTGAATGGCTCTTTTCAATTTAATCACAATATTTCTTTGGATAAAACTGTTTATTTACATTGTTCATATTGTTTACTATATCATGAGAAAAAATATAAAACATGTATATTCACTATCTTTTTTACATTATCCTGTTTTACCTATTATCTTACATGAATAAAACACCAGTCATGTGGTTCAATATGCTGGCAGATCCATCGACCATTTAAAATTTTATTACCTATAAGCAGCAATGATATCAGTTTTCTTTGATCACTCGGTTTTCTTGTAGATTTTATGTGTAACCCTTAATTTATGGGTGCTAATGTATATTAAAAAGATAAACAAACAAATTCTATATTTCTTTTCTATAAAAATTTTGAATTAACATGAAACATTTGATTAGTTTGTATATTAACACATAATATTACACATAATTAATATTTAAAAAAAAAAAAGGATATTTTTGAACAAAAATCTAGAGACATGTTAGGAGATACCTTCCACAGATTTCAAATTCAATAAATTTGTATCAGAAATGATTACAATAAAAGTTAACTTAAAATAAGCATTAAATATATTACAATGCAGAAGCAAAATCAGTAATGAATAAAGATCCAAATCTTCTGATGCATTTAATCATTCAATGTTTACCTTGTAATTACCAAACGCATGTGCACCATCAAAGATATAAAGATGATCGTTACAGTCCAAAGCTAAACGTTCAAACCTCAGCATGAACCTCTGAAGTATAGTATCTGTCTGGAAAGTGAGGACACATGACAAGTTGTCTTCTCCTTCCGATGTTAGAACTGTACCATCTATTTTCTTGTACATTTGAAGATTGCGTTCCTTAGTACATAATGTAGATATGTGATCTGAAATAAAAGATTTCTTGAGTCATTATCTTTAATAAAATTAATAACAAAGAAATTTTTAAATAATACATTGCAAAAATATAAAATTTTGGGATGTAATCTATGTTATTTTAATTACATACACTTTTATAAACTACATCATTTGTTGTTAATTATACATAATAACTTTTTAACTATTGAAAAAATATATTACCTAATATATCAAACATACAATAAATGATATTTTACATAAAAACATTTGCTTTTATCCTCATTATTCAACATTTTAATTTATCTCGCATCAATAACCAACACAACATTCGATAATCGTAAAAAATGCATTTCATACGAACACACACTTATATTTTTTGTAATATTGTCTTGCATTTTATTAAAATTGATAACATTACACAATTAAAAATAAAACTAATAATAATAATTGAAGTTTAATTGTTAGAACCTATTGCCTGCTACAACATCTCATCAAATTAAGAGATTTAAAATGTTTCTTGCTACAGCTCGAGTTGTTCAATTAGGTATATAAAACTGCTAAATGGGCATGATAAAATAAAGTGTAAATATAAAGAAAACTGCATTCTCATGAGGTTAAACAATTAACAACCTTGCTCACAATTGCAGACAAAATAAAAAATTCACATTTTCATCCTCTCAAATTTTTTTCATGCTTCAATTTTTAAATCAACCTATTTTATTACCTCCACCAGAACACTTTCAAATTACTCGAAATTTATTTCACTTTTATTACTCTAGGTCTAAATCAAATTTTTAATATTGTACCCAAATAGTAAAATAAACATATTCCTAAGAATTCAGCAATTCTACATAAACAATCAGAATTCATATAAAGATATTAAATTATGTTATTTTGATACTTTCCAAATTTGATATGATACTGCAGAAAAGTTTGCATCCAATATTTAATATCAAAATTTTGGTTTCATAAAAGTCTACAATCACAATTTTATAGGCATTTTTAGCAACGCTGCTTGTTTCTTAGTTGACATTATAATATACAAAGTGAAATTCTTAAAATACATAACACAATAAAATTCTTAGAAACTAATGCATACTACAGCAAGTAATTAAGAAAATTACATTATATGAATAAAGTGTTAGTTACTAAAATTTTGATGCAATGTTGAATAGAAATAACATCATTTAATACAACAAATCTAAAGTGAATTTCTCCAATGTCCACTGCTACTAAATATTATATATATATACAAATATTTATGACGAACTGTAATATTTATTAGTTTACAATTGTTGAAAGGTTCTGATAATCAAGCAAATAAATAGAACAATTGTATTTAAAATTCCAGCACTACATTTGCTTTAGTGAAAGAATAAAAAAGTTTTTTTTTCTACAATCTTAATTTCGTTTTTTTAAACTTTTCTTTAGAGCACGGTAGCAAATCAAGTTTTGTACATTTACTTAGTTAAAATATATAATTAAAAATAGAAGAAATCTTATTTTTTCCGTTAAATTATATAACTGAAAACAGAAATCTTGTCTTTTCAATTTTGATATATTTCAATGCATTGCTTCTATAGCAAATTTAAATATCTTTAAGGAAATCTATCTTCGTAAACATTTGTTACCACAGGAAAACGAAACTAACATAAAGGAATGCTTGTTTTTAAACAAATTTCATCCTCGAGTAATAAATAATGATTTACATAGAGAACAACTTTAGATATAATTAATTATATGAAAAAAGCATCGAATATCTAGCGAATTTTAAAGTATATTCAATAACATTCTTCAGAAACTATTAAAACACCTATTATTCCACACCCACATTAAATACATTTTATCATAAGAAATAAAATAAAAATATTGGGTTTAAAACAAAAACGCTTACAATACTTATTTTTGTCAGCAAAAGCACCATTTCTACATAATAATAAGTTCAATAATAAACATTGAAGAACAACATAACACCATTGATCTCTCTGTACACTCGCCATTTTGACAGGCCATTTAAAACAGAAGCGGATAGCGAGAGAACGATCATGCATTGTTAACGGACTTCAAAATTTTCTGAGCTAGAATGAGTATTCTTGCGCATGCCTACATTTAACTGGAGGAAACGAGGGCTAAGCTTTGATATACCAGGTTGGCAATTTTTCGGTGGCGCTTTTGTTACCGTTACGCTATTGCTGCCGTTCGCGCCACATTCAGCCATTTCACTAAAATTTGGCGATAAACTTTTTTTTTTTTTTGGCGAAAATGTCTGTATATCAAAGCTGTTCCAAAATGAATAACATTCGCCCAGTTGCGTAGGAAGAAATGGAAAATATTAATTCTAGTTAAAGCTATGATTATAGGGAGGTGTTTTCTTCTTCTTTTTTGCATTTGGGAATGGGAGATTTTAGGAAATTTACCATAGGATTTTAGAATTTTTTCTGTTTACTAAAAGAAAAAACTTGAACATTTAGGACGTACTAAATTCTTTTTTGGATTCGATTATTCGTAGGAAACACAGTGTTTATTTTGTTTGATGCTGCTTGAGTTGCTTTTATAATTTCTTTTAGAAATATACTAGTCTTGTGTGATGTTTGGATTCTGATCATCTTCCTCCCTGTTATCTTCCCCTGATCAATTCGTGATAATTCAACGTAAAAAAAAAAAAAAAAACGTTATTCAACATCAAATTACGTTTAAAAACGTAATTTGTTTGATTAGCAAGTTTTTGAAAAGAAATCTGCGCATACTATAAGGGCAATTGCAAATAGCAATCATGTTTCACGAAATAAACAATGTCTCTGTCCTTAATAATTTCTCTTATATCAACGCAGAGTGATCAAGTAATCATCGATTAGAGTGGCATGGTATATATTTAGCCTAAATTTTTTCTAAGTCCTATAACATTGTATGATCGTTCTCTCACTATCCGCTTCTAGGAAATAGGGTCATAAACATTCCACCCCTCCTTCTTCTATTGAGAGGGAGAGTTTTCCGCTTTTCGTTCCCGATAGAAACCCGAAGGGTATAATCGATCAATGCTATTCATTATTTGGCCGGAAAATAGTAGAAAATCAGCTTCTAGCGAACAGAGCAGCATGAGACCACCAAATTGTGGTTGTATATTTACGTCTACATTAGATTTGGAAAAAGTTTGAATTAAATGCCTTTTTTTATTTAAAAATAAAAGTTTATGAAGAAAATATTAGATTTTTGTTTTTTAGAAGAATCTTCTGAAAATTCTATTTCCCAACCTCTTCTCCTACATAGAATATAAACTTCGATTTGGTCGGGCAAAAAAAAAAAAAAAAAAAGAGTGAGAGAGAGAATTTCTTCGTCTTATCAATTTATTATTATTGTTTCTGAATCAGAAGAAAGTATTTTAAATGTTGTGTCATGTTCTCATACAACAACAGATGGGGGAGAGAAAAAATTATAAATTTATCAATCGTACAGTGCATTTTCAATACTGTTTATTATTTCTTTAGATAAATTGTATTCTGTATTATGTTAAGAATCTTCCCAGGATCTATTGATACAAATGGAATGAAAAGATATTTAAGGATTTCATTATTTTTCAGTACAAAATTATGAAATGATTTACTTAAAAAAAAAAAAAAAAAAAAAAAAAAAAAAACTACCTCTTTAATTTAGGAATTTTTTATAGAATATTTCTTTAGTTTCACTGGAAATAATGCTTATACAAACAAATATTTTTTAGATGAATAAATTATGTTAGTTAAACTATTCAATAAGATGAAATTACCAAAGCACCTGTTAGTTAGTAAGATTACAGAATTGCGTTCAAAGAAGCATAGAATTATATCAATTGTATCACGATTCCTAGAAAAAAAATGTTAAGTTCAAGGAAATAAATTTAAAATTAAACATTAATAAATGAGAATAAAAAGAAAGTAATATTTTATTCTTTTACTTTCAATCTGATATCTTTTAATTAACTTTTTCATTAATTATTAATATAATTTCGTACATAACCTCTTTTCTTTATATTTTTTAATTATCAATTTATTTTCATTATCCATTCTATAATTGCATACTTTCACTTAAAAGTGCAGGAAAAGAAAGCATTAGTGCAGTGATTCTCAACCTGTGGGGGGCGCCCCCCCCCTCCTAGGGGGACCCGAGAATATCCAAGAGAAAATATTATTTCAAAAAACTGACTGAAAGAAAAGCACACATACACATAGAAAACAAAATACATTTCGACATATTTAATAACTTATTAAAGTAAAACAACTTACTAAATCAAAACTTACTTAATCAAAACATACTAAATTAAAACAAATTTAATAATTTTTAGTGACTTCCTGGGACCTGTCTTGCAGAGCAAAGTTTTTCGAAGGATGGCTAAATATTAGAAATAGCCACTCTCAGTTCTGCCGAGATATATATTTTGTCTTCAAAGAAGCCACAGCAGAAAATCCAGTTTCACAAAGGTAGGATGTAGAAAATGGTAATAGAATGCGAAATGCCCTTGTGTTTAGTGCAGAAAAATCATCCTCTACTCTTTCCCAAAATTCAAATAGTGGTTTATTTCTAAATTGTCTTTTAGTTTCGCCACTTGTCGTGAAGTCTATGAATTTTTCTTCCTCATCAATTGAAAGTCCTTCAGGAGTCTTATGAAATGGATCCCTGACTCACTCGTAACTTGCTATCAGTTTGTCGTCAGCAAGAAAATACTTTTTAAAATTCTTTGCCAGCATGACTAATTGATTTTCAGTGGTTACACAAACAAATTTTACATGTTCTTCTTCAGCCTTGTAGGTTGTAGTTAAATCATCCACATTTGCAAATAATGTTAGATTTCTTTACGTTAAATTTCTGCTCCACAATTCCAATTTTCTACAAAAAGCATTAACTTTATCACTCGTATCCAACATATGTGTATTAGCTCCTTGGAGTTGAAGATTCAAGTTAAATTCCTCGAATATGTCGACCAAGTTGCTCAATTTCATCACAGATAAATCATTGCGAAAATACTTGGCTTCCTGTCTGTTTTCTTCTTCTAGGAAAATGGCGATTTCTTCTCTTAATTCATGAACACGTTGCAACAATTTCCCACGTGATAACCATCTTGCTCGCAATAAAATAGTAACGCCGAATATACTGAATCCATGTCTTTACAAAGTGCGGAAAAGATTCTCGATTTCAGGGGGTCTCATTTTTATATAATTTACTATGATTACAACCGTATTTAACACAATATTCAGACCAGGACTCATTTCTTTCGAAGCCAAAGCTTCTCTGTGGATCATGCAATGTGTCCAGACGCATTGAGGCGATTTTTGTTTCAAAGTGCTTGTATACCTTGGAATCTTCCGGACATTGAACGAGCACCACCGGTGCATATTCCGACGCAATTTTTCCATTCTATGTTTGCCTCGTTCATAAAATCATTTTAAATAGCAAATAATGCGAGGGCCGTTGCTTTGAGCTCTATTGGTTTGCAGAAAAGTATTTAACACAACTGACATATTATCACTTCTTCCACTGACATATTATCACAAAATCGAACAAAGGCAATTAAATGAGCATCTTTATTAGTATCTGTTGCTTCATCAAACTGTATTGAAAACAATTTTTCAAACAACTTCGAGAAAAGCAGACACTGTACATCTTCAGCTATATCACCAATTCGACGAGCAACAGTATCCTTTGAAACAGGTACGGACTGCAATTGTTTGAAAAATTATCTCCATAGTTTCTACAATTTCAATTGTTGCTGTCAACATAAGCTCTTCACCAATGGTGTGAGGTTTTTTACACCTTGCTATTTTATATGAAACTTTGTAAGATGCAATTAAAGCTTTTTTATTCACAGACAAAGTTTCTTTAAAAAATGATTTTTGCTTTTATATGATTTTAATTTTAATCCGAAGAATTCTCTGTGTTTGTTAACGTTCTCACTATGAAGCGTTTCCAAATGTCGTTTAAGTTTATTAGGTTTCAAGCTGCCTGCGGCCAATATTTTTGAACAAATGATACACAAGGGCCTTTCTTCTTCATTTACTTCAGTACTGGTAAACCCAAAATTTAAGTATTTCTGAGAATATTTTCTTGATTTTATATTCGGAACCATGCTCGTCTGTGTACTTGTTGATGCTTGGCTGTCGTCTAATGCTCGCTTACTTCCGCTTAAAAATTTATCCTGCATAAATCTGTCTTTATTAAAATTTTATCCTGCATATAAATTTAGTCTGCATAAATCTGCTGCCGTAAATATTTAATATGGTGAATTGCAATTAACACGAAAACATATATAACATACGCATTCATGATATATTCGATAGCGATAGAAGGATCGACTCGAATGAGACTGGCTGGAATTGAAACTTGCGTTATCGAACATTTTCCTTCTTCCTGTGAGAAAACATTTGCTCCGCGCATGCTCGAGACGGCATCGGTCGTGTGGATTCCCTTCCACAAACATTAATTATTTTTTTCTCTTTTGTTTAGTCATGCTTCTGTTTTATTTCTTTTATTATTCTAAAAAAATGTATTCCCAGTTTCTAAATTTAGCTCACCCCATCTAGGTTAACTTTCATTGCTGAATTTTTATACTTTTATATTCTTTTAACGTTATCTCCGTGTTTGGTTTTCATTTCAAATATAATATTTAAATTTTCCCCGCTTTCATTCGCTTCATCTGTTCACTGCCCGCTTTGCAAAATGCCAGATGTGGTTTCTCGCCAATGTTGGCTCCCTTTTACTCTTTTTTTTGGCAGTTAGTTAAAAATAATTTAAAAACAGAATACAAAATACTCAATATACATTGTCCGTTGTATATATTTTATTGTAAGCGGGGGGGGGGGAGATGAAAATTATTATTGAAAACTGGGCCGCGAATACTGAAAGGTTGAGAAACGCTGCATTAGTGTTATAAGTAAATCGTACATGAGAAATTCCCCCTCATTCTTGGTATATTTTAATTCATTATTTGCCATACATCGTTTCTTGTCCTTAGTTTTTTTCAGGTAATTTTTTGTTGCGAGCGTCGGAATATATTTAACCAACATATCCTGCTCCGCCTTAAATATTTACGTGATAGATTGGTTAGTTGGTTTTTATGGCGCAAGGACGAGATTTGATCATTCTGCGCCAAACATTTGTTAATCATGGCTTTCGAGTTAAAAATTAAAGCATTTTAAGAAAAAGATACAATTAAATCTGATGTAAAATTTGAATTTCTTTTAAAAAAGTAAAAATATTTGTATGAGGATTATCTCCTAAAATGTCATTTAAGTTGAAAACAGTTGCTTCAAAATGGACTTGTCGTTGTGTACTAAAAACTTGGCATTCACACAGAATATGCTGAACCGTTAAAACAGAATTGCATTTATCACAAAGTGGTGCATGATCTGAGTGCAAAAGATGTTTTTGGGTCAAATAGGTGTGGCCTATTCGAAGTCTCGTGATAATGACATCTTTATTTCTAGTTAGAATTTTACTTTTGAAACCCTTGACAGATGGCTGTATTTGAAAAAGTTTATTTGTAAATAGCTTTTCCCATGTAGCTTGCCAGAATTTACTTTGAATTATTTTTATTGCTTGTAATGCATCGGATAATGGAACAAAATTTTCCTTCAGCAGGGTTGAGCTTTTTGCTGCCTTGTCAGCTTTTTCATTTCCCCAAATTCCAACATGCGCAGGAATCCAACAGAATTTAATTGCGAAATTATTTTTCAGCGAATTATATATGTGCAAACTATTTAGAACTAAGGGATGACTTTCCGACGACACATTCTTAAAAGCTGCAATACTACTTTTAGAGTCAGTATGTATAATAAATTTAGAGGGGGATAAGGTTGCAATCTTTTGAAGGCTTAGATATATTGCATAAAGTTCGGATGTAAAAACAGAATAGAGAGGGTGAAGTCTTTCGGATATTACTACATTACGAAAAACTGCTGCTGAGTCAACATTATTACCACATTTCGAACCATCTGTATAAACAAGTTGAAAAGAATGATACTGTTGTCTGTGTTCATAAAAAAATTTCTGAAACATCACGTCTGATGTTGATGGTTTCAGGAAGTGCATAAAATCATCTACAAAACTGAAAGACGACTCCTGCCATGGAGGTGGACCACTAATATTTACAACAATTGGGAAATCTTCGGTTTTGAATGTTCGTAAAATCTCTCCTATACGGAATCCAAAAGTTGGCGTAAAAGATAATCTCCTAGAGAATAACGATCCGTATATAGGATTGAGAACCTTGTTGCACAGTGAATGGTATTCGACACTTTTAATTTTATAAAAGTAGGATAAACAAAGTCGTTTCCGCCTGAGTTCCAAGGAGGGCTCACCACTTATAACTAACTTAACTTCCAGTTGACTTCCAAAAAAGTTAAACTTCCAGTTTCTAGCTAAAGAGGCTAGGTTTAACACGTTTTCGATCGATTATTTCAAATGATGCTGTTTATTTTCTTAGTGTTTGATGCATTGAAAATTAAGCGTGGGAAAGAAAAACAGCAGTAGCCTTACTCATTTGGCGATGGGAAAATGAAGACTTTTGGCGGGAAAGTTAGTTTTTAAATAATAAAAAATTAACCACTCAATTAACCGGAACAAATAGTAGCCTATGTTCTATTCCAGACTATAATCTATCCCTGTACTAAATTTCATCCGATTCCGTTCAGCCGTTCTGGCGTGATTGACTAACAAACATCCATCCATCTATCCATCCAAACTTTCACATTTATAACAGTAGTATAGATTATCATCTTTGTTATGGCAACACTTATTTATATAACGACATTTGGCATCACTGTGTATTGTTTGCAATCAATTTCTAACTTTGGATTCCAGTTGATTAAAACCTAGTTATGGTTCTTACAATGTTAATCTTCTATTACAATTTAATTAACTAGTTTTTTTTTGCATTGCCACATTACTTAATTCAGTAAGATGGAACAACTTTTAAAATCTGAAAGGTTCGATACCGATCCTACATGAGCGGGAGCTGAAACGAGGTGGAAACACTGGAAAGGAACATTCACTAATTTCCTCGGCTAGGTAAACCAAGTTACGGACGATAACAAACTTCAATAAATATGTCTCCTGAAATATAATAGTGACTCAGAAAAATACTCTGATGCTATTGGATTACTCGATTCGTTATATATCACCAGGCGAAATGAAATCTTCGCAAGACACTGCCTAGCATCTAGAGCTCAAGAAGCGGGAGATTCTATCGACGAATACCTCCAGTGTTGAAACAGATGAGCACAGACTGTGAATTTAAAGCGGTAACAGCAGACCAAAATAAAGATGAGTATATAAGGGACGCTTTTATCAGAGGAATTAAGAGCTAGCGTAAACGAGAAAGACTTTTGGAAAACGCCACCATTATATTAGAAAAAGCCTATGATCTTGCTAGATCACTTGAACTAGCTGAGCTACATTCTGCATCTTATTCAAATACATGCAATACAGTTGCTGCGATCGATCACACAGAGGATAATTTAGAAGAAACCCAACTGACTTCAGCTGTTTTGACACGCACCGAAAAATGCTTTGTGTGTGTGTGGAAACGAACGGCATCCAAGGAAATCTTGTCCAACCAAGGAAGTTATCTGTAGAAAGTGTGGAAAGACATTACCAACGAGTGTGTAAATCAAGATCCACACGTCCTATCACAAATCCTACACCTCTACTTTGCTTTTGGCTTCTGCCGTAGCAATATCTCATTGTCTCTAGAAATCCACAACGAAAGTGTTAGTGAATGGAGTAGAGCTAAATGCACTAATTGATACCGGTAGTTCTCTTACGTTTCTGAACCAACGTTTTGTGGAAAAATGCAAAATTGATGTAAAATCGTACTTTGATAAAATAACCATAGCTAACTCATCCTTTATTTCAGACATTAATGGATGTGGTTCACTTACCTTAAAATGCAGGCTTATACATATACTAATATTGAAATGCTAATCATGAAAAATCTGTGTGCTGACTTTCTGATTAGGCATGATCTTCTAAACAGACACTCTTCAACAGAAATTGAATCCAGCGATGACAGATAGGCCCTTAAAATCTGCTCATTGGCTACTGCCCTAGTTCCACCTGCATCCTTATTTGCAAATCTTATACCAGACTGCAAACTCGTTATAACTAAATCGAGACAACAGACATAGGCAGATAAAATATTCATTGTTGCTGAAGTGAATAAATTGCTCAAAGAAGGAGTGATTGAGCTTACTAACTAACCATGGCGCGTCCCAGGTTTTATAGTAAAGGGAGAAAATAACAAACCGAGAATGGTTGTTGATTACTCACAAATAGGGATTGCAATACCGGTATACCGGGATTCCGAATACCGGTATTTTGAGCCATTTATACAATTTTGTAATACCGGTATTCACAAGTTTAAATACCGGTTTTTCGGTATTTACTAGAAATTTTTAAAATGGTCTCTACTATATGTTCAGGGATCGCGAACATAACAAAATAGTATACGTTTTTGTTTTTATGTCTCCCTAACGGGCGAAACTAATTAGCTAATTAAAATGGCTTAATTAATTGCTTAAATCTAAATTAGCGAAACATGGATTATCCCTGAAAGAAGATATTGTATCCATAACGATTAATAGAGCAACAGTTATGAAAAAAGTTGGAAAGTTGATTGGCGCAAATCAGCAATTGTACTATGCTCATGGAATTCAATGAGGAGTAATAGATGTATTATACCAAAAAAATAAAGAACAGAAGAATCCAAATACTGTGGATATAGAAACTTCGGATTCCGACGTTGAAGAGAGTAAGAGTGAGAGTGATATTGACAATGAAGATAATGACAATGCAATTGTTGAAGAAGATATTGCTAAAGAGGATGAAATATTAACCGATCAAGAATTGTTTCTTATAATTTATAAAGTTCGAAAAATTGCTAAGATATTTAAACGTTCCCCTTCAAAAAAATGCCATATTACAAAAATATATACAAACTGAAAATAAAACCGAATATAAGTTAATAATAGATTCTAAGACACGTTGGAAGAGTTTACTCCTAATGATGGAACGATTTTTGAAATTTAGAAATCCCATCCAAAAAGCAATAATCGACTTAAACCTGTAAATTAATTTTTCAGATAATGAATTCGACTTAATATCCAGAACTATATCAGCTCTACTTCCAATAAAACTGACTATAGAGGCATCATGTTGGAGAGATTTTAATTTATTTACAGCTAATATAACAATAAATTTCATGTTGCAGTCATGAAAGAACAGCACACATCACTATCTGAAGAATTATCTATTACATTGAAAAACCGCACAGAAAGGCATAACGAAATAGAAAATGTCTTATGGTATTTACATAATTATAAGGATTTTAAAAATGAAAATGAAAAAGAAGAAAAGAAAATAATTAATTCAAATCTGATTGTTTATAGTAAATGTTCTCAAATTTTTTTACCCACAAACCTATCCACATTCAGAGGAATTCGGTTCCGTTATCGAAGATTATGATGACACTAATGTCGAAAATGAAAAGGAATTGTCTCTTGAACAAAAATTAGAATTAGCGATAAATAAAAAAAAAATTCAGCGAACCAAAACACATTACAGAAATTAGCTATATCCAAAACCATCCGACGAGAAATCGATTTATTTGAAAATGAGGGATTTAGAGATAAATACTTGGAAAAAGTATATCGCCCATTGCTAACAGTATCCCCAACTAGCGTAGATGCCGAAAGAGCGTTTTCGACAGCAGGTAATTTTTCACAAAATTACTTTTCAGGCTTAATGACAGTGCAATTGATGCATTATTTTTTTTAAGATCACTTTTCAAAAATTTGTAATAGTACCACAGACTGAATAGTGATATTTACACTTTTTTGTGATTTAAATAAATAAGATGTTTCTTTACTTTTTTGTGATTCTTTATATACTGTTATAAATTTATAAGTTACATATTATTTTTTGTGATATTTACACTCTCTTATAAAACTGGCAAATAAAACAAAGAAACACCTGTGTTTTCTCTCTTTTTCTAAAATTTCTAATACCGGTATTAAAACCGGTATCCCGGTATTAAGATCTAAAAAATACCGAATAACGGTATTGAAATTTTGGTCCGGTATTGCAATCCCTACTCATTGCTTCTTACATCATTATTACACTGAAGTATGTATAACAATTTCATATTTTCAAAGTCTTCCCCTCTCCCTATTTTCTTTTAAATTCAGTCTACCTATTTTGTGCTGAGTATGCAAATTGTTTTGATAATTTAACAAAAGGTTAAGATTTGCTACACACCAATTATGTAAAAGTAATAAATTACAAATGCAAATGGTTAAGTTCTCCTAATGAAAGTAAGCATAAAAAGGAATTAAAAAGAATTTAAAGCATATCTAGGGTCATTATAAACTCAGCCAAAAGATTAGATTGGGATTTAAAAAAAAAGAACCTATTGATATGATAGAGGGTTTATTTATTTTGAAGATTTGAAACTTGCACTAAAAACTAAGTTTAACATTTGAATCTCGGACGTGTAAACAAGCAATAAGCGGAGGCATCACCAGGCTCATGTCAATCTTTAGGAGTCTAATCACAGTGATGCTCACATAAACCTTCATGATGCTTTTGTACGCTGTGCCTGTGATTATTCCAACTGCTGTCAGATGCCAAGTTGCTTTCAAGATCAACTGGAGCACCACCATCTTTTTGGTCCGGCTTGTGAGGACTTGAACTAGGGATGACGAATATTTACACGAGCGGTTATTACGTAACCAATATCAAAAAGTCACAAATACCAGTGATCAATACTTTTCAAAGTGGAGTGTGATTCAAATCCTTGATACGATCTTACTGGTGATATTTCGATTACAGGTTTTGGATCACGATAGAAAGTAATAATCGATACGATATCACTGAAATTTACCGGAGCGGTGATTTCACTGCAAAGTAACAATCGATACGATCTGTCCAATGGAAGCTCTCGAACGAAACCGAAAAGGATAAATCTGTGACTGGATTGAAAAGTGAACGGACCGGTTATTGGAATTATCGTATCATTGAATTGCATATCACTGAAATTTATCGGAGCGGTGACTTCACTGGAAAGTGCGAAGTCGCCGCTCCACTTCATGAGAGTGACCTTGGCTTTCCGTTATTCGCATTTAATGATGCACTATTTCATACAAATACTTTCTAATTGCTTGTGACTTGACTTTTCATATATTCCGTTTACTACTGGCGCCATCTATTGGTAGAATATAGAACTAAAGCAAACAATTTAAAGAAATGACATATATATTTAATTCAAATTTTTCAGAAAATGGTTTACTCCAATAAAGAAATTAAATAAATAGTTTTGAAAAAAAATCAAATTTAAGAAGTCAGCTGAAATAGATAAATTAATTCAATCACACGTTACTTAAATTAGTAAATTAAGTATTAATTAAATTAATAAATTTTATATTTAATATTAAGTAAAAAATTTTAATTTTACAATATGATTGAAATAACAGATATTTAGAACAAATATTTAAAAACAACAATAACAAAATTATTTGTTATTCAAAAAATCGTGGATTATGCATCTCTACTTACAACCGCCACCACTAGGTTAGATGCCGAAGTGCTGAGTATGCGAATAGTTGTTTCTGTGCGGCGGCGAAGAGAAACGAGGTAAACAGTGTTCCTATCGGAAAGTTATAAATATTTCCTTTTGGTGGAGAAGAAATATCAAAAATGGCAACATCTGAAATCTCACCAGAGGATGAATTACACTTGGATGTTTATTGGAAAATTAAAAATTTCAGTTATTGTATCGTCGATATTATATCACCCGAATTCAATGTATGTGGATTCAAGTATTGTTTAATATTGCTACATAAATGTGCTGACGTTGAATGTAAAATTTTAAATTTGGATGATTGTTCGGAAATTACTTACACAAAAACGCAAATATCTTTCCAAACAACTGACTCTTCAGAGGAGGAATTTGTTTCAGATTCTAAATTGGTAGTATCAAAGGATGCCATATTTGGAAATCGACGAAGTGCATTTCTTCCAGGAGATACTCTTACCATTCGATTTCGATCAACAACCAGTTCTGAGAAAAGTTTCTTTATGTGCTCCCAAATCGTAGTGAAGCGCAAATACTTTTTACTTAACTTTAACACCCTCGGCAAATATGGTTCCGAATTACAGAAATGCATAGAAAAGTCTGATCTTTACGGTAGGATACAACTGAACCTCACATTTATGAATGGAATCGATTCTGCTGAGCAATTCCATATTGAAATTTCTAAAACAGGTGGCAGAAAGTGCCTTTGCGTTCTCAAAGTCTCCGTATTAAACGTGGAAGGGAAGGCTTTAAATGAAGTTAGTGACAATTTCATTTTTAAGCAGGAAGGTGGTGAACAAACCAAAGTGTTTCCTTCGATTATCAAGACACTCCAATGGTTTGATTGTAAAAACCTGCTGTTATCAAAAACGTTACATTTAAAATGCTATCTGGCCTTATCACTTGGGAGAGTTTTAGATGAATCTTCTATTATTAGCTATTGTGAAAATGCTAGACCTTTGATGAAAGAATCTGAAGATCTTTCGTTGACTTTTAAAGAAAAAAATGTACCTGGTTCTGCTACAGAGTTACAAGCTGATTTGAAAAGCATACTGGATACTGGAACACTTTTCGATGTGAGTCTTCAAATTGATACCGAGTTTATTCAAGCCCATAAGATAATTCTGAGTGCCAGATCACCCGTCTTCAATTCAGTGTTCACGAAACATAGGAAAGAAAACAACAATATTGTCGTCATTGAAGATTTGGACGTGGACACCTTGCGTAAACTACTTCTATATATGTACACAGATACCATATTTGATGACCATTGGGAAAATATCAAAAAACTGTATTTTGCTGCAAACAAGTATGAAATACCCAGCTTGAAAAAGAAATGTGTTTCTATCTTGAAAACTAACCTTTCTATTTCCAATGTGTGTGAAGCTGCATGTCTGGCCGATTTACATCAAGATGATGACGTGAAGACAGCAACGATAGATTTCATTTTCGAGCATGATTTCGAAGTTTTTGCTTCAGTGGCATGGATGGAATTAGAGAGTAACAACTCTCCTTTAGCATTTCGAATCATGCATGAAATACATCGTAACATAAGAATGAGATTTGCGTAAAGTTAATATTTTTTTTTTTTTTGATTTGCGAATTATCTATTTTAACTGAAGCTAATCAAACTTAAAATGTCTAATTTTATTTTTGATATATGCAGAAGTGTTTCTTATAGCATTATGCGATATAATTGAAAATTAATTTTGTCTTGTAACAGCTAATTGTAGTATAATAATTTTATTTTTTTATTTGAATAATTGGATATTGCATTTTATTTTTTTGTTTTATATGTATTTTTTAAATCATATTATTTTTATTATTACTAACTATTATTTTTATTACTTGCATTATTATTTCATTATACATATATTTCAGATACGTGTTGATATGCTTTTCTTTATAAATTTATTTTTTTCGAACAGGTCACGGTACACTTTGATTCTGTTAATTTTATTCTGATACGATTTTGAATATAATTTTTTTGTCATTCATCCTTTATCTGTAAGCTACGTAGAAAAGTAGTGTTTTCAAATTTCTTATATGTTTTGTTAATTTCTAAAAAAAAATTTCCATCCTCTCAAAAATTAGAAATATTGAGCCTTTTAAAGCAATAAAAAAATTCCAGTTTCTATGTTATGCTGTATCTGTTAATTTAATTTGGATATGCCTTTATTATAATTAGAAATATATTTTTTTGTTTTTTTATTAATAAATGTATCATGTGGTGTATTTTTAGAATTACTTTCTTCTGCAACTTATTATTTTTAAAAAATGATATTCTTAGAAAAGTTTCCTGAAGTAACAAATTATTTTCTTACCGTCTTATGTGTTAAAATTGCATAATAAAATTTTAAAATCTATTTTGGTTGGAATAAAAAACTTTATTTTTCGAAGCAATATTGTTCTAATAGAAATATTTTAAGAATTGTTCTAAATGAAAACTGCTTATGTGTTATTTATTCGTATAGATAAATACGCTATAAATTTGAACCTTGCTTAGTTTTTTACGTTTTTGAATTATCTGTTCAATATGCTATTTCGGTGGTGTGACCACATTCCTATTTCACCCTCCTAGTTTATTGCATTTTTGAATATTGTGCCCACAAATAGGCTGATATAATTTTAAAGAAACAATGGTCGGATTTCTATGTAGGCAGACTAGGTAGTTGCCTAAGGCCACTAAGCTAAGAGAGGATCATAAGGAGACAGATTTTAAAACTAGATTTTTCTATTGCAAAATAATTATGTTTTTAATAAATAAAAATATGATTCATAAAATATTAGAATGATATTAATATTATTTTCAAGTTTGTCATGTCCTTATATGTTTCAATATGTTCACTTCGTTATTAAAAGTAATTATAAAACCAAACGTTTGTTTAAGCAATGCTCTGGAGTCATAATCTCTACTTACAATAAAAGAATGTCTGTATGTGTAGGTTTGCGCTGTACGACTATTTGATATGCTGATACCAAAATTGGCACATTCATGCTTCGGGGGGATAGAAATGTACCCCTCTGAGCGATGTTTTAAAAATTAATTATAATCTTAATTTATTAGAAACTAAACGAAAATTTTTCATTTTTTGACCCTAACTTTCGAAAAGTAATACAGCACAATGTGTTTTAATACATCAATTTATAATTCATTTCAATGATATCTCTTAATTTACTGTATAATTTTTCCAATTTTTAATCAATTTTCGGAATAATATTTTAAGAATATTTTTCAACAATGTAGTATATCTCACATGTACATCTCTCTATCTCTCTCTCTCTATATATATTGTTTGAAAAAATAGTTGTGATCAAGATGCTGCTGTCTTATTGGTAATAATTCAAAATAAAAAAATCAAGTTAATTCTCGCTGTAAACTAAATCTAGACAAGTGTAATTTATAACATGGGTCTGTATGAAACATAATATTTCCTAAATAAATGAATAAATACAAGAAAAAGGTTTCTGCGACTTTTAAAATATATGCATTATTTCAATAATTCTGTTTTCTTTTAGATAAAATAGTTTAATATATATAAAAGATATCGACTCTTAATAGTAGCTCAGCATCTAATTTCTAAACAGTTGATAACAGACATACGTATTAAACCAATTAACTGTTTCGACCTCTTCAGAAAATGCGCATCTAAATTGTGTTGCAAAAATTTAGCGATGATGAGTTTTTTCGTCAAGCATAGAATATATGTAATATGAAATTATGTTGTAATGAAATGACTTTTCTTTTTTCTTCAATAATCACATTTAATTTTTTACTTGAAAAAACATATTTTTTTGAATATGGATGAAAAACAAAAGAATTTATTATTTTAATTTATTGTTAGAGAATGGTACTGAGAAAAGCATGGTACAACATATAATAATCTTTTATTTATTCATTTCATTTCGATTTGGCCCCAAAATATTTTAAATATCTTGTAAAAACTCAAACGTATTCGTAAATTTCCTAAAATTGTAATTCAAACTGCATGCTGTCACTACATACTACTCCTGACAAATAATGCATCATAATGCAAAATGTTGTACATTTTCCATGACGAGTATACTCGTCAAAAACAGTTAACTGATTAATAAGTATTGTTTAAATGAAGTAAATAATTATATTTTATGTAATTTGAGAGTATAAATATTATAATAAATAACAGAAATCTAAGGTTGTTTTACAGACCCTTGGACGTACGAGTCTTATTAAATAAAATATTATTGCGATACTAATTTAAAATGTTTAACTCTTTTGTGACGAAAATCGATTTGAATTATTGAAATCTGAATATCGCTATTTTGTAAATGTAGAGATTTAATTAGTGGCCACCATTCCACTGTTATACTGAACGCATCCAATTCAATTTAGTTTATTGTAATAGATGGCACCATGGGTTCTACTAATCCAAAGGGCTAAGTCACATGACCATAAATTTTAATAAAAAAGCGAGCTGTTGACATTCGCTCGAGAGAAGGAAAGAGAGAAAGTTCTTCGTGTCTGATATCGATGTGTAGTTAATAATCTTGCGCTACTGCGGCACATAGTTTAGCTATGGGCAGACATCTTATTAGGCTTTGCCTTTGGTGCCATCTAAATATTTTACTTCTAACTTTAATGTAAATAACCTTTTTCGTCCTAATTGTTAATGTCCTTTTAATTTTGTTCACTGTAAATAAATTATTTGTTTTTCTTTAAAAGTTTCTTAATCAGTACCCTAAACACTGATCCAAATGGGATTGAATGGGCATTTTGTCCCACCCTGTCCTACAAACTTGGGGGTTCGGCCGTGACCTCCGTCCGGCCAGAATTTTGAATCATCGCTAAAGAAAGCGCGCGGCTGACCTCTCAATACTAACAATAACTATGCATTCCTATTCAAGTGGAGTCATGTCATAGAGCTGATATATAAATGAAGGGGGCTGGTCGTATGTTTCTTATCGAAACATAGTACGCAACATGAGGGACTTAGGGATAATCTAAGAGTAAGAATACCTTTTTTTGGCATACTCAAAATCTGTCGCGCAATCTGTTTCTTTCCGGCATTGGGTCCGGTCAATTTTCAATTCTTGAATTTTTTTTTTCTTTTTTTTTTCTTTTTCTTTTCTTGTTTTGAGATTATCATTCTACTAAGCAAAAACTAAGCAAATTGATTTCGAAAATAATTTTTCTTTTTCATAACATCAATAGCTGAGTTTGTTGATTTAAATCATGCTTAGTTTTTTGCTTTTTTTGCATTAATTAAAAGTGAGTATTTTTCTTCCTTAAGTAAATATTTTATTTACCTAAAAACATCTTTTAATTTTACATTACATGTTCAAATATATCTATCATTATCTCAAACATGTAAAAAAAACTTTTATAAAAATAGATTATAAAAGTGACCTAATTTTTTTTTTCTGAATATTTAAAAAAATACATCCGTATTTATAATTATTTGTCTTTCTAAAAATTAAATTAGGAGAATAAATATTTATTTTTGCATCAAAATGAAAAAGATATTAATTAAAACTGTTAAATTATTTTGAAATAATTTAGTAAGAAAAAAAGAATACTAACTCAGGACCGAACCTGTGTCCTCGCAAATGCTACGAAAGTGCCGTAACCATTACACTATTCAAGCGCTTCCTTACGGCAAACATTATTAGTATATAAGCTATATTGAAAGTGTTAAGGTAGTTATTGAGCCTTAATATTATCATGAATGAACATTCTAAATGTATACTATCATTATACGAATTCTCATCCCGAACTCAATTTTAAACTTCGTGCCTTCCTCTTGTTAATATAAGTTATAAATATTTCACTACTGGTTTATAATTCTCCCCGGTAACTTTACTTCTAAATACCGTATAAACAAAAGTAAATCATTTTTGGAATCTTAAATGTGTAACTTTAATACTAAATAATAAAGAAATTCGAAATTTTTATGAAAACGGTGATTTAAGGTATGTACATATAAGTAAGTTGTTAATAAATGTTAACATTCATAGAAAATTTTTATAGATAAAGATAGCATTTCCTTCTTTAATAATTTCTTATCTTTAGAATATCTACTCGTTACTTTTTTGGATTTTAATTAAATTTTATAAAAACATGCAATCGTAACTACTACATTTATGAAATTTTACTATATAGAATTTTCAATAAAACATACGTCTTAGTTCATTACATTAATGATTATATATCGTTAACGGTATAATAAGATTCGAATATTTATGGTAAAAAAATAACATATTGGAAATAATAAGGAAATTTATTTGCATTAAAATAAATATACAATTATTAATTGATCAATAATGTTTATATATACACTTGTATTGGCGAAAAAAAATCATGCCAAACTTGCAGCTAGGGATGACGAATATTTACACGAGCGGTTATTACGTAACCAATATCAAAAAAACACAAATACCAGTGATAAATACTTTTCAAAGCGGAGTGTGATTCAAATCCTTGATACGATCTTACTGGTGATATTTCGATTACAGGTTTTGGATCACGATAGAAAGTAATAATCGATACGATATCACTGAAATTTACCGGAGCGGCGATTTCACTGGAAAGTAACAATCGATACGATCTGACCAATGGAAGCTCTCGAATGAAACCGAAAAGGAGAAATCTGTGAATGGATTGAAAAGTGAACGAACCGGTTATTGGAATTATCGTATCATTGAATTGCATATCACTGAAATTTATCGAAGCGGTGACTTCACTGGAAAGTGCGAAGTCGCTGCTCCACTTCATGAGAGTAACCTTGACTTTCCGATATTCGCATTTAATGATGCACTATTTCATACAAATCCTTTTTAATTGCGTCATCTATTGGTTGAATATAGAACTAAAGCAAACAATTTAAAGAAATGACATATATATTTAATTCAAATTTTTCAGAAAATGGTTTACTGCAATAAAGAAATTAAATAAATAGTTTTGAAAAAAAAAATCAAATTTAAGAAGTAAGCTGAAATAGATAAATTAACTCAATCACACGTTACTTAAATTAGTAAATTAAGTATTAATTAAATTAATAAATTTTATATTTAATATTAAGTAAAACATTTTAATTAATAATATGATTGAAATAACTGATATTTGGAACAAATGTTTAAAAATAACTATAGCAAAATTATTTGTTATTCAAAAAATCGTGAATTATGCATCTCTAACTTGAACTAGAGATGCATAATCCACGATTTTTTTGAATAACAAATAATTTTGCTATTATTATTTTTAAATATTTGCTCCAAATATCTGTTATTTCAATCATATTATTAATTTAAAATTATTATTTAATATTAAATTTAAAATTTATTAATTGTAATTAATACTTAATTTACTAATTTCAGTAACGTGAGATTGAATTAATTTATCTATTTCAGCTTACTTCTTAAATTTGATTTTTTTTCAAAACTATTTATTTAATTTCTGTATTGGAGTAAACCATTTTCTGAAAAATTTGAAATAAATATAAATGTCATTTCTATAAATTGTTTACTTTAGTTCTATATTCTACCAATAGATGGCGCCAGCAGTAAATGGAATATATGCAAAGTCAAATCACAAGCAATTAAGAACGATTTGTATGAACAGGGCATCAACACATACGAATACCATTAAGACCGGTTACTCTCATGAAGTGGAGCGGCGACTTCGCACTTACCAGTGAAGTCACCGCTCCTATAAATTTCAGTGATATGCTATTCAGTGATACGATGATTCCATTAACCGGTCCGTTCACTTTTCAATCCGTTCACAGATTTCTCCTTTTGTGTTATGTTCGAGAGCTTCCATTGGACAGATCGTATCGATTGTTACTTTCCAGTGAAGTCACCGCTCCGGTAAGTTTCAGTGATATCGTATCGATTGTTAGTTTCTATTGTGGTCCAAAACCTGTAATCGAAATATCACCAGTAAGATCGTATTAAGGATTTGAATCACACCCCTCTTTGAAAAGTATTTGTCGCGTTGATTCTCTATATCTATTAATATTGTCTATGTTTCAACTTTTGTTTTGTTCCGAATGGCAACGGTGTTAAAAAAGATATATATGTAGTTTGGAATTCATTAAAAGAGGTTGTGTTTACTTTTGAGAATGGCTTTGAGTTTTATATTTACGCCATAAACAAATGCCCTTTCATCCAAGAAATCGAAAGCAGAGTCTTTATTGAAAGTATCTGAATAAGAATATTATCTGATTCGATGTCAAACCGTGACATCTGGCTTCCGCGACATTACTCGGTTGCTTTTTAAGAGTAAGTACGAAACATTTCAGCATTTATTTCATTATGGAAACTGTTTTGAAAGATAGGAAGCAACTGAGAAGACTGTTTACTATAGCATGCAATTCCTTTGACAAGGCAGAAAATCAACTGAGTTGTGCCGATAAAATCAATAAATTAAAGCTAATTGAGGAGAAAGCTTTATTAATGATGGCATGTGAAGAAAAATTTAAACAGTTGTTGTATTCCGAGGTGACTTCCGATACTGAAATCGAGAGAGAAGTAGATGAGTCGGAAACTTACATTGATCGCTGGAGATCTTTAAAACAAAAGTTAGAATCATTTGTGATTGAACAGTTATCCTCTAAAAATGAAAGTTTTAATATTGGTACGAATACCTTATTAAATTATCCAAAAATAAAATTACCTACTTTTGACGGTAATGTACGCAATTGGTTATATTTTTGGGGACAGTTTCAAAAAATTGATGAGGACATTAATATCGATTCTCACGATAAATTTTCATATCTATCTCAAGCAATGGAACGAGGTAGTCCTGCCGAAGAATTAATTAAGAGTTTTCCTCCAGGTGGTAATAGCTATGAAAAAGCTCTAAAACAATTAAAATTGCGTTTTGGCAGAGAAGAATTATTAATTCAAGTATACGTTAGAGATTTACTAGCATTAGTTCTTCAAAAACAGAACTGTTCAAAAAATTCATTAAGAAAGTTGTTTGATCAACTCGAGAGTTAACTACGTTCACTTGAACTATTAGGAGTTACTAGGGAGAAGTATACTGCTATGTTATTTCCTCTAGTTGAGTCATCGCTACCCGAAGAAACTTTGATTGCTTGGGAGCGTTATAGATCGGCTCATCGTAGAGTTCGCGAAACGAACACGAATGATTCCGATCAAAATTCAACTTAAATAGAAAAAAGTGATTTAGAATTTATTTTAGAATTTTTACAAGATGAGGTTGAATCAGAAGAACGCATTCTTCTTGCTTCTAGAAGTTTCAACGCTTCTAAACCGAAAGCGGAAGTGAAATATAATAAATTTTCTGGTGATAAAAAAATGAGTGAAAATAAAACTAGGAATGTAAAGTTTTATGAGGCACCTAGTGCAACTGATCTTTTGACTTCGTCGCAAGTGTCAAAACAGTGCATATTTTGTTCTAATGCACACTATTCTGGAGATCACTATTCACACTATTCTGTTTTAAAGTAAGGAAAATGCCCTTGAAGCAAAGAGAGGCAATTGTTCAACAATCTCATAATTGTTTTTTATGCTTAAAAACTGGACATTCTGTCAGAGATTGTAATGTCAGAGCTAGTTGCTTGTGTTGTGGCAAAAAACACCACATTCTTCTGTGTAGAAAAATGAATCCGATACCTGAGTCTAAAGACAAAGAATCGCTTGAAGTTGATAAGAGAACTGATAGTAGTTCTAAAAGGGATCAAGCTCTTTCCAACTTGTCTACCAATCCAAACGTAGTCCTGCAGACATTCAAAGTTGTAATTAGAGGCAACGGGAAAAAACGCGCAGCAAGAGCTATTATCGATACTGGTTCACAGAGGTCATATTTACTACGAGCTACAGCTGAAGAAATGAGCTATGAGCCTACCAGCTGTGAATATTTGCAGCACTCCCAATTTGGTGGCAAGCATATTGGGGTATGTAAACATGATGTATATACTTTGTATTTATCGAGTGTACATGAGAATTATAATTGTAATTTTAAAGTTCTTAATCAACAAATTATTTGTAAAACTGTGCCACCTACTGTGAATGAGTTTTGCGTGAAGGAGTTAGCTGCTTATAATGTAAATATTGTGGATAATTGTGAAGATCCTATTGAAATCCTTATCGGAGCTGATGTAGCTGGGAAGCTCATGACAGGAGGTTATCGTGAAATGTCTTGTGAACTCGTAGCGATTGAAACAAAACTTGGGTGGTCTGTAATGGGACGAATAACTGAGACTGCGAGAAGTGAATGTTCATCTTTATTAGTTAAGTCCATGTTATCTACAGCAGAGACAATAACAGACTTATGGTTCTTGGATACTCTTGGCATAACTGACCCATCTGTGAAGAAAAGCCAGATCGAGTTACAAGAAGCTGCTCGAATGCATTTTCTAAATACAGTTCATTTGGTAGATGATCGTTTTGAAGTAGATTTGCCTTGGTTGGAAGATCATCCACCACTCCCAGATTATTTTGATTTAGCAAAGGGAAGACTGAACAAGACTGTTAAACATCTTAAAACCGAGTCTAATTATGAAGCTTATGGGAATGTTTTTAGGGAATGGCTTGAGGAGGGAGTAATTGAGGAAGTTGCCAAAAATGATCAGGCTTCAGTACATTATCTGCCCCATCGAGCAGTTATCAAGGAGAATGGCTCTACAAAAATCCGGCCTGTCTTTGACGCTTCGGCCAAGGCAAAGGGATTTCCTAGTCTTAATGATTGTCTTGAGAAGGGGCCGAATCTAATAGAGCAGATTCCGAGTATTTTAACCCGATTTCGAAAAGAGAAGATCGGTGTTATTACTGACATCCGAAAAGCCTTTCTACAAATAGGTGTTTCACCCACGGACAGAGATTACTTGAGGTTTTTGTGGATTGGTAATGATGGTCAGCTGAAAGAGTACAGACATTGCCGTGTAGTTTTTGGTGTGTCGAGTAGCCCTTTTCTTCTAAATTCTACTATTCAGCTTCATTTACAAACTGTTTTGGAAAAAACAGGAACTGGAGAATCTTCGTATCCAAAAGATGTCATTCAGAAACTTGCGCATAGTTTTTATGTCGACAATTGTGTTAGTTGCGTTAAAAATGAAAAAGAACTACATCGTTTTATTAACGTTTCGACTGAGGTAATGGCCGAGAAAAAATTCGAGCTTAGAGGGTGGGAGTTCAGTGATGTCAATGCTGATACTTCTGCCGATACAAATGTGCTCGGCCTGGTATGGAATAAAAAATCTGACACTCTACGAATTAATACTGCAAGTGTAAAAGAATTATGCTTTGAAAAGGTAACTAAGCGATTAATCTTATCTACAGCTCATAGATTGTTCGATCCTCTTGGTATATGTTGTCCTGTCATCCTAATTCCTAAATTATTGCTTCAAGAAACGTGGAAGCAGAAAATAACATGGGATGAAGAAGTTGATAAAATTACAAAAAATACATTTTTAAAATGGCTAAAAGATATTGACTGTTTAGAGAAAATCCGTTTTCCAAGATATTTTGGTTCAGAGATTGCAAGTGGAAATATTTCAGTACATATTTTCTGTGATGCTAGTAAGCATGCTTATGCTGTCGCTGCTTTCATCCGAATACAGACTTGTGATTCAGTTAAAGTACAACTTATACAAGCCAGGAGTAGAGTTTCACCAACAGGAAAGGAAGGGATTACTATCTCTAGACTTGAGTTACTTGCAGCTACTGTCTCAGCAAGACTTTCAACTTCTATTTTGTCAGAGATACAGAGTGAAGAAGTTTACTTCTGGACTGATTCTTCGACTGTCTTGACATGGATTATGAGAGAAGAAGCCTGGAATGTCTTTGTCCAGAATAGAGTGAAGGAAATTAGAGCATTAACAAATAAAAGTTCTTGGAGACATATCCCTGGTTCCATGAATCCTGCTGATCTCCCGAGTAGAGGTTGTACAGCTCAAACTTTATTGAAATCTAACTGGTGGTTAGGACCAAGTTGGCTTTACTTGCCTGAAGAGGATTGGCCAAAAGGAAATCTAAGCTTAAATGAAAACGAGATTGTTCGGGAAAAGAAAAAGACCATAGTTTCATCTGTGACAAGAAGTTTGATTTCTACAAGTTTTGTTCCTAAGGAAGACTGGTATTACAAATATTTTTCGAAATACCAGAAAATAGTTCATCTAATTGCCTGGATTCTACGGTTTACCTTTAATTGTCGAGCTGAAAAAATGAAGAAAAGACATGGAGACCTTGATTTTGATGAAATTTTTGAAGCCGAGAAATTATTAATCAAAATGGTTCAAGAGGATTGCTTTGTAGACGAGAGAGATAATAAATTAAAAACTTTAGGAGTATTTAAGGATCAGAGTGGAATCCTCAGACTGAAAACGAAACTTACCTTTCGACAGGATTCAGAAGAGTTTAAAACTCCAGCTATTCTTCCGTCCGATCATGAGGTGGTCAAGAGATTAATAAGATATTATCACGAGAAAAATGCACATGCTGGTACCCAAATTTTAATAAATATTCTTCGAGAGAGATTTTGGCTTCTTAATGCTCGAAAAACGGTGAGATCTCTGATTAATAAGTGCACCGTATGTAGAAGATTTTCTGCAAAAAGCGTGCAAGTTTGCACAGCAACCCCTCCAAACGACAGACTCCGAGAAGCGGCTGTGTTTGAAATTTGTGGCATTTATTTTGCTGGTCCAGTGATCTTAAAAGGTAACACCAAATCCTGGATTTGCTTATTCACCTGCGCCGTATACAGGGCAGTGCATCTAGAATTGGTTGAGTCCATGTCTACTGAGAGTTTTTTACTAGCCCTTAGAAGATTTATATCCCGCAGAGGAAGAAGTAAAATAATTTACTGTAACAACGGAACTGATTTTGTAGGAGCTTCAAATGCGCTACGAGATCTAAACTGGAAGCAGATTATTGATGATACATCTATATCACCAATTCAATGGAAGTTTAATCCACCAACTGCCTCATGGTGGGTAGGTTGGTGGGAGAGATTAATAGGTATTCTCAAGAGTTTACTGAGGCGAGTACTAGGAAGAGCTTCTTTAACTTCTGAAGAAATGATCACCATTCTCTGCGACTGTGAAGCAGTGATCAACTCCCGTCCATTGACCTATGTTACTGAAAATGATGTTACTTTGATGCCTTTAAGTCCATCTCTATTTCTTCAAGACATTCAAACAAGTGGTGTTCCTGATCTTGATGATATTGGACACAGAAGTCTGAATAAACGAGTCAAATACAGAGAAAACTTACAAAAGGATCTGCGAAAAAGATTCAGATCCGAATATCTAGGAGCACTTATTCAAAAATCGGATAAGACAAGATCAGTGAAAGTGAATATCGGTGATGTTGTATTGATAGGAAGTGACAACACCAAGCGACTGAATTGGCCACTGGGAAAAATAATAGAGATTATTCCAGGTCAAGATGGAGTAACAAGACTTGTGAGACTTAAAACGGCAAATGGAGAATTACTAAGACCAACTCAGAGACTGTATCCACTAGAAGTCTCTAATGATGATCTTATTGTTGAGAACTTTTCAACTAAGAAGTTGGAAACTTGTAAAGAGTCTGGCTCTAACAATGTGTGTGATGTAAGCTTTGAGCCACAGTTTCAAAAGACTAGAACAGGTCGTACGGTCAAAATACCTAAAAGACTGGACTTGTGAACAATTTTAATTTTGTTAATTTTATATATCTTTCTTGTAACTATGTGTAAGTTAAAGTTTTAATGTAAAATGTTAACTTAGGTGGGAGGATGTCGCGTTGATTCTCTATATCTATTAATATTGTCTATGTTTCAACTTTTGTTTTGTTCCGAATGGCAACGGTGTTAAAAAAGATATATATGTAGTTTGGAATTCATTAAAAGAGGTTGTGTTTACTTTTGAGAATGGCATTGAGTTTTATATATACGCCATAAACAAATGCCCTTTCAGCCAAGAAATCGAAAGCAGAGTCTTTAATGAAAGTATCTGAATAAGAATATTATCTGATTCGATGTCAAACCATGACAGTATTGATCACTTGTATTTGTGACTTTTTGATATTGGTTACTTAATAACCGCTCTTAAAATATTCGTCATCCTTAACTTGAACCCTTATTCTGTCGATCTGTAAACTATAGCAGTGATTACTTGGCGATTAGTTCGGCTTTGGCAATTCGAACCCGAATTTTTCAGGATTGTCTAGAGATCCACGATTTTTTGAATAACAAATAATTTTACTATTGCTATTTTTAAACATTTGTTCCAAATATCTGTTATTTCAATCATATTATTAATTAAAAATTATTAATTAGTATTTAATATAAAATTTATTAGTTGCAATTAATACTTAATTTACTATTTTAAGTAACGTGTGATTCAATTAATTTATCTATTTAAGCTTACTTTTTAATTTTGGTTTTTTTTTCAAAAATATTTATTTAATTTATTTGTTGGAAATTTTCTTTTATTTATTTAAAAGAAAATTATTTTAATTTATTTGTTGAAAACTTTTCAGAAAGCATTTTCTGAAAAGGTGAATTAAAAAAAAAAGTCATTTCTTTAAAATGTTCACTTTAGTTCTATATTCTGCCAATAGATGGCACCTGCAGACTGAACCATCAGAAAGTCAGGTCAGAAGCAATTAGAAATTATCTTTATTGGATAGCCAGCCCATTGTCAAATGTGAATATCGGAAAATCAAGCGAAGCGGTTATTTTTAAACGGAGTGATTATCTAAACGGAGTGGTGACTTCACATTTATGAACACTTTCCTGTGATAGTCCCACTTTCAGTGATTTGATTCAATGATATGATAATTCCAAGAATAGCCAGTCCGTTCACTTTTCAACGTATTCACAAATTTCTGCTTTTTTCCTTTATTGGTTATCTTTATTGGAATTGGTAATCGTTTTACAGTTATTTCATATAACACTGCATAAAACTTAAGTAGAAAAACACGTTTATAATTTTTGCTTTGATAAAGGTGTAGTTGTTACAAATTAAATGTGCCCTATCCTTTGAATTTTTTTTTAATGTTTAAAATTATGAAAACGTTTTGAATTATAAAATTATTTCTCGAAATTGGTGAGAAAGATTTAATTTTTGAAACAAAAAAATATGTATATATTTGTATAATTTTTATATGGGTGAATTTATGTTCTGCTATTAAAATATTTGTATCTGTTTTTTGTATTTTTGGTGTGTATGAAAACGTTTTTTGTGTATGAAACGTGTGTGTGTGCACTTTTTAAAATAAGTAGAACTGATTTTATTTTATAGTATCCAAAACATAGTATTGTTAGAATATTTTATAACCATTAATGAATTAAAGTTTTAATTATTTACTCTGAATTTTTATTATACCACATTTCTTCATAGTATTCAGCAAAATGTTGAGAATACTACGTTTGTTTCTCCATAAAAATAAGACTTTTATTACCGTATTAAAATTTTGCAATGTTTTTTCATTAATAGTCTTAATCTACTTCTTTATTCTGCAAGTTTACTGTAGAAGGACTTAAGGTTTGAATTTTTTCACCCTTTTTCTATGGTTTGAATTTACTGCTGCATTGTCATTAAATGAATGTATATATTTTTTGTGTACATAAAAATAAAGAAGAAACTAATTTGATTTTACAATAAAATAATAACTAAGAATGAATATTATAGGATGTACAACTGCTTTAAAATCCAAACTATAACAAATGGCATTATACAATAAGTAACAAATTTAATAATATTATTAATATCACGACTTGGAATAAAGTTTTAAGCAAATAAAATATCCCTAGTGCCTATCCAAATTTCATGTTCGGTCATTTAAGCACATTATTTTAAGAATGCTTTATTAACTTTCTTTTTTGCATAAAGAAATCCTACCGTCTCCAGCGATCTTGCGTTTTATTTTTATTTTTTTACATTAAGTCAGCTAAATTATATTAAAAAATTATTTTAAATTTAAATCCACAATAATCGCAATCAAGATGAGTGAATCAAATATATTTACCAGAAGTTTTCAAAAGAGATTATTAGAAAATTATAAATTTAAAAGTTGGGGAACAATAAAATAAAACAACTCTGATTAAATTTTTTATTTAAAACAAAAACTTGAAAAGATGTAAGAAGACGAAAACAAAATAAAACTGCAAATATTAGATAGAGTGATGAAGAAAAAACATATTCAAGTCTCCACATGTGTTTAGTAATTGCCTATTTAAATAAAATATATTGATCCTCTTTCTTCAGACAGTGTTTTTTCCCAGAAGTCGAGTCATAAAAGCTGGTAAAAGGCCGAGTAAATTCGGGAAGAGGGTGAATAAAGAACAGACCTCCCAAGTACAAAACTTCTGCTGATTTTCCGTAAACCTTTTACTCACGCACCGATTTCAATCAGTAAGCATTTTGAACGCGTTGTTTCATATTTAACACACTTCGAAAAACAGAGGGTAAAGTATCTGGATGAAATTTCATTTGAAATACTACTTGTCCAATGCTTTCACGTTTTAAATCTTATAGGAAAAACTGAAGCAAATTGATTTAAAGTATTTTTTTCTATGTCATTTAAGAAGGCATCCATTCTTCAAAAATGAAATTCATGTAATTTAAATATTAATATCGGTTCTTCTGCAAAACAATCTCGCATGCAAACAATTTAGTGCGGAAATGTGTGTATGTGTGTGTAATTTAAGAAAACTAAAAATTACATACACATACATGCGTGCACAAATAAAAGGATTGTCATATTTAAATTAACATTTTTGATTCAGATTATAATATATATGTGTGTGTGTGTGTGTGTGTACTTTTTTAATTTTTCGGAAACCTTTGAAATTTTTGCACTAAATCTCTGAACTTTATCAAAATGCTCCCAATGAATAACAAATTCTCAGAATGAAATAGCTTTATCTACAATAGTTAAAGACTTGATAATAATGAAATCTAGAATCTATAATGGTTAAAGAATTGACTTGGGACCAAACAAAATCGATTACCTTTATTTTTTTTTTAGAGTAGCAGTATGCATTATTATTAATTTCATGTTGAGAAGACATTAGCCAATTTTCAGGTGACAACCCCCCCCCCTCTCTATTTTTTAGAAACGCAATTCTCAGTAAAAAATATTCAGAAAATTTGATATTTGGCTCAGTAATTATGTTTTAGGTGTACAGTTTTTTAAATTGATTCGAAATTGTCCCATTTTAAATCATTACATTATAAATTTTATTTGCGTCATGAAATATTTTTAAGGCATTTTTATCAACTTTAAGCTTAGAATGTAACATTTTAAAGCCTTCCATTCCCACAAAATAATTTCCGAATATCTTATGAATCTATCTTATCTTAAAAGAATTTCAAAGCCATTGTTTTGTTTTTAATCTCTCAAAATTTTTATTAATTAATATACAAAACCTAATGCTACTTTTTTTCCGTGCGTTGTTATATAAAAGAAATTTAATTCTTTTTTTCTTCATTTCAGATTTATTTTGAATTTCTTTATGAATATTACGAAGTAATAGAAATAATTCTTATGCTTAAAAATTCATATCTCTGCTTAAACTTATAAACGAAATCAAACATGATAAAACGCGTAAATTTTATTGAAACAGTAGAGCCTTTACATAAATCATTGGTCTGAGGCGATTTCAGGTTTTTAACAGATGTTCTCTGTGAGATTCCAAGTCTTTTGAATGTGATTTATTAGCAATGCCGTTTCGTACTAATTCAATCGGAACTCAGAAGGATTGAATCATCACGATTGAACTCGTTGGAAAACATTTAGCCAATCAGATAAAACATTTGCCAGTAATAAATAAATAACTCGATATTTATGCTTTTTATGATAGACATCAGGAATGAATTTATTTGTGCTTAAGATATAAAAAAGTTTTTTGGCTTTTTTTAGTAAAAATTCCTTTTTTTATTAATTTTTTTATTAATAAGTTATTAACGCTGACTAAATTGGATATTAGAGGAGTAACAATAATTAAACTGATATTCTTTTTCTGTTGTTACATTAAATTAAATTATTGATTTATTATTTTTGTTTGAATAGATTTCAATTTTTAATAATCTGCATAGGAACAATAAATATAGATAATATTAACGTATTTAACTCATCGAATTTTTTAAAGTTTTCTTAACACTATACAAGAACCAAATCTGGGAAATACTTAATTATTTAACTTATATATTAAATTAGGGTAATTTTATTTGCTATGCGAAAAATATAAGAGTATCATAGGTTCAGCTAGATTTTTACACTCTTAATCAAAAGGATAAGTCATAGATAGTGTCATTTTTACAAATGCCACTATAAAATAATTGAATCGGGAAGAAAAATTCCGCGCAGATAGTTTTTTTTTAAAATTATGTAGATGCACTTTCATGGAAATCTCAATTGGATTACCTTATTAAAGGGTAAAATACACAAAAATAAGAGGAGACTTTTATAAATCACAATCTTTAAAAGCTTTAAAATTATACTAATCACATTAACGAAATAATGCATTAATTTTACTGTTATATTTTTTTAATTCCTAAAAGTATATAGTATTGCGAGACACAAACACCGCATTTAGCTATGTCGTACACGATATCGATTTTTTAAACGTTTTCTATGAAACAGGGTTAAATATTTTCCAATAGACATTTTAAAAAATTGCAGAATTCATTTTTAAATATAAGAATGTTAATTTGAAGGTATTTTAGTTTGATAGTAAATATTTTATAATTAATGGAATGTTATGATTTTTTAATATAGTTTAAGTGCGTTTCTTTTATTAAAACTTTCTCTGAAAAATAAAATACAATTTCAATAAAAATTGTAGACAATACAATCTAGAATATACATGACTGACAATCGAAAGATTGGTTGCAACTCTTTTTTCCAACACTTTTTCTCCCTTTACTTTCAGAAATTTCGATTCGATTTTTTTAAATCTTTAGTTTAAATTCATTACTGGTATTTTCTTGAAATGACTTTTTTTGCAAATTTATAAGATTATATTTTCGAGTCTAATAATTTCAGTTCTCTTTTATACACCTCTAGAACACTTTATAGAAGGGGAGGGAGATAGAAGAAATGTTATGTTAAATTGGTAATTATTTAACTTCATTTAGATTAAAAATATTTTAAAGAAAATCAGTATATTGAAAAAAGAATAAATATTTTTAATGTAATCATTATAATTTTTCCCGTTAAATTCCGAAATCCACGAAATTTTAATAAATGAAGCATCTTTTCTGTGCCAACCATAATATTGATGATATATAAACAAAAGTATTTACATATACGTGATGCTAGCATTTAGTATTTCTGTTATGTATTAAAAAAATATTTATATTTGGATGAATTTCTGTACATTACCCAAGATTTTTTTAAAAATCCATGGAAAGAAATTTATCATTAGTAATTTATTTAAAATATTCCTTTTATTTTTAAAAGAGCTTAAAATAAGCTATAAATCTGTTTTTAAAAACTTGGGTAATCATTCAAAGCAACGGAATTCTCATGCTAATCAGGCACAAAAAATTTAACTATGCAAATATCAATTCGTTTCAATCCTGGAAAAATAATAATTATGGTGTTCATATCCATTTAAGGATATCACATATGAAATTTGTTTGGAGCATTGAATATCAGCAGAAACTTGTTTTAAAAACAAACAAATATTTTTTTGTGGGGACTTGAGTGATAAAGAAATCTTATTTTCGTGCAATGAGACAAGCAGCGCATTGCTTCCAGCAATAGGACCTGACTGTTTGTGAAATGGGAAACTCTCTACATGTGATCACTCACAAATAATTGTGGCCGCTCGCCATAACTATTTGTGGGAGGTCTGTTCCAAGAATGGGAATCAATGTATAAGGGACTGTCCCTATGCACGATTGAATTCTTGTTTGAGAGCTTCCATTGGACAGATGGTATCGATTGTTACTTTCTATCGTGATCCAAGACCTGCAATCGAACCAGTAATATCACCAGTAAGATCGTACCTAGGATTTGAATCACACCCTTCTTTGGGATGACGAATATTTTACTAGCGATTATTACGTAACCAATATCATAAAATCATAAATACCAGTGATCAATACTTTTCAAAGAGGGGTGTGATTCAAATTCTTTATTAGATCTTACTGATGATATTTCGATTACAGGTTTTAGATCATGATAGAAAAAAACAATCGTTACGATCTGTCCAATGCAAGCTCTCGAACAAAGCAGAAAAGGAGAAATCTGTGAATGGGTTGAAAAGTGAACGGACCGGTTATTGGAATTATCGTAGCATTGAATTGCATATCACTGAAATTTATCGGAGCGGTGACTTCATTGAAAAGTGTGAAGTTGCAGTTCCACTTCATGAGAGTGACCTTGGCCTTCCGTTATTCGCATTTGACGATGCACTATTACATACAAATCATTTTAATTGTTTGTAACATGACTGATTGCATATTGTTACAAATATGAAATGTTGTTTCCCAGCAATACTGATCGTATGGTTGCGAAGAGACGTTCACATTCTATCTGGACGCCAAAGGGAAAAGCAGGAATTCGACCCCCGGCCTCGGCGACAAAAATTGGCATCACGAATCTTCAAGTAAAACTAGTTTCGTCGAGAAGTTTCCAGAATAGGACCGGAATATTGGTAAACTCTCTATGTGACGTCACATCCAGTCTTCAAGGTATAAATAGACAGAGCCGCTGATCGTCGGGGAGTTAGTCTTTCGGAGTAAAAGCGATTATCTTGATTGCTTTGCAAACTGAGTGATTTTGTTCGGACTGCGTCTGTTTAAAATTGTGTATTACTGTTTATTTTGTGCTGCAAATTTGTGCAAGTACGATTTTTGTTGTCATCTGTGCTTCCTGTTTTATTACTTTTAAAGAATAAATTACTATTTTTCTAGTATCCCGCTTGTCGGACTGTTCACCTATACACACCGGACAATTTTCGTAACATTTGGTGTCAGAAGTAGGGTTTATCTATTGTGTATGGGGAAAACGAGATGGCTGATAGCGGTAATGGTGAGTTACTGGCTCTGTTGGCTGAGATGAAGAAATCTGTGGAAGCTGCACAAGAGGAGATGAAGAAAAGACAAGATGAGATGAAGCAAGGACAAGAAAGAATGGAGCAGGAGATGCGATCCGGACAAGAGAGAATGGAGGAGATGAAAGCCGGATTGGAGAAAGAGATGCGTTCCGGTCAAGAAAGAATGGAGCAGATGACAGCCGGATTGGAGAAGAAATTGAAATCTGGACAGGAAGAAATGAAGAAGGAGATTAGAGAACACGTCGAGGTGCAAGTCGAAGGGATGAAGGAACATGTTAACGAATGCACTGGAAAAACTGAAGGAGAAAGTCCAAAGTGTGAAAAAGGAAATCGGAGATGTAAGAAGAGGTAGACAATATTCAAGGAAAGATTAGTGTCCTGGAGAAGAGACTTTGTGATCTTGAGAAAAGACCAATCAATTCTCTGCCAAGTTCAGAAGTCATGTATTCTAGACCGATAGTCAAACCCTTGACATTTGATGGGCAGACGTCCTGGTCTGTTTTTAAGACTCAATTTGACGTAGTGAGCTCTTCAAACGGATGGACGGATCGTGTGAAAGCTATTCAACTTGGGGCATCTCTCCGAGGGTCTGCGGCAGAGGTTCCTCAAGGAATTCCAGCAGGAAATTTGACGGACTTAATGACTATAGAAAGAGCCTTAGAATCCCGATTTGGAGACAGTCACCTTACACAATTTTATAGGACTGAACTGAAGACAAGAGGCAGAAGCTGGGTGAAAGCCTGCAAGTATTAGCCGCCGATGTGGAGCGACTAATGAGCCTAACCTATGCCGAGTGCCCTCTGGACATTCGTGAAAGTTTAGCAGCTCAGTACTTCCTCGACGCCATCAGAGACGAAGACACGCAACACTCAATGAGGTTGATGGATGCCAAAGACTTGAAATCCGCTCTGGCATATAGTATGAAATATGAAGCGGCAAGAACTGTTTCCAAGACCTCCAAGCATGTCAGATCTATAGAGGTGGAGGAAGATTCCGAAAAGAAAGAGGATAAATTTGAATCTCTATTCAACAGGTTGGAAAAATTATTGAATAACTGTATCACTGAAAAGAAGAATGTCACTCGACGGAACCCAAATGTGACTTGCTGGCAGTGCAATAGAAAACGGCACTTACAGAGGGATTGCCAAGCGATTAAGCCAAACCAGGAAAACTAAGAAAAGGCCGTCTTGTGGGGAGAAGGCTGCCTTTTCTGAATAACGCCCCTGTAGAAGGACTGAAAATTTCCTCACTGAGCGGAAAGAAAAATGGACTCTACTTGGAAGCATCGATTTGCGGTATTCCATGTTTGATGTTAGTGGATACAGGTGCAAACGTAACTCTTTTAAGAACCGACTTAGGACATAAATTGAATCAACAATTTATCTATACGGCTCCTAACATCTCTTTAACGACAGCTACTGGTGAGAAAGCTAACATACACGGAAAGTTGGATTCATGGATTGAATGTGGTTCCAGACGATTGCAACACAAAGTTTACGTGGCTGACATCACCGATCCATGCATACTTGGTCTGGATTTTCTTCGAGAATTCAACTTTACGGTAGACCTGGAAAGTAATGAGATACGGACAGGAGGGGAGGAAATTCCTTTGTTTTCGGCCAATGTAGAATTTCCAAAGTTGTGCTCCGTATTTGCAAAAGACTGTAATAACAGCAAGATCTGAATGCCTCAATCGGGGAGTTACTAAAGTTTCCGAACAATTCAGGTATGTCGTAACGAATTCTCCTAACCAAATCTCTGAAAAAGCTGCCCTTGTTGCGGCCACACTTGTCGATTTAAAAAAGGTAACCATTCCAGTTCGAGTTCTGAATGTAGACAATAAACCCAAGACCATGGACAAAGGAGCTGTCATTGCGTCATATGAACCAGTGGTTGATATTGTTACTCGTCCTCAAGAATTTTCTGGAAAACAACCTATTCAATCGATCTTGGAGAATATTGAAGGACTTAACGAAGATCAGCGAATACCTTTACAAAAATTGCTTCAAGAATTTCAGCACTTGTTTTCCACATGTGACGCTGATGTCGGCCGTTGTAGTGTGACCCAGCATAAAATATATACGGGAGATCATCCTCCAATAAAACAATATCCAAGACGTTTGCATCTTGCAAGGAAGGAAGAAGCTGAGCGGCTAATTAAAGAAATGGTTGACAGTGGAATTATCGAGGAATCGTCTGGAACCTGGGCTTCACCTATTGTCCTTGTTAAGAACAAAGACGGATCAACACGGTTTTGTGTTGATTATAGAAAACTTAACGAGATTACGAAAAAGGACAGCTATCCTTTGCCTCGAATAGACGGCACCCTAGATCTTTGAATGGAAGCCAATGGTTTTCGACATTAGATTTGAAAAGTGGATATTGGCAGGTGGGAATCCAACCTGAAGACAAAGAAAAGACAGCCTTCACCACCGGACAAGGACTTTGGCAATTTAAGGTAATGCCCTTTGGACTTTGTAATGCACCTGCGACATTTGAAAGATTGATGGAGACCGTGTTACGTGGACTTCCATCTGAAGCCTGCTTAGTGTATTTAGATGATATTATAATAGTAGGAAAAACAATCGAAGAACATTGGAGTAATATTAGTAAAGTATTTCAGAGATTGCAGAAAGCCAACCTTAAACTAAGCTCTAAGAAATGCAAATTCTTTCGAAAGGAAGTTTCTTACCTTGGACACGTTATTTCCTCCGAAGGAGTGAAAACCGACCCAAGAAAATTAAAGCAGTGGCTGATTGGCCTCGTCCAGAGACAGTACACGAGCTTCGAAGTTTTCTTGGACTGTGCACCTATTATCGTCGATTTGTAAGAAATTTCTCCACAATGGCTAGACCTATTCATAAATTAACGGAAGCAAAATCTAACTTTAATTGGACAGAAGATTGCCAGAAATATTTCAATAGTTTAAAGTAGGCACTGACAACTTCACCTGTTGTACCCTACTTCCGGACTGACGAAAATTTTATTCTGTATACGGATACCAGTAATGAAGGAATAGAAGCTGTGCTATCCCAGAAAATTGGGAATTAAGAGTTTGTCATCGCTTACTTTAGTAAGAGTTTGGGTAAGCCGGAAAGGAATTACTGTGTCACCCGTAAAGAACTGTTAGCCATTGTTAAATCTATAGAGCATTTTTATCCTTACCTCTAGGGACGGAAATTTCTTTTGAGGACTGATCACTCTTATTTGAGATGGCTTTTAAATTTTAGGGAGCATGAAGGCCAGGTAGCTCGTTGGATTCAGCGGCTTCCAGAATATGACTTCGAAATCCAACATCGCAAAGGAACTTCTCACGGTAATGCAGATGCCCTCTCCCGTAGACCCTGTAAAGTGAGCTGCAAACATTGTGTGAATGCCGAGAAAAAGTTTGGATTGGAAACGGATATTTCCGTGAGAGTTCTAACAACTACAGCTTCTGATTCTTGGTCTTCAAGTGATATCCAAAAGGCTCAACCAGACATTAAGTTAATTCTGGAGAAGAAATTAAATTCGGCCGATCAACCATATTGGCAGGAAATCGCTCCGGCGAGTCCTACAGCAAAACGGTATTGGGCTCTTTGGGACTCCTTACATCTTAAGGACGGCGTTCTATACCGTAAGTGGGATAGTGATGATGGAAGCTCTTGGCGATGGCAGCTTATTCTCCCGAAAAGCCTTATTCCAGAAGTTCTATGTGAGATTCATAACAGCGCAAGTGGAGGTCGTTTTGGTGTCATGAAAACGTTAAGTAAAACTAGAGAGCGATTTTATTGGGATCGACTTCGAGCTAACGTTGAGAAATGGTGCAGAGAATGCCACGCTTGTGGAGCCAGAAAAGGACCCAAAACAAGAACTAAAGGTCACTTGCAACGTTACAATGTAGGTGCTCCGTTCGAAAGAATGGCTTTGGACATATTAGGGCCTTTTCCTGTGACGGCGAATGACAATCTATACGTTCTAGTATTAATGGACTATTTCATGAAGTGGCCAGTGGCGATCCCCATTCCAGATCAAGGAGCCTCGACCGTAGCTGAGGAACTCGTTTCGCATTAGGGCGTGCCTATGATATTACATTCAGATCAAGGTACAAATTTTAACTCTGCGCTCTTTACCGAGCTTTGCAAACGCTTGGGAATTCTGAAAACTCGTACTTCAGCGCTACATCCAGAGTCCGATGGCATGGTCGAGAGGTTTAACCGAACGATTTTAAACCATTTGTCTTTATTCGTTTAGAGGAATCAAATTAATTGGAATATGCATTTGCCACTTTTTCTCCTCGCCTATAGAAGTGCTGTTCACGAAGCGACTGGATGAACTCCGTCAGAGATGCTGTTTGGCAGAACGCTTCGACTTCCCTGTGATATCCTCTTTGGACGCCCGAGAGATACGCCTTCCTCGCCGAATAAATACATGAATGACTTAGAGGCACGTTTGGAAAGCTTACACGCATTTGTCAGAGAGCGAATAAAACTAGCCAGTGAAAAAATGATGACTCGTTACGACTCCGGGGCGACAAAACACCGATTTAAGGAGGGGGATTCTGTATGGATATATAACCCAAAGTGACGGAGAAGACTCAGCCCGAAACTGCAACAGAACTGGGAAAGCCCCTACACTGTCGTCAAGAAGCTAAATGACGTTGTCTACTGAATTCAGAAGTCACCGAATGCTAAACCGAAGGTCATTCACATTAATCGGCTAGCTCCATATCAGGCGATTAACCATAGTTGTTCACAATGAGACTGCCGGGACGTCAGTCTTTAAAGAGGGGAGCAGTGTTACAAATATGAAATGTTGCTTCCCAGCAATACTGATCATATGGTTGCGAAGAGACGTTGACATTCTATCTGGACGCCAAAGGGAAAAGCAGGAATTCGACCCCCGGCCTCGGCGACAAAAATTGGCATCACGAATCTTCAAGTAAAACTAGTTTCGTCGAGAAGTTTCCAGAATAGGACCGGAACATTGGTGAACTCTCCATGTGACGTCACATCCAGTCTTCAAGGTATAAATAGACAGAGCCGCTGATCGTCGGGGAGTTATTGCCATTCATTATTATTGTCTCAGGCATGGAAGGAGACGGTTCCCCGATGATGATGAACGATATCTCCGATATTAGAAATCTTTATCTAACTATGAGAAATTCTAAAAGTGAAGAAGAAGTACACAAGTATTACTACTACAAAAACTCAGCAAACTGGGCAGACAGATCCACCCCAACAACAACTTCAAACTCCAGATCATCAACACCGACCTCAACACGCCAAACTCCGATTGAAAATACCATATCACCCCAACCTCCACCTCAAATTTCTAATTCAGATGTTAACATGGAATCACCAATATCACAAAAGCAGAAAAATTCCCAAGACGACTTCCAACCTGCTCCATCCAAAAAGCAGCAAAAAAGCCTCGCACTGAGGAAAATTTCGAAATCAGCACGGAAAACGCTTTCTCCCACCTTCAAGAGGAAACTGATAAAACATCTAAAACCCCTGCAACAATCAGCCTAGTCATTAGAGAAAACTACAGCCTCATCCTTCAAGAAATAATGAAAAAACACTCAGAAACAGAAAACAATTATCAAAACAGATACATCCAAAGAAAACCAAAATCAGAGGATGTCAGGCAAGACATTATCCAACTCCTACAAACTAGAAAACAAGATTTCATCATGAACGAAGCCCCTGAGGAAAGACCAATTAAAATAGTTATCAGAGGACTCCCCCCCCAACTCCAACACCGACGACATCAAAACCGAGCTTGAATCCAACAACTACCACATCCTAAGAATTAGCCAAATGAAGAATTTCCGAACAAGAATCCTCCTCCCCCTATTCCTTGTAGAAGTAAGAAAAAGCGACAACTTTAAAAACATATACAATCTGAAAAACCTCTGTTTCCTGTCCATTAAAGTCGAACCCTATAGAAGCAATAGAACAGCCACCATCTGCTACAACTGCTCCAGCTTTCACCACTCCGCCCGAAATTGCCATATCAAACCCAGATGCATTAAATGCAATGGAAATCACACCACAAGAGACTGCCACATAAAGGGGAAAATAGAAAATCCAGTAGGCATAAATTGCAATAAAACTGGTCACCTAGCAGTCTGGAAAGGATGCCCTGCAATTCCAAGAACTCAGATCCCCACAGGAATGCATCCAAGAAGATCTTACGCAGACGTTGCAACAATGAGAAAACCCTATAATAGCGAAACAAACATCCCAAGAGTCCCAGAAACCATCTCCCAAAGCCAATGACCCAGACGCCCACAGCCTCCTCAAGCCACTTCAGCAAACGAAATCGATGACATTAAAGAAATGCAAAACCACCTAAGTGACATCAGAGAAATTAAAGAACTCCTAATAGAATTCCCAAATATCCTCCAGGCCATCAAATTAAGCAGAAAAGCAAAAAATAAGCATGAAAAACTACTAATCATCCTAGATGCACTCCTCACTGAAGACCCAGCATCCAACTAGACACGCCCACAGCCGAGATCAAGACTCCTGATTCGCCCACTCCTACATCTCCTCAATTCTACATAAGACGATGTTCCTTTTCACCCAAATTCATTCAAAACCTTTAAGAACTCTCAGACTATAGAACAACAGAAGCAGGGGTCGTCCAGGGATCCAAACTAGGTCCATTATGCTTCAACTTATTTATTAATGACATCTGCCAATCGGACGACACACGCCTCTGCTTATTTGCAGATGATACTGCAATACTTAGTACAAACATCAATAGATCAGCAGTCATGGGGGCGCTTAATGACCATCTAGAACAAATTGGAAAATGGCTCATAAGATGGAAGATAAAAGGCAACTCAGACAAATGCCAAGCGATAATGTTCACCAAAAAGAGAAATCTCCCACCACCCCCAAAATTATTTAGACGCCCCATTGAATGGGAAAATCAAACAAAATACTTAGGAGTCTACTTAGACAAAACATTAACATTTAAACCACACGTTGACAAAATTAAAGAAAAATTTACTAAAGCCAAAGGAGCACTATACCCACTTCTGGGCAGGAAATCTAAACTCTCGCTGGGCAATAAACTACTGCTTTATAAGTCTTTATTGCGACCCCTTATCAGCTACGCTTCCCCAGTTTGGGGAGCAGCTGCAAAAACCCACATTAACAAACTAGAGGTACTGCAAAATAGAACAGCCAGACAAATCGCAAATATGCCCTGGTTCATCAGAAATAAAAATATTTTAAAAGACCTTGAACTACCAACAATAGAAGAACATTTCAAAAAACTAAGTACAAAATACTACCAAAAGCTAGATAACAACAGCAATTCTGCAATAAAAGAAATCCCCGTTTACGACCCTAAAAGTAACAGGAATAGAAGAAGACCGAGGACGCTGCTCCACTAAATGACCCACCAACCCAACACCTCGTCAGCATGAATGTTCCCTGCCATTGTCCAATGCACACACTCTTATTCAAAACTAGAAAAGTTATGGAATATATAACATTGTAAAACTCATTAATCTGTTTTCTTTTAATTTTTTTTTTTTTTTTCTTCATATCTTATCAAGTATTTTTAAAAATAAAATTATGTAAAACCCTCAACGTTACGCTCAATATACTTTGTTTGTTACTTATCTATCATTTCAGCTGAACAGAAGATAAAAGGCCATCGAGCCTAGGAGCTTCTAAAAATCCCCATATCATTGGCATTGGCATTCAAAACCTTTCCTCACTTCTGTCCAAACCATTTCGAAAATATCCCCAAGTTTTAGTCGACCGGAGATGGCGCTCCAAACTTTTTTCCTTGTGTCCTTGTATCGTCGGGGAGTTAGTCTTTCTGAGTGAAAGCAATTATTTTGATTGCTTTGCAAACTGGGTGATTTTGTTCGGACTACGTCTGTTTAAAATTGTGGATTACTGTTTATTTTGTGCTGCAAATTTGTGCAAGTACGATTTTTGTTGTCATTTGTGCTTCCTGTTTTATTACTTTTAAAGAATAAATTACTATTTTTCTAGTATCCCGCTTGTTGGACTGTTCACCTACACACACCGGACAATTTTCGTAACAATATATTCTGTTTATTGCTGGCGCTATCTATTAGTAGAATATAGAACTAAAGTAAACATTTTAAAGAAATGACATATATATTTAATTCAAATTTTTCAGAAAATGGTTTACTCCAATAAAGAAATTAAATAAATAGTTTTGAAAAAAATCAAATTCAAGAAGTAAGCTGAAATAGATAAATTAATTCAATCACACGTTACTTAAATCAATAAATTAATTAGAACTTATTCCTCCTGTAACAACAAGGCCATGAGGTACATTTTAAATAAAAATTTAAACGCATTTTTTAAATACAACACTGACCACACTGTTGTGGTCGAAGTTCATTTTAACAATTTTATCCTAAATATATTTAGTTGTTACTTCCCCCCACAAGATGATATTAATACGCTCCTTGATGAACTGAGTGAATATAATTTTTTAAATAGTTTTAATCTCATGACGGGGGATTTTAACTGTAAATCACGACTTTTGGGCTATGAATCAGATAATTATAGAGGAGATAGGTTGACCGAATTCATAGCCATCAATAATTTTAACATCTGTAATTTAAAAGATCATGGCCCAACTTTTATCTCTACTACCCATGGGGGGTTCCCTGACTTAAGGCCAATAAACTCTTCTATAGCAAGATTCATGAAACAATGGGGGTCCTTGATGTAAAGTCCCACAGCGACCATAAATATATATTTTTTCACTTACAACTAGAAGAAACTCAAAATTTGGAAGGAGCCTTTTACTTTAAAAGCAAATATGGTCAAGGCAAATTTGTATATAATTTTAAGAAAATTTTTTAGGTTTTTACAGATCGACTGGGGCTAATTTGTAGCCCCAATGATTTAGATAATTATGTTAACGATTTTATTAATTATGTGCAGAAATGTGCCTTTAAAACTCTAAGAAAGAGACCTAAGAATTTGGCTAAAAAATTTAACTTTTATAACAACGAACTTAGAGAGATGAGAGCCAAAGTGAACAAACTATTTAAAATATATGTTGTTGCCAAAAAAATTAGGCGATTCCCCTGAGTTAGTTCTAAGCTCGGGGAATGAATACAGGAAAACAAGAGCCAACTACGAAAAATTACTATTTACAACGAAAAGAAGGGCCTGGGAGAATTTTTGTAAAAAATATAATGATAACTATGCATTTCTTTTTAAACTAGTTTTTCAAAAGTCTAAAAATAATAACGATATACAGGTCAATAACCAGGGAAATCCGAACCTAAACTATGAAGATAAAGTTAACATAATTATGGATTATTTTTTTCCGGGCCCCTCTAATGAAGAAGAATTTAATTATGAAATAAATATAGAATTGACTCCGATCATAGAAGAGATTGAAATAGATTTGGTGTTTGAGAGACTATAAAGTGGGAAGGCCCCGGGCTTGGACCGTATAGACTATCGAGTATGGAGGTCAATCTTTGATACAGACAAGAAATTTTTATGTACACTTTTTAACAAATGTTTTAACTTTAATTATTTTCCCAAGTGTTTGAGGAATGCGAGGGTCCACTTTCTGTTGAAAGAGAGCAGGGACCCTTCATTATGTAGTTCTTACTGACCAGTCTGTCTACTACCAACACTAGGCAAGATACTAGAGAGACTTTTTATTAATAAACTAAATAGATGGCTAAATGAAAAAACAATACTGCATGAAAACCAATTTGGCTTCAGAGAGGGAAGGAGGAGCTGACAGACGGCCAGTGATAAAATAATTGGCATAGTTCGATCAAAGATCCCAACATTACATTCAGCCTTGGTCTCTCTAGATATCAAATCTGCATTCGACATGGACTGGTCGGTTCTTTTTAGAATTTTAAATGACTATGGTATTCCTAATTTTTATAAAAACTTTTTATATTTTTATTTGAATGGACGAACAGTAATTTTTAAAAGTGAAATTATGAAAATAGAGAGAAATTGTGTTAAGGGCTGTCCTCTGGGATCGGTGATCACCCCGGTACTCTGGAACATTTATATCAATAGGATCCTATATTTAAACTCCGGAAACTATATATACAAGCTTTTGCAGACGACCTGGCCCTAGTCACATGTGGTAATACCAGGAGTCAATGGGGTCAATTCACGGTCACGTGTCAGGTACCAAACAAACCGTTTCTGTTCAATTTTCAACCGTTCTGCGCATGTCGGAATGTCTGCCGATAACGTTGATGAAACCATTGTTTAGTAAATGTTACGCTAGCCGATCAATTATTAAAAACTTCTGATTTTTTTTAAAGATATTATTTTGAATTATTTTCTCCAAATTTTCGTAGTTATATAATTTTATTTCTGATATTAAAATCTTAATTAGTACTTTCAATGGAATTATTGTTTTTGCATAATTAATTAAAGTCGCTTTTTAATTCATTTGGTGCTGCTTTATTCTTTCCTTTCCCGTATCTCCCCCCCCCCTTTTTTTACCCAAAGGATACATTTTGACAAATAACTATGGCAGTGTTTTTAAAAAATTACATATGTTCTTTTTTTACATATTATTGAATGTGGAATCTTATAAATATAGTTCTTTTTAAAAATAAATTATTACTCTTAGATAAGGTAATATTTTAAAGCTTACTAATAAAATTATTACATTTTTTTTCTTATGTAATGATTTTTATTAATATTCAGACTTTGATGTTTTCAGTTTGCTCAGAGGAAAGAACAAGAAATTCAAATTAGTATATATTGAATAAATTATGTTTACAATTTCAAATTATGAAATATAAAAGGTATAGATACCTTTTTTTAAATCCATTCAACTTATGAATCAGTTATTTCATTTTAATTTGTAGAGATCATTAAAGGAAAACAAACTAAATTACAGTTTCATAATTTTTATTTACACATTACAAAAATATATATGATAATTATTTGAAAAAATGTGATCAAATGGATGTTTCAATGTACTCACTAATTCAAAAAACTAAAAAACTATTTATCAACATTTATTTGTCTAGACACTAAGAAAAAATATAAACACAGCATGACAAAAATGTCAAAGTAAATAATGAAATCAATTTTATTCAACAGAAACATTCTAAATACTAAACAACAGTTTTTTTTTTTATCACGAATAAAAACAATATATATACTGAGAGAGAGAGAAGTTAAATGGGATATGAAGATGAGTTAGAAGAAACACTTTTATGCTTTTACAGAATTTTATAATTCAAAATTGATATGTTAAAAAAATAGAAGAAAAAAAGTGAGACATGCATGTAGCAATGAAGTTGGGAATAAAAATTATATAATAAATGGTGATATGGAAATTGATTTTCAATGAAAAGACCTGTATTTATTAAAACAGAAATCACTGAGGTGCACAATGGTATAACATGATATTATGATAAAAGTCAATTTCAGTTTAAATACAATAAACTATTGACATTTCATTTTTAACAATAGAAAAGTTGTTTGATATAAATTCACTTTGAATCCATCACAAATCTGCAAATGTAATTAGAAAACTAGTAATAATGCTTTCTAGAGCCATCCATTTTTCTCTTTTGTTATTAAACACGATTACCCAGCAATAACTGAATAACATGAATTACTAAAAGATAAAGAAAACTTTAAGGTTCATAATAAAAAAGTAAAACCTCATAATGCATTTTATTATAATGCCAAATATTAAAAATCAAATACAAAAATTATTTGACATTAATTAATGGTTTTTATACTTAACTAATTTATATACTTAATTAAATTACATGTGTTTTCAAAACTTAAATATATATATATATTTCTTATATATAGCATTCAATTTATCAAATTAAGAGCACGTTTAATAAAATACATCAATTATATATATATTATAACAGTCAATAAGGAAATTCAATTTTCAGTAGTTAGTAAAGATTTCACTTATTAAATAAATCTTCAAGAAATTTATTCACTTCCACCTAAGTTTAGAATTATAGCAGTTGTTATTTTTGCAGCAGGAGTTTGTTTACTTACATTAATTAAATTTAGATAAGATATTTTAGAAAACACAATGTAATATTCATGTAAACATTTTTAAACCTTCTGAGCATATTCAAAATTATCAGAAATTTCATCAAATGTGAATAAAGTGAATTAGAAATGCTCTCACGATTTTGTTTGATTGTTTTTGTTGGCAAATCGCTTACCGATTTCTTTTTTACTGAAACATTTGCGATTACTGGAATTCCATTTACGATTTAATAAATGGATTCTTCAAAATGATCGAAGCACATCACCGACTTCGAAGGCTTGAAAAAATCTATACCAAAGGTACCAAAACTATGCAGGATTGTTGAAATGAAAATAAGAAAACATTTTATCATGACGGCCACTCTTGTGTTTCGCATTAAAGTATCCATCAGCACACCAGTATTTCCTCTTTTAACACATAATAAGAGGAAAGAAAATGATTCAAAAATTATAACTTCAAATGTGAACAAAAAAATCCGCTTCATACTCGGCGGAGAACGTTAATGGCAGACTAATCGACGAAAGCGGTGGGGATGAAACTTAAATGCCATGCGCGGATAGCTCATGACATGTGACTTTTACGTCACATGAATTGACCCCATTGGAGTGTTCAACGAATATTGAACTTAATAAAATGCACTCTTAATTAATTAAATTAATTAAAATTAAAATTACAACTCTCCGTTGACAAATCTCAGGCCGTTGTTTTCCGGAGTGTATCTTCAAGAAAACATACCAAGAGAAATACCACAGTTTTTAATAGGAACCCTATCTTTAAAATTAATAACATCCCAGTAAAGATTGGCGATAGTCTTAAAATTTTGGGAATTCATATTGACAATAAATTAACATGGATCACCCACATTTTATCGCTTTTAAATAAACGCCTTCTTTTAACTACCAATTTTAATAAAGTTATCAAAACGGAGCCTAGAGAAAAATATCACAAAAACTTAGTACCTAACGGTTATTGAAAAAACCCTCCTCTATGGTTCAGAAATCTGGAGAGGGTCACTAACTAAAATGCAAATAACCAGGCTCCTTAGAACCCAACGAATATTTTTAACAAAAATGACTAACGCTTACACGTCCACGAACGTACTCAACGTTCTCATAGGTCTCCCTCCTCTGCATATAACTGCTTTAGCTAATTACATTAAATTCCAGATCTGGGGCGGAAGCTCTAATAACTATTTTGATATAATTAGAACAAATAATATTGATAAATTTATCCTTATAAACGAATTGCCGATGGAAAATAGAACTATAAAACTAGAAGAAAAACTTGAAGATAGTGATTATGATGTACACACGGACGGATCCAAATTGGATGGAGAAGTCTAATTCGCTGTGTGTATCTCCAAAGATAACGAAAATGTTTTAGACTTTTGCTTTAAATTACATAATTATAATTCAGTGTTTCAGGTTGAACTTGCAGCTATCGATTTTGCAGCTGCCTGGGCATTAAAAAGAAGATGTAAAATAAATATTTATACAGACAGCTGTGTTAAAAAGATAATATACGAAACTAGGGAACTGGTTGGTCTGTGCTGGATAAAGGTCCATATAGGTATCAGTGGGAATGAAAGAGCCGACCAGTTAGCCAAACAAGCAACAACTACAGGAATGGAAACATTTATCCCTGTCCTTTATTCATATATCAAATTAAGAATTAATAAATATATTCAAGACAAATGGAGGGAGTACTGGTACGACTACAATTCAACATCAGGAGAACGAGTGAGGGAATTTCTAGATTGGACGGGTCCAAGATTTTTAATACATAACAAATTTTTAATATTTTTTATTAGTAGGCATGGTCCATTTCCATCATATCTTTTTCGGTTTAAATTTCTTAATTCTCCTAACTCCTTCTATGGTAAACTGGAAGATGCTGATCATTTTGTCTTCGACTATAAATTTACCGATGGGTTCCATCTTACTAAACCAGCTTCGGCAAACAAAAAGATTTGGTTAAAGGGACTCATCGGAAACAATTTGACTATCGACAGAATTAGAGAAGCATATAAAATTAGTGCCGGGATTTGCGACACCCTAACCAGAACTGGAGACTAAATGCCCGAGATGTTTTTGGCAAATTTTTAAATTTTATCCGAATTTAATTCAACGAAAAGAAATTTTTTTAAGTAATTGTAATAGAGTGGGAGAAGTATGTATGATCGGGAAACAGCTTGCTGTGTGGTGTCTTCGGGGTTCCCAATTTTCTCAGCCCCGCTTCTGGCAGAATTTCTGTCGGGTGGGGTGTCTGAGGGAGGGGCCTCGGGCCCGCGTGGCGGTGTTCTCATAGGGGATAAGAGGTGTCAGGCCTTGTTGGAGATAAATGGGTTTCCTCGGTCTTGGAAAGGAAGTTTTAATATTTTATATTATTATTTTTAACTATTGCGATTTTTTAGCGATTTTAGATTTTTATCACATTGACTATTAGTAATTTCCTAAATATGTTGTTTAATGGGTATTTTAACTAGTGATTTATAAAATATTTTTAACATATTTTAACTAAAACATTGCATTAATGCTCTCCACTCAAAATAAAAAGAATAAAATTTTTTATTTGTCTCTCGTCGGCAGTTGTGTTATAAGATCTTAAACTAGAAGAGACTTAACACCTCTCCACAGGGGTCGTCCTGGAAAGTTGGGAGACGATAGAACTCGGTCTGACACTCCGGATTAGAGAAACTGGCATAAAGATGGTTATAGGGCCGGATATTATCGATTATATTTTATTATAAGGATTTTAATAATAGCAGGTTTTAATCGATTTAATATTTAACATTACATCCTTGCCTTGTCAAGGTGTGAGATATTTGGGAATTTTTCTTAATTGATTTCTGATTACTTAAGGAATTTTTATTTAAAATTATTTGATTAATTTATCTTTAATTTATTTACTTTTCCTTTTCATAATGATTTTTGGCTGAGGACCTTTTATATGCCTGGTTAATAGGTAAATTTAAACATGTGTAAATTTAGGTTTTCTTATGCCCCCTAACTGGCACCTAGGTCGAATATATGTATACATTTGATTAACTGAATCGCTACGAAATAAGTATTGTACGAGCGACCCGAGATTTTCTTTATATGAGTTGCCCTTAGGGGGTGAAGGATTATTTTCATTAGGGTTTGAAGTTTATGTAATAGAACGAATGCGAGAGGTGATTGATTCATTTTAATATGAGTGGAAAATTCACTCCATAATCCTCAGCCTGGGCCGGTACCCTCGGGGAAGAGTTGGGACGTATTTTAAACTGTATATAACTGGATAATTTCATTAAAAGAGTATATATATTATTTTAATTATTGCTTTGTATTCTGTGTTTCATATTTTAGGATTTTTTGTGAGCTTTTGTTAATTTTATTTTAGTGGCGTTGTGAGGGACTGTGCGGATGAAAGCGGGAGGATGGGATAGCAATAATATCTAATTAATCCATCGATCATTCCCCATATATAAAATAATATGGACTTTGAGATGATAAAATTAGAACACGGGATAGTAAAAAAATGAAAAAAATTACCCAGCTCAACTATCACTATTGCTGCTGGGATTAGTAATTGCTGTTGATTAGTAATAACTAGTGAATTAATAAATTAAAAGATAGTAAAACACACAAACTGTTTTTGTGATCCCCCTCCACTTCTTTAAGATGATTCCTGTTCTTATACCTGACAACAATTGAGTTCTTATACATGAAAAAGAAAGAAAAAGCAATAAAACTAATTCCAACATAATAGTAGAAAAGGGGAGTGATGATAAAATGAGATGTGATGGAGATCAAGGTTAAGGGACATTAGCTTAAAATTAAAAATACTACCTGAATACAAACCTAAATTAGTATTCTTCTTAAAACTTTACAATAGTCTCCAACTACCTAAAAGCTAAGGATTTAATAGAGCAATAAAACACAAATAATATATAAACAATTGAGTATATATAATATCAAATATAAATAATACCAAATAAAAATATCAAATATAAATAAATATACAAATATTAACTGTTAGTCTCCATTAGTCGCGAACCGGCGAGCGCTGCCCATCTCCTCCGGCTCGCCAAGCTGTCCGTACTGTCCCAGTTCATAGTGTTTATTTTGCAGAAGCAGTGATATCAACCACTCATGTGTACAAAGTGAACTCACCACTCTGTGGGTTGTGAAAATGTTATTATAATCTATGCTCTATTTATATATCCTCACCATTGTGGGTTGAGTGCTGTATTTAATAAGTACTTCCCACTGAAGTGGGTTGAATGTGAAATGTGCACACAATAATGTAATCAAAAACTGACACTGTTCCGGCAATGTTTGTAAAAGTAAAAGTTTTAAATGAATTCCCACGGGAGGTACGGTGACGGGCCCGGGTTGCCTCTGGTGCCCGGTGTCGTTCGCGTGGTCGTTGGAGGATTCCGTGTGCTACCCTCCCGGGGGACTGGCCCGGTGGGCCTCCTGGGTGCTGCTGGATTTTGCTCCTGGCCGGTCCTTTTCTCCCTAAACCCTTTCTGGGTGGAATGGGTCGGTCTGGGTCTTCACTTCAAGGGTGGCGAGAACCAACCACCATATCGGAAGCTTCTCATCCTCAATATGAGGTGCCCACTCGAGGGAATCATAATATTGGTTCTGACATTAAAGGCTCGTTGAAACAGCTCGTTATGAATTATGCAGCGAAATTTGTGAAGAGTAATCGTGCAAATCACAATTTTTAAAAACTTTTTGAGCTTTGAGCATGAAGTGGAAGAAAGGAACAATTATTTAGGTATATATAAAGCATACAAGCTTGTACATCGAGTATAAAAATAATTTTTTTTTCAAGTAAAGAAAACTTTTTTTAATTAAATTCAGTGAACTGTGTATCGCAAACATATTTTGAGTGATTTTGTCATCAATGTTATCATTCATTCTTATATTTTTATCAAGTGCTATCATGAAATTTTTTCGGATATAAGGCCGATAATATCCCCCAAACAAGCAGAGCAAAAGTCGTCGTTATTATGAAATGTGGAGTATTTTTAATAGTTTTGTTTCTAATGTAATTTGAAATTTCAATTTATGTTTTTGATATATTAATAAGATAAAGCATTTTTGGATATATTCCATATTTGAATTTTAAATTAGTTATACTAAATGTATCATTTAATGATATTGATATCTATCTGCTTTTAACCTAAAAAAAAATCCGGAGTAACGTTTACGTTTTATATATAACTTAAGGCCATTCTTTTTTTTAACAAAAAGAACTGATATAAATGGATTGTATGCATTTATCTAATGTTTTGTAAGTACGAAATCAATGACATGTTTATTTATTTCACATCTTTATAATGTACAAAAATTCTCTCACGGACAATTCAGCAAATACCTCATTTAAGACCTTTTGGAATAGTATTTTTAATCAAAATTTCAGATTTTCACAAAATTTCATTAATTTTCCGAAAGGATTTCGTACAATTTCTATACATAAACTTTTCAATGATTTTTCCTCATCATGCCTTTTTGATGAAAGAATCATCCACATTTAAAGCCGATTATGCAATATCTCAATTAATATTATGAGATTATGTGTATGTTTATATATGTGGCCGTATTCTAGGGTAGATCGCTTGACATATAATTACCAAATGTGAGACCTTGAAGTATTTTTTTACTCAAATTTAAATCGAATTTTAATAAATAATTTAAAAGCAATCGAGATTTCGATATGGTTCGACGATCATTTCTGAAAATATTTTCGCACCAAAATTATTTACATGATTTTTTAAAATTTCAAAATTTTCTTTTTATTTATAAAATACTAGCCATTACCCGCGACTTCGGAAATTTTGATGTATATGTATGAAAACTGACGGTCTGATCAGCTGTCAGCAGTGCCTGTCTAAAATCCCCTGCGAGCAAAACGACAACGCCGCCCATCACCGCCTGGCTGCCGCGGATGTCCTGCAGGCTGTGGTTGAACGCCTCTAATGCATGCTTATGTGCCATTGTGCACTCGTCCCATACTATTAACTTGCACTGCTGCAAAAGGACTCCCCGGCCGCTATTTTTGGTGACGTTGCATGTTGGGGTATCTTTGCTTGCAAGATTAATTTGAAAACGGAATGTGTAGTCCGGCCACCGTTAAGCAAAGTTACAGCAATGCCCGAGAAAGGTAGAGCCAGAGCTATATTGCGGTGTTGGCTAGCAGGAGATTCAGCACAAACATCTTACATGTATCCCCTGGTACTTCAAGAAAGAATAATCCCTCCTCTCCACTATTTACTCGGTTCAGAATCGTTTCGTAGACTTGATGCTGCTTGGGAAGTAATCGTAGTGTCATTTCCTTGACATTCGCTTCTAAAAACGCGGTGTAGTAGTTTAGCTCCTTCTCAACTTCGCCTGATAATTCCCACCTTCGCTGCGGTGGGGGTAGGCTGAAATCAGCGAGAGATTTTTCAGATATGGAAATCATTTTATCCTCAATCAATACCAAAGCTTCGTTAATGATTAGGTCATTTGTGTACCATCCAGCCTATGCACGATATCTTCTGATAAAGCGTCCTTGTATTTATCCCACAGCTGGAGGAGGTTTGATAATCCGCAAGTGCTCACTAAAATTGCAAACAGATCTTCTAGCTATTTTCATAGCCCGAGCTTTATTACTCCTCTTCGAAAGATTAGATTTGCGTTTTCTGGGCATTTCAAAAAACTATCAAATAATAACAAAAAAAAAAAAAAAAAAAAAAACTAACCTAAAAAAAGATGCACTTAAAACTATACGCATATACGAAAAATATATAGCTAACATAAATACAATTTAATTACAAAAACACTCAACTAACCTAAAAACAATTTATTTACATAGTATACCTGAAATAAAACAAAACAGCAAATCAACTCCGTGTTTCTTTAAAATCAAGTCAAGTCTATTTTATTTATCGATCTAGATTGAGATAGTTACAACAGTATAATACACATAATTTTTTTTATCTTTTAATTAAAATGAAAACACAGTTGTCAACAATCAGAACACACTCCAAATGCGTGAATTTTCAACGCCAGTTGGGGTAACGCAATGCAGATTAGAAATTTTTAATTTCCTTTATTCTGTTTTATTTTAATTTAAAAGTACTTCACAATGAATCCGAAAGATCGATTCATTAACAATTTTTAATGTTAAATGCATCAAACACTAAGAAAATGAATAGAATCATTTGAAATATTCGATCGAAAACATGTTAAGCCTAGCCTCTTTAGCGTGGGAAAGAAAAACAACTGAAGCCCTACTCATTTGGCAATGGGAAAATGAAGACTTTTGGCGGGAAAGTTAGTTTTTAATTAATAAAAAATTAACCACTCAATTAACAGGAATAAATAGCAGCCTGTGTCCTATTCCAGACTATAATCTATCCCTGTACTAAATTTCATCCAATTCCGTTCAGCCGTTCTGGAGTGATTGACTAACAAACATCCATCCATCCATCCAAACTTTCACATTTATAATAGTAGTATAGATTACATCATATCCATTGAGTAGTTATATTAGAAAAATTTCCACTAATTTTAAATATAATTTGTAACAAGAATTTCTCTTTGTTGAAAATCAAGTCAAGTCTTTACCATTGAGTCATCAAATCTTTAAATCTTGTTTTCTTTCTATTGGGAAAGGTCATTATATCTCAGATAGCTTTTTAAATCAAGATTTTTATTTTACTGCTACACATTTACGGACTGTATGGTTACAGTTGTTGAATATTTATCTCTTCCATAAATAGAAATGAGGGCTATACTTGTTAATAAGACAATTACAAAGTGTGTTTTAGTGATCACACTTACTAGAATACTGCTCTATAAATGTTTCGAAAGGAAATCCACTTTAACTCGGATGATAAAATAATGTTATTGCTAACTCGTCCCACCTTTTAAAACCTCCGTATATGTGCTATAAAAAATTATAAGTGATTTTATAGCTTACATATATTAAATTTTCTTTCTCTCTTCGTAGGATGTTGTACATAAAGTGATTTTTATTTCACTAATAATTTAATGATCATATATTCATTAAACGTACATTTCATTCATTAAATGTATTTAGAAAATTTTCAGAATTTCTAAAGTTGTGGACATTTTGAATTATGTATTTCATAAGAAAGTCGCAATTTTTCTTCTCTTAAAAGTATCTTCAACTGTTAATTTATATTATTCATTAATGATATTGTTACAAAAATTTTCTTCCACAAATACCGTCAATCAATCGTAATGACACAGCGCACTTAATCGCTAGTCCAGCAGCTTGCTTGCTGTCTAATCCTCTAAAATCTTTTACTTGTCGGCGACTCCGACTCATCTCACACACGACTTCTGACGATCCACACGACTTCACTGCAGCTTGATGGTTGGGTTGACGGGGCGCCTAGCCCCGGCAGGGGCTTATCCCCGGTAAGGAGAGACTTCACAGTGCTTTGCTGTCTATACTTTGCCGTGGCCGTCTTCGACGAAATTTGGAGATGACGAGTGTCAGGACTCATTGTGATTGTCTGATATTAGGGTGAGGGTGGGGGGGGGGGGTACGCTGCCGTTGGGCTTAGTAAGTTTTTACTGCTTGCGAGCTAGAATTGGCTATTGAGATACAGTATAATTTGAGTTTGAAAAAATAAAAGTTAGGAAGAAAAACTAAGGGGCTGAGATAAATTAAAGTAGTATATTACGGGGTCTTCTAGAGTTTGTACATGGTTTATATTTAGGGATTTTAGCTATTGCTTCATTTTCATTCTTATCCATGTTTTTAAAGAAGTTAGTGGCTAGATTTTTAATGAATTTTTTAAGAGGGGGATAGTCTAGGCATAAGTACATATTTGTATTGGACATGTAGTATTTCATATTGCAGAAATTTCTAATTAAGTTATTTTGCTGGCGTTCAATAAGTCTAAGATTAGTCTTGGCAGCATATCTCCACACAGGGCAGGCATAAGTTAATACTGGACGCAAGTAGGCAGAGTAAATAAGCATTTTATTTTGTCTACTCATTTTGGAGTTTCGAGAAATTAAGGGATAAAATTTACGAGTTAGGTCTCGAAACTTTTTAGCTGTGTAAATAAAGTGGGGTTTCCAAGTTAATTTACTATCTAGAATAACACCTAAATATTTGCATTCCTTAGACCACGGGACAGTTTGATTTTTAATTTTAACTGGGGAGAAATTCTTTTTACAGTTATTTTTATTAAAAACTATAGCTTCAGTTTTACTAGCATTTATTTCAATTTTCCATTCGACGAACCAGTCCTCAAGAGATTTAATATGTCGGTTTAAAGCTATGGTAATGAAATTTTGATTTTTGTTTCTAGCTAGTATTGCAGTGTCATCAGCGTACATGCACAACATAGTGTTAAATTGCTTGGGGATATCATTAATAAACAAGGAAAATAAAATTGGCCCTAGTTTAGATCCTTGAGGTACACCTGCAAGAATAGGTTTTACTTCCGAAAATTCAGTGTTTATCTTGATTTTAAAGGATCTGTAACTGAGGTAAGAAATTATAATTTTGATAAGGTGTGGGGGTATGTTGTAATTAATTAGCTTGTATATAAGACCATCTTGCCAAACTCTGTCAAAAGCTTTCTGAATGTCAAGGAAAACCGCTGCAGTTTTTTGTTTATTTTCAAAACCTTCCTCAATGAATTCTACTGCTCTAATTAATTGGTGGGTTGTAGATAGGTTACGGCGAAATCCAAATTGTTCAGGTGTTAGTATATTATGTTCTTCTAGGTAATTATTTAATCTATTGAGAATTATCTGTTCAGCAATTTTGCTGACAGAAGAGAGTAGGGATATGGGTCTATAACTGCAGGGATCAGTTGGGTCTTTTCCTGGTACTTCACTGCAGCTTCAGAGTGCCTGTCTTTTATAGTTCCGGGAGGTGGAGCTAGAATCTTCCAGACCAATCAGGGCGTCTCTGGGTGCATCTCGGTTCCTACTGGATGGCTCGTGAAACTTCTCGAACTTTCCAGTATGATCCATTTTGTTGCCAAAGTCGCCAACTTCTTCGCCAAGCCGCCAAATGATCGCCAAGTTTGTCGCCACGCTCTGAAGTCATTGACGCGGCACCCGCTCGGCATGCACAGGACAGATCGTACAACGGTCTTTCTTACTATGACACTATTCGTGCTGAAAACAAATTACTGGTTTGTAACAATATATAACTAATTGTATATAATGTCGAACCATTTAATAAATGCAATACCAGTGGAAATATATGTAACTTTAATGATAAAAAAAATCATTATCTGAATCAAATATATTTTTATTGCAGAAAATTTATCCTTTTTAAATATTTTATAGCTTTTGGAAAGTAATTTATCGGGCATATTATTATGAGCATCACTCATTTATATTTCAAAATTATATTTGGCATGGGCTGTGATTTTCATATAGATGAATGATTTGAATAGTTGAAATGACTTATTTTATTTTCTATGAATAAAATTAAATAATACAGTAATTTTATTTAGTTTTAAGGTAAAAGCAAATGCAGCAATTAATAATTGTGTTTGCAGTAATGTGTGTAGCTTAAATATGTTTTATAATTTGCTAAGAAATTTGCAATTAGTGATATTTGAATAAAATTCATACCTGAATAAACGGATATATAATCTTAATTACTTCTCATTATGCTTTACTTTTTAACAATCAAATATAAGGGCTTGAATCATCATTAATTGTAAAACATTTGGTTACTTTCATTTTGTTCATCAAAATTTAATTCAAATTTTAATAGATTTTTCCTTTACGTTTTTCGGCTTTCCGATTTATTTTTTAGTTGTTTGTTGTATTTAATGCTTTCCGAGGACTAAAAATGAAACAACTAAATTATAATAGGTTTATAATGCAAAATTAATGTTATTGGTAGTTAAACCAACTGTCTGTCGTGACGTCTAATTCGTAAACTGTAAGTCGTTAAAATTCGACACTCATTACAAGTAAAGAAATACAAAAGTTGTAAAACAAGTTTCGACTTTAAATTTATTATTAAATATTTTAAGTACTTACTGCCGGCGTCCCGGCCTAGGGGTATAGCGTCATTCCCGTGATCTAGGCGTCCCGGGTTCGGGCATGGCTGTGTTCTTTCTATCTGTGAGGTGCGTGAATGGACCCCCCTGTGAAAAGAGGTTGTGCAAGCGAGTGTGTGCGTGTTTCTTCTTCATATGAGCTAGAAGTCAGACTTCTGCCCTCAGAAGCTACTGCGCAAAAACTTGGCTTAAAAAAGTCACAAGACAAAAAAAAAAAAAACTTATTTATTTGTTACGAAAATATGCTGTAAGTTATAGAAATGTGCCTCATAGTGGCCAATAAGGATTAAAAATTTCAACTCTTTCATCATGATCACTTTTCGTCCTCTTAGCTTCCTGATTCTTTCATCAGAATCTTTCTGCCTCACAAATTTACAAAATTATGCATCTTTAAATTACAGATGAACTTAATGAGCACCCGTGTAGTGGAATACTTTGTAAATCAAAGGAACCGAATTTCATAGCAAATTTTTATAATCTCCTAATCCTCATTGCTAAATAATAATAATGAAAAAACACCTTTCAGCAATTAAAAACTTTCTAACACTTATGTAACCAAGTTTAGTTATTTCAGATTTATTTCGAACATCATCATAATTCTAAAAAAGAATAGACATAATGATCTCGTTTGGGATTCTAGTCACATATTTTAGTAATTCGCGACAGCGTCTTCTTACAATTAAACAGGTTTCAAAAATAAGGAAAATGAGGTGATATTTTATGTCGGGGAAAAAAACTTTTGCAAAGTATGCATCTTTAACAGACTTAAAACAGACAAATGTGCAAAACAGTTATGGAGATAGAATTCCCTAATATCGACGGTTATTAATCCCAAAATATTGTTTAAAAAACTCCGTACTCAGATGAAAAAAACAAAAAATGTTTTAATTTAAAAGAAGTTATTTTTTAACAACTTTGTATTAACTCGTTTTCTTATCTGTCAGTTGTTAGTTAGTTAATTTATTTGTTTCAGACACATTTTGCAATAGATTTTTAACTTACTTCACGATGAGCTAGAGACTTGAAACTTTAAACGTAGATCAGAACTGGATGACAATACAATATTAATTCACTTTCTTGTCTGTTTGGTACAAATTTTGCCGAGTGCAGCTTAACTGGAAGTTAGTTTAAAATCGGTTACAAATTACAAAATAGGTTAATCATTTAAATAAAAAAAAAATTAATATACCAAGCTTTTAAAACGAACTAAAAAGTATAAAGTAACTGTAAATTTCAAATATTCGCGATTACAATGTTGCAGGACAATCTGATAGTCTGTCTATATGAGGTTATAAATCTAAGGTCACAGTGGCCTGTTGGTAAGGTTTCGGGTTCAAGATCCGCCGTGTAAGCACAGTTCTGGTGCACATTAAATCCGTCGGGGCCAAATGTCCTCTCGCTGGTGTGATGCGAAAATTTGGAGAGGAGGTGCCAAATCAGGCTCGTCCTCGTCATCTGTCCGCGGTTCAACATTACAAGGCCCGTCTCGAAATAGCTCTAGAGTTGCATTAAAAACGAGATGTTAATATAACTGGACTGAACTGGTTATAAATCTGTAAGCCCTTAGAAGAAATTTTCATACTTTTTTGTTCCTTTTGAAAATTTGGTATACTAAAATTTTTGCTTAAATATTTGTGTAAAAACACACACCATTTTATAAGCACAATCATCTGTTATAATGCTTCATTTCTATAACTAAGCCCCATACTGTAATTAAGTTCATTTTGCCGCGGTTACCGAGTCAACCCATTTTGCCCATAGTTGGGGGATTACAATAATAATAAAATTGTTAAAACTTCAGCCTCGAAATTTTAATTAACTCTGTTGTATTGGGCATTTCTAATTTCATTTTTCAACTTATGCTTGCCTCCCTCATGCGTATGAACAAGATGATTCAAACGCATGATGTTACTGGGAAGAATTCTGCAGATGGTCTTTACTTTTCAGCGGCAAATTTAAATCGATTTTGGATCAAAATCGCCAACAAGAAGGGGTCATTCCGAAAGAGTGTATTCTTTTGCCATATTTTGAAAATGAAATCACCCCATTTACAAAGAATATTTTCGCGTTATTGCTCACGCTACTTTTTACTTTTATTTACACTCACGTTAAGGGTCGATATCGATGATGTTATTCTGATGATGGAATGATCTTCGCGAGCGTCTGGCCTATTTTAAATTTGCGTTTGAAAATGAAATGCTCTTGCGTTAGAATTTGGCATTCAGCTCAACTGTCATCTTCATTATATTCTAATTACTGTTAATTAGTACAAGATCCGTATGATATAAAGCCACATGTGGCTTCAAAAATGACGTTCATCTATTTCTCGTTCTAGTGAAGATACTAAATACGTTTAAAAGTTTGTAGATTATCGTTGCTAGAAATTGAAAATAGTGGAAATGCAAGGGATTTGAAATAGAACTATAATTAGATTGACATCATAGAAAAAATAATGCTTTGAGTTTGAAGGAAGCGGGTGATTTTCGGATGCTAAGTTTCGTAATTATCATTGACAGACAAAAAAAAAAAAAAAAAAAAAAAAAAAAATTAAAAAAGCGAAAAGAAATAAAGAAAAAGCAGCTTTGAATTATTTAGACTACTTTTAGGGAGGCAGAAGATTATTTTTAGAAAAAGGAATAAGTACGAGCCTTGTAACTTTATTTAAGTTAATATTTCAAAGCATTTCTTAACATGAGCGTCAAGTAATCTCTATTAATAAAAAGGTGAAAGTGTGTATGTGTTAAATTTCTGAATCACATACCATTTGACCTACAGTGATCAAATTTGGCACATATATACCTTGAAAGATGAAAATGTGAGTCTTAGTGTGATTTCTTTTGAAATTTTAATTATGATTCTAATTCATTACAAATCAAGTTGAAGTTTGGGGGTTTTCCGCAATAATTTACGAAAACAGCATTGCATAAAAAAATTTAACATCGTTTAAAAATTTAAAAAATTATCTTTTTAACTCTATCAATTTAATCGTCATGTAAATTTTGGCTATTTTTTAAAAATATTTTTTTGGTAAATTTCCAACAATATATTCCAAATTCGCCTTGAAATTCAAACAATATATATATATATATATATATATATATATATATATATATATATATATATATATATATATATATATATATATATATATATATATATATATATATATATATATATACAGGGTGTTGCTAAACTCGACCAACAAAATCAGAGGGGTGATAGTAGGCATCAGGAGGATAAGGAATCACCATACAACATGGGGTCCCAAACGACATGTAATTAGTGAAAATCGCAGAAATATGGAGAGTCGGAGAACTGTAGGAGTCTGTAAAAAATTAATAAAAAAATAACAAATGGTGTTTCAACTACGAATTTTTTTTAAGTGAAAGCACATTCTTAAAAGGTGTTTTTTTTTTTCATGCTGGTAATTTGCGGATTTGAATTTAAGTCTATAATTTGATATAAGCGTGTAGTGTGAGAACTGAGGAGTTTTAAAAATATTCAAGAAAAGCTAAAATGGAAACCAGAAAACCTCGCTGCAACATCAGTACCGATGTTCTCAGAGAGTGTTATCAAATTCGAAAGATAAATTCAGAGCAAGTTTAGTAGGCATTGAGAGATGAAAAATTACCCGAAAACATAGGATCGCAGATAACGTTTTTGAATGAAAATTACAAATCGGGTGGAGTTCGCACGCTGGATGCTTGATGCCATTCAGGAAGATGCATACTTTTCTGCTAGTGTTTTATTCTCAGATGAAGCCTGCTTTACGAGATAAGGTGTCTTCAACACGCACAATGCGAATGTTTGGTAATTCGAAAATCCCCACATCACAATCTCGTCGAACTTTCAACACAAGTTTGATATTAACATCAGGGCAGAGTCATCGATTTTGACCGTATCTTCTGCCTGAAAGCCTCAGCGGCAAAAGTACCTTGTTTTCTTCCAGCACGTTCCTCCGAATTTACTGCAGGAAACACCCACAATTGTTGGTTAATGCGTGATGATGGAGCACCAGCACATTTTAGTTACATTCGTGAAATCTGACTTGTTGTTTGCGAATGAAGTATAACGACAATCAATTCTGCAATGCTCATTAATGGATATTTGCTCGCTGCTTTTATTTTTCTCGAACGCATGGAAAATTTACATATGAGATGGCTTCTTCCCGATTACCTTGTTCCTAATCCTCGCATTCATAGGGCCATTCTCTTCGTCTGTTCTTTTTTTGCCATCTTTTCGACATCTGTTTTTGCGATTTTCACTGAATAAACGTTACTTGTGACCCTACGTTTCTTGGTAATTTTTCGTCCACTTAATGCCTATTATCCTTGCTTTGAATTTGCCTTTGGAATTAGACAACCCTCTCGGCGAACATCGGTACTGATGTTGCAGCGAAGTTTTCTGGTTCCCATTTTAGCTTTTCTTGAATATCTTTAAAACTCCCCAGTTCTCACACTACACTCTTATTATAGACTATAGACTATAATAAGACTATAGAAAATAGACTATAAACTATAGTCTATAATAGAATTATAGACTATAAAATTCCTTACATTTTCAAGCTTTAATTTTTTTTCAAGTTTAAAAATTTTTTTTAAATATGGGTTCTAAACTACTTTTCCGTTTTCAGTAATTTACGACCACCTAGTTCCTCAAATCAGCATATCACCAGCATGAAAAAAAACTTTTAAGAATGTGCTTTCACTGAAAAAAAATTCGTAGTTGAAACACCTTTTGTTATTTTTTTATTAATTTTTTACGGTCTCCTACAGTTCTCCGACTCTCTATATTTTTGTGATTTTCACCAATTACACGTCCTTTGGGGACTCATGTTGTATGCTGATTCTTTATCCTTCTGATGCCTACTATCACCCCTCTGAATTTGTCGGTCGAATTCGGCAACACCCTGTATATATATATATAATACAGTCGTGAGAAAGACAGTTTTATGTACAGCTCTATTGGATGCTGAATGAATGACGAGTCAATGATCCTCAGCTTTGACGATCTTTTGGCAACTTAGCAACGAATTTGATGAGTTTGTAAACAAAATGGATGATACTAGAATCTTCAGGAATTGGCGATAGGACCAATAGGAGGCGAATTTTACCGATCCGAATTATACCGAAAACTTTCTGTACCTTGATTCGGGTACTATAAAAGTCCTATAAGCTAAGATGAAGTGAGTCGCATAGTCAGTCAATGTTGCGTCAGTTGAATCAGACTAGAGAAGCACAGCGCTTTGAGTGGAGCTCAAGCAATTAGAGGATCGAACCATGCTCTAAGTCTTGGAGTCGAGTATTTAAGTAGCAGCGAGTCATGTGCTAAGTAGCCAATTGTACGATAGTGAATCGACGGTTGAATATAGCTAAAGAGAGGAGAGGTGAAATAGCAAATGCCTGAGGGATCATTGTGAATGCTCGTGTAAAGTTTTGTCCTGCTGATGTTGTCTGTCCGCTTCGTGCGCTGTTGTGGTTGTTTACTACCAATTTGCTATTTCTGTGGTGCAGTTCATTGTATGTGCTATGCTTGTGTATTTGTCGTCTATGTGTTGCCTTTTTGTTTCAATAACCGACTTTATTTTTCATTGAGACTGGCAACTGTGTCAATACACCCACTACAGCGAACCCGTTGATTTTGAGGAATTTTGTGGAGAATTTTCCATAACTATATATATATATATATATATATGCACGTATATAAATAGATGCATATATTTATTTATTTGCATATACAATAATATATGCATCTACATATATATAAACATAATTTTGCAAAAGCCTGACAGAGAAGGCGAAACTTTTGAAATAAAATTACAATTTCTTCCACGGGATTCATATTTGTAACGGGAATATCGATGATATAGACATGCATCGATTTATATAGCGACATCAGTTGTAAGTGCCAGAAATTTGCTGTGAGATTCTAATTGGGATTTCTATGACATGTGTCAACTTAGGGAAGGTTACCTTAAATATCTTTAAAATAAAATGTAACGATATTTATGTAATGATATATTAAAATTTAAATTCAATCCCGATTAATTTCCTAATTTTTATTTGAAATTAGCCCATATAAATTCATTCTAAAATGATCTTTTATTTCCTAATTCAATTCTCACTTTTTATTTAATTAATTCTACACGCCCTCTCGGAAACTGATGATCTCAGTATTCAGACGAGTGAAGGGCTAAAAATCCCCAATGCTTACAACATTCTTTTGGAGATACCTAAGATTCCCGCTCCTAAATCGACACGTGTGAAACAAATCCCTATCAAAATCTCATAGTAAAATCACAGACGGGAAATATTTCTGTCTCTTTTGTCCTTGTGTCGCGATGTAGACTGACACATCTTTTATGATCATTTGTTTCTTGTACAAATTATACCTCCTTGTGTGAAATAAAGCTAAGTTAAAATTTCAAAAGTCTCTTCTTCTCAGCCAAGCCACTATTAATATATATATATATATATATATATATATATATATATATATATATATATATATATATATATATATATATATATATATATATATATATATATATATATATATATATATATATATATATATATAAAGTAAGAGTTTATGATAGATTTATGTTTAAAAAATAATTGAAATTGAAATCTAAAAGTGATTGTACAATTTTGTAGATTATTATCACTTAGAAAATATTTTTATCAGCATTTTAAAATCCAAAAAATAAGCTTCTCGGTGATTCAGATTTATTTCCATATATTTTTATTTAATTATAATAAATTTTTCAAAATTTAAAATATATTTTTTAAAATAATACTTATAGTTGCTTAAGTTATTGTATTTTTACATACACATATTGTGACAACGTTGAACACATTTTTATGCATATATGTGCATTCATGTGTGCACTTTATTACTGATACATAATTAAGAAAATTTTTTGAAAACAAAGAAAGGCAGTCAAATTATTATCATATTACTATGTTTCAAATTGAAGGATGGATTCCCTTTATTTTATTTTTCCTTGCGCTTGAAAAGAATAGGCAAAGAAATTTTCTTCCCTGCAACAGACTCGACTTTTCTCATTACGCCATTGATTAGATATTTCAGGAATGAAAAAATATTTTAGAAAATATTGTTTCAATTTTTATACTGTTAAGGCCAAATTTATGATAATTTAGTGGCAATAATTAACTTTTAATTTAATTAATTTATTTATGTGTTATTCTTTTAATATCTGTTTTTCTGTCATGTTTTAAATAATGTATTTTTTATTTATATATTTCCTCCGTTCGACATGCAATTCATTTATGTTTATAAAAACTGTTATTTAAATACTTTATGATTTTTCACCTATTGACTTATGAAAGAAAAAGAAAGGGACATTATATTTCTTACATTTTTCTGTAGGCTGCAATATTTTGAATTTAATAAAACAACGAATTTAACTATGAAATAAAAGAGTATTTTTCAATAAAAATAATCCAATTTATTTTTTGAAAAATTTTCTAGTATTTATTATTAACTAATTCAAAATTAATACATTCCTATATGTTCACCGCAATCAATTTAATTTAATTTAGGGAAATAACTTAGCTAAAATTATTTTTTCTGTCCTCCGCATGAAAAATCTTTATTACAAATATCATTTTATTTATAAATAATAAATAGTAAATCTCTTTTTTTTTTCATTTTTATTTGAATTGGTTAGAAGATAATTCAATTCAATCAAACAATTAATTCAATTATTTTTAATCATATTATTGATTTTTTAAAAAATTATTTATTATATTTTAACTTGTTTTACCTACGAATCAGCTGATTTCGTATAACACAGGAAATTCTTGCTCAAGCCAGTCTACGTCCGGGGATTTGACGTCATAAACGCATGCGTATAAGTCTTTCTGTGGACTTAGTACACCACGCTGTTTGACTCTTTGCTGTTTCATCGTTGATTTCACTTAATTTTTGTGTTATTCGTAAAATGAATGACATGGAAAGAGATTATTACTCATCAGGACAAGTAAGATTCATTTTCTCTATGTTTTAAGCAATTTTTAATTGTAAATTTTCTTAAATAGCCTTTTATCTTTTCCTCTTATAACTCATGCCATCCGGCAAATGGCGTCGAAAATTTTCTAAGTCCCACGTACCAAGAGATCTGCTCACATTATGTGAACAGAGTCTTTGTATGGTGAAAACTTAGTCGACGCTGTGTCTGACAAAATGGGATAAGAGCATTAGAAATAGCCGTAATTTAAAGAAATTTTATTATTATCTCTTATCATATGTTATTTAAGAAAAAGTTAAAAATATTTTTCGGTGCTGAAAGTCTAATTAACCTTTATTACCGTCCGATTGTTTCAGGGTACAACGACACCGGTTGTATCTCCGCCGCTACCTAAGGATTCATTTGCACGTTCTCACGGTAAGTGTTTTTGTCGTTTTTTAAATTATATTATGGCATTAAAGTCAAAGTTTAATTACAAATAATTTTCATTTCTTATGAAAAAATATATTGTTAAAAAATTATATATATCTTAATGTTATGAAAGCACGCGGTCGCAACACACGTTATGTGGTTTACGCCATATCTACATTACTTGTCTCATAGAAAAACAGCTTAACTATGTCTGGAAAATTCTTAATTTCATGATTAATTCGAATGCTCGTTGTAAGCTTATATCTTAAAATCAAAAGGTCTCTTAATATTTAGTAAGACTGTTTTGAGATCGTTGGCACTAATATAGTCGAAATCTATCTTATTATTTTACAATCGATTATTGTAATTTTTATTATACTGTATATAGGTTGAAAAACAGTTTCATTAAATTTTGCATTATTTTTTTAAGTGTAAATTAAAATGCAGTAATTTTTTATCGAATATTTCTCTTCTTCTTTGATGATATTTAGAGATATTTTTAAAGTAGCAAATTCATGATTACTTTTATAATTAACATCCTCATATAGTTTTATGTTGCAAACGTATTTCGCCAAAAAGTATAAGCAAGGTAAGTGGAAATTTGCATATTTTTTTTAACAAATCCTTTATGGGATTGTTTCCAGCTTTTATTTATTTATGGCATCTGTGCAGAATTGGAAGTTCTCAATCACATAATTTTTATTATGTATAATTATTTAAAAATATCAGTAAATTTCTTCAAATGCGAGTTATATTCTGCTTCATTCCAATTCTTTTACATTTGTAAGTTATAAAGATTTCTTATAATGTAGAATAGATATCTTTTATATTTACCATGATTCCTGCCCAGGAATTTTCAGATTCTATTTCATGCATTCATTGACTTATCTCATAGATAATTGGCTTATCTTCAGTGTGATTTTGAACAGTTCAAAAAAGTTGGGAAATCCAGTTTGTTTAAAACTTAAGTCTTTTGCTTTTTAACTAAAACATTATTGCAATTATCATTTTAAAGCTAGGGTTTCAGCTTAACAGATTATCTAATTTTATTATTTAAACTTTCATTTCTGAATTTTTGCTTTTTTTTCCTCTCCTGAAAAGCTTGTTTATATTTGATAAATATGTATAGAATCCAACATTAACTTTGCAATTGTATAGCAGTATTAATGTATCTGTAGTCATTTAAATTAATAATATCAAAATTTTTTAAAAAGCAACTTTTTTGATGTATGTATCTTAGAAATGTTTTACTTTGAATTATTATGCAATAATCTTATCAGATATGCATTGAATAAAATAATTTCTGAGATTTAGCAAATTTTAATTTGTATTTTTGTATCATATCAAATTTGATTCCTTGACTTGTACCTCTAAAATCTTCTAGATAAATTTCTTCTAATACATTTGTTATAGTAATATGTTGGATTTTTGCATTTTAGATAAAATTGTTAATAATTGGTTTAATTTATTTTTATAAATAAATTTCTAATTTAAATAATTTGTTTGCATTTCATTTAAGATAAATCATTTTTGAATTTAGAAGGGAGAAAAAAATCAAATATTAAAAAATGAAATAGTTTACATAACTAATTAAGTTGTGAATTAAAATAAAAATGATTATTATTTTTGTTCTAGAGTTCATACTATCTAAAGTAGTTTTATATCTATGAGTTATACATAAAAGTAGCTGTATAATTAAATCGTAACTTACCATAAATTTCATTGGGTAATTTATTAAAAATTACATAAATAGAACTGCTTTAGTATTAGGTATAATGGGTATTTGGCATGAAATTTGTGCAATCCATTAACTTGCTGCAGTTAAAAATCATAAAATGATAATGTGGAATTATTAGTTGAATGAGTGACTGAACTGAAAAAGATTTATGTCAGCTATACAGTTTTTTGTTCTTTTTAGATTTCATTTTTAATCTATCAGTTCAATAAGTAGTAGTTATTCCTTTAATCTTGGAACCTTTCTTTACTTTGTTTTAAAAACAACTTCTGTTCAACAGATACGATTTTTAAACATTTTATTACATTTAAGTTACGTAGTTAACACTAGTGCTTTAATGCAAATATTTATAAACATAATTAATTTATTTTTGAATAGTTTGTGAAATAAAAATTTTAAATCATGTAATTCATCAAGATTTATGAATATATTTATTGTTGTATTATGAATTCCATTGAGGTGCCAATGATTTCAATCTAATATAACTTTTATCTCTGAGAAAGGAGCTGTTAATGTGGATAAATAATTATCTTCTTTAATTGTAATTAAAACCATTGAATGATGAAAAAAAAATTGCAATTGATTTTACAAAGGATTTAATACTATATTTCCTAGAAAATATTTCTTGGATTTGTATCAATTTTTTTTAAGGACACATTTGCATTTTTTTTTAGAGGATACTCACTTTCTTACAGTTGTTTCTTACAGTCTTTTACAATCCAAAGAATATAAATGCCCGAAACACATATCTTGTCGTTCTCAGTAATGATTAGTTATAGTGCTCTTTTTCCGAGGATCCAACATCCAATTACAATAACAAGTGAACTTACTTATGCAGTAAAGTGAATATAATCTCCTTTCTGTTTAGTTTTCATTAGAGTTTTACAATTTTATCTATAGAACCTGTGTACCAGCTTTGATATTTAGAGAAGTCAGTGCGATCAATAAAAGATTTAAATGCAAGTACATGCTTAATCATTTCGGAATTTTCTAGCTTGTCCATTGTTCTTAATTTAATTCATTGCTTATATCATTGTAGAAAGCTGTCAGATGTCAATGTTTTGAATTCTTCTAGCTATATAACTAACTTTAGTGGTATTGCTGGGTGTATGTATGCTTGAGAATTTAAGTCCTGTAAATAAATAAACGTTTTTTTGTTTTTACCAGCTGCCCATTTGCAAGTAATGCTTTCTAGAATTGAGATAACAAAATGATTCCAGAAGCACCTGAATTTATATTGATTGTTTAGTATTAAATTTGATATGTTTGGATGATAATCTTAAAGGAATATTTTGAGATTGAGCTTATATTTAGAATATCCTTTAAAAAAATGACTGAAAATTTAATTTTTGATTACATTTTATTTTCAGGAAAGTACTATAATAATTATGATACAGTAGTTATGTTTGTAGCTGAATATGAAAAGGGAGGGGAGGGATGGAGCTTGCTGATGGGAAGTATAAAACTCTGAACTAAATACAATTTTGCCTCATCCAACTTATTTGTATATGATGATTTTTTTTTTAATTTCAGAGGATGCTTTCAATAAATTTAATATGAAAATTTTACTTAAGACTTGCAATTTTATTTTTGTTTAAAAAAAAAAACTATAAATTTTTTATTTTGAATCATAAAGTTTTGATTTTTTTAAAAATTATTTTTTACTGGAAATTTTTTAAAATTGTTTTTTTTTTTTTTTTTTTTTTTTACCAAGAAGTGTCATCAAACTATCAAGTGTGTAGATCAGTGAAGTTATTAATATAATTAAGATCTGACATGCTCTTCTGTACATTATTATGAACTACGGGCCAACATATGCTAATTGTAGTGCTGCATCTTATTCATCATCATATATCTATATTGTCTACTTATATATATATTATTTTGCATGGTTAAAATTTGAATTGAAACAAAGTTACCATGCGGAAATTAAATAAATATTTTATGTTCATCTACTGAAGTGCTTTAGAAATATGGCACTAAAGTGTTTGACTAATTTTGAAGTTGCAAGTAAAAATATATGCTTAGACTGTCTCGTATTTCAGTGTTATGGTAGAGAAAGGTCATTTTTAGTTGCATTGTGGCATACGAGATTCCATTAATTGTTTTTGATGAATATTTGAAAACTTTAATTGGGTTTAAATAACTTCATTTTTTGTGAGAAATAGATACTAGATACGTCCTCATGCAGTCTTCAATTCTTCTTTTAATCTCATTAAATTGGTTTTTTTATACGCAAAAATGTTTATTATAGAAGTTTTAAATAGTTAATTTACATATCCTTTTAAACATTTCATTTTTTTATTCTACCAACTTTGTTTAGGATTTTCTTTAGTATGGACTTAAAATTATATGTATATAAATAGCTAATATGCAGATGAGTGAATTCATCTACTCCATGAAGTTTTAAATAAAAGGATAAATATGGCCCTTAAAGCAATTTTTTTCTTTCTTCGAAATGTTATTATTTAATTGAAAATGAAGTAAAATTATGACTTTTTTTTCCCACCTTAACTTCTGATAATAGTGCAACACAAAAATTTATTATCTTAAAATTCAATTATATATATATATATATATATATATATATATATATCCATTAATACCAATTAAATAGCCATGAAAATTTTTCCTCAATTTTTGGCAGATTTCAATTTTTTTTTTTTTTTGCTTTATTTTCAATAATTGATTGCATTGTTGACCTGAAATTCAAATAGTTTTCATTGTTTTATTAAATGCTTAAGTGCATGATTTTCTTTCTGTTATGGAAAATTAAAGATGAAGAATTCTGTTTAATATATGTATGTTTGCAAGATGATTGAAAGATGGAACTTACGGAACTGCAAAAGTTAGAAGCAGATGAGCCAACTATTTTTCTAACAGTCTGATATCATTTAACTCTTAAAAATAGTTTGTTAATGAAATCATGGAATTATCTTTATGTGTTAAGTTCTGATAGCTGAAAATAGCTAATATGTCATTATTTCTTATGATTCAGATTAATGCATTAAATGCCTGAGTATTAAAGTTTTTTTTTCCATTGAACTTGATGTATAAGGTCTTATGAAGAAAGCAGCATTGAGATCTGTTCTGTCAGATTTTGCTTGGGACATTTTTTTATGTGTGCTGAAATTTTGCCCTTCTGTACAATAGAAAATCATTTCTAATAATTGCTGAAGTTCAGAAGGTTATTTTTTCTACATTCTAAAGGGTTGTTTCAAGAAGATTCGGATGCTTGATAGTTGATTATCAATAAGTTAAGTTTATAGCTCGAGACCAGTCATTATCATCAAATTGAAGCCATCCTAGAATACAACCAAATATCAATTGGTTTATGTACTGAAGTTTGTCATTCTTTTGGTCAGGTTATCAATAAGACTTGCACAACAATAGCTAGTATAAAGACCATTTATAATTAAATTCTATGTTTGTATTTGTTAATTTGTATTTTCTGATGCTTAAATTTAATTTTTTAAGTGATGATCATTTAAAATTTATATAAATTTTTTTGGTTATCCTATATGTACAATAATTTATATAAAATATTCATATGGCATGTTTTAATACAGAAATTTAATTGAAAGCTGTATTTGTATAAAATTTGATTTTTACTTAAAACATTTTCTGTACTTTATGCATTATTTCTTTATATAAAAATACCTTTATAAGTGCTGTCCGACACTTTTTATGTCAAATTTGTGGTCTTTAAATATTTTAAGAGGCATGAATGCAATAGCAATTTAAGTTTCTTTTTCTTTGCTACTTTTAAAATCGAAGCCAAATGTACAAGCTATAAAAATGTTTTCCTTATTGTCATTTGATTTTAAGTTATTAAGTCGTCCAATATTTATTTTGCTTAATTTAATATTCTTCTGTAAAAGATTTGTATTTTATTTTAAAAAGATGTTACTAAGTATATTTGGCTTAAAATTGGTTCCTTCTCTCCCCCCCCCCTTTTTTTTTTTTTTTTTTTTTTTTCATGATCCTATCCTGACTAAAGAATCTTTTTGATTGAGAAGAAAGTTTTCAAATACATAAGATGATGAAATAAAAAATAATGAAAATTATTAAATAATGAATAATTGTGAATAAAATATTGATAAAAAGTAAGTTATTTGATACATATTGATGAAATATTTAAAGATAGAATTAGTTTCTTAAAAATATTTGTGTACATCAGTTATAATTTTCTCTAATCTAAAAAAAAAAAAAAAAAAAAAAAAAACATGACTACCATGTGTATGTATTTGTTTTTTTTCATTTCCCATTGTAAATAAATCATGAAAAATCTAGTAATTATTTTTATGTGATTGCTGCCATACAATTATTTCATATTTGGTAATAAAATGTTTTGGAATAAATTAGTTTCCTTTTTAATGCCATTTTTATCTGTTTTACAGGGGAAACTTTAAAAATGATGAATCCAACTCCTAATGGTTACAGCAGTCATGCACCAAAAGTGGAAGGCCAAGACATTGTCAAAAAGCACCATGACTCCTCAAAAAATTCTGAGCACAAACATAAACACAGTTCTGATCATGTGAAGAAAAAAGATGGAGAAGAAGTAAAGAAAAAAGATAAAGATAAGTCTCACCATAAATCCAAAGACTCTTCTAGCTCCAAAGACCCTTCTAAAAAGGAAAGCTCCAAGGAGCATAAAGAAAAGAAACATAAGGAACACAAAGAAAGTTCCAAGTCCAAAGAAGGAGGTGAGAATAGGCACTCTGAGTCCTCAAAGCATAATTCAAGTGAGGAAAAATCTAAACATTTGGACATAAAGAAAGAGACAAATAGTGTACATGAGAAGCCAAAAAGTGATAATTTTAAAGAAAATGAGAAAATAAAAGATAAAGAATCCAAGCACAAGGAATCAAAGGATAAGCATAAGGATAAACATAAGGATAAAGAATCCAAACCACATAAAGATAAGTCAAAAGAAAAAACAAAAGATGGGGAAAAGCATAAAGAAAAACACAAGGATAAGCATAAGGACAAGGACAAACAAAAACACAAGGAGCATAAAGAGAAAAAAGAAAAAATTAAAATAGAAGTGGACTCTGATAGCATGAAGAGCCCTCCACCACCTGCTCCAGAACCACCAAAAATTAAGGATGAGCCTTTCAGTGATGAAGATGCACCTTTAGTAAGTTTATAATAAATATGTTCTATTTTCTTTTTCTTACCTTAATTTTACCAATGTGTAGGAGGAGGGGTTGTCTTGGAAAGCATGTAGACTCGCTCATCAATCTTCAATCTTTTACTTCAGCAGTATGTTAATTGTTAGTAGCATGACTAATGATTTGTGTCTAAAGCTAACTAAATTTTCAAGTTTTTCCCCCATACATATATAAGTACCACTTTAAAAAATGCAAAGTGACTGGTTGTAATCAATTGAAAAAATAAAAATAAAAGCTAAATCACCAATATAAATTGTCCTAATGAATCATTGGTCATTTACTCTTCATCCATCAACTGTCATTTATTTGTAAATAATAGGGTGGGAGTATCTTGGCATAGAGGTGTGCAAATTGCTTGTTTATGTTGCTTCTAGAGTTATAACCAGTGATTTCTTATATGGCTTATGTTAGTACTGCCATCTGTCATATTAAAAATATAGGATAAAAGTGTAGTTTAGTGTACCCCTTGTTGCGGCAAGGATGCCAAGTCACTAATAAAGATGGCGGACAAAATAAACAAACCCTTCTGCAAAACAGTTATGGTTACCACTTTCTACATTAAAATTATGATCTTTACTGGTAAGTATTGTTTTATCTCATTTTTTTTTAAACATTTGAGATTACTTTTGCTGATTATCTTAACAATTTTTTCAAACCGGCCATGCTGGTCTGTTGTGTAGAGAGTGAAATTTAGATCGGCATCTGAAAAGAGCACTGGGCAAAATTTTTTAACTTGAAAAAAACATTTTATGACTTCACTAGCAGCAGGATCCTAGTATCTTCGGTAGCTCATTGAACATAATGACTGTATGATTAACAGGAACAGTACATAATTGAAAGAACAAAGAAAGCAATCAATCAAATAATTCTCCATAGAGAATTTTCAAGAAGCATCCTTTTCCCAACTTCATCAACTTGTAGAATATATATATATTCCATTCTGCAGGTTCAAAATATTTTCTGCCATCCCATTCGCCACACATCTGTTCTTGAACAATTAGTAATATAACAAATTATCAAGGAAACCATCAGATCAGAAAAAGAATTACGAAAAGTGCAAGGAATTCCACTGTGTCCATTCCATCTTCCTCCTTTTCAAATGCAAGCATTTTAAGTGTATTCTGTAATAGTTTTTTTAATAATTGTGTTTAAGCAGGGGGGGGGGAGAAGAAAAAAAAAAGAGAAACCTTTGTTTAATGCAGAAGTGTTTCAATGTATAGGGCCAATTTTTCATTTCATATCTGATAAGTAAATAAGGTTAGTTATTATATGACTTTTGTAAATGCTTAAAATATCCAATTTCTATGATTTTAAAAGTTCTCTAAAGAATTAATTGCTTCGTGAATAGAGTGCTGAATTACCTTTAAACCATTCTGATTATCTGATTTAATGAATATTAAAAAAAGAATGTTTCCATAGTTTAATTTCTTAGGTAGGCTGCAAAATTTATATAGTAGAACATATTGTCTGTATACCAGTGTTATCAGTCGTAAGTTTTTTTTACTTTCTCAGCAATTATATTGGATAAAATATATTCTAGAAAATTTTAGTAAAATGCTTGACATTTTAAATAAATAAATAATAATATTTAAAGATTTATTTCTGATATTTAAGAAACTAAGATAAATGGCTTACAAATGAAATTTTCGTATAAATTTCATGCTTCTACCCATTTGTGCGATTCACAGATTTTCCTTTTAAAAATAAATAGTGCACTATTGTAATATTTGAAATAAAATTTGTCATGATTATTTAAAAGCCAAAAAACAGAAAGAAGCCTAAATAGCAGCAGCATATTTCATTTGGTATCTAATATAATTTTCATGCTAATTTGAAAAGACCTTGAAGTCCCAGCTGTATCTGAAAGTATGAATTTCCTTGTCATGCTGGGAGAAAAAAAAAAAAAAATCAAATAGATATTTTTCATATGCTTGTGACAAATTAATGCCTGAAGGAAAGGGGAAAAAAGATCTTATTCTAAAAATATTTTTATTTTCTAAAAATTTTGAATTAAAAAAAATTATAGAATTTTACAATTTTTTCTTCAAGGCACAACAAATTCCAGTGAAAATTAAATCAATCAAGAGGGAGCATGAAAGTGAAGAGGAAGAAGAAGCCCCTAAACCCAAAGAAAAAAAAATCAAAGAAGAAAAAAAGAAAGCTCAGAAAAAGAGAAAAACTTACAGTGATGAAGAAGAAGATGATGATTATGAGACTAAAAAGGTAAGTTTACTAAAGTCCTTTGCTTAATTTTTCATTAGAAGCAATACAGATACTGTATCCATAACAATTTTACCTTTACTGAAATATGAATCGATGCAATTTGTATCTCCTAGTGGTTTGAAAAGGTTTTTGTTAAAATTTCTCTAATAGCTGTTTTGAATTTTAGATTATAAGCTGGCCTCTGTTTTAATAAATTTATATATTAAACAGAAAATTGATTGATTGATTGAAATATGATTCTTCTTTCTTTAATAGGTATTTTTTTTTATATCTGTCTTGTTGCCATTTCAAAAGAACAAAACAACAAATTATTATTTTTGATGAAAGCTGTGAACAGCCAGTAAAATTTAAATTTTCAAATAAAACTTGTTTTTGTTTTTATTTTAAGGTAACAATAGGTATAAATTTCAGCAGCAGTTTTACATCCAAATTTATAATTTAAAACAATAATAAAGCAGAGAAATAAAAGGGATTTAAGATTGAAAATAACATTTTTAATTTCATTTGTCTCTATTACTGAAATGTAAAAAAAAAAAAAAAAAAAAAATCAATATGCCTTGTAAATCAAGACTTTTGAGACAAAAAGTAAGTTTTTTCAGTTAGAATTAAATCATTTCATTATAACATTGTAAAGTAATATTTTGTTATTTTTGTAAAAAAGGGTAATTAACATTTTATCAGTTTCAAATTTTTACAAAAAAATAAATACAGCTTTGAATTTCTAAATTTTTCCTTAACGATTTTATTTTAGCAGTCATAAGTAAAACAGCTACTTGAGAATATTTTTTTTGTGTGTGTCTTTATTTTGCTGTCTAATTATTTATGTTTATATATTAAGTTTAATATAATGTTTTATGCTATTTCATTCTAGCCTGTAAAAAAGGTTAAGAAGGAAAAGGCACAACAAAAGATCAAACAAGAGGCAGAGACTGCTAGCCCTAGAAAGAAAGCCAAGAAAGAAGAGGAACAAGAAGTTTGGAAATGGTATGAAAATGGTCTTGATCTGTTATAGAAATGTATTTACTTTTTGACATCTTTAAGAGCAACCTTTATCTTGAAATGAAAATCTCTCTTCATGGAATTCTGTGAGTAGGTGGCATAGTGCAAGCTTTAAGGCTATAAAATCATGGATTGGTGAGCAAATTCTGTGAAAAATATGCACATGCTAGATTAATTTGGTAAATTTATTGGGTTCATTTATTTTCCCACATGTGATGTGTAAGAATTGAAGGCAGTGATATACCATCACAGATATTATCTTCTTCATACGGTTGGTTATAGTTGATATGAAATGAGCCCCCAAATGGCTGATGGTAATCATAAAATTGCATTTAAGTTATCAAATTTTCTTTTTTCTTAATAGTGGATTGAATTTTTGAAAATAATTAGCTAATTTTCAAAGAACTCTTTGGCATGTGTGGTTCAAGTGTAACTCAAAATTAATTAGCTCAATATTACAATTATAAATGCTTGTTATTTTATTAATAGTAAGAGAAAAAGCAATGACTGGCAGGGATTGTTTTTATGGGAGGAATGGCGAGAACATGAATTTGTATAGAAGCAGTAAAATTGTATCTAATAGCTGATTGATTCATTTCTCTCTCTTTACCAACTGTATCTGCCTAACTTTGTATACTTTATTACAAACTTGAAAGGGGGTGGTAGCAGAAGTCCTTTTAGTAATTTTGTTTTTAGTATTTAATTATATATTTTTATTACAACTATATTTCCTTTATTTTATTGATTATAGAGGAAAGCATTTTAAAGCTGATATTGAATTTTTCAACTCATATGCTGAGGTAATATTTTATTTATATTCTTCAGGTGGGAAGAAGAAAAATTAGAAGATGGTATCAAATGGAGAACACTGGAGCACAATGGCCCTGTCTTTGCTCCACCTTATGAGCGTGTGCCTGATAATGTTAAATTTTACTATGATGGTATATAATAATTTAGATTTTTTTAAATAAATTTAATTTTTCACTTCTGTTTTAACTGATGTGTAAAAATAAATTAAATTTTAAATTTATCTATTGCATGCTTTATGATGCATTGAGAAATTACTTCTATAGTTGTAAAACTTATCTGCTTGAAATATGTTTTGTTTCTCTGTAAATTGTATTTTAAGATTTTTCTTGAGAATAAAACTGAAAGTAAATGATATGTATGCAGAATTTCTTTTGCAAATCCTCTTATCCATTAATTCCAAGCTTTCCATTAATGAGGATTTTCAATTATATATAATCATTTAAGTGGATGCACAGTCTGGTAGAATTTGTTAATCATATGACAACAGCATGTACATTCAGATTTGTTTAAATATGAAAATAAAGACTTTTTTTAGAGTTGGTTGATATGAAAAAATGAATTTGAGTCCAGTAGCTTTGATGAAAAATGGAATTTTAAAAAAATAGAGATTTGGAGTATTTTAGTAAACAGACTGGAATTTCTAAACTACATGAACATCAAGAATTAATTCCACCCTTTAAAAGTGTAAAATTAATTTCCCCAAAAGTAATAGGATTAAAAAATAGTGGCATTTTTCATAATGAGATGTAGTTCATCAAAGTTGGTTGATGCCATGGAATAAATTTTGTTAATATTTACCATCTTCAGCAATTATTTCAGTGGTATTTGCATATTATATTGATCAATTTTGATGAAATGTATTTTATTGAAACAGGGCAAAAGAAGTAAATTTTGATTTTTAAACATCTGAAAATACATATCTTTTGCTATCAAATATATGCTCTCTCTAATACCAATGAATTTTAATTTAAAAAATTGGTCATTTAATTTTTACTAATTAATGAAAAATTATTAGCAGTTTGTGTAATGTAAATAACATAACTTTGCTTTTAGTAATGAGTGTATATATAATTTCTTATTAGCAGACATACTATAAGATATCTGAGATCACCATATGATTCTGGGGGAGTGGGTTGGTGTGCAGAGTGAGCAAGTGTGTATGTGGGGATAACCTTTTAATATTCTTTTAAAACTATCTATTATATCCAGAAACTTTAGAAGAGTTTGATTCTAAAAGTTGTGTGCTGATAAAAGCTTAAAATACAAGAAAAACTGAATTTGAAAATTAATTAACAAATTTTTAAATTTCCAAAATGCAATGAAAATTTATAAATGGATCGTGAATTAGAACTCAAATATTGTGTAAAAATAAATTTTATAATAGATTTTATAATTATATAAGTAATGTCCATTACTTATATTTTTAACAGTATTCAAATGTTTCTGAGGAGATGATTGTAATTGTATTGTGATACATGGTTGTTTTCTTTCATAGGAAAAGTAATGAAGCTGAGTGAAGGAGCGGAAGAAGTAGCTGGATTTTATGGTAGAATGCTTGATCATGAATATACCTCCAAAGATGTCTTCAATCACAACTTCTTCAAAGATTGGAGGAAGGTATGTGCAAATACATATTGTACTTTTTATTTTCTTTGAAAATAAAGCATTTAAATAAAGGATTTCATAGAACTCTAATTTTTATTAGTTTTTGCTCTATTAGTTTTTTTTTTGTCCACTTGTATGTTCTAATAGTAAAGATAAACTTATTTTTACTTTGTTTTGTAGCTTTTATTGATAAAGCTGTTAGTGGAAATTGTTTTTAAAAAGTTTTTATCTTGTAGGTTATGACCCCTCAAGAGAGAGAAATAATTACAGATCTCAAGAAGTGCAATTTCAAGGATTTTGATTTGTATTATAAGCAAAAGTCTGAGGAAAGAAAAGCCATGACAAAAGAAGAAAAACTGGTAAAGTTTATTGCAGTTTTTTTTTTTAATAAAATTCATATATTTTTTAAAGTGTACTTAATTTTTTTAAATTAAAGAAGGAAAAAAATTTTTTTTTACTACAATGCTTATTTTATATAAAATCTTCCAGAAAATAAAAAAAGAAAACGAAGCTCTCACTGAGAAATATGGTTTTTGTATAATTGATGGCCACAAGCAAAAGATTGGGAACTTCAAAATTGAACCTCCAGGTCTTTTCAGAGGACGTGGTGAGCATCCTAAGATGGGAATGCTTAAAAGACGAATTGAAGCTGAAGACATTTTGATTAACATTGGAAAGTATGTATGTTGTTCATGTATAGTGATGTTTGAAGCACTGTTTATCTCAGCATAATTTGACTGGATTTTAATAAACCTTCTCACTATGAAAAGCATCTGTAACTACTAAATTTTGACTACCTTTAGGAGTCAAAGTGTTAAGAAGGGTTTTAACCCTTTTTCAGACAGTTTAGTTTTTAAAAAATATTGTTATTTTATCAAAAGAGTGAATTTTCAATTCTTTTTTACTTTATTTTGTAGCAATTTTTTTTTCATTGTAAAAATATGAATTTATTTTCCTCCGGGCCACAAGTTGGTCTGAAATACTGTTCAGTTTTTGATATATTTTTATTTTGATAATCGTAATGAATTAAATTTAACAAAAACGATAAAAATAAAATTCAAAATATTATAGTATTACTAAATTCAGTGTTGCATATACTTGATTTGTTTTGCATTTTCACTTAATGGAAAAAAAATTTTAATCGAAATTTTTCTCTTAGAGGTCTATAATTATAAGCCTTTGCAGGTAAAATATACTTGCCAAGGCAGATTACTTATTTTTTTTTTAAGTTTAAAAATAATTTTTTTTTTTTTAGGGAAGCTAAGGTACCTGAACCTCCTCCAGGCCACAAGTGGAAAGAAGTTCGTCATGACAATACAGTATCTTGGTTGGCAAGTTGGTCAGAGAATATCTTAGGTTCTACCAAATACATCATGTTAAATCCCAGTTCCAAGCTTAAGGTTAGTAGCAAAAATTTTCAGATTTAAATCTATTTTCTTGAATAGCTGTATTTCTAATGACAACTTAGTATGAGAAGCCAAATGGGTTATATATAAACATCAGTTTTGGCACTTAACATTTACTGACGATGACCATATTTTTGATAGCTATACTTGAAAGATTTATTCATTAATTGGCCATTTTGTCTTTTTTTTTTCTTAAATTTTACAAATCTGTTTTTTATTTATTTATTTTATTATTATTTGTAGGGTGAAAAGGATTGGCAGAAATATGAGACTGCTCGTAAACTGAAAGCGCATGTTGTTCGTATAAGAAATGAATACACTCAAGACTTCAAATCAAAAGAAATGAGAATGCGACAAAGAGCTGTAGCTCTGTATTTTATTGATAAAGTAAGTTGTAAATTTAGGCATTGAATTTGCTATAAAGGCCTATTCATATGTTCTCCAATGAAGTTTCTACTGTAGGTTATAATTGTTTTTGCTTGCTAAGATTAATGTTTTGTCTGTAATTAATGCATTTTTTTTAGGGAGTGCTAGTTTTGTTTGTAAATGTTAATATTCTTCATTATTCATGCTTTTTTGATTTTGTAATTTAATTATTTTATTCTTTGAAACATCTTTTGTGTTTTTATTTTGACATTAGTAATTTTGTGTGAAATGCTTTAAGCAAATATTTTACTTTTTATGACGGCATCTGTTTTGAAGTTCACCAAAAGAGTCTTGTCACATTCATCTGTTTGCTGCTAAACAATTTGAAAGGTATTTTAATTTAGTTTTTACTTGAATCCAAATAAAATTCACAAATCAAATTTTCTATTTCAGCTTGCTTTGAGAGCAGGTAATGAAAAAGACGAGGACACTGCAGATACTGTAGGCTGTTGCTCTTTAAGAGTGGAACACATCACACTAGATGAAGAGAAGGATGGCCAAGAATATGTTGTCAGTTTTGACTTCCTTGGTAAAGATTCCATCCGATATGTCAACTCCGTGCCTGTAGAGAAGCGAGTTTTCAAGAATCTCAAGCTCTTCATGGAAAACAAGCAACCTGGAGATGATCTGTTTGATCGTCTCAATGTGAGTTTTTTTTTTTTTTCCTTCTCATTTTTCTTATCAATAATGTTTATATTATTCCTGTATATTCCTTATCTGAAATTTGAAAAGGGAAGAAGTGCTTTCTAGCTACCGATTTGTAAAAATTGAAAACAACTTGCAAATAATAATATCTAATTGTTTTTCTACATTTCTGTGAAATATATATTGTTTTCTTAAAGTAAAATCCTTTCATTAATTTATTAAATGGTTTTTTTCCTCTGATTTCCAAAGTTCTAAAGATGAATTCATTTAAACCTTTGCTGACAAATTTTGTATAGTTTTATTTAGGTTTTGAATGACTTTATAATGCTTATTTTTAATACATTTTTCATCTTCTTGCAGACTTCCATTTTAAATAAATATTTGAATGATCTCATGGAAGGTCTTACAGCTAAGGTCTTCCGTACATACAATGCTTCTAATACTTTGCAGGAACAGTTAGATCTTCTTACGAAAGGTAAAATAGGAATTTTTTGAGGTTTTGGCATTTTTTAAATAATTTTATGTTGATGTTCTGAAGTAAAATTTAACTGTAATTCTTAATAATTGGTGATGTTATACACATACAACTTTTCAAAAAAATTAAAAGATCTGATTTTTAATTAAATAAAATATTGATTACATTTTTATTTAACCTAATTTGGAAATTGTCTATTTTCATTATTTTGTTATTTTAATCTGGTTTTCTCATGTTGAGAATCAGTTAACTTTAAAATTGTTTAAATTTTTAAAACTGTAAGTGGTATTTGTTTATTTCAGTAATTTTTTCTTATTTTCAGAGGACATGTCGATTCCGGAGAAAATTTTAGCTTACAATCGAGCTAATAGAGCGGTTGCCATTCTATGTAACCATCAAAGGGCAGTTCCTAAAGGTTTCTCTAAAAGTATGGAGAATCTGAAAGCAAAGGCAAGTCAGTTCTTTATATATGTCATTTTGAAAGTGTATACCCTTTCTGCTAGATATTGACATATGGATTTCTTTCTTCTCATATAGATTGATGACAAAAATGCACAAATAAAAGAAATGAAAAAGGAAGTCAAAGCTGCCAAAAACAGCGGTAGCAAGCAGTGAGTTCTTCTTTCCCGCTCTTTCCTTATTTAATGCTTTTAATTTTACAAAACTAAGCAAAAGTTTTTTTGAATTATTTTCACTATATGCTTAAAATTATATTTGCTGCTTTGTTGAAATTTAAAAAATCTGAGATTTATTGTTCAAATATAATATTGTTTTTTAATGACAGAAGTTAAATATCTTTTGTATTTTTAAATTATTTAAAATTTAAATAATTTTTGAAAAATTGCTTTAAATTTTCAGGTTTTTAATCTGAAAAATGTAATGTAACATTCATTTCCACATTTTGATTTTTATAAAACTTGTAATTATTGCATGCGAAATTTTCCAAATGCATTTTTAATCTAAGTTATCAAAATAAAGTCCCCCCCCCCCCGAATTTTATATTGCTGTATTCGGGGATCTAGAAAACTTATTTGTTGTTTTTTGTGTCTTGAAAAATAGACAAAATTGTATGTCCATTATTTTTGGAGATAGAAGACTTAAGTTCATTATTTAAATAATTCACCAATGGGAAAACTAACAATTAGAAGGTAAACAGAACTACCACTGAACTGCTGGGGAATCTTCAACTATTAGAGATACTTATGCTATTCCTTGTACCTTCACATATTTAAAAAAAATGTGGAACTTAAATGATTTTTAAATATGTGGAAAATTATTGCTCTTATAACTTTTGGAAGAAGACTTCAAACTTGATTTATAAAAGTGTTCCTGGGCAGCAAGATTGCCAACTTAATGCTCTTACTGAATTTCATTTTACACTACACTATGTATTAAAGTTGTCTTAATTAAATGTTTGGATGGACATAATGTATAAAATCTAATATATGACAAGGCATTCAATCAATCTTTGCAAACCAAGTAAGTGAATTTACAAATACAGTTTTAGAATAAGAAAGAAAACAAGGATGTTGAAATCATATGTATAGCTTCAACTTTTATGGTACAGTACTTTACTAGAATTTTAAAACTATGGAAAAATTGGTCTAGTTTGTTATGCATTTCTAATATTTGATTGATGGTTCATCTGTAGCTTGATAGTTATAAAATGATGAAATGGAAAATGTATTTTCAACATTGTTAATATATGTGGTTAGCTGTAGCTTATATGCTATTCAGCAGTCATATTTAGACTCAACGAAATTATCCACGTAGGATATATTGAATTTTTTTTTATCTAGTCTGTATTATTCAAAGATTTTCCAGTGAAAAGGGAAGACAAAATTTCTCATTAAATATGCAAGTTCTCAAAATTTTTGCAGAACCAGGAATCTAAAAAATGCACCTATTGTTAAACAAGCAGTCATATTGTAAGATGACTTGACGTTTTTTATATGTTAGGAATGCCAAGAAGTATTAAGTTTTCTACACCAAAATCTAAATCATATAAGTTTGTTGCAAAAGTGTAGCGAAAACCCAACTCTATTGAGATCCCACCCATCCCTCTTATGGACCAAAACCTTCCAATCACTTTCAAATTTTTACAAGAGAGATTTTCTGTTTGTGCTATTTTGGTTCTGAGTTTTAAGAGATGATCACTGGCTATTTGAAAACTTTCTGTGCCGTGAAAAATGTTCTTTGAAGGCCTGTGAAAACAATTTTGATTTTATTATTTTTTATATTTAAGTTTTATTGCAGAAAATACTGATAGCTTAGGAATTTCTTTTAAATCTTCAATATTTTCATTAATTATCAAACCTTAATTCTGAGTAAAATGTGAATATCATATATAATCAATTCTAATATTTATTGTTAGATACACAATTTTTTTGTACTTTTCATTCATATATTTTCTTGTGATGTAGAGATTATGAGAAGAAAAGGAAACGATTGAATCAACTGGAAGATCAACTGAAGAAGCTGGAATTGCAAGCTACTGACAAGGAAGAAAATAAACAGATTGCTCTGGGAACATCTAAATTGAATTATCTTGATCCTAGGATCAGTGTTGCTTGGTAAGTTATCTTTATTTGAGAATTTTCAGTTAAAATTTGAATATTAAGCTGAATCAAGATTCATTCTTTAGAAAACACTGTTTATTAATTAACTGCTAATTAATGTAATAGTTTTTTAAATAATGTATTACTATTTTGAGCATCGTGCTTATTTTCTCCACTTGTTTTGAAGAGTACCTTGTATTATTTAAAAAACTTTTTATTTTTTGGAAGATCTATTATTTATGGCAACTGCATTTCTGACTCTTAGTGATTGAGTATTTTTGATGTTATGAAATCTGTCAATTGTTGACTTTTTAAATCTTATTGAACTATTTTGATAGAATTGCACCTTAAAATTTATGATTTTTAAAATCATCATTAAACAAAATTTCATTTGCCTATATTTCTTCTCTCTATATATATTTAGAGTAATTTTTATTTGTGAAATTTGAGTTTATTAAAATTATTGATGCTGATTTGCAGTTGTAAGTGAAGAATAATCAAGTGTGTAGAATGTTAATGATTATGGAATTTCAAATATTAATATAATCATTATTTTCAGGTGCAAAAAATGGGGTGTTCCCATTGAGAAAATCTACAACAAGACACAGAGAGACAAATTTAGGTGGGCCATTGAAATGGCTGGGCCTGACTATAAGTTTTGATGTGGACTATTCAGCCTCCATTGTCACCGTTGGAGGGGCTGACAACCTGTTAGCTTCTTTTTTTGACAACAAACAAAGTGTCTTGCCTTCATCAGTGTGGGAAAAAAATGTCTGATATATCGTATGTTTAGCAGTTCTCTAGACTATAGACAACACTGTTCTTCAGGCATCATTCCATGCTTGTGGCCTGTGGAAAAGTCTTTTGTATATTCCAAAGGACAGTTTGGACTCACTTTTGTGACAGAAAAACTGTGCTCTCCCCTCCAGGAAGACAATGTACCTATCTCATTATTCGATTGTGTTTAATTTTTATTAAATCACTGAACAGTACTGTTCTGGCACTGATATAATTATGACCCGAAATGAAAATTTATTTAAAAAATTGTTTTTATACAAATATTAAAAAAAAATATTATATGCAAGTTGACTTTTTAATTTATCAAAGATGTATGTTGATCATTTTATAAATTAATAATGCATGAATAACAATTTAACTGGACGAAATTTAATGTGCCTTTTACTCCAGTCTATTCTATAATTTTGTTACCAGATTGATCAGAGATAGGAAAGGAAAATTGTCGGATTCCGTTCACATTTTGTGCAATTGAAGAAGACATCATATCAGTTCAATGATTTTCATGGATTGTTGAAAATGCCTTTTCGTCTTTATTTTATGTTAGTGCTTATGTGATGTATCTGCTTGTATTTATTGATTTTTTTTTAATTATGGAAAAATTGTGGATTATTATTTTGTCTTTTGTTGAAAATTTCATATTTATCACTTTTGTTGAACATCATGAGTTTGGATAGAAGTATTGGAAGTAAAAAGGCAGCAGTGCCTCTTATTTATGTGTATTGATACATTTTCTTTTCATATTTATTTTCATCATATGCCAGCATATCCGTAGTAAAGGTTATATTTTATTTAGCATGTGTTTTTAGAATTTTGAAATGTGTATGAATTCCACTGATAAAAGCAAAGTATCACACCATTATTTTTAGATGTTGATACTTGGAACTGTTCTAAATTTGTCATAACAGTATCTGATGATTAATGTACCCAATTTCGTACAAACAGATTTAGAATCAATGAATTGCTTTGTGATAATCAATTTTCTTTACTTGATAATTTAAATTATAGATTTCACTGCGTACTTAACCAAAAACTACTTAGACCAGTGGAAAGTGCGATAACAAGTCAGAGAGAAATTGATACAGATGTGCGAGACTTATTTTTTTTGGAAAACAATTATACATCATGGTGGTAGAAGAAGGGATGACAGAAGAATTATCTTTAAGAAAGTTTATAAGGCTGAATTCTAATCTAATGAAATAAATCAATTATTTAAATATTTTTTAATAGGAATATTTAAGAATTCCAGTACTTTTTATTTTGTATTGGACTTTGGCCAGGAGAGATCATATGACATCTTTGAAACATTTCATGATGGGTTTTAAAATATATAGAACTTTCATTTTTAACGTTGAGTATGTGTCTTTGGTAAATTGAAAAGCCCTGTTTTAATCTATTTTTTAGGCACTTTATTAAATAAGATAATATTTTAATAGCAAAACAAGAACTTGCATGTTAAATATAGTTAAGAGGGTTTCAAATATCAAAAATAAGAGGGTTGGGGGCATTTTTGTTAATTAATTTTTAATTGTGGATCTCTTTGATAATAATATACATATAACTTTGACAATTACTCTAATTGTTTTTTTTGTCTTTGTTAATCCCTGAATTAGAATTGCAGCAAGTCTTGACATTAATTTATTAACATTATTTTTGTATCTTTTTTTTTTTTTTTTTTTTTTTTGTAGTTTGATGTAGAACTTTTAAAAACAATTTAGAAGTGTAATTCAATTTAATATAATGCAAGGTTTTATTTTTGTTCAGTCATAGCCAAATGAATTTATCCCAGTGATAATTATATAATTTCTTTTTAAAATCAACTTTGTTTTCTCAAAAATGTTAAGTTCTGATAAAACATTTGAATCAATTTCTTGCTTAATATAAATTCTTATAATAAAATTTTTGAAATGTATTTTCTTTTCAGCGTATGCCTTTAAATACATTTAGCATCAATGCAAAAAATGTCACAAATCAAATTTCAGTTATAATAAATCTTTAGCAAAGAGCTTTAAAACAGAAAATTGTACAATCATTAATGCATCAAAAAGTCTTTTGTTTTAATTAATCTTTAATAAACATCTCAAATTAATGTTTATTTTCTAAAAAAAAGTTCTATTTAAAAATATCGTTAGAAACAAAATTTATTCTTTGTTTTTATTTTGGAAAATGTTTTTCACTCCCAAATGCTGTTGAAAGCCATTAATGTGGAGCTTTCTCTCTTTTAGCGTAAAACATCTGTAAAAATACTCATTCTTCTGGTTTGGGGTTGCCTAGTGATAGTGTAAAAACTGTCATTGTAGACTTTTGATGAATTTCTCCCTCTTGTGTAAAAATATTGAAAAAGCGACTTACTGTGAACTGTTGTGCACTGTCTTGTAGAATTACAATTTGGCGACTTTTATGAAATGAATTCTATGACATGAATGATTGTGTTAGTAGCGTGCTGTAATAAGAATGTACACAATAAAATATCAAGACTTTTATAATAAGTGTCTTAATTTTTGTGTATTGTATATTTTGAAATTTATATCCCTTCCAAAGAATTATTTTTTAAAAAATAGGTGTAAAAAGGCATTGTACAAACTGCATTTGTAAAGATCTGAAAGAAATCAAAGATTATTCTGATCTAAATTTTTAAGATTTTCGCTATAATCCTTAGTACGAAAACCAATTAAATTGTTTTAAAAACTATGCTCCACATTTCATAAATTACTAAGTCATATAGATTGTCACAGAGTTGCCTTGTCACTGCAATAATCATGAAATGTGAAAATCTTTTGTAAAATAGTTAATTTTGACATTTTCCTTAAAAGCTAGAAAAATACAGGGAATTTTAGTTTTTACGTCTAAAGAAGGTCAATTTCTTTAAACACTGCAAGAATAAAAGATTTTTGCCATAGCTGTAAAAAAACTAAACATCGTTTGTAGTTGTTAAACTTTCCTTAACTCATTCCTTTTCTTCTGCATAGATCCATCCTTACCTCGAAGAGAATGTCGATGGACAATGCTAAAGATAGCAGTCGGCCACAAGAAATCCTGTCGATACTGCGACGTTCAGTGGTCGGCTGTACACAAGAAGATGTACGGACATAAAATTGAAAGTTGATGTTACTCTTAGAGCAATGTATAGAATATTTGAAAAGGGTCCAGTTAGACATGGACGATTTCCTAGAAGTGACAGGTTCTTCTGAATTTCCACTGAAGTTTTTTTTTTATCCGTTGGGTAGAAAAGGGCAATGTTTGCAAACATGCACTAAAAGTTTTTGACAACATAAAGAAATGCAGAGATTTCAGAAAAAGAAATTTGCCTAGGTCTAGGTCTGCCACGAGTGATAATATGATAAATGCTTGTCAGGATAAAATGATATGCTCAAGTTAGCTTCTCTTATATTATTATTTCTCAACCATTTTCTTAAAAAATCTAAACCAGCAGTGTTTTTTTCATGTGAAAATTTTTCATGCTTATGAAAAGAAGCAAAAACATTACACAGCTTATTTTTTATAGAGCTTGATGATACTAAAACTCCGAGACTGTGAAAAAAATATTGACATTGGAAATAGCAACTACAAGTTATTTGATTACTAGTTGAGTTACTAAAACTGAAAAAACAAGGGGGGGGATGGCTTTCCAGTAGTGTTTTTGTTTTTGAAGAATACTGTAAAAAAATAATTGAACGCATATCCAAAAATTTTTCTGTTTTAAAAGTTATATCTTGTTTAAATCCACATTTATTGAAGACCACTGCATTATTATGTGAAAAACGAGTGGTTGATTTGTTTCATCTTCTTTATTCAAAGCACAAATTTCCACGACATGTTCAGAATGCGCAAGGATCCAATTTGAGATTTTCCAGAAAAAACTAAAAAGTATAAAAAGAACAGCTTGCTTCATTTATGAACAAAATTCGTTTCGAAAATTTCTATTCGAAAGTCCAAAGAATTTCCTAATTTTTGGGAAGTTTGTGAAAATATTTCTCGTGTTGTCACGTGGCAGTGTGCTTGTGGAAAAAGGTTTTAGTATCAACCAGGATGTGCTTGCTGAAAATCTTAAAGAAGATTCTTCAATTAGTCCAAGAACTGTGTGTTATCATTAACTTTTATGAAAGTGTTTTAAATGTGCTGATTTCAAAAGATATGCTTCAGTGTGCTAAATGTACACGTGCAATGTATTATGAAGCTGAAAAAAGTTCGGGGAAAAGAAAAGGAGTTCAACAAACGCAAAGCAGCGTTGCAAATGAAAATGTTGAAAAGAGAAAAAAAAAAAAAAAATGCATGACTGGAAAATCTGCAGAAGGGGAAAAAAAGAAGAAGAAAGCTTTGTAATGCTTTTTGTGAAATAATCTTGGAATAGTTGTATTATCCATGTAATTATGTAAGAATGTTTTAGTTCACCCGATTCTTTATTTTGAGAGTATAGGCAATACCTTTTTTCCCCCCTTAAACTGTGAATTTGTCTTGCAGAATTTTAGGCAATAATAAAGGAAAAAAATTGTTTACTTTGTTTGTAAATATAATAATTCATTTAATATTATATTATTTCAGGTAATGATGAACTATTGCTTATTTCCCTTTGCTTTTTCTCATTGATAGTAACTAGGAAAGTAAGGCTTTTCTTGTGCTGTTCATACAGGAAAATTCAGGAATTTTTTTTAGCAGATTTGAGTGGTAACCCTTATCATTAAATTAACTTTTAAAAGTTCTCACTTCTCTATATTATTTAAGATTTTTAATCCGAATTCTAATGTAATTTAATCATCTAAAATCCTTATTTCCTTTCTCGTATACGTAGTATAACGAAAGTATAGTAATTGTCAAAAAATTCAAACTCAAGATTTAGATGAATTTCCACGCCTTAGTCCTCTCCGAGTTCGACTATATCATTTTTGGAGAATGTCCGTCTGTCACTCTCTGACAAAGATAACTCAAAAACGCCTTTATATCGAATTCTTAAAATTCCATCAAATTTTGAGCAGGAAGTTTCTGTCCGGCAGTTCGAATTTAATTTAACACAATAACTACAAAACGAAGAGAGTTAGATGGATAAAACTCGGTTCGCAGAATTGGCATTTATGGTCTAAATACCTATCTAATTTTGAGCTAAATCCAGCAAGGGTTTAATTGCCTGTCGGTCTGTATTTTAGAAATATATTAACTGGTATCTCAAAAACGGAATAATTTAAATACATCAAATTTGATATGGGATTTGGCGACTACAAGTAAAGTTTTGGATCAAATTTTAGTTTCAATCGGATGGAAAATAAGCATTTAAAACACAAGTTCTATTTTCGGATACTGTTATCCGCGCAACAAGGATTAGTCGCCAAATAACTTGCCATGGATAACACGATAAATGCAGTAAAAATACAAAACTCACGTTAACTCATGGACGTACATTGCTAATGTACGTCCATGCTATGCAAAGCGTTCTCTTAACAACATCTTTATTACGAGAAAGTTTTGAGAGACCCCTCCCGCTGGTTAAAACCATCTTTCGTTGTGTTTCGGAGCAAGAACATATATATATATATTACTTTCAATTTGTTTAAACTTTTTTTAACTGTACAATTTTTGTTACTTCCTTGTACATTGAAAGAATTATAGTCTTTGGCAAATTTGGTCGTGAGATATTTTATTTTGACGTAAAAAACTTCCCCACTTCCAAAATAAATAAACAGGGAAATATGTCTGTGTATGTGAATATGATAAATGATTTTTTTTAAATGTAAAATTCAAATTTGAGCTTTATACCAAAAATTTGTATCAAATCCTTCATCAAGAACAGGTACTATTCCAAAATATTCATTCATTTTATTCACAAGCTAATATAAAGCGTTAAGTTAGCAAAAATGTTTTCAATGTACATGTTCAAGTAAAGCATTTGTGTTAATGGTATTTATTCACCTCATGTATTGCCAGTGTCTCATGAAAACATTAAAGTGCAATTTATAGATATAAATCAAAATTAATTTTTTAAAGAAATTTTGAAGATTCCCTGTTATTAATTGAATGCATACATTGAACGCATAATTCTGAGTTTTAAGATGTCATATATTCTTCTCGTGCACGAAATATACAAAGTAAACAAAAGTGACATTTGGTGTATGGTCTTAGCACTAAATTATGCACCTCTATGCATTTTACACACTATTATTTTCTATGCATTATGCACGCTATTATGCATTTTGAACTAAATTAAATCAAAGGAGGTTTATTTGTGTGTGTCCACAATCCTGCATTTGACTGTTGCCATTCGACCATAAGTAATAAGATAGATTTTTATGCAACATTTGTTTGCGTTTTATATGCACATATTTTACTAGCAATCTTCGGCTAACAGCTGGTTCACCAGGAATATTGATTGTATTTAAGTTAAATTAAATCCCTTATATTAACTTTCATGATCTCCAGAAAAAAATATTTTTAAACTTCAAATTGTGATAGATTTTTAAATTCGTGTTATTTTATCTGTTTTATACTTGAACTCATTGTCCAAAGGAACCTTCCTTAAGAAGTCGTCACGGTATCACAGTGTTATTTAAAACGTGCTTATCTGGGCAATCAATAATTGCACAACATCTTTCACGATACGCTTGCTTATTCCTGAGGTTATAAACAGAATCTTTATCTGCCCTAATAAAAGAATGTTACGCGATTAAATATTTCATGAAAGAGTGAAAGCAATATCAACTTCAAAATTTCGATGAGATTGCAACATTGAGATATATTGTCGGAAATTACACATTAAAATATTTTTTTAATTGGCAGAATGCAAGAAAAATTAATTGGAAATTAAATATTTATGATTAAAAACTTTTTTTTTTTTTTTGAATTTTTAAACGGATTGTAAATAATTTTTGAGTCGTAATATTTAAGGAGATATCGCGGTATGATGTCAAGTCCTCAATAAATTTTTATTAAATCAAAATAAAAAAAAGAGTTTTAAAATAATACATATTTCCACGCTACAAAATCTATTTGTACCAAATGTGGTTACATTTAGGTGAAACGGCCTGACTTAGAACGGCAATATACGCACGAACATCTTCCTTTATTATTAGAAAAAATGGAAGCGAACTAGCAGCCTTTGGCGAACAGTTCAATCGGACAGTTTATCCACTTATTAGGTTGTTAAATGGTTATTTTGTTATTTGAAATGACCGAAAACACGATTTCAATCAGTACACTGCAAATTAAAAAAAGTATCTATGTTACGAAATAAAAGCTGAAGTGAAAATTCTACTACTGATTTAATGACTGGCAAAAATTGATTGTTTTGATATATGGTTTGAATTCTTTCATTTTTTAAAACTTTAAAAACATTTTTTCTCTATAAAACGTTTTTTTTTTCAACTAATGTATCGAATTGATTTAAAAATATTATTTCTTTTATAGAGGAAATTGTCCAGAAATGAAATTGATATCATTAAAGATATATTTTTTTGTGTCTTAAGATAATACAATTTTTTTTATTATCTTACAAAAAAATTTTTTATAATTCATAATTATATATCATAACGATACGGCTAGACTTAAAATTAAGGTACGATAGCCAAAACTGAAATATTTTGGGACGATTTGTCGCCAATTTTTTTGCAATCTCTAAAAGTAATCTGTTACCATTTCTGGTATCCATCCAGAATGGCAGTTTCTAGACAAGTTTTTGGACGATTGGCCCGATTTTGATGTGCTTGTGGAGAAACCGTTAATTAATCTGAAACTTTACCACGATTACTTATATCGAGATGGTCAAGCCTATTTATGCGCTCGATTAAACTTTTTGTTTGAAATTTGTTTCTTTATTTCATTTGTATCTTTTTTCCCTGACTGAATGCACTTTTTGGCGAAACATCTTCAACCATTAATTAGCTGAGCGAAATGTTCGATTTAACACACCTGTAAAAATATTCAATGAATGAAGCAGTCTGAAATTCGTAGGGTGGTTTGTTAATGTTTGAATGTTACTACAGTAAATAATACGCGCGATTCCTGTGCGACAATTTTAGCGTTTTATATAAGTGAATTCTGATAACTATTGTTTAAAAAGTAGCTAAATAAAAACCCAGATTAGAAAACTAAGAGACATTTATTATAGGGTTACAATCCAGCATTCGCATGCTTCTTCAAGAAAAATAATTGGTTCTCCTGTTTATCCATGATTGCTTCAGAACAGCAGACGAATACCATTACTACGGCAGCGTCTAGAGTCAGTACACCATGGGAGGAACCTAAAGAAAATAAAAAAATGGAGGCAGAGATCCTAAAAGACGTTTATTAAATTTTTTGTTATATAGTTCGTTTGTGTGATGCTGGAAATAACTTAATTTGCCATCTAACATTAATATTTCAGTACGAGGAAGACTCAACTTAGCTCGGTAATTTTTTTTTTTTTTTTTTGAGAAAATATTTAGATACGAATCACCTACTGATTAATTACATATGGATATTTTTTTCAATTAAACTTACATATGAACTGGTCATTTAAATAAAAAAAAAATCATGAATGTTCTTAATTTAATTTGTTATTCGAAACGATCTGCTATATTACAATATTCATTTTACAGTTTATTTATCATTACTTATATTTTTGAACGTTCTTATTTTGAGCTGATAGAAAAAGGCTCTAATAGTTAGTTACAATTTTTTTTTTTTTTTATGTGTGTGTAAAATCACGTTTTTTTTTTTTTTTTTCGGGAAAGACACTTATATAAGCTTAATAACCAAAAGTAATGAATATAAATACATAAGTAAAAAATAAAGCAAAACTCTTGACTCGAGCCGAGGACCCGCAGCACACGCGTCATTCTGACCACAGTTCGAAGCGGAAGTTGAATATACTATATACTTATTCTAATAGTTAGTTACAAAAAACTTTTTTTTGTGTGTGTGTATGTGCGTCAAATCTCGGGTTTTTAATAAAGATACCTTAAAAAGCAAAATCTTATCTAAATATATAATTTGATCCAAATCATTAGAGCCGAAGCACACGAAATAAATGTATACATATACAAGAATTGCCCGTTTAAAGATATACATAACTGGGATCAACTAATAGAAAAAAACTTTGTTTAATTTTGTTACAGGTAATTATATGGAAAGAACAGAAAACTACTTATTATTATTGAATGGCTTAATTTGGTTTAGTTCTATTAACGTCCCGTTCTAAAGTAACATTAGGGCCATTTTGGGACGGATTTCGTAATTTTGAATCGCGATCAGATGACGGGGAGGACACCCTTCTCCAAGCTTCCACACCACGCCAATGGGAGGACGTTTGGCCCCGACGGATTTAGCGTGCACCAGCCTCACCTACACGGCGGTTCTTGGGTGGAATCGGCTCTCGAACCTGATATCTTCTAGTTACGAAGCCGAAACCTATCCGACAGGCTACCGCGACCCTTGTTGTCGTATGAGAGAAAGAGCCTAGGGAGAAATATAGAGATTGATTTGGGCAATGTGACTTCCAGCCATGAAATTGGCGGTTTTATGGAGCATGTTTTGCTCGGGGTTTTTTTTTTTTTGGGGGGGGGGGGTTTCGGTACAGAGTTATAATATATATATATATATATATATATATATATATATATATATATATATATATATATATATATATATATATATATATATATATAGGTTTTTGTGTTTCTACCTGTGAGTTTTGTTCATATGTGTACATCTAAAATAAGAAGAGTTAAGGCTAATCACTGGTGTTCTTCTACGAACCAAGTCAATGTAATGTTTATCTAAGCTTATCGAGGCTATAGATAAGTAGTAATTTTAAATACAAATTTTGTTGTTCAAATTATTGATAAGTACCTGGGAATACAAGCTTGGTGCGATATTTTTTTTATTATTTATTATTATTATTATTATTATTGCAAAATTGCAGGTGGGATCCTATCCTATGGCTTGTTTAAAGTTATAAGCGAAAACTAATTAAATTGCTAACGTGATATCGAATATGAGAAAAATGCTTGGGATTCTCAAGCCCTTATGACTAATCACATCTGACACGCTTATGCAGGTCGTGTATAGCCATATGTCAGTATTTAATTATAAAAAACCTTTTGTGTGTAAAATCGCTTATTCTCAGGGAAGACAACTATATAGATACACCTTAAAAGCAAAACCTTAATAAAATTTGATCCAAATCATTAGGTCAGTTTCCAAGTTAAAACGAAATAAAGTTTTATATATACAATAATTGCTCGTTTAAAGCTATATTATTGTTTTTTAAATTTAAATTTCGTTGTTACATTATAAACAGAGAGTAAAAATACATACGTATACGAGGACCTTCGTATTCTCTCCTAGAGCATTCACTGGCTGCCCAATTGTGTTATCTTACACTGAATGATAACGTCATGCTCTTTTTTTATAGAGCAAAATCTACATTTATTCTGAAATTAAATCGCCATGATATACCTAATTCATATTATGTAAACATGTGGTTTGTTAGTAATTAGATTTGGATCTTTTATAAGAGAGTTCTTTTATATTTTATTACTAAGGCAAATATCTTTCTATTTTTTTGCTTATATTTTTAATTTGCGATACTTTTACTTCATTTCTTTTCCTCAATAATTTTTGCACGTAACTTTAACATCTTAGCATAATCTACTGTAAAATGGGTGGATATTTTTATATTGTAATTATCAATAAAACTTTATTAATATGCTAAAATCTTTTTTGTGAATATCATTTTTAAAATTTATTACTTTACTCATAGAAATAAGATAACATTATGAAATTAAAGCAGCTTTTTATAGATAAAAACTAACCACTTTCGACAACCATATATTAGAATATTAATTTATTAATGGCAACTATTTTCGATGAAAACCATCTTAAAACTCTAAATATGAGCATTTTAATTTATACTTGTCCAATAAGCATAGATCATCATGATTAATTAGTTAAACTCACACAGTGACAAATAAAAATTGGTGAAATCGGTCCAGTTGTTGAAACTGTGAACTGTTTCAAGCTCCTATATCTCTCGAAAATGGAGAGCTTTAGAAGGCACGTCATCACTGGTGAAATATCTAAAGATCATGAGCATTCACAAGAAACAGAAAGTGGCGAAATTGGTTTTTTAAATCTATTTTAGTTTTACGATTTGATTGCATAGTAAAGTCAAATATGGCTCTTGCGCCCATAAACCATACAGCCAACCGAAAGTTGATCATAGTTGGCACATTATCGTAGATTTTTATCTCACTGTATCACTTACTTGAAAAGAAAACGGTCTGGTGATATTCAAAATCCCTTAATCTTTACTTTTTTTCGTCAACGCCTGCCAAATAATAGAGAAAAACATTTAAGTATAGATTCGTTGTAGAAATAATCAAATACTAAAAAGGTTCAGAGAGAGAATGAAGATATAACAAGAATGACTCACCAATTCGACATCCTGTCTCAACCTATCCATCTCTTTCTTGAGCGACTTGCACTTGTTCTGCCACAGATCCACTTCTAGGAGGATGTCCTGTATGTTCCTCTGGGCGTCTTCGTAGGCCGACTGTAACTCCTACAAGGAAAGAATAATTTCGAGTGATATTTTTAATGGGTATTCTAAGAACCAGTTCATACTCTTGGATTCATTTTAATGTCATTCTAATAACGATGAAACTATCAACGTTACAAAATCATTGGAAATATCTGTGATGTCTATTTAATACTATGAACCTGGTCCAACCCTTCGTTGAAAAGTCTATACTCATAAGCCGTTTTGGGACCTGTTTCTGTTTCAAACGAAAAATCCAGGAGGCGAAATTAGCATTCTTAGTAATAACTTGCTTTACATCCTGCACCTCTCGTTTGAGAGGTGCAGTATGAGTATGAGTATAGTATAGTATAGTATAGAGTATAGAATTTCCACGGGAGGGTTAGCAGTGAAAAGTTAAATCAGGGCTTCTTGAATTAGAATATTCACAATTGATGAAGGAAAGAAGGACTGATCGCTCCAATTTCTCAACGCTTTCAGAGCAAATACAAAAGAAATTCATTGTGGGGATTGCATATTTATTGAAAATTTTGAAAGTACAAGCAAGCCATTCCTTCCCATTTCTATAAGGGTTGTCCAAATGAAAAGTGAAGACTTGCGATTGCGTCAGAATGACTGCAGCTATAGCAGCGTCACCGAACAGAGATATAAAGTGCGGTAGGAGGTGTGCACTGCATACGGCGTTCAACAGTGAAAGCTGTTTGTATTAGAGAAAACTGGTAGAAAGTAAAGTCGTTCTATACATGGATGCGTCCAAATCGGAACAGCGTACGGTAGTACGGTTGTTGATTCATCTATTGCCATGGACCAAGTTTGATTGATTTCTTGCTTCAAGGAAACACTATCAATTCAGCACAATACTGCAGTTCTCTGATGAAACTACGGAAAGCAATAAAAAGCAAATGACAGGACCTTCTCACACAACAAGTGATTCTTCTCCATGACAATGTCAGCCCATACTCTCCCGTGAAATACAGAGGACCTGAAAAAATTCCTTTGGAAAGTGTTAGAACACCCGCTGTACAGTGTGAATTTGTCACTCAGTGACTTTCACATCTTTTGGCCACTTAACTGCATTATAGGAGACACATTTCCATTCGGAAGACGAAGTAAAGGAAACTGTGCAGGACTTCCTCAAGAATCAACCACCATCTTTCCACAACAAAGGCATAGACCTGTTACCTAAACGGTGGAATAACGCCCATGCTAATTTCTTTTGATTTCCAATAAAGGCATTCTTTTCATTCAACTTGTCCACTTTTCATTTGGGCAATCCTTTTATTAGTTGAAATACACTGAAAGAATGCACTTTCTCTTAGCACTACTACATAATTTTATTTTACTTTTGCTATTTCTTTTTAGGGAATAAGGGCGGCCATTGTTTCTCAAATCGCTATAGAACAAATAAGGGTATTTGCCATATGCACAGGAATTGCAGCATATTGCATTTGCCATATGCACCTGCTTGAAACTGATTGTTTTGTTATACTATATCTATCCTTAAAGTTAGTTGGAAATCTTTTGAATCTTATTTTGCATGCAACACATGTAGTAGTAAAATCTTTTCGGATGGAAGTTGACTTATTTATGGATAATAATAAATCTTGATTTAGCTTCATGATTTCAAGAAGTTTTTTAATGCCTTGATTAAAGATAATGCAATACTCAGTGTAATAAAAATAAATACTTTACCAGCAATTGATTGGCCTGTCTCTTGCAAAGTTTTTGCAAGTCGCTCACTTGTTGAGAGGTGTTATCGACAATGCTACTGAGATCGGTCACTTCAGAATGGTACTTGGATTTGAGGTTGGACAATTCTGCTTGCAGCTTACTGCTGGCGCCCGAGATGCTATTTTCTAAAGATTCCACCTGGTTTTGCAACGTACGGCTGAAATAAATAGAATGAAAATATATATATAAACCTCAGTCGTCCAATTCATCTTGTCATTCAATGAGGGCTGAAGAAATCATTCTTATGTTGGAAGAAATACCCTTCTCAGATTAAAATTTCAGATTTTCCATCTGCAAGAGATCTAGTAACGTTCGAGGGATAATGATGAATTTGAACATTTTTCATTTAAATTAGATGCAAAATCTTTACACCTCGTTCGATTCATTTGTTATATTAGTATATCATTCTGAATCTATAAAATAACAGATGAAAAATGCATGCATAAAAGGTGAATAAAGTAATGGAATCTTCATATCGTCAAGATATTAGACAGTCCAGAAGAAAAAAATGTCCCACTTACCTAAGAAATATAATGATGGTCTTATGATCAAGTAAATGAAACCAGAAAAGTTTCTGAAATGTGGTTAAACATTCCGCAATATTTTTGAAGCATTCAATTCTTCTTTCTAATAAATTTAATAAAAGCCAAGCTAATGAACCCATTTTATTCAAATTTATTTTTTATGCACATTTTGTGATTTTATAGTATTATTCTCTTCTATTTCAGATTCTATACTTTACTACATAGAGTAATAGAAACTCTTTTTTTCTATCACCTTGATAATTTATTACTGCATCCTGGATCAAAATTTATCACTATAAGAAAATAAACACATATAGGAGAACTTTTCTACAGTGGAGTGTTTTTTCGGAGTTTAAATCTTTAGATAGAAACGATATTTTTATTTATTTCCATTTAATTATATATATTTCTATTAATTTTTAAGTAGTTTTATTTATTTTCATGTAATTATATTTATTTCTAAGTATTTTTATTTACTTCTAAGTAATTTCACTTTTTCTAATCATATTTTAGATGAATACATAAATTTTAAAATTCAAATTTAATCTCCAGGTGTTTTTTTAATAGATAAAGGTGTGAACAAGATTTGCAATTAAAAGATTGGGATTTATTCATGCTCACGCAATGGACACTAAAACCGATTTCTCATTTTAAATTTGGAATGAATTATCCTTTTTGCAGAAAGAATGTGATGTTACAGCCCAGCGTCAAATGATATGCAATTGCATATTAGATACCATTTGTTGACAAGCTTAAGTTGATATATGCGTTGATTTATCATTCTCATTGTCTCAATTGTAAAAGTCTTTTTATTTAAAAAAAAATGTGTTTCTGATAACGTTTACATTTTAAGAAGAAATAAAAGTATATGCCCAAGAGACACGAATTAATGTTGTTACAAGAAATTCCTTTAAAGTAGAAATATTATTTTCTGCTTCTTCGAATCCATTACTTTTAATGAAATTTCTTTTAATCTGAGATAAAACAAATATTACATAAGGAAAATTACCTATGAATCTCAGTCATAGATATTCTGAGGAAGATATCAAGTATCTTTGTTTAAATCTTGAAATGAAAAATCATTCTTCCTTCTATGCTTTTAATTTCTTTAGCAAAAATAGTTGAAAATCTTTTTTTTCTATCAGAAACGTAAAAAAATAAAATTAGTTCTTGATAGTTTGATTGAGGAAAAAAGAAACCACCAAAATCAATTATCGCATTATGTAATAAATATTGAAAACTCAAACATAAACACAAAAACATAAAACCAAAACAACAAAAAGATTAAAACCAAACCAACTATATACATATAATTAGATTAAAGACCCATATGAGATATCCCTCTTTTGTCTACAATTGTTATAAAAAAATTTTAGTACTAAATCGTATATGGTGTTTCACATAGAATTCATGAAATTTCACAGAGATCCACTAATTGTGCTCTCTCATTAATATAGTTAGAGTCATGTCAATCACTGCTAATTAATATAGTAAGAGTCATGTCAGTCACTGCCAATTAATAAGTAAAAGTCATGTCAGTTACTGCCAATTAAGGCTATGCTTCCTTTCTGGTCATGTAAGTTATTGTTGATCGGCAGTATGTTTTTCATTTACAGCGTATCAGTCAGCTAAGAATGATAATAAAAAAGTTATAAACTTGAACCCCTATTCGTGAACGAGGCACAATTCGTTCACGAATCTCATTCGCACTGCGAAAAGCCCTCATTAGGTGAAACAGTTTTTTCTAATAGGAATCCAAATAAAATATTCAGTGTGTTCCATACCGAAAAAAATACCCAGACAAGTTTATGATAATGTAATTTATTCCTTATAATCATGCTCTTTTGAACAAGAACATTGTCTAAAGACATTTGTCTATGGCTATGTTTCAAAATTTTTTCGAAAATGAGGCGCAGCATTATCGTTAAATGAATTTATAGCACGCATATCTACAGACTTATCAGGGTGTTGCTTCTCAACATAAGATACAATAATTTCTCATGCTTTTCCCATCTCCCTTCTTTGACTAGAAGACTGTTGCTCTATTGCGTCTATTATTTCTACCTCTAGTAACCAAATTTCTTTTTGTGATCCAGAATGCAGTTCTACAAGTTATTCGGTATTTTGGCTAGGTTCTTCCACCAGCTTATAAATACAATTTCTATTCACCTCAAGTCCCAAAATACGGGCAACAGGCAAAATCTCGTCGCTTAAGGCTCTACAAGTACTTGCTCAATCCCCTAAGGGTCTCGTGTGACAACGCTATCCGGCCAAAAGTTATTCCATGTGGATGTAAGGGCTCTCAACACAATCGGCTGATCCGGCATGCTATCTCCTCTCCGAAACATTGCTCGTTAAGCGAGTCACTTTTTTGTATTTCGTTGTGCGGATCTCTTCTTACACGAGATGCTCGTTAAGTGAGGTGTGATTGTATTCTTCTATTATTAAAATTTAAATAATTCGGGTATTAGAAAAGAATGTACTTCAGTGTTATCTATGTCTCCCCTAAAAAATGTCAGCGATTGCTCTTAAATTGCATTGGAGCATGAGCAACACATACAACTGAATACATATAATTGATACATATAACCGGGCACATACAACTGATTGTTTAGACAGTATTTCTAAGAGAACACAAAGAAAAGATCGCAATAAATGCTTATCAGAAACTTAATAGGAGTATAATGAGTTGTTACATGTTGTTTATTGCAAACTTAACAGATCTAGAGTCATCAGTATATCGATATGGCGGGCTAAAAGAAAAGGATACTCAAATCAGTTTGGTTTTTAAAGGTGGTTTACACGCGTCCAGTTATAAGACGAACTGTAAGACAACGCACGCTCAGAAAGGGACTGATTTATGTTTGCCACAATTTCTTAAGTTAGATTCGGCATTTCATACTTGGCTATAAATTGCCGTTTTGGCCTCCCTAAATTTTTCTTTCTCCCTGCGTATCGTATAAAAAAAATCAGCATACTGCAGAAAAAAAAAATGGCAAAATAAAATGTTTAAAAAAAAAAAAACCGGCCTTGCATAAAAAAAAGCAAAAAATGTTGGAATTAATCTATGAAAAGTGATCAATTTTTTCATGCCAAAAAACCCGCCAAATTCTATAAACGCATACGCAGTAAGAATAAAATACAATACAGTGGCCTGTTGTCCCGTCGGGACAAGTACTTGCCATGAACAAACAACATTTTTCAGCCTTTCTACGCATGCGCTGCCTACTCGCCGTCTTATAACTGGCCGAGTGTAAAACCCATCTCAAGATTTAACTGGGGATCGACTAACCAATGCCAATATTTAAATCCAAATATTAAAATATTATCTGTTAATATAATTATTCCCGCCAGATAGAAAGTTAATTTGTAAGATTGAAATATATTATCTTACTATTATTAATAGTTATTATTTATTATTATTACTATTTATTTAATAGCTTGTAAAATAAATAATAATAATAATAAAACAAATAGAGTATATGCCAATAAAGCCTCCCTATAGGTCAGAAACCTCCACATGGATCAATCCCAAGACAATAAAAAGAAATAAATTTAAAAATCCGAAATATTAAAACAAACTTTAAGTCAGTATAAATTCAGAGATAAAATTTATACACTAATTCAACAATTGTCACCATAAGGATTAGTTCTTAATGTTTTTACAACTGAAATTTTTGAACACAATGGACTGTTAATTTTGAGCAAAATAATTGATAAAGCTGAAAGTTCAAACAAATGACTTCTGTAAACCAAGTAAATTATATTAAAATAAAAAAATGAAATTTGCTTTCCAAATTTCAAGTTATCAAGTGAGAACATTTTTTTTCCGATGAATTGCTTAGAGCTAGAAAGCGATATTTCAAACTCAGAATCGAAACTGAGACGTTTTGCGTTGAACGTTGTGATTCAAAATCCAAATTGACACGTTCTGTGTTTGAAGTTGAGTTTTGCGATTGAGAATCTTCAACACACTGCATACGTTTAAGCTTTCTTCGTTCCCGTAGTAAAGTTATTTTACGTTCATGTTTAATTCTATCAGCTTCTAATTTTAAATTTTCACCATTCGTTTTTGTTGATTGAAGGTTTTGTCTCTGAAGGTTTGATTGAAGGTTTTGTTCCGACCTCTGTTTGCTCTTTCGTTCCCTTTCTTTTTTTCTTTGCAAGGCTTCATCGGGTGAAAGTTTAGAACGCCCCATTTATGATTTATTCATTGCCTACGCGAACTTCAAACTCCCCTAACCAGAACAACATTATGTTCTTTTTCCGTTCTCGTTTCCGTTTCTCGGCTCCTAATAACGTAAGAGACGTAAATGTGGTATCGTTCGATAGAGGACATCGAGTAAAGTGTATCGATGTCAGTCGTAAAGTAAGAGTTTTAGTAAGAGTTTTTTGCAAAAACGAAGTCGAAAATCTAGCCCGAAAATTCAAATTTTTACAACTTTGAGAGCCCGTATCTCGCGAATCACTCGGAGTGGCAGCATGAAACTCCTATTGTTACGTACATTTTGGCAAGTTCTATCCAACCATATGAGCAAATGTAATGTAACTCGTCCCCTATCGAGGACACGAGTTTCGGTAAAAATGTCATTCGACTCTATTCATTGAGACGAGTGTATAGATGGGTCGTACTCGTCTCTACGTTGCATAGAAGCTGATATATAACAACTTCCGGTCTGACCGGAAGTTGATATCATCGACATCCCGAGACCCATAGGAACTGTATGGTATTGATCTGACATTGATTTGACCAATACTAAGCAAAATACGTACTGTATATGCGCAATGGATCCAAAATTTGGGGGGGGGGGGGCTTAGAGGACCCCCGGGGGATACTTCTAAGTGAAGTAAACGAAAACCATTTGCGCATGTGCAGTAGATGACACCATGGGGGATCTTCTATAGCCCCGTAGGATTACTATGGTGAAAACCCCATGTCTCTAAAAGCAGGTCATCCTTTTATAAATGCATCTTTTTTCAAAGAAGCATACATAATAATAATACAATACTGGTAAAAGCAGGTGTAGCAGGTGATGATGAAAATTGCAATTTATGCTTTATTCATTGCCTACGCGATTTCAAGCTTCAATTATTCGTTGCCTACGCGAGCTTCAAAACTCCCTAACCAAAAATAATATCATGTTCTCACATGATAAAAAGTGAGAATTCTTCAAACAGTTTAGATAAAAAATTGAAATCAAAAATAAGATTCAAATGTTTTAAGCTCATCTTCAGGGATGCATCAATTCAAACTTCAAAATTTGTTAAATTAATTAATAGTCAAAGTAAATATAATGTTAAAAGAACTATAAATGAAAGCAGTTAGCTAATTTTCAAATACTGATTTAAACTTCTTGTTACATTATTAACACATAGATTAAGACATAGATATTAATTTGACACATTTTAATTTCATGTAAAAATGACATAAAAAATAAGAATGTGATATCATTTGAAATGAAAAAACTTAATAATCCCTATAATTTGAACTATTAGAGAATATTCAATAGGTGACCATGAGCAATCAGAAAACATTTATTAATTTATACAAAAAAGCATTTATTTGGACAAAAAAACTATTTAAATGCCATTTATTTTTCACCATTCATTTTATTCTATCTGTGGTATCTTAATTCCTCAGTCGCAAATCATTATAGTTATAAATATTTGTGAAATATGATGAGAATTAAAAAAAAAAAAGATTAACATATTTGGTGACTCATTCTCTTAAAAAGTTACAATGGCGCCATTCCGGCCATTCTCTGAAAGACCAATTAATTATTGAAGTAATTTGTAACGTTATTTTTGAAGTGAAATATTTGTCCTTTTGCAATTCTTACTAAATGAATTTATTCTAACTAAAATCATACATTCACTGTTCATTAAAATCACCTGCTTATTTTCTGTTCAGAACAGAAAATAAAAAATTAAAATCGTCTGCTCGAGCTTTTTGAAATCGTCTGTCTTTATTTCACTATTTTGTGATCTTATCATTCTAACGGAATTCTTTTTGATTTGTTGTTCTTTTCGTGGATTTCTCATGATAATTCGATCCGTTCGAATCAATGACTGGAATAACAAGAATCAATATCTAATTATTGGGATGATCATAAATATTACGACTATAAATATTTGTAGGAATATTATATTGGAGAATTTAATGCCATCATGGCGGAGTTACATATCGCGTCGACAACAACAACAAAAAATGTACAACAACAAAAATGAATTATTGAAAAGTTCCGCTGTGTTTTTACAGAAATTTTGTCCCTGTTCAGATGAAGAATTAGTCGAGCCAAGTAAGTGCACTTATTGCTTAAAATTTTTTTCTCTCTAATAACGAAGCTGTTAGAAATGGATGCTTTTTTTTCAGTCTCGTTGCTGCTTCTATTATGCTCAAAATTTTCATTTTTAATATGCAAGGTTCCAACGCCAGCTGCTAGCGAATCTTAGAATTTTTTATTTTATTTTTATTATTATTATTATTATTAAAAGATTTACGCCTAAGGCATTGCGTGCTGGGATTTTACTGCCTAAAATATAGATCGGCATAGCCAGTTTGCAAATGTTCTTTATGTCAGAATTCAAAGGAGATTCAGCAATAGTGATATATAAAAGCTCAAAAAAGAAATCTTCGTTGATAAAACAGTCTATATCAATAAAGTTCACTATTTTTTTTTAAAGTGCTTATTATATTTTATAAAGTGCTTAAATAAGGGTAACTATAAATGTTTCACATTTTTGTTTATCTGGTTAAAATATTGAATCAAGTGTAGCTGTAAAAACTTTCAATGAAGCAGCATGAAACGTTGAATGACGCTTTGTTTACATTTAACTGTCATCTACTGTTGCCAAGCTAAAACTCAACAATATGTACAATTTCTATGGCATATACGCTATCATTATACTATGATAGCGTATATATATATTTACAGATAAGATATATATATATATATATATACACACATTTTATCTGTAAATATATATATAGTATAATGATAGCGTATATGCCATAGAAATTGTACATATTGTTGCGTGTGTACATTGTGTGACATTGTATGTGTACAAAATTTCGAAAGTGGTGAAAAAATTATTCTTGTATAATAGTGTTTTCGAAATTTAATAATGACAAAATGACCGAGGACGTTGAAATTCGACTCAATTTCTAAACAATTAAAATTTGTCACAGAAAGATAAACATAATGTCGAAAATGTGTTTTTTGAACTTAGAGAAGTCTAAAACTTGGAGTTTCGTTAAAATCTCAATTGCGAAGTTTTTGTCGATTTTAATTTGTCGAATTTAATATTTTAATTGAAAAAAAAAGGGAAATGTGTAGCGCAGTTATGTACAGCTCATAAAGAATCGGTTATTGCAAGAGATTATATTTCCGGAATGATTAACGCAGATAATATTTCAAATTAAAATGAAGCGAAAACTATATCATTTCGACATATTTTTATTCCAAAACAAGCAACTTTTGTTGCCAATTTTAAAAGACAAAATTGCGAAACAAAGATAATAATATAAAGATATAGTTGCTACAAATGTAACAAAATATGTGTTCCAGGTTTACGTTGCGTATATTGCAAAGCATCAAAAGCATTTATTTATACACACACACGAAGACATTACAGTAAATTATAAAGAAAATAAAGGATGGTTAGGAACAGCATCGAATGGATTCTCAATCATTGAAGAATATACATATATATGATGTAAACGCCTATCGTCTAACTCACATCCAGTTTTGGCAGCTTACTCAACGATTCTACTTTAGAATAATGCCGGGTTTACACTCGGCCAGTTATAAGACGGCCAGTAGGCAACAGATGCATAAGAAAAGCTGAAGAATGCTGTTCGGTCCATGGATTGTGATTGTCCCGACGGGACAACAACATGCTGCTGTATTGTATTTTTTTCTTATTGCTGTCAGAGCATTTAGGACATTAATAGTAGTTGTTTCGTAAGCACGGCTAGCTTTCAATAAAAGTATCCGATTATTGGAATGCAGTTGTCCCATTTTTGTTTTATTTAAATCCTTATCCCTAATTTCTGATCTGCCGTTTTCAGTAAACACAATTTTAAAATTTAGATTCAGGTTTATGCATGTGTCTATCCATTTCTAACTTCTTTGGTCCCATTTTTAACTAACAAAATAAAGTTTTTTTTTTGTTTTTTTGTTTTTTTGTATTTGATAACATAATTACAAATATATCAAATTTGCTAAAGATAGAATTTCAAAAAAAAAAAAAAAAAAAAAAAAAAAGAAAGAAAGAAAGAAAGAAATAGTAAGTTTTTTTGTTAAATAAAATCTTTGGCAAACTTAAGACATGATTATAAATTTATAAGAAAATGGAATAAATTACACAAAAGTTACAATTGAAATAGGTATACAATTATTAGAATTTAAAACTAGATATTTAAGCTTCTTTGAAAAAAAAATTCCGGTATGATGCATTTGAATATCCTTTCATATTACATTGAAATACACTTTTTTTTTAAATCAACGATGTGTTCTGGAAGAAAATATGTGAGCATCTCAAACTTTTTTTTCCTCTCATGGCTTTTTTTATGAGTGAAAACCTTTTCAGAACTCATTTCCGTCAGAAAATTTCTGCTGGATCCCAAAGTTGGAAATAAATATGAAAATGAAGCATGAATGATGATAGAAGCTAATTTAATTAAAAATCTTATTTTGAAAATTGTGATGAAAGCTTCAAATTAAAGTATCTTCCTTATTTATTTTTGCTCACAAATGTAAAAAAAAAAAAAAAGACAATATGAATAATTGCACAGTTTCTGTTGGAATCGCTGCTCAAAGTTTTAATCAGTGGGAGAAGTTTTAATCAGTAGTCTTCCCGAAACTTTCTCGCATTCTCTTCAATAAAGGGCTTATTCACCCATTCACTCCTCCACCCCATACAAAATTGAGAACTTTGGGCAAGGTCACGAATGCCTTGCTTGGCATTGGACAGTGGTGAACAATACTTAAGAAATATAGATTTTTGACGAGGATCCACCGTTTTTACAGAATTTATCGAGCCAATATATGGACGCCTTTCTTGCCGACCCATTGAAACCAAACTTTCATCTAAAATTACAGTTATAGTCAAAAGTCTATATACCGAATTCTATCGATTTAAATTATTGCGTTTAGGAATTACTGCATTTACATGAACACAACCTTTTTAGCACAAAATCTGATAATATCTATAATTTAGATGCTAAAAAAATACCTAGTACCAAATTTTATCTATTTAGCTCTTTGTATTTTGTAGTTATCGAGTTCATTTGACTAGCCCGACAAACAGACTTTCTGTGACTGGATTTTGCTCAAATTTGTTAGAAATCTACAAATTTGGTCCCAGGTCTGTATACCGAATTTCATCTTTCTAACTCAAAGCGTTTCTCATTTATCACGTTCACAGACAGACCAAAAATGTACTTTTCGAATTCAGCGAGATCTGAAACATCAAGATTCATTGTTCGGATTTCTTGACGATTACAATGCCTCCTTTTTTTTTCTTCCCCTGTATATTTCATGTACAAGAATGAAAAAAGGTGTGGATAAAAAAAAATGATGATGAAAATAATGAGATGAATAAAAAAAAATGAAATGTAAATCTCATATTAAATTAAAGAAAATGGTTCGGTTTCATTTGAATGTGAATATATTATTACAAAATTTATATAAAAAAATAAGCAATTCGGATACATTTTCTCCAAAAGGACTGGCATAAATTATAGTATAACAGAATATATCCAAGAAACGAAAATTTAAAAAATAAGCTGAAAATGTAATATTATTTTTTTTTTTTCAAGAAGTGAATTAATTTTGAGAAAAACTTAATTTGGAAAATTTTGGAATTGAATTTTTTATACAAAGGAAAGAGAAAACAAAAAAGTAATGGGTAAAGTTTATGATAAATAAAATACAATGTTCTTTGTTTGCCTCCATAATAATGCTGTGACTTAATAATTCCTTAACCCTTACCCTGTATAAATTTTGTGAAGGAAAAATCCAATTGAGTTATGTAATAAAAATTATTGCACCGCAAACAATGTAAAAACACATAAATTATTATTCGATTTTTTGCACTTATAAAATTGTTTGGAAAAGATCTATTAAAAATAAATAAATAGCGTATAATAATATAATTCTGCATCAGTTCAGTAGTACACTTTTCAATCATGAGCAGGCCTGCGGTGGCCTGGTGGTAAGGCCTCGGTTCGTGAGCCGTAAGGTTTCAGGTTTAAGACCCGATTCCACCGAAGAATCGTCGTGTAAGGGGGTCTGTTGCAAGTTAAATCCGTGAGGGCCAAACGCCCATCCTCTGGTGTGCTGTGGTGTGGAGAGGGGGAGTGCCAGATCAGATGTCGTCCTCGTCATCTGACAGCGGTTCAAAACTGCGATGTCCGTCCCAAAATAGTTCTTGTGGTGCTTTAAAGCGAGATGTTAATATAACTGAACTAAAAAATCAATTTTAAGCACAAAAAAAGCGATTTAAATTCATCATCTTATTTGAATTTTTTATTACACTGTATGCGATTCTCTCAGAAACTTTTAAAATGAATTAAAAGTCATTATAAACCAAGCGCTTCCAAGTATTTTTTTTTTTTTTTTTTTTTTTTGCATTCTTGTATATCAAATATTGTTATAAAATTTTAAAATATACAATAAAATATTTGAAATGGAAGAATGCAATGCATTAAAAAAAAAAATTCTAATTGTGTAGAAAGATTTAGTGCTATTTTTAAAATAATTTTTCTTGCCAAAAAGGTGGTAGATAAATTCAAAAGGAAATTATTATCTTACAATTAATTAAATTAATTGATGAGTGGCTTTGCATAGTTTAAAATGCATTTCCATAGCTAGTTAAAAATAATTATAAAAAGTAATATCATTGAGAATTTTATTAGTATCACTATATTATCTGCTTCTGTTAGTATCCCTTCTTCTTTTTTTTTTTTTTTTTTCCCTACAATTTGTCCGAACAAATTAAAGTTTCATGTTTTACTTATCTCTAAATTGGCTTTCTGTTTGTTTCAAAACTATACTGGTTTCATCGTTGTATGGTTTTAACAATGTTTGAATTGGTTATTTCTGTATGACGCTGACGTCGAGATTTTGTGATAACAACCAATCGAAACGAGTCGTCTCGTAACTTACTTTTGCTTTGCACCAATCAGACCGATTTCGAACGATGACGTCTTTTGGAACTGGAGAAACGCAAAAGTACGTAATTTTAGACCGCCGTCGAAGCTGAATGGATGCAAGTTGTTATGCTATTTCTTTGCCGACGAAAATAAATGAATGAGCCTTGAGTCTGGCCTCAAAACAGAAATGAGTGTGTTTGTTTTCGTCTGGTTGGAAATAAGAAAGCATGGCATTTCAAGTCGCGGTAAAATAGCTGCAGAATTCAGCAACGGTATTATTATTAGAGGATTCGGCGGATACTCGAATTTGGGGTGCGTTAGCACCGTTTGATGAATTCAGCAAAATTTATTAATATGTCTACACAGACATTTAAAGCACTGAAAATAGAAATGCTAGTTAAAGAAGACATATTTGAAGAAAATATACAGGGTGTCTGATTACACAAGCACTAAATTTATGTCGATAGCTCTCACATTATTAAAAAATCACAACACAAGAATAAATTTGGACTCTTTTTCCTTTTATTCTGGTCATCATTGCATACTTAGCAGGCGCTGCCCTGCTACCGCACACACACTCGCTAACGCTACACGATACACTGAAGAGTTTTTTCCTTTGCCGCAAGAGGGCAGCACAGTGACAGGTCGCAACATACCGCCCGCCTTGACATAATGTTGTCAACACACACACACAAGGAAAAACTATGAAATATCACAATTCAATGCACAATGCTGAATAAAAACACACAAATTCAGATTTTAAACACTACACATTACAAGGTAATAACATTAATCACACAATAAAGAACACTAATATTAGATTACACATCAATAGGTAAAATACAAATTTTTGAAATGGGTCTTTTATAAACTCCAGATTGAGTTTTAACTTTTACAACTCTGACCCTTTTATCTTCACCCAGATAACACTCAATTATTCTACCTAATGCCCATTTTTGAGGGGGTAGGTTTTCATCTTTAAGAAGCACTAACTCATTGATTTTTACATTATCTTTTTCTACCTTCCACTTGGACCTCTGTTGCAAATTATTAAGATACTGTATATGCCATTTTCTCCAAAACATTTGAATTAATTTTGTCAGTTTTTTCCAATTGGATAATCGATTGTCTTTAACTTCGATTAAATTTGGCTCTACAACAGTATTTAAGGATCTACCAATTAAGAAATGAGCAGGGGTTAACACGTCATACACATCGGTATCGGACGACAGAGGTGCAAGTGGTCTAGAATTTAGAATTCCTTCTATTTGCGTAATAACTGTTAGGAATTCTTCATAGCTCAATTTGGAATTACCTAAAATGCGTTTGAAATGATATTTAAATGCTTTAACTCCACTTTCCCAGAGGCCACCAAAGTTAGGTGCTCTAGGTGGAATGAAGTTCCAATCAATTCCCTCTGTTGACAAATAACTAGCAAGACTATCGTCGGGTTTTACAACTAAATTGTATAACTTAGAAAGTTCCTTATTTGCTCCTATGAAGTTTGTGCCGTTATCTGAAAATAATTTCGAACATAAACCTCTTCGAGCCACAAATCTCTTTAAACACGCTATGAAGGCATCTGATGTTAAATCAGTGACCATCTCGAGGTGCACTGCCTTAGTAACTAAGCATACAAATAAACAGACATACACATTATGATAAGTGCCCTTTCTTTGATGTTTATAATTCACAAGAAATGGGCCACAAAAATCTACTCCAGAGCAATTAAATGGGAAGTCAGGAGTCACTCTCTCTTTCGGTAAATCGCCCATCAATTGTTTAACTCCTATGGGTTTAACTCTGAAACACTTAATACAATCATGCACTACTTTCCTACACGTTGCCTTACCTTGAACTGGCCAGAAACGTTGTCTGACATAATGTAGTAAAGCAGTAGGGCCTAAATGAAAATATCTTTTATGAAAGAATTCAATAATAAGCTTAGTTAATTTATGACCTTTAGGCAAAATAATTGGGAACTTACAGTTAAAATTTACATTACTATGTCTTATTCTGCCATTGACTCTTAGTAAACCAACCTCATCTAAAAAGGGGTTTAAACATTTTATCTTACTTTTGTCAAGAACAGGTTTATTTTTATTTAAACACCTTAACTCTTCTGAAAATTCCCTACTCTGGATTTCCTTTATTATGAAGGTTTCAGCCTTCCTAATTTCCTCTGTTTTCAAGGGACCCAGTCTCCTTTCAGTTGGACTCCTCAAGTTGTGGAGAAATCTGAAAACATAACTTATTACATGCAATATTTTAGTATAACTATTACTACAATTAAGAATATCAGTAACACATGAATTGTTCAATGTAGTAACTAAAACACTTTCACAGTCAATTTTTTTGAGTTCACAGTCTACATCGTCCTTTATCACAGAGTCAGAGATTTCTCTGCACGGATACTCACTGTCTTTTAGAAAGGCAGGGCCTTCCCACCACAAGTTACTCTTGAGCATTTTGGACGGATTTACACCACGACTGATAAGATCAGCTGGATTATCACCTGAAGAAACATGTCTCCACTGCTCCTGACACGAAAGGTCTTGAAGTGTGGCTACACGGTTTGCCACGAAGGTTTTTAACTGGGACGTCTCTTTTTTAATCCATGACAGCACAATCATACTATCGCTCCAGTAATAGATATTGGACACTTTCAGTCGAAGAGCCGACTGGATACGCTGCATCAATTTCACCAGCAGCACAGCAGCGCAGAGCTCCAATCTCGGGATCGTGAGCTTCTTCAGTGGAGCCACTCTGGATTTACTGGCCACCATCTTGACAACAACCTCACCAGCAGGTGTTTGGGATTTGCAGTACACAACAGCTCCAAAGGCAGCTTCAGAAGCGTCGCTGAAACCATGAAGCTCTATAGCTTCGACGTCGGAAAATGGAAGAATACATCTGCTCACCTTGATGTTGTTAATGCACTGTAACTCGGTTGAAAACTTCTCCCATTCACTATGATTTTCAGGAGGAAGCTGATCATCCCATTGAAGATTCAGAAGCCACAATTTTTGTAGAAAGATTTTCGCTAGTGAAATCACAGGACCAAGGAGGCCCAGAGGGTCAAACAACTTGGCTATTGTGGATAGAACTGTTCGTTTAGTATGAACATCCGTTGAAGTTATGGACACCTTAAAACGAAAACAGTCATTAGTATGGTCCCACGTGACACCTAAAGTTTTGTTATCACAGTCTGCAAAGTCGTAGTTGCATCCAGAAGTGGTAGACAACTGAGGATGATTGCCTCGCCATTTATGCAAGTTCATGCCAGCTCGTTTTAACATGGAAGTGAGCTGCTGTTGCATCTCTATGCATACGGGTAAAGTCTTAGCACCAGATAGCACATCGTCCACATAAAAATCTTTCTCAACAACGGGTGCTGCAAGGGGAAAATTGTGTCCCTCATCCCTTGCAATTTGAATTAGCGTTCGAGTAGCTAAAAATGGGGCACTAGTAGTACCGTAAGTAATTGTCGACAGTTCAAACGTTTTCACTGAACCATACTCACTGTCCTTCCAAAGTATTCTTTGTAGGTTCCGCTGACTAGGATGAATGTAAATCATCCTATACATTTTCTCAATGTCCGCAATAAATGCATATGGATGTTTGCGGAATCGCATCATAATTGAAATTAAGTCCTCCTGCACAATTCCCCCATTAAATTGTAAGCTATTGAATGATGTTCCATTCGTGGTTGCACTAGAGGCATTAAATACTACACGAAGCTTAGTGGTCATTTTCTCTGGTCTATATACACCATGATGGGGCATGTAATACACTGTCTCTGGTTCTGTCTCATGCGTCACGTCTCTCATATGTCCCAACTTTTCATACTCATTAATAAATTCTTCATACAATTTTAAATAAGTTTTATCACTAGATAGTTTACTCCAAAGTGAATTTAATCTTTTTAATGCTATACTTTTAGACTCGCCTAAACAACTAGGTTCCTCTTTAAGTGGGATTGTGACTACATATTTTCCACTAGGCTCTCTAAAATGAGTTTTAACAAAATGTTCCTCAGCGATTTTTGCCTCATGGGATTTAGGGGTCTCTAACTCAACAGTTTCTAGTTCCCAGAATTTTTTCATGGTATTGTTGAAATCTTCATCAATAATTAACCCACAATGAATTTTTGGGGAATCAAATTCCATTACACTACCGCAAGCCAAAAATCCAAAAACACTATTTTGAAAAAACAACTCTGCATTTGATGAGTAGATCTTTTCTGGCCTCAACAAATGATAGAACGATTTAGCACCTAGGAGACAATCAACTTTTTGGGGAACCATAAAATTATCAGCCAAATTAATATTAGAAGGAATTTGTTCTTTAACACTTAAATATTTAACTGGGGTTAACTCAGTGATTTTATCTACAACAAGAAACTCAAAATTTTGCTTAAAGCTCTTATCAGCATTTGAAATTTCAGCTTTAATAAATTTGGTAACAGTCATTGAGGAATTATTTAAACATGAAATTGTTACATTTATTTTTTCTTGTTTTAACCCTAATCTGTTTGCACACTCCGAAGTCATAATATCGGACTGACTTCCTACATCCAGCAACCCTCTAACACATTGCAGATTCCCAAATTTATCTCGAATATAAAATTTAGCCGTGCTTAACAATACAGTTCTCATTTGTTTATTTTCAACCGTACTCGTAGCTGAAAATGTCGATTGCACATTTTCATTAGTTGCGCAAGAAGTTGGATAAAAGGAATTAACTTCCGGGTTTAAAGTTGAACTTTCCCCTTTATTAACTATGGTACTAGTTTCGGTTTTACCACTCCCACTGAAACGATCAAACTCTCTGGGATAATGAAGTAACCTATTATGAGGTTTATTACAAAAGCAATTTCTTGCAGAACACTTTTTCACATTGCACATTGGTGAGAGGCATTTAAAACATAAGTTTTGGGATTTCACAAATGCAACTCTATCACTAACAGAAAGTTTTTGAAATTCCTGACATTTAAATATTGAGTGGTTGTTCTGGCACATAACGCATTTAGAATTAGTATTCGATAAGAACACTTTAGAAACATTTCTATTACGATTCTCAAAATTTCCTTTACCGAAATTCCTTTGCTCATTTTTACTCGTAACGATTGCGCGGGAAAACTCAGTTTTGGTTCCGGTTTTAGAAGCCACAAATAAATCACATTCTCTACTTAATTCCTGCACATTAAAAACAGATTCTCCTTGTTTAATACTGATATGACTTTTTAAATCTTGAGGAAGAGTGCTAAAAATCTGATCAGAAACCATTAACTCGCACAATTTAGAAAAATCATTCACATTACGAAGTTGAATGTAATACTCAAAAACAGATCTAACTCTTGAAGCAAATTGCACATAATTTTCTGTTGGCAATTTTACTGCACTTTTAAATTGTTTTAGACATTCTTGATAAGTTGGTTGAAATTGTTTTAAGACAATAGATTTAATTTTTTCATAGTCACTCAACTCTTCTTCTTTGATATAAACCATTAAATTGCCAATTCTATCCCCTAATAGATTTAATAGAATTTCCGCTTTAAATCTATCACTAACTGCTTTTGTTTTGAAAGCTTTTTCGAGCGAATTGAAAAAGAGATTAAAACATTCAGCATTTTTGGGAACAGGAATCGTCAAAACTTTGATACTCTTAATTAAATTCTCTAAACTAAAACTCTGTTCATTATCGCTAAGCTCACACGATGAGGATTTGAGCTTTAAAAGCTCTATTTCTTTCTCTACACGCAAAAGCGAAAGCCTTTCAATCTCCAATTTTTGTTCTAATGAACGCCTTTCGCTTTCGGCTTGATCAGAATTTTTACTTCTTTCGTCTGAAATCTCTTTAATTAAATTTTTCACAACCTCAATTCTTTGCTTATAAATGTCACTATTCTCAATTATACTTATCAAATCTACAACTTTAGCGGAAGATGTAAATTTAATATTTAATTCCGTACACAAACTCTTTAATTCGTCTTTCTTCAAACTAGACAAAGACATAATGAAAATTTAAGTAATTGAACACTTACCCACAATAATTATCCTTGAGAATTGGGACGAGAGAATACGCGAAAACACAGAGAACAGAAACAGAAAACACCACTCAAGCAACAACTTTCGTTTCCTAAGCCTACGCTAATCCACTTCGCATATTTTCACACACAAAAAAAAACGTAATCCATTGCTGATCGCTATTTCCACTCCTCCGAGACGGACCATATGATTACACAAGCACTAAATTTATGTCGATAGCTCTCACATTATTAAAAAATCACAACACAAGAATAAATTTGGACTCTTTTTCCTTTTATTCTGGTCATCATTGCATACTTAGCAGGCGCTGCCCTGCTACCGCACACACACTCGCTAACGCTACACGATACACTGAAGAGTTTTTTCCTTTGCCGCAAGAGGGCAGCACAGTGACAGGTCGCAACAGTGTCCCTAAATTCATGGGCCAAACTTTAAGTGTAAGTAAAATAATATAAAGAAGCATTTTTTGTACAGCAATATGGGATTGGAAATGAAAAGTGTAGCGGAACAAGTAAGTGTAAGTAAGTACAAGCAAAGCAGATCTATGAGACTCCAATTGACTCTATGTGGATCACAATGCCAAATTTCTGGTTGCTGCTGCAACTGTTTATGAAACACAGATATCCACGAAAGAATATGCCAATCAGTTGCTAGATTCTACTAGGCCTGTATCGATGCTGGTGATGGCATATTTGAACACTTAATGTATTATTAATTCTCTTCATTTCCTCACAATTTTGATTTTTCCGCGAAAACTTTTCATTCCTGATCCCTCATTGCTATACAAAAAAAAAAAAAAAGTTTTTTATAGGTATTATATCTGCGTTTAAAGTTTGGTCTATGAATTCAGAGACACCCTGTATGTAAGATATGTAAAACTGCTATGAAAAGTACTGCTTATGTTATTCGGCTTCACAATTTAATTAAAAAGGTAAATAATGATTGTATTCATTGGTATTTACATGACTGAAAATAAGCTATTTGTAGAAAATGTAACGAGAACAAGAAGAGAAAAATTAATGTCAAATAATGCACAAAGATTAAAATTATTATATTGAATACTAAATAATAAATGATGCTATTGAATAATAGAAATGCTTGTCATCAGCAACAAATCAGAACGAAAAGGAAGTTTTGCAATGAACCTTTATTATAAAATACATTAGAATCGCATGCACGCATTACATGTCGATTAATTTCACTTGATTTCTTTTTGAATTCCTAGAGCAAAATAATTATTGCAGATGTTCGAAATAAGGAGGAAGTAATTTTAAATGAATACATTCTTAGATTGTACGCGTCATCTAAGCGAAACTCAAAAAATTTCAAAACAAAAGTGTACGATTCCTTGCTTAGCACCAGCCGGTGCGATTCTCCATCCTTCTACTTCTAGAAACTTCTACGTCTAGAAAACGAGATCCTTTCCGTCGACAAAAGAAACTGTTAAAGTTTTTAGGTTGAATAGTTGTAAGAGAATCTAAAAGTAAACAAATAATAATTTCTTTCAGTTGATTTATAAAAAAATCTAAAAATCTGATCATTGTGAGTTTAATGATGCTGATATAATCAAAAAAAATTTAAAAATCAAAATGTCATGGTATTTGTTTTAATGACAAAAAAAAAGAGAGCAAAAAAAAAAAAAAAAAAACGAATATATAGCTTCTACGAATTGTTGCGGTTTGTTTTAAATTTGTTTCATTTCTACCTCTTTTTCTCTTAAAAGAAATAAAAAGGTATACAAGGTACTGAATTTTTTTTCAATTTTAGATGCCATGTAACAAATTAAAAATTTTTTCATTTAATGTTAGATCAGAAAATTTTTTGAATTCATGTTAACACTGGAAACTTTGCTTTCCAATACAGAATAAAACTTTGAAAAAAAATAAAGATAGAGAATAATAACAAACTTAAATGATAAGAAACTTTTATTAAAACTTATAAGCCTTACAAGATGCATTCTTACTATAAATTATCCTTATTATATGCTTATTTATTGATAAAGTCATATACAGAAAATTTACAATTCTATTATTTAAATATAGATTTCAAATTTTTTAAATGAAAAAACTATTTAGGCTGTTACTCTTATTTCTTTGCATATGGATCCGAAAGAATAAAAAAAAAAGAAATGAATTCGATTTCCCTGTTAATGATAGCTATTCAATATAATTATTAGGTAAACGTTTGATAATAAAAGATTTTAGAAGTACAAAGCAAAAAAACTTTAAAGAGATTCTATCTAAAATTTTCTTAATTTTGAAAGAGAAAATTTATTCATTTATACAAATTTATTTAATGTTTTTTGCAGTTTAAGCATTTAAATATAAAATTATACTAGAACACCAAAAATTCAGTAAATACAGAAAGATTTATAAACAACGCATTATGATATTGTTTATCAGTAGAGAAAGCAAATTAGTAACTCATATTATTGTTGACAGCTGACTCACGGTTGTTTTTAAGAAGCGAAAAGAAATCTGTGACGTAATTGAAAATAGTGCAAAAATATGTGATCATTGATTATTTCAGGATTATTTTGGCACTATTTTTTTCTTTTTCTCTTTCAAACTCACACTCCGATCTTGACTCAAAGCACATCCTTATATTTTCTTAAAATGTAACCCTCGTCCTTGTTCTAATGCAAACACAGAGCGTCTAAAGGTGAGCGAATGTGTCATTCGGAAAGAATCTGCGTGGACATTAAGGAAATTAATTGTGAGCAAATGCTCGTTTTGACATCTAAAAATAAGCCGGCCTTCCTATAATTAGAAAGCAGTTCTTCAACAGAAGCGCTATTTTTCTATTTTGCTTATTGTAGACAGATAGAGAAAACTCGCGGAAAGAAAATATTCAGTATCCTTTACTTTTAGTACTCGGCAAAATTATTAATTCTCTTTTTATAATATATTATTTATCTTTAAAATTTATTTTCTGGTGTATTGGTTATTGTGTTGAGAGAGGCGCTCTTCGTTTTTTGTTGAGGTTAAAAATGAATACATATATAGGCTTTTAAAATAAATATCTTGCAGAAATGTATACACGATGGTTGATAAATCACCTAAATAATTTTCCAAAGAGAAAACTAAATCATAACTATTACTTCAAATTTTGCAATTAGTTATGGAATTTAGAATCATCTCCAAAACACTGTTTTGGGATGCAGTTATTTTTGTAAAATATCATTGAAAAATTCGGATGGAGGATTTTTAAAGCTATATTTAGTTTGTTATATATTAGATAAGAATCGTTTACATTTTGCATAGCAATCTGAATACATTCGCGATTCGATCTGTTACGCTTCACTTATTAATCATAAAATGCTAATTATTTACCAGATGGAAAACTCCATTTATTCAAAATGTGTTATTATATTATTCGATTAAGATGGATTCTTAAAAAAGAAAAAAATATACAAAAAAATAATTATTTCGGTGTTAATACTTATTTTACAACTTTACGAAATAATTACTTCATATTATATTCATTTTTTTACACATTCTAGGAGGATCTACAAAGAAAGTTCATTGCGATTTACTTCTAAGATGTTACATAAGAAAAATATTCTTCTGGGGAACTATATTTTATGTTCCCAAATGAGTTCCCATAGGGGGATTGACAAAGAACGTTCATTGTGATTTACTTCTAAAGATGTTACATAAGAAAAAAAAATATTCTTCTAGGAAACTGTATTTTATGTACTCATTTTAAAGATAAAATGATTGTTTGTGTTTATTTAGACAACAAAAAATATATCTTAGTGTAAATTTTTCATCCGCTCTGAAATGTTCGTATAACTATTCCATTACTAAGATTCTAATATATATATTTGTAAAAACAAATCATAATTTGAAATTGATAAAAGGGTAATTTATTTATTACGACAAAAGGAAGTAGTATTCTTGGTTTGAGCAGCACCCAATAGAAACGATAATTAAAATTTTCAATTCCTGCCAGTGATTCAGCATTTATTAAATAAATACAAATAAAACTATTGCAAAAGTTGCTTGGTTAAAAAGTAACAAAGAATTGAAGTCTATTAAATTTAAAAGAAATTTTTTTTTTGTTTCTTGCAATTTCAAGTTAATAATTTGCAACCTGCTGAAAATAGAATGATTTCTTCAGTGTAATAAATAACAAACGACAGTTTAAAACCATTATTTAGTTAAATAAAAAAATAAATTTAAAAATTGCTTATTTTTCAAAATTCCACAAAAAAAAAAAAAAAAGATTTTTGTATTTATGATTTTAACCATTTGCCCTCGTATGACGTACTTGATTTATCATTCTGAAGGAAACAACGTTTCCACATTTTTATTAGAAAATGAGCATTATAAAAGCTGTATAACAGCTACATCTCATTAGTTTTTAAGAATTATAACTAAATTTTTGAGCTTCCTAAGCAGTAAAAGGAAACCTTCCACTCATATATGTGTAAATACGCATCTTATTACTTTTTGAAGTACAAAAGGTTAACTTAATAGTAAAGCTGAATTTAGCTGACATATATGATAGTGAGATAGTTTTGAAGGTATTCAATTCAGCCTTCTTTTTTTTATTTTGAAATTAAATAAGTTATTCTAAGTCATTCTCGACAACGATTACATACTCTGTTTTCGTTATTGCCGTAAAAGATATAATTAGAGGATCGCTCTCAAAATTTTATAATGGCATAGGTTATAATAAAAAAATTTGATTATATGGGCAGAAATACTTCAAAAAAGGGGTAGGATCTTTCTTTCATATAGTGTTTACTTGCATCAAGATGTTCCCATGGATCTTGCTTAATGTTAATAAGTCAAGTGACATTAGTTTCTAAGAAGATTTCAGTATTTCCACCCATTTATCTGGGATTTTTTTAATGTTCAACGGAGTCTATCTATCTGTTGCCAAATAATTTTTTCCTACTAATAAAGAAATTTTTTTCTTATTTTTCGCTCTTTTAACAAAAATTATTTTTTTTCAGATACCCTCCCCCTCCCCTCCGGCTTTATCAACTGCATCTTAAAATAAAAAAATTTTTAACTTATATAAATGATAAGTAGGATTGTTTTGTTTCAAAAGAATTTTCCATCTCTAAGTTTATTTAGAATGCAAACATTCTCTCACCTTTTCTCTCGCCAGTGGTGAGAGCTGGGACCGTTGGTGGAGGTGGTGTGACCCCCGCTCGTGACTTTCCTCTTGGTAGTCAGGGATGATTCCACGTCAAAGTCGCTGCTGTACTCTTTGGTTGTTTTGGGCAGCGAAAAGAAGGCGGCATCATCATACAGGTTGACGCTCTTGGGTCGTCTGTCCTCCCTTGACATAAATTCATCCGCCCTGCGCCCCTCCTCGCGGATCGAATCAGCCATGGCCGCCCTCATTTTATTTCTCCTATTGATGACATTCTGAACTTCATCATCTAATTCATATGAAGTGGCGTCCAGTCGACTTTCCAAACGACTGGACCTGTCCTCCGTTCGTGATGTCTGACGGGCCAACGATTCCCTTTTGCTACTGGTACCATCTCCGCCAGGGGTAGGGGAGGACGTGAGAGTTGACCCGGCGAAAGTGGTGAAGGCGAGGTCGGGCCTGTCCGATCTCAGCTGTGTCTTGGAGAGCGAATTGGAGTATCTTTTTTCAATGTCGGACAAAGTATCCGAATAAAGTCCCGTGCCGTATCGGTAATTATCATTGTAGATGGAGGTGTAGGGCCTGCGCCAGCTGCTGGTTGTGGGTGCCATACTGCGTTCGAGCGAAAGTGAGGGAGAGAGAATCGGAAGAGAGGAGTTTTACTTCAACTTGACTTCCACGCCAGGGAATGTTCCGCCTCCTACTCTTGCGACGCAGCGCTTTGTGCCTTTTTTTTCCTACCTCCTCCTGTTCAATTCTCTCTCTCTCTCTTTTTTAAAATCTCGATTTCCTCTTTCAAAGCATACTCCTTGTTTTCGAGCTGTAGCATTACTTTCCCTTTCGGATAGCTTTAGTTCACTCACTTTTATGAGCCTCTGTTGTTGAAATTGATCTTGACTTTCAGAGACTATAAAAGTGAGCTGAAAATACCATCTTAAAACCTTAGGGAATTTATTGAAAGGACAAGGTCACTTTGGAAATGATATAGAGGCTCTGCAAGAAAATCTCTAATTGATTTCAAAGAAAAATATTGGTTAAATATTAATAAATATAATTTAAACATTGCAGGTTCATTCACGTTTACTTTTTACTAGTCGCCTTTGGCGACCAGTCAGTTAGCCACTATTAATGCTCGCTAAAATTTTCATTTAGATATTTTATGTAATTTGGTTTCTTAACAGTCTTTTCAGCAAAATATTTTTGACTTCAAATTTTAATAGCCATATAATTCACTCATACTATTATGAAGATCTTAAGCCGTTCCATCATAGTACAACGTATCTCTCTCTAATTTTCTATCTGTTCCCATAAAATTTCAACAATAAATTAAAGTGGAAATAATTAAACTGCAATTAATATTAAAACCAAGTATGCTTTTTTTAACGTGAGTACTGAAACTAGAATCATTCGGTCTTGAGTGCACTACGGAATAATTTTCATAATTTATGTAATATCTCAAAGAATTATTTATCAAAAATTTCTCATCATAAAATTCAGTTTTCAGTTGTATCTTTAAAGGATATAAACGTTGTCAATAATAATAATATTTTGTTTTCGCTTGGGTCTCTAAATACACTTCAAAAGGCTATGAAGTCTAAATTTTATGCAGTCTCTTGGTCTTAAAGAATCATATCCTGCGAAATATTTTTGACACTCCAGCTTTTAAGTAAATAAATAAACGTTTTTATCTTATACGATCAAATCTGGCCGATTTATCAAATTTTGAATATTATAATTTTAGAACAATCAATATTTTCATAACTTTTGGCCAATCATTTTTAAGGAACCCTGGGAGTTGATTAGCCTATTTTCTTTGAGATAATCGATGAAATAGCCTGAAATCGCCTGTTTTTATAAAATAGTGGTAATCAAATTTTCATAAATCACTCAGTTTTAGTGATTCATTTAGCTGATTGTAATTCAAATCTTTTTTATTTAAAATTCGTTATTCATCAGACGTTCGTTATTATTGACTCAAGTTGCATAAAATATAATTATTTGCGATATTTAAACCATTTTGTTAACAAATGTGTGTCTATTACTAAAGGGCTATAAATTAGCTGCTGGACCCTGATTAGGGTCGATATCATGTATGTACTATACATGACTTAATTAAAATTGAATTATTGGTTTAATAATATAGCTATTTTAAAGCGTCAAAGAAAACTTCTCGTGTTCATTTTTTAAAGAAAATATCACATTTCTTATTTATTCCATTTCACATAAACACGAACTGAACATTACACTTTCCTACATTTAATTTTCAGTAAGAGTTAACTTAATCTTTCATTTTGAGTCTTTGTCTGCGTGTTGGCAACGCGCCGATAAAAATTGATTTTTCCCATGCGATTATAACTTGCTCGTGGAGGTTAAATTTTATTTTCATTTTGCGTGAAATAAATTTTTGGGAAATATAATACAATGTTTTTTAAAAATTCATTGAAAATAGAAACTTTTTTATAATTTATATGCAAAAACATTGATATCCTTCAAAAGATTATTTTTTTAATTCTAAGATGATATAAAAACCACTTTTGTGCTGTAATATGTTTGAATGCTTTCTTAACACGATTATAAATTTTCGCTTAATATTTAATCAATGAAAATTATAATTAAAATTCCAAGAATATCGCTCCGAGGTGCACATTCCCAGCCTCGAAAGTCTCTTTGTGCCAAGTTTAGTAGCTCTAGGTCAAACGGTCTGGCCTTTAGAATGCCAAGACACACACACACACACATACTCATCTTTATTATAAAATAAAGATTAAGAACATGGCGATGTTTTTATTTGTTTAAGAATTCGAACATCTCTGTCTATCGTTAGAGAACTTAGGCAAACTTTTTCTACTATACTGATCGATGTTTTTCATCAAACATAATATAATGAAAACATACCAAATTTTCTTACTGTCTGAAACATTCTGATTTTCATTATGAAGTGTAAGAAGAAAACATAAACAATTATATTTTCATGCATATCTGAATTCAGGAATGACTTAGCAATCATTTTATTCCGGATTTAATATTTTGATTGCCTTATCAAATGGAATCCTCAGATGCTTTAAAATTGAAAGTATCGCAGTTAACGAATATCTCGACCTATTATTACTTATGAAAATTCGGAGTCGATATAAGTAAATATACAGATTATAATGTGCTATCTGCAGACATTTATTAATGAGTTTAGAAATTTTGAATTTAGTGGCCTTTTTATACATTGTTCCTTAAAAATGACAAAGTTTTAGCTTTAAGCAAAACAATCATCAATTGAATCGATTTTAATGGCACGTTTATATGTTAAGAGTTTGTCGGTTTTTCTTTTAAAACTTCTTTCAATTGTTAATGATTGTCCAAGCTTTTGAAAATCTATTTAGATCAAATGAACATTTTAAAAATGTTAAACTTTTAACTTTCCTATGGAAGCAATTAATCTGATAAACATACTTTCTAAGTTTTATAATGGTGGTTTCAAATAAATTTATTCAAACAAATGCTATTTATGACTCAAAGAGTTCCGTTATTATCTGATTTAAATTATCCAAGCTTTCGTTTTAAACCCATCCAAATATAAATTTATTTCGTTATAAATCGAAAAATATATTGTTTAAGCAATAAATTGAGTGCTGATTTATTATTTGAATAGTCTGGGGTTAGCAGCGATGAAATAACCAGCATCAGTGGTAATGAGCTTTAAGAACAGATTAAAGTGAAGCATAGAAATTAATTGAAGCAGCCTTGAAATAAATTAAATAAAGGAGAAGAATGTCAAATTCGGACAATATACGGTTAACAAAATGGCGAGAAAAAAAACCCATCAAGTGATATTGAAACTAAAAAATATCAATAAGTATATTTATAGTGATGGATAATTAGTTTAAAACAGGATTTATTATTGTAATAACATTGTAGGTTATTAAATAAAAGCTAAGTCATATCACTGACTCTTCGATCCGCCCAAAGGCACACGGATAAAGAAAACTGAATGACCGGATCGCCGCAACAGCAACATTGGTGGGAACTGTGGTTGGGTCCTAAGGGCCATCACCGGCCCCGATACAACCCTTCGCGAAGGAAGTACGTCCTGTCATCGATGGGAGGAGCCAGACCCCCGCCTATTTATGTACCCTCCAGGGTGGCGAGATCCAACGACCATACCAGAAGCATTTCATTCTCTTTTCTAGGCGCTCACCCGGGGAGATTAAATAAAAGGTGAGCAAGATAAGCGTCAATCAAGAACTAAATCTATTTTATTACTTGCGCACTTGACTGGTTGTTGCCAGATATGTTTACTTAGACACACAAAAGCAGATAAATATGTGGCTGGGATCATAGTTCATTATAAATATTATTACGATTATAAAACGATGTTCCGGCCTTTTCTCCCGCATCTTCAGAATGAATAAGTTTCTATTACACTGAGTTTATATATATATATAATGATATTTTAATTCTAATTCAATTTACTTAATTTCCAAGATTTTATCTTAATTTAGCCCATAGTAACTTCATTCTAAAATTTATTTCTTGATTCAGTTCTACTGTCTCTACTTAATTAATTCAAGAGAAGCTATCTAAAACTGCTGAATCGGCTAAAAGCAGCCTAACTTTCCCACAATCCGCGTGAAGGGACAAAATACCGCTGACGAGACAAATTCTATTTTGAAAGATCCCTGTGTTTTTCCTTATCTCGTGGACGCGTATAGCAAGAATCCCTATCGAAATCTCATTATATATTAGCACTATGAAGAAATATTTTCCCTATTAATTTCTTAGGTTATATAAGACCAGGGATAAAATGTCAAAGAGCTTTATCCTCATTCCTTTCTGTGTCGTTCTGTGTGTTCATCGCTTGTACATAATACCTGCATCTTCAAGATGAAATAAAACGACTTCACGAAATAGAAAGTCTTTTCCCTGACTTCAAAATTGCATCCTGCTTCACTTAAAATAATGCTTACACACACACACACACACACACACACACACACACACACACACACACACACACACACGCACACACACACACACACACGCACACACACACACACACACATGTATATAAGCGCACTTTTTCAGCTCCGAATTAAACCTGGTAATATCTCGAATAACAGTTAACGCGTTTTACGCGCAAACCGAGTATATTTATGCCTATAATGTTCTTTGTTAATTTTATAATCTTCTTTGTACTGATTAAGGGTACAATGGCCGATGAAAATAAGAAAAATCGACTAAAAGTGCGAATTTTTTAATTTTATCTTTTAACAATAGATAGATTGTAAGTAATCGCTTGCAAAAAGAATTAATTTTGATAGCCTCATTAGTTTGTTAAATATTAAAGTCTTTGTAGTAATATTAGACTGTCATCCCCTTTTGTTTAGATCTAGACAGCAACAGTATGACAAGTTTCGTTTTTATACATATGAATACTATATATGCATTTGCATATATTTTATAAATGACATTAATTCTTTTTATAAAATTTTATATTTAACAGATGTAAGTTGTTTTAATTAATTTTCTGTTCTATATGAATCATTTAAATATTTCCCAGCTTTTTTGTAAAATGACGTTTTATCATGCCATCCAAATTTTAAAATACTACAGGCGCTTCATATTTTTAGTTACAACCCTGAAATTTTTCTGTTACACTGTATAAGCATGTAATGATATAAATTTGCATGAATAGATCATTTGTGAATGTTAGAAATTTTTATTGAAGAATTCGAGTAATATTATTACAATGATTTTCAAATTTTGCTTCAAAACCTATCAAGCGATTCTAGTTTTCATGTAAAATTTGTAATTCTAAAAAAGTTAGGCATGCAAAATATTGTGTACGATTAAAATATCTATCTGAAAAGTCTGAAAAAATAGATATATGTTCTATTCTAATGCGCATTGAACAATTTGAAGTTTAATAATATTGTAACGTTTTTTTTTTTTTTTTTTTTTTTACCAAAATAATTCAAAAAGTTACCGATGAATTTTGATAAACAAAATTTTTTACAACGTTAGATTGATATAATAAAATTACCATGCTATATTTCAGAAAAGTTTTGTTTCAACGTCCATTGTATCCTTCAATAATTCACCTACATGTGCATATAAATAATATTTTGAAATAACCATGCTCATATTTTTAACTTTTACAGTAACTCAGGGTTTTTATTTCAGTTTGTACATATATAATAAACGCCTTAATACTGAAATATTTTTTATTAATGCAGACACGAACGAGGCATTCAAATATTTTCTATATTCTAAAATGTACGCATTCTTTGTAATCGAAAATACACATATTCGATTACGAAAAGAAGAAAAGTATGCCATGATAGAAACTAGTGATTTTCAAATTCAAACATTTACTCAAAATAGTTATTTTAAGAGACTCGTCCCTCTTGAGCATAAAAAGAATTCGAATCTGACTGCGGTAAAGGAATGACGTCACTTTGTGTTGGGATTCGCCACACACCTTTCTGATACATTTCATCAACGAGATGCAGATAACTTAAGATAAATGTGGGCTGTGTATGTTCGCGATTGTGATGCACGTGAAATGATTCCAATATAAATATAATGCTCCCTCGAAGTAGTCTCGACAAAAAAGATAAAGCAAACACCATTATGTAATGAGCTGAGACTGACTATGGTAGGGGCATACGGGGCAGTTGCCCCGGGCCCCCACATTAGAGGGAGGGCCCAAATAGAATAGAAAGTTTATTTTTAGTTTATTTTACTTCAGTAATGAAGTTCGGTTCTTCATTACTGAAGTAGTGAAGCAGAGTGGGGCCCTCAAAGAAGTTTTGCTCTGGGCCCTTGTTAGGCTAAGTCGGGCCCTGGTAATGAGAGCTTTTTATATCGTCCTTCCTTTCCTGTGGTAGCAAGATTCAAAAGTAATGACTGACATTATTGAAAAATAAGGCGCTATCTTAAATGATTGAAAAAGAGATAATGCATAGTTTGTTTTTTTTTTCCTTGGAGCACTCAAGCTAGAGGTACATCGAGACGTGATATATGAAAATCTTCGCGTTCAATGCAAGAAATCATTTCCAGTTCAATTGAATCGTGCCAAAGAATTCACCCGTTCAAAAGGCTTATAAAATGATATGGTTCCCAGAATTATTTTAAAGTTCATGGTTCAAGAAGGTCATTTTAAACAGCTCTGCAGATTTCTGAAACAGTGCACAAGGGAATACACATTTTTGTTCGATCAGAAGAGTTCGAATATTCTCAAAAGTTGAATTCATGGAGCGCTTTAAAATTATCCATTGTGTACAGACGTACTCTCGACACCGTAACCCAGTTGTAACTGTAGTGATTGTTAATAAAGTTGGCGACAGTTCTGTGTATTGGATTCTTTTTAATCCTCGTTGCAGAGAGTCCTTGAACGGTGCTGTAATCGAAATCTCGCAGTCAGCCCACACGCCTCGAAGGTTTCGACGGAAATAGAACTCTCTCCTTCCTTGCTAGTAACGATGGCACGAAATAAAAATAACGACAAAGAAGTTTTTCTTTCATTGTAATAGGGTTGGTGCTTGTTTTGGCTGAATAACAGTGTTTTGTTTCCATCGGAAGATCAAACAACTATTATAAAAAGGCACAAAAATTGTTCAAAAACTCAGCGAAAAGATTACTTGTATTACTATAAGCCTACTAGGTTCGCAAACTTATTTTTTAAAAAAAATGATATATAAAATTTTTTTATTGGAGCAAATCGTTAAAACAGACTTGAAAAGTAACTATTAGAAGAAAAAAATAACACTCGTTGTCTTTAGTGTTATAAAAAAAATGATTATTTAAGGAAAATTTATCAAAATTTTCAATGTTAGGAAAAATGGAATAAGTTAAAAAATAATGGAAATATTTTATTTTTATTTCACCTATATATAGCTCAAAATTCATAAGATATTAAAAAAACCAGAAGATAAAAATTATTTTAATAAATAAAAATTTCATGAGCATTTGAAGTTGCTGTTATAGATTTGTCTATATGTCGAAATTTGTCTATGTGTTTGTACTTAAAGTGTCTGTGAGATATGTTTAAATGAACTATTTTAAAACATGCAGTCTATCACACTCTCAAAGGGTTTGGATAAATGGATACCAAATTTCGTGCAACTTTATTGAATTGATTTTGTGGTATCATGTTTCCCGTGAATCAATCGTAATGAAATATTCATTCTTCAGAAGTGCATTTAGATATTGTACTTGTAAATCAGTTCATCCAAATGCGCTGGAAACGAATGTAGTTTCTACGCTTTTTTAACAGAAATGCCACAAAAATAAGCTAACTATAACTGAGCAGAAGGAGATTTTTTATAAATACATCAAATATTATTTTGGAGAATTTTACGGTAAAAATAAAATAAATGACTCATTTTCGGTTAAAAATACCACTGTTTCAGATTTCACTTTTTATTTGTTGTGTATTATTGAAATTATTTGTCTATAGTTCTATCTTATTTATATTAAAAACAAAGTCTATTTTAGAATCTATGACTTTATTTTTAGATTATAAAAAAAAAATTCACATTTTTCTGGAAAAAGCCTCTTTGCAACCTAGTTGGATACCTTAATGTATGGAATATGATATTATAAATATTTTTAAGAATTACGAAAGAACTACGTCATCAAAAATTTATCCTCAGTAAAATAATTCTCATAAAATAATAAGAATAAAATTTTATTCTACTCAATAGAAAAAATAATTTGTCCTAAAATTAAATTATATTTGTAAGGTAAAAAGAATTATTTTACTATGGCAGGCAAGTCTTCGTTCAGATATGACAAAATGTAGAAACCATGAAAAAGACATGAATCAATCGTCCAAAATCCAAAAAAGAGTTTTTCGGGATTTAACAGAAATAATTCTGATGCTGTATTTATTATTAGATTGTAATAATTTATTGGGCAACTAATTGTAGTTGGTTCAGTATTGCACTGCAAATTACACATATAAAGGAAAGATTTTGAGTATTGGAAAAGAAATCCATAAAATTGTGTCTAGTTTCTGATTATGTAATAGCATCTGAGAAGCAGCAAGATGTAAAAGAACTGACATTTGTATAGCATCTTTTTGTGGTGCAGATTTGTCAGTTCAGGTGTCGTCCTCGTCATCTGACCGCGGTTCAAAATTATGAGGTCCGTACTAAAATAGCCCTAGTGTTGGTTTACAACGGGAATTACAAATTAAATTTAATAAATTACTTTTTATTAATTTTTGCATAATAAATCTTCAAACTACGATCACAAATTTTACTGTGTGATTCATTTAGCCTTGAATGCATGCATTCAATTCGAAAGGTGGGTATTTACTCTATCTATACAAGAGAAAGGAAAAAATTCTTTGTAATACTCAAAGAATGTGCAAGTTAAAATACAAAAAGACAAGCAATGTTTTAAATTCACGTACTAGAAATTACTTTTCAGTTTCAGAGGAAGGTCGAGAATGCTGAGGTTTTCCTGTTTTTCTCCCTTTCTGCGATTTAAAGGAAGATGTAGGTCAGTGAGAGCATTGGTTGTTATATTACTGGAAAATATTTCAAGTTCTTTTAGAATCTTCTAGAAGGCATTCCGGCTGTAAAGGGATCAAGTATTTACTACAAAATATCCATAAATAATAATTTCTTCTTAAAAGCGGGAAAAATAACAGGAAAAAAGCTTCCTTTTTCTGAGACGATCTCATTTTCTCGTATAAGTAGGATACACAACGAAAGAACTCCATGGAAAAACTTCCAACTTATCAATGGGATTTTTAGCTTATTTAATAATCTTGCTGGAAATAGAAAATTCGCTATGTCAGGTGAAAGAATAATGTTCTATCATCGCCCCGGGAATCAAGACAGGAATAGGTTAAAGATCGTAACTCGGTTCAACTTATTTCAATATCTGATAAACGACATCATATAGAGAGATGATCCGAAATCGATTAATTTGTAGAAGACGGAATTGCAATTGCATGTAAAATCAATCAAAGAATTAATTGCAATCGATATAGTGAAGCGGTTGTACCAACAATTATTAAAACATTGACAGTTTCAAACGTCAAATCGACTACATTTCTTGTACAGGAACATTACATTAGTACAACTGAATTTATGCAGGGACGATAGCAAAGTCAAGATCTCTCACGATAACGAGGAACTGCCCATCTTGGAGTTCCCTAGATAGAAACCTTATTTTTAGAAATCGCATTGAAAATATTAAAAATAAAATCAAGGACACTGAAATAAGATTCTAGCTTCGAAGAATTAGCATTCCGAACTCTAAGAAAAACAAATACATTATTTCTCACACTATGAAAATTCCAATAATTAATCATATATCACCGATATAATCACCAGGCACCACTACTAACAATGAATCATGCAAAACTAGACTTTTAGTGGCATAGCCTTGATTGCAAACATATGAAATCTGCCATTCATAATATTCTCAAAAAGTTGTGAAAGAGATTCTTTGAACCTTTTCTTGATTCTTCACTAAAGAAATCCAAAGAATGAAAAGGAGACAAGATCATTGTTGACAGGATGATTTTCTGCCGCCTACTCTTTTGTGAATACCGTTTCATTGATAAGAAAATGTTGCGTAAAACAGACTCGTTATATCCTATTTTTTAGTCATTTTATTTAAAAGCAAAATAAGTTCTAAATAATTTAAATTTTGTTGAAAAAAATTATAAACATAAATTAATTTGATACCTTTGAAGTCTATAATGTCTCAATTTTTTCTATGAGCAAGAATTGTAATTGAAATTGTGAATTCTAGTTCTTCTATTTAAGTTCATCTAATAATTTTGACGATTTCTTTCCGCTTAACATGCAACTGTAAGGATTTTGTTTGTTTGTTGTTGTTGTTGCTAACATGGTATAATTAATTCACATCTAAATTATAAAGCAGAATATCAAATACAATATCATATTTCATATTCTGTTTTAAATACAATTCGCATTTAAAGAATTCTTGATTCCGTGAATACTCTTTCACTCCATCCATTAAGTAAAAGATTATCAAGCTCTTTCCTCACATGGTTTTGATGAATTAACTCGTTTCGATCTTCATAAGTCAAAAAAAAAAAAAAAAAAACAACATTCCGGAATTATGTTAGAGTTCCTACCTGTCCCTTTGTGCGTGAGCACAAAAAACACAACAAACTAGAAAAATGAGCTTTGGTATGTTTAAATAAAAATTGTAGATAACAAAAATGTAATTTTGGAATAAATTCGCCAACTGCAAACATCACGTTTGCAAGCAGTTTATTCCTCCCACTGAAGATGTGCAATGGATTTCAAATTTAAATCGGCGTACGTATTTTATGAGCGTACTTGAACTATGAGTTGACACTGAACTGTAGATTCCATTAAAAGTCGATAATTCAATTAATACTAGGTTTGATATTTTAGCTCATTGAGATATATTAATTGGAAATTTACTTATTTGTGAATTATTCGTATTAAGATGGTTTTTTTCGTTGGATACAAGCAGTATTTAGTAGAATAATTAATGTCTCATGTCTCTTTATTTTATTGCTACTTAGAATGTGAAATTTTTATAGTATTTCTTGTCTTCAATCAAGCGTTTGTTAAATTTCTATAGGGGTGAAGCATTAAACATATTTTGGGGGAAAATCATTTAAAAATATATTAAAGCAGGGTTATCTGTTCAGATGCATATCCCGCGATTTCCTCGGGTTGGCAATCAGTTCATTTTCTGTTGCATCCTGCGTTTTTCGCCGTTTAGAGTGTTTATTTTTACAATTACAGATTTTTATTATATTATATTATTATCGTGTAACATATAGTATTAGTTCACTTTCTTTGAAAAATATTTGAACTTATTTGCAAACATTGCATCTAAATAGAGATTTTAAAGAATTACGCAGCCAGAGGGTTCATTTGTATCATTCTGTTTACAATTCTGTCATTAGCCACTGAAGAACCTCCCCCCCCCTCCTCTTTTATTATTCTGTCATAGTATTCCCGAAATATTCAATCATATTTTAATGAACATTCGCGTAAAGCCATTTTTAAGATTTTCTTCATTATTATAATCATTAGAGAACCAAAGGTCAGCAATTTATGAGTTGCTTTTTAAAGTTGTCGAAAATGAGTTTCTCTTTGTGTGCCATTTAAATAAATGCTTTTTATATGCTTAAAGCTTAAAAAATGTATTGTAATAATTGCTGAATGCCCAATTATTTGAAAAGTCATATTGTAATTGTTTGTGATCCGGCTATTTGTTATCCATGTTAAAATAGTAGTGATTATTATTGTTAAAAACAATAAAATCAAATTATTTTAAGCAAATTATACTAAGCATTCAAAGCATGTCAAATAGAATGCTGGTACTCCAAATATTTATAATATATTTAGCTTCTATGAATAATAAAACTGAAAAACATACTCCAATAATAGAGTAACGAATAACACATAGTTCCTAACGAGATTTATGTTGCTGAATTTCTTGAGAAAACTTATCGAAACTCGATGAGTATAAGCTTTCGTTCATTTTCAAATAATTGGGCAGACTCGGAAGGTTTAACTGATTTCTTAACTTACGTTTTAGACAAATTCATATTTGAAAATATCTGCTGGCAAAAATTAATAATTAATAATGTGTGAAAAATTAGTACATCAATAATAATTAATGTGTTAATTAATAATCGACAAAAGTCTCAAATATATTAAGTTTTCAATTTTTAATATAAATTCAAGTAAATTGTTTCTAATCTGATGATGTAAAATTTTCATCATTGAATGCGATTTAGTTCTCGATGTTGGAGATTTTTGTTTGTAAAAGATAAGATTTAGAATAAAGCAAGAAATAATTCACATGCAGTATTATAGGAACTTATTCTTTTACTTAATTTAATTATTTTATATTTTTATTTTTACATTATATAAAAATGATATATTTATTATTTAAAAAATTATTCTTAAGAATCTTAATTATTCGCAAAAAATTTTGCTGAACGCTGAATTAGAATATTTATGATAATTATAATTTTAAGTGTGACTCGTTTTACTTAACGGCTAAAATACAACTCTTAAGTTAAAACCGTTTTACAATAAATATTATCAATGGCTCATCGTGTCACTTCTTTAAAAGGTTTATTGTTATGAAAAGAGCATATCAGGTTGGATTCGCAACTTTGGTGATGCAATAGCATCACCAAAATAGATAATTTTAGATGCAACTAATTTCATAAAACATTACAGAAAGCATTCTAAAACTACATTTTTTTCGAAAGGTACCATATTGTAATAGTCTATTGGTAACGAATTGGCGTAGGGCCAATTTCATGCATTTTAACTGTGTACATTTCCGTACTGTTTCCAACAGTGAACTGAAATTCATCAAATGGTACGCACTAGATGTTTCTACTGTTCCGTTAAAACTTTAGAAGCGGTCATTTACAGCCTCCATTTTAATGTGCAACATCAGCTAGAAGTTTAGCACTGGAAAACGCCAAGTGAAGGAACGTGGCAGGTGGCGTGGGATGGAGAGACTTCATCCAACGCGCATTTTTTCCCTCCTCTCTAGATAAGCGTATTGCTGAAGAGGCACGGGTAAAAATACTCAGTTCCTCCATTCACCTTTCTTCGTCATTGGGGCCCCTTCAAGCCGATAACTTTTCGCTCATCGAATGTAACCGAACGATAAGAAATATACACACGTATGAAATTAAAAATTAATCATTCATTCACAATACCACATGAAAATCTATTGCGATTGGAAATAAGCTAAAAATATATGTGGCAATCGCCTATAAATAAAAAACGCTAACGTACATGACACAGAAATCGCTCTTATTACTTATCGCTGAATGGCAACAGAGGAAATGTAAACAAATCACCATTTCTATTTGTGTTTCATTGATTTTTTTTTACAGCTGCGCTTGATTTAATGTTTTGCTGATTAATGAAGCTACAAAATATTATTAGAAATGTTTTGGAGAGGAATAGTATTCCGTTAAATCAGAGGAGACAACATTGAAAAGAAATTTTAAAAAAAAAGGCATTAAGCAGAAAGTTTAATAAGAGTTAAAATAGTCTTAAATGTCTCTAGATGGATAATCGCTATGACTTAATCGTTATGACTAAAAAAATCTAAGCTTAAAAGCTAGTCGGCAAAGGCGGCTATTTATTTAGAAAAAAAAAAATCAACGAAATTCTTCATTTAGAATGTTCATGAGATTTAACTGAAGTTCACTTTTGGTCTCTGCAAGGTGTAAAAACGATACAATTATTTGATTTTAAGGAAAATTTCATGCTCAACTCGTGCAAAAAAATAAAAATAAAAGTAGTTATTTTATTCTTGGTCGCAAGAATCGTTCGTACATAGGGAAAAATACTGATGTATGAATCGTCTCACACAGCGAATTCACTGTCCCCTTTGCGAATGATGACTTGTGACTAAACAGGCGGGGGGGAGGGGTCTTCAAGTTGTTCATGTCGCCTATTCTTATGTAAATCCAGCTTCTAACAACCTATTGAAATTTTGATTAATATAATAAAAAAGTGTATTTTTATATACTCTGAAAATTAACGCAAGTATATAAATCGACTCATTGTAATCCCATTTTATCAGAAAATTAATAATTTTTATTATTATTATTATTACGATTTAGCACCACCTCACGTGACAGGGTTTCGTGGATTTTGTTGCTCCTATTTTCTCTGTTGGTAGGCTTGTTTGTTCAGAAAAACCTTTCGATAAATTCTACTTTTAGATGAATGACTAAGGATTTTTTTCTGTCAACATACAGATTTTATAGAAAAATTAAGGTGATCTATACCATATCTGACTTTAAAGCCTATTAAATTTTGACACGAATCGGTGACGAATTTAGGCAGTTTGTGCCCCTAGGTAATTCCCATTATGAGGCCTCTCTTTTGAATAAGGCGATAAGTTTTGTTTTAAATTTCTACACATTTTTTTAACATGCTAAGGATTTATTTCAGATTAAATTTTTTTATTTTATTAATTTCGTGAAGGCATATTTGTCTATCTATTATGATTCCAGACTGTTATGATCCACATTTATGCATAATATTATTGAAAAAGAAGTTCGGTTGTTTATAAATATTCTAAGTGAACATAAGGAAACATTTAGGAATCTGCTCAATTATGCATGATTAAATGTTAATGTTATCCAAATATTTCATCGCGCACGAATTTGCATTTTTTCAAACTTATTTGTTTGGCAACTAGGAAAATAAAATTTTTTGGATTAAAGTTTTTAAAGACTTTTTGGCGCTCTCCTCTCAGCCTAGTGGCCCTAGGTACCTGCCTAGTCTGTGTCGTTGGAAAGTGATAAAAAATACTTAAGAAATTCTTAAAAGTCTTTAAAAGAGTAACATAATTTTACTATTAAGATAATAAGAATTTTATTTCTTCTCCTTTAAGATATAATCCCCCGTTTAAAAATCTCCTATAATCGCAAGATTATAAAAAAGGAAGAAATTTTTTTTTTTATAAAAATAAAGGGATGTCTTTTTTCTTTATCCCCCCCCCCTTTTTTTTTACAGTTATCGTTGCAGTATTTTGGAATTTTTAAGTCTTATTGTTCGACTAAATTCTTTTATTGAATTTTTATTCGAATGAATTGTCTTTGATGAATGAATTGTCTTTATTCGAATGAATTGTCTTCCACGTTGTTTGAATAATGTAAAGAGGATTTGAAAATTCATTTTAAATTTAAATTTAATTTTCAAAAGTAATATGCTACTTTTTTCATCTAATTGCTTAATTAAATATTCATCATAATAATAGTATAACCATTTTTTTTTTGGAAGAGCATCTGATATTTTAAATAATTTTAGTGATGATATATCTTATACTGATTTCCGCATGGCCTTTGGCTAGATCGGGGTATCGCACAGTATGCCTATTATGGTTTGAAGTTTAAAAATATTTCGTTGTAGAAGACATTAATACATAGTTGCACAAAACGTCTTGTACTGATATTTGTTATTTCATATTTAAATAATACAAAATTTTAAAAGTAATTTTAACAAAATTTTAAATAAATAAAATTTTAAAAGTAAACGCTCCAGTTAAAAATAGAGTAAATATAAGTCCATAGTATAATTCTTTAAAAAAAGTATTTAATTTAAATTTTAATCCTGCATATAAATTTAAGTACCTAATTTACTAAAGCAAATACTACTAATTAAAAAGTGTCAGGGGTTTTTTTTATGAGAATATTATTTTTAGTTCAAAAGTGATTATTTTTTATTAAATACGATTTCTGATTTTAAAAAATTCTTCCAAATCGAACACACTGTAGCAAGTACTTTAAAATTGAATATATTGAAGGAATCAAAACTTATGCAGTGTCTGTCGTTTTTTTTTTTTTTTTTGCATAATAAGTTTTGAGATTTGATTAACAGCGTATCAACGGTGTTTTCTCCACGAGAAACTTAAATTATACGTTTGTTAAACAATAGAGGGATCATCGAACTGCATTTTTTAAGCAAGAGCTTCTTTTCCTTTTCTTAGCTTGCCCTATTTTTTCATTCATTCTACTCGCATTCACAAATGTAAGTCCGAAAAAAAAAATTCTTTTTTATACGCGAAGCGTAGCGTCTGACTTGCTTTCACTAAAGTAGGTGGAAATGAAGAAACGCTTTGGATTGCCTCCAGTCGCGCTTAGAACCTTTTGTGCCTGAGCAATTTGGAACCAAATTTCTCAGCTAACACTTACCTCGTTGGCAGGACTGTTATTAATAGAGCGAATTTTTTGTCCTTTCCTCTAAAACGATTCAACCGAGGGAAGACTTTTGGAGGTGAGATGCCATTCGATACTCTACAAAGTCACGAGCGAAGTACATTTCGAAACTAGGTTACTACATACTGTATTATCTTTTCGTGTTTTGAAACATTTTTTACTTTAATATCCTATTAATGCAATATCTTTCTTTTTTTTGTTAATAATAGTGAATTAGGAGCTTAAATTAGCTTTCAGCACCGGGAATATTTGAAAATAACATTTTAAATGCATCCTACTACTTAGAATAATCTGATTCAAATTTCTACAATAACTGCAATATTGTAAATTACTTATCTCTGAAGGTTCCTCGATAAAAAAAATAGCTGTGATATCTTTTTATCTTCTGTGAATAATAAAATATCTTTAACTTCTGTGAATAATAAAATGAATTGAATAAATGATACAGTTTTCAGCGAAATTGTGTCCTCTACCTCTCTATATTCCTTCCGAAATTCCACATTCTTCGGATATCATGATTTCTTGAGTAGATGGATTCCTCATAAAGAGAACCTAAATTATTGGTTTTAAAAAATAAATTACCAAACATTTATTTTTTATTTATTTATATTTGCCTTCAGGGTTTTTATCAAGAATATTGAAATTATAGAAATTGGGGCCGTATGGTTATTCTTGCATGTAGTTTTTGATTGATGGTTAATTTGAAAATTTTTTCAATTGTTACGTGATATTTCGGACTATATTTACTTTCTACTGAAACGTCAAAAACTGCTCAGGGATAATGTGAAACTATTTGAAGAATGCAAATTTTGTTTTATTTTCTACATTTGGAAACATGTATTGTTTTTAAATTTGAATGGCGCGTTAATACGAGCAGCAAATTTTTTCCAGAATGGTTCATTAATTTTTACAAAATAATATTTTTAGCGATCAACACAATCATGCACAATCCTGATTTAAAACTAAAACACTAAACATTTGAAATAATGTGCAATATTGGTTACACTATAATTGTTAAGATTCACATTCACTTAATTATATGCTTTTTGATGAATGATAATGCTAATAATTATATTCTCGCTGGCAAGTTAATTGTCAAGTGGTTTTCATGAATGATTTTAATAAATCATTTCGAATTATTGTTAAAATCCCTTTTAATCCTTTCTAACCCTTTTTATTGTAATTATATATATAAAAAAAATGCATGCTACGTCATATGTTATGAATTTTAAATTAGGATTTTGCGTGTTAAAAACTTTATAAAAATGCTTTCAAGATTTGAATGCATTTATTTACAAATGCGACATATTTTTAAGATTATAATTGAAAATGCATCTTCAACACGTACAGATGTATTGAGTTTGAAAATAAAAGCAAGAACTGACTTCCGATATAAACAAAAGAAAAAAAAAATACTAACTGGTTATTAGCTACGGTCACGTCGTCCTCGAAGGGTTATTGTGCATTTACTACAAACTAAGAAAATCATTAATTCAAATTTTTAGCTTTCATGCAATTCATAGAGATAAAAAGCATTAGCTTCCAAAATTAGCTTAGAAGTTAATATTGATGCTAGCAGAATCTGTAAATAATTCCAAAAACTGAAACAATTAAAACAAGAAATAATCATCGAAAGTAGTATCGAAAACTTACCAAGTCTTTGAAATGTACATTTGATTGCCACGTGAAATTAAATATAGGCAGGAGCGTCATGCGATAACAAGTACATATTAGTGTCATTTGAAGAAAAGTTTACTTTTAAATTTGAAAATGACATGATAGAAAACATGAGAAGAAAGTGACGATACCAAATGTCTTTCTTGTGCTTGTAGAAATGGTGTGAACAGGATTTTTTGAAAAAAAAAATTCTTCTGCTTAACATACTTTTATTCGATAAATGGAGGAACGTTGATAAAACTTGCTTAAGCAAGAGGCATGAAATATATAGTCAAAACTATTAGAACATCATTTAAGAAAATTATCAGTGAAATTTGAAGAAATAATTATAAAATTATATCAAGGAATCCTTTAATATATTTTGTAGTCTCATTTTTTTCCGTTAGAAGGAATGAAAACCAATAAAACATAAGATTAATATCTCATACAGACAGAACAAGATAAATATCTTTATTTTAATTTAAAGAGTTACAAAACAAAACGAAAGAGTACAAGTACTAGGAAAAGAATACTTTATGGCTTAACGCCCTCCAAGTTTTGATCCATCAAATGTTCACCGTATTTGATCATTTGTCGTCTGCCATGCATTGGCAAGCGCAAAGCAAAGTTCTGAGCACAGACATTCTCCTTGATCTAGGACTTGGTCAAAGCAACTCGCGTGTGAATGTCAAGCACATCTGTGCAGTTGTCGTGGGACTTACAAGGAATGATTAAAGGGTTCGACTACCATAAAGTATTTTACACCGCCCAAGTTAGAAGTTACAAAAACTTAATGAGCATTTAGCTAAGCTGCTTCAGCAAAGGTGTCTTTAAAATAATTCATAAGCAATAAAGAGCTTTTAAAATGTTTTCAATCAGTGCACTTAATTCGTTTCCTCTAAAAATTAATATCAACGCATGTAAATAAAATAATTTCACCATATGAGTGCGTAACAACCACAAGTCAACAAACACAAAAAAATATACAAAAAAAATGACAAGACATAACAGCAAATATCTGGTATTTTTTTTAGTAGCTTAAGTTATTTATCACTCTCGGAAAAGCTTTATTTTAGTGTGAATAGCTCATTTAGTCTGTTTTGTTAAAAAAAATATAATTTGAATATTGCTTCTCCGAATAATAAATAAAAATGCTGTTTGAAGAAATTTGTTTGATACTCCATATCAATATTTATTCTCTCACAAGCTGTTACAATATTTGAGACACATAATGCTCAGAGGTTAAACAACAGAGTGTCCGAAAGAAACTAGTAAAAGAATGTTATCAATCATTTGAAAAAAAAAGGGGGGGATTATAAAGTTTTAAATAAATTTTCAGAGGTTGTATGAAAAAAAAAAAAATCTGTGAATTTCGCGAAGTAGTTAAACGGACGGATATTTTGTCTTTGGTTCCTTAATACTCTCATTGCAACCTTTGAGCAGAAAAGAAGAAATTGTCCAATGTGATAGCGGTTGGCAAATACTGTTTAGTAATTGCTGGTGGTGGTTTCCTCCGTCACGAACACCTGGCGGACACCTCCTGGCACCTGGTTGGTGGTAACCCAAGATCTGTGTTTGGCTCTGATCATAGAGAGGTTGCTTTCAGCTGCCTCGGCTCTGTCTTCTGCAGCTTCCAATTCCCTCTGGAACCTGCGCACTCTGCTCAAGTTCTGTTGAGAAATGCCTTCCTATGAGGGTAAAAAAATTAGAAAATGTATTTAAAAGCGAGAATAAATAATATGGGAATTTTAAAAAAAATTAATATTTCTAAAAATTCAGAAAACTGAAAAAAATATAATATTTTCTCCACGTACAAGCAAATATAAAAACTGAACAGTAAACTTATCTATGGTGATCCTCTTGTAGGAAATATCGCGGATGAGTGAATATTTTGAAGTTTAAGCTTAAAGAATACTTTAAACTATGCAGGACATTTTTACGTGCGTGTGTGTGTGTGTGTACACGTGCGTGTGTGTGGGTATTTAACAGGTCGGATACAAAAGGGCCGAATCTCTATCTTCTGAGTCTCAAGAATAATAACAAAGAAACATTAAAGAGATAATAAATTTTTTTGTTAAGATTATACGTGGTTACAGTTTGATAAATGCATATGGGAATAGAAAATAAGTACCATATAATATTTGAGAATTTTATATTTTCTTTCCTCCATAAAAGTTTTTTGATACCACAAACGCTTTTCTCAGAAACGAAATGGCACGTAAAAATTTAATACCATAATTTTTAATGCGAACACAATAGTTCATTTTATACTTAAAACATTGAAATAGGCCTAAATGAAGGGTTACAAGATAGTTAAATATTCGTAGTATTAAAAGAATTAACAGATATAAAAAAAATCTGTATAATTTTTAAAAAATTCGATTTAATTTTCGATTATGAACTGAGAAAGAACTTCGAAATAACAAGATTGAATGTATTTGACATGATAGTTAATATTTCAGAACATTATGTTAGAATTAACTTATTTATTTCTGTAATCAACAATTAAACGTAACAGTTTCTTTAAATGTTTTTATCAGGATCACGATTGGTCTTCGAGGAATTTTAATCGTCTGTTTTCCAGATACGTTTAGAATTTTCTTTATGTTAGTTTATGGTACGAGAAAGGAAATGCTTATAGAACGACAATGAGTGTTTTGAAATTTTCGATAGGGGGATATCTCACCGTTTCATCGAGTTGCCTCTTGTACAACTTGACCTTCTCGCTGAGCTTCTCGACGGCGTCGTTGAGCATGGTGATGGTCTTGTGGTCATCCTCCGTCTGCAGCATCAACTCCCGAAGGCGATTTTCTTTCTTTCGCATGCTCTTCTGGGTCTCGGAGTGGCGGCGTTTCTCTTCTTCCATTTCGATTTCCACGTCCTTGATCTGAGAGAAAACAGCAAACATAAAGCTTAAAACTTAATTGTAATTTATGAAAAAACGAGACTCTTGAAGTGATTACTATTGAATGCAACACAACATTGTCATAATAAGGAAATTTATCATTATAAACAATATCATGTAATGATTTCACTAGAACTACACAAAAGGTAAAGTTTCCCAACTTATGAATACTTTTTTAAAGATAGTACTTGGAATTTTGTACACTATAAGAATTTTGTAAGATTTGTTTAAAAACTTTAAAAAATATTTAACCCATAATAAAATATAGATTGATATAATTATGAGTTAAAAATATGAGTTAAATATTTAACGTTGTCAGAATAAAATATTTAACGCCTTTAATCAGCTGTTTACTTCTAATGAGTATGAAAGTCGGTTTATTTTAATAGTATAAAAGATTTTTCTACTATCGAAATTTAATAACCTTCGTAATAAAAGGATTATCCCTAGAATGCATGATTTTTTTTTTTTACCGAAAAATACGTGTGTGTCTGAATAACTGCATATAATTTATGAAAATTATTTTTAAAAATTTTAGATTTATTCTTTAAAGGAAATTTTAACAAAGCAATGGAAATGTGTCAATTTACTATATCGCGATTTAAACAATATCCCAGTGACACAAATCGCATTATAACAATTTTTTACCAATATATTTTTTTTACAATGCAAAGAATATTTTGATAGTATTTTTAATGGTAGAATTATTCATACAACAGCCATGTTGATATTTTTCTTTTTGCAGTTTAATTCTAATGCCGCTCTTGCCATAAATCGGTCCTTTCTATTAATGTTTATCAAAATGCATTTAAAAAATCATTTATCAACACTCATTGTTCCCCTTTGAAACAGTCATGTGTAGCTTATAAATGAAAATAAAAACGTGTAACCAAATGGCTACACAATGTATTGTAACGTTAAATGTATGCTTAATTTTAATGATTTGTACATTGAAGTAATTTCGATCAGAAATACTTTCGAATTCTAAAATATGTATTATTTTCGAAATGCTGATACGTGCATTTGTTTTTAGCTAGATATGACAACAGGTGTGAGCCAAAATAAACTCGTCTCCTCTTTATTACTTTTTTATCTCAAGGCTCTTTAATATTTTAACATTCAAAAGCTAGATATGACAACAGGAGTGAGCCAAAATAAACTCGTCTCCTCTTTATTACTTTTTTATCTCAAGGCTCTTTAATATTTTAACATTCAAAAGCTCCTAGTATAAGAAGAGGGAAGGTCGTATGAAGAATTTCTTAACTACCCAGGAAGTTGGCAACGAATACACTATGCTCAAAGTTCTCTCCGGAGCATTCAAATTTACATTAGGAAGAAAGAAGGTGTCATTTGAAGAATTCGTTAAACGAACAATTTCGCTATTCTCTGAATTATCCGCTAGTTGCAAAGACTTCATTTACATCTCGATTCATTCATTTCATAATATCAAAATATTAATTAAATGCTAATATACCAGTTTTTAATGTCGGGTTTCAGCAAGTAACTTGATCATTGCTGTACTGTTTTATCTTAATTTCATAGTGAGAGTAAAAATCTTTAAGCATTATCTCTTCACACTCTATTTATAGTATAGTTTATATATTTATAGTTTATTATATTTATAGTATAGTTTAACAGTTATAATTTTGCAGATATTTTTGTAAACATTCTCGCATGAATTTTTGCATGATATTCTATATATAACATATATTTTATAAAGAACTGTTTCTTATTTCCGGTGAAAACTAAATGAAAACATTTTATACCGCAAGACGTAAGGTTTAACTCAAATTTCTTTACTGGTTAAAAATTTACAAAAAAGAAATCTCAGCGTTCTTTAAAAATAAAGCTATTTTGAATAATCAAAATGGTACGTTAAAGAATTCACATTAATACAAGTCAGGCAAATTTATACCTAAGAATAATTATGTTTTTTTTTATATGCATTAGTATATGTATTTTAGGAACAGAAAATCATCACAAAGAAATATAGATATATTTTTGAAAATTTGTTTCCTTCTATATAACTAGCTCTGTCTTTAGGATACCTTTAAATATTTTTTTGCACTATATGACATCGATAATTCTTATACCTTAGAGAATTTTTTCTTTTCACAATTTGCATTAAAAATGAAATTTATCAAAAAACTCCTTAAACTTGTTCTATGAAAATATTATTTAATAATTAGTTATTCTCAGTTCTTATGTTTTCAAGCAGATATTGCCCCACGGGGGTCATCTCGTAATTGAGGATGAGAAGCTTCCGGCATAGTGGTTAGTTCTCGCTACCTTTGTGGGTACACGGAAAAGATGGCTCCTCTACTTCCTTAGCGAAGGGCTGTACTGAGGCCGGTGATGGCAGTTAGAACTCGACCATAGTTCCCGCCAGTGTTGTTGAGGCTGTTCCAGTCATTCAAGTTTTTCCGTGTGCCTACCGACGGGCGGTTTAATTTAGTTTAGTTATATTAACGTCCCGTTTTAAAGTAACACTTGGGTTATTTTGGGACTGACCTCGTAATTTTGAACCACGGTCAGAGGGCGAGAATGGCACATGAGCTGTACTCCCCTCTCCAAACTTCCACGCCAGAGGGCCGGCGGGTCGGGGAAGTTAGTTTGTGATTGCGATTTCAAGCAAATATTGTTTTAGCATTCATTTGAAATAAAGAAAAATGTTCGATTTGCAACTGATCTACGTACCCTGGCCTCCAGCTTGCTGATGACCCTTCGTCCTCCAGCCAGGGCGTTTGCCTCTACTTCCTCGATCCTGACTTGGAGATTGTGCACTTCCATCTCGAGAGACTTCTTGATGGATTCGATCTTGACGCAGCGCTCCTGCTCTTCGGTCAGCTGATCTTTGATTGTCTTCAGCTCGATGATGGTACGGTTGTACTTCTCGTCAACCACCTAAAGAGAACAAATAATGTAAGACGAAAGTATAATTAGTCAAAAAGCGTAGAGAAAAATTAAATGGAATTCTAAAATTACATCATTTTTTTATTAGTCTAAAATTTTTAACAAATTTGTTGCGATAAAAATAATCAGTAATTTCCAAATAAAAATGCTCATAATTGAGGAAATTGTTGAGCATTATGCCGGAAAATTCCAAAACAGAAGGAACTTATTTGATGACTTTTTTAAACATTACTTACAAATATTCATATTTTTTAGGAAGATGATGCGCAAAAATTTTCTTGGGAGGTGGAAGTTAAGTATTACTTATTTAAGAATTTTTGTATTAAATTCAACACTATTCAATATTTCAATATATTGAACACAATTTCTCATGACAACACAAATTAAAAACCCACTCCATGAGAAAGTGTTAAATGCTTACCCTGAGTTCTTTGGACACTTCTTCGTAGTCTGATTGCAAAGTGGTGAAGTCGCTTTCCAGCTTGTTCTTGGCTGCGGATAAGTTGACGTTGATGGTGGTCAACTCGTTCACCTTGCTGTGGGCCTCCTCGTACATCTGCTCGGCTTGGCGCTTGCCTCTTTGGGCCTGTGAAGAAGACATTTTCACATATAATACAGAAAAGATATAATCTGGCGATTACTATAATATGTAAATTAATGTTACTGAATCTTTTTTCCTTTTATCTCTTAAAAATAAAAGAAAGATATACCAAAATTTTTTGTTTAACTTAAAAAAACTTCACGAAAAAATAATTTATATAGTGAACACACAAGAACTTTAAATTTACTTTAACAGCGTTTATTATTATTATTATTATTATTGTTATTATTATTATTATTTAAGATAACGAATTCTGGAATAAAAAATAAGGTCATACCAAAATTTCATTTTCGCCCATTTGGTTGCTACATTGAGATCTTTGATACGTTTATTTTATTTTACTTTTTGTGCTTTTTGTATCGTATTTTTATTTTGAAACGTTGTTTTTTAGAAAATTATTATTCAATTACATTCATTCGCGATATACTTTCAAAATTTTCTTTTACTTGAATAATTTTAAAATGATGGCGTTTGTGTGTGTGCTAAATTAAATCTATTACAAAATAAAATCCCATAAAATAGTTTCAGAGAAGAGGGAGAAGGGTGAATGTAGAAGAGACAGGAAGAGTGACAATCACTTTTTTTACCTTTAATGATCAGAGACGACCGCTAGTTCTGCCTCCTGGATAGGGTTCTAAAAATTTCATTTAGTCATGCTAAGCAGTTTTCAGTAAAATTCTGAATTATTTTGTAGCGATAAGTAGTTCAAAACTTTCTTTACATTTTAAGTAATTTTAGGTAACAGGTTTCCAAAATCTAATGCCCCAAACAGAGTGTGATTAACATATAATTTTTATCTTTAATCGTGTGAGACAATTATATATATATATAAAAAGCTCGTCTAACAAGAAATAGTTCTTTACGATAATTGCATTCGGAGTCTGTAGATTTAAAGCCTTAAGTGCGAACTATCATTGTTAGACATTTCAAATTACTATGATCGAAAAAATAATTTATAAGGAAAGATTTTATAAAGAAATCCGATGACTCACTTGTTCCACGGTAGATCTCATTTCGTCCAGTTCCATCTGCAAAGTTTGGACACGTCTCTGGGCAACTCCCAGTTGGTCGATGGCTTGCTGCAGTTGTCGGGTCACTTCGTCGTAGTGAGATTGCAACTCCTGAAACAAAACAGCGCTGCCAATAGAAACTAATTGATCAAGAACCAAATGATATTCAGGATGATGAAGTTTTCTTCCCCAATTAAAATCACATAAGACATTTAACGCGTCATCTACAATGGGATTCAAAGGTGGGCCATGGCTCTATTCAATTTATACCATAAAGCTCATAGGAGAGTTAATGCAATGGTATTTTTGAATAAAACCTTAGATAATTTTGATATCAAATAAGAAAATTCACCTTTGTGAAATGATACAGAAATTATGGTTACTTTTCACAGTAGCGTTGATATCAGTAGCCAACTTGTCAAAAAATATTCAAAACTTTTTAATAATACTTTTAAATAAACACATAAGATTTTATTTTCAAAAGGGGGAATAAAGACAATTCTTCTAAAATTCTCTTTTTTCCCCCTATCTTATTTGTTATAATATCAGTTTTAGGCACAATATCCTAAACAGATAAAAATTATTGTGCGCAGTTTTACGAAAAACCCTTAACCTTTAACATCCATTGTAGATTTGCAATATTAATTCTACTCTGATATATATTTTTCATTATTTTAAATATGTTTTCTATACGAGCAAAATATTTCAATTCATTTCGTGAATTATATACAAGTTAATTAATTATACATTATTCGAGAAGCCAGCTATACAATGTTAGCGACAAACATAAGAAATATTTTTCATTGCTTTATGGATTTACTGTCCTTTTATAAGATTCTTCGTTTTCTGTTTGTATTTTAAACCACGACTCAATAAAATGAGGGGGGAAAAAACCCTTTTTTATTCCTCTTAGAACTTCACCAACGTGCAAAAATATTAGTGAGCTATACTATAATAGTTTTACAAGAATTTTTAATAAGTTCGAAATTTTTCCTTTAAAGATATAGTTTAAGAACAACACCTTCATGGATATAAAAATGTGTGGTGCAGTATGGTCCAGTGTGGTTCCACTCATGTTTTTACAGTGCCTATGTAATAGAATGAAATAGTTTCAGCAAAGGGAGACATCAGCATTTACCTGCATTTGGAGGGCCTGTTTCTTGATGGTCTTCTGAAGGTCGAGGTTCTGCTTGTTGGCGACGTCCAAAGACATCTCCAGCTCTGTGATTTGCACTTGCATCTTCTTCTTGATGCGGGCAACCTCTGACTTCAGTTTGGCCTCTGCCTCGGCCAGCCTCATGTTCAGCTGGTCTACTTCGATCTGGTACTGTTTCCTGTTAGAGATATAAAATGGAGGCTCTAGAATCATACTCGTTTCAAATAAAGGATCATTGAATGCTCTATTTGATGTTCCACACATCATTGATAAAATGTGAGATATTTTATTTATTTACAATAATAAAATTGAAACCACACGCGATTCAAAACCTAAAATTTATATATCATTTATTCAAATTGTCTTAAACAAGCTTGCAACGTGATATTGGAATCAGTGAATCAAAATAAAGACTCTAAGCAGAAACGGATTTGTGCAATTTGCATAATGAAGCCATGCTGAATAAATGCAGATTCTATATTTTTGGTATTTTTTTCATGTTTTAGTTTCTGATTTCTTTTCTGAACCGAATGCTGCTAAAATGTTTAAAATATAAAACAGATGTACAAGAAATAAATTAAAATCGTAACTATTATCAATAATTCTGGAATATTACAAAGGCTAAAAAAATGAAAACTTTTTTCATATTAAAATTTTTACCAATGAAAAGGGATTAAGTAATATTTGACTTTAACAAGGAGGAAAGAAATGTTGAATACGCATGCTACTTTCAAACAAAATCGAAAGTAATTTTCGAATTTCATTTAATTTTGCAATATAAGATTTGTATGAAATTAGCAATAATGGTAACGCAACTTATAACTTTTAACATTTAAAGATTAATAATGATTAAAAACATGTAAAGTTTTCAATTAATTTTGAAATAAAAAATATGATGGAATGGCACCTGAAAACTTTGATGATAATTTGAAAGCATGTGTCCCAGTATAGAAAGTGTGAAAACTTCAGCTCATCTGAATTTCAAATGATATCAAAATTTTTTATTATATCTTACTAGGAAAACCGCTCTATTTTATTTAAACCAAAGTTTACGCAATTACATGATGCCTTGAATGGATCCTGGTTATCTTTACAATCAGAACAAGACAGAAATCGGAACACATATATATAATACTCCTTACAGTGATTTAAATATACATGTTTTACTACAGGAAAGGTAAAGAATACAAGAAAGAGTGATGGCACCTGTCTAGAATATTCTTCAAATCTTCGTTTGAAGTCAAAGCAAATGAATAGCAAATTTATTATACCTATTAACTATCAAGATATGACTAAAACTTTTAACAGGGAGAACATTCAATACGTGAATATAAGTATTTTGTTGATGGTTTTACATAAAAAACGAAATACAATATTTTCGACTGATGAAAGTTGATCAGCCGTTGATGATAACAGAGTACAGTTCAAAATTTTCAATTTTTAATAAAAAAAAAACTTTTGAATCGAATGTAAAAGATTCAAACATACTCAGTACGCAATAATTCTTATAGCTTGCGTCATTTTTATAATTAAAAGAAATTAAAAACATTATATTTTAAAATTAGATCGCTGTTTTTTTTTTTTTTGTTTTTTTTGTGGATAAAAGTATAGTTGAACATTGTTCTTTAGTTTGCTATATTTAATGTCAATAAAAAAAATTAAAACATACTCAATTAAATCTTGCCAATTTCCCTGCTCAAGGTTTGTGAATTTAAACCTTAAAACAGTGAAAAATGCAATTGCATTCTTTTTTTTTTTTTTGTTTAAAATTTACTTATCAATTTATATTATGTTTCACTTGATTTGAAATAAAAATATAAATAAAAGTTCTCCTCTCACTACATTTTTTGATACTTTTCCCATTGATATCTTTAAACTATTGGCAGTTCATTTTTATTAGAATTTTTTCACGGATTTAATACAGTCTTCTTAAAGACAGTTTAAAATAAACTTTAAAAATTGTAATAAAATATTATTTTATTCTTGTAATGTATTTTAAAAAAGGCGTTAACAAATATATACAATAACAAGACATTCAAATAATATTTCCAGATTCTCATAATTTTTGGATATTAAGTTTATCAGTGCATGAAATGAGTCCCTCGATTTATTAATTAAATAATAAGATGAGCTTTCATTTTACACGATATTCATGTTTTTAATCAGCTCATCTAAGCATGTCCGCTTTTAATTATGTGTATATTTTCCAAATGAATTCGCTAAAAGTCTGAATCTTAATATTAGGATAAAAATTATTTCCAAATAAAAAAAAATATGGCATAATGAAATAAAAACACATTTTTTATATCAATTCATGCATTATGAAATAAAATATTAAAATTTTTGTTTTAAATTAATTGAATAATTAAACTGTTACTGCCTGTAAGAGTCATTTTTTTCTCGCATTATTTTCAGGTTCTGTACCCTCAAAAGAGAGCAGAAAAATTCCATGTAATTTTTGGACAGGAAAAGTATCGAATATCACTCGAGGATCGGAAGTAGAACAGAGGTGCTCTGTTTAAGGCTGTGGGTGCAGTGGAACGCTCAGGAAAGTTGCCAAAATGCAAGATTTATATTTAACTGACGCAAACCAAGACTGAGGTAAGTAGAAACACATTGTCCTTGGGGGGAAGCGCAGCACTATCAGATTCAAAAGTTTGTACTTGTTGTTTCTACTGAATAGAAAGAATTTAGTGGAACTGGACTACAGAAAAATAAAGCAGAATGCAGGTTCACTAAATAGTAAAATGTCCCATTCAAACTAATGCAAGGATGTTCTGATTTTATTATCGTTGAGTGGTAAACAACTGTTGGAAAAAACCAATAAAGTTTTTATTACAGAAGTTTTAATAAAAAAACTTCTATAATAAAGACTTAAGTTATTAAATTTTTATAATAGAAGAACTGTGAAAAGATATGCAGTCATTATTCACGTGCTATTGTAGCTTTTAGTCTACAATTATTGACATCCTTAATTATTTTTTGGTTAAAAATTAATTATTTTGCTATATTTGGAGAATGAAAGTAACTAATGGACTTCAAAAGTCCATTTAAAACATTTCAATACATTTAAGCGTAAACAAAGGTGAAGAAAGAAATTCTGGAAAATTTAGAAGTATTGATTAAATTTAAAAAAGCATTAAGTCTAAATTTCAGAGCTGAATTTTGTGGAGAAATTCTTATATGAAGTACATAAACACAATGTATTAAAACTGCCAATGTTCATTTATTAGCAAAGTAATATCAGAAAGTTCCACGTCAAGATCTCAAAAACATATGACATTCGAACAATTTTTATAGTTCTTTTTATCTTTAATTTTGTTTTGAAAATTTATATTAAAGATAGAATTGACAATATATGTTGTAAAATAAATTAAAATATCACTAATTATTAAAATATATTCTTTCAATCGTGGATTTGTATCAGTCTTAAAATGATTATTCATTATTTTAAGAAACACGATTATTTTTTAGCCTATACTGTAAACAATAATTTTTAAATCTGTGCTTTAAAGCTCTAATAATTTTTCAACGACAATACTCAACTAGAAACATTATGTACGAAAATACGATACACAGAATTTCTTGATTTTAGTATACCAATCTGATTAAAAGGACAACTGAAAATGCATTTTATTAATTCATATGGGGAGTTTTTAGATAACAGTCCGAATTCATTTCAGTTAAATATATTTTATTAAATGATAATAAATTTTAACTCAAAAATAAATCCAATAACTTTGTCTTAATTATGTGAAATTCTATAACAAATGATTTTATAAATTGTGATTGTATAGTAAGCAAAAAATTATTTAAAAAAATTATGTCGTTTTTATTTTTATGTAAAATTATTTTTATGAAAATGTTAGTTCATCTAACCCGATATTTTTAATTATTTCATCTTGTCTTTATATTTAACTTAGAAATATTTTGGTGTCAAACTATAACTAAGTGAAAGGTGTCTCCATACAATTAATATTACTGGTATGCAAAGAAGTATTTGAAAAAATGTTTGCCGATATTATAAATAAACATCTTCAATAATAAGAAAAGAGAATTAAATCTTTAAAAAAATGCATACATAAAAGAGGTGCTTGTGAAGCGAATAAAATCCACAACTGTATGTTATGAAGACAATCAGTAGTAGTTATCAAGGATACAGAAAAATTTAAATTTTCGTATATTTCTTTATTATGTTAAAAATAATTTGTATAAAAGAAATTGCATCATTTTCATTTCCATTTTATATAGTGCTTGAAACAATTTCTGATAAAATTTCCAAGAAATTATCTTTTTGATAGAATAATAATCTATTCTTCAAAAAAAAAGTGAACATTTTGGTTTTAAAAATGGGCTTATTCCAGAAATAAATTGTTTGTAGTTTTGAAAAAGAATTTTCATCAGATTTGGTTAAATTAAAAATCTGTACATATAAAACGCAAGCGTATGTGGTACAGAAATCGCTGTTATTACTTATTGTTGAATGTCAATAGTCTAACATAAACAAATCGCCGTACGAACATTCAGACTGCTTCATGAATGTTTTTATAACTGCGTTTAACTCAGCGCTTCACTAAATAAGGAACTGTAAATTATTATTAAAAGTATTCAGGAAAGGGTTCGTTGTGTCTCTAAAATTCCATTCGATCAGAAAAAAGAATATGTAAAAGAAATCAAATGTGCCAAAAGGAAAGCATAATTATACATAAAAATAAGCTTAACCATTCCAAACCCCAAAACCATCTCTTAACCCAAAAATAAGCTTAGTAATTGCTGTGACATATCTAATGACTCTTTATTGATGACTCTTTCTTGCAAAACTGTTATTCCACAGCAAAGGTGGTTTTTGTATTACCTTAGAACTCAAAAAGTCATCATTTTAATGATATTCAGCACAATTTATTTTTCTTTATTTTTAATAAATTTTTAATGCAATTTAAATAATTTAATACATTATCTATAATAATATTCAAATGTTTGTTAACAATATTTAATGTTATTAAGAAATTCAAAATCGTTCGTCAAAACATTGAATCGCCGGTTTTTGGCAGTATTAGAATTAAGAAGAAAAAAAAAAAACACCTGTTGTATTTGGATATGAACCCAAAATAGGATTTTTAATTCCGCTTTTTTTCTCGTACATTATTTTAATTTACGCCCATAGTAATTATAGAAGATTGATTAAATTAAATAAAGGTTTTTCGATTGTATCAAATAACAAGATGAAATGTTTTTTAAAAATGTGTTCCATATTGATCATTCAAGAGTTAATAATCTGGATGAACAAATTGGTCGCCAGAGGCGGGCAGCATAAATATAAATTACTAATTTTTAATAAAAAATGTCTAAACAAATAAACTCCCAATCGCTTTTGCTTAGAGATATGGCTTAAACTTATTTCATTTTCTTTCGCTGTTTATAATTCCAGAAAGAATAAAACATAACTTTAAATATGAACAATGGTAAAACTAGGTCAAAAATCAATATCTGTTTATATCCAAAAATTTCTGAAGAAAGATGCGATCTTTCAGTTTAAGAATGTTATACCATCAATTCTACAGAAGCACAAAAAAATCATTTTTGCGGTTCAAGTGTATGATTCGTATAATTTGCCGAAATACTGAGCAGATTAGCTTTGTCTTACAAGTTTTAAAACATATCTAAACAATATTTCACTCACGAGTTCTGATGCCACAAGGTTAATCTTAAGGTGTTAAATCTTCAACTATGCATGAGTTGATTAATAAAAAAAATATTTATAGCATTTTATATAAAATATAGCTCAAAATTGTAAAAATGTATTAAAATGCAACATTACTTTCATGTAATTTCAGACAAATTGACGGTTTTTAGTGAATGTATTAAAAATTTTAGATTTGTAGTAAAAACTAATTTATATTTCTGAAAGACGAAATCGTAATTAACTTAAATAACTCATGAAATATTATACAATTTAATATTATATGAATTTCGATCTTGCAAAATTAAACAGTTCGATTTCTTTTAAATATGTACAATATTATTGCATTAATTTGTAATGAAAATTCGTGTTTCATTATCTGCCGGATATTTATTAAAACCTTTGAAACTTATCACATTTTTAGAACGGAAAGGAGTTTTTAAAGGAGTATTTAATGTTACGTAACATAATTTGGAAATAACAAGATATTTTCGTTTTTCAATCCAAATATAATCGGATTTGTATACAATATTTTCAGATAAAATTCGTTGAGGTTCTTGTAATGTTTCAAAGATATAAAGTATATCATAAAAAACAGTTAATTTTTCTATTGTTATTAGATATAAATTATTAATTTGAGATTGTTCGAGTTTTGTTTTTAATCATAGAGATCTAAACTGCCTGGATATTGGAATTCTAGATCTCAATCTAAAGCGGTAGAAATATTTTTACTTTCCTGACAAGCTAAGTATTCTAACATAAATGAATATCTTAAAGGGGTTGGAAGAAGTTAGTCCTTTATTAGAAGCGAAGGCAAAATAAAACCAGAAGTAAAATAAAAGTTACTCTGTCACATGAAATAAAACGTTTAAACGAAGACATTTTATAATAAAATTTTAGTAAATGTTAGTTTGAATGTTTTTCCTTCATTTAGTTATATTGTTAATCAACTTTATTCTTTCTTAAAAATTATTTATCAAAAAGTCACAGGCAGTGTGGTAATCAATAAAAGAAATGGAAACTAGCTAAAAAAGAATTTAAAAAATAAAAATGACAAATTTTTATGTACTTTATAAATGCTATAAATCTTATTTTTACCCAAAATTATTTGAAAAACATTTAAATCGGAATATTCAAAAATATCAGTAGTAAGTTTTAAATAGCCCTATATTGCATAAATATGTCATTTGTTTACAGACTCTGCTCTGTCTTCCACAATCCCAAATAACTTCAGAAGTGAATTTAGATATATTTGATATCATTGATGTCCTTCGAAAGTTTAAATTTAGCCTATTATTATAATTTGTATCTGAGTTTTAGATATAATTTTAAGAAAAGGTGAATGCAATATTTCATAAAGCATTGCTTAAAATTAGAAAGACAGAATATAAAATTTATCATTGTTGAATATTACTCCATTGGATGGAAATGTAAAAATCTCGATTCCAAAAATAATTTGATAGTTCCGAAAGCGATTGGTTAAATAAAAATACTAAACATGTATTTACAAATTCTACACATCATAAATACGTGCCAATTTTCCAATTCTTGAAAGTATATTGTAATTATGGAAGTGTAATTTTCTTTTAATTATGTCTTCGTATGGATTAGGGTATAAAAAGAAAATGAGAAGAAAAACTATCGATTGATGAAACAATATGATGAAAATATTTTCGCAAAACAGATGAAAAATATGATGTATATTGTTTGGTAAGCTTTGATAAAAACATTCAAATTTTATACTATCTCTCTTTCTCAAAATTCACTTTATACTCATTCTATTTGGAAGAATGTATCTGAAACATTTTTTTATTACAATTTATAAAGATATTATAAATTTACCGCTCCTCCCTGCTGAGATGTTCCGCGGAGGGGTTGACGATTATGACGTCATTTCGAGCCGCTTTTACAATGACGTCATCGCTGGGGCCCACCAGCCGCACCTCCACTGGCTGCTGGAGGAGTCGCTGGGTGTCCTCCTCCCTCCTCCGAGCCTCCATCTCTCGGACATGCTTCGTGTGGTGGACATCCAGCTCCATTCCAGGACAGTCCGTTGGACGCAAAACAACTCTCTGGAGCACACCCCCTTAGGTTCGAAGAGGTGACTGCTCTGCTCTCTCCGCGTTCTACGCTTTCCCCACTCTCCCAGCTTTTTTTCTGATGAATCAGCTGGTGGCAGCACCTCCCCGCTTGCCTCGGCAAACTTCACTCTCACCTTTACCTCCTGACATCCTCTCCGCAAGAATTACGGTTATTTATTCCTGTCTTCTCTTTAAAGAGGAAATTCAAGTTGTTTATAAACATCACGATGGAACTCGCCTGGGACCCAGATATTCGAGAAATATGAAATGATACCCATTTTTTAAAAAAAATCAAGTGCCTCCTTTTTGCCATCTCTATAATTATCCATGCTGCGAAATGAGATTTCTAAGTTCCTTCATCATCAAAATACCTCTGCCTGGCGCCGGACGAAATGCAAGCTCATGTCGTTTTTTCATGGGCGCAAAACTATTTAAAACTCCGAGAGATTTCAATATTCAATATAAAATATTTCGGGGGGGGGATTCGTTTGGAGAAGAAATAGAATACATTTAAAATAATCCGAAAGTTTTAAATCCATGTTTTGTTCAGTGGAGAGTGTCTCTATTTCCTTTTCATTGTCGAAGTTTATTGGGCTTTGTGGACATGGGTGTTGATCACTTCAACAATTGCTTGGATTACAGTTCGGAACTATGAAGCCCTAATCAGTAATAGTCAAGTATTTACACTAATAACAATCTGGAATGTATATTTTTTATAAAAAATTTCATCTCGTTATTTGATAATAACTTTAATTTCAAGCTAAATTGTAACGCGATTGAAAACAGTCAATACACTTCAAGTATATTACGAAATAAAAGCGGAAGTGAAATTCCTTCTTCGTAATTAATGTTCAAAGAAAGCCTTTTTCTAAATGTTAATTTTAATTTTGGCAAAAATATACGATTGAATGTTTTGATACATGATTTGAATTTCATAACATTAAAAATTAATTGTTATAAATTGAGTTTTAAATTTAGATGATTTGTTAAAAATAAAGAAACTCTTATACAGAATGAAATAGATATTATTAAAAAGAAAATTTTTTGAGTTCTAAGATAATACAAAAGTTATTTTTCTGAGATAATAGTTTCTGAAAAAATAGTTATCAGTTTTTATGAGTAATTCCTCACAATTACCAACTGGCAATGGTTAAACCTTTTTTTGAGCTTGATTAAACTTTGTTTGAGCCTAATTCTTGATTTCTTTTGCATCATCTTTCCTCTGAGTAAGTAGTTTTCAGTGAAAACATTTCTAATAATATCATTAATTAGTAAATTGCATTGAAGTTGTGAAAACGTTTAATAAATCAATCTAAAACGTGATTTATTTACTTATACTATTTGACTGTTGCCATTCAACAATATGTAATAAGAGCGATTTCTGCATCATGTACACTAGCGTTTTATAATTAAATACAGATGGCATGAAAATTTTGAGTGATTTACGTTTTATAAATAGGAAACAATTTTGCCTTTTAAAGAATATCTAAATTCCACAATGATAGAAAATTAACCAAAAGAAGAAATATTAAAAATGCGGGATGTTCATTGAGAACTTAAACGGATTTTAACGTCTTCGCTATGAAGATTAACACCTGTGACTGGGTTCATCATATGATAAATGTGAACTATTACATATCAAGTAATAATTACTAACGAGTCACGCAGTAGCCAAGAATTTAATAAAAATCAGTTAAAATTAAATTTATTTTAATTCTAAATAAATACTGCTTAAAAGTTTACATTTATTAATAGAAAATAAACTATATGATAATTAGAAAAAACCGATATTATATACAATAATATCGTAATAGGAATTAATGACATTTTTTCTGTTACGTAGAGTCGACTTCTGGAATGGTGTCTGCAAACGATATTGAAGTACTAAATTTGCAACATTAAACAATGGAATAGTTTTTTTTTCAAATAATATAAAATACGGATATATTTGTATAAAATTTAAATGAAACTATGTCATGTTATTTTTGATTAAAAAATAATTTTATTCCGAGGTTCATTTCTTTATGCCTCCTTTTGCTATTTTATTTACTGAAACTTTAAACATCGAAAATTCAAAGTTCGGGTTATATAAAATTTTATAAAATAATCCTCAGCTGTGTGAAACAATTAATTCTCCCATTAGTAATTAGTTAAATAAAAACAAATTCTGCAAATTAAACGCCTTTAAGAAACTTAAAGATACTCATTGTATTTTGAGTACATGCAATATAATTTAAGAGGTTTAAAAATTTATGATGGAAAGCTTTTAAATAAATGCTGATAATTAATAAAGTTTCTCAGGAAACTTATTTTTGGTAATCTGTCACCACTCTGCAATTCTCACAGTTTTTTCTCAATTTTTTTTCCAGCAATTAATTTTAAAAACTAATTTTATTAAAAATATAATGCATGACAAAGTTCATTTATGGTAGAATTTATTTATTCCATCATCAAAGAGGGATAAATAGTTCGAGATTTAACAGGACTTTGAATCAAATGTTTTAGTATTCGATAGACAGAATTTGATTCATCTGACTGGTTTAACTCGAAGAAACTCTTGAGACAGGCCAAGATTCGATTGCAATATAAAAGCCGACACTCCGGATTTTAAATGGAGTCAATGAAACCTGACACGCAATTTCTACTCCAAATTTTCTATCAAATTTTGAATGGAATCGATTCAGGGCAGTCTGTCTGTCCGATTTTCCAAATATGAGTTCGATTATTAACATAAAATGACGAGTTAAATAGAATTTAGATTTAACATCGAAGGTATTGTTATTTACCAAAATTGGAATCCGTCAAGGGGTTATCCGTCTGTCAACGTGTACTTTCACAAGCATGTCAACGCGAAAACGAAATGACCTATACATATCAAATTTAGCATGTGATTCTGTAACTATAACTGTAGTTCAGTGTCAAATTTTGATTTCAATCAGTTGCAAAAAGCATGTTTGAAACACAAATTCGATTTTCGGATACTGTTCACCGCATTTCAGAGATTAATCGCCAAAAAAGCTGCCAAGGATGACACGATAGATTCATTAAAATTACTAATTTAACGCCAGAGGTTAATATTCCATATCTATAGTATGCCAGTGCCATGTAAGATATTCTCTGCCTTGCCCAAGGCAGAGAATATCTTACACACACAATTTTTTACAGGATTGTAAGGATAACACCTTTAATATAGAGGATGCGAGAAAGATTTGGGGCGACAACTTCCGCTGAGTGCATTCTGGACGCAGCTTTGAATGTAAAGGGAAGATTTTTGAGGTGGTCTATTAAATATAGCACTCACCTGAGAGCCTCCAGCTCTTCCTCCTTTGCAGCCAGCCTCTTCTCGTAGTCGTGTCTCATCTGAGCCAGTTCCTGGGCAAGGCGCTGGGCCTTGGCCTCCTCCTGCTTCCTGAGGGATTCGGCTTCCCTGTAGGCTGCACTCAGTTCTTCCCTTTCGGTTTCCAATCTCTTGATCTCGAGGTCCATCTCATGGATTCGGCGGGTGGCATCGCTCAGCTGGGCCTTGCAGTCGCCGAGGTCGTCTGTAGTGAGAGAATGCCAAATTCAAAATGAAATCGCATTCAATTTTATATACCAATTAGAAAAACAAAACAAAAATAAATAAAGGACAGCAAAGTTGAAATTGTGTATTAAAATTAATGATTAAGCCAAAAGGAATAGAAGTAAATAAATATGGAAGAGAAATTTACAATAAGTTTTATTTTTAAATGACCTCTAACTTTAACCACTGCCAAACGCAGTGATAGGAACTCATGATGAATGAATGTGATGAATTTGTGCATGATGTGATGAATTTGTGCAGAATATCTTAATATGAAAATGCATACTGAAAACAGGAATGGCAGTTATGTAAAAAAATGCTTTAATTGGTACTAAATTTGACTTATATATTTTTGAACAACTAGTTATTTTCTTTATGTAACCATGTCACATAAAAAGTCATCTTCAAAGTTTATGTAATTATTGATAATTTATGAATGTGAAGAACATAACTTTATTGTGCTCTTGTTACTATTTTAGATTTTTCTGAAATATACATTTAACATTTTTAAATCAAATCTGGAAAAATAAATCACTTTTAAAGAGAATGAATTTATTCACGGGTTTGAAAAAAAATTAATTAAGAATGGGGTCGAAGAAACGTGTACTTTCTTTTTTTTTTAATACAAAATTTAACGTAAATAGTTGTATAATCTAGGGCAACATAAAACAGCTAACTATGGCATATAATGAGAAAATAAAATATAGCAATAAAATATAGCAATAATTCTTTATCCTTGAATAAGAAAGTTTATTTAATCAGAGACCTAATAAGTTTTTTTATTATTTACAGTAAAATTATCTTTATAAAGGAAGTGCTGTAAACGATAAAAAAAAAAAAATTCACACTCAAGATTTTGACAAATTTCTAAGTTTTAGATATCCCTGACTTTCAAAAATACATTTTTAGCATTATATCTGTCTGTAGTAAAGATAATTTTAAACGCTATGAGCTAAAGGATGAAATTCTGTATAAGATATTTCCATTCAGAGAAATCCATCCAGAGAAAATCTGACTATCAGTTTAATTCTTCGAACATAAATTAACATGATGGCTGCAAAACAAAAAACGTTGTTTGACTAAACTTCAGTAGACAGATTTAACATCTTTAGTGTAGACATCTGTCAAATTTTCAACCAACTCTAACAAGAAGTTGATCGTCTGTCGCTCTGTGCTTTCAGAATCATATAAACGGAATAGCTCAAAAACACAATGACTTAAATATGTCGAATTTGGTATGTGATTTTGTGACTACTTTGGTGTAGTGTTTTTTGATTTGGTGTAGTTTTGTGACAAATTTATATGTCAATCGGTTCTGAAAAACGCATCTAAAACACAATCGGATTTTCGAGTACTATTAACCACATATCAGATGTTAATTGGGAAAAATTAGCCAAGCACACGATAGATACCGAAAAAATACCAAATTAACGCTAAAGGTTAATATTTTGTAAATATTGGATGCCAATAATACCATGAAAGACATTCTCTGCAATAGCATCTTTATTATAGAACATGCTGGAAAGTGTTGGGAAGACTTCTTCCGTTCATAACACTTAGTGATTTTTCAGAAAGAAACGACTAATAGGCAAAGGGAAAAGAGGAAATTTTCAAAGCCTGCCGAATTTCTTAAACAGTTTATAAGATAGGTTATAATGTTCATTTATTGTATTCCCGATACAGTAAATATTGGTATCTAAATTATCAAGATCCAGTATGGTGTAATAAATATTAATAATAAATATTTTTAATTAATATTTATTAATAATAAATATTTTAATTAATTAATATTTATTAAATAATAAATATTTTTCCATGCAAAAATATATTTCGTACTTGGTTTGTTTTTCTTCTGAGCATGATTGGGTAAGAATAACAACATTCTCCGTTGATCTATTATCCTCAAGGACTCTGAAGATTAACTGATTTAACGATTAAAGATATTACAGGTGCTTTGTCCGTATCATAATGAGTCTATGTAAAACCAGAGGGAGTAGTTTCTCCCAAAATTGTATCGAATACTTTCTTAATAAACTTAAATTTGTTTTTCGGAAGAGTTTTTTTTTCCATTCAATTGAAACCAAAATTTGATAATTTAAGACATTGCGTTATTGAGTTATCACGTTTACACGCTTCTGAAAGGACAGATGGACAGATCCTCGTTGGATTTGGCTCAAAATTTGACGGGCGTCTAAACTATAGAACTGTGCATCGAATTTTATTCATCTAGCTCAGCGATTCTCAACTTGTGGGGTGCCCCCCCCCCCTAGGGGGGCGTGAGAACACTAGAGGGGGGGCGAGAATATCCAAGAGAAAATATTGTTTTAAAAAATTGATTAACTGACTGAAAGGAAAGCACACATACAACATAGGAAACAAAATACATTTCGACATATTTAATAACTTATTAAAGTAAAACAACTTACTTAATCAAAACATATTATATTAAAAACAAATTTAATAATTATTAGTGACTTTCTTGGGCCTGTTTTGCAAAGCAAAGTTTTTCGAAGGAAGGCTTAATATTAGAAATAGCCACTCTCAGCTCTGTTTTTATATTTTGTCTTCAAAGAAGTCACAGCAGAAAATCCAGTTTCACAAAAGTTAGATGTTGAAAATGGTAATAGAATGTGAAATGCCCTTGTTTTTAGGGCAGAAAAATCATTCTTACTCCTGCTCAAAATTCAAATAGCGATTTATTACTATATTGTCTTTTAGCTTCGTCACTTATCGTGAAGTCTATGAATGTTTTTCCCTCATCAATTGAGAGTCCTTCGGAAGTCTTATGAAATGGATCCCTAACCCACTCGTAACTTGCTATCAGTTTGTCGTCAGCAAGAAAATACTTTTTAAAATTCTTTACCAGCATGGCTAAAAGATTTTCAATGGTTACAAAACAACTTTTACATGTTCGTCTTCAGCCTTGTAAGCATTGTTAGGTTTTTTGCTTTAAATTTCTGTTCCACAATTCCAATTTTCTACAAAAAGCAATAACTTTATCACTCGTATCCAACATAAAGTGGGTAAAAAAAGTTTCCGTACGTAGCTATGACTGTTAATAAAAGTTTTATTTTTGGCAAAAAATATTTTGTTATGAAAATGAAAATTTTAAAATTGGTTTAACACAATGTCATTTATTATTTATGAATATTATAAAGGAAAAACTATGACGAAAATTAAATACTTAAATTGAAAGAATTAAAAAAAAAAGCCATTAATAAGGAACAAAAAAGTTTCCATACGGTATTTATATAGTACATGAAAAACCTTTTTCATGCTGACCACCTTGCCTTTAATGATCGGTAGGCCTTCCTTTGGCCTTTATCACTTCTCTCAAATGTTGTGGCATATTCCCCATCAGTTTTTTTTGTTGTTTCTGGAGAAATATGACTCAAAATGTCTTGAATGGCCCTTTTGAGTTCAACCTAGTTCTTTGTGTCATATTTTTTTAGTTCACGACCGATTTCTTCCAATAACTGTCCTATAAGAATCAAATCGGGTGACTGGGCAGGACTATGAAGCTGTTTTTTAACATTATAGAGATATTACACTTGACAAATCTTGGAGGTGTGCTTAAGATCGCTGTTGAAAAATAAAGTCTATTCCAAGGGACAGTTTATCTGCATTGGTTAAAACGTTTTATTTTAGAATGTCAAGATGTATGTACCCATACATATTTCCATTTATAAAACAAAAATATCCGATACCAGCAGCACTTATGCACCCTCATACTATATTCCAACCATCACCATGCTTCACAGTTCCACATAAATTCTTAAGTAACATATGCTGTTTTGATTCCCTCCAGATCATAACTCGATCATCTGACCCAAGGATATTAAATTTTGATTCATCACTAAAAAGGACCGATTCCCAAAAAGATAGGGGCTTGCTTATATGCTTCTTTGTAAACTCGAGACGCATTTTCTGCAGCAGAGACTTATAACAGGCTTCTTACGGACCACACATCCATTATAACCTTTTCTTTAAAATGACATTTCTTACAATTTAAGTTGCGAATTTAATGTTGTAATTAGCCGTTAAATCAGTTGCAAGTTGAGCTGCACTAATCCGAGGGATTATTTTGCACCTTATACATGATATTTCTTTTATGAGAGCGATTTAACTTCGTAGTTCTTCTGGTTCGATCTCTATCCTCAAATGTTTACACATCAGGGTATCTTTCAATAATATAATAATATCACTGTAGACTTTGGTTTGTAAGTCATTTCACTGATTTTTTTTCATAACTAATCTATTTCTTCACAACCGAATCACTAACTCTCGAATGGATTTCTGAATTTCCATTTTAAGACGATCAGAGAAACATTGGAATTAAACAACTGTTGTTATGTCGTATTCTTCACTCTGACAAACCATCAAACTTCGAATATTTACTGTGGATTAGTTGTAGAGCACGTCAGGAGGAATTTGCATATTGCGTACGGAACTTTTTTTGCATGATACTTTGTCATTTATCTTAAAAATTGCAAACAGACTTGCTGAGTTTTGTAAAAAAGAGAAATTTATTATGAAACTCCCTTTTAAAGACTCATATTAACAATATATAAGTAGTTTATAAAGATAAAAAGCAAAGATTAGAAATTATGCAGTTCATTTATATTTTAGTCTTCTGTACGGAAACTTTTTTTACCCACTGTATATATATTTGTTCCTTGGAGTTGAAGATTCAAGTTATTTAATTTCTTGAATTTGTCGACCAAGTACCTCAATTTCATCACAAATAAACCATCGCAAAAATTCTCGGCCTCCGGTCTGTTTTCTTCTGCTAGGAAATTGGCGATTTCTTCTCTTTATTCATAAACACGTTGCAAAAATTTCCCACGTGATGACCATCTTGCCTAGCAATAAAATAGTAATGCTGAATGTATTGAAACCCATGTCTTCACAAAGTGCGGAAAAGATTCTCGATTTCAGGGGTCTCATTTTTATATAATTTACTACGGTTACAACCATAGTTAACACAATATTCAGACCAGGATTCATTTCTTTCGAAGCCAAAACTTCTCTGTGTCACGCAACTTCGAGAAAAACTGACACAGCATACATCTTCGGCTATATCGCCAATTCGACGAGAAACAGTATCATTTGAAAGAGGTATGGACTGCAATTGTTTTGAAAAATTATCTCCAAACATAGTTTCTACAATCTTAATTACTGCTCTTCACCAATTTATGTGAGGTTTTTTACATATGGCTATTTTATATGAACTTTGTAAGATGCAATTAAAGTTTTTTTATTCACAGACAAAGTTTCTTTAAAAATGATTTTTGCTTTTTATATGATTTTAATTTTAATTCGAAGAATTATCTGGGTTTGTTGACGTACTCACTATGAAGCGTTTCCAAATGTCGTTTAAGTTTATTAGATTTCATGCTGTCTGCGGTCAACATTTTTGAGCAAATGATACACAGGGGCCTTTCTTCTTCATTTACTTCACCACTGGTAAACCCATAATTTAAGTATTCTTGAGAATATTTTCTTGATTTTATTTTCGGAACCACTCTCGTCAGTGTACTTGTTGATGCTTGACTATCGTCTAATGCTTGCTTACTTCCGCTTAAAAGTTTATCCATGAGTCTACATAAACTTACTGCCTTGAATATTTAATATGGTGAATGGCAATTAACACGAAAATATATATAACATACACATTCACTATAGATTCGATAGCGATAAAAGGATCGACTCGAATGTGATTGGCTGGAATTGAAACTTGCGTTATCGAACATTTTCCTTCTTCCTATGAGAAAACATTTGCTCCGCGCATGCTCGAGACGGCATAGGTCCTGTGGATTCCCTTCCACAAACATTGCTTATTTTTTTCACTTCTGTTTAGTCATGCTTCTGTTTTATTTCTTTTATTATTCGAAAAAAATATATTCCCAGTTTCTAAATTTAGCTCATCCCGTCTAGGTTAACTTTCATTAACGAATTTTTTTACTTTCATATTCTTTTAACGTTATCTCCCTGTTTGGCTTTCATTTTAAATATAATATTTAAATTTTCCCCACTTTCATTTGTTTCATCTGTTTACTGCCAGCTTATCCAAAATGCAAGATGTGGTTTCTCGCCAACGTTGTCTCGCTTTTACTCTTGTTTTGGCAGTTAGTTAAAAATAATTTAAAAACAGAATCGAAAATACTCAATATACATTATTGTGGTATACATTCTTTTGTAAGCGGGGGGCGAGATGAAAATTGATTGAAAACTGGGCCGCAAATACTGAAAGGTTGAAAAACGCTGATCTAGCGCCTTTCGTGTTGAAGTCAAAGTCGAGCATCCGGGCAGACATATTTCCTCTGAATAAAAGTAAAGACGTCAACTCGAATACGGACGAGTCGCAATCAGTCTTACCTGCGAGCTTCTTGTTCTCCCTGGCCAGTGCTTCCTTCAGATCCTTGAGCTTGTCGAAGTCGTGCTGCAGCTTCTGAAGCTCGGCCACCTTGGCTCGGAAGTCTCTCTGTGCGGCCTCCAGCAGAGCGATCAGCTCGTCCACTTTGCTCTTCAGGTCGTGATTCACCTTCTCGAGCTGAGAGACTCGCTTCTCCAGGTTCTGGGCGTGGGTAGTGGCCTGCAAAAAGCGATTACATTCTATGTAATGAGTACATGTAATGATATTTTTAAATCTACTTTGAATATTAATTCATTTCCAAATTTTATCTTAATTTAACCCATATTAATTTCATTCTTAAATTTTCTCTTAGTTCCTGATCCAATTCACACTTTTTTATTTAATTAATTCAACACGCTCTCTATAAAACTGCTTACTTCTGATTTTTTTTTTTTTCATGCTCCGAGTACAGGGATAAAGATCCTTAATGTTTACCATATTCTTTTAAGGATACCTAAATTTACCTATCCTAAATCTACACGTGTAAAAAAATCTCTCTAAAAATCTCATTATAAAATCACTGAGAGAAAAATGTCGGCCTTTTTTGCTCTTCTATTTTTGTGTTGCGACGCAGACTGATATACTTCTGACTATATGTGCTTTGTACATAATATGCTTTCCGGAATGGAATAAATCAAAGTTCAAAATTTTCACAAGTTTCTTCTATTTGGCCACGCATTTGCTAAAATATGTTTTACATTTTATATAATATATGTATATTGTTCTGGTCACTGAAAATTTGTAATCTTCTTTTAATTATTGAATTTATTTCAAAGCTGGAAATCAAGTGCTATTGTCCTCAACTGGTTAAATTATAATTGCATAGGAACTCCAGATTTTGATTAGTATCGAAGAATCATCCACATCTTTTTATACAAACAGTTTAAATTTACATGAGTTGGAATATTAATTGATATTGCAAAGTAGCAATCCGCAGTTAACAAAATTGTAAATCCTCTAATTAGCTTGTTAAACTGATATTCACGTGCTCTGAATGACATCACGTAATTTCTGAGCAGTGCATAGTATCATCTCGATTGGAATTTAACTCTACTGACAGCAACTAAACCTATTATATCAGACTTAGTGTATTGCTATTCTATTAGAGTTTTCGGATTGAATAGCCTGTTTGGAAGGGTGCTGGATTCGCATCCCTTTGGTTGTGAGCTTGAACCCCACTGGCCGAAGAATCTCAGTGTGCATGGTGGTTGGTGCACGTATAAATCTGTCATAGGCACAAAGTCTTGCATTTCGAGAAAACACCATTTGGGATACTGGATCAGAGATACTGGTTCTCTGATTCAGGTCTAAATTACGATCTGTGGATGAGTGAATGAAATGTATCAATGAAGTCCGCCCCGTGAAAAGGCCTGTGACACATAAGATGCACTCTTGGTCCTAGATGGCGCTACTGAAACAAGAGACGCTAAAATTCGGCTTAAAATCGCTGACTTAGTCAGAGGGTTAGTCTATGAGAAGTTCTATAAGCAACAACCACATCAGAGATTTCAAAATTCAAGGAAGTCTTCCTCACCTTCTCGAGATCCATGATGAGGACCTCGACTTCGCTCTGCAGCCTGGACTTGTGCTTCTCCAAGGCGCTGCATTTGTTCAGCAGGGCCTGGAGCTGTTCCTCGTACTCGGCGGTCTTCTGGGCGAGGCGGCGTCTGCATAAAAGAAAGAAGCACAGCTACTTTAATAATCAGTGCAATGTGTCAAGATGAACCAAACATACTGATACATTTCCGCTTTTCTCGTAGCCAAGTGCAGTTCTTGCTTGTTAATAATCTAGTAAGCTTAAAGATATAAAAGGTAAATATAAGAGGAAATTTATGTCTTATTTAAATGACGCCATAACCTCCAATCATAAGCAACTATATAAGAATTATGTATTATGATTTCTTATTCATTTCTATTGTATTTTCAAGAAGATTATCAAGTAATGCTTGGAAGACCCAGGTGCTTTGCAAAACAGGTGCCTGTAAAAGACAACATGATGTGAGTTTTACAAAAAATGCATCAAATAGAATAACTGTTATTATATCGATGTACTAATTGGGGCTTATAAGCATAGAAGGATTAATCTCTAAAAACTGTTAAACATATCTTCATTAAAACTTTCATAAATTCTACGTGAAATTTTATTGATTAGTTTGTCTGGCTTTTCGTATCTTTTCAAATGTGAAAATAAGATGTATGTAATAAGCAAAGGAAGATTAAAGACAACTTATGATGCCATGATAGATCATTGAAATGTTATAGGGAAGCAATTTATGCACAGGTTAAACATTCGGGAGCAGGACAAATGTGACAATGTAAATTGCAAAATATTTTATTTGTAAGTGATTTATTTTGTTCTGATATTATGTTTACCCGATATTAGCTTAGGTAAATATTAAAAAAGGGGATGAATATTTTGCAAAATTCCAGAATATTATTCCCCCCCCCCCGAAACGACAGAGTCACTAATAGATATTCTCTTTTAAAATCTTTGGTTCTATTATATATCTTACTGATCTTTTTTAAATTTTTCAGAACAGTAAAATCTTTGATTCTAACTCTTTCCCAAAGATTTTGATATTGAATAGAATTTTATTTCCTTCGAAACTTCCGCATTAAAACAGTTGTACAACAACAAATATGAACATATGAAAAATGGAAATATTCTTTTCTTCGATTATTCATTCAAAAAGAACCTGATGTATTGTTTTCAAATCTTAAAATGTTAGGCATGGTTTTTGAACTGAAGCTATATTTTAATTTTAAAAAAATACATATTAGAAGTAGATAATATATCAAATCCTTATTACCCATCTGTTTCGTATTTCTCGGCGGAAATTCGAAGGTACGAAGTGTTTTTAATATTATTTCTGTCAATAGGATATATTAAAAAAATAATAATTTTGTTACTAAGAGCATGATTTGAACACACTTTATATGCCCATTCTGGAGGTGGGTAAATTATTATTAAACACGAACATTTCTTATTTACTCTGACGCATCAAAATTTTTTGCTCAGTTATAATATTTCAAGTATATGTAGTCTTCAGTAGCAGTGTGCTTGAGAAAGTTAGTTACACGCACTTACGCCTTTGCAGTTTCACATTTGTAAATTCTATTGAATTTTGAAAACTTTCCTTTATGTCTGGTTCAGTTTCTTTTAACCGTGACAGTCATCTGAAAACAATGGTACTCATTTAATAAAGACACAAACAGGTAAAATTAGAAAAGGGTCAGCCTACCTGAGCTCGTCAACCTCATCGGCATGTGCCGTGCATTCAGCTTCGTACTTGGACTTCCAGGTGGCAGCTTCTCCGTTGGCCTTGGAGAGTTGCCTCTCGAGGTCAATGCGGGCTTCGGACTCCTCGTCGAGTTGAGTCTTCAGGCTCTCGACCTCAACCTCCAGAGTGTGGTTGTGCTGTTCTAAAGCAGAGCGGCGCTGTGTGAAGAAAGGGATCTTTAGAAATAGTGCTAGAAAGGAAGTAAGGATCAAATCTGATCCTCAACGCAGTTTTTTAATTATTTCAAAACTATGAATGTATTTATAATAAGGGCAACTTAAAAGTAACGTAATAAGTAGTAGAAATCCTTATACTTAATAATTAGACAACTTTTCATTAAATTGAAAATAAAAAATTATTAATAGGGAAAAAATATTTTCAATGCTAATAATAAGTTTCTATACGCATTTCCTGAAAAAATTTCCGGAATAAACAACTCCAATATGTCTTATATTTAAAAAATGATCAGCTGTAGTTAGGTTTTGAAATTTTTCAGCCACCATCGAATAAATAAAATAATTTACTTTACAAAAATTTTCTCTTCTTTGTTTTTTCAGTTTACTGTTTCTTTAGTAATGAAATGAATGCTAGAAAACGATCATTCATATAGATATGACAAAATAAATAGGGAAAAAAAAATGAACGAATATTTTGCCATGGGAGATCAAAAAGTAAGATTCAGCTCTTGTTGTTCCTAGAACAAATTATATTTCTGTGATAAACTTGGGACTGAATTTGGTAAATTAAACTGAGTGGAATCAGTCTAGGTATCTCGAAGTTCTGGGAAATAAATCACTGCTGCGCAAATTTTTATACGTTTTATAAGCGAGATTATAGTAGCTTTACTTTCAATTGCAATATTATTTTGGAGTCACAGATTGACTTCTGAAGAGTCCCGTGTTACTTGAGCTCCAATTTGGTATCACTCTTCTTGGTTTATAACAAACTAGGGGCGGCTAATGATTTTATTCAAGACATCAGAAGCTCACTGACTTGCATGAAATTACGTAAAAACATATTTTTTTAACATAAAATAGTTTTTGATGGCTGCTCAATACTATTACATTAAAAGACTATGAATTTCAAGTAGTATCATTCCTATAGTGTTTCCTATCTATTAATTAAGTGAAAAGGTGTTTTTTCGAATTCTTTCCGAAACGATTGTTTAATAAAAGCCTAAAATAAAGTAAAAAGTAAAATGTAAGTATATATACATAAATATATATATAGTTTAAAAAACAAATATGAAAGAAAAGCGTTTTTTAATTGCTGTTGAAGTTTAATCTGTTTTCTAAGGGAATAAATGTAACATTCTTAATGGTGTATTAAAAACAACTAAATAATTATTTATTTCAAATGAATTTCTATACTTTACATTTTAAATTTTTTTATATATATTGAAAATTTAAAATTTCATTGATTTTTTCAGCATTACTAAAAAATAAATGAGAATCGGGTATCTTGAAAGGAATATTTTTTATCCGTGGCGAATGACTCACCCTCTCCTCGTCTTCCAGCCTCCTCCTAATCTCTTCCAGCTGAACGGCTAGTTGACCCTTCAGGTGGTTGGCATTGTCCAAGTGCAGCTTGTACTCCTGCACCTCTTTCATGAGTTCGGTGTTCTCGGAGGAGAGGCGGCTTCTCTGGGAGCTGATCTCGGTCACTTGGCGGTTCAACTCCTCGATGTGGATGTTCAAGTCATGGATGGTTATCTCGAGCCTCTCCACTGTCTTTTGGGCGGCAACCTGTAGAAAAAAGCACGGCGATCAATCGATTAAAAGATCAATATCGTCAATCAAAGGTACTTGAAGCATCCCATCAACAATCTTCTGTCAGCTGACTGTTTTCAATAAAAAAAGATTGGATTCATGCCGGGTTTACCCTCGGCCAGTTATACGACGGCCAGGAGTCAGTGTATACGTAGAAAAGGACTGATTTATGTTTGCCGCAATTTCATAGGATAGATTCAGGCATTCCATTTTTGACTATAAATTGCTGTTTTGGCGTCCCAGAAATTTTCTTTTTCACTGCGCATCTTATTAAAATGATGGATATTTACACAAAGAAGCATGGTAAAATAAAAAAAAAAAGGTCAACATATCTAAATTTGGAAAACTTTAGAAAAAAATGGCAAATAAGATTTAAGAAAGCATAACATCGCATCAAGGAGCAAAAAATGTCGGAATTGATGTATGATAAGTGATCAATTTCTTCATGCCAAAAAAAGTCGCCAAATTCTACAAACTCATGCGCAGTAAGAAAAAAATACAATGTAGCGGCATGTTATTGTCCCGTCAGAACAATTACTTGCCATGGACCGAGTAGCATTTTTCATCATTTCTACGCATGCGCTACCTTCTGACCTTTCTATAACTAGCTGAGTGTAAACCTGGTATCAGAGTAAAAAGGGTAAGGCAAATCTCTAAGATGAGTCATTGGAAGGAAAGCAAATTTAAAAGGCGTCCCCAATTGAAACGCATTTGATTCTCGCCGTTTTGATTCAAGAATAGGCTTAGTAATCATTTGCAATAGTAAAAAGACTAATAATTGAAGTTGGCGTCTGTTAGTTATGCCGTGTGTGCCGCTTACTGCATCTAGCATCTGTGAAAATGATCGCTGCATATCACGCAAAAATATCAGTACATATTGCGATTAGAGGCTCTTCTTCCAATCAGAAGTGAGCTAAAAACAAACAGTGAACGGTTACGAGAAACTCGTACTTAAAGAATGGTTGCTTTATAACAATTTTAAGTTCTACCTCAGTTGAAAATAGTCTTGGCTCGGTTAACAAATATTCTATGATTCTTATATTTACTTAAAATACCTATTCTTGGATACCTCATGTAATATTTGTAAGAACATAAAGCAAAGCATTTCCGAGACTGTTGAGGTTAAGAATTTGGATAATCTGCTATAAATAAGTCTTTAGAAGTACAAAATAGAATCATATCAAATGAGAATGCGTAAGTTTGCATGGATTTGCATAAGATGGCAATGGGAGGAAAACTTTGAAAAATTCAGGAAAATCGCAAAGCAGTGTTTGCATTTTTTTTTTTTTTCTTTTTTAGGATAACTAATTATTTCTATACTTTATATTAAATTAATCAGAAATTCGATTTATGATCTAAAATATTTCATTTTTATTCAGTTATTCAGTTCTTTTAGTTAATTTTAATCACTCAAATTTGTTATGATTTTCGTGTAACAAAGAGATATTGTTTATATGCTTTTTTTTTTTTTTGCATTGTGACTTATTTCGATATTCTTAAGTCTAAATTATGGAAATATATGTATAAACAATATCTACAGCATATAGATATTGTTTAGTCTGCTGCATACAGTCTGTCTCTACTGAAAGCTCATTTCTAGTCAAATAAATTATTAAAACTGTTATTTCTTTAACATTTATCTTTATAGTGCCCATTAAATATTTCTTCAAAACCGCTTGAACACTAAAATTAAAAACAATAAATAAACTAATTTAGTAACCTTTCTTATTTTTATATTAAAAAATAAAAATAAATAAATTTAAATAAAATTATTTAAAATTTAATTTGTGTCTTTTTAGATAATATTAAGTTTCATAAAAATTTTAATTACTAAAATTTAACAAATTTAATAAAATATATCAATTGCCTGCTTAATTTCAATAAATATTTTTTTTCTTTCAAATAATTATATGTCTTTGAGATAGAAAGGAAGATTTAGAAATTATTTTATGTCACATTGTGTATTGTTTTTTTAATCCAATTTTGAATACATTATAATTTTCAATTTATTTCTTGCATTTAGAAAATAAAGAAAACTTTATTGCCTTCTTTGAGACAAAGGCTTGATTTTCTGGGCAAACAGAAACAAAAATTCGCGTAATCAAATATTTTTCTGCCTTAATTAATTTCTTCGTTTCTCTTTGACCGTTAGCTTGCTTCTTAATAATGGCAGGTTTTAGAAAACTTTATAGCTTTCGATGAGTTATAGTCATAGGACTTAGTTTGGTTTATTCACTTATAATTTTTTGATATTATGAAAATTGCTGCATTGGTGTTGTTGTCTCGATCACAATGTTTCGGAAGGTTAAACAATAATTTAACAAACCTGCTTCAAAATTTTATCTAACGGTAATTTTTATTTTAATCTTCCAGATTTAACTCTCACTTTACTTTAATACAACATATCTGCAGGAAATACATACATTTTTGCTAATTAATATATATGAATGAATTTTCTTGCTTTGTGTTCGTTTTGTGTAATTAATAAAGAAATACACTTACTTTGTCTTTGTTAGCCAGCTCAACTTGTGAGAGTAAATCGTATACTTCAGCTTGGAATTTTTGCTTTTCCCTTTCAATCCTACATTAAAGAAATGAACATATGAAGAATAGAACAAATGTCTTCAAAAAAGATTTTGCACCATTACCACTCTGTGTGGATTGCATCGATACGAAATCTTATATATTATTTTAATAAATTCATAGCTTCATATTCTGTTTGAGAGAATTCATTTCAACAATGCATTTCATTTCGTGACAATTGCTTTGAACTCAACTTAGAGGCGGACAGATGATAAAAAGTTACACTAGTTAAAATATATGGAATTAACCTACTAAGTTAATTTTCAGCTTCAATATTTCCAAATTCTGATTTTTTTTTATCGCCGTAGATACATTATATTTTTGATAAAGGCAGCCAAACATTGAACTGAGTGAATATTCTTTCCCAGTGAAAGATGCGTTAGTATCTCACGGATGTAATTCTTCCTCCAATGTGCGGTTTTCAAAACAAAAGAAACAAACAAATTTTTTTCCCTCCAAATTTTCAGACATTAAAAATCTTTTATAGCGGAGAGAAAGTAGAAGTTCTATATTTCTTACCGCACATTCTTCCATATCTTAAAACTGGAAAAACTATCAAATGGCAGAAAATATATGTAGGGTGATTATGAAAAAAAGAACTATCCCGTTATATGAGACAGTCACAGGAACGGAATAAAATTTTAGTTCAAGGTATTTTGAGGTATGCGCTCAAGAAACATATGAAATATGAAAAAACAACAATTAAATTCTAGAAGTTCCGGTTACAGTGGCAAAATTTCCAAATGACAACACCAAGTTTTTTCATTCGAATGTGTTCTCCATAGAGAAAAACAATAAACAGCTTTGGAACGGTGCCTGTAGCACGCAAATCACCAGTGGCAGACAGACTAAGAATAAAAGAGAAAACAGACAATAACAGAAAACATTTTATTGTGTTTCATAAATTTTCTACTTGACCTTCTTCAACCACATTGACACTTTGCATGCGGCAGATGGTACCTAGAACTAAAGCACGTGCCATGCCGAAAGGATCTGTTGAACTTCACATCTTTGGTAGGCACTTCACAGTTGTTATCTCTTTTCACCTTAGTCAGTCCAGCGCTGTTGATTTCGTGCTACAGACATTATTTCAACGCTCTTTATTGTTTTTTGCTATGGAGAACACATTCCAATAAAATAAAGTTGGCGTTGCCATTTGAAAATTTTGCAACTATAACCGTAACTGTGTTTTTCATATGTTTTTGAGAGCATATCTCAAAATATCTTGAACTAAAATTTTATTTAGTTCCTGTGAATGGTATGATACAGTCTCATATAATGGAATAGGTTTTTTTTAATTATCATCTTGTATGTAAAAAAATGTGATCCCAGGTCTCAGAAATTTCTTCCACATTTGAATCATGTGCATAAAATGAAGCTGCCTTTCGTACCAATATGATTGTTACTCAAAAGCAAACTACGAAACGCCAATGAAGGGCCGTATAACGGTATGACTATTAAAGAAATGTTTGCTGTTGCTTTCCCCTCATACATAGATTTAAATTAACTGGCAATATACTTATTAGCGCATTCGCTGCAACGACTCACACTTGATATTCGGATCGTCTATCCAGACAGATGCCCCCTTCTTTTCTGTCTCTTAACTACAGTTGAGAAGGAGTCATCTAATAAGATAGATGGTTTGGTACAATTAGATATTATCTGTAACGCGCAGGAGGGTAATCCCTCAGTCAAGGTATAAAAGTGTTCGTTGGGAAAATGATATGATATTGATTTCTTACTTTTATAAATATTTGAAATGAATATGAAAGCCAATACGGTTATAGTTTTGTTAATTTTTCTATACATTAACTACTTAATTCATACTTTTTGTATATTTTTTCTTTATGCGTTGTTTCATGTCGCAATTTTGGCTGTGTGATATCCACGTAAAGGAAACAATTATAAATGACTTCGTAAAAAATAGAATATTATTTGTATAAATTTATTAAAAAACATAACTACATACATTTGTCTGTTTCCTTATTAATGTCTATCATTTTTAAATCGGGTCTTTCGCCAAAAAAGAAATTTTCAAGGATTAAAAGAAAAAAAGCAAAAGAAAGGGGGAGAAGGGGGAGGGGGAGAATACTGCTGAAAAATAGAAGAATATACAAAATTACTTTTATGCAATTAAGACCTTAAAAAAAAGTATAGGTCTCTTTTTTTTAACTAAAAGACATAAAGTAATCATTATATAAAAGAATTTCTACTTTCTTATCTTGTTCACAAATTTTTATCGCTTACGCACTTGCCAACTTTTCAAGTGGAAAAGAGACAAGATACTCCTTTTATTTCTGTATGTTTCGCATGATTTTTGGATCTAAGTGTTGGAATGAACAAAGCCATCACCTAGGATATCATATATTATTGCCAAGGATCAACATGTAACGATAATTCTCTTAACCTGTGAAGAACTTAGGAGTTAAATTTTTGATAGATTTTCCAAATGAGGAAAACTATAATGATTTCTTTCTCGTCCATTTTTGGAGCCCCTCACAACTGAGGATGAGAAGCTTCCTGCATGTGGATGGTTCTCGCTACCCTGATGAGTACAGAAAAAGGTGGGGGTCTAGTTGCTTCCATCGATGACGGGTCGTACTTCCCAAGGGAAGGGTTGTATGGTGGCCGGTGATGGCCCTTAGGATTCAACAACAGTTCCCACCAATGTCGCTGTTGCGGCGGTCCGGTTTTTCAGATTTTTCCGTGTGCCTTCGAGCGGATCGGTTTAAATTTAAGATTTTCGTCCAAATATTTGTTTTCTGAGGAATTTTGAATGGAATTTAATTTTTCGAGTTAATAAAAAGATTGTCCTTTCATCTTTTAACCGAAATAAAATTATGCAGAAATGAAATCGATATTATTAAAAATGTATTTTTTTTTAATTTGATGATAATACAAAAAATATTTTTATGAGATAATAATTTTGCAAGATATAGTCATTAATTTCCATTGATAAGTCATAGTCATGTTTCCAAGATAACAACATTCGTAAAGTGTTTTGGTTATATTTGACTGTTGCCATTCGACAGTATATAATAAGAGCGTTTTCTGTGTCAAGTACAAGTTAGCGTTTTATATATATATCGACGAGCGGCAAGAAACTCGGACAAAGTTATTGCTCATAGAATAGAAGTTATTTCTTTTTAATTTGTATATTCATTCCTTTTTCTGTACCACTTTAATTATAAAATATTTTATAATATATCTTTTAGTTTATGATTGTTTCTTGGTCTTTTTTTGCAATGTCAACCAAAAGATCTGCGATTTTACAATTGTTTAAGAAAGGAAAACGACTGTGTGAAATCTGCCGTTTGCTTAATGTGCCACGGCGAACAGTGTGTCATACAATCTGCAGTTTCAAAGAGCTTGGTAATGATGATCGACGTCTACGAAGTGGGAGAAAGCGTGCGGTGAACACTTCCAATAATCATAAGACCTTCAAAATGCGAATTCAACGAAATCTGAAGGTTCCCATGATCGCTCGTGAAATGGGAATAAGTGGCCAATCAGTGTGGCGAATGGCAAAAGCAGAGCTTGCACTGAAGTGTTACAAGTTCCATATATTTCATCTTCTCACTGAAGAAGATAAACTCGTGCAGCTCCAAAGATGCCGAAAACTTTTAAGACGGGAAGCAAATTAGGACGGGAGAGATTCCTTTTCACTGATGACAAGCTCTTTACCTTCCAACAAGCTCATAACTCAATAAGTATATTAGCAGGACATTCTAGAAATTGTTATACCTTCCGTGGGCCAAAAAGCACTTTGATAATGTAAATTGGCGTATCAACAAGACTTAGCACCAACTCACAAGGCCAAAAAGACACTAGTATGGTGCAAGGGGCATTTTCCAGACGTGATATTGTCTGGAGACTGATAATTCTACCAGCCAGATATCAATCTCATGGATTACAGTGTAAGATCCATTTTGGAATCTGGGGCCTGCACTAAATCACAAAAAAGTTTGGACTCTCTAAAGCAATCTCTTCGGCGGGAATGGGATAGATTAAAGGCAGAAAACTTGAGGCCCATTACTGAAAATTTCAGAAAGCGTTCGCACCTCTGCATCGCTGCAAAAGGCGGCCACTTCGAAAACGATTAAATTCATTTATTAGTAAAAGTCTACCCTTATTATTTATTATATTTTGTTCATTTATTTATTTTTAATAAAATTATATTAAAAATTGTTTGTCCAGGTTTTTTTGCAGCACCCTGTATATAACGCTATATATTGACATTTTAAATAAATTTGCGCTCTTCTTAGAGCATTTATAATGGAAACAAGCCTTCTGCTGAGTGAAAGACACTCACTTTGCCTTAGACTTATTGGCCTGGTCCAATTGGTCCTGCAGTTCCACAATGGCCTCCTGGTGTTTCTTTCTGAGGTGGTGTGCGTTCTCCTCGCTCTCCAGGTGCACGTCGTCCAACAGTTTTCGCAGCTTTGACAGCTCCAAATCGCGCTTTTTGTTCATCTCCAGCTAGATAGCAGTAAAAAGGTACAAATAGGCGCATGTTAACTTTACAAATTTGAGTTCTTTATTCTATTTTTATTACAAATTCCCGAATACCACCAAGATTAAATTGATAGAAACTTTGTGACGATTATAGAATCAGATCACTAAACTTGATCTTTCTGTAATCACTTGCTTAAAGATCTTACTCAACAATCAGAATCGCTTATAAAATAAATATAATGATCATTTTTTTCTATTATTCATCAAAATTTTTCTTTTAACAGGCAGTTAAATAAGTATTTTTTTGTTTAACTGTATGCATATTATTTTATGTTTCGTGATTATTAGATAAATTGTAAAACCAATAATTATTTTACTTAGTGTTTTAAAATATTCTAATAATTCTTGATGAAGTCAAAACTGTCTTTTGAAAATTATATTCTATCTTTTTCCGAGAAATGGCAGTCGAGAGCAACAGCTACTTCCTAACAACAAATTATTGTTATAATAGAATCAACAAAGTTCAAAATCGAAGTCGTCAATTTTACTATCTTTGGAAATTTTTTTAAATAGATAAGACACATGCCAAAAAAATTTTGTGGCATATCTATCTACAAACGAGCTAAGTAAATTCATCATTGTGTCGATAGTCTGATATTTCGTATTCAATTAGTAATAAGACTATTGTTTCTTCCCTTTTACGTTGTTACAAATTTTTAGCAATTTTTTAAAACCATTTTCATACTGTTTTGATCATATCTTCTTTAAGTAATTGTTGCTTTACCTAATGCTTTAAAATGTTTTTATTGAAATACCTAATGCGAAATTCAAAAAATAAAGTTATTTTTTTTTGGTTTTTTTTGCTTTATATGATTCTTTAAAATATCTTTAAACGAAATATCTAAAGTAGAATTTAAAAATTATTCTTTTTGAAAAAAATTTTAGAGTTATTTTATGCCATAAATAAAAAAAAACATATACCAATTCTAATTTGAATAAAAAATTTAAAGAAATATTTCCACAAATTTATACTCTGTGTCGAAATGATATAACAGAGCAATCTTACCGCACAAAATTGCTGTTTTAATTTTGTGACAAAATCATGTTTAAAAATGTCGATAATCTTATTATGACAGATTATCGTGATGACAAGATACCACAAAAAATTAAATAAAGTTTGTAGATAAAGTAATAAATATTATTGATGAAAAATAAGCCAAAGGAAAGTAACATTTAATTTAATCAGGTGTTTTGGTTTTTTTTCACATTTTTGATTGCATAGATTCTGTTGATTTCATCAAATTTTCTTTTTATATTTAACTATATTTTAAGTATGTAATAAATATGAAAACACTTTGAAATTGATAAAAATTAGATCATATTTTGTAAAAATTTCAATCTAAGACCTTTTAAATTTTCACATAGTTATATAAAAAATAACATACAAAAAATTTCGAATAATTAAAGAAAATGAAAATTTGGTGCTTTTGAAATTACAGTCCTAGTTAAATGGAAATGTCAGTATAATATACAACGAAAAATTCTTATTTTCTTCAGAAAATAATCTTTGTTACCTGACTTTCGCTGCTACCTTCAGCTTCTTCTAATCGTTCTGAAATTTGCATTAGCTGGACGGTAAGATCAGATCGTTCTCTCTCAATCTGTAATAAAATACAGTAAAAGGCTTCAAAAATCATTAAATCTACTACAAACATCACATTAAAATATGCAAAAAGTAAAAAAAATTAAATATCTTTTTAATTTTTAATTTTAAAACTTTCGTGATTCTAACATTCAATGTATGTTTTTGCTGATGCTATCTTAACTTTATTTAGCTGATACTATCTTAATTTCTCAGTTTAACTCTTGCTGGTCAACACAATTAATCAAAATTCTATTTCAAAGTAGAGTTATCTGTTAAGAATTATTCTTTTTCCGAAAGAGGGCGCTGCATCGCCTCTCAAATAATCTCGATTTTTAGAAATGCATCATTCGAGTATGTGTGTGTGTCAGAGATGACTAAAAAAAAAAAAGCCGTTAGCGGAAATGGTGTTTCCTGTTCTTCCCTTGGTAGTTGTTGGGGTGAGTTTTGGTTTTGGTTTCTTATAACTTAATTGCAAAACCACTTTTTGATGTCAGAAGTAGGATTATTTGAGAGGCGACGCAGCGTCCTCTTTCGGAAGAAGAATAATTCGTAACAATCCTACCGACTACGCCACAAAAAATGGTTTTGCAATTAAGTTATAAGAAACCAAAACTCACCCCAACAACTACCGAGGGAAGAACAGGAAACACCATTTCCACTAACTGCTTTTTTTTTAGTCATCGCTGCCACACGCAAACATACTCGAATGATACATTTCTAAAAATCGAGATTATTTGAGAGGCGACGCAGCGTCCTCTTTCGGAAAAAGAATAATTCTTAACATTATCTTTTTTTCAAGTTTTACAAAAAAATTATTGTTGCCTACATATATAATAAATATGCTTGGTATTACGAGTTGTCCACAAAATTTCCAATATTTCTTATTATAAAATAATAGGACTTATTTTCTATATATAAATTAAAATTTTAAGAAATTATCCTCAATTAGGTTTCAAATTCCGCCTCTATTAACCTGTAAAGCAATATTTGATTCAGTGCTCTAATAATGTATAATGTTCCGATCATCTGCTTTTCTTTAATTATTATTTAAATTTTGAAATGAAAATATGTACCATTATTATGTATATATGTACCATTATGCATAATAAGGTAATGGTACCATAGTACCATTACTTTATTATGGATAGAAAATACTTCCAATGTGCAACGTATATGCTAGATAGAAGGGAATGGTAATAATTAAAACACAAATAATGCTATTATTTGTAAATAATCATTAAACAATGCAGGAAGAGAATTTAATTAAGCAGCTGCTTCAAATTTAGCTAACTAAAAAAGAGAAAAAAGAAAGCAGCTCTTTCAAATTTTTTGAAGCAAACTCTTGAAATCCCAATTAAAGCGTCTTATGTAAGTTGATCACGGCCTGCTGCATTGGACAATTTCTCCCATGAAATTGTATTTTCAAGCCAAGCCTTATTCGCTACATTTATTTGTTTCCCATTCTTTGCTCGCTACATAATAAAGAGTGCATCAATAAAAATTCCATTCTGATGGAATTTTTCTTAAGATAGAAAAAATTATTCTTTTTTTTCTTTCCCTTTGAACAATCATGCAATCAATAATTTCACATATATTTTCTCTCCGCCGATAAGAGAGTAAAAATCGATGAAATACCTCTATCCCAGGTAAATTCTTGCTGATTAACCGTTAATCAGTTGGGGACAGTTTCTGATTATCTTGAAGCAGGTTTGAGACGCGCTAGGATAGAACCTGTTACCTTTGGGTTAGCAGTCCAGTAACTTAACAATTATACCAAAACAATCGTTCGGGTAGAAGAGTTGTTACTGGCTTATATGCGATTCACCACAATCTTTTACTGGGAAAGGCTTTTAAGAGGGAGGCTGAGGAATCACGTTTACAAAAGTTTTGATAACTTTCCAGACTAAATATAACTGTTATTCGATTACGCATCACGACATAAACTGGCTGTCTATTACTGTCCTTACAATATGCGAGTAGTAAAGTGTAACTTTTTTTGGAATCCATTCAAATTTTGTGTGATAAGGCATCTGGTGAGGTGACAGAACTTCTTATCAGAACAGCAAGCATTTTCTTAATCAAAAAAGTATGGTAAAGTGATCAATCCAGTTAATATTCATAGTCTCCGGTGACGATTATTCATAATCATCTATAAGTTTAGCGGTGAGTATGGTTAATCACCGGTAATCATATATAATCACCGGATTAATCACATTTACCATACAGAATTTGATTTGCTCTCCTGTATGTAACATGCATATGAAATATTATCTTCAGAGAAGTTGCAAAGGCTTACATTTTGTTAAAGTTCTTCGTTGTATCTGGTAATGATGTTCTTTTTTACACTTGGTTCAGTTTTTATGATCCGATCGGATGAAGGACAACGGAGGTGCTATTGACCATTCTTTTTTACATATCAAAAAATGAAAAATGTCAGATTTTTATGTTGACATTCACTAATTTGATAACTGGCTTAAATTAGGCTGTTTCTGCTTTTTTTTTTAATATTGTATTTCTCTGAAGGAAAAGAGTTTTGCCTTTTACAATTTTAAAATTTAAATTGAAACATGCATTTATACGTTAGATCAATGCACAATTTTTTATAAAAGTCACACTGATACAGCATATAAGAAAAAATGGAAGTCATCGGAAATCAGTTGAACGTAATTGAATCATAAAATATGGCTTTACCACTGTATCTTTAATCCTGGTATATTTGTTTAGCCTACAGAAAATACTAATTTTCAAGATTTCATTAATACCAATATATATAGTATATATATTCACCTCACAGACATTCTCCAAGATTGCAATAAAAAGCTTTTAAGATATGTTTTCTGCAAATAAATGCAAAGAGTACCATGTCTGAATCACTTAATGAAAGAGATTAGTGAAAAAGGAAATGTTTCTCGATCTTTTTGAATAGGGCCATTTGAGGCTTACTATTCATAAATTATTTGTGGCCTAATTTATTACATTTTTTCCTTGTCTTCCTTGCATGAAGCTTCTCAATTAAAAGTAAAAAAGTTCATAAATTCAAATGGGTTTTGTTTATGTAGCCTTCAATCAATCAGCTTATCAACTGGCTTTAAGTAGATAAGCCCCCCTCTGGATTTTTCTTAAATATTTTCCGTTGGTAGGAAGGAATCTGCCAAGTTTTTGGAAAAGTTCCCATTTTTTTTAACCCCGCCCGCAAAAAAAGAAGAAGAAACATGAGGAATCCCTGCTTCTAATTTTGGTCATGGTTGAGGGTGGATGCCATGTATATTTCGGGGAGATCTTCCTCCGTGATTTCTCTTGAGGATGAAAAGCGAGGACATCTCTCTCGCGATTATTTGGCACTATCGCCTCAAAAACTCTTGTCTTCTTCTTGGCGCGTGAAGGAGGACTCCTGTTTCTTGGCACTTTCTGTCCGCCCTTTGGGTACGATGTCTGCGACAGGGACATGCTCCAGCTAAGAGGGGGTGGGGGAATTCATTCATTGAGATAGTGACTAAGAAACGCCTTCAATACTCTTCTGTCTATGTCTATAGTTTTAGTTTTGGATAAAATAGAGGAGCAATTAGAATTAAAATAATTAAATCCAGAGCTCTGTTACAAAGCAGCCAGATGTCGGTGTGTTTTAAAATATAAGGAAACAAATGAGATACAACAGGAAAAAATACTGATAACGCCCCCCCCCCCTCCAATACATTTTCCACAACATGATTCGATTTTATTTCAATATTGTCGTATAATGAAGAGCATTTAGGAGCAGTAATACCTATTGCCACATTGTTGATATCGAACTATAATTAATATTGTTTCTATACAGTAATGTCCGCTGCCTAATTGGCTCATAGTTGATATCGAACTGTAATTCTGTTTCAGAACAGTATAATACGTTGTTTTTTTGGGACATATTTGATATCGAACTTTAATTAATTTTGTTTCTATACAGTAATATCCGTTGCCTTATTAAGGAATATTTTATATCGAACTGCGATTCTGTTTCGAGCAGTATTATCCGTTGCCTGATCGGGACTTATCTGATATCGAACTATAACTCAGCTGTCAAAAATTCGTCGTATTTTTGAGCAGTCGCCTTTACATGCGTATGAAGAGACATTCTATGATTTGACATATACTTTCGATTTCAGTGATAATATTATATGTTAAAATTCATCAATTTAGCTTGCTACATATGTAAGTCGTGCTCACACACGATTCACGTGTGTGAGCATCTTTAGAAGGATCTTATACAAAATTTGACACAGATTTTAAACTTTTGAGACTAAAATTATAGGCTAGAGTTCAACTATCCAACTTAGTGTATTTTTGAATAATCATATTCACGGGCATATAGATAGGGTTACAGATAAACTTCATGATGTCGATTTTCGTCTAAGGTATCACATTAATCTATAATTTAAAATGCAAAGACCATGTACCAAATTTCATTCTCCAAGCTTGTTCGATTATTGCCTTCCTATAAGCACACATAAATAGTCTGAAAAAAAGTCAAGTGAATAAAGTAGAAAATAATCAAACTCCTGAAGTCGAATTATTTGATGATTACTTATATGAGAGAAAAAACTAAACATTTTGTAAATTTATTTGCTTTATATTTTAGCATTTACCTTATAGAGTAATTTTATGTAAATTATGTTAATACGTTGTAACCTACACCTCTAACTATTATTTATTAAACTGCATTACAATTACAACTTTTTAATTATATGACGCCGACTGAACTATATTTATACCAGAAGCTTTTAGTCTATTTTTATGCAACTCATTTTTTGTTATTGTTTCTTTTATTTTCTGTCAGACACTTTTATTCATTTTTCGCGTTGAAAGTTCGGCGAAGAAAATAATACTGAAAAACTGTTAATAGTAACAGATCCATGTAATTTAGGCAAAGTGATCGTTCATTGAATTTAAAGACAATTTTATTTCAACCAGGAGTGCAACCTAGAACAATTTATACTTAATTTAAGTAAAAATGCTTTCCAAAACCAATAAACTCGTCATAAGATCGGTATGATTAGTATGAATCATGTCACGTTTCAGTATCACATTAACAAGATGATTAAAAAGTGCACAGGAAGTAAGGTTACAAAAAATGCATAGTAAGGACTTTTACATTTGAAATACAGGCATTTTTGAAACACACAATTGTTTCGTTTATATGATATAGAACTAGAATTGTTTTTTCAATTTGTTTAGATAATGATATGAAGTTCAAATCTTTTAATAGAAGCTTTCTGTATTCATCTTCTTCTTTTTTTTTTGGGGGGGGGGTTATAGTTTGATAGTGGTCTTGTAGTGGTTTTGCTATTGTCTTCCTTGAATTTTGAAATAATATTTTGCACATTATTATTTTTATTGGCATTTCTTTATTGATATTAATTCTTGTTTTCAAAAACCTCAATTTCTTGGGATTTTCAGGTCAAGAGGGATCAATACTTGGACGAAAGTCAGATCCCTCACAGAAATAAATCCCTGTCTGAGGGTGACCCTTGATAAAGTCTTCAGGCCGGATTCGTCATTTCTTTCGTTTTTATTCCATTTAATTCATTCAATTCTTTTTGTTTTTAAACTTAAATTCTATTTATTTCTAATTTGCATACACTATAAAATGAAGTTCTGAATGAAAGAAAGTTCGTCGGATTGTGGCTCATTCATTCCACTCTTCCCTAATACTCTATATTTTTGATTATGATTATTTAAATTTTGATTATGGGCTTTAAAAAATCAAATTATTTGAAACTTGAAGATTAGAAAACTGATATTGATTTTGTTTAGGTGTAGATGGTATATTTCCTTAAATGATATGAATATGGAAAACTGTGAGAATCCTTCCCTGTAGTAAACAATGAAAATCTTTAAAATGCATTTATCTGAAAGACTTCATTTAAAAGAAGAAAAAAATTGAAGACACCAAGGAAGAATACTAGGCATAAATAAATCCACTAGGTTTTACTTACCCTCTGCCTAAGCTCTCTTTCAGATTCGAGATCTTCCTGTAGAAGTCGGATTTTGTCCTGCAAAAAAAGACACAGAATACGTGAGAAAACTTCAGAAACTATTCATAGTATCTTAAGAAAGAGAGATAGAACCTATAAGAAGAGATATTAAAAGTTTTTATCACTAATGATAAGCATTTAAACTAGGAAATAAAATATTTATTAAGTTAGTTACTGAATATAATAAAGGGTTTTAAGCTAAATGCAAACTATGATTGGTATTTTTAGAATTTACTAGGAAAAAAATGCCCAAGAAGTTATGATGCAATGTTTTGAAAAAATCGCATGATTTGTTGTGTTGGAATATTAGATATAATTTAATAAAATTTAATAATATAAAAACCCCGAAAAACCATATACAGAGAGATGTATTTGCATTTACAAATCATCACAGAAAAAGTCTGAACATGCATTTTTCTTAAGTTTAATATTGCGTTATAGATAACCTATTGTACAATGAATTTGCTGTTGGTCTATTTTTACATGCATTTTAATACAGTTTTCAACACTGAGGCCGAAAACGAAAAAAAAAAAAAATGATGGTTGGTCGCAAGTTATATAGTTGAGTTCAATTAGATTTTATTATAATTATCAGAATCACATAAAAATGTATATGTTATTTTTAGATAAAAATCGATTAGATTGACATCAAAAATGATGTTCCATTTCCGTATCCCTAGATTTTACTAAGCAATTGCTGAAATCAATATCATGGTAGTAAGAAAAATAGGTAGAAGAGAAATTATGTGCTGGACATGTTATTTTTTTTTCCAACAAAAAATAGTTAATATAACTATGTTTCCTCAAAAAATAGTTTAAATATATTAAAGCGAACTCAGGTTATGTCATCATAACACAAAATGTGAAATAATATATCTGAGAGGTATAAAAAGGAAATCCGTACATTTTACAGAGGTTTTCGTTGTTTATTCTAATTGAAGTAGTACGGCTACCTTATTTTAGAAGTCGTACCTGGTCCAAACAATTTGGCACAAAACAATTGAAAACACACACACACACACACACATCTTGTTGATTTGAATTTATCATCAATGGGATCAATCTTACTTCATTTGAAAAGTATTCTTTTTCTCGCATATAATAGTATATTACTGATCATAAGAAGCATTTGCAATCGAAAGTTCTATCGAAATTGTTGATGCTTGTGTGGGTCACATAAAATCATTTCATTAAGTTTGAATCTTTAGAATCTCTAAAATATCAACATGAAATGCTATGCATTTGATTATGTTCATACATTTTGATGATGCGTCCTCATATTTGTCAGAATATTAACCCTTTGCACTCTGATGTGACTCTCAATCACCATTTAAGACGGTGCACTGTTTTGACGTTTTATTTATTTATTTTTCAATTTTGACTCTTAAAAATGCCTACAGAATGATAAAAAGATGTAGATTAATTCTTCGGGGAAATTAAATTTAAAGCAATTATATGTATATTTATTTTTCAGAGCAATAGACAAATCCTTGTATAAAGTGAATAATTATGCATCGAATTACTTTTCCGAGTGCAAAGGGTTAAATATCCTTTTTTTTTAATCATTTGCAAACATTTCTTATTTGAGGAAGTAACAGTTATTACTATTTGTTTAATTAGCAATTGATAATTAATATTAGCTAGTAATATTAGTTAAATATTAGCAATTAATAAAAACAAATAAACGAAATTTATTTTTAAAAAATTTAAAACTTGATTATTGTTGTTTTTAATTGATTTAATCTGAAATCAGAACTTTTCATTATGTTTTTTCTTTACACTAAGCTCAAATTAAAATTTTAAAACAGTTCAAAATAAAATCTTACTTTAAAAATAATTAAGCTTTCGATAGCTTTAGAAATATTAATAATTTTTACTATGCTAAAGCCAATTTTTGTAAAAAAAATCTGTTTAGGATTCCTTATAAGGTTTCTAGTAGTAAAATCGTGATTTACTCGATTAATTCCTTTATTCATAACTTGACATTTTTGCTTCCTTCAGAAAAACTCTTTTTTAACAAACTGATAGAAATTTAAATTGCTTCATTTTAGTAGGCTTACAAAAGTTTTGTGTGTGTGTGTGTGTGTGTATGTGTGTGTGTGTGTGTGTGTGTGTGTGTGTGTGTGTGTGTGTGTGTGTGTGCATAAGCCGTCTTAATGGAGTCACATATCAAGACAGAATGAAAATCGCAACTGTTTGCATTACGGAACACCTAGTTGCAGTTGATCTTCTGCATTATTCTAATTTCACTCCTTTTTTATTCTTCAAGCGAGTTAATTCCAGCATCCAACTGACACAGCGCAATTGACGTATCTCATGCAAACACTTCAAATAGCGTGTTAAATGAATATACTGATAAAAATATATATAAAAGAACAGAGAGCACAAAAATTGAAAGATCGCAATAAGTACACCGAATCTATTTCCTAGTATACGAAATATCTTTGTAGTCTATGCTGATTAAATTCATCAAAAGTGAGTGAATTAAATTAGGAAGCAAAAACTTATTATTATATATCCCAAACATAATTACAAAACATATTTTCATATCCAAGAATATGAACAAATTCTTTTATTTCTTGCCTTTTAACAGTGCAAGAAAAATTGGTGATTAATTATTTGATGAAACTACGGAAAACGGTTTCCGTAGTTTCCTCACTTCAGGAGTAATTCAATCAAACTCTTATAGTTAATATGAGTTGCACTATGCTCCTCGAAATATAAGCGAACTGTATTGGAGACTCTTGTATAGCGGAGTCTCCGGTACAATTTCCAATGAAAGCAAAAAGGTTTGCGAGTATATTCCATTTTAGGTAGATTCCTTAGGTTTCAAAAGGTAGGAAGACTACCTGTCGCAATAGCGTGCATCTTGGGTGCGTGTGCGTATGTATTAAGATGACTAGAGTAATTTTGATTGGATTTTAACCGATTTCGGATATGTTGTAAGAAATGTAAAAACCTCGGTTGAGTTCGCAGATGGACCATCTAGTTCAAAAAGAATAAAAATGGAGAGGAATTGAAATTTTCATGTTCTTATAACTTCCTTAAAATTGAAAATAGGAAAATAAATCAAATTAGGATAAATTAGCATCTTATTGAGAGGAATAACTTTTGTTTTTAAAGTTTCTTTTTTTATATAACTGCAACTGTTTAGAAGTAAGGGACTAAAAAGCGATTTCCAACCGCCTAATTTTGACTGTTTTGAATATCAATAATTATGTTGCTAGATTAAAGTTATTGAAATAGAACTTTCAACTTTATTTTATTTTCATACTTTAAAATTGTTTCAATGCGCATGGATAAAAGATTAAGAATTTGAATAAAATGAATAAATTAAAAAATAATGAAGGAGATAACTTTTATAATAATATTATGTAAAAATTATTAAACTAAAAATTTTCAGAAGCTGAGAGTATTTTAATTCTTTTTGATATATTTTATTACAATTTTTATCTTGGAAACGAAAATGTCCTTGTGTTTCTTTTATTTTATGATACTTCAGTTAATCAAACTATTTCTATTTGCTTCAGCTAAAAGTTTGAATTATATTTTAAAGCAAGGTTTTTGAAATAATTTTTTTTCACTCCCGAGTTCCTTTTTAGAAAGCCCTTCAACCCCCAAAATTAAAAAGGAAGTGAGGCAAATTTAAACGGTAATGATAACTAAAAAGAAATTCCTTTAAAACTTTTAATTTACGAAATTTTCAAGAAATCTTTGAAATCGAAATAGTTTTCTTCACTATTTTTTTTCTATAAATTTCGCACAATCTGAAAGAAAAAAAAAAAAGATTTTATGAGAAATTCTGTGAATCTGTCCATACGAACCCGCTGACATCGCATTTCAAGAAACCCTGTTCTAAATAAAACTACAAAGAGTGTTTTAATACAAATATGTTTCAAATGTTACTTTAGAAAAAATTGGGTATAAATTGAGTTATGAGATTACCTTGTGTGCATGCTGTTAATAGTTATTTTCGATCGTTTCTGATATTATATCAGTTAAGTGTTGTAACATAAATATATTGTGCAATTAGGACACTACAAGGATATCGTAACAATATTCAGCAATATCCTTTACTGCTAATATCTAAGCTTATTGATTAACATTCATGTTAACAGAATGTCACTTGTTAGTTACTTTTCTATTCAGTTTAAGCACAGTGAAACGTATTTTTGTTACATCTTTTCTACAAAAATAAATATTTGGGGAAGGCAGTTTTTCCCGTTCGTAAATATATGAAACAATTAGTTGTTGCAATTAGCTATTACTCTGCCTTTTGCTTCGTTCTGGGCCAACTCCAACAAAAGAGAAAGCATTACTCAGTATCCCAACCTTTGTAACAGCTTTAGTTTGGGGAAAGGTGCGTCATTTGTTACCACATCACTTGGAAGCGTTATTTTTATTTTTACACTGAATGACAGCGATGACTCGGCTTCGACATGCGCTTTACACCGTTTTAAAGTTTCGATGCAAATGACGAAGAAATTTATTTTTGTCGTGAAAATTACGTATTTTAAAGATCTATGGAGAGAGCATGTATCAGAAAAATGTAACAAGCACTATTCTCTTTTTTTTCTGAAAAATTTATCTACTAACTTTAAGCGAACATTTTAATTTCTGTCAATGGTACATTTAGGTACTTAGCAGCTTTAGGCACTGCATATTAAGACGCCTGCCCACCTTTTAATAAAGTGGCTAATATAGATTTACATTTCAACTCTTTAACATGCTAATAATTTATTTTAAGGTATTTTCTTATTTTATGAACCATGCAAGAATGCATTAATTTTTATTTAACTGTCATCACTCCAGACCGCCCCACATCCCTGTTTCTACAAAATGAATCTTATTGAAGGATATATCTGGTATCTAATTTTCTAATAACTAAATGAACTCAATGAGGCATATCGAGACCAGAGCAATTGTATTTGAAATTTTAATTTTATTCTACAATTTTTATAATTTTTAGAATTTACATTTCTTTTAGTTTATTTATTTGGCAATTAAGAAAATAAAGTGTAATCGATTTGCTAGCGACCCTAGGCAAATACTGCCTTGACAACTGTTTTAATAACTTTTGTAGAATGAAAAATTATAGAAATGCAAATACAAAATAAATATTTTGTGCTGATGAAATTTGTTTATCTTCAGCTTCATAAAATATATATTCGAATGAAATCTTCACTTTTATATTTGAACTGAAATTAAGAAAATCGCTAATCGGCCAATTGAATATTTCTTAACTGAAAGGCCAGATGAAGTGATTTCAAATGAAGAAAATCTAATCTAAACACTGAAAAGAAGGTTGTTTTTTTTATGACAATATGAAATAAAAAGTTGAGAATCATAGTTAATGATGTAAATACAAAAAAAAATTTTAACAAAAAAAGTTGAATACAAATTAGAAAGAAAAAAAAATTTCGTTAAAAAAATGTTATTATTATTATTAGTTTTAAATAAATTCAAAGAACGCAGTCAAATTATTTTAGGTTTCATGCTTCCAGATGAAAATGTGAATATTCAGAGTATGAATACTGAAATTTTCTGAATATGAATATTGAAATTTTCTGAATATGAATATTGAAATATTCTGAATATGAAAATATGAATTTTCGAAGATTATGAATATTTTGTTGTTGCTGAATGTTTTATTATACATCGTCAAGTCAAGTGAATTACTTTTATATTATTGTTTCCAGAGCTCGAAAATTCTTCCTCCTTTTAAAGTCAGCCCAGATAATAGTCAACCTCGAAATATTTTCAAATTAGTACTATATCATAGAAACACATAGATTTTCAATTCGTGTGTTTTTACCTTTCACAAACCTTTTAAAATCCTCTTTTTAGATGAGGGAAAAATTATGGAAGTTAAATACTAAGGTTTTGTATTTAAATTTTCTTGAAAATTTTAGTTTTTATTTAAAATCCTTTTATGATGCGGAATCATCTCAAAAATCGAAATCTCAATCCGAGACATTAAAAGTTCCTTGTGAAAGTTCCGACACCCGAACTATAAGATAGGATTTCTTGTGAGCCTTGAATTCACCATCAGTATGGTTCATACCTTTCAGTGGCATTTGAATGAAATCCTGATTTCATGATCTAAGAAAAAGACCATAAAATATTTCTCCATAGATTAGACTTGGAATCTCTAGGGTCTTTTAAGAAGAAATAGCCAAATCTTACCTTTGTAATAATTTTCAAATCATTTGGACGACCTGTTTACACATATACAAATAAAGAATTTTTAAAGTCTTATAATTATAATATTGTTCATATTTTCGATTAAAAAAACTATTCCGTAAAATCGCTATAAGCAGTTTAATCTATCTTTAAAAATATTTATGTTCTCCCGTTTCTTCTTATTATTTTATTTCGATTCAAGAAACAATTCCTAAGCTGACATGAGCTGCACCATTTAAATTTAATATTATTCATGTTAAAAAGCATTTGTCCATGTGTGACACCGAAGAAACTGAGGTGAACACACGTGACTTTGTGTAGGGGAGAATATCCCAGGATAATGTAGTGAACGCTTATAAGACAGTTAACAGCTAAACTTCACGAGCAATTGCTTTTGTATTGTGGTCTGGGTTGCGAACCACTAGGTCCCAGGTTCGCTCTATCCTCGCTCGTAACAATCTTTCACAATAACAAAAGTAAGCGTAGTGGGTGAAAATATTCATATGTCTGATATATAAATCATACTCAGTATTATCAAATAGATAGATTATTTTATGAAACATGTAAGAAAAATCGCTCCATCACAAAACAGCGAAGCCACAAGCACCACAAACATATGCGGCAATTTTCAATTTATCAATGTGCCAAATTATTTAACGCATTGTTAATAGAAAGTCAGAACTTTAGCCTCGTTTCGAAGGCGATTCTCCCTCAAATAGCAACGCATAATATGTTACAAGCAAATTATTTCCCGAGTTCCTGTCATAAAGCACGAGCACCCCCTCCTCGCAGGAAACACGAGATGAGTGAGTCAAAACATATTGCGGGGGTGAAAGTTCTGTCTCGTGTCCAAATTTAGAATCACCAATAAGCATCGCACGCTCACCTCATTGGCTAAATCTTTCATTTCCTAACACTGGAATTCGGAAGTAAATCTTGTATTCTAGAGTTTAGTATATCGTGTTCCCTTCTTTTCCCAAATCCAATATCGTGCAAGTTTCGTCTCCGGATCGGTGGCGAAATGCCCTCCAGATGACGGTGGATTTGGAATCAATACAGGCATTTGTGGGATGCCCTCGTTTCTCTTTTAAACTCCGGTGGAAAATAAATATGAAAGAGAGGATTGAAAAAAAAAAAGCATGATAAGGTTGGTATGAGAGGAAAGACGAATTGGAGCAGTGAATATTTATAACCACATTCAACAAATGTTTGGATTACCGCTTTTTTTTATTTTTATTTCGACACTTTTCATCTTGTTTGCATTCTCGCTCTCACACAAACTTTTTTTTTTTTTTTTGACATTTACTATTTTTGTCAGCTGTAGTTCTTCCGGGGAAACATAGTTTTAGAAGGGAGTAATTTTTTTATTCGTTCATACATAGAAATAGCTTTCCAGAATTTTTTCTATGTTTAAATAAATAGTAATGATAATCGTAACGAATTGCATATATATATATATATATATATATATATATATATATATATATATATATATATATATATATATATATATATATATATATATATATATATATATTCAAAAGTAGTGCTCTTTTAAAACTTAGATACCAAACCAACATAATAACTTAGATATGCACAAACTAGCATCCGAATCCTTTAATTTAATTTTCCATATCGGGGACCTACTGTAAAACTTACTAAAACTTGCATCATTGTGAACTCGGGTAATTTTTTTTAAAAAACAAAATTACAAATATTTCTAATTTAATTTTTTGGTTTAAAAAAATCTTTTTCCAATATTAGGAAATACGAAACTTAATTTTCCATAATATTTATTATATAGTTAAAATATAATTGTAGATATGAAATATGTTTGTCAAAATGATTTCCAGTTTAAATTTTAAAAGTTTCAATAGTTAGCCGTTTAAATGTTAATAATTTTAATTTTTCAAGTTGAATTGAAAGAGATAATCGCTAACTTTGAAATTAAAAAAGAAAACATTATACCAGATAACAATCCGGAAGATATATAAAAAAAAAAATCTTACATTTAAATGTGAAGGCAAAAATTAAAAATTAAGTATTCTGCTTGATGTAACGGTCCGAAGCATTTTGAAAGCTCTTTCACATAAATCTTTTATAAACCAAGTTAGAATTGTTTCATACAAACAATAAATCTGGAATCGAATAAATTCACTGTTGTCCAGATACTTGGGCATAAAAATTTCTTTTAACCTATTGACCCAGCATGATACTCTAACCTCTGAAGATCTGAATGAGCTCAAAGTAATAACAGATGCTCTTAAAAATATTTTTCAAGGACTCACTGAACTTTCAGAAGCTGCGTAACTTATCACTTCCCCTCCACACACCAGAAACAAGAAGAGGAATCCTCCCCGCCCCCCCCCCAATCCCCGCAAAAAATGGTGGACATTGAGTAAGGCAGAGAACATCTTAGAAGATACTGGCGTTCAGTAGTTATGAAATATAATTTTTACCATGAATTCAGCATTTCTAATGAATCTGTCGTGTGATTCTTGGTGAATGTTTTGGAAATTGACATGCACTTAATATCATCCGAATTTGTGTTTTAGGCACGCTCATCCCAAGATTGAAATAAAATTTTGACACAGAACTGCAGTTACAGTCACGAAATTTGATTATTTAAATTACTGCGTATTTTTAATTATCAGGTTTGCATGCTGCTGAAATTACAGACGGACAGACGTTCAACCCCTGCCTGAATTTAGCTTAAACTTTGATTCTATAGATGTTAAATTTGTGTACCGAATTTTAATTATTTAGCTGCCTTCGTTTTGTAGTTATCGTATTAACTTATATTTGAACATCCGTATAGATTCGTAGATAAAAATCTACAAATTTGGTGTAAAGACCATATACCAAATTTCATCCGTCAAGTTTATGAATTATCTTTGTCAGAGACTAACAGGCAGACATATTCCATTTTTGAACTCAGGGAAGCCTAAAACGCGGAGATTCGTCAAAATCTCGAAATCGAATTTTTTGACGATTACGGTACTTCTTCTGTAGTTCGTATATGAAAAAGTAAAAATGCAGCGAATACCGTGCAAAAGAAATCTCATCACCTTCAACACACTTCTGCATCCCAAGTCACGCCCCTTCGGTATCACTCGTTTCCATCTGTATATTTTCTGCCTATCCGTGTACCCTTATCAGTTTGGTGTTTCTTCTTTTAACATTTTAATGATTTAAAAACTTAGAATTCAAGAACTCCCCTCACCCTCCCACAAATTAGTATATCTGCTGACAAGCATGAATTTGAATAGAAATTCGATGATATATTGACTAAATTATATATCAAAAACGCGAACGATAAAGTTTCGCTTTAATAAAATTCTGCAAAACTGGCAGGACAACGGTAGTCCAGTAGTACGGTTTCGGCACCAGGAGGTTCCAAGTACGAAACTCGATTCCACCGAAAAACCGCCGTGTAAGCTGGTCTGATGCAATTTAAATTCGTCGGGACCAAGTGACTTCCTGCTGGGATGGTTCAGAAGTTTGGAGAGGTGGGTACCATCTCAGATCGTCATCTGACCGCGGTTCAAAATTACGAGGACTGTCCCAAAACAGCCTCAATTCTACTTTGAAACGGAACGCTAATGTAACGAAACTAACTAAACTAAAGCCAACCAATCCGGCATAGTTAGGGATGGATTCTTAAACTATTAATCCAACTCCAAGTCAAAGTTCAAAACATTTTCAATTACTTCTTCTTTCTTAGGAGGAAAATAATCTTTATTTGAAGAATTTCGATGAAATTTTACAAATGAGTACATTTAATCAAGGTGTTTAGTTTATTATTGGTGAACGCTTCATTTTCTTAAGTAATTTTATTATTTATATGTACACATTTCAGGAACATATTCATCATTCATAGATGAGTAGTGTCATATATTTACAGTTTAAATAAGATCGCGATTAGAAAATGATGTTAAGAAACTCGGGATTAGAATAAAAGAAAATTGGAAATGAAAGTTTCCGATCATAAGTATTTAGGAATACAGGCGAGATATTTAAAAAATGATAAAATTTTGATAAAACCAGTAAACACAACTTATATGAAAGCAAAAAAGAAAATACATCCTTCATTTCTTTAACTGATCTACGAAACAATAGTTATTGAAAATAAAATACTAAAATATATTCTATGTTCTGATTAAGGAATAAGACTAGAATACGTAGATAAGAAAAAAATGGAAGTAAAAAATATAGAACCTGTTTATTTTTAAACACGTCTTGACATCAAAATATTGTATATCATGTGCAAAGATCGGGCAGTGCAATTTCTTTGATTTCATCTCAAAAGGAATATAATAAAATATCTCGTTGCATTCCTTAAAAATGCGAAGTATTCGTAGCTCCAGTCAAATTCACAGTTTTTTATTTCGTAATAATTAAGTTTAATATTTATCCCCAATTCCCTTTACTCAAATTAAGTATTTTTTTAAAACGGAAAAAAGAAAGATATTGCTTTTTTCACAATAAAGGAAATGCTTTTCTATTTTAATCAATCTACTTGCAATTGATGTAATAAATTTGATATTTTTCATTTCAAAATTAGAATGGTAATTAAAACAAAACTCTGCCATTTAAAAAGGAACAAATCTTCGGGCATGAAATTTTGGATTAAAAAAATATTTATCTTTGGTCATTCATTTTTTCATCATATTTATTTCACTTCCCATTATAAAAAGTAATTTTAACCCCCTTGTTAACTTTTCAATTATTAAACTGTTACGACTTAAAAAATATATTTATTTAATTTTCTTAATTCTGCACATGCCACAACCTTTCGGCATTTCCACATCTTAGAAAGTTATGAAATGTCTGACCTTTTCACTTATCTACTTTTTTAACATTAGAATTGTGCTTTTTTTAAAAATCTAATGAGACGTTTATGTTATGTCGTATTTACAAGATTGTATAATATTTCTAAATCACTTTACATTGTATATGAATATGTTTTAATGTTTTAAATAAACTGTTTGCCTATAAATAAATGAATAAAATTATTTTTTTATCGTCATCAGTGAGCGTAAAATGTAAAAGATCCCAAAGGATAGGAGCTACAAATCATGAAAGTTTGTTAACAATAACCCAAACAATTTAAGATAATTAAATAGCTAAAACAGTTCTTTTAAGATAATAAATTATTTCTATCCATGTTACAAATAATATACGAATAGCAGTATACAATTATCTCCTGAAAAAATGAAACATTAAATAAATTTTTTAATGGTCGATTTCTGTAAGTTATTCAAATTTTTCAGTACCAAAAATATAATTTAATTATTCGTAACAGAAGCATTTCTCGAAAGGAGACAGTGAAGTTAATTCGGGCCACGGTGACCTGATGGTAAAGCCTCGGTGTCAGGTTCGAACCCCAATTACACCGAAGAAGCATAATATAAACGGGCCCAGTGCACGCTAAATCCGTCGGGGCCGAACGTCCTCCCGCTGTTGTAGTGTGAAAATTTGGATTTTCACCAGCTCAGGTGTCGTCCTCGTGATCTGATCGCGGTTCAAAATGACCAGATCCTTCCCAAAATAGCCCTAGTGTTGCTTTAAAACAGGACGTTAATATAACTAAAACTAAATTAAACTAAAAAGCGAAGTTAATTCACTTGAGGTAATACTCATGTGACATCTAAAGCTGAAAACTAACTACAGACTGTTTGGCTTTTTATTATAATCTATGTGCACTTAGCTTTCTTAACTTAATGCGATATCTATTTCAATATTAAATGAATACGGTTCATTTTTCAAATATAGCGTGAACCTGAATTATCCCAAAACGTTTTGTATTATTGCCATAACATTTTATTTAGTTTATACAATAAAAATTATAGCAATTAAATATTATTTTTAGAAATACAATAATTACAATCCTTACATATCATTATATATATATATATATATATATATATATATATATATATATATATTGATATTGATATATTGGAGCCCTAAACAAGATAAATATTAGGGAGATATTAGAGATAAGATAAATATTACAAAGTATTAATTTAAATATTTGAAATGTTTGAGTATTACGTATAATTTTTTTGTCCAATTAATAGTATTTTCTAATGATTTAATTGTAGTTTTGTAGAGCATTTACAATCGGAATGTTTAAAGAGTTCAGTTTCACAATTTATTGATATTTTTTTTAAAAAGGTTTCGTTGAAGTAAAGTCGTAATCTTCCTTCGAAGGAAATTTTTGATTTTTGGTCCCTTATTTGCAGGCATAAATTTGATGATTTTTGTCATTACTCATAACTAACTTCAAAAATACTAAATGTTGGTTATCATTTTGTTGTGCTGTTTGCTTGATATGATTGAAGATTACCTCGAATGTTGTGTTAACTGACATTTTAAAGAAGGATTCGGCAAATGTTTCATACTTGTAAGCACTGATATGGTAAATGTTTGTCATGACTAAACATAACTGTCTGCAGAAATGTTTATTTGGTCATCTATTTGTTGTGTGGCATTCCCGGTAGAATGAAAGATCATCTCAAGTTTTGTGTTAACTTAATAGACATCTTAAGGAAGGATTCGGCAAATGGTGTTGATTTTACACATGCGACAGCTGCTCCCCAAAACTGATTATTGAGGCACTACATAAAGTGGTTTTTTATTAAATATTTTTTAATTGCGATAATAAAAAATGTCAATAAAGGAATGGTCACTAATAATTTATTTGGACTGATCCAATTTTCCTAGTGAAAAGAAATCATCTTATCCTATAATTCTCGGCCTGTCCAGCGAAACCACATTTCATGTACACAACATAGACTTTTTACTGCAGGTTTAACCAGTGAGAGTGGTCTATCTCCAAAACTTTCTCTCTAATAAAGGTGTTATCACCCTCCCCCCCCCCTTCACATATAAATGCAAACTTTGGACAAGGCCTTTCGTGCCATGAGTGTCCATATTTTTATTTTTTTATGTGAGAAAATGAGCTCTGTAGCATAGTAAAGAAAATCGGTGTTTGTGAATTAATTGCATCGCATTGGCGAACAACGCTCACAAAATACCGATCTTTGCCTAGATCTAACATTTTTATTAAATCTAGTGTGTGACAGCAGGGTTTTTTTTTTTTTTTTTTTTTTTTTACAATTAATAGCTAGAATGCTGTTAATTCGATTTTTCTAGCGATTACAATACTTTATACGATAAAGTAAAAATTATGTTAGTTATATAATTTACGATTAAGCAATTTTTAATAACAAATTCTTGCGAAGAAAAGTTTTTAAAAGTTAAGTCCATGTGGTAAAATAATTTTACAAGGTAAAAAATTGTCGAAACTGCAAAGTGTGTCAAATTTAATATTCGATTTCGCCATTTGATGATTTATTTAAAGAAATTATAATAAATAAATAATAAATTATAGCAAATATCAATAATAATTCAAAGTAAGTAGAAATTATAAAAATAAAAATAAAATACTTTTTCATGAATCTTTGACGAGTGTCATTTTATTCAAATATCCTTGCAAATTTTAGTTCATTTAGAATAATAAAGCAATAGCTTACAACACTGACATTGAATGATAAACTTCTTCTTCGTTGTTTTTCCCATCCACTCTGACTTTAAACTGAAACAAGTTATCTTCTCATTTACACATCAATGAGATAGATAACACCAATTACAAATGATAATAATGAAATTATAATAAGACATTTACAAGCTTTCATCCATATGGTAGAAATATAAATTTGGAGTTCGTCTATACTTGCGCATTGACTGATTTCTCTATACTTTTGCCCTAGTTTGTTCGTCTATGCTGCTCTCTATGCTATGATTTCTCTGCATTTTTTCCCTATCCTCGCTTGAGGTTAAAATTTTACATTTTAAAGTGATATGGAGATTACACTAATTAAGAGGACATTTGTTGTTTGTGGAGACGTTATTAATATTTAGAAAGGTCTGTTTATATCGAGAAAAGCTTAAACTTTAAAAAAATATGTTGATTTGAGAAATTATGTATAACGATTATTTAGACAGTAATAAAATGGATATTCTTTTCATAATGAATATAAAATGAAGCTCATTGTTCATCCATATAAAAGAACTTCAATGAAAAAATATATATTACAACCATATTAATAAACAGAAATATTACAATCACATTAATAAATACATAATAGAACATAGGAAAATGATCAAAATAACGAAAGGCGATTTATGTAATATAAAAAGAAAGGTGGCGAAAAATATGACAATTTTTATTTGAAAACTCCTTATCTCCTTATCCTTATGAGACTCCTAACTCCTTATATATATATATATATATATATATATATATATATATATATATATATATATATATCGATCATTCATTTATTTCTTCTGAACGCAAGCAACGAAAATTTTTACCCCAGTTTTTTAAGCTAGATTTTGCTGTTAATAATTCAAGTTAAGGATAAATTAAATGGATAAGGAAAAAATGCCTACGACTATATTTAGAATATAAAGTCATGTTCTAAATTGAATTTTTCAGATTTATTTGTAAAAACTGCCTCCAACATCATTAGCAAATAATAATCTAAAAAGGTAATCTAATCTAAAAAAATATTTTGCTTCAAGGCATTTAAACTAACTATTGCGTAAGAAAAGGGAAGACGACGGAGTCCAGTAAATGTGTATCAATTATAAACATTATATTATTGTAGTTATTGTAAAAATTAACTTCAAACAGAAATTTCTTTCTATAAATGTAATGTTAAAATATAGTTTTGAATACATAATTTTGAATGTTATTTCATAGTGAGTTATCTATCTTAAAAGGAAGATAAAATATAGTACAACTTTGTCTTTTTGTTTTAAGTGATATAATGCTTCTGATTTTAAATTTAACAGAATTCATCTTAAAACATCGTTTTCAGTTATATATTTGGAAATGATTATAACTACTATGGCAAACTAAAATTATTCTTTTTGAAATTGCGTTGTAATCCAATAACTTAACATAATTGACTTGACATTCTATTATTTCATGCAACTATTTCACAAACAAATTTATTGGCATTGATTCGAACCACACTAAACATTCTAGTAAAATCATTTTCCGGTGAATTATAATAAAAAAAAGAAAAGAAAAGAGGAAGTTCTAAGTTTTCTCTAGCTTTTAAAATTTACAAAAAACATAGCTTGGAGTTTTCGATAACTAAATATGAAACTTCGAGTGTAACAGATTAATTATTTATAACCCATTTTTTGAAACAAAAATGTATTATTCCTTAAATCGATACTGGACAGTACGGAGGACCATCTGACAAGAAAAAAAAGAAAAAGAAAAAAAAAATCGAATGCTAATTCTTTTAAATCAACATTCATTTTAATACTTTAAAAAAATAAGAGAGGTAATTTTAATACTTTGTTCCTAATATCGTCCGGATATTTTCCCCAAAACTTAATCTTAATTAAAACAGGAAGCAATCATTCGAAGTAATACAGCGGCTATAAATTTACCCAGAAACTCATACGGTATAGCAAATCCATTTTTTACTGTTCATAACAGAACAAGTCCTTTTTCTCAGATCCAGTAGTTATCCAAATATCTAAGATGGGAGACAGTGAGATATTTAACAAGTTCCGTTACCAAAAATATCTGAAGCTGTTACATTTCTCATAAATGAAGCAATGCGCGGTGGTGTTGGAAGCAGTAATAGAAAATCCGTTCTGAAGTTGCTGCTTACCTCGAGTCTGGTAAAAGCACCCAGATCGGTTCCATATTCGATGCTGAGGTCCCCGGCCCCTCCGGCGGTGGACCGGTACACGAATTTCGAGGTCTTGACCGAAGACATCGCTCTGTGGTGTGAAGTCTGAAAGGCGAACGGACGGTGGTGGTTCGAATGTAACTCCTGGGTATCTCCGGAAGAACGGCGGAAAAGGAGGCACGCGCGCGGTGGTGTTGGAAGATGAAGTGAAACACCCCCACAACTGAGTTTGGTCTTAAAACGGAGGGATGTTGAGTCGCACTCTCATGTTTCTGTTTTCAGAAGCCGCTCGCCCGCGCGCAGGATGCCTTTTATGGGGAGCCACGGAACTCGGGGAGGTGGGGATTGGTCATCCCCGGTGGGGAAAGAGTCAGTGTCAGACGCCCTACCGGGAATGCGGAGAATTTCATTCTTCTCAATTAGTAAATAAAGGTGTTAGGGGCAGAGGGTCGGATCGCAGTACCTGATACTTGGGGGATTCTGTTTCGGATAAATGATAGGGGATTCATTTGAGGATGACAGTTCTCTTTTGTAATACTTCAAGGGCTGCGCCGCGTTTCTGTGACTCCCATTCGTCTGTTAGTAAATAAAAGATCTACAGGGTCCAAATGAAATTCTTTTATGTCGGTTTTTAAGTGAGCGTTTCTTACAACGTTTTCCAATTCTTTGTTCATTAGTTTAAAAGTATAAATAAGTTGTTGCATAAGCCAACATAATTTTAAATGCCAATGTTGCTTTTCTTCTGTTCTTTTTTTATTTCCCCCCTTCCTTTTTGCTATTTAAATATGTGTCTCTATTATGAAATTCATTCAGAATAATTTTCAAATTTTAATAACCTTTCTTTCAATTTAATTTTTACGATGAAAAATTAAACTTAAGATTAATTTTAAAAAGAGAGAGAGAGCATAATTCAAAAATTATTCCAGTTTGTCCAAATTTTCAGCAATAATCTATACTTATACAAAGCTCAGTGTGTGTGTGTGTGTGTGTGTGTGTGTGTGTGTTGGCGCTCTGCAGGCCAGATCGTTCGACCTACAGCTACCAAATTTGGCACATGCAAATCTTGGGAGTCGGGAATGTGCACCTGGGGTCCCATTTTTTGAATTTTTAATTCGAATTTTAATTATTAATTAAAAACTAACTTTCTCACCAAAAAATCTTTTTATCTCCCCACCGCCCAATGAGTAAGGCTTCAGTTTTTTCCCCACGCTAACGAAGATTGGCTTAACTTATTTTCTGCCGATTATTTCAAATGATTCTGTTTGTTTTCTCAGTGTTTGATGCATTTAAAATTAAACATTGTTAATTAATCGATCTTCCAAATTCATTTTGAAGTACTTTTGAATTAAAATAAAACACAATAAAGGAAATTAAAGATTTCTAATCTGCGTAGCATTACCTCAACTGGCGTAGAAAATTCACGCATTTGCGATACCGTAATTGGCATTGAAAATTCACGCATGCGCATTGTGTTCTGATTATTGACAATTCTATGTTTCCGACCGATTATTTCAAACGATTCTGTTTATTTTCTTAGAGTTTCATGCATTTGAAACTAAACATTGTTAATTAATTGATCTGTTCAGAATGAATCTGAGAAAATGTTGTAGAAAACTTCTTGAGATATTATATAAATTAAGAAAGATATTCTTTAGTACCCATTAAATTTAAATACTCAGCGACTCCGTTTTCAGTACTCATTTTTTTAAAAAAATGCTTCGTTTCAATAAAAAATGCTCTTATATTAATCGCAATTTAACCATTTCTACTTTAATTTAAAGCATAAATTCTACGGGAGCTACCAGAAAATTGGAGAGATACATATTACGTTATGGCAGAAGGCCTTTATAATATTATGAATGAATTATATGACTATCAAAATTTGAAGCTTAAAAATATTTTGATGAAGAAGCTATTTAAATAGGAATTACATAAAATATTTAATTAAAATTTTAACGAGCATTAAGATTGGCGAACCGGCTGATAGCCAAAGGTGGCTAATCTTTAATAAAGTACAGAATAAAATATTTTACTGTCATTTCAATGAAATCGGCTGTAATATTTTTTTTTTAATAACGCCTTCTTATCTTTCGAAAGTATATCTTTTTGTTGTTTAGAAATTTTTGAAAAGCACATTTTTTTTTTTTATCTTTTATCATTCATTCCTTTATTTAAAAATATATAATAGTCTTTTTTAAAACACATTAAATATAATGTACGCTTCCTTTTGTGTTGTTAACCGTCCAATATTTAATTTATTCATCGAAAATTCAGAATAGATTATTTCAATGTAACTTTAGTTGATGCTTATTCTTTTCAGAAAATAATACTATAAATGTTTATATAAAATGGTTTATTAATTATCTTGACTAAATATTTGGCCTAAAAAGTCTTTTTATTAGATCAATTCACTGAACTAATTTAACGGTTATCAGCTGAGGATGAATATTATCGTAGGGGCCATAAGAATTTAATTTAAAGATTATTTTATGCATATCATTGTGAATTGGATGGGGCAATTCGTGTATTTTGGATGACTGAATGATTTATTATTGTAAACTTATTTATTATACATTTAGTAAATATATTTATAATATTTTAGCTGACATTTACATATATACATTACAAAACAATCAAGTATCTTTTATATATATTAAATACAGACATAAAATATATACATTATAAAGATGCATCACTATATGGGTAGTTCGATTGATCTTACAATAATATTGTTACGCTGCCAGTTCTAAAATGATAATAAAAGAAAGATTAAAGACGATTTAGATGTTGATTATAATCTTTTAGGAAGAGCGTAATACATATTTAACTAAAAATGGCTGTTGTTTTTAAGTCGGAAGCGTGTTTTTCATTTTACTGCTTTTTCATATTTTTTGTTTAGGTTTGAAGTAATGATATGGAAAATGTTTATTGGGGAGAGCTGAAATCATAAATCAACAAATATTAAGACATTTTTTTAATATAAATTCAACAATTCGATATTATGTGAGGCTATTTTTTAAAAGGTCAATGTTATTAAATGCTTTTATTTAATTTCGTATATTCCATGCTTGTGAAAATAAAATTTTGTAATCGATTTTTCTTTCACTTTCTTTTCTATTAAAGCCTTGAAATTAGGCAGTTATTAGATATCGATAATAATATAATATTTTAACCACTTTAGAAATCATAATTATCAATTGGTATATTAATATAGCTAAAACTTGATTTTACAGCCCTATCATATTAGTTTTAAAGAAATATTAATTTTTAGATCCTCAAATGTTTGTGACTATGAATTATGAAATATTTTAAAGACTAAAAAGCAGAAAATAATAAAAATAGAAAAGTTCTAAACAATATTTTAATATTGCAAAGAAACAGGAAATATTAATTTTTATTAGAAATCAAACAATATTGTGAAGAAGTGAGAGCGCAATGTTCATTGAAAGATAAAAATTATAAATGTGTTTAAAATTTCGGCTTTCTTAAAAGATTTTTTTCAAATCTCACGGTTTTAAGGATATGTCGTATTCTACATTTCTTTAATATATAATAATAATCAAAATAAAAATAGTTAAAATTAAAATAATCTATTTTCAAAATAGAAATATTATTCATATGTAAGACATTATTCCAGTAGAATATACAGAAAATATATTATGACAAATTAGAATAATATTTCTTATTGGAAATCTAGAATGTTAGCAGTAAGTAAATTGTTTTTCTCGATGGAATTTTATAATTACATAAAATATAGAAATAAGTTTAAAATAAACTAGTCGGTCTGATTCAAAAGTTAGCATTGCAAAACCAGCGTGAGAGTGTTCGATTACCGAATAAAACTTATATTGACACTTTTTTTAAAATCTGGAAACTAAAGAGTAAAAAGTAGAAAATAATAAATTTAAACAGCATTTTAAAAGTGATTAAAAAAGGAAAAAGTTATCCGTGTATTAAAAAATTAAATTGTAATTATTATATTAAATTTACTTAATTAATTTTATCAGAATGAAGTAAATGTTTAGTAGGAGAAATCATTTTATCAACGATTTGGTGGCTAAAAGATAAATCGTTAAAATGTGAAGGGCAGAAGGCAATAGGAAAGACTATAAACTTACAATGAATATCATTAAGAAACAAACAAAAAAACCTTCATTGAATAAGAACTGAAATACAACATAAATGTGATCACTATTTCAATATACTTAAAGTTTTTAGATATGCCTTTATGATAATGAAAGTAGTTTCCCTTTTTAATACTCTGATAAAAGCGTTTTTTGAAAGTTTTTTTATAATTATTTTTAAATAATCTCACTAAAACAAAATTAACCATTTTTATGTAGACCTGAAATCATTAGAATAATAAGTTCAAGTTCTTTCATTTAATTTTAAATATCAATATGTTTTCTTTTAACGTCAAAAAAAAAAAATTAAAAAGTACACCAGGAAATAGCTAAAGAGAGGGAGAGAGAGAGAGAGAAGATTGGTGAATTATTACTTGTGCAGAAAAACTTAAATTGATTTAGAAGAGACAGTTTCAGATCTGTCGATATTAATGGATTTGAAGTGAAAATTTATAACCAATTAACATCTACTATATTCTATGGCACAGATTTCTCACCTCACGTCATTTATCTTTCTTATAGATGATTTCAGAAAAAGACTGTCATATGCAGTTTTGTCATAGATCCGTTGGACGCAGCTATGACAAAACTGCTCTAAGTAAATATAATGTAACTATCAGAATTATAGCTTTTCATAATATACTGGTTTAAATAAGACTATGCTTAATGTTGGTATTGCATTTAAGAGAGGGCCAAGATCATATTGTACAAAATATTCAGTAAAAATAAGAAATCTTCTCATATTAGGGATTAAGTTATCCATCTAAGGCCAACTACAATATTAAATAAACCTTAGTAAAATGAAAAATATTACAGGAATCTAAGCCACAAAAACCAATTTTTCAAATAAATAGAGCAAAATTTGTTTCGCACACTTTAAAGTTGCTATAAAACATGTTGAATGGTTTCCTTGGTGCTTTTTTCTGTCCAACTGAAGCCAAAATTTGACTTAGAGCTACATCTTTAATAATAAAATCGCATATAATTTTTTACATATTTAACAGCAAAATCACATTCCTGATTTCATTTATTTAAGTCAATGAGTTTCAAAGTTTGAGAATTCACATACATGCCAAAGTACAGACAACAGACCAACCCTTTGACAGATTCGGTTAAGAATTTGAAAATAGTCTACAGTTCATATTCCAAAATTGTGTCCCAAATTCGCGTGTTTGTTTTGTTACGTTTCGGAGTTATTGTGTTCACATGAATGCGAAAGTACAGATGACAGTCTCTTGACAGTTTTGAATCAAAATCTGACAGCACGTCAGATACTAAATTTGTGTATCAAGCTGACCTTTTTTTTAAAAGTTTGAGAATTTCTTTTAAAATTTGGTAGAAATCTTCAAATTTGGCGTAAAATCCAAATTTCATCTCTCTAGCTCAGGTTTTTTCGAGTAATCGTGTTCGAAGACAAACACAAATGATTCCAAAATTTTGGCTCGAGGAGATCTGAAACGTGGCCGAAATTGGTTTCTTTTTATGGTAATTACAATAATTTGTATCAAATTTATTTTTAAAAAGCATAGAAAAAAATCATCAATGATAAAGTAAGAAAAAGCTATTAGTCTTTCTAGTAATATTTACCGGTGGCCTGGTGGTAAGGTCTCGGCTTCGGAACCGGAGGGTTTCAGGTTCGTGACCCGATTCCACCGAAGAACCGTCGTGTAAGGGGGTCTGTTGCACGTTAAATCCGTCATGACCAAATTTCCTCCCGCTGGTGTGGTGTGGTGTGGTGTGGAGAGGGGGGTGCCAGCTCAGGTGTCGTCCTCGTCATCTGACCGCGGTTCAAAATTACGAGGTCCGTCCCAAAATAACCCTAGTGTTGCTTCAAACGGGACGTTTGATATAACCAAACCAAACTAGTAATATTTACCTCTGCCTAACAGATTAGTTTATATTTTTAAATGTCTACTTTTGTGAGTTAAAACCCATGAGTGTTTTGAATATCACGAAAGTTTCCATCAATTATGGATCAATCCAAATCATGTAGTTAAAGTTGAAGTTATATTTTTAAATCATAATTTGTAATTCAGTTTTGATGTTCGTAGTTGTTATCTATTTTGAATTTCTCTTTTCATTTTCAAAATAAACAGGATTGGCAGCATGGGTCGAAATTAATATTTATTAGCAAAATGAAAAATAAATAAATAAATATTGAAAAGAAAACAATTTTCTTGCTTAATAATGTTTATTCTTTCTAGATGAATTTATTACATTCGTTATTATCTATATCTAGTTCATTTTGTAATATGTTGACATAACATCTGCTGTAAAATTCCACATGTTCAACATCCTTTCATTATTCAAAGCTGTGTGTGTATGCGTGCGCGGGCGCTAAGAAATTTAGCAATGCTATTTTTTCAAAATAAATTTAAATATATCTTTTTTTTTTTAATTTTTCAGTTGTTTTTAAGTGAAGAGATTAAACATTTCATAGAAAACTGAATTCAGTTTTGAATCTTTAATTAATAAATATAAACAAGAATCTGGATAAAAACGTTTCTTTGAAATTAAATTTTAAGATTTGAAAAATATAACATCCGAAATGAAATGTTTGTGAAAAATCAAAATTGATTTCATTAGCATTGTTATGAATTTGTGATACTGCTTCCCATCGCAGTTTTACCAGTAGTTCTAATGGATATTGAACGAATGTCGACTCAATGATCCTCGGCCTTGGCGACACTGGCTATAGAATTGGAAATATCAGAAATTTCATAGAATCTTGGTAATAGCTCCATTAGGATGCAAATATCAGCGACTTTTCTAGAAATTTATTTGCCCAGTCATAGGAACTATAAAAAAAATCCCGAAAGACAGAGATGATATTAGTCGAGTACTGAGTCAACAAAAGCAGCAACAGAGTCGAGAGGCATGAACACATATGCGAAGTCTCTCTCTTGCGATTTCTCTCTGAGCGCTTTTTGTTGTTACTGTCAAAAATTATATATATATATATATATATATGGCTATGATTCTAATATTTGCTGCTTGTATGCTGTATTTTGTTGTTCATAAGCTCATATAGAATAAGCATCGGTATTTGTTTTTGAGCCTGTCGGATTTTTAACTGCATAACGCAGCATGGAATTTTGAGAATTTCTAGATTAATATCAATAATTCTTTGGTATTTATAGAATATTTTCTCTAAATGTATGTTTTAATCAGTCTAACTTCCTGGTGCTTTTTTTTTCCTCTTTAATATTCATTGAATCCTTATTGTTGTGCCAATCAAAATTCAACAACTGATTCGATTTTCTCTCCCCTTTTTTCAAGATCAAAAATTTTTCAATTAAGTTTTTTCTGTAAATTTAGTCTTAGTGGTCTTGCAAATTTTGATGCCGAACTTTTTAGGATTTTCACGAATTTTATTAAATTAAAAATATGCATATTATGCAAAAAAATTATTAAAATATACAATTCAGTTTGATTCAACTCAGTTTAATTTTAATTTCAATCATAGACAGTTCAGCCTTTGATGCTAATATAAAGCCTTTTCGAAAAATACCTTCGCCATTAAAACCTAATCACTACTTAGCATATTCTTGCATAGCGGTTTTTTTTCTTGGGCCAACGAAAACAGCAAGCAAAGGATAATGAAACAGCTTTTTACTGAGGGTGGAAAGAAAATCCTGAAGTCTGAAATGGCATCTTTCATAAGCTTCTCTTGATCGAGAGAAACAGAATTCCTGAGTTCAATGTTTGCATCGCGTGTTTGCTGGATGGCAGTCGGTAGATGTGAAAGGGTGCAAGGCCCTTGTTTTTGTTTTCTCCTCCACCCCCTATCATTCTTGTAGACGACAAAAGGATGAAATGGTGCCAAGAGAAGTGCTCCAAAAGAACAATCGGAGATACAAACAGCTGTCTCGGGATGTTAATGAAGTCAATCGATCATCAGCTGAGTAAAAACGTACGAAAATGATCATTATAAAATTTAAGATAGTTGTAACAGTCTTGTTCGATTCTACTAATGAGAATTTCTGGTAAAACATAAATTTCAATTCAGAAAATGGAAATTGGAAAAATTCCTTTAAAAATGTTAAATTGCAAAAAAAAAAAAAAAAAAAAAAAAAAATGCTAAAATACAGACCTATGGCGAGCATTTTTATAAAGTCGTAGAAAAAACATCGAAAATAATTAACTTCTGTTAAAATCTTTGCAATCAATTGCTTCGAAAAAATGACAGTTTTCTGAAAAATTCACGAACTTTCACATCTCAGCCATTCGAATGTAATAAATCAAAATAAATAAATGAAACATAACTAATCTAAAGAGTTAACTGTTATGAAAACATTCATTTTTGTTGCTTTTTGGAAAATTTTGTGCTTATAAGTGTTCTAGATTATTTTTCTTTACCCAATTCCCATCCAAACTTGTTGAAGATAAAATCGCTTGGGGAAAATGAAACACGTGAAGCTAAATTAAGCAGATTTAACTTTTTTTTATGGAAGGGGGCAATTGAAAAACTTCTCAACCTTCTTACTCCTTCCTTCTTTCTGTTATTCAGTATTTAAATGTATGCCTTTTAGGACAGTTGCGTACAGATAAAGTCAAAAAAGTACCGAGTTTTTTCAATTAAATTATTTCAAATAAGAAACATTAAAAGGGAGCCTTGCATGTATATTGCGGTCATTTTAATCGTTCTCCATAAAAAAAAAATATGAGCATTAAAATTCTTCAGTTTTTCAATCCTTTCTGGGTTGCTAGCTGGAGATTACAGCACGATAGATTTAAGTAATTATAAAATGCACAGTATAAATAAATGACGAAGAAACTTTTGACTACTTAATGATTAGAAAGGTTACAATCGATTAACACCCATCCTACACACACAAAATGGCTTGCTTAAAATCCTTCACTCAAATCGAAAGATTTGTGAATTAAATAAATTTCGAAACTAATCTGATATGGCTTCTCAATTTAATCTAAATAAGAACATTAGGAACTCCATAGATGTTCTCATCAACGCTTTTGTCTTTATTAAAAAGATTTAAACAAAGTTTGCAGATTCATACAAGGGCGTGGTGGCCTGGTGGTAAGGTTTCGAATTCGGAAACGGATGGTTTCAGATTCCGGACCCGCTTCCACCGAAGTACCATCGTGTGAGCGGATCTGATTCATGTTAAATATATCGGGGGTCAAACGTCCTCTCGCTGGTGTGGTGTGGAAGTTTGGAGATGGGGTGCCGGCTCAGGTGTCGTCCTCATCCGTGGTTCAAAATTAAGAGGTCCGTTCCAAAATAGCCCTAGTGTTGCTTTAAAACGGGACGATAATATTACTAAACCAAACCAAACCAAACCGGATTCATGCAAATGCAGTTTTTTTTTTTTTTAATGCTTAATATATGGCAAATATATTCTGTCTGTGGCATTAGGATGGAACAGGTGTGATTATTCGCAATTTTATTTAGTCATATAAATGATCCATTTGTAAATTAGACTAGGGATATTTTGGGCTGACCTCGTAAGCTGCCTTCTGATCAGATGACAAGGATGGTGCCTGGGTTGGGAATAATCTAATAATTATTAAAATTATTATTTTGCAATGTCATTTATCAGTTTTATTACACATTACTTCAAATATGATTCTCAGAAAAGTGGAAAATTCTCAATTCTTTTTTTTTTCTTGGGAGGAAAAAAAAAAAAGACTAGGAAATTTTGTTCCAACAAAATATTTTGCGGCGTTTAAACAGGTTCGAAATTGGAATTCTTAAAGAAAATCAACAGTGACATATATCTTTTTTCTAATCATTTTTCGTCATTACTTTTTCTAATTATCATATTGCTGATTTGTCAAGAATAATTTAAAGATCCTTATATTATGGAATTATGAAAACTCTTATCTCGTATTAAAGTTTTTAACCTCATAATTATTTTGTCACACTCTTCTAGCTCCATCGTATTCGTTTTTCAAAAAAAAAAAAAAAAAAAAAAAAGTCTTGACTTCTTTACTACCTTAATGCTTTGCATATCAACTTTCAAGATAGTTTTCAGCTAATAATAATCTACTCATGTTATTTATTCTAATAATATGAATGACAAAAATTTATAAATTATATGAAATACTGGGCAGATATTGTTCTCCAGAACACGATGGGACCGCGGTGGTCCGGTGGTAAGGTCTCGGCTTCGGAAACAGAGGATTTCAGGTTCGTAATCCGATTCCACCAAAGAACCGCCAAGTAAGCGTATCTGGTGCACGCTAAATCCGTCGGGGCCAAACGCCCCCCACTGGCGTGGTGCAGAAACTTGGAGAGGGGGTGCAAGCCCAGATGTCGTCCTCGTCATCTGACCACAGCTCGAAATTACGAGATCCGTCCCCAAATAGTCCTCGTGTTGCTTTAAAACGGGGCATTAATATAGCTAAACCAGAGCACGATGAGCATGAATTTTGATATGTGATCTTAAAACAAAAATTAAAATTGTATATTAAGTTTGGACAAAATTGTAAACAATTTGATTGAGCCGAAATGGGGCATCGCGAACGAAAGTTATACTTGTACTTTCCAAATCATCATTAACCACTTCCCATACACTGATGAGAGTGAACTTGCTTAACAAATTACTAAATTTTTAATTTTAAATCTTTAATTAAGAGAAAATAGCAAATATTTTAAAATGCAAAAATTATTTAAAAATACTTTGATGTCTGAAATGCACTTATATTATTAAAGAAATTGAAATGATAATAAATGTCCCAAATTGGATGTGTCATCCAATCAGAAAGTAAAATAAATTCATAGGTCAAGAAGTTAAGAATAGAAAAGACGCTTAGTCTTAGGAGAGATATAATTAGCAAGTTATTACAATCCATTCCATATAATTGCCTTTTTCTTGAACTATCTTAAAGCATCTTAATTTTCAAAACATTTTTTTTTTAAATTATTAGCCTCATAGTAATTTAAGTAACTTAATTTCAAAATACAATTTCATTATAAAAGATTAATTTTTATTTAGGAATATTTTTGTATAAACAGTCTGATTAAAAAAATATTCATAGAAACTTTAAGCAGTATAATTTGGAATATGAAGAAACTGTATGATATTGCATCAGATAAATTTATATTTATTGTTGACAATTTCATTTAATACATTAAATAAAATAAAAATTTATTTAATTGATAGATTTGATTTTAAAGATGATTTAAAACCATACCTAAAAAGCTGTGCATGGTATCAGAAAATACCCGTTTTCTCATTTTTTTATATATTTTAGCATACCTGTTAAAATATTTCGTTACCTTGTCATTACTATGTATATTGCTCTCTGCCTAATATCTATCTCAAATGAAATTTTTAACTCTAATTAATGAATAAATACAATGAAGAAGGGAGTCAGATGTAAAGATGCTATGAACCTATCTATGAGACTGTGAGACTAAGAGAATTCCATAATAGACACTCTATTATCGTTACGAACTATGCATCAAATCATTAGCTTTCTGAGAAACTTTCGAATTAAAATAATATATGAATTGAATGAGCATAAGAATTTGCTGTGAGAAAAAAAATTAGCTTCAGAAAACAACATTTTTAGAAAATTATATTAAAAAATGAGAAATGATAAACAACCACATTCATAGGGCAGCACCTGATGTAGTTATACATCGAGAATGTATGAAAAGTAAACCATGATAGGTGATGAAATCCACAAGCGAAAAAATTTATTTGTCGTAAAAGCAAGCAAAATAACGTATATTAGATTTGATGCAAGGAAATTGGAGTTTGTATCCCTTCAAATTTTTGTATACATTTTTATAACTCGCATTTAATATATTTTTTAAAAAAGAAAACCAATATACAAAATCTTGAATTACTTTTCAAATTTAAAAATTCTGCTTTTGATTCGGCTAAAAAAAATGCCAGATTTTTAAGATCCGATTTATTTTAAGCGGAGAATAACCACAATAGTTATGTTGGAATTGTCAGTAAAATGGCATGTGTCAAGACACAGCTGTGTTCAAATTTTTCACTACCTGTTACTATAGTTGTAATATAAACCAAAATTTTCCCTTCCGTATCTTTCATTTCTGAACTTATGCATGAACTAGTGATCCCTCACCCAATGCAACGCGACACAAATGTTTGTTACTAAGCTGGAATTCTTCCGGATTTTCGCGTTTGTTGCCGAAATTGCCTGAATCACTGGGAATGAGCTCCCGAGGAATCTATTTTGAATCGTCGGAGGTAGCCGTGCTGCCGTGACTCACGCGTCTCAGGGAAATGTTTCCAAAAACGAGACACCTTTGCATCTTCCACGCCCGCTAATGATGACAGCTTCCCTCGTGCACTATTTTCGGATTCTGCTAAAATAAGTGGGCCTGTCCCCGAGCGAATTATTAGGACAAAACTTGCTTCGGGCCACGGATGCGCGCGATTAATCGCACTTTTTCTCTCTTTTAATTAGTTCACTTCCGACACTGCACCGTAATGAATGGATAAAAATGATGAAGTTGATCAACTTCTGGAGGGGGAGGGTTTTCCCCTCTTTCTTTCTTTCTTTTTTTCAGAACATGTTTCGACGTTGTTGTTGTAACAATGAGATACCTGAATGATGATAAATCTTATAGCAGCCTGAAGGCTTCTTGCAACTTAATGTCTGTCTTAACAGTATAATATCATTTTTACTTCTCGTATACGAAGTATAGAGGAAGAATTGTAATCTCCAAAAACTCGAGGTGTTGACTCATTTTTACGTTTTTGACATCCGAATATCGCATTTTTTGGTAAATGTCTGTCTATCAGTCAGTCCGTCTATCTATTTGTCTGCGAAAAAGATGACTTTAAAAGATTTGGAGCTAAACAGATGGAATTTGGTATATGGTCTTTACACCAGATCTGTAAATTTCTATCAAATTTTGAGCAAAATATATTCGGAGGAAATCTGTCTGTCTGGCTGTTCGTGTACTAATTAACACGATAACTACAAAACGAAGAGAGGTGAATAAAATTAGATACGCAACCACCTGTAGTGTAAACACCTCTCAAAGTTTGAGCTGAATTCAATTAGAGGTTGACCATATGTCAATCTGTATTTAAGAATGACATGATAAGTTCAGCAAAGGTTCTAAATTCGTGTCAACGATTAATATTGCGTAAATATTGTACGTCAATGCCATGCAAGGCGTTCTCTGCCTTCCCCAAGGTCGGCAATTTGGGGAGGGGGTGAGAGGTAACCCTTTTATTAAAGAGTATGTGATAAAATTATGAGGAACCCACTCCAGCTGATTTGAGAAAAATGTTTTACATGATTTATCAGACCCTCGGGAGGCACCCCGAAATGAGAGATGTTTCCGGCATGGTGGTTGGATCTCGCCACCTTGGAGGGTACACAAATAGTTAGGGGATCTGACTCCTCCCATCGATGACGGGACGTACTTCCTTCGAAGAGGGTTGTACCGTGGCCGGTGATGGCCCTTAGGACTCAACCACAGTTCCCGCCAGTGTTGCTGTTGCGGCGGTCCGGTCATTCAGACTTATAGTTTAAATCCGTGTGCCTTCGTGCGTTGGAGAGTCAGTTGGTTGACTTACATGATTTATCATGAAATGATATTCTAATCTGATTTAATTTGAAATCATACAATATTTTTTTTTCTTTTTTAGTCAGTACCATTAGCATTTTTCTTCGGGAAAATTTTAAACCGAGGTTTTATTTATTTATTCATTTTTGCATAAAAACTTTATTCAAATCATTTTAAAGGATATCTTTAAAATCTCCAACATTCTTCTTTTTATTTCTCCGTTTTTTAAGGGTAGGGGAGAGTATTGATAAATTTATAACAATCAATCAGGGCATAAGCTATTGAGCGGAGATTTTAAATTGGGAAAAAACTATGTCTAAAGCTTTACTGCTTTCGTCATTTCAGTAATCCTTTTATGACTATCCTAAGCCTTTTCTACTGAGTGGTAATTTTTTTTCTACAAGGTTTAAAAAAAGTAACATGAGGCATTTTTTCACATTTTTTTTCGTAAATTGCTTGAAAACGAAACATTTATTTCTTTAAATTGTTGTAGAACATAAACAGTCTTCGTGAAATGAATAACAACATTATATATCTTGCTATAAAACTATACATTGTCTCTCATTAAAATCCGTCTGTATACCAAATTTCATCCCTCTAGCTCGAATCGTTTTTGAATTATCATGCTTACAAAGAGATTGGCACGCAGAATAAATATATAACTCCAAAAGATGTGATTTTTGGAGAAGCCTAAAACGTAGAGATTCGATAAAATCTGGAATTCTACCTTTTCGACAATTGCAGTATTTTCTTTTTATATATGCTTAGTATACGAAAAAAAAAATTCACTGAATGGTGGAAAATGTTGTGTTCTTTTATTATTGCATACAGGAAGTGATCAAATTTTTAGCTTTTGGGCGTTTTCTAATTCCGTTTTTTTGCTACGTTTTTCTAAATATTAAAAGTTCTGTAAGGAATGCTATCTCTTTATATAAGAATTATCTACAGGTCTTCATCACGCTATTTTAGCGTGTGTTTTTTTTAAGGTGTAAGAATGATGAATACGAGCAAATCCAAAAATGTTTACGAACGTGCATGTAGATAGCGCTGATTTCTTTCTTATCGTTTATAAAGCATATATAATTTTTAAATTTTATATTTTACAATGCTTTATTTTTTTCATTTAATAAATCGTCATACATTTCAATCCGATTTTAATGATTACTTTTATTTGATCGTTTCTGAACATTATATAATTATGGGACCGCACACTTCATATTTTATTTACATTTGTTATGCAGGATTGTTGCAAAGATGAATGAGCTGAAGTCTGTTATTATTTTATTTATTTCTTTTCAGCATTATTTTTAACGTGCATTTGATATTGCGCTTTTGCAGAAACACGGATTTCTTTATCTTCTGTATCGAATTGTATCGTTTTTGAGATCGGTCCATTTTCTTTTATGCAATAATTCTACAATATTTTTTAAATTTCAAGCGCGCTTTTAGTTTAAATTCATTTAATCACTTAATCAAGGTTATCTTACTTCTCATTGTTTATGTTTGGTAAAATTCATTGTTTTAGGAAGTTTTTCTGTTCAAGTCTCTATCGTCTCTCTCTGTCTCTCTCACCCTTTTTTTTTTTTTCTTTCTGTCAGTGGATCACTGTTTATTTGTTTTAGTAGTAATTACCTTTTATTTCCGTGTTCGTGAACATTATGTATAGAGAAGTTCCCACTATAAAGAAACAGATCTTTTAATGTTACCATATTTACTGCTAAAGTGTACTACAAATAATAATTTTTTTGTTTGTTTCTTAAGTACTCTGCCAGTATGCATAAGATTCTCTGTCACAGCTTTCGTCAGCTAATCCGTTGTTAAATATGAATAAGCCTTCAAAAAAAGATTTTTTTGTTGTTGTTGTTGACTTTGGGGTTGGACTGTGTGTCTCAAGGACGACTTAATGAAAGTAATTGCAAGATCCGTGGAAAACCAATGATCGCTGTTTGTGTAAGTATTATGTGCGTTAGCCGATCTGCTTTTTCAAGAACCAAAGCTTTTTCCTCTGTAAAGTATCTCATGAGATTTCTGAATGAAAAAAAGAGCTTATTCAAACCATCGGAAACAGAGTGAAAAAGTTTCTTCTGCTCAGAGATGAGGCAACAATTACAGACGTGGCTGTCTCGGCATTTGGAAAGAAAGAAAAGAAAAACATTCGGAGTAAACTCGTGTGGTCGTTGCAGAAATTCAGTTAATTTATAAAGAAGATATGTTTTTATTATTCAAAATTAAATGGCAGTAAATAGAGATGATAATGGCAGTGGAGAAGGCAACCCTAAATTATGAGGGCTTTTCAAAATGTTTTCATCTACTTTTTTTTTGTTACTTTTAAACTTTTTTACAATAGATTCAAAGGCTGATGATTTTTTTTTCATTGAAAATATTGTTAAAGATTGTTTTATATCTTTATTGCTAGATTTTATTATAGTGCTAGTTTATCAACTCGCATATAACTAGGCCAGCCAAGAAAAAGATTAAATAACTTAATTTATTGTTAGGAGCTGCTCTATCCTTTTGAATGAATTTAAAAACTTGTATTCAGAAAATTTTTGATGCTATTAGTTCAGATTAGAAATATTTTTAGTTAATTATATATATATATATATATATATATATATATATATTTGTCTGTATTATGCATAATTACATTTTAACTTTTTCTGAACTTTCGACAACATTCAAGATGAGAAAGTTCAGTATTCCGATTTGATATTTCTCCTTGGTCTCCTTAGATATGATCAAAAACTTCAAAGATATTTTTAAACAGTATGTAAATCTATTCAAATAAAAACTCTTGTCTTGTTAACACCATTTTATTTTCATGCACAATTTGAGCCACTTCAAGCTGACTATCACAGATTAGGACACCTCTCTCAATACTAGCATTGGGTGCCACGTCCCGAACACAGAATACCGTTCTTCAACTGAACGTTAAGATACAAAAAGAATGAACAAAATTTCTCATGCGACAGAAACGCCGTCTATGGGGGTGAACCTGAAACACAGTATAAGATATTTCTCAAATGTAATGCGACGTATCCCAAATAGAATAGCTTTTTGGCATATCAGTCTGCCCAGTAACTATGATCCAGCAATGCAGAACTTTCATTATACGAAATTAAATTTGGAATAAGACAATGATATTTTTTATTTGCTTGTTTATTTATTTTCCTCCATTCTGATTTCCTCTCTTCTATCCCACGGGAGGGAGCACCCCGTAATTGAGGATCAGAGGCTTCAGATGTATGGGGGGGTTGGTTCACGCCACCCTTGTGAATACACGAAAAAGTGGGGGTCTGGCTTCTCCCATCAATTACTTCCTTAGGGGAGTGTTGTACCTTGACCGGTGATGGCCCTTAGGACTCAGCCACAGTTCCCGCCAGTATTGCTGTTGCGGCGACTCAGATTTTTCCGTGTGCCTTCCAGCGGGTCGGAGTAGTCAGTTTGTGGTTCCTCCTTTCTCTTTTACTGCATTGTTGGTAGTATATCCATCTAATTATGATTTTGAGCTTCAAACTTCCAGCATTGGGGTAACCATAGTAATTGAAATGAAATACCCCATCGAAAAATGAAAAAAAAAAAAAAAAAAAAAAAAAAAATTACAAATAAGTGGGAGTGATTTTCCCGAAAGTATCTTGCATGCTGTCCAATAAAAACATTATGCCCCGCCCCTCGCATAAAATTGTGGACCTTGGGCAATGCCGTGAAGACCAAGAATGTACAGATTTTTATTTTCACACACGAGAGGCGGGCTTCATTTGCGTTGAAGAAAACGGTACTTGTGTATTAACTACATGGCATTGGTAAGAAATAGGTAGAAAAGATAGATCTAACGTTTTTATTGAATCTAGAGTGCGATCTATACCACTTAACACGTTCACTGCCATGAGGTGAGTCACACTGTTTTCTAACTGTACTGAACCATTTATTCAATTAAATGACACCCTTCTCAAGTATCATTAAGAGATAGTAAAGAAGGGGGTCATCTAATTAGATAGATGGGATGAGTATCTAGCTTGAGCCGTGGTAGTGAACGGGTTAATCATTGATATTAAGTTAATACACAAGTACCAGAAAATCGAATATGTATTTTGGATACCTTTTTTCCGATTGAAACCCAAATTCAACACAGAACTACAATCGTTGCTTCAAGACCGAATTTCATTTCTTTAAATCATTGCATTTTTGAACTATCTGCGACAGACAGTCAATCCCTGAAAGAGTTCCTTCCCAAATTTGAGACATGATTTACATTATAGATGCTAAACCTGTGTAAACCTGCCAAATTTTTATCTATCTAAATCCGTACTTTTGTAGTTATAGGTTCACTTGTGCTCGGATAAACGGACTTCCTCTGAATGCAATTCTTTCAATTTTTTTAATAAAAAGATATAATTCCGACTGTGAACATAACAACTCCAATCCGCTTTTTTCTCTAAGCTTGTTGTTTGCAGTCAAACCCCGTCCGATACGTATATGATCATATATCTGCCACCTGACCCACTTTAGGACCACCTCCGCCTGTGAAAGTCGCTAAGATGAACCCCTCAGATTGTCGGTAAGATGAACATACATCAGAGAATCCTGGAAAACCACAAGAGAGGGGAAAGAGGACAAAATACGCCTGTCTCAAGAAACGGGCCGTCGGTACGGGGCTTAATAGTAAAACTATTAATAGCATATTTTGGCATTGGAAAGCGCTTTTCAACTACTTTTGATATCTTTTGTCGCTTTCGGAATTTTTTTAATAATTTTTAAATTAAAATGGATAGGGAGCAATATTTTATTCAAGAAATATGTGTATTTGAATGGCAAATAAAATAAAAAACTGCCGATTTTCTAAAATTTCCGTCTTATCGCTATTTAAGAAATACAGAACATTCAACATAATTGAAAAATTACTCAAAGAAACAGACTGGCCAGCTAAATGAAATAGTTCATTGATTTCTGTCAAAAGTTAGGAGTGTAGTTCCAAAAATTTGTTTTCCGAACTCGGAGAAATCTGAAACATCGGATGTGTCGGTTTTTGGTGATTATCGTTATGTTCTCTATCCATGCTTCGTGTACGAGAAAGTAAATAATGAAAACCTAAGTTCTGCATCCGGGTCGTTGTTCCGCTCTGGATCGTTCCTTTCAGGCGTTCATTTTCCCGAAGAAAAATTCTATGTTTGTGTTTCTCGACGTGAACTCTGAAGCTTTTGATGAATAACGGCGGCGCCCAAGAATAAGTTCCTGCCTTAGTACGGGGCTCCCCCGTGCCTCGTCCAATAAGCAGATCCTTTCAGCATTTCCACTAACCTTGGAGCCAAGAATCCTACCAGCCAGCGTATATGCAGAAAAACTAAACAAAGTTTTAAAAGAATTCTTTGTATTACTTATTTTTTGTTTCGCAACCTATTTTACAGAAATATTACATTTTAAAATTAAATACATTGTAAATATTAGAACAAATGATTCCAAAATTATGCTTTTTTAACTATATGAATACATCGTTTTATTTAGAGAGTATATCGCGTTATTCTTTAGTAAATTGCGTTTGAGAAATAAAGATATATTTAATGTTTTTAACGGCATTCATGCTTTTAAAGAAATGATTGCGGGTTTGTTAAAAAATATTTCGATTTTTTGTTGTTGCTGCTTTCTCAAATTTAAAATTTCATTATTTCAAAATGTAGATTCATTGTCAATTTCTAATTTTGCTTTAGAAGAAATGTATCATTCGTGGACTGCATAAATCAAAAACCTTTTAGACTAAAGTAGAAAATTGGTTGTCAGATTGTATCATTTAAAAACTATTAATAGTTCTAAAAAGAATTCATTTATTAGGGTAGGAATTAAAATGCATTCTTGAAAAGGCATATATAGAATGTGCTTTTATATATATTTTTAATAATCCTTTGCTTTCATTGATTTTTATATTGAATGCATGTAATGAAACAAGTTCAATCGATAGCATTGTTTTTATGAAACTAGCAGATCATTCGCCGGATGTCATTTCCAAAGACGTAGAACTTTTCCCAAACTAAGTCAGAAACCATCAAATCGTGAAAACTTGTTATCTTCTTTCTGAAATATAATAGATCTGATGAAATCTTTATTGACTAGGAATAAACCTTGTAATTACTGTTTTTAATTCCTGCGATGAACCAGATAGTTTCTTAAAATTAAACATTGCTTGCGTGGATTTCCGATTAGGCAGCTGACTAGGGGGGCACTAGAGAAGGAGGCGGGAGGGCACAAGTAGATCAGTCGAAATTTTTTATTTTTCTTGTATAAAAAATAATAAAAAATCTATTAATTATAAAATGTTAGGATAGTAATAACACTTAATCAGGTCACAATAGGATATTATAATACTTAGGATTATAATAATAACAATTAATCAAGTCAAGTTCCAATATGCCTCATAATGTTCTCTTAGTTATTAGAAAAAACCCAGTCTGCTGAATTTTAATAGATGATATATATATATATATATATATATATATATTCTAGCTGAATGAAACCAACCATTTGACATATAATTGCAATTGAAATTACAAACTCATATATCAAATTTGTTATATTTAAGTCATTGCGTTTTTGAGTTACCACGTTTACGTGCTTTTGAAAGAACAGACCGACAGACACTCAATCCCTTTTTGGATCTGATTCAAAATTTGACAGGTGTGAACTATATAGATGTTAAGTTTGTGTACCAAATTTTATCTATCCAACTCTCTCCGTTTTGTGTCTTTTGGCATTTTTTTTACACATTCTTTGATTCATTTTCTTTATCTATATACTTATAATAAAGCTCAATGTGTGTGTGTGTGTGTGTTGGCGCTCTACAGGCCAGGTCATTTGACATACAGCTACCAAATTTGGTACATGTATACCTTAGAGGTCGGAAATGTGCACCTGGGGTCCCTTTTTTTGAAATTTTAATTAGAATTTTAATTATTAATATTATTAATTAAAAACTAACTTTCCAGCTAAAAAAATCTTCCATTTTTCCCACCGCCAAATTTTTTGCCAAAAAAATCTTCCATTTTCCCCACCGCCAAATGAGTAAGGCTTCATTTTTTTTTCTCCCAACAGTAATGAGGCTAGGGTTAACATTTTTCGGCGGATTATTTCAAACGATTCTGTTTATTTTCTTAATGTTTTATGCATTTAAAATTAAACATTGTTAATTAATCCATGTTTCAGATTCATTCTGAAGTACTTTTGAATTAAAATAACACAGAATAAAGGAAATTAAAAATGTATAATCTGCATAGCTTTACCCCAACTTGCGTAGAAAAAAATTCACGCATTTGCGTTTCATAACTGGCGAAGAAAATTCACGCATGCGCATTCTGATTGTTGCCATGACAATCGTTATCAACAGAAGATTTAAATTATTTTTAGGTTAGTTGCATGCTTTTGTAATTAAATTGTATTTATGTTAGTTATATATTTTTTGTATATGCTTATAGTTTTAAGTACATCGTTTTTTAAGTAGTTTTTTTAAACCCGTTTTCGACCGATTATTTTAAACGATTCATTTTATTTTCTTAGTGTTTGATGCATTTAAAATTAAACATTGTTAATGAATCGATCTGTTCATGATGAATCTGAGAAAATTTTGTTGACAAATTCTTGAGATATTACATAAATTATGAAAGATATTCTTTAGTGTCCATAAAGTTTAAACTCTCAGTGACTCTATTATCAGTAATCATATTATTAAAAAAATGCTTTGTTTCAGTAAAAAATATTATTATATTAATTGCAGATTAATCATTTACACTTTAATTTAAAGCATAAATTCTACGAGGGGCAACAGAAAATTATAGATACATCACGTTTTGTTTCAGTCACGTTATGACTGAAGGCCTTTATAATATTATGAGTCAATTATATGACTATCAAAATTTGAAGTTTTAAAATATTTTGCTGAAGAATCTATTAAAGTTGGAATTGCGTAAAATATTTAATGGTACGACCGGAGTTTAACCCCCTGCTTGTCGCAATTTTTAAAATCGCCAACAACGGCCTTGCGAAATGTTCAAAAGCAAAGGAGCAGATGTTCAATTATAGTGCATAATAAAGATTGCCAGCTTTGGCGCGTTATCGCAACTTGGCGAAGAAGGGGGTTAAACTCCGGTTCAACCTATTTAATTATTAAAATTTAAACGAACATTAAGATTGGCGAACCGGCTGGTCGCCAAAGGCGGCTAGTAATAAATAAAATATGGTTATTTATTCAGAAAAAATGAATAAGGTGGTCAATTATTGAACTTTTTTATGATTAAAAGAAATGAAATAGCAATGCATAACTCATATACTAAGAGTTTGAAGAACTAGTAACTAACATATAAAATAAATTAGAATTTTTGAAGGCCTACATCTTGAAAATTCTCAAGTTAATTTGAGATAAATACAGTTTAATTGAGTCATTTGATTCAGTTTGTCTCTATTTTTATTTAATTGCGTGTGTCTATTAAAGCAAAAGAAAATCTCACGAAGAGGTGCAAATTGATTACATTTTTGTTACATGACTTTTGAAAAATACTATAATCTTTTAGTTTTAAATATTTTGCATAGATCTATTTTAACGTATTATTTTTTTTCTTTCGATTTAAGACTTGAAATAGTAAAGTTAAGGATCCAACTAAACATCAATAGTCGATTATTACTCTATAGTACGTATATATTACTATATAGTACATCAATTTTCGATGTAGCTGAAACTTTGCTTGATAATAATAGATAAAATAGATAAGCTTATAAATTATCATTATTTTTTTCATATGATTATAAAGTAGAAATCAAAATGTCTGGGGGGACTAATAATGAACTTACTTCACAACATAATAGAATGATAATGACCAGGTTTGATATGCTAAATTGAATAAATATTTTAATATGCTGAGAAAAATTTGAGTTACATCAAAAAGAATATACATGTGTGATATTTTTGAAAGATCCCTTCGTGTAAATCTGTAAATAGCTTGAAAACATAATACATTCAGACTTTTATTAAAAATGTTTTATTAAATAAAAAAGTACTACAGTTAAAATAAAAACTAACTACAGTTTGTGTGCTATTCATTTGGCAATAATCTAGATCGTATTTACAGTTTTACAAAAATAAATATATCCTTTGTGTGAATTTGTACTGGAGCGATAAACGCTTAATCTTCTTCATCATCATTTGGGAAATCGAAATCCTCCTCCTCCCCTCCCTGCTTAGAAGAGTCGTTATCATCATCAGGTTCATCACTGTCTCCTTCCGTTTTCTTCTGATGAGGCCCTACGGCGGGCATTTTCACGTGATAACCGAAGGGTGCGAATGTCTCCTGGCCTCTCGTTTTGGAGGGTCCTCTGAACACTTTGATGCTCACTCCCCCAAGCTCGTCTATCCCAACTTCATCATCTTCCTCCCCGGTACTTCGGGTCAGCACACCCAGCAACAGGAACAGCACGCATACCTGAAAAGATAAAATTCAAGAAATATAAACTTGCGAAAGCTCTTGTTAGAAATATCAGAAATAGAGAGGAGTTGCTTATTCAGTGCACGAACAGCTAATGGAAATGGACGTTTGAATGTGATACATTTGCTGAATTTGTTTTGTTTGAATTTACATTGTTACATTTGTTTGAATGTGATTGCGCGTTTGAACCAAAGATTAAATGATGCAAGATTTACTCACTGTGGAGTACAAGAGTGTTTTGAACACTTTCTAAAACATTGTTCATTAAATCTATTTTCCTTTTATCATATCCAATTAATATATTCGTTGCCAGGAATCATGCCGGTGGTTCGAACCACTATCTTACTCTCTCTCTTAATTGTAGTAGAGAAAAAAATATCTAATTAGATCGTAGATGAGAATCATAGCCGATTCATACGATAAACAAGGAATAAAACAAGGAGATATAAACTAAATCTGTGTGTTCTAGCATAGCCGTTTAGAGACATAGATACATTCTTCTTGTGTTCAGCCGACCACCCCGCCACCACTAAACGTAGCAATATCGACAAGATTTGTTGTGGCCGACTGCTATTTTAGTCCGTCAATAACACTGACAGATTCATCAATTTGACATTCTCTTCGAGGTATTTGGCTCCTAGCCACAAAGTGGTCGATCAATGACCTTCCTCCTCATCTTCCCGTTCGTCTGTCTTCCTATTAAACAAGGAACAGGCCATCACTTAAAGAAATTCTCCTCGGAATCCTCAATATTTCTCCAAATTCTCGTTTCACAACAATAGAAATCCGTAAGGCAGTTGGTAAAAAACTGACCATTTTTAACATCATATCTCTCAGAATTTTAAGATTACCTAGTACCATCGGCACTGTACGTAAGTCATTTTCAACTTACAGATTATTTCGGAATTCTGAGATTTCTATGCATTAGAGATATACATACCGTCTATTTCCAGACGACCATGGTTCTACTTGCATCAAATTCTACATTGAATGAGAACTTGAACTTTCTACCATAGGTGACGCATTTTTATGATTTTTCCCACCTCTCTGCAATTATATAAAGTTCGTGTGTGTGTGTGTGTGTAAACTCGAAAAATCAGCATAAATTCCAATCTGTTTTATTATAACAAAAAGTCGCAGCAAATATGTGCAAACGTTGTAAAACGAAATATTCAAGATATGACCGTAATTAATACAAACATCAACGCCTATCCCATGGGAAGAAACATCTAAACACTGACTAAGAGATTCTTCGAAAAACTTTTAAAGAAATCAGATAAATCCATTGATAAGAATTCCGTTATTTTCACATATAAATGCGCATATATGCTTGCATTTATTCAAATCAAAATTTAAAAAAAAATAGAGAAATTTACGACATTTTCTATCTAATGAAAATATACTAAATTTAATTTCGTCGATTTCTTATTTTTAACCTAATTAGAATTTCCATTTTCTAATTTTATTTTTATCAGCTATAAGAAAAACAAAAAAATTTAACACGTCACATGGCTTGCCACTCTGGCCAACATGAATTTCCCATTATGCATTGAATATGCTGGAGAAAATTATTTGTAGCAGACTAGTTGATTTCTTTAATTATTCGGAATGCATATATTTTACTGAGGTCACCGGTGACCGCTGATGTGGAGTAGCGCTTCGTCTTTGTATGTTTTACAGAGGGGACATTAGTAGAGGAGCAAGGGAGGAAATTGCCCCTCCCCTGTCGGTCAGCGACAAATTGAGAATTTCATTGACAAAAACAACATAGTTTTGGAATGATTGCGGTAAGCTTGGAATTAATGAATATGATAATTTAAAAATCCTCTTAAAGTTAATATAGTGAAAATAATTGAAATATCGAAATAATGGTTTAAATCGGCAGAGAAACTACATTTAGCATAGCCGACAGAGTGACAGGTGAATAAGATACATTTTGCAGAAATTTTTTGGTCTGCCGTCTAACAAAACAATGCAAGAGATGTTGATGACGTACGTTAAATCCGAAGTGATTTTCTGACACCTGATTCAAAAATTATTCATTCAGCTTCTAATTTCTTCTATATTTGATAAAATAATCGATAAAATGGCAAATGAATGAGATGACTCACTTTTGTCAGCTGTTTTTTATTTTTCGGCTAAGATACCATCATCGCTTATGAAAAATTAAATACTTGCTTTCTTCCACAATTTCGATTACCTGTCAGTGGAATTACTAGGAAAATTGAAGCATTTATATTATACATGATAGGGTATGAGGCGGCTGTTTTCCCTGTTCAAAATTCAATGAATTAAACGGAAAGTAATCGATATTTTATTCATCCAGTTGTTCTTCGGCAAAGAATTTTTAATTTCTTATAATATACTATATTTATTTCATTATGATAATTCTTTGATTAAAATCTGATTACTGAATAAAGAAAATTAATAAAACAAGCAACTATTGCCGACATTTTTTTTTTTCCTTCTTCCAATATTTATTCTAAAAGCTACTTCGCTATAATCAAATTATGTGAATTCACAGTAAATTACTGGAGTAAGTATATTATATAATTCTAAATTAGATTTATTTAACAGTGAAATATCTACACAGTGTAATTTATCAGGTTACAATTATTTCACTAACAAAATATCACTGCAATTGTCAACAAGAAATAAATATATGTGATACGGTACCTTTTTAAAGAGTTATTCAAGTAAGCACAGAACTTGTTAAATATATCCTGAGTCAGATTCTGCATTCAGTATTATAACCATGCAATCGGAGAATGTATTCCCTTATGTTAGCATTGAAATATTTTACTTCAATGACACGTATTTAATCGAACTTTATTTTCGCAAAAGCACTTTATTTTCATACTAGAAGAATATTTTTCCTATTTTGGTATACTTATTTGATTTCTTTTTCTTTTACAAACTGAAAGTTATGAGATTAATCTTTTTTTAATAAATATCTGATACGTGAGTATTTTTCCCGGCGGAAATCTGGAGGGTCTTCGTAAATAAAGCAATGTCAGGACACACTGATTTAAATTGATAGTGATGAAAGAGTACCAGCTGGGGGACAGAACCACTGTTGAGGAGGTGATAAGGAAAATAAAAAAGAATAAATTGAAAATTAAATACTTCTTTTTATATTTAAAATGAATAATTATATCATACAGGTATATCGGAAAGTATTAAAATATTAATAACACATGTTTTGTAATTATTTTAAATTTCATTTTTGATCAATAATTAATAAAATGCCTATTTTAGTTCAAAACATGAGTAAGCTGAAAATGTTTTAAAAAATAATTTCTTAAAATTCATGTTGATTTCAAGTTTAATTAAAATTAAGTATTTCAATGTAAATTCATGACATTAGTTTTCTGAATCAAAATATAAAATACACGTAAATATTTGTGACTTTCATGTTCTTGACCCATTTCCTCCAATACTTATCACTGACTTATAATTTTTATTAAATACTAAATGCTATATTATAATATTCTTAGGAGTAAATATAAGACAAAGATCGTGCTAAACAGGCATATTACAATTTCTTTCTTTCTTTTTCTCGTAAAAAATATAAGCAGTGCTGGAACAGCATTCACATTTCATCACACCCCTGATTTTGCAATAGTTATTTGATGAAGTCACTAAAATGTCTTAAGAAATCATTCGTCTGTAGTGCCATCTGTTGCTGTCGAGAGCAATTAGTAATTATATTTGGAAAGCACGAATCACTCTATTTTGTTTCCAACGAACAACAACTCAGAAATAAATATTAGGAAACTCCTGATCCTACTACAAAAAATGTTGATAATACTAACAGAGGTTTCTAACTTCTTTTGAATCAGAATTATACCATTCATAGTAAGATGGCAAATGTGTTGGCATTTAATAATGTGAAATGAATTAGATTTAAATCCGTTTCCATTTAACAAAGGAATGCTAGTCTAAAATTATTAAAAAAATATGTGTATTTTCCGCACCGGTGAAAACAATTTATCTAAATAATTGATAATAGAAAATAAAAATGGAATATAGGTCATAAAATTTGCACAGAACAGGAAATTATTTTTTTCCCATTAAATTTACTAATTTTTCAAATATGAAAAGTAAATTATAAAATTTACAACAAAATAATACATTGCGGAAAAGAAGAAACAGATTTCTTAATTAGTGGTAATTTAAAGAATGTTGTTCCTAATTCTAATGATTTTTGACACAAAATCATCATTTACCACTATTCGTCTATCACTTCACCGTGTAAAAATATATTGATCATAAATTTGAGCTAAGCTACTCTGCAGCCAAAAACAGTCACAAGTGATCTTTCAGCTCAAGTTCAGATTCATGGAACAATATCTTTTAAAAATAAGTCGACGCAATTTTACTTTTTTTATTTTTAGTTGTATAAAATGATAGAAATCTCAGTCAGAAAAACGTAAAAACGACTTTAATAATATCTGGAGGATGAGTTATAGTTTTACAATCCTTGAGTCTGACATTAAGTTTTCTTGCATGAAAGGGCACAAATAATAAATTATGGCATTTTCCCCCGTCAATTTTTTTTTTATTTATCCGAAGTTTCATGCTTACTCAACTCTATTTCTAACCACTTATTTACCTATGATTGTTGAAATAATTCATTCCATTTCAGAACATGGTTTAGAAAAATGAATTCTTTGTAAATGAGAATATTCCATTTCTTTATAAAAGTGTTCTTTTGAAATTTTGTGACATTTTAGTAAATATCCATGAAATTAACTAAAAATAATAATTTTTTTTTGTACAATTCTGATTATATATTAGTATCGAAATTAATTTACGAATGATTCTAAATTTTAAAACAGGTTGCTGAAATGAAAATCGTACATTGTTTCTCCCCCCCCGCCCCCTCTCCTTTAAAAAAATGTTTAGCTTAAGCTTGAAGACACTATATACGAATTTAAGGTTGATTATTAAGTCCCATTTAGAATTCGTTAAGTATCAATCCAGTTTCTCCAAACGATTTGTCTCCGTTTGTTTAAACAAAATTTGCTTGAAATTAAAAATGCTTTTCTAGTTTCTTTTATTGCATGTATTACAATACACCAACCTCTGCAACATTAATCGGTTTATCATATAAAAAAATCTACTTTGTCATTCATGTTATGAGAGAAATATTTATAATTCCAACTGAAAAAATAAAATCGAAATAAATCAGATGAAAAAAGATATAACTGCAGTACACTCCCGAGTATCCGGTTAGTGACTACCCGGCCTAGTTTTCTTTTATCGTTATTATATTATTCATATCCTTTAACTTACTTTTTCTCTAATAAATTCTTGAAATGTGCAATGCAGTATATAAATATATATAAACTACCAGTACAGAACCTTCTATTTTAACTCGAACACGTTACCAGCAACTGCTTCTATATTTTTACCGGGCCGCGGCTGCGTTCACATTGGGATAAATAGAGGGCTTAGTACTCGGAAAGAAGTGAGGAAATACGTATTATAACGGTGAATTATGGATAAAAATTCTTCTGGTATTGGTTGGCAAAGAAATGAATTCATAGCACTCCGGCTTTTTTGTTATCCGGGCAGTCCTTCTGCCATATAAGGCCGAATACTCGGAAGAAAAAGAAAAGCATTAACTATAAGATTTAAAAGACTAATTTTTTTTAATCCATTTATGTCACTTATTAACAACAAATGCACTATGATAGAGAAGAAGGGAAATCTTAGATCAGCGGGTCTTAACCCTGAGAAACTTAATATTTTTGTAAGAAAACAATCAAAATGCTATGATTATAAATCATTAACGCTTGTTAAATATTCCTTAAATAAATATGTATGTAGGATGGAGAAACAGAATGCACAAAGTTGATTCAAACTGGAGGAACTTTTCTTAGTATTGTTGCAATTTTTATCTTATATCTTTAAAGGAGCAATTCTTGTATACATATTTATTTCGGGCATCACGGAAACGGCTATAACGATATGGATCAAATTTTATATTTAGATAAGCTTTTGCTTATTAAGTTTATCTATATAGGTGTCTTTCCTGTAAAACCACGATTTTACACACACACAATATATATATATATATATATATATATATATATATATATAGCTATTAGAATAAGTAATCTAAAATATAAGCAATACGAAATTAAAACCCAATTTCTGAAACAATCTAAATTATTTCGGAAACGAAACTAAAAATATTTGGAAATTAAAAAATTATTTCGGAATCAAACTAAAAAATTAAAAACTAAAAAAAGTAGAAAAAGCATCATTGTATTTAGAGAAAACAAATGCAAATACTACTGAAACACAGATGAGTCTAGTCTAATTAGTAATAAAAACCAAGTTAAAAGGAAAAAAAAAATAGAATCAAAATTAAACCAAAAAAAATTATTATTTATTTATTTGGTTTAATCTTGATTATATTTTTTTCCCTTTCAAATTGGTTTTTATTACTAATTAACTATTAGAATAAGTGTATTCAACTTCAAATTGTGCGCCATGCAGTATAGTGGCCAGAACAACATGAATGACGCGTATGTGGTGGTCCTCGGTTCGAGTTGCGATACTTGATTTATATTTTTACTTATGTATTTATATTAAACTTTTTTAAGTCTATCTATTTAGGTGTCTTTGCTGAAAAATAACGTGATTCTGCACACACCACACAAACATTTTTTATAACTAACTATTAGAGCCTTTTTCTATCTACCCCTATGCTGACTATACCATATAGCGCCATCTCGGACCCGATTTCACCATCGTAAAACTGAGTGTAAGTTCAATAATATAAGTAAAAATAGATAAACTGTAAAATGAATACTGTAATATAGCAGATTGTATCAAATAACATAGTGCATTCATGATTTTTTTTTTATTTAAATGACAAGTTCATATGTATCCAAGATTAAAAAATATACATATGTAATCAGTACTAATCACATTCGTATCTAAATATTTTCTCCAAAAACACACAATTTTACAAAAAATCAATAAATAAACAAATAAAGGCCGAGCGAAGCCCTGTCTTTCAGATATTTGCAGCTAGAAATGTAGCAACAATGCGGTGATCATTCTATAGTGAATCAAGACAAAACCGAACCGACTTACCTTGATGCAGGTGCCCATAGCAAACTTCGAAATAAATCACGCCTCATCTTCGGAGAGGGTTTTAGTAAGGCGCATCAGTCACGCTCGGTCGAAACCAGGACGTCGAGAGCAACGACTTTTCCCGCCGAAAAAAACAAAGGCCAGCCGAATTGTCCTGCAGTGAAGATGCGCCTCGTCGGAGAGTGGTGGGGAAAGGCTTTCGAACAGTTATTTCTTAATAGAAAAAGCAGCATCGCCTCCAAGTGCGAGCAGCCGGTTGGCTATCAGAAGTTCTAAATATTAATCGTTCAAGTGACAATAGACGAGCAAATAAAAAAAGTATAATATTTGTAATTGAATTCGAATTTATGCAGCTCCCTCTCCCCAAATGAATAAATCTCCTAATATTTAGAAAGCCATTTTTGCCTAATACATCTTTAACAATACAAAATTAAAGACCAAAAATCTGAATTTCATTAGATTCAAAACATGACTCTAATTGTATCAGTATCATCTTTAACATGACGCAATGTATCAGTATTTCAAATACATTGAAAATGTATTTCAAATACTGGTGCAATTCTTATTTATTGTTCTTCATTTACTTACAACTAATTCATTTCTTGGTCTTTTATAGCAATGAACGCTTTCACTTATCAAAAATTAGCTAATCTGATAAACTTAACGCTTTCCATTTTATTAATTATTTAATTAAATTAATAAGATGGAAATTTAGATAATCGCTGAAGATGGGTTGTATTTAATATAACATAAGCAATCTGAAAATAGAGAAATAATTGCTTGCACTTACCAAAGTAAAATATTTTTTTCTTCTAATCCAAGATACAAAAAAAGTGCAAGAATTCCTTTCCGCGCCAACTATCTGGTGACTAAAACAAAAATAGATCCCCCCCCCCAAATTGAAACTTAGGAAACGCCAAAGATCTGCCCCATAAAATTGCAATATAACCTTCAAAGCGATCTTTATAAACATACATGATCAAATAAGCAAACAAAAACTTATAAAAAAAAGCATGAATGTCCCGGCATCCTTTATGTCTTTGATCGTCAAATTCTATGATTTTCGCGCCTTCATTTTTTGAAATGTTTTCAGAAGTTCGAAAAAGGTAGAGTAATTCGAATTTAATAGTTCGAAAATCAGTGGGGTGGGGTGGGGACACGTCATTTTATCATCTTGTGCAATTGCTAAGACAAATATCACTTCTTTCTTCTGGCTGAGGTTTTTGACCAGTATTAAAACTCAAAACACCCCAGTCCAAAAACTCTCATTCAGGTGCAGATGAGATTGTGCTCCTAACAACATCCCGGCAAGCGGAAGGGCTCATTGTATCTCCTGCAAATGGGCCCACTTGCAAAAGCTTGAGCTGGCTGTTTTGCATAGTATATAATGCTTACATCCACAACAAAAAGCTTATTCCTAAATTATTATTATTATTTATTTTCACCAAACTGAACCAATCTAATCCTTTTTTTTATTTATTTAAATGGTCATTTTTGCGTCCCTTCCCTCTATCTGTGCCCTTGGCAAGAACCGCTCTATGCTCCCTCGAAGGCGTGGTGCCAAAAATGGCAAAATCTGGATTTGGCCTTCTACTATATATTTAAAATGATGGATGCTTTTATTCATTGACAAGAAAAGCTCAGTGTGACAGTTATGTTTGGATCCAAGTTATACTTCACAATTTTTTTTTTTTTTTTTAGATTTTCTGTTGGAAATCTGCTTTTTCGACATTCTGAACTTATGTCATTTCACAGTTCGATTACTTGTGAAAAACAGGATTCGTAGTGAAAAATGGATGCAAAAAGTAATCATTTTTAAAGTACCTTAGTAAAGATTACACATATTTTTACATTCATAGATACATGAACTCACATATTTTCAAAATATAATTTTTTTTTTGTTTTATAATAAATTAGTTGTAACAGAAAAATTTTAATATTTTTTTTAAATGTTTGTAATGAATTTCTTTAATTTTAATCTTTGATAAAGAACAATTTTTCATGTTATATCATGTTTAGTTATATTAACGCCCCGCTTTAAACAAGCACTAAATATAGTTTGGGACGGACCTTGTCATTTTGAACCGTGATCATATCACGGGTACGACACCCGGACTCTCCAAACTTCCACATAACAGCAGCGGGAGGACATTTGACCCAGATGGATGTAGCGTACACTAGACTGGCTTACATAACGTTCTTCGGTGGAATAGGGAAATCGAACCTGAAGCCTCCGCCCCGAAGGCGAGACCTTGCCACTAGGCAACCGAGCCCCCCATATTATAACCGAAATATTCTAATATGACATGGCGAATTCTAATATTGCTTATAACTCTGCCTAGAGGCTGAATCAGGCCTCATTACTCTTTTGGAACTTTGGTTACTAGCTTGTAGATCTTTGGCTTTTTTGGTCGTAAAACGAATAATATGCAATGCATTTTTTTTTAATTCAACGTGTTATTTGATACGACTAGAAGGAATGAATTTAAACGAATCACAATTATTAAGGTGTAAATTTAAAAATGCATTATACTACGAAACAAAAGCAGAAGTGAAAATGCTACTTCGAAACAATTCACACAAGGCAATTTTTTAATCTTCATTTTAATACTGACAAAAGTATACGATTCGGTGTTTTGATGGGTAAGTTTGAATTTTATCATAAAGCTGCTTCAGATTGAAACCAAAGTAATTTCTAAAAATATTAAAAAGTAAAGAAAAAAAATTGCACGAAAATGAAATCGGTGTCATTAAAAAGGTATTTTTTTTTTTTTTTTTAATTTTAAGATCATTCAAAATCCATTTTTTAGGGAAATAATAGTTGTGGAAGATATGAACATTAGTTTCCATAAGCAAGAGCGATATTCGGCAAGCCTATTTTTGAACTCAATTCGTTTGATGTTTGTTCCTAACATCTTGACTTCTTTTACATATTCTTTCCTCTGATTGAATGGAGTTTTTAGTAACACGGCAAACCCACACCCGAGAAATTCCAACACTATTTTGCAGCTCTCCTTCATTAGTTGAGCGAAGTGTTGAAATAAGTGGAGCTGTAAAAACGTTCGATGAAGTACTATGAAACGTTTGTATGATGGTTTGTTTACATTTGGCCATAAGGTAATTATTAGAAAATAAGTACTATGAGCGATTTCTGTGCCATGTACGTTAACATTTAATGTATTTATAGATGACAGCGTTATCTTTAAGTAATAATTAACACAAGAAAATAACATTTGAGTTACAAGAAAACTGAATAGAATCAATACATGTTAGTAACACTGAAGATTTAAATAATCGATAAATTGGACAAAAATGGTTTAAAAAATTGTCTGTACAAAACATTGAGACGGAGGGTTTTCAATCATGTCCTAAACAAAACTGCACACACACACACAAAAAAAAAAAACGTAATCAATTAATTATCATCAATTACATTTAGTTCAGAAAGCTTAATTCATCACTATCTGATAAAACTGTAAGAGCTGTCAGATCAAGTTATAGCTTTAATAGTTATATTTTCGAGTTCAAAATTTTTTAAAAATCGTAAAAAATATAATGAAATAATTTTAATGTCTTCATTTTTATGTCCTCATTTGTACAATTTTAAAAATTTACATAAAAAGTAACCGACTAAAAGAAAATTTAATGTATCAATACCAGATAATGCAGACAGATTTTTATCAGATTCATTTTACATGTTCTTAAAAAAAAAAACAGAAAAAAATGTAATGAAATAACTTCTATATCTCAATCATCTTTATTTCCGTATATGTACAATTTTAAAATTATATACATAAAAATTACCCGACTTATTCTTTCCTCTCATTTTTGAAATATTCAACTCAAATTTCAGCATTAAAATAACAGAAATCTGACAGCATTATCTTGCTTGATATATTAAATTGAATGAACTAATACATAAAGCTTTTAATTTGCCTTTATTTTTATTTAAAAAAAACTATATTATATGAATAAAAAATAATAAGCATAGAAACAAGAAAAAAGGGGCAGAGGAATACTACTGTGGCAGCAAATTTTGCAGTTTTTTAAAATTTCTCATTGACAATTTCAAATTCTTCATTTCATAAAAGTTTGTTTTTCGTTATTATTTTTCTTTGAATGTTGTGTTACTTCGTCAAGAGTTAAAATTCCTTTATTTCGTCAACTTTTCGGGGCAGTTTTTTAATTTCGCCCTCCATGTGCGATATTTCTTTTTCAGAGTACCTTTTTTTTTTTAATACCGTAGAGCGAAATATTTAATACAGTACCTTTTAATCAACAAGTAAAATAAAAAAAGTAAAATTTCACAAGAGAAAAAATTCTTTAGAAGTGCAGATGTATTTAAAAAAAATGTAAATAATATATATATAACGAAATTTTGCATCTGATTTCTTAATAGGAACTGAAAGATTACAAACGAATTTGCTGCGTTTTAAAAAATCCATAAAAGTAGCAAGATTTTACAAATGGAATGTGGGCGACTAGTATTTTTCTGGAGCTTTCAAACAGGATGACGTCGATCTAAACATTGCAGCATCCGATTTTAAAGTGGATTGATAATCGGGAAACCCTTCTACCATTATCACAGTGAATGCAATCCAAGGCTACCGAAGTCATCAGCCTTGGCACGAGTTTCTGAGAATACTCAATATATAACATCTTTTAAAAAAAAGTGTAAAAATAAATTTTGTGCTATAAAATTTTTGTTATGGAGAAAAGACATTAAATTTTTTCAAAATCTGTCCTTAAGCGAACCTCTTAATATCTAGTATTCCTCAATTCAGTGGTTTAGACTACGTGTTACTCTGTCAGTCAGGCAAACTATTATTTATTGAGAAAGAGATTTCAACGGGAAACCGAAATAATCATGTTGCAGAAACAGAAAAATAAAAACCTGGTTTAACAAATGATAATTTTTAAAAAAGGGAGGCATTTAAAAAAATACACCGCAAATGAAATCGCTATTATTGAAAACTTCCAATTTAGAATTTCATCCTATCAGATTTCACGCAATCGATTAAAACAATTCGCAATAAATAATCGTACAGTAAAATCCCTTTCATAGGTCGTCCAAGAGATCGCTCAAAACAATATTTTAATAAGAAGGATGATTAAATGTGTAAGTTGCTAATGGAAGCTTCACGATAATAAGAATAAAAGCGCCTAAATAATATCTTTCTAATATCTAATAATATCTTTCATGTGTGTTTTTAAGACATCTTCTCCCCTACTTGATGTATCTATTTTTTATTTAGTTTTTTTTATGCACCATACTTTATTTTTCGTCGACCGGAGTCAATCTGCACACTTTTCAAGAACCCGTAATGGATTAAACAGTTACCAGGCATAACCAAAATAAGTTATTCGCTATTTAGAACACTAAAAGTAAAGAAGTTCGAACGTTTTTCTAGTTTCAATAACTTCAGCATATGTTGTATTTCACTCTTTCAGAATAACCATTCCAATATTTCAATTTAAGAAGGTACTTATTGTTGAAGAAATAAAGAGCGGGAAAAAAGTTGTACTTATTGTTGAAGAAATAAAGAGCGGGAAAAAAGTTTATCTTAGTACGTGTCATTATCTAACATGTGTTGAGACTTGGATTTCTTCACCAAATTCTTATCTTTCGTCGGTTTTCTTTCTTCATATATCCAGTAAACAAACATTTTCGATTTATCGTATTCAACATCTGCGAAACCAATAATAATAATAAACATTTTCATTTCTCGAGAAAACTGAGCACTTTTAATGACCCCCCCCCTCCAAATTAAGCACCTTTAAGAAGTTTAAAAATGTTTTTCAAATTCAAGCCCTTGCACCCTAATAAAACAGAAACAAACCATGAATACTGTTTAATGTCAAACTTTCAATTGTAGATCAAATTGCATTTTTGAAATGGACTTCATTTCATTGCAAAATGGAGTCAATTCACCTAATAAAAATAAATATGTATATTACCTATTTACAAATGAGCCTTACATTTTTTGCTTCTTTCAGATACAAAGGATTTCAAAATTTTAATTGTCAGTTCACTCTATGCAAACATAACAACACTATTACAAATATGAATATTAATACTAATTATTCTTAAAACATCAAATTGCGTACATGGCAAAACGAAGTTTTTGTCAAGAGTTGATTCTTGTATCAAAATGAAACACAGTACACTTCCGATTATCCGGCCTAGTTTTCTTTTATCGCAATTCATTGAGGGAGGTAAGGCATTAGAAGCGGGCGTCTGCTGAAATTCTCCTACGTGACGTGTGAAATGAAGTTATGACAGAAAAAGAGCAGCGTTCTGCTTATTGCTCATAGTTTGGTCAGTGCGTTACTAAAACTAAGTTATGATATTATTTTAGGGTTGTCTTTTCATATCTATGTAATCATTTATTAGTGAAAAATAAAATCAGTTTCAGTCAATTTACTTAAGAACTAGGCCTGCGATTTACTTTAATGTTTCCTGTATTTAAGTTGGGCATTACAGAACTTATGTTAAAATGTGAACAGTTTATATCCTTTAACTTACTTTTTCTCTACTAAATTCTTGAAACGTGTAACGCAGTATATAAACTACCAGTACAGAGGCCTCTAATTTAAGTCGACAAGTTGCCGGCAACTGCTTTCAAGATTCACCGGGCCGCGTTCATGTTCTACAGGGCTTGATATAAATGGAGGGCTTAGTACTCAATAAATGAGAAAATATATTTTATAAAAGTGAATTTTGGTATAAAAACTTTTGTCTTCTGGTATTAGTGGTCAAAGAAAATAGTTCATAGAATTAACCTTATCCTGTTTTAAGCCATATTAGACCGGATACTCAGGAGTGTAGTGTATCTAAAATCTATATACGAGTACTATAAAATATACCTTCCTAGAACAGGTTCTAATGTCTCTTTTGCAAAAATTGGTCTTGTAAACTTTAAAGAGATGGAAAAAATTTATATTGATACAATTCATCTTACATATTAAGACAATAACATTGAGGGGCGATTTAAAACCATCTAATTTATAAATTTCATTCAATAATTTAGGCAAAAATGAAAATTTGATATTAGATAATATTTAGTCGGAAACAAATCGTACATTTTAAGTTGTTCTATTATGTTTGATTAAATTGAAAGAAATTCCAGTATTTATTGAATTACCAATAAAAAGAAAGAAATCATTTGATATCTGAAAAAGTAGCCAAACTCATGTAATTTGAAGCACTGCAACTATAATGAGAGAAAAAGAGAGAGGAAAAAAAAAAAATAATGAGAAGAAAATCCATGTTCATTTAAAAGTAAATAGGGTAGTAAAGGATAATTTATGTAACTTATCTAAGAATTCAAACTACTTTTGACATATCTGAATCCAATTTAAATGAATGTGTAAACTATAACCTAAGAATTATATAAAATTATATCTATATAATTTCCAGTATCATTTCTTTATTATTATTGTTGTTGTTTTGAAACCAAACTCAACATTTACAAGGATTGATATTTAAAACAAGATTTTAAAGTAAAATGCACAATGCAGCATTCCTCCCTCCTTCCTTATGACTATTTTTAATGCATTGTGACTTATATATATAAAAAAATCGCCTTACAAACAATATATAGTAATATAAATAACAACAATATAGCTACTTTTAAAACTAAATATCCAGGTATTTACATCATTAGTCATGTATACAGGTCAGTTAGTGAGATCTATAGGAAAACTGACATACAAAATTCCCCTTCAATGTAATGGTATTGGAGTGCCATGTTAAAGATGCATTATTACTGCAAACGAGATTTCAAGTAAAAAAAGAAGCCATGCAAAAGTGAAAACATAACTAACAAGATAGGAATAACAAAGAAAAAAAATGTTTAAACGGTATTAACAAGATAATTTTATTAATTCAATGGAAATTTATGATTAATAGTTCATTATGATGCATTTGCATACGAGAATATTTTCTGGAATATATGCAAGTTGCATTCTCATATATAGCCCAGAACTGTGACAACACTTTTTTTTTTTTTGTACTTCAATACAAATCAACAAGACTACATTTATATTATGACTATGCCGCACGTGCTGACTAAGCTGAAGAAAAAGCTATTTTTACAAAGCAATTAACTCGAGAAACAATGAATGTAACAAAAATCTTTATCTTATTTTAAAATGCCAAAACCCTGCAATTACAAACCTTGAAATATTTGCATATTATTGGAGATAATCTAGTTTTGTTTCAATGCATTGAATAGAAATGAAAGAAACGTATTATTAATAATGAATTTTCATCAAATCAATCATTTTCTTTTAAGGTAATGAACATGACCAATAATGATTATATATACATATAAAGGCTGTAAAACCAAGCAGGTAAGATTTGATACCAATGATTTTATGTTCCAAGAAAGGACTGGGTATATCCGAAATTGCAGGGTTTCTAAAGGAAGTGTATTCTAAATGTAATAAACTTATGATTTAGTATGTCAATTGCAGCTACTTGTCCTCTATATTTCTTTGTTGGGGCAAGCACAGCAAATTGAAAGCATAGAAGGTATAGGTGCCAATATGGAGAAAGAACAGTTTTTATGCAAATTTTTCAAAACAAAAAATAACAGCATTTCCTGAACCCACTTATACTTAAAAAAGCAGAAAATTTCCAAACTTATCAATAAAATATGTTTCAACTCCTATAAGCCCAGTCTATACAATGTTTATTATCTGAAGCTGAAATTATATATGAAATTAAACAAAAGAACATTTAACCTAAAATTGTTTTAAACCCTCATTTAAGCCTTTCAAAAGGATGAATTATATTAACACTAGTGAAGACAGTTATATACTCTTTAATTAAAATTTTGAATAGGTGTAAAGAGATTCTTTAAATAAAAAAAAAAGCACTAAAATTAGGCTAACTCTAGGATTTAGTCTCTATTAAACATATTTTTAAAAATTATTTGGCTGTATATATTATATATATTCAGCATTTGGCCAGGCTGAATATTCAGTAAAAGAGTCAAATAATCAATATAATTAAGAGAAATCACATTGAACTTAAAATGTTCTTTAAACTTCATCCAATAAAGATAATTATTTTTATAAATTTCATTACATAATTCTTTGTTTGCTTCCCTCTTACTATATTTATATAAACTATGGATCACAAATAGTAACAATTTTTGAAAAAAATATTTTCACTACTTGAGGGAAAAAAAAAAAAAAAAAAGAATTTAGAAATTAGCCAGACAATATTTTATTTCACTGCAAAGCATTGTATTTATATTTATTAGAGTATGAAATGATGTATATCACACAAAATATTCTAACTGTGTTACAAAAATACATATTTTAAGAATATAATTTGGAAATGATAAATATCAGGATCGGAGAAAATATGATTTTACCATTATCCACAAAAATGTTTCCACACTGAAGTTTTAATGTATCATCTTTTACTCATAAGGTAACCAGAATTGTAATCTAGAAATTCCTATCAATAAAATGATTTCTATAAAGAATGGTACCTGTGACACATTCCAAAAACATAACTATAAATTTGATTTAATGCTACTGAAATATGAAACAAACTAATACTATCACTATGATCCAGTGATCTTTCCCTGAATGCCCCCCCCAACCCCAAAATGTATATGATTGCTTAGAACTTGGATTAATTAAAATGAACAATGTTAGTTAGAAAAGTTGAGCAAACAGTGAAGTTAAGTATTAAATATTCAACTAGAAATATTAATTTTATAAATATTTAGGTTAAACACATTACCCAGAAGATGTATTTATTTATAATAGACAAATACATGGTAAAAATATGCATAGTTAACGAGAGTTAAAGTATTCTACAATTTAAAACAATTATTTTTTCACTCAGTTTGGAAGAAACACAATTTCATCAATACAAATAAAAGATCTTGGTAATACAGAAAAAGAAACTTTTAAGCTTTCATTTGATTTATAATCAACAAATGAAGCACTTTGGGACCTTTTGTAATGTATGTTCATTTTATGACCATAAGGATGGGAATAATATTCACAAGATTCAAATACTTCATTTCTAATATAATAAAATGACCATTGAGATGAAGATTAAAAAAAAAAAAAAAAAAAAAAAAACGTTTATAAAAACAAATGTTTAAAAAAATTATACAACTTAAAGAGATATTTCACAATTTGTTTTCTTCAAAATGTTACTTTTATTTTCATCACTTACAGATGAACACATACTTTAAACAATCTACAGTTTTCTGAGGAAAAAAATGTCCGGCATCAATGATTTATTGCTACATACATTGTTGCACAAAACCGAATCTAATCAATAAGAATAAAATTTTATAAAATCAAACCAAACTTCCTTTTCTCCAAAAAATTTATTACAAATGGAAAGTATTGATCGAGTTAAAAATACACAATTGTTTTATTTTTTTTTTCTAGTGGCTGTAGAGAGATATGATTTCCAGCTGGGTAGTTTACTATTAGTTCTTACCTCACTATGAATAATTACTAACAGAAGGAAGAAAGATGTCGAAAAGCAAACAAAGATACATTAGATGCTTTTTTTCCAGAACTAATAAGTGAACTGTAATTTTCTTACAGACATATCTATTGGTCAGAAGGAGAGCTGCAGTAAAGGTGAACAAATGACTCTTTTTAAATAAACATTTAAGAAAGTCCACGAAAGACATCTTTAATGTAAAGTCCAGAAGGCTGCTGGTCCGTCAATTACCCGTGTTCTGTCACAACGGAGAGCACAATTGCCGACCATGGTTGGAGGGGGGGTTTCTTTTCTTTATTCCTTATATGAGAAAATTTTTAAATAAACGATGAATGTGTTGCTGAGTCTGAAACAAAACAAAGGAAAAATCATCTAAGACTGGGCAGGTGCCGTGTTAGGCAGTGCTGTGATGCTTGGAGAGGAGATGGGTGATGTTGGCATACCAGTGATGGTGCTGGAATTCAGCGCAGCATTGGCTAGGAAAACAAGAAAAGTATGTTACACTTTGAGACTACAAATTGGTATATAAAACCCTTCCCTTAAAAAAAATTTCATTTTGGCAGAAAACTTTCCATTTTGAAGAAAGTTTCCTGCCCTCTCATTCACTTCTACAGAAAAGAAATTGCATATTATTATATCCACAAATTAGATTAAAGAGTTTTCTTTTTAACACACAAGTTTGAACAATTGCCTGGGAAGGCAAACATTTAATTGTTAATTTTTGCTCTATGACATCTGCTTGCAAAAGTACAGGAAAGAGATTCAACAATGAAATTGTCCCCCCCCCCTTTTTCCCTGTCTTTCTTAATGCTCCGCTGAAGCACAAATTGGTTTGAAAGGAAAGAACTGATATTTTCATTTTTTAAATATTCACATGGTAGTACAGCAAAATAAAGTAATATATGCAAACAAAATATTATAAACAGTGGATATTACTATAGACCAAATATGTAAACATTGTTTATAGATAGTAGGAATTGAAAGGATAATATTTTTTTAAAAACTATTTTTAATAACTTCAGGATTTTGAATGTTTAGCTCATTTTATTAACTTATATTTAAAAAAACATTTTATATTGGATATTTACTAGTATCTTAATTATTAATCATAAGATATTTATAAATATATTCATTATTTGTAAAGTTAAAATGAAATTTCATATACTACTAGAAACCACACTTTAAAAAAACTAATAAAATTTAGTTACAAAATAACAAATGCAATAAACATGAAGGGGGAAAAAAAACCCAGCATTTTAAATTATGCAAGGAAAAGGGGGGAGGGGAGGGAAAAAACTTTTCGAAAATGACCACACTTTTCTATTATTTCCAAACAGAAGACTATACTACCAACAGAATAAGCAATATAAATATTTTAATAAACAGCACAAGGCTTCCATTATTATAACCATGATTAATTAAATTCTATATCAGTCACAGGAGAAAGTACAAAATTAAACAAGGTAAATTTAATAAAAGAATTTGAGCCTTTAGGTTGTGAATCAAAACAACTGAATGCATCATGTTTTTATGCAGCTAAAGATTAAATAATGATATTAAAATGATCTCTGTAGAAAATCAAAATTAGACAATGATGTGGACAAAGTTCTTAATATTTAAATAATTTGCATCCAGAAATAAGTAAGTCCAGTAATAAAAATTAAAACTTATAAGCAATTATGTTGTAAAAAGTTAATTAAGTCCATCAAAATTTCTCAATTACATCTTTAGTAAAATATTTATTATATCTAATAAATCTGACTCTGTATTAAAAAAAAAAAAGGTAAATGAGGCCTTTATGTGAAATTTTAATAACTAAAATGTGCACTTTAAATTAAAATAAAAATTTAAATTTGGATAAATATACTCGAGGCCTGCTTACCAACAGAAGTTACAACTGGTGGAGGGGAATTACTGTGACCTGTCAAGCGTTGGGCCTCCACAAATCTAGTCTGTTGATCTTTAACAATGTTATCTGCAAGAAACAAACCAACCGGAATTAATATATCCACACTTCTGGCTTACATCTAAGGGGATTTGTTAACAGACTCGCCCATGCAGACAACAAAATAGTAAGCTTATTAAGACAATGTATTGTCAATTTAATTATAAGCTTGTGTTAACTTTAAAAAAAATCTAAAAAGGATTTTTTTTATTGATTAAAACATTAGAATAATACTTGAAAATAGGGATAAAAATCCATGCAGGAGATTTCTTCAGCCAAGAATCGACGATCTCTTAGCATTTAAAGTTTCGTATAATAGCATGGCTCACTATTTATACAGACAAAAGGAAGAAGAAACATTGATGGTTTTTTTGAAGTAGATATATTAATACAATTAATCACATTAAATACATCTTAAATATTTAGCTTGTTCTCCTTCCTTTAATTGTTCAAATATATTTCAAATAATTAATATTTAAAAAGAAAATCTTCAAAAAAATGTTAATGTCAAATTATACCATATGAAATCAGTTTCAAAATATTAAACATATAAAATCCATTAACCTGTAGTAATACAATTAAACTCTAGTAATGGGAAATATTCCACTGGCTTTAATCAATTACATAAGAGCCATATGGAAGCATTTCCTTTTTCACAAAAATAATCTTAGCTTTTTGCAAAAAGAATTAAATAATGGTTAAAAAATTACTATTTCAATAAATACATTTTAAAAAAAAACATACTTCCTAACTCATGCTAACACTTCATTCAATTCTGTTATAAAATAGCATCAGGACAAAAAAAAAAACAGCAACAAGTATTAAAGTTTTGAATAATATAAATTGGAGGAGACTTATTTCTATATTTACTATATTTCTGATAATAAAAGTAAACATCCTTAAAATGTCACTGTTTCAAAATAAATTTCATTTCACCATTAAAAGTACACTATCTTAAATCCCACCAAATTTTGTTCAAAAGTGCCTCAGCAATATATTATCAATTATGTATTTAATGAACCAGAAACTTAAAAGCTTTTATGACAATTGTTCCAAGAAAATAAGATGTATCAGTTATGCAACAAGGTATAGATTTAACACACACACACACACACACAAAAAAAAAAGACTGGGATATTTTATTAGGAACATCAAAATGTCATAATAGTACTTTTTACTATATCAGTTAAAATGAGAATTATTTCAGATATACATAACCATTAAATTATATTTCATTTAGAATTCCTTTATGTATTTTTTTTTCCCAAAACACTTGTCTAGTTTAATGCTGTATCAATAAACCTATTTGAGAATAATAATTGCAGGAACAGTGCATTGTATCAAAGCAAAAGCCCCCCCCCCCTCCCCATAAGAAAATATAAATATATGTATCAAAATTTTCAACATGGCCCACCATTCAAAAAGCCTCCAATTTAAGATGTCTAAAGAGTTCCGATACATTATTTTTGTATTTTATTATATAAGTATTAATTTATATTTGTATTCAAGCTATCTATTCTACTAAAATTTAAATGTCTATTTAATAATTAGGATGATCACATTTAAAGCTGCCAAATATTTGCAAATGTAAGTGAAGATACAGCTTAAATTTTTAGAAGATTCAAAATAATAATACCAACTTACTGAGAATTTGAAAATACTATTTTTAATAGGATAAAAAATGAATATTATTTAAAGAAATCCATAATATGAAGAAATACATCAAATGAATGAATGCACCTACCACTGTAATAATTTACTAGCTTATGCAGACTACAATTTTAAAAAAATGTTATGCATAAATGTATTATTCTATTACCCATTTCTTAAAATCAGGAATTAAATACAAAAAGTATTAACAGCTATATATATTACTCAAAACTTGAATCAAATTCAGATATTTGATATACAATGAATCCATTACATTTATAAATTTGGATCAGAATTTGCATTATAAAATATTATTCATCATAAGAATTTCTAATGCAAATGATATTATCACCATGCACTCAAACTGCTTACTTGAGCTCAGAACAAAACTTAAGAACAAAATTGTGTTTTCATAACTTCAGCACCAAATTCCTAAGCAATATAATGTGTTAATTAATCCCATAAACACTCATTCCATGATAAATTTATTTTCATTTTATATCACAAGTTCCCATGAATTTTATCTAATAAATCTTATCAAAATCTCTTTTAAGGATAAAAAAGAAAAGAAAACCAAAATTTCAAAACACTCATGTTATTATAGTTACTTAATTTATATAGACAATTTAAATCTTTTTCAAACCACAATTATTTCAATCAAATCATATTCCAATGTATCAACCCACTGTATGGTAATTATAAAATCTGCAATAACAGGACTATGGAATGGCATTATATCACAAAACAGATTGAAATTAAGGAATAGAGAGTGTGATGAATGATTCGATAATAATAAGGAGGTGGGGTGTGAAGGACCAATGAATGATGTGAAAATGAATATGATGGAAAAAGTGGGAAGGAATTTCTGATTGATGATTTGTTTACAAAAGTTTAACATAAGATTAAAGAGACTCAAAGATTCATCATTATGATACTGCCAATCCATTTCCTGTTCACTTCTTCACCATCACAGACAGCGTCTTTCTATGACAAGAGCACATGCTAAAGCTCAAGCTAAGATAAATGCTTTAATAATGAAGGCAACTATGTTGAAAAATAGCTTATATTATATTTCATTATGCAATAAAAGTGCTCGTCTAATAATAATTTATTCTTTTTCTTTTTTAATTCCTTAAACATTACTTAATTTCTGGATACCATTAGTTAGTGGGTAATTTTTGATCAAGTAACAAAGTATATTGGCTGCTATAAAAAATGAATTTGACATTCTTTATTTAATTGTTGAATATATAGTATGATAGATTTCATGCCAAATTCTTCAACATCAATCACATCTTTCATTCTCAGATTTAGTCAAGATAATTTGAGAGTAACTGTTTGAATATTATGTTCCTTTTGCATTGCATGAAAAGAATACCTTCCCCTACCCTCCAGTGAAATCCAATTTCTTTCAGCTAATATGCATAGTTAAGTTTTTCTAAGGTAAATTTTAAAACATACAATATTTACTATCTTAAGTAAAATAAATCATACAGAAAAAGATTCTATTCTTTACTTCATAGCAGACAGAAGACAAAATTATAACTAAGAGAGCACTTTATGATATGTTACAAGGTATATTTAGAAATGAGTTTGATTTTTAAATATTTCTCTTGTTTCCATTGCAAATCAGATAATAGACCAATCAAAAGGTCTTTACTTTTTAGTACTTTCATTCGTGGTAAAAAGAGTATGTGTGCTTTGAGGGAGGCATCTAGAAATCATACTGGTATCTATAGATCAAATAGTGCTATCATAAAATTTTAAACATTAAAATGTGAAATTTTTTTTATATAAATGATTTTTTCTTTGTGTTTTAATTCAATTAAAAAATTATATCTTTTTTAATATTTAATACTTAATGGCTTGAACTCAATTTTTTTATAATCAATATTCACTGCAAATTTTCTTTTGAAAACTCACTTATAGAAACAGCTTTAACAAACTTTTAATATGTAGGTTTATTAATGAAAATTTTAAGTCGTAATTAGGAATCTATATCATACTTTAATTAACATAAGATTTCAAGTTTCTTTAAATTTATTTTTAAAATGTAATTTTCATGACTATATATACTGTTAAATTCTTCAACCATTTCCTATCTTTCAGATTTTTCTAGATCAAAATTCTAAAAAATTATTTAAAGAGTATGACAATTGGAGTATTTAACAATAATCCCTTTTTCTTTTATATGCAGAATTAGAATACACACGATAAAATAACTTACAGAAGTAAGGATGTTCCATAGCCTCGCGTGCAGTGAGCCTCTCCTGATGGTCATATCGCAAGAGCTTATCCAAAAAGTCCAAAGCTTCAGGAGTCACCAAATGTTGATTATCGCTGTGGACAAAACGCTCCCACCGTTTGCGGGAATGCCTGAAAACCAAAACATTTCTAATGGCCAAATATATAATGAATATTTGGTGCTTCAGAAACAAATTATGGCTCCCTGCCCAAAAAATACATTACAGGAATTTGAAACATTTATACTCATAAAAAAAGCAAAAATATTTCATTTTATTCAAATTATATATTATGAATTCACAAATGAAGTTATCCCTTATTATTTGCAATAATTTTGAATAATTTTTACAGAAAGAAAATAAGAAATATCTTTAAAAACAACAAAATAGGTACCTGCCTCTAATTTACTCACTGAAAATTTAAAAATTAAATTACATGCAAAACCAAAGCAAAAATAAATCGAAGAAAGGCATAAAATTGAGCTTTTTACAGGCAGGGAAATAATATTTTGCCATCAGCCATATCATTTAAGAACCTTCATCTTGTTAATTAAGTAGAAATAAAATTTGTCTCAATAACCTCTTAGAACATTTTTCTAAAAATTAAAGACTTGAAAGAATAGAAACATATATTTTTCAAAACTGAAACTATATTTTAACTGTTTAATACACAATAAGCTATCATTGCATGTCTTTACTTACCTTCCTAGGATATCATTAAATCTGCTGTCAAGAACTATTTGATATTTATCAAGGTACTCATACAGTTCTTCTGTTCCCAGTACTTTGACAATCCGGACTAACTGCAAAGGACGAATAAAAAAACACTTAGTTACAACAAAATAAAAAATTTATATATACGCTTAAAAAAATGAAATGTGAATTTAATCTTCTTCATTTTATACAGCAATTTTTCAGAAAGTAATGGTCAAAAATTGACCATGAATAGCTTAAATTATTAAGATGAAAACAAGTATAATCAGTCTGGTTAACTTCTCAGATAAGAAGTTGATATTCATGTTTACAAATTAATGCTAAGGAATCTATAATTCTATCAGTTGCAACCCCCCCCCCACCTTCAATGAACAACAAGCATGCACTTTATGTATCTTACCAGAAACACAAATAAATATACCACATAATTTTTCATACAACCTTCAGCTTACATCTGAAAGTCTTAACACTCAAACTACCAAGTAAATATCTGTAAAGCTGAGGTCCGACAGCCCGTGCATGGCCTTTACAGATATCGTCATAAATCTGCCAATTGACCTATTGTTGGTTCAATCCCGCCAGTAGACGTGACCCAGAGCTTACTGCAAATTGTTGTAACTGAACAGACATTAAAGAACCCCCGGAAAACAACAAGAGAGGGGAAAGTGGGCCTATCTCCAGATGTGCACAAGTCAGGGCATAACAGGATGGAATCATGGATATTCAGCATGGCCTTTACAGATATCGTCATAAATCTGCCAATTGACCTATTGTTGGTCAACAATCATGGATATTCAGTTTCACCAAAAACAATACAACTTACGACATGATATTTAATACTTAGGGCTACTGTAGTAAATTCATTTTTCACAGCCAATCGTTATACAAAAAACACCTTTCCTACTGTCTAAGGACATGAAAAGATATTATTTAACATGGCTCAGTTTCAATTGGCATAAATTCCAATGACACTGTTTTTGAATAAATTTTTAAATGCTTTCAAATTTCTTGAAATTTTTGTGCAATTAATTTCAAATAATTCTGCAAGTTCAACTCAGATCTGATTTGAGTTTTTCAGAAGCAGGACCTCCAATTCTTCCTCAAACTTTTTTGGCACATAAAAGAAAAAGGCATTCTCAAAAGTATTATTTTAAAAGTTTCCAAATTAATGAAGTGCAGTTACTCAAAAAGAATTATGTGTGCTACAGCATCAGATGTCTGAATAAAGCAAAATATCCTACATTTTTTTTTAATCATTCATACTTTGATCAAATGACACACAGAATTTCAAGCTTGGTTAAAGTGCATCTATATAGACGTTTAACCATCTCTAAACTACAAACATACAGTACTGACAGAAAACTTATTCAGTGTCCTAATATATTTAAACATATGTGTTCATAAGAATGCCATACCCAAATTAACACCATCACTTCCAGAAAAAAATACATTGGGGGGGGGGGGGGGGGCTGGAAATATGGCAAAATAATTTTAGCAGAGTAAGCAAAAACTACGACAATAACAAGTCTTAATATTCATGGCGTACATTATTTATGAGTAAATTCAATACCTACTTGATCATAGTTGTCATGTCCATGGAAGAATGGCTCTTTTCTGAAAATCATACTGGCTAGCATGCATCCTAGACTCCACATATCTAGGGAGTAGTCATACATCTATAAAGACAAAAAGAGAATTCAATTTTCTTTAACTTCAAATATTAAAATAACATATATATTGTTCAGATCAAGATATCAAGAACAACATTTTTGGATGATTTTGTTTCTCAAAGGGGTGAAATGTAATCAGATGAGCAGATTTCCAGAATTCTTTATAAAACTTTGATTCCCATCTTGTTAGATGCATCTTTAAATATTTTTTTTTTATTTGACTGTCCTTTTATACCACACTATTTTAATTTGAAACTTGCATATTGATTATTCATATGCCTAGTTCAAATAAACTGTTCAAGAGTAGCACTGACAATATTTCATATAATGTTATTAAGTATTGCAACTGGGAAAAGAAGAAAAAATAAATAATAATAAATAAATTATTAGTCCTGACACACTTCCTACCAAATGCAGCAGTCAAATAGTTAGCATTTCCATTGGTACCATTAAAAAATTCACTGGAAAGAAGATGAATTTAATTCAAATTTTACTTTGATTATTATTAATATTTTGAAAAAACAAACATTGAATGATGAATTTGTCAGCAGCATTACAAGATAAAATGTGCATAACTTTATGTTAAGGAAAGAAAAAATCACATCTTTAAAGGATTACTTTCTATTTTGAAAGAAACAATTATCTCCAAATGTAGCAAAGGAACCTCTTCCCCCATCAAATTCGTCATGTAACTGGATTTAAGTGGAGAAGGGGATTGACAAGATAGATTACTTTAGCATGAGGATATAATGCATATTCAAGTCAATTATATTCAGAGTAAAAAATTTGTAAACAAATAAGTCTTTTTAAAATATGTAATAAAATGGAATATGTTTAATATTTTCAATGTCAACAAAACATACAAAAAAAAAAAAAAAAAACAATCAAAAATAAATTGTTTTCAACTTGAATATTTTGTCCTATATATTTTTTTACGTAATCCTTTTTGCATTAACCCAATATAAACTGAAATCTCAGTTCCATAGCGAAAGCAGCTTTAACACATATCCAAAATATATGCAAAATATAAAGCATTTCTAAACTATGGAAGAAAATTTTTTGTTAATTTACATATAATATTCAATTTCCTTCTGCAATAACTCATTAATGTTTAATAATTTTGGAAATTGAAATATCTTACCTGATAATCAACTAAAAGTTCAGGTCCTTTGAAATAACGCGATGCAACTCTCACATTGTATTCCTGACCAGGATGATAAAACTCAGCCAAGCCCCAATCAATAAGTCGCAGCTAAAAGGCAATGATAGCAACATAATTACTAATAATCCAATCATTAAGCAATTCATTAAAAAAAATTTCTTATGTTTTTTTTCTTTATATTTTAGCCCAGGCAATATTCTGCAACTGGATTTCAAGACATTATTTTGTATATCAATGGCATTTATATTTGTATACTTTTCTTGATTACTTTTTTTTAAATTGCATGCTTATATGTAGTATGAATTTTTATATTTTTAAATATGTACACTTTTAAGTTTTATATTTAAAAAATGCTTTTCAATTTTATAAAACACTTTATATTAAATTATTTCATTCTTTCTTTACTATAGAGATTATCTTTAATGATAGAATGGTTCATCCACCATTTTATATCAATCTAAATTTTGATGCCCACTGAGCCTGACATTTGATCAGGCTGTCATGATTATTAAGAATCAATCCCAAAGATTTCTTCCAGTTTGATTAAGGGCTTTGGGACTATTTTGAGAAGCGCCATTTTGTTATGAAATGATAGACCGAGGCAAGATTCAACCTTTTATGAGCCCTTAGGAAATGCAAACCATAAGCCCTCTCTTTACATCCAAAACTTAAAAATCTAATTTTTTTTAAATGTCTTTTAAGTTAAGCTTTATATAAATAGTTTTAAATAGCAAATATTGGCATACTAAAAAGCAAAATGTTTAATTGCAGACTAATCAAAAAGTTGGTTTCAATATATGGCATATAAGGAAAAGAAAAATGCATAGCAGAAAATTTTAAACAAAACAGCAAATAATAAAAATAAAGACATCATAACTTTTTAAATATTAAAAATAATAGGATTGGACATTTTTTTGAACTATTAAGCCCCATATTTTTATTAGAATTAGTATTTAATAAATGAAAAATGTTATAAAGTTAACAAATGCTTTTCTTTGTTATATATTGCAGACTAAATAGCGAGAATGCATTTATTATAGACGTGTATCAATATCCGTTATGGGACTGTGAGATCATACAAATAAACACCATTTAACTTTATTTTAAGTACTAAAAACAAAATTAATTTTTAAACAAGCATAATAAAATGTACACAATAAAAGTGTTTAAAAACTGAACTATGCATATCTAATTTTTTTTTAATATTTCAAAATAAAAGAAAAAACAAAAAACAAATTGTAATTAAGGATATTTGTTATTCTACAGATCCATAAACAAGCAACAAGTAACGAAGCTTTGGCAGACAATCCAAATTCTTCAGGATCGAATTGTTCTCTAGGGACAGGGCAATTAGAATCTACAAAGATTATTAGAATAACAAGAATCTTTTTCTTCATCCTCTCCCTATTTTAAGCTACCCTGTGATTTGTCTTTAAAGAATTCCATAATTTGTACCTCTCCCTATTTTAAGCTACCCTGTGATTTGTCTTTAAAGAATTCCATAATTTGTATATTCATGCTAATTTTAATGTTTTAAATAGGAAAAGATAACTATATGAAGTTTTTTATTTTAAAACTATAGCTTTGTATAATGATTAACTTCAGGTTGCAATAATGATTTACATATAAACTCAAACTTTATACTTCAAAAGCTAATTTACCACAATTAAGATAAAACTTTTAAGTCCAGATACTTCTCAAAATAAATATCTACATATCAGATTGAAAACAAAAACTGATATGTGCTGACAAAGGGGAAAAAAATTCTTACTTTCCTATTTTCATGATCAATCATAACATTGTGTGGTTTCACATCTCGGTGCATGATGCCCATACTGTGGCTGTAATCTAAAGCCTACAAAAGATCAAAAAGTTACTTCTAATGCCTAAATTATCAATATTCATAGAATGTTGGCTATTTTTTAATTCTTACCTTTAGCAGCTCATATAAATAAAACCTAATGTCATAGTCAGTAAGTGTTTGATACAATTGCTGAAATAAAAAAATATATATAAATAATAATACATCATTTATTGGAGATTATGCACTACAGGGGAGAAAAAAATGGTAAAAACGCCGAATGTCAAACAATAATACACAAAGCACACAATGATATATAATATGTAAAGAGAAGAAAATATGAAAAAACAAAATAAGACATCAATAAAATTTAAACTTAAAAAAAATGAGTATCAAATAAAAGAATTTACCAATGAATTAAATAAAAGTTATAATTATTAATTTTAAAAATAATAAAACAAAAACATTGATGTCAGTAATAATGATCTTCTTAAACATCCCCTCTCCTACATTTATTCTTCCATATTATTTTTAAGCAAGTGTAACTTTCAGAGCAGATTTTAAAACAATATACAATTAATTCAGTGAGATCAAAATGAAAATATAAAAATAATTTCAAGTTACTAATCTTTCATAATAAAAAATTTCTTAAAAACAAAATTTCAGCATTTTGTCAGTGAAAAACCTTGAATTTTTGAAATCTAGAACTTTCAAAAGTTAGGTTTTGAGAACAGAAACGCCCAAATTTTAAATTAATGCAGTGACAATGAAGGATTAAAGCATCTTTAACACTTTAATAATAATTTATAATAAAAACTTAAAATATGAAAATAGCTTTATTTTAATGAAATGGATCGTGGAATTACAAAACCATTCATCAGTTTAGCTGAAAAAACAGAACAAAAAGGCTTTAATGTGACAAACACTGCAATTCTAAAACATGATTCAGCAGGCATAAAAATTGCTCTGCTTTAGACTCCATAACATAAGAGGATTTAAGAGACTAAACTTGTACATTATAAATTTTAAAAAATAAGAGCAACTATACAATGAAAAATTTCACATCAAGGGCTAAATCATTTGACAGACAAAAACAAACTCTGACAGACCCTGAAAAAAAAAAATGAATGCTTATAATTTCACACAGTCCAAAAAAAGGATTACTGGATGCCGGAAAAATGGGGGGGGGGGGGTCTGTCAGATATACAGAAGTTGCTACTTACCTTGAAATCTGTGTTATTCACATGCTCAAAGATTAATGCAGGTGTTCTAGACTATAAAATTAAAATCTGTCATAAGATTGATTGAAAAAAAAAAGGGCAACATACAAATTAAACAATTTTAACGTATTTTTTAAAAAAATTGTGCAATTTTTGATTATATTACAGTAACATAAAATAAGTATTGCTCTTTCGTGAGATTTAAAAAACTATTCACAAAACAACTAATTTGCTGAATAAAACAAATCATTTCATAACTTATAAAAGCCTCACATTCTAAATGGCAAGCGAGAGCAAGCATATATACACAAATATAATTAAATTAGTTACAGCAATCAATTGGCCTCCTTGTATTGGTAGATATAAATTTAAATCAAATCTACTTAATTCAATCAAATAAAGTAATTTAAATTAAATTTCAAAAATTCAGTATTTGCAAGCAAAATTACTATACATTAGTTGCCATCAGTTGATTTACAGGGAATATTAGCTGTGGGTATTTCAAGTAAAATTCTTGTACATAACATGTTTATGATTGCCAAGTATGTTTAAGCTGTGATACTTAATACATTTGGACATCCAAGTTATTTTACTGTATGGCCATCAATCCTGATATCCGATTTTTTTCTGATATTTCTATGAAGTATTGACTTCATTCAGATGCATCTAAAACCTCCAGAATGATCCCATTTCATTTTCTTTCTCTTGTATTTCCTTTTTACCCTTTGCTTTTCTTTCATTTGCACAAAATTCTTAATAGTAAAATATAATTCTGCACTTTTCAACTAGAATCAATATAAGTTTAATGCTCAGAAAACAAACAAATCATTTTCAGTTATTAAGTTTCAGATAAATAGTTCTCCATATTTTATGAATACACTAATCAGTATACATAATACTAGAAGATGTATGCTTTAGAGCTTCTGGGCAGACAATCATATCTCGGAACTGAATGTCACAGATACTTATAAAAGATACAACACAAAATTACATGCGCTGAAAAGCAGCTGAAGTTATATACCAAAACTTTCTCCGATATTCCTTAAAAAGGGTATTGTATATAAGGGCTTATAAGCGTCAGTATAATCCTCCCTTCCTCTGAATGCAACATGTTTTTAGTTTAAGAATTCCACACATATGCATTCTTGTGCTTAATAGTACACTGAACACCAAGTATTTTGGACACTTCTTTTTTAACCAATCAAAATTTGATACACAACTACAACTTTAGTAGTAAGATCACATATCAGATTTTATTTATCCATGTTATGCTGCTTTTGAACTATAGCATATACATGCATGAGAATACAGATAGGCAGAATAGTCAATTTTCAAAAACAGATTTGGTTCAAACTTTTACACTCATTTATCCTTTCAATGTTAAATCAACATACCAAACTTTATTCCTCTAGTTCTTTACATCTGATAATTACACGCTCATCTCCTTTCAGAAAATCAGACTACTTTAGAATGGATTTTTTCTTCTCATAAGTCAATAGAAAATTACAGATTAGGGATATAGATCACATGTCAATCATAAGAATGGATTTTGTTCAAAATTTGACAGAAATCTAGTAAAAAGACTATATGTTTATGCCAGCGAATGGAATTTGCTGGTCACCAGATTAAAAATTATTTATGACAAAAGATGAAACTTTATTATCCCACAAGGAACTGACAATGTCCTCATTGATTTAAAAACACCAAATTTAGTGGATAAAGGTAGTTGTGCACAGGTATATTTTTCATTTGATTTTTTTTACAATAAACCTTAAATGTACAAGTGACATACTGCTTTTGTCATTTTTCTTTTCCGTAATGTTTTTGAAAATAAAGTAAGAACTTTTAAAAACAGTCCTATACCTCCCTTATATTAGAAAGGGCGAGCACTTTTTTCCCCTTCTAACTTTATAGCTGGTTTATAAAATTATCATTTTATTAATTACTATCAAATTCAGGTTTGTAAATATGTTAAAATGTTTCAATATACTATTCTGAAATTATCAACATCGCACAAATTGAAAATAATTTGTAAGAAGTATGTTAAAAATGTCCACATTTTCTACTCTCACTTAAGTATTTGTCAATCTGAGAGCTTACTCTCAATGCAAAAGTCATACATAATATTTAATAACATCTTATTTCACAAATAATAATTTCGATATACTAAAAAATCAACTGTTACAGTAATGCACACTGATACCTCCAGATGAATGAATTAAAAAATGTTTGTGGTTTAAATGTATCACAATACATAGAGCATTGATATAATAAACAAAACTTAATATTTAACCAATTACTTACAACAAAATCTTTGACAACAGCTTGCAGAGCTATAATATTAGGACCTCCCCTCAGATTTTCCAATATTTTGATTTCTCTTTTTATCTTTTTCTTCTTGACAGGCTTAGAAAGAAAAACATTAATTAAATATCTGAAGTGCATTAATTTCTTAATCTTAAATTTAAATACCACTAAGCAATAAACAGTAAATTTCATTTAAAGTGATTTTTTAAAAAAGTCAAAGAAAAAAAAACCTCCTCCATGCTTTTGAAAAACAGAGTAATCATTTTTGATTACCAACAATTAGTCCATTAGCTATATATTTAAAATAGGAATTAATCTCTCTGCCACAACTACTGCATCAATTACAGCGATTTTTGTCTCATGCAGAAGTTCATAATATCTAGATAAGTCATCAAAAGTCACTGGCCCTTAACAACTTCATTTTTTTTAAAAAAATCTCAAGAACATTAATTTATTGAACATTCTCTACAGGAAAAATATGAAAGATCTACTTAGTCTCAATTAATGCATTAATATTCTTAAATTTTATATGAAAGCTAATGACTCCTAGATACATTATCAATTATTCTCTTCATTTCTGAAAGACATAGTAAAATACAAAACTGAACTGGCAATTCAACAACCGAGTCAATTTTACTGCTTTGAAAGCATTATTAACCAATCTAGTGGTGGATACAGACTAAAATTTAAAGGGGGGAGGGGAGGAGGATCATACTTTTGGGTAAGAAATTTTTCTGGAAGGATTTGGGGGTTAATAAAACTTAAAAGTGTCATTATGCAACATTTAATTTATTTTAAATAAAAAATTAAAATGGCCATTTTCAAACTCCAGTCAATATAATAAAATAAAATATTAGTGCATATCATTACTTACTGCTTCCATGATTCCCAATCATCAACATTAAATTTATCCTAACCTTCGGCCATATAATACTCTATATAATATAAAGAATATATTACATCTTCTTTAATGATATATAGCATACTGTCTTGATTCGACAGTATAGAATATATTACAATCAATGCTCATAACGCAGATTTACACAAGTCCATAATGGCAAATTAACAATTTACCAATAGATTTTTTAAAAAAAAGATATGCAAAGCCCCAAAAAACTATTTTTACTCTTTTACCTAACTAACTAGAAAATTTGTCCTCCTTTAAATCAACTTTATAATAATATTTTCTCCACCACTACAAAATATTATCCAAAATTTTATGGGGACTCACAATCTCCGGAAATAATCAGAAAGCTTCATCATTATTACACATTTACACGATTTAAAATAATCTTTATTAATAAAGGGAATATATCATTCAATTTGTTAGCATGACAAAGCCAATGACATCAATATGATTGCCAAAGGAGGATAGTACTAAGAATTAGTCATACCAAAAAATTTTGATGCATTACAACTTATCACAACAAACAAATAACAAGTATAATCATAATACAAGTAAAAGTAAACAAATATATAACTTTAAATGACACACTTTACGGACAGTGCAACTACAATAGCATAATTATTCAGATATTAAAGTTTAGAGCTCTGTCAAAATTTTATTTTTCAACATCTCTCAAAATAAAAAGGAGGAAAAAAAGCGTAGATAATCACTGGGTTTTCATATGAAATTGGTACAAGGCAAACTCTAACCCAGAATTTCTACACAAAGAGGGTATAATAAGTAGTCCCCCCCCCCAATTTTCTAGAAAACGGAGCCTGGTGAAAGACAGTCAACCTTTCTAGAAATCCTGACCTTGCGTATGAAAAAAAAAAAAAAAAAAAAAAGACTTTGCTATTGGACAATTGGTTTTACTTTTATTACTTATATATATATATATATGTAGAATTTCAGTACCATTTACCTTTAATATTTTGACAACACATTTTTCATTATTTGCAATGTTAATGGCTTCAAACACTTCACTGTATTTTCCTCTTCCAAGTTTTCTTACTAACTGATAGTCATCTTGGTTCCTGTTAAAATAAATAATGCTTACTATAAAATAAATCTTAGAAATAAAAGCAAGAGAAAGTTTCATTATTTCAATGTTCAAAAATCACGGCTTACGTGAAATATTAGAAAAACATATTGAGCTGTTTCAAACAATATAAAATAAAATAAACATAGTAAAAGAAAAAAATATATTATAACCATTATTTCAACTAACAATATGCATAATAGTTAAGGTTACAATGATATAAACGAGTATTGAATTTTATATGGTTAAATTTTAAAAAATTACTTAAAAGAAATAGAACCAGAAACTAATTTTAAATCTATAGAATCTAATTTAAAATTAATAACAATTTATGTTCTTGCTTAACTCTGCAACTTGCACATTCAAATCAATATAAAATGTTTCAAATGAATTTTTGAATTAGAAAAGCTGATTCATTAAGTACTTTTAATTAAAATTTATAGATGATTATGAATCATTTATCCTTAAAAAATTACATAAGTCTACTTTACTGTTAAATAACACAATATTAAAAAATGATCAGTAACATTGTCAGTCATTTTTATTCTAAGCTAAAAGCATCAAAGAATATTTATAATCATGAGAAAAATTAAGATCAAAATGTATATTTATCAACTTACCCCCACTCAACGACATGAGATTCATAGTCCCAGTATTCCCTTGGCCTATGAGAATTCACATCGGCATAAACTCGAGCTCGACTAGGTAGTGGCATCACACGAAAGGTAGAACAAATCAAAAAGCTGAAAAGTTTTGAAATCACCAAGGCTTAATAGTACAAAATTCTGAAATAAAAATTGTCCATCATTATAAAATAAATCTGAAAATAATTACTGGCCAAAACAGCAGAAAATTATAACTTTTAACAAATTGCACCAATTCAATATTATAAAAAAAAGACTCAAATTTCATGACTGACGTTTCAGTTCCAAGCAAACTGCAAAAGCTTTACACTATATCAAACAACATTCTATATCATTCTATACCATGCAAACCATTCTATATCATTTTGTTCAAGTGTAAAAAAAAGATCACACTTTTCCATCAGAATAAACAAGAATAATGCTTTTCATAGTGTAATTTTAAGTAAACCTGTTCTTAAACATTCTGACCTGTTCTATTAATCTTTTATTCTGATTTCTTCCCAACTACTTACATTATTTATAACATCTAGAAAACAGTTTTGAAATCACTGATATGTAACAAAAAGGAATTTTTAAAAATATTTATTTTTAATGATTGAAATACTCAAACTATATATTTTTATAAAATGTATAACGATTTATAGGCTATGCCATTTCACACAACAAATTATACAAAATGGCCCAAATCAGTCATTTAAATAAGTTTTAAACTGGAGCACGGTTTTTTTTAATTGATAAAAAATACACTTCAAAAGAAAAATTATTTAAATTCACAAATCAATGAAAATATACAGTGGGTAAAAAAAGTATTGGCAATTGCCTTAATTTATTCATATTGACAAATAAATAAAATGTTATGCAATTTTAGCTGTTGTAATTAAATACAAGACATTTTAGATATATAAAAATAGTAAAACTTTTATTTTAATTTGCATTTTCTACGATTTTTTCTTTCAAAATCAAAAATTTGCTTGTCAAAAAAATATTGGCAAAGTTTTAACTGTTATGCAAATTTTGTTACATTGAAGTCACATGTTTCGACTGATAAGAAACTCTACCGGTGTAAAGTCTGTAAAACTACTCCAAAAGTGTCTATGCATTATTTTGCGATTACTGCAGTAAAATGACTTCGAAATTGAAGGAGTTGGTTGTTAGTGTTTAAAACATGATTATTAGGCTCAGAAATGAAGGTTTAACTTATCGTGTTATAGGAGTGCAGTTGAATATAAGTTTATTTACTGTCAGAAGTGTTGTAAAAAAGTTCAAGGAAACAGGATCAACGGAAAATAAAACTAGAAGTGGACGGCCTCGAATATTTTCTACAAGAGAAAAACGTGCCATTATTAACAAGGTTAAGAAAAACCCTAAAATAAGTGCACCCCAGATAGCTAGAGATGTTGCTTTCACTTCGCAAAAGACTTTCAGCGTACAGACTGTACGGAATGTTTTACATGAGGGACGTTATTATGGAAGGGCAGCTAGAAAGAAACCATTCATCTCGCAAATAAATAGGAGAAAGAGGTTAAATTTCGCAAAATCCCACGTTGATTTATCCTAAGAGTTTTGGAACACAGTTATTTTTTCCAACGAATCAAAATTTAACATTTTCGGCAGTGATGGATGACGATACGTGTGGAGGAGGCCAAATACTGAATTGGAAGAGCAACATTTAACTGCTGCTGTAAAACATGGTGGAGGCAGCATCTTTGTTTGGGGCTATATGGCAGCTAATGGAGTTGGTAACCTGTATTTTATTGATGGTATTATGACAGCACGTACATACATTGACATTTTGCGCCATAACTTAAAAAACATTGCCCAAAATCTCGGCTTGGGAACATCATTCGTTTTTCAACAAGACAATGACCCCAAGCATACAACGAATTTCACCAGTGAATGGCTACTCTACAATGCTCCTCGTCAGTTAAAAATCCCACCTCAATCACCTGACATCAATCCAATTGAAAATTTATGGCACCTGCTGGATCTAGAAATCAGGAAACATAAAATTTCAAGTAAAGACGACCTCAAACGTTTACTCTTGCAAGAGTGGCACAAAATTCCCAACAGCACAACAAAAACCTTAGTTTCCTCTATGAGAAATAGATTACAAGCTGTTATAGATGCAGAAGATATGCATACAGAGTACAAAACATATACCGATTTTGTTTTCGCTCATAATTTTCTCAATTTCATAATTTTGCCAATACTTTTTTTATTATGTAAAGTTTGGAATTTCTCGTAGATTTTGATTAAAAAAATAATTAAATGAAAATTTAGTTATATTTGTTTGTCTTTTCTCCTTCTGTAATCGCTATGTTAAAATAAAATTTGTAAACATACTTTGTTAGCAAATATGATCATTTATAGGCAATTGCCAATACTTTTTTTATCCACTGTAAATGCAAATCATCACACACATACACAATTATCAGCATTTTTAGAATTTGAAAAAAAAAAATAAAAAAGGTTAAATCACAGTATGCAAAAATGTGAAACTAAAGGAAATCAAAAGTTCAAACATGGTATTTAAGCTAAAAATAAATCTTGGAAGGTAATCCCTTTCATAATTTGTTAAAAATTTGTTTTAATTGATCAATAGATGCAAACTATAAACAGGAAAAATGCTGTTCTTTCTATTTTATTCTATGCTTATATACAGGATGGGTTTTGCCTCATAGTACCGTGAAAAAAAATTGAATATACATTTTGAGTTAACCAAATGGGTTCAAATTCCTCAAATATTTTAAATTTTTTATGATACAATCTGAGGGGCTACAAGATTGAGGTAACCCAAAAAGTTCCAAAATGATCATCAAGAGCTACTGGAGAAACACTTTAAAATAGAGAAGCTTTAGAGAGCTTAAAAAAATATAACAAAAAAGAATAAAAATTAGCAACAGGATTCAAATTCCTGTAATTTCAGAATTCTATCAATGTTCCAATTCATTTTATTTGCCACTTTCATAAAACTCTAAAAATACATTCGAAAGCATCTTCAGCTATTTTAGTTCTGTTTTCTTATTCACAAGCATTTGAAATCAATCAAAATATTATAAATAAATAGACAATAATAATTTTTTCACAATAATTAGAAGAGATTCAAGTTACACTAAAAACGACCAATCACAGCTGACTGACTATATAAGGCCCAGGTATTTCAGATATACAGAAAAAACCTCAACGAAATTAAAATCTCACTTTAAAAACAGTATTACACTACATGTACATTCCTATCTTTAACAATTACTTATTTATTTTTGCTGGTCCTCACAGATTGAGAATTTTTTTAAGTATGTGAATTTACACCATTATTCATCTGATCCTTTGAAACTTTAAAAACAGAAGCAATTTTACATAAAATTTTATTATACAAAATGTCAATAGATAATATCTAAAGCTAAACTCTGTCAAAACACTGCAGCTATTTTTAAATGCATTAGAATCCTTTATCTAGACACAATGATACAATCCATAACTTTATCTGCACTGTTGACCTGAGTTACTATTGACTATAGTTCATACCTAAAGTGAATTTTTAATTTTATGTTATACAGAAAAACTTAAAAAAATTTGAAACATTTATATGCTAATAATGAAGAAAAAATATCACAGATTGTAACAGTTATAATCAGTATATTTATAATTTTAAACAAAATGTTTTATCTACTGAAATTGAAATGAAGAAGGGAATGGATAAGGATAAACAATAAAATAAGGTATTTCAATAAGACTAATATCTGTGCTATGTAAACTGCAGAATTAGATATTAAATTATAAAATACAAATTTAATTTAAAAAGAAAAGCATGCATTCTCATTCAAAGTAAATGAATTTTATTATTTTGTCTACCCCATGCTAGATATAAGAATAAACAAATTTTTACATTCATATCTGACATGAGGGGAGAGAATTTTAACTATATTATCGTTAGCTTAATTTCTATCATCCTAATAATACGAATAGTTTTTGAAATGAAATACTTTAGTACTTGAAAAATAAAAGAATCCAAAACGTAGAATAGTTATTAGAAGATATAATTGTTAAGCCTTATCTCAAAAACACTTTTTGTAAATTGTTTTGCAACAATAAATCATTGATATTTTTATACAAAATCAGAAATAAGTAACTGAAGTCCTAACTTGAAGTGTTAACCACAGACATTTTAATAGGTTCTTTTACATCAATATTTAACAATATAAAGATTTAAAAAAAAAAAAAAAAAACTTTTGCAAAACAGTTTTTGTCAGCTTGTTCTATTATTCATAAATAACTACCAAAATACTACAAATTAAAAAAATAGTTTACTGCAAATAATGTGCATCCAAATGCCAAAGATATAAATCCATCTAAAAAAAAGAGAAAACAAGAAAGACTGCCAAGGGGTTGGATTCAAATGGTTTATTTGATAAGATTTTCTTCCCCTCCTCATTACAAATCTTAATGTATACCTTATGCATTGCAGATTTGGAATTAAATTTCTACCAAAAAATTTGTTAAAAACTGAATCAACAGCATGCACTTGTTTTTTTTTTTTTTTACTTGAAAATTCTGCAACAAATCAAAAGAAAACATTGAGGTAAATTTAATGAGTTCTGATCCAATAGTCTAAATATTTTAAATGAAGAAAATATAAACTAACAAATTGCAAATTTATTTTGAACAGAAAATACTAATACATATTCAAATAGATATCATTCATATCGAAGAATTTATTCGAAAATTTTATTATGTATCTGAAAAAATGATAAAAAAAGTTGCATGTTTTAAAGCAGCACAAAGTCCCAGGTCAAGGTTCTACTTATTAATCTAAGAAATTCAGTTGGTATTACATTCAAATATTTAATTCTTTAGAATAAAATAGTGGCAGTATTCCTTTTTATTTCCCATAATTAATAATCAAAATCTCAAACAATGAGAAGTTAACAAGCTGGAGAATATTCCCAACTGTTTTGTGCAAACTCATTTACTTTCAACTACAGTATATTGATTACAAATGCTTTATAAAATTTAATCATGAAAATCGAACAAAATTAAATTACATACAACAAAATTAAATTTGGCTCATTTTCACATACTTTTCTTACATGCCAATCGATTCGAATAAATTAATACATTTGATTAAACAATGGTTGAGCAATAATTGCAAATGTGGTCAGCTTTCCTTGTTTTTATTTTAGTAGTCACGTTGACGATTCCACAATCAGCAGATAATCAATGGTAAACATAAAAAGAATTCCAAACAACTTTGAAAGTACAATGCTTACACATATCTAATGGTCAGTTTTCATATATATTCTCATATTTTTACGCTAAAAGGTTCACAAAAACCAGTTAGCTCATGAATATTAAAGTGAAGAAAAAAAAAAATGACCCACACCCTCCAGCACCCACACTACGTATTTTCAGTATTAAGGATGTAAACAGAAATTTATCTAGAAATACATATTAAAGCTTGCTATCAATAAAGAGAAAATGCTGAAATAGAAACCAGAAAAATTATGAAAAGCACAGTACAGCCGGTTTCAACAAAAATGACATTTCAATAATGCTTTCTTTGTGCTGAATTTCTCACAAGATAGATATATTTGGTAGCAATCGTAAGTCATATTATGAATTAAATAAAACGTATACTCACGTTTTAGTAATAAAATCTTTTACTTTGTTTACATTTACACAACATTTAAAGAAGATGAAGGAATGCAATAGTCTTAAGATCTAGACAAGATCGGCAAAATGGCCGAACAACCATGGTCGTCAAGCAACTATGCCAGATTCTTCGCGGTTTGACACTTCAATTTTTGATTCAAGTTCCGGAATAAAGTGCCATCTTCTTAAGGACTGATTTAATTGAAATTTTTCGGAATTATAAGTAAAATCATACAACTTCTTCCCGAAAAAACGAATACGTTTTTAATATTTTGAAATGTTGGCATTTATTTACGAAAAAAGTTAGATGACAAAAATATTGCTATATATTCATTGCAAATCTAGAAATTCTTTTTTTAATATTCCAAAAATAATTCAATTTTAGTTTAAAAGGGTATTCTTGACTAAATTTTTCGGCTTAAATTAATATCTCGAATAGCTGAACTATACGAATTATCAAAAAGTGAATCTTAATTTTCGATTATATATTTGCAATATACCATTCAAAATAAATTATACTGAAGCATGAGAGTCAATAAGAATTAATTAAAATTATCATTCCATTTTAAACCGGTGAAATCACATCTTCAGTTTCGATTGTGTAAAATTAATAATCAACTAATTGGCAATTCGGAAGAACTGTGTTTGTTTTGTTGTTAAAGGGGAATTGTATGTGTGTGTGAAGAAATTTAGTTCATGTTTCAATGTAATTATCTACTTTTTGGAATATACCTGTGATCAGCATTCTTCGGAATGCTGCAATATTAAAATCTTGGAATGATGAAAAGAGTGGGATTATCAAGATTCAGTCCTTTGGAAGTGAGTCGCAAAGTTCAACAATGTTTACGATTTGAGGGCGTCAATACAAATGGCGACGCTGCTGCAGACGGAACCGAAGTCTTGAGCAATACTGGCTCAGGCGAAGGTTTACCTAGTGACGCTCTCTTAGTAGAAACTCCTTGCAGTGATGCAAGTAATAAAAGTAATATATTAAATACAATTAAAAGGAAATTAAAAAAATCAAAACGGAATAAAAGGTGCGATACTCGGACCAGATCCGACTCCCTATCGAATGTATGTCAGAGTCATAGTGAAAATTGCGAGCTTCATGCTTGCTGCACGAAACATTACAGGACCCGAAAGCACAAGCAGGGTGACAAATGCAGTGTGTGGCCGGTGACATCTTCTATATTACGCTGCCAGAATCATCAACAACTTAGTAAAAAAAATGATGATGTGGCAGAACTCATACCAAGTGTTGGCAATAATGATGTGTGTTCTTGCTTTGGAAATCGTAAGTCGGATTGTTTGGAAGGAATCCAAAGTAATGTACCCTCTTGCTCAAAGACCCCACATTCTTCTAACAGTTTGTCCGATATTACCTGTGATGTTAACCCTGTTGCCTCTAGTCTTTCCCTCAAAGTGGAATCTGATTTAACTCGATTGGATGATTGCAGCATGCAGGTATCAATGATTGAATCTGGCCTGCCACGTGTTGGTAACTTAACTCAGGAGCTGTACAAACTTTCAAAGTATGGCTGGTATTGGGGACCCATTAATCGAAGTGAAGCAGAATCAAAACTCGACGATCAACCAGATGGTGCTTTTTTAGTACGTGACAGTTCAGATGACAGATACATTCTGAGTCTGAGTTTTCGCTCATATGGAAAGACTTTACACACTAGAATAGAACACAGTAGTGGGCTATTTAGTTTTTATTCTCAGCCTGAACCTGAAGGTCATGCATCTATTGTTGAACTTATACAACAATCAATGTGTTATTCTCAATCGGGTGTGTTCTGTTATTCTCGAAGTAGGTCACCTGGTGCTCCATCTTTTCCTGTACGACTGACAAAACCTATTTCAAGGTTCACTCAAGTCCGGTCACTGCAATATTTGTGCCGTTTCGTTATCCGTCAATATACACGGTATGATCACATTCAGAAATTGCCTTTACCTTCCAGAATAAAAGGATATCTTGAGGAAGGACATTATTAAATACCTGTGATTTTAATTTTTTTTTTTTTTTTTGGTTGAAGTGTGGAATGTTTTGTCTCTTTAATTAATTGAAGGTTTTAAATGAATTTACTTTTTATCATATAAAATCTATTCATATGTGTTAAATAGACAGTACAAATACTGAATATGAATAATTTAATAATGCTATAGCATATGTTGAATTCTGAGACAATTTTATTACATCAATTTCCTCTGGCTTTTCAATGGTTTTTGGAAGGAAAGTTAACCATTCTGTAGAAAAAGAAAAATAGTTTTATTGAAATTGTACTTGTAAACAAATTAGCTCACTTTATGCTGGAGTTTAGCTGTCAGTGAAGTTGTGTTGAAATTTTATATGTTCTTCGAAATAGCACAAATCTATGCAGTATTGATTTAGTGGCAATTGCCTTGTATTATTTAAAGAAGCCTTATATAGTTATTCCTTCTTATATCAAATATGTATTTTAATGAATTTTTCATATTTTACCACCACTTTGCCTCACTTTTGATGAAAACTTAATAGAACGTTTCTGAAATATCTATGTGGTTATCAAATTGTGATTTGTTTTGCCTTTGAAGATTTTTAACAAGCTAATTTTATATGCGAAAAATTTAATTCTTTATATTAAATAGTTTTGTTTTATTGTATTTAAATATATATGAATTAAAATACTTAAAAATTTGGTCTTGAATTTATAGAATTTCAAATATCATTACAGAAAGTGCAATAATTTGATTTTTTTATTTCAAAGATACAAAAAGGATTTCGTTTTGGGGTTTTGTTAATCATGATTTAAAAACTGCAGGTTTTTTTTTTTTAAACTTCTTTTTGTGAAAATTTTTACCTCAATCTAATAAATTATGCATTATATCATTTTATAGTTTTTTAGAATATATTCATGTTAATTAAATGGTGATTAATTGTAATCTGCAGTTTTAAAATTAAGTAGCATATCTTTTAGTGGGTCATCAGAATGCTAAAAAGTTGCAAATCTATGCCATGATACCAAACTGCCTTAAAAATGCATGAATTTATTATTTTTTGATAAATAATAATTTCAATTTATATCATATTAACTTAAATACTGTTTTCCTTGTAAGTGCTGTGGCCATCATTATATAAAAAAATACATATTTTCTATAAAATAATGAATATTTCTCCTATATATAACATTTAACTTTTAAATTGTTTTCCATGTATTCATATATTATGACTTAATAAATTTTTCTTGTGGTTTTATGATAATTAATCTCATACTTACTTCCTCCATATTTTTTCTTTTTTACTTTACCTCAGAATTCATGAATATTATTATTAAGAAATTTATTGCTTGTAATGTATAAATTCATCATTATATTACCAGACTGTTTTGTTCCGAGAAATATTAAATTACTAGAATTTATTTAATTACTTTTCTTCATTCTCTGTCTCTCTTTTTCTCCTTGGTGTTTATTGATTTTGGCAGAAAGAGGTAAAAGAATTTCGTAGTTATTCTCTATTGATTTTTTATGGTGATATAGGTATCATTTATTTTCAACCAAATTTATTTGATATTATTTTAAAACTTGTTTTGTTCTGATTGTTTTTAATTGCAATTTTGATACAAATTTATGGCCATAAAGTATATGTTGCTCTTATTTGGCAGTCAAGAATTAGCCGTTTGAGAATATACAATAGATTGTTAAAATTGCTCAGTTATATAACTTGTAATGTAATAATTTAAACATTGCATTAATAAATTGACTTTTGTGTTAAAATACTGTAAAAATACCAGAACTTATTTTAATTTACTGTTACTTTCAATCCAAGATATATTCATTATGGGATTTTTTTAAAAATTTGTTAGAATGAGTCGTTGACTTTTTTTAACCTTTGAATATTCAGATATTCAAAATCTTTCTTTTTTTTCTATCTGTTTGAAGAGTTTCATAATTGTTTTCTTTTCATTACGTGTTACTATAATTATTTCTTTTTGAGAAATAATTGCCGTTTTAAAATGCTTTTAAAAAGATTTAATTTGATTTTATTGTTGCTGTAAATATATATATATATATATATATAAAATTTTGCCAATGTAATTTCTATTTGATAAAATTTAATTATAGTATACAGAAAATAATGAAAAATTATCTTAATTCTAATAAAACTTTTCTTCTCATATACAGTGTAAAAAGTTAAGAACAAAATGAAAAGATGTATAAAGATTTAGAAATTATTATGGTTAAAATATTTTGTTTTTATGTGTTATATTTAATTTTCATTTTACAGACTCATTTGATGTTTTCTTAGAAGCTGCAGTTCCCTTTCTTAATTTTAATTAACCTTTTTTTTTTTTTTTTTTTTTTTTAACTTTTTATTGAGGGTCTTGCAGAAAGTTACCTCTTGATGTATCTAAAAATTATTTATACTGTGAGAACTGAATTACATTTTTAGTATAATTCTACATGAACAAAAGAATCAAGATTTGTGTTTTGTTGAACTTATTATTATTATTATTATTATTATTTGTTTTTGTTTATTTGGTAAGTTTCCATAGTTGATTACAATACAAATTGATATTGCAAAGAGTCTTAAATATAATCCTAGTGTATTTTAAAGTAAAAGATATATTTGAACAAAATATAGTTTTTAACACTGAAATATAGTAATAAACTCTAAATTAAAGTGGTTAAGTAAATTCTGAGTTGTGGAACTCTGAATTTAAAATGAAAGTTGTATGATTTTATGGGACTCTTTCTTGAGACTTAGTCCTAGATTTAGAAAGTGCTATTTTCTCCAGCTGTATTTTATTTTTTATCTGCTGTCATTTTCCATGAGTTGTTTCTTAACTATTGAAATGATTTAACTTAATAACAATCAAATTTAAAGCATGCATTTCAGTTTGTTTCTTTCAAATTATGTTAAAAATACCCTAGATTATATAATTTAAAGTAAAATAATACTTTGATTATAAAATCTGGCTAACTTGTTTCTTTCAAATTATATTAAAAATACTCTAAATTGATATAATTTAAAGTAAAATAACACTTTGATTATAAAATCTGGCTAATAGATAATATATGCCTGTTAAAAACTGTTTGGGAATATGTATTAACTACCCAGACAAAGCAAAAAAAAAAAAAAAAAAAAAAAAGAGAGAGAGAGAGAATCTGTCATATGAAGAAACTTAACTGTGTAATAATATAACTGTGCTATAGATAGTATGATATTTACACTGTTAAATCCAGTCAAATTTAACTGCTCAGTGTTGACAATGGTTCTTGGTACTTAATTTTTAGAAATGAGGCCAGTCCAATAAAAAAGTGCCAGTCATGATTACACTGATTTCTAATATTCAAGATAATATTTAATACATTTCCCAAAAAATGCATACTTATCTTTATTTTCCACGTAATATCCATAAGCATTGAGATTTTTATCTTAATGTGATGCAAGCTTGAACATCTCTTTCTAGTATTGCTGTTTGTTAAGTTGCATGAAATTTTGAAATTTGACCATTCTACAAAATATTGTCTTGCCAGAAATTTCTTTAAATTTTGAATAAATAGAGATAGGAAAGGACTAAATCTTGATTGTACGGTGGATGTTGCATAACCAGTCATCTAACCATAGTTTGATTCGATGTATGAGGTCTTGCACCATTTTTTAAAACTTTCACTTAATTATCCATGCTTTTTCTTTTTAATGACCATATGCAATTTTTGGGGAATTTGTAGTATCTTTCACTATTAATGATGGTGTACAATTCAAGAAAATCACTCAAAATACTGAAGGCATATAGAAGGCATTCACTGGTACTCACTGTTTTGCAGACAGATTGCTGAGTTTTGAATTTTTTTTTTGCATCTGGAAAAGTTGAATATTTTCATATCGTCTACTGTTGCTCTGTTGTGGAAGTGAACACATAATTCTAGATTTCATTTCCAATAGCAATGCATTCAATGGAAGAATTCCCTTCATGGTAATATTGGATGAGATATTGAAGCACAAAACTCGTTCAATTTTGTTGTTCATCAGAGAGCATTTTCGGTATTCGCCGAGTTAAAACTTTATGTGACATTAAGTCACATATTATTTTATGAGCAGTGCTCTTAGAAATTCCATTCAGTTCAGCAATTTCACAAACTTTAATATCACCAACTTTCTTAATCAAAATTTTGAGCAGTTGTCAAGTGCCTGGTCTCCCTCTTATTTTATTTTTTTTCCTCCTGTTCGTTATCCTTCAGATCTGTCTTTAAATTTTGACATCAAATGTTAAAATAAATCACTTTTTCTTTTTAACTTGAAACATTCAGCCCATAAATACCATGTAATTTGCAATTAATTTCTCTCTGATAAACTCTTGGCTGTCTCCAAAAAAATCTGATAACTGCATGTACCTAAAACTTAGATGTGTTGCATTTCTTTGCTTCCCAAAAGTTCAGTTGAATTTTGAATAAAATCACTCTTTAAATTAACTTACCATGCTTTTAAATGTATGAGTTGTTGCAATTTGCATCAATATTGCTCATGCGTGTTTTGTATAATTACCACCTCTACTTTTATTATCAGTCTGTCCTTTTTTTTCTGTTATTTTTTCTCTTCTAAAAATGAAATTTTGATATATTTATAAAGACGTAATTTTTTTTTAAATGAAAATTTGAGGCAGTAGTATAGATACTCTAAAAAACTTTCTCTATATACTCTAGAAAAAATACAGTTGGAGCATTAATTGAAGATATTAATGAACATTTGTTTTAATGCATTTTTATTTGTGAATTGCAATATGATGTTTTATATAACATGGTTTTATGAATTATTTTTTCATTCTCTCTGATATTCACAACTCTGTGCAAAATTTGAAGGGATCAGCTAGAAACTAGGCATGAGCTGTAACACATTTCTAAATTTATATTTTTATTTTAGAATTATGTTGTGCTAAATGTTTAAAAAATTTATATTAATGCACTGATGCATTGGCTTGATTAATTTCTTTGAGAAATCTTTCATAAAAGTATTTTACACTTCCTTGAAATGTCTGCCACATCAGTATTTTTCTTCGAAAGGAGCAAAATTTATTACATGTGTGAATTAAAAAAGACAGCTTGAAAATCAAAGTTATTTCTCTTAAATGTTGTTGTGAAATTTGAATTAAATAATTTAAACTCAATAAATGCTTATTAAAACATTGTCATAGTTTATTCTAATTACCACAATAAAATAAAGAAAATATAAAATATTTGTTTAGTATATTTAATTATAGATTGGAGAAAACAGAATAGGATTGGATAGAAAATTTCTCAAGCATTTCTTGATGCCATATATGTTATAATATAAAGTTTATGTTCTTTATGGATGAGTTTTATTTTGCAAGCAATACAATAACTCTTCAATTGTATTGCTAACTCTCTCTGCTGTTTAAATGCCAAGTTCAAATTAATATTTAATCTCTTAGAAAAAAAATTAGATTATCTATTTTTTTTCATTGCCATTTCATTTTATTTATTTATTTAAACTAATTAATGAAAATATCTGCAGTTATTGTGGATGGAGGTTAGATAAAAATAATTATTCTTTATTTACAAGTCAATGTAAGCTTTGACTTGCAGGTTTGATGTATGGGTGCTTTATTCTTTATTATGACAAAAAGAGCAATAACAATGCAGTTATGATAGCCATTCCACAAAAATTGACTCAGATAAGCCACCAGTTTTGTATTTTCAATTTATGTTCTAGTGATATTCATTTTTTTTTTAAAAAGAATAAATGCTAACTTTTTTTTTTTCGCTGAGTGCTTAAAATTTGACGATCGCCATTAATAAAGCATAAGATTGAAAATTATATTGATGTATTAGAAATTTAAGGTAACAAGAGGGTGAGCAAAATTATCAACTGATAAATTTTAATTCTAAATATTAACATTTACCAGTTATGCAGAGTACAATATTAATATTTCAGTATCTTGTACTGTAACATTCTTCTATAATTATTTTGACTTTATGGATGTTAGCTTTTAATTATTAGGATACAAGTAATTATTGAGCATGTATAAATAGAATCATATTTAATTTTAAATAATTGCGTATCATTGGTATAACTGGCATTGTTTGGTTCATACTATTTTTCATTGTGAAATTATATAATAATTATACGTTACCGGCAATGTATGAAATCCAGCATTTTATAGGATACCTAGGTATTTAGTGGGATTCCTGGACAATTTTAGGCAAACTGTGAAAAAATAGAAATATTATATGCTTTCTCTTTGCATTCTATAGAATAACAATTGCTATTTAGGCAATGTAGGAAGAAAAGGTCATGGCAATGCTATTATTAAAAAAATATTAATTCTTCGAAGATAAAATTACTATTTTGGAAAAATAATGGAAGAGCCATTAAACTTTTATTGAAAATACCTTTAAAAAATCAGGTTTTGTGAAGAAAAACTTATGACTTTATCATTAAAGAAAACCAAATTAAATATGAATCTACTTATTGCACTGAGAAATGAAATAGTTTTATTCTGAAATGTATTAATTTTGTTCTTACTTGCCAACATTGACGACCAACCGATTCCTTGGGATGAATGGTCGCTAATCTATTAAATATTTTAAGTAACTTAACCTTAATAATTTCCCCAATAAAATATTTTTAAGCTGTAAATTTTTTGATAGTCATCTATCTCTTATTATTATAGAAGCTCTACACCGTTCTCTTCATTATGTACGTTCGTTATTATACATTCCCCTCATTTTTTGTCATCTCCCTAAAATTGGAGTCATACAGAAGGGATGAAACTTCAATTAGTACTAAATGTTTGCGATTGAAGGAAATATGCTTTTTTTAAAAAAAATATGAGTATAGAAAAGAGAATCATTCAATGTTCTTATTTGCAATACAGATTTTTTCCCCCCTTCTTATACAATATTTCTAAATATTAATCTGTGGAAATTTTTCCGTTTTATCATAAAATTCAGTTTTAATTTCAAAAGATTTAAATGACGTAAATAATATTTATTTTGTTTCAGTCAATAAACATGCTTCTGAAACGATTATGATGTTTACATTTTATACTATCTCTTCGATTTTATGAATCGTATTAAGTAGAATATTCTTGACACTTCCTTTTTTAAATCTTAAAGCATTTCAATCAAATTTAATAGAGTTATACAGTTTTGAATATTATTATTTTAGTACAATCAGCAATTTCGTTATTTTAGACCAGTCGGTCTTAAGAAAATTCCAAAGCACTGATAGATGTATATTCCTCGAAGCGGTCGATGACTTTGTCTAAAATCGCATGTTGTTATATAGTAGAAATATTCGGATTTTTGTAACTTAAATCAGCTTTTGTCGAAAAAGAGTGGAGTTTCCTTTTTCTTGAGTATTTCAATTATAGGACCAAAGATCTATATTTAAGTTTCTGTAATTCATTTGAAGATTTATTGACTCAAACTATATGAAATATAATTTCGTATTTCATTTAGACTTATTAAATCCTTTTCTTTATTACTAATGGTTTAGAAATAAACTGTTGAGCCCCAATTAGAGTTGATGTCCTCTATATATTAAATCATGTTTGCCTTAAATAACACAGAATTATTGAATAATTTAGATATTTCAAAAATCAAAGAAATCTTTTTCTTGTATTTTTTTTTTCCCCAGAGAATATTATATTTATTTTATTTCTTAGAGATACCTACTGAAACTACAATTTTTTAAGTGTAATTTGCAGTGAGAATTAGCTTAATCTTTTCATTTGAGCTTTTATCAGTGTAATGACTACGCATTGATAAAAACTATTTTTTTTTTTTTTTTTCCCCTTCATGCAAGTATAACAAGCTCTTGCATGTAAAATTTTATTTTTATTTTGTGTGAAATCAATTATTGGAAAATACGCTTAAAATATTTTTTTTAAAAAATTGGAAAAGTCATGCGACAAAATTATAAGTATTTTTTTAATCAATTGTTGATGTAAAAATCATGTTTGCTGTTACATTTTTCAAAGTTATCGCCGAAAGACGCCAAATATTCACTTAACTTTTAATTAATTGAAATTTCAAAAAACTCGAGGTGTATATTTCCATTTTCCGAATTATATATGTGCCACGTTTCGGAGTTCTAGGTCAAACGGTGTACCCCGTAGAATGTCAAAAAACAGTACAGAAACACACAGACATAAAGATTAATCTTTGTTATAAATAGAGATAAAAAGTAAAACAGCATCATGTGAGATGTCTTTCCTGTTTTGTGGTTTGGCTTTCCATGGAATGCCTAGAAAATGTGAAATATTGTTTGCCTGCCAATTTTCGGCATTCTGTAGAATGCCGGTTATCAAACTTTGCCGCTAACATATAAATTAATAATACGTAATTTACAGCTACAATAGTAATTGGGCAAATAATTCTATAATGATCTGGCAGAAAATAAAGTTTTAAAGTGTAATATTTTATTTTTACGTGTTATAATATAACAAGTGCATTATTTTTTTAAATGTTTTTTTTTTTTTTTTTGTAGATTTTATGACTATATATAATTCAAATTCAATATGCTGTGGGGGGAATCATTATATATTTGTTTCTTTTAAGTTTTTTTCCATTATTAAAAAACAGTGAAGATTAAGTATATTGGAAATTTAATTAATATAAACTAATTTATTAAATTATGTGCTCAAATCAAGTGTTAATTTCCTACTAATCTGGCTGTTACTACTAAATTTTGACTACTTTCAGGATTCAGAGTGTTAAACCATGACAGTTTTATCTGATTAAATTTTTATCAAAATAAGCTATGAAACTTATGTATATAAATTGTTAATTATTATTGAAATATTAGCAATTAATTCAAATTATGAAATTTTATTTATTTAAGTTATGATCATAGAGACTAAAGTATTAGACTATGTAACTGAACAGATTCATTGTGTGCAGTTTTGTGGTAGATTTTAGATCATTGTAGTATAGCGGAAGGATTTTTGAAATGTTGCTCATGGATAGTTACTATGAACATTTTTTAAAAATAAAATAAAATAATATATATTCTTGCCAAATGCTTCCTAAATTTTATGATATTTATGTAAAGTGTGATTATAGGGATTTAAACTATTAAAGGTATGTAATTATTAATGGAAAATAAATATATGATTATTATATTGAACTGTGAGTTATTGTATTTTCTTTTGTTGGATATCTATTTAAAATGTTTTCAGGTTAGAACATATTTCAACATGACTCTAATGCTTCACTTAAGTTTTTTTTTTTTAATCGAATGTTAAATTTTTTTATATGTGCTCTCAGATGAAAAGTTGAAAAAAAAAATTTCCATGTGAGTAATAATAAGATTTATTGCATGTTTTCTCATAGTAATGTTCTGATGACTATCTTACCATCCATCATAAAACTGCCAAATTCGGGTTTATGTCTTATATAGCAGTTTTTTTATTAGGTTTGTTTTAAGTAATAATCATTGTTAAATATTCGATACAGAATCATTTTGTAGCGAAAGTGTTAAAAATGGAAAAATTCATTAAAATTAACATTCAAAAATTAAAATTCAAAATTTTACTAATGTTACAGATGTCAAATATTGGAAGATATTAAATACAAATATTTCTATCAATATAACTAGAAAATTTATTCTTGGAATATGATATTCGCGTTCAAACCTTTAAACACCGTGCATCTTTCCGGTTTTTATAAAAATGCGTCTTTTCCTTTAACGGGACCCCTGACAAAGGCAACCAATATTTAGCTGTGGTTTTCTTAGTGATGAATGTTCTCTAAAACGGAAAAGCCTTTCAGCTGGGCGGGAATAATATGCCATTAATAGAAAAATAATTATAAAAGTTTTTTTCTTACTTTTTATACACGATAAATCATTGTAATCGTCATACGATTCGACTTTGGAAACCTCCATTTGGTTCGTTGCCTATTTTCAAAGGATTCAAATATCTTCTATCATTGATCGCTATAAACGGTGGATTGAAGCGGTGCAGATTTGATTTACTCCTAATTTTCGCGCTGTGGAATCCCGAATCGTATAAGATTTAACCAAGGTCGACAAATCGATAGCCAACTTTTTCAGGCCTTGCAAAAATATCTTGATTTTCATGCGAACACTACAACTACATAGTATTCGCAGGCAAATGAACTGATCGAAAGACAACAAAACATACCTAAAATGTCACCTGCTGGAATCAAAATCATGGCAAGAAGCATTGTGTTCCATTCTTTAAGGTAAAAGATCTGCTTTCTGCCTTCAAAAAGATTTCAGTTGCTCATCCACAGAATTTCTATACAAAATCATCTTGGCATTACCGGGAGAATTCTTTTAAGCAGTCGCAGTCCACATGAAATAGCCTAAAGTTTTCTGACTATGCATATATATATATATATATATATATTCTACTAAGGAACACATTCACACATTGGACACATATATATGTATATTTTCCTTCAATTCCACTAAGTCCGTAAAGTCCCTGGGTTTCCTTGTAGTGGGTGTATGGTGTGAAAACAATCAGCAAACCACAAAAACGAACTACGACGACGTTTATTAAACACGAAAGCACTAACACAAAGGCGACAAATATATACAGCAGAGACGAAGACAGGCAACACACAGTAGCCCACAAGTAGTAATCGGTAGCAATAACAACCAAAGCACACAAAGCGTCCAGACAGAATTCAGCAGAAGGAGAGAATCTGCGTAGCTTCACTCTACGATCTCTCTAAACGTCTGCAGCTATCCACTGTCTTCAACTGCCGACTGACTACTACACGACTGGCTACGCCACACACGACACGATGCTGCTTCTACAGTTCTACAATAAACGCCAGGACTCGGCACACAGCAATCGCTTGAGCTCCACATAAAGCTTGTTCTTCGCTGGATTATTCCCCCGTTGCTTCGTTATCCCCTAGACGACTCTATAAACGACTACGACCAACCCCAGCTTGAGACTGCCGGTCTTTTATAATTTCTGGGAGGTGGGCAGAGAAGGTTCGGAACTAATCAGGCATATCTCGATTTCTATTGATGAATTACTAAAATTCTCGAAGTTACCAGTAATATTTATTTTATCGCCAAATGGTCACCAACGGCACTGATCGGCACCCAACGGAGCTGATCGTAAAACGGTCTTTCCAGTGATTGAATAACAATACTGGGATTCAGCATTCAAAGGCGGCGATAGCACGGGGGCAATTACCCGCACCCCCCCCCGTCGGCAGTGTATTGCCCCCCAGTCGGCCAGAAATTCAGAGTTTAGTCGTTAAAAGCATTTACCACTTCAGGATGTTTGAGAGAGATGAGCATTATCGAATATGATTATTTCAAAACAGCCTTGAAGTTAATATATTGCAAACAGTCGGATTGTCCAAGTAACGATTCAGGTGTTTTGACTATATTTGGCAAAATAATCTATAGAGTGATAAGTCGATAATTTGATGCATTTTGCGGAGACAATTTTTGATAGACCAACTAAGAACTGAATGCGATGGATGTCGAAGATGTTAAGTTCCCAGATTTTCAGACGTCTGTTTCAAATGTCGTTCATTCAGCTTATAATTTGTACTACTTTTGACATATAACTGACAAGCTAACAAGTGAATAAGATATCGACAAGGTGATAGGCTCATTTTGTTGGCAATTTTTGATCGACTGACTATGAACGCAATGCGGTGAGTGTCGAAGACGTTAAGTCTGTAGATTTTCAGACATTTGATTGAAAAATCGTTCATTTAACTTATAATTTGCGCTAGTTCTGGCAATATATCCGACTAAATAAGATATCGCATTCTGCCGACAATTTTAAGGCAGCCGACCGTGAACTGAATGAGATGAATATCAAAGACTATACCTGCAGATTTACAAACATTTGATTCCAATGTCGTTCATCAAGCTTTTAATTTTCACTACTTTTGGCAATATAACCGACAAGGTGACATGTGAAGAAGACATAAAATATATCACATTTAGCCAAAAAGGTTTGATCGGTCTACCAAAACTTCAACGCGATGGATATCGACGACGTTAAGTCCAAATTCTCAGTCATTTGATTTAAATGTTATAATGTTCATTCATCATATACTTTATATTAGCAGAATACTGGCAAGTGAATAAGACGTTATATTTTTCTCGACTAATCTTTTTCCCTTCGGCTAAGATTTTATCATAGATTATGGGAAAAAATTATTTTCAGTGAGCACTTCGATTACCTCCCAGTGGAATTATTAGAGAAATTAAAGCTTTTATATTATTCATGAATAGGACGATAGAGTCGTTTTCCATAATTCATCATTTAAATTCAAGTTCTAAAATTAATCGTCGTCTTATTCATCTAATTATTACATCCTCGGTAACAAATTGGTAAATTTATTTTGTTCATTTCAGTATGAGAATTGCCTGACTAAAACCTAGTTAATGGTTAAATTAAATTTAATCAAATACTCTTTTTTTTTTACACGGTTGTGCATATGCAAGCTAAAAAATGTTACTTTACTGTATCAAAATTATGTGGCTTCTGTATAAATTACTGAAGTAGTAAATTGTACAATTGCAAATTAAGTTTATTTACAGTAAAATATCTGTTTTCTTTCGCAATCTAATTCATCAATATACAATTATTACCATAAAGAGCTATTATCGACTACAACTGACGACAAAAAAAAAAAGTGGTATGGTAGTTTTTTTAGCTACACTAAAAGAGTTTAACCAAGTATGCACTAAATTTGTTAAATAAATTACTTCCTAAATTATTCAAACTCTGCATTCAATATTATGACTATGTAATCGGGGAACGTATCTTTTTTTTTTTCTTTCAATTACTATTTGCAGCAAAAACTATATGATTTCATATGTTTCTAAATTTTTAACACACTTTATATAAAGATGTCTTGATAAAAGGATGATTAAAATTGTTATTCATAGAATATTCATATATAACACATTAACCCCTTGACATACGAATTTACTAACTTCCTAATTAGATGGTAGCTCTTATTTCGGATAATTATTGTTATTTTAATCCCTAGAATAATATAAGGGCAATTGAGGTAATGATGCGTTTTCATGTGATTTTTGCATTTTAAATTGCTTAATACTTTCCCTTAATAGCAGATTTAAAAAAAAAAAAATTGTAATTCCATAGCGAATCAGACTCGTCATTGTATATGAAGGGGTTAAGAAAAACCAATGCATGCAACTGAGGGGATAAAACTCACTTTTTGGGAGGAATATTAGCTTGCAATAACTTTGAATTAAGAAAGGACTTAGTCATAAGAACGCATTTCTAAAAATAAAGATAGGGGAATTCATATTCAAGATCTAATTGTTTCTTAGTAAAATTCATTGGTTTTTTAAGCCTTATATTGAAATATAAATATATGGGTGATCTAATCTTTAAGCAGTCCATTTTTTCATCATAAGAATATTTTTCACATCTTACATAAAATAGTAAGTGTGTACATATATTTACAAAATATTGTCTCCAGTATTCTTAAGAAACGACATCATTGTATCTTTTCCGCATTCTATATTGATCGTGTCAAAACTATAATAAATTTTTTGTTGTATTAAATGTAATTTGTATTTTTGTTGCGCACTTATTCTCCTCGGATTCGAAACACATTTGAATTCCTGCTCGTTGCTGCAATCCTGAAAATCAATTTTTGATGAAAACATCGAATATTTTTTTTTATTTTAGATTTCCGAAAAAGTTTCTTTTATAAAACTTTTTCTTTGAACATTTATTTTATATAGCTTCTGATATAAAATAAGAGCATGCATTTGTTCATTTAGCATGACACGTCATTTTGGCCCAATCTGTGTTTCTATCTATATTCTGCAATCTAGAAAGGAATATAACATATTTTTTCTAATTTTAGGTATCAGAGAAATCAAATATTAACAATCTTATAATGAAATAGACTCAAATATTGAGAATTTTTTTTATGGTCATTAAAAGAAACTGAGAACATATTTTTTTACAAATTCCTTTGTAAAATTTTAACAACGAAAGAAAGGACCAGTATCTGAATAAAAAAGAAGCTAAATAATACTTGATTTTCTTTAATTAAATGTAAAATTAATTATTATGAGTTATTTTGAAGCCAAATGAGAGATATTGTGCTTGCCCTCCTGTCGGTTTTGTCTTGCCTCCCCGTCGGCAAATGTATGCCACCGCCTCTGTCAACATTACAGGTTTGTAACATTATATATGCTGTCATTCACTTGTATTTTTTACTCTAAACTATTTTTTAATAATGTAAAAGAATGAAGAGACAGAATCGGGGTTATGAATATCGGTTCTTTGCATCTATCTATATAGAATGGACATAACAATATTCATTCGAAGGTTATACCTAGGGAGTTTCAATGAAAAGTATACATTGAGGAAGTAAAAACACTATTTATTGAAGATTTAAAAAAAGTGCGATTATTTACAGATGACTTTTTAATAGTTTTAACAGATAAGATTTGCAAGAAAAGCTGTTGAAGAAATATTAAAAACCATTTGTATCAAAGCTTAAAGAATTCTTTTAGGCGAGTCACCACATCTTGGTCCTTTGTTTCTCATTTGAAAGCACGGTTTCGATGCGCCCTTAGGGAACAGCCATCAGATATCAAGTCCCTCGCTTCGGTACTCTCCTGCGCATTGAGAGGCACAGACTTCGCAGTCGACAATTTTTAGAGTACTGATTCGTTTTGCCTCCTGTATGAGATGGAACACTCATATATTTCATTTGAGCGAAGGTTATAGGCATAGTAAAATTACTAATTTTTTTTCACCTTCTCCTTTATATATCATTCAATTCCAATGAATGTATTCATTGTCGATAAGAAAATAAATATTTTTTGTATCACTCCTAATTAAGCAAGATAGCTATTTCAAACTTCAAACGATATTTCAAAATTATTTTTTCTGCGGCAGCACTGCGTCGGGTACCAGCTAGTTATAAAATATTTTTAAAAAAGTAATGCACACCAATCTGACGTTTTTATTAAAGAAACACAAAAATTAAAACAAATATTATTAATAAATATTAAATGTAGGACTGGGTGGGACGAAATGTCCATTCGCTCCCATTTGGATCAGTGTCTAGGGTACTGATTTAAAAAAGAAGTAACGTTTAAAGAAAAACAGATAATTTAGTTACAATAAACAAAATTAAAAGGACGTTAACAATTAGGACGGGAAAGATTATTTACATTCAAGTTAGAACTAAAATATTTAGATGCCACCAAGAGCGAAGCCTAACAAGATGTCTGCCCATAGCAAAACTATGCGCCGCCGTAGAGCAAGATTATTAACCCCACATCGATATCAGACACGAAGAACCCTCTCTCTTTCCTTCTTTCGAGCAAATGTCAACAGTTAATGATACGTTTAACGGAGCGCCTAGCCCCCTAGGAGTGGGGCTTAATCTCCAGTAGATGAAAGGACTTCTCAGAAACCTTGCGTTCAGTATTTGCCATGATCTTCGAAAAAGTCCAAGGAAGTCGCCAATGATATGCCAATGATATGGGGATTTTTTAGAAGCTCCTAGGCTCGATGGCCTTTTATCTTCTGTTCGGCTGAAATGATAGTTAAGTAACAAACAAAATATATTGAGCGTAACGTTGAGGGTTTTACATAATTTTATTTTTAAAGATACTTGAAAAGATATGAAAAAAAAAAAAATGAAAACAGATTTATGAGTTTTACAGTGTTATATATTCCATAACGTTTCTAGTTTTCAGTAGATGAGGTGGGAGGTGCTTGATGAAGCTCACGTTTCTATTGGCTGTCAGGATGCGATAGGAGGGGCAACAAGGATTGGGAAAACGCAGCCAGGGCACTTAGAGTAAATTTTAGAGACAAATAGTGAAAATTTTTGTGTAAAACTGGAAAAAAAATCTGAAAATTTTAGGAAGAAATAGGGGATATTTTAGAGAAAAATAGGAGAAATGCTGGGGAAAATGGGAAGAAATGTTGTGAAACATAGAGGACATTTTAGAGAGAAATAGTGAAAATTATAATGTAAAACTGAAAAAATTCTGAAAATCGTAGGAAAAAATAGGGGAAATTTTAGAGAAAAATAGGAGAAATGCTGGAGAAAATAGGGAGAAATGTTCAGAAACAAAGAGGAAAATTCAGAGAGATATAATGGAAATTAAAGTGTAAAACTGCAAAAAATTCTGAAAATAATAGGAAAAAATAGGGGAAATTTTAGAGACATATTGGAGAAATGCTGGGGAAAATGGGGAGAAATGTTCAGAAACATAGAAGAAATTGTAGAAAGAAATATTAAAAATTTTAGTGTAAAACTGGAAAAAGTTCTGAAAATTTTAGGAAAAAATAGGAGAAATTTTAGAGGAGAAATGCTGGGGAAAATATGGAGGAATATTCAGAAACATAGAGGAAAAGTTAGAATTTCCTCTATGTTTCTGAACATTTCTCCCTATTTTCCCCAGCATTTCTCTAATTTTTCTATAAAATTTCCTCTATTTTTCCTAAAGTTTTCAGTATTTTATCCAGTTTTACACTAAAATTTTCACTATTTCTGTCTAACTTTTTCTCTATGTTTCTGAACATTTCTCCCCATTTTCCACAGTATTTCTCCTTTTCTCCTTTTTATTTTTCCTAAAATTTTCAGAATTTTAGAGGAAAACATAATTTAGAAACATAGAGGAACAGTTAAGCAGAGATATTGAAAATTTTAGCGTAAAACAAAAAAATTCTAAAAATATTAGGAAAAAAAAGGGAAAATTTTAGAGAAAGAAAAACATAAATGCCTGGGGAAATGGGGAATACGATCGTTGCTAGTTCGCTGAGCCGGCAACATTTCTCCTCATTTTCTCAAGCATTTCTCCTATTTTTCCTTAAAATTTCCTCTACATTTCCCTTAAATTTCAGAATTTTTTCCAGTTTTACACTAAAATTTTCACTCTTTCTCTCTAAAATTTCCTCTATTTTTCAGAACATTCATCTCCATTTTCCTCAGCATTTCTACTATTTTGCTCTAAAATTTCTCCTAAAATTTTCAGAATTATTTCCAGTTTTACACTAAAATTTTCACTATTTCTCTCGAAAATTTCCTCTATGTTTCTAAACATTTCTCCCTATTTTCCCCAGTATTTCTCCTATTTTTCTCTAAAATTTCTCATATTTTTTCCTACAATTTTCAGAATTTTTTCCAGTTTTACACTAAAATTTTCACTATTTCTCTGCAAAATTTCCTCTATATTTCTGATCATTTCTCCCTATTTTCCCCAGCATTTCTCCAATTTTTCTCTAAAATTTCCCCTATTTTTTCCTAAAATTTTCAGAATTTCTTGTAAACCTGATTTTTGGTGAACCTAATTGCTTCAGTCTTACTCGGATTAATTTCAGTTTTCCATTTAGTGAACCAGTCTTCAAGGGTTTTAAGATATCTGATAAGAGCTATTGAGATGAAATTTGGATTTTTATTTCTGGCTACTCTTGCAGTGTCGTCGGCATACATGCAAAGCATAATATTAAATTGTTTTGGAATATCGTTAATGTAGATTGAAAACCAGATAGGACCAATTTTGGAGCCTGGGGCAACGCCTGCTTTAATATGTTTGATGTCTGAAAGATTATTGTTAAAGCGCACACAAAAGAATCTGTTGTTTAAATAGGAGGTAATAATTTTGATAATGTAATGAGGGATATTATAAATAATAAGCTTGTAAACAAGGCTTTCTGAATATCTAGGAAAACAGTGGCAGACTTTTGATTATTAGCAAAACCCTCTTCGACATATTCAACTACCTTGACAAGTTGATGTGTCGTCGAGAGGTTATTCCTAAACCCAAATTGTTCCGGACAAAGGATGTTGTTGTCATCGAGAAATTTATTGAGCCTGTTTAAAATGATGTACTCAGCAGTTTTACGAATGGAAGGAAGTATAACTGGCCGGTTCTATATGGGATCTTTGCCCTGTTTGGGAATGGGAGCGACAACAGCGGTTTTCCATTTTGTAGCGAAGTGACCAATGGCCATGATTTTAAAAATGATAGTTGAAGCATAGAAATTAAATTTGTGAGGAGATTACGAATAACTTTGTTATTAATTCCATCTAAGCCAGGGGCTTTGTTGATATTAAGATTTTTAATGCAGTAATTAATTTCAGTCATAGATGGGGGAATAACATCATGAAAGTATTCTGAAAGTCTTTGACTGTGTTATTTACAAGCGTCTCTGTATCATCATGTTTAATTGAAACTGAGTCTGAAAGCTGTTTCCCAAGCAGTTTGCTTTATCAATGTCTGTATTAACAATACTAGCCGGGCCTTTAAGGGCGAAATTTTTTGCGTTTTCTTTTTAAAAGATGAAACAAAATTCCAGAAAATGCCGTCATAGGTATTAGCGTTAACAAGTTTATTATTAAATTCGTTTTGCTCAGTTTTTTCGTTAAGTATTTAGAGTTTATTCATGATTCTCTTGAAGACTGGGTTTCTAGTGTTTTGAAAGACCTTTCTGGCATAATTTCTTTCTTTACGGAGAAACCGAATTTTTGGGTCTATATAATTTTGATTAAATTTCAGTGGTTTTGAGGCAGCGACTTTAGCATCAATAATTACTTTTTCAAAATAGTCAACAAGTTCGCCAAGTTGCTGAGGTGTTTGTGGGTCCAAATTATGATCGAAATTAGCAGTAGACAGTATTTGTTTAAAATTGGTCCAATTAGTGGCAACTTTTCTATTGCTGTGTGGCAGTGAGTATTTAAGAAAAAAGCTGAGAAGAACTGGGTTATGATCTGAGCTGAGTTCGGGGATAGAAACCATTTCGTATGGGAAAAAAAAGTCTTTAACATTTGCAAGATCTATTGGTGGCAGAATAGACACCACATCTAGTGGGGGAGCAAGGAGCTAAAATATCTAAACCTGCATGCAGTGCAAAAGAATATAATGAGTAGTTGCCACGTGCATTATTATTTTGACAACCCCAACTGATATGATGGGCGTTAAAATAGCCGCAAATAACTTGGTTAGAACTGATGTGTAACAAGTTTTCAATATCAAAAGTAAAGAGAGCATTATCAAAACTAGGGGGATGTAAGTAGAAGTAAGAGTAATTGGATCGTTTTTAATATCCAGGGCAACCACCGTGGCTTCAACATAGTACAACGTAGGAGGAGTAATCTCATGATGCGGGATACCATTTTTAATCAGAATTGCAGTACCACCACCAGTATTGTCAGTCCTGTAACTATAGTACGAGAGGTAATTTGCCAGAAAAATCTTTCTTTGCGGTCTAAGGTGAGTTTCTTGAATAATTTGGATGAATAGAGTGATTGCTTAGTTGTTTGTTTTACCTGCTGTTTGCACATCTTCGTCGATTCTGTCTGGTCTAGTAAGGGCGCTGCAGGATCAATGATCATGATTTTCCTTGTTAGCCCTGATAAGGGCATGTACGGTCATTGATCCTTTGCTTTTTGTTGTTATTCATCAAGCAGGAGTGTCCTGGGTCTTCTTTTCTTTCTAAGGTTTGTTGGGTCATATTTTGGGATGTTTACAATTGCTTGGTTATTGTGATTATCTATTGTGTAGAAAAAGTTTGCTGCTAATTTTTTGAAGTAATCGGTTATTGTTTGTATTTTGAGTTCTTTGAGTATTTGTTTGTTTCTTATATACCTGGTGCTCTGGCTATTTCTCTGGTTATCCTATTTTGCGTTGTTTCAAGTTTGTTTATATGGGATTTGGCTGCCGCCCCCCATACTGGTGACGCGTAACTCATTAATGGCCTGATAATGGTCTTATATAGCAGTAATTCGTGAGAAGCACTGAATTTCAGACATCGTGGCTTGATCTTACAGCAATCTGCGCTGTGGTGGAAATAATTGCATTTGAAACATTGCCTTGTAATATTGCTAGCACGATATGGCTCAATGGTAATGCGAAGATAATTTATGCTTTTGATTTTATATATACTATTGATTTCATCGTTACGTTCCAGTTCGCCTAAAAAGAAAGGCAGCACCCTCTTTGTTCTCGTTTGTGTTAGCTGAACAACTTTGGTGACTGGAAAACCGAGTTCGTTTCTAATATATGCAAAAATTTCTTGATTCATGATCAATCGGGAGACGTTTAACAACTACCTTAACTGGGCGTTTGCTTTTTAGTTTAATAATATAGTATTCATAGCCCTGAGTGGTTGAATTTTTTGATGTTGTTCGATAGTGGTAGGGAAAATTTTGATAAAACCATTGTTAAATTTATTTTCTGTAGGGCCACAAACTTTTTCAATATCAGCTAACATAACTTGATATTTGTCAGCATATCTAAGCATGATGGGTGGGATTTTAGAGGGTGGGGTGGGGCTATCTAAGCATGATTAGTGGGCGGGGCTTCGGTTTCGGGCTCTTTAGTGTTTTCGCTCGGTGAAAAGCGATTTTTAGTGACAATTTCTTGGTTAGAAGTTTGAATAGGATTGTTCCGAGCCATTTTACGTTTGGGAGGAGATTGGAATTGTTCATTAACTTGCGCTTTTTGGAAAGTTGGGGAATTCAGAGCTTTGTTACATTTTGCATCCTGACAGTTATAGAGAGAAAGATTACCTTGAACTTCCTCCAGTCTTGAAATGGCATCAGCTCTCTTTTCTTTAGATCTTAGAAAATAAGATCTTTGCTGGAACAATAGCATCGTTTATGTACGCTTAATTTGTATATTTATTTATTTATTGATATCTAAAGAATCAAGTTATTACAATCGAACAATCAACCATACTTTCGTTTTGTCATTAAAGCCCTATTATATTTTAAATTTTCGCTAAAGAGGTTTGCAAAGAAGCTTTTCTTCGTTTCACCTACCAATTCAGTGCTTGCTTACATACTTGGAGCTAAATTTTATGTTTTTAAAAAAAAATCACAACGGAAATTCACGTACTAACAGGCAGAAACGAAGTTTAAAACAGAATCAGTTAATCACGCACTGGCAGCCGAAGCAAGTTATGGGAAATAAAAGCAACCGAAGACGACCAGAAGCTAGCGAAACCAAACAAAGTGGAGGGAAAGGAGAAAGGACTAAAGAAAAGAAATGAGAGAAACAAAACTTTTGAACTTTAACGACATGGAAGCCTCTAATGTGCACATTTCCTAGTAAAAATACGAAAAACTCTTGATTCCGCACTTTAAAGGAGCAAATCAATCTACCAATTAGCTAGGTAATTAAAGGAGGAATGAATAAGTTATACCATGTCACTAAATAATAATTAACTTAGAGATATAAAAAACAAAGGTACCAACAATATACAGGAGCCTTTTTTTAATTAGGTGTAAATAGAATTAACTATCAGGTCTCGGAGATATAGGACCATAGAGTCCAGGTGCTCCATCAAAACTTTCCTCGTCTTCTAGGTAATTTGCACATTAACGGCTTTTGAGCCTTCAAGGTAACAGATATAACCTCTTAGGCACCAGTCGCTAACCATTGATTGGGTATCATCAGATTTGATCTATCCAGAGTTTTTGAGTTATAGTGTTCACAGATAGAGACAGAGCAGTAGACAATCAGATGTAAATCTGAGAACTCTCCAAATGTGATTTTTAGACTCGGAGAGAGTTCCAAAATGTGAAGGTACTTCGAAATCTCGATTTCGATTTCTTGACAGTTACAATATTTTATAATAAATTTTACTAAAAACAATCAAGGAAAAATTTTATACTCGAATTAACACTAGAATGAATATTTTCAGCTTTCTATAATTCCAGGACTAAATGGCATAGTCTATATTCTAGCAGATTTTCTGATAAAGAAAGTAAAATTAAATAAATTATAATGCTAAGCTATAAATTAAATTTTATAGGGAAGTAAAGATTACATACTGAATAGCATTAAAATTATATTTTAATATGTTAATAAAAAAAGAGAAAAAAAAGGGGAAGAAAAATTTACATAAAAAGACCAATATTGAAAAATAACAAAATACTAAAATATCACTTATTTTCTTTTTATTTGGAATAACTTGCTTATAATTATTTCATAACGTCATTTTTAATAATTATGAGAAAGTGTAATCATATTATTTTTGAAATAGTTCTTAAGGCTTTTGGATTTCTCTCCATTTGCATGACAAGTTGGCATAGATTACGAAATTTCAGTTGGGAGGAAATTTCGCAGCATTTTCCGCAGCAGAAAAGCAATTAATAAATTTTCATTTAAATACTGAATTGCCATTTGTAACTTACTGCATTTAGGATCTTTCACATCTCCTCAGAAGTCACAGAAAGTCTTCGTAAATTCTTTGGAAGTAGGATGTTCATTAATAAGAAGTGAATGTAATGGTGCATGAGTGTGGAGGGATTTCTTCTAATTTAATTTTCCCTTGTAAACAACACATGCCTTTTGATTCATTTTTCCATTTTAATGCTGAACAACATGGGCAGACATTGTTCCTATTGAAAATGAAGTATCATTTCTGTAATCCACATATTGATCGTAATTCAGGGCGGAGTACTCCTTTTCGGATCAAATATCAAGAACGTTTGTTCTTTCACTTCTCCTCTGTCTTAAATTTAAATGTCTTTCTCTGTCAGCAGATCACGATCACTTCGCTCCTCATGAGATTTATTCTGTCTCTGTAATTTATTTGAAGTGCGATTTAAAGAGAGACGGTTACTTCGCTCAACTGAAGACCTCCTTCCCTAAATGTGGACATCCGTTCTTTGATATTCGCTACCCAAACGTTTCTTTTCTCTACAATTTTACTATCGCGCAAGAAATGAAGCGTTTTGGCATTTAATGTTCTTCTGCCAAGTCTGGATTTCCGTGTTTTTTTTTTTTTTGTTGTTGACATAATGAGTTTTAAATTGTTGAAAATCAGACATAACAAAAAAAAAAAAAAAAAAAAAAAAAAAAAAGTATTGCATATGCATACCACTGCTCTTGCTATTTGCGCATGCGCAATTTGAGGTTTCCACACATGCACGGATAAGTGCAAAGTACAGACACTGCTGTTTTAAGCATGCGCAAATCGTAGTAGGAAAATAATTAAAATCACAATTATGAAACTTTTTTTTATTTTTATATCACTTCAATATACTAAAACTTCCCAATAAGTGCTCTACAAAATGGTACAAACATCGAGTTTTTCTCCTTTTAATATACAGACGCTTTCAGGGGATTTCATTTTACTTTATGTATAGATTTAAGATGGTGTAAATATAATAATCAACATCAATCGAATGTTTTTGCCATATATAGACGCCTGGATCCTATAGTCATTTGGCTACACGTTTTTATTTTCAGTAGTAAGCTTCACATGTTTGTTCCGAAGGTAACAATGACTATTTGGAAATCCTTTTTTTAAAAGTTTTTTGATAAACTTCAGTTAAAAAAAACGATATAGGATAACAATGGTACTAGAATTAAGATTTAAACTGGAAACTTGGAAAAATACCAAGATGCCTATTATTTATTAGTTCTACATTAAAAATACTGTTTGTTTTTTTTCCTTGTAAAGAATATATTGGCAAAAAGATATTATAATTTTTATTGCAGAATTGTTATAATGTGATTTATATCACTAGAATATTGTGTAACTCATAAAGTAGCCATTTGGCGCATTTTAATTTTTAAAACTTTTACAAATAATAATAATAATTTTTTAATAATTTTTCTAAATTATATGCAACTATTTAAAACTCATGCACACACTATATATTTTTATGAAAAATAAAAAAATCATGCATTATAGAGCTAAATTTTGTGAGGCAGTTCTACTGCAACTTTTGATGACAGCACCAAGAACAAGCTACGAAATATCTTTTAGCTAATTGAATATATTTTTATATTGCAGAGCTTCAATATGACAAAAATAGATTGTAATTTAGTTCTTTTTAGCACAGATTGATTTCAACGAAATAATAAATATTTTTAGGTCGATAAAAACGAGGAAGATGAATTTATAACATTTCTGAAACTTAAAGAATTCAATATTTTTCAAAAGTAACGAATCATTTTTTATACGTACATAAATAATTTTTACAAAAATTGTAATAAAATGTCGTTATAGACAAATTAATGTATTAATTTTGATTCATTTTTGAATCAGAATTTTTGTGTAACTGTTTACTTTTACATTACATGAAATGTATTTTAATTTTGTAAAAGGGTGCTAGATATATCATTAAACGTTATTATTTAAAAATTTTAATAGAAAAATGCAACGTTATGCATGAAATAATTCTGTATATTATTATAAATTTAATCACCAAGACTTCTGAATGATTTTATGCGTTAATAAAAGATTTATTTCAATATTCAAAAAATTCCATATAATGCCTAAGGCCAAATCAGTAATAATTATTTAAATTTTTCATTATTGTTTGTTCATATTTTCCGATTGGTTAAGATATTTATATAATTTCCATACATTTTCTATTTTTTTCAAATGTGATATAGATAGAAATAATTTTTAATTTGTATTTCTTTAATGTACTAAAAGTTCTACACTAATAACTATTTGATCATTTGGGCTTGATTGAAGTTATTAAAATTAGAATGGAGAAAATTCTCTGTGTAAGTTTAGCATAAGACTTTCGAATTGATTTTATAAAATTTGTTTTACAAACATCCTTTGAAATATTCTTATGATTCATGCTAGATTCAAGGGTTATCCTTATATAAGAATTCACTGTGAAGTTATTTGTAATGTTTAAATTATATTAATTACAAAATATTTTATTTATTATTATTTAGATCTAATTGCACTTTCAATCTTTGCACTCTGGTATAAAGGACCAGACAAAAAAAATATATAAGGATTACGTTTTATAAAACGTAAATAGAGAGGGGGGGGGGAGGCGCATTTTTTGTATTTTCTCTGGGTGCCTTTGGATGAACCGAAAGGCGCGAAGGAAAAGAATACATCTATCAGGCATTCTTCTTAATGCTGAAATTTGATCCCAAAAAGCGACCAAATTCACATTTTTTCGCCGTTCTTCAGGCATTACTTTATCTCTGAACGGTTTTCCGTAGATCGTGCTTAAAATTTGCACATTGCCCAGTTTACGGGCTACTCCTCCACTCCCAGAATAAGTTTTAGAAAATTTTATCATAAAATATTATTATTCCTAATTTGAGCAAGAATAAAAAAATTCGATTCCAAAAAATCCGCAGAAAAATGTCATGTACGATGAAATATTTTGTTTAGCAAATGAGATGGGTGACTTTGTCATGGATTTTCCCTAAAAGAATGCGGAGCGAAGTAGTGTTTTTGAAATTTTTCTTGAAAATGGACGATGGATGAGAGCAAAGATTTGATGACGTCACTATCTTTCATAGGAAATAAAAGCTCACAAAATTGATACCATGGTTCTAGTTGATGGTCTGGATTTTGATTGAGCAAGAGGGAACTGAAGACAGCTAGTATAATGTATTAGCGAAATGCATGAAATTAAAGTCTATTTTTAAGAAAGTCTACACAACAACAATTTAAAAAATACCTTTCCATTCTTATAATTTTATGCAGTGATTTTCGTAAATCAGTGCTTAAAACTAATTGTAAAAATTAAACATACGCTTATTTGGATACATTTCAGGTACCGTTACGAAATTTTGGAAAAAATCACATTCTTCAGTATATCCCCTTGCTAGCTCATAAAATGTCAATGCAGTATTCTGGTTCTTACTAATATGTCGTGTATAATCATTAAAGTTTACAAGCAGCATTTTTTATTCGTCTTTCTTCAATATCAGCAACAGCTATGGCAAAGACTCTGTCTTTAATATTGTTCCCCCCCCCAAAAAAAAAAATTCAAGCGGTATAATATTAAGAAAACATGCCCATCCCTTCCAATTCACCACCTAGGAAATTTTTGGTTTATGAAAGCACAAATTAAAGAACCACAATGAAGGGATGCTCCAACTTACAGTTAAATAATCCAAAGCTGAAATTTTTCTCAATGAAATGTAACGAACAATTCCAATATGTGTAAGTTAACGTTGGTAATGACATTTATTTTTTCCGCAAAGAAAAAAAAAGATTGAATAATCAAATATTGGTTTAAAAATGTCTTTTATTTCCCATGTAGAAGCCTGTGGATTCGCTAAGCTCCAGATTCAAGAATTATGTGTATTTATCTTTTCATTGTCATGGAAAGTTGATTCACTACAAAAAATAAATTCATCAATTCTGTTCAGAATCTCAACTGAGAATTCTGCAGGTTTCAGGGAATTACAGTCAAGCCTCGCTTAACGAGTGACGTTTCGCAGAAAGAGTAGAGAAAAGGCACCATGATGTCACATGCTGGATTTATCTGTATGTTCAGAGTACTTGTTTGAAAAGAACACTTAGATTTGCATGGAAGAAGTTTTGGTCAGATAGCATTGGCGAACGCGATTCCGAGGAGTTTAAGCAAATGGCTGTGGGGATTTAATCGATGAGATTTTGTTTCTGGGCAAGATTATTGAATTAAGATTTGAATTAGTAATAATTATATGTCTATTTTGTGTGTTCTTAGTTACATTTTTAGGTTTAGTAAGAACGTCCGAAATCCACTTGGACGTACTACAGGTCCTCTCAGCAACAGTGAGTTGAAAAAAGCTGAGAATTTCTTGGTTAAAGCGATACAGCATCAAGAATTTGCTGCAGATAATCAAAACCTGCAACTCAAAGGATTAGTTTGTCCAAACAGTAAGTTAAAAAGCCTCAACTCGATTTTGGTTGATGATGGTATTTTGAGGGACGGAGGCCGACTAGAAAATTTAAATTTTGTATCAAAACACTCGGCAATCTTGCCAAAAGGTTATAAATTTAGTATGATTATTTTAGAGTATTATCACAAGAAGCATTTGCATGTTGGTGCTTCGAACTTATTATGTATTGTCCTAAGTGGTCGTACAATTTGTTGTAAGGTAATTCATCAGTGTATTCCATGTTTCAAATCAAAACCCATAGTGTCTAGTCAATTAATGGGCAGTCTACCAAAAGACAGAGTTTTAGCTGATTTCCCTTTTAATTGTACCGGTGTAGACCTTTGTGGTCCATTCTTGATTAAATATAATAATCAACGAAAGAGTACATTACATAAAGTGTATGTATGTGTATTTGTGTGTTTCGTAACAAAAGCCACTCATTTTGAGATTTTGTCAGACTCGACATCTGAGTGTTTTATAGCTTTGTTAAAAAGATTCATTGCGTGGAGAGGCAAGTGTGCAAATTATACTCTGACATTGCAACAAATTTTAAGGGTGCCAGTAAGATAATTAAAAAGTTTCTTGAGTTAGTGAAAAATCCTGATGAAATTCTGGTTAATTATTTGTCTGCAGAAGGAATAGATTGGAAATTCAGCCCTCCCAGGGCACCTCATTTTAGTGGCCTTTGGGAGGCTGCTGTCAAATTTTATTCATTAGTGTTTCAAGGGCAGCGAATTTAACTTTTGAGGAATTTCTGACATTAACAATCCAAATAGAGTCAATCTTGAATTTGCACCCATTATCAGCCAATGCAGATGATTTTGGAGTTTTGACGCCTGCTCATTTCTTGATGAATAGCCCAATGAATTCGATTATCGAACCTGATTTAACTAGTTTTAAGGACCAACTTAAAAAATTGCAAAGAGTTACTAAATTAGTGCAACAAATTTGGAAAATATGGCACTGAAATTACCTGAATGAATTACAACAAAGAAATAAATGGATATTTGAGAAAGAAAATGTTCATGTGGAAGATCTTGTGTTGCTAGTAGAAGACAATTTGCCTATTCATAAATGGGCTCTGGGTAGAATTAAAGAAATCTATTATGGAGAAGACAAAAAAGTCTGAGTGGTCCAAGTAAAAATCCAATTTGGCAGGTTTAAAACTGCTGTGACCAAAATATGTGTATTGCCCATGCAAAAATGACTTTAATGTAAACATATTTGAGCATAATATGTGAATTTATAGAATTATAATTGATTGTTGTTGTAATAAACATATTGAATATCTTAACAGGGGGAGAATGTTCGGGCGCTTTTTTCCAGCTCGCCTTGTCACGTGACTCAATGTGTTGATGTGTTTTCTGTTCTGTGTTGTAATAAACATGTGTGTCTAACATGGCATGGTTATTTTAAGGAGTAATATTGTAGAGATAATTAACAAAATGGATGTGGGGTGAGGAGTAAACAACATGGTCCGTCGATATGTTGTGTGAGGAGTTAACAACATACAAAACAATATATTAAGTTTTTTTGTTTTTTTAAAGCCAAACTTAGATATAATATGGCTTTGTATATTTAAACTTTTTTTTTTTTCAAAAATTTTTGTGTATTTTAAAACAGTTTGTAAGATTTGGAAAGCAGAGGAAAATATGGATTTGAATAAACAATAATTTAAATTACAATAAAATAATATTTTGTATTCAAGTTCTATTTATTCTAGATTAAGACAATAATATTTTGTATTCAAGATCTATTTATTCTAGATCAAGAAAATAATATTTTATATTCATGATTTAATTTACCTAAGATAAATCATGTTTCTGTTTCTTAAGCTGATTTGACTGTTTTGTTGTCAAGCATTTTGATAATCTTCTTTTTGAAATAAAATACTACAGTTACAACAGAAAGTTTATTAAAGTGTGAACAAAATTAGATATATAATATGCACGCACTTTAATTTTGGTTGTGAGCACTCAAAAACAGAAAGATCATATGAAGATACTGGTAGAGTGCATATGTAAATCATATTTTCATTTCTAGCATAGAATTACAAATTAAGAAACCAACTCATGTAACTCAGGTGTAATGAATGAAATTTTGTGGTAAAAATCAATGTAAACCATCTTTATGGATGAATTATCGATAAGGATGAGTCTTATAACATCAATATTAACATTATTTACACTTTTAAATCATAATTTTTTAAGCTTCAAAAATTGTTAATTTCTTTTTGGTTTCAATACTTATGGAGGACAGAAATTTACTTTGAAGCTTTTTTTTCCCCTTTCATGATTGTTATCATGTTTTCATATTGTCTAAATGTTAAAAGTTGGTAAAAAAGATGTTGAAAAGTCAGATATTTTTTTAAAAATTATAATATGCATACATTTTCAAATGAAATTCAAATATTAAATTCTGTAATTTGAAAGAAATAAAAAATTTTCAGTAATGCAATTTTTATTTTTATGAAACTTGTAACACGAGGAAAACTTCCAAGATGATGCGATTCCATAGTAAGATTATGATTTAAACACCTAAATAATAGAAGACAAAATTATTTTACTTTTTTATTCAAGAAATATAATGTAAAATTAGTTAAAAACACATCATAACAAAAGTAATTTAGAATTAAAAAACTCCATTCTGATAAATTATTTTATAAAATATATAAAATATGAATATCACATATGGAAACAAGTTTAAGGAATATTTATATTTAAAATAAAGAAGTTCCAAAATATAAATACCTTCTAACAGCAAAATGACTAAAAAGGAATAAATAAATGTGATGACTTTGCTATGGCATTTATTGCTACCTAAACCATTGATTTAAGCCAAAGATATTGCGTGCCTATAAATAAAAAAAATATTAATTAATAGTAAAAGGAATATTAAAGAAGGAAAAGCTTTTTAATTAATACATTATTAGTTAAAAAAGCAAACATAAATTTATATGTTTATGCATATCATAGGACTACTATTCAGGTTGTATGGACATCACATAAATTTTATGTATTGAACCATCAAAATCTTTTTTTCATAGAAATCCTGAGTGCAATAACAGCATGAGAGGTACACTAAGAAAGTAAATAAATAGCAGTGTTAAAGCTGGCGATATTAATCCAAAAAATGAAATAATAAAAAAATTATTCATACATTACACAAGAAAAATTCAAAATTCTTTTCACGTACAATAATGGAAGTTTTGCAATGTCATTGAAATACTCCAGCCTATTTAAAATAGTCGAGAATGTCACAAGAAAGATCTCTACGGTTTTGATACTGACGTTGATATTTTAAGCAAAGCATCATAATAAGAAAAATTCCAGAAGTCTATTTGGAATACATTCTATATTGATCATTATCCACGTGAAGCATAATCTTATCCATTATTATTTCTCTATTAATGAAATCTCCCTTTATAATTTTCTCATGCTAGATCATACCATTCTTCAATAAATCTGCGAATAATGTTTTCTAACAGCCATTTGTTTTAATATACTATTTCTTATATAGAAATTGTTCAATGTGCGCTGATAGAAAAAAACAAAACATTGAATTTAAACACAACTTTCTTTAGATGCATATACATAAAAAAAAGCTCGACTTTCTTCCCATCTCTCCCAAATGGAAGGGGGGGAGGGAGACCCGATAATGGAATTTTTTAAATTTAAAGAATTTCAAAATTATATTTGATAGTTAATGTACTTCATTTAAAGAATAATATGAAGCTTCTGTAATCATCCATGCTTGTTTGATAAGACCAAATCAAGCTTCATAAGAAACGACATACATTAGTTTTTATAGACTGAATTCAGATCCAGGCTTATTCTTAATATACTTTTCTAGGATATTCCAGCTTCTGATGTTTTAGTTTAAATTTAAAAATCCCTAAATATGAGAACACATCTCTAATATATAATTTTTACATGCCCCCCCCCCAATAGAAACATTGGCTATTTCCAACAACGCCCATGCTGCTAAATGTTCAATTGGAATAGAGTGATGATCACTTTCCAGAATAATAATTAAAGTAATTAAAATTTATTTTTATAACTAAACATAGCTATGAATTCAATTGAAAATTTATGAAGAAAAAAATTTTTGCACAAAAAGAAATGAAGAATTAATATAACTGTATCCTATGGTATTCTGAGAAAATCATTTAAATACAACTATTATGCATTCATCATATTGCTGTCTCGTTTTTCTCACACATAAGTTTGTGCACATTTAGTTTGAATTCTTGTTATAAGTCACCACCCTTCAGCTGCAAACACAACCATTTCTTTGAGTATCTAGTTGATTTAATTTTTTTAATGCTGATAAAGAATTTTTAATGATTTATGAATTTTAATTATTAAAAAATTTTAATTCATAAAAGAACAATTATAACTTTTCAATGAAATTCCAGCGAATTAGTTATCCTTCTTATATGTTACTGTAAGCAATAATTATTAAAAGACAAAAGCATTTAATGCATTTTCATACTTCATACCATTCTTTATTGTGTTGGTAATGCTATATCAATATGCACATTCAGAGTATTCATCCACATAAGAATTACATTGATAAATAAAATTTAGCTGTTCTACTTGTATTTTTTGTGCATATATTTTGACTATTTTAATAAGAAAAAATGAAATAATGAGAAAGAAAAAAAAAACATCCACCACAGAATTATCATTCCAATGGTATGCAATGCTAAACTGTCATATTCATAATCAAATTTATCAGATTATTGATTAAAGATAATAATTTTTTTGCCAAAATTTTGGAGATTAACCATTTTATCATATAAACGTGAATGGAATTTTATTTTTTAAATGCATATTCAATTTTACATGCCAAATTGGGAGCAATGGCTTGTAAATGGTTAAATATATAAATAATATGATTAAAAATGCAAATAATTTTAATAAAAAAAGAGCTGTGAAATATTCATACTGTAATTAATGCACCAGAAGCCAACCCAGGTAAACATTTTGTAGAATTTGCTACCTACAAATAAGAAATTGAAAAGTTTTGAAAATGACTTGTAAACAACACAAACAGTCTATGTAGAATATAAACAAAAAACAAAATAGCACCAAATCAGATAAATTTAAGAGCTTAGTACTACTTTACATAAATTCAGAAAAATTTGGAAAAAAACAAAACAAAAAACCAAAACATTTTCTTTACTTTAATAAATCTGAAATAGTCACTTAAGACTCCTGAAGTACTTATCAAGACATTCAAGAGGCTATAATATTAAAAATCAATGTTTTGTTTAAGAAATAAAAATCTCTATTACAAAGAACTGAAAAAGTAAACTTACATTATCAATGAATCCAGAAGCATCAACAATATTTTCAACTCTTCGTTGGAGAAATTCAAAAGTATCAGAGTATTCTGGTGATTTATCCTGTAGTAAACTCAGTTCACACAATCGGTATGCTAAGGCCAAGGAGCCTCTTTTAGTATACCATGTCAGCTGGGGGAGAAGAAAAAAAAAATAATTTTTTAAAAGAATTTAAACAGACTTTATCAACAAATATGATATATTTTAATAATACTAAAATAATATAATTATAGTTTGATTTAATTAAATTGATGTCCACTTTTATAGCTATACAAAGACTATTTTGGAATGGATCTCATAATTTGACATCTCATAAGATGATCTTTGAAGCATTTCATTTTACAAGTCAAACTGAGGACATTTCACTGGTGGTCATTCAAGGATAAAACTGAATTTAATATCATGCTCTTAAATTTTGTTATAGATTTGAGAAATGAGCAATTCCTAATTGCAAAAATTCCTTTCTCTGTGAAAAAAAAAACTAGATATAATTACACAATTAATATAATAAAATTTAAGGATAGATATAATTGATCAATATCAGTTATATCTATGATATACAAAGTTTACTGCACAAGATTGAACTGCATCCAAGCTGTTGCAAAATATTCAATATATACTAAATTATTTCAGAAAAATGTTGCATTAATTTGTTTTTTGCAATGTTAAAAAAAAAAGTTCTACATATAAATATGGAGATTTTTTTTAAAAAAATCTTAAAACAGCAAGCAATTGATTATAAATAAATATGTCTTTTTTTTCTCAGTTTTTAAAAATAAATTAAAACTCAAGTCATAAAATCAATCCACAACAAAATATTTTTTCACATTTGACTATTTAATTCAAACAATGTTTTAAAATATCTGAAAGATTATTATGGTATTAACATGGAATTATGGTAGGAATATGGTATAATTTTGAACATTATTTAGATTACACAGATAATGGAGGCAACCAGCTGAAGTTCACAGATCATAAATGGTGGTGTCGAAGCCAGAATTTCCAACCCACTTATTCACAAAGCATAAACACAGATTTCCTAAATTGTGCCAGATTGAAGCAATAATTATAAATAAAGCTATATAAAATGATGCAAATATAAATCAATTTCAAATTGTTCCCTTCTTTGTCAATGAAAATTATAATAAATATGACCACTTTTAAATATTTTAAGTAATTTTTTTTATATTGTAATAAAAAAAGAGATGTGATAACTAAAAAAAAAAAAAAAAATGCTAAATAACAAATTTCAATATAGTGATTCTACATATAAATGACTGCTAAAGCTTTTTGTTTCCCCATTTATTTTAAAAATTGAAACAATTCAATAAGTAATCGTTCAAAATAATGCTGAATTTACAATTATTCAATTGCATTTACATGCAACCACCCATATCCCTCAATCCAATTTTAAAAATCCTTTTTCTTGGAAAAAATAATCATCAAAAACCGCAGTGATATTTAAGAATGTTCCAAGTTTCAGATGTAATTTCAAATATTAATAGACAACTCATGGTTGCATTCATAGAGTGAAAGGAAAAGGCAAATCGATGGATATGCAACACGCAACCACTAAAAGGCTTTGAGAAATGACCATTTTCACCTACAAAAAGTTTTTAATACTATAGAAAAGTGTTAGGTTAAGCAACAGATTGTAACTGGTTTAATTTCGGGTAGCATATTATAGAGAGTTAAGAAAGTTTTTAATAGTGAATCTAAGTTTCATAAAATAATATTTGGATCCTGATTACGTAACTTTGGTCAATTACCAATGAAAATTTTCTACACAAACCTTTTTTTCCAAATTAACTGCTGTGCAAATGCACTCTTTATGCTATTTGATCATATAGGAAACAAGAATAATTGTAGAATAAAAAGTTCACAAATGTACAAAAGAATTATTAAAAATTTATATAAAATACAACTTATCACAGAATTTTTTTTAGAAATGGTATTAATGTCTTAGATATTTGAATTTTATAAAGAAAAATAAATCTTATTAATGCTAAATTAAATCAACTTTTCTTTCCAACTAATTTTTTTAAGTGAAGAAGAGTGGGTTTAAGTTATAAGACATGCAAGAACTTATAGAATTATGACAAAATTGGTGCTTTGTACTTTCAGCAATCCTAAGAATTATCCTGTGTAAAGATTATGTAAACTATTTTTTTTAATAAAATATTTTAAAGATTGCTAACTTAACGATATTAGGACAAAATGGGGAAACAAAAACAGCACATGGTTTGAAATGAAAGGACCTAATTAGTAATGGTATTCTTCATTTCAGTAAATATTTCACACAGCATAAATAAGTAATAGCATTTACTCTTCTTTTTCTTTTTGCTGTACACAATTCACATAATAGAAGCACATTTTTTCAATGTAAAAATGTGACACAATAATAATAAATAAGACATAAATGTCACAAGTTTTCATTTTTATTTTATATTTTAGAAATGAAATATCACAATCTAGCAATTAAAAAATATTTAAGTGTTGAGATTTGGCTGATTTTGAAAAATGTAAAAGCTGATTTCAGAATCAAAGTGAAAAAATCATTATGTTATGAGTGGCTGGCTAAAGGAATAAAATGAATTAGAAAGAAAAATTAATATGGCTCTCCAGTTAATATTAAAGTAATATGCTGATACAGTTAATATAAATATAATAACTTTCATGGTAATATACTGTAAACTTTAATTGCCTGCAACATCTTACATCCAATGATCGATCTCCTGATAGGTACCAAATTCTATCAACAAGGTCTAATAAGTTTTTAGAATCAGTGGGAAATTGGAAGGGAGAAACCATCAGTGCCATAGCCTAGAAAATGGAAATAATTATGAGCATTGATTAATTAAAAGTAAAGTATATTAAAGATAAGGATAGGTATATTAAAAGTAAAGTATACACATAAAAAAAAATCATAGAATAGATACCTCAGGCCATTTAGAAACATATGGAATGATCATCTTTAATCTATATGCTAAAGCATCTTCTATGTAATGATGGATGTCTAACCTAAATAATATTTAAATACAAATTAATATCATTATCCAAAAAAGCTGCAAATTCATCATAAAAGTTTAATTTCCTTTCGAGATAGATATCATAGGCATTTAACAATAAAAAAAAATGTTTCTGAAATATGGTGAAATCCCAAATAATGCAGAATCCTCAATACTGGAAAAAATAATAATTGATTAGTAATTTACAAAATAAATGAGACATCACCGAAAAAAATTGAGCCATAAAACATACTATTCATGCATATAAAGGATATTTTGTTTAAATTGAAGTAGTTTATATCCAAATGAAGATACCAATATTTTATACTATATTACTTTAAATCAATACAAAAAAAGGGGAGGGGTACTTAGCATACTTCTCTTTATTTGAAGAATATTTTTCCTTCAGATAGTCTTCCAGTTTTTCATTGCATAAAAAGTTAAAATAATGTACTAAATCTGCACCACCATCTTCTATTAAGGTGTGAGAAGAACTTGACAATCCAAGAGATTGTGCACCTAAGTAACAAATAGAAAAAGTAAGCATAAAGCATATTAGAGATATGTTTTTCATATCTTATAAAGGTAGTTTTTCCATTAGCTTAACAAAAATTGTCACCCAGCACAATTTTGAAGCATACTTTCATTATTCTATATATGGCCGCCAAATGTGTGCAAAAGTGACAACTAGAGTAAGAAGTAGCAAGTTCAGAGGCATAAGACTGTGTTACTGGGAACATGTTCTAACTGTTAGTGAGTTAATAGAAAAATGTCTTAGATTTTTCTATACCAATATATTATAACAATCAATTAAAATAAAAATGCAGTATATTTCTGAATATAAACCATAAGTAAGTATAAGTAGAGAAATGCGTTTTTTCTTCAACAATTTATCCAAAAAACCCACATAAAAGTTGAAATAAAAATTAAAAAAATGTCTTATGACTTTCAGATTTGTTAAATAAATATATAAAATTGTCAAATAGATAAAATAGGTGGACATTTTTCTAATTAGGTTATTATAAAGTAAAATCCAGATATCAACGATGATAGTTTTAATTCTAATAATTTTATTCTAAGCTAGCATGTTCTTTTTTATTCATTTGTTATCTTGTATCTGTGCAAGTCTCATTTTCTTTGCCAAAAAAAAAAAAAAAAAAAAAAAAAAAAAAGGGAGAAGATAAATTCTCTTACAGAAAAGTTCATATTACTAGGTAATAGGAAAAATTCTAAAAACAGTAAGGTTGTTCAGCATTTCTCCATAAATCTTCCATCTGATGCACCAAACTAGCAATAATACACAATTTCAAATATAAAGCAATTATTTTCACTCAAAATAAATAATTTCATTTAAAATTAATTTTTCTTACACTTAAGGAACTTAAAATGAAAGCAAACATCTACAGCTGCCATTTTAAATAAGGATGGAAAAAAAAAAGCTTTTGTGTCATTTATAAATCTTCTCCTGTTATATTTTGTAAAAAACTTTAAAAGCAATGAAAAATAAAATTCACAAAATAAAATTTCACATATTTTGTACATTTACAGAACCCACACGGTGTTGTTATGACATGATGAATGTCAGCAAAAACAAAACCAAGAGAAAGGAACAAAGAAATTAGAAATTTTCTTATAAATAATGTGATCAGAATTTAAATTATATGAAAACAATTTTCTCTCGATTCTTGTTTTTCTAATTTGGCTACTTGCTAAATCAAAAACTTCTACTTGCAGATCAGTGAAGAGAAATCTTTGAACCCATTCTGAATAAAATTAAATAACACAGGAAAAGGGCCTCTTGAAAATTCTGGTTTTAAATTAAAGAAATATAAGAACAGTGATAAAAAAAATAATAGAAATAGAATATCAGATGCAAGAACTTTAATTTAAATTCGGAAATTTTTTCAAGTAACTATTTTTGAAACATTTTATAAAATTCAGCAAATTAAAGTCAGAAGGGGGGGGGAGAACCACCTTTAGAATGTTTCTATTTTATATACTAAAATTCAGACTTCGAGTCTACAAACTACATGTCTACCAAATTTTAAGGCTGTAAGTATGATAGATTTCTCTAGACATTTCAGACATTCACATATAAAAACACATCCTTTTATAAGTTTACATGAGACCTTTCGAAATGACAAACTATTCTTTAAATTTGCAATGTGAAAATTGAAGAACTGACAACAACTAATGTGAATCTCTTAATAGTAAATAGTGAAGTAGCACAAAATTTGTAAGAATAATTTCTTTACTAATATAAAATTAATAAAAAGTTTTTTTTATATTTAAAATTTCCTAAATTTTCAAGCTTTTTTTTAAAAATCATGACTAATGACATTAGGATATATATACAGGCAAATTATGGAAGGAACTATATATCACAATTATCATTAGAAATAATTTTTGTTAAGTTTTCAAAAAATATCTTCTTTCCGATATTAACAGTGTGTCAAGAAAGGTTTATGCAAGATATATTTGCCTTATTATTTTCTTTATTAGCTAGCTGAGAGGGAGATAAAAAATATAACTGAAAGTGTATTTTCTGAACTTTATTTCCTGAAGACAGAAATAATTTTTTTTCATTTTTAATTTATTTAATAGCATTTTATTATTTAGTACCTAAAAATACAAAAAAAGAATACAATAGTTGAAAAAGAAGTTAATAAAATTAAAGAAAGATCTACAATTTTTAGATTCGCTTCATGAAACAACAAAATGAAAAAAAAAAAGTCTCCTTTTTTATAAATACACAATAAAATTTAGTAATCCTATAACAATTCGATCAAGGAAGTAAAAGCTGAGTTCACTTTAAAATATGAATATATCTTAAACCAAATCAAACTCAATTTCCAAATGAAGAATTATTATATATATGTGACCTCAAAGACAGGGGAAAATGATAGTTAAGTCAGAATGAAGAAATAGTTAAAACAGAAAATTTTTATTTAAGAACTTTTAACATATAGGAAGTGTTCATTTTAATCACACTCTAATAGTTAATTTCTATACTATCAGAGATAGACATACTGCATACAATTGAAAATTTGGTTTAAATGACAAAGAATTGTATTTTATGTTGTTTGAGTCAATAAAATTAAAAAAGAGTCTAAATTTTTATAGTCTCTAGTTCTTTTACTCATTGTTAATAAAATATTTTCAACACACCAATATTTTAACAACAAGAACAAAAAGCTCTTTTTAATGATTGAATTATTAAGATTCCATTACTTCAAGCAAATGAATTATATTTTAGTAAATGCTCCTTCATATAATGATACACTTGCTGATTAATGCTTTATCAATGCAACTACTGATGATAAAATTTTTTAAAATCTAAATTAGTGAAATTGAAAGCTCCATAATTGGGTCAATTTTTGTCACAGAAGAGAGTGAAGAAACTTTTTCTTATTTAATATTCCAGAAAGTCAAGATTGTTTTTCTAAATATGAGAGAATAATACCGGGAATTGCCTATCATATTCATCAGGATTTCTAATTTCTTCAGCTGTAGATTTATTGACTCTATAAAATATAACTTTTCACATCATTTAAGGGATGTTTCAAAGCAAAAATGTTTGTTTTATTGCAATGGTTTAAAAATCAAATATTGAGTCAAAACTAGAATGGATGCCCAATAAAAAATAATTTTGAGGAGAAACTGTTTTAAACTTATAAAGATTGAAATGAATTCCTAAAATAAGTCTTTGATGAAAGTTAAAAACCGTGTTTTAAATGTTTAAACCTCAGTGTAAGCTTCTAGAACATACATTTGCATATTATGAAAGATATTAAATTATTAAAAATTTTTATTGTTGTTGTTGCTTGTAGCATTACATCACAACACAATATAATGCAGTAGGATAAGTGATTTGTTATGGGAACTGATTTCACTAGAATCCATTTTCTATTATATTTAGAAGTCTCTGTAAAAAAGATTTCCCTTTTTAAATATGTAATGTAAAACCTTTACTGTGAATCAAATTAAAAAATAATTCTTTTGATTCTGAATACTTCTGAAGGCATACTTTACAAAAAAATGGTAATTATGGCAGACATTAACATCCTAGCACTAGCTCTATCCAAACGACACCAAAATAATGAGAAAATATACAGGAAAACAGAAAACAGGATGAGGAAATAAACAACATGTTTTGGTATGAAGACACAAAAAAGAAATTGATGCAGGATCTTGGGCATTCATTAAAATGATTTATTTATTGGTGTCAACATATGAGAAATTACTAAAATCACAAATAACAGTAGATAACTTTTAATATACAAATTTAAATGTACATATTCAAACAGACTTAAGGTCTGATATCAAAATTGTAGAAGTGTCATTGCCACTGATTAAAATAAATTTTGCATTTATAATCCAAACCCTTGTGAAAGGCCACTTGTAAATAATCCTTGACCAATTCAAATATCAACATAACAAATTAAAATAATTAGTTTTATATACTATTTTTAATTAAAAAAACAATTGCATAAAAGAAATAACTGTTTAGAAATGAATTCTAATAAATATATATATAATAAAATCATTTAGTAAATACAGTTCAAGATTAAGTTATATCCGAATCAAGTTTTTTTATATTGTGTCACTTCTAGCTTGTTTCAATTTCCATGTAGCGTTCTTGTAAACATACATATTTAGTATGTAAATAAATGAATTATTTTTTAAAGATGGAACTACTGAATACATTCCACACTATTTAATTTATATATAATTAAGTGTGAATACTAAAATATAAGATGGCTTTATTAATAATATATAAATGAAATAATATATTTGCAGATTTATTTAGTCCCAACAAATACTTAAAGCTATCTAAATATAATTACATGATAATACATGCAACTTAAAATCCAAATGCAACAGTTAAATATCTACAGTTTAAAATACCAAGGGCTATTGACTGTTTGCTCCATCCATGTTCTGGTACAAAATCCAAACCGGCTTTTAAAATTTGCAATCTAAAATCAGTCAAATCTTTTAAACTCTCATCATCCGATTCACTTGAGTCACTCTCAGGAGTATCCTCAGTTTGATGTTCGGATGTTTGAAGGACTTTGGTAAGAGATGAAATTTGCCGTACAGATGAAAATGAATATCGATTTCCTAGAAAGTGAAAGAAATTACTCAAAAATATCTATTGATTAAAATGAATGATAATTTATAGACAAATTCACATAAGAAATTAAATTTAGCAGCATTTTGTATATACTTTTAAAAATAAAAATGAATTGATTTTTTTTCGGAAAAAAAATTTTGTAAAAAACAATATATATAAAAAAAACTTAATAGATGAATTATGATATAAAACAAATAACGGTTGAATGTAAACTGCAAAATAAGGAAATGTTTCTAAGTATTTTGATTTTAAACCTATAACTATAATTATGTAACAAGTGCTTCTGAAAGTCTAAAATAGCCAAAAATTACTACTTATAATTTACATGATTACTGATATCATTTATATACTTACCGCATTTAGAATACAAAATCTGATTTCTGAGCACTTTAGGTAAAAAAGAAACTGACAGTTTCCATGTAAACAAACCTAACCTCGACATAATTTTACTCTAGCAATACACATCACATGTGAAAACTTTGAGAATCGTTAACCGGAGGACGCTTGAACCCCCCATTTGAAGTTGAAAGGGGGAGAAGTAGGGGGAAGCAGCAGTGGAGGACGGATTTCATTCCGGTAATGATGGAAATTCGGGAATCGATGTATGGTTGCTTACGGAAAAGGTTTTTTCGCCAACATTTGAAAATTTATTTGCCCGCCAAGAATGAAGCGCATTTTTGGAATGTATAGGGTGGAGTGTGGACGAATGTCGGTTGGATCTATGATGAAGGCAGACCTTATTTATGCACGATCTTTTTTAATAAAAGAATAATACCGTGTTATAATATATTTATTTTTGCTCATAATTAAGTTTTATGAATCTAATTTTTGACTAGAAATTAATGTTGACTGTGGCTGGGAACTTGGGAAAGCTGAATTTTCTACAGGCGCCTTCTATTTATAATTAATTAAATGGCAAGAAACTAATATGTTAACTCAGAATTAAATTCTATCTTCTATTGGTTTGTTAAATGAAATTTAAAGTTTTCACAAAGTAATGGAATGAACTTACAAGTTTCATTTAAATTCTTAATGGAAGCTAAAAATGATTGTTTATTCGGAATACAAATTCGATGTAGTTTTAATTTTATTTCTTGCAATTTGGCTGTATTCATTGGAAAGTATTTTAGTTTTTTTTTTATACTATTAATTTTAATGCCCATATTTTGTTTGTTTGTTGTTGTACAAAACTAAATGTTTTTTTTTTAAAAAATTAGCTAAACATTTTTTTAAATGATGCTTTTAAAAAATTATATATATATATATATATTTTTACCTAATTAAGTAATAAATTAGTGTTATAGAACATTTAAAACATTTTTTATAACTGCAGGCATGCTTTGATTTTGTTATTTGCTAGTATTTATAGTAGCAATAAAGCATTTATATTTTGTGGTCTAAAAATTGCAATAATAAAAATCTGTAATCTCTTTCTTGCAGTTTTGTCCATTCTTTTTTTTTTTTTTAATGTTGATAATGTGCATGATGAACTCTTTAAAATTTGTTTTCAAATTGAATAATTCGTACTTGTAAAAATATGCATTGTAAAGATATATATAATTTTAGCTAAGTTTTTGATAAAATATGGCTTATTCTCTGTTAAGAAAGTATGATAACCAAAAATCCTTAAAGGAATCATCAAAATATTCAATATTTTCTATTTAATAAAAACTAATTTTTGTTTTGTTAAAATAAGATTTATATTGAATTAAAAATTATATGCATAAGCTGATTAATATTACATGATTTTAAAAAGTACTTTTTCAATACATATATTTCTTATTCTAATTTATTAATTTTTTTTCATAAATGCTTAATACATTTATTTATGCATACAGCAATTTAATTCTTCTTTTAATGCTAAAAATCAGAATTTTGATTGAAAGTAGCCAAACTAAATTTGAAAAGGTAATAGAATCAATTATTTCTAATTATACAATTGGTGTAATAATATTTTTAAAAGAAAATTTGTATTAAAAATTCTAATATCATAGATAAATTTGTTCTAAATGTTGAATTTTCTACTTTTATAATAATGCACAGAAGTTAAAACTTTTAAAGAAAATTTGGAATGTAATTTTTAATTCCAAAATATAAAAATTATTTTTTAATTTAATATAAAAATATTAGTGTATTCTAAATTAGTCAATAGAATTTTCAATTAAATTGTAAAATATCATTTGTTAATTTTTGTATAATATTTGTCATATTTTATTCAACACTTACATTTTCTCAAGAAATTTTTCTTTTTCGTAGTTTTTTGAAGCTTCATTTCTTCTCATTTTGATTTTCAATAATAATTCATGAAATAAAAATAATTTGCTTCACAAGCATTCATTATTGTAATATACAAATGTATATTAGTTAACCAAACCATTAACAAAATAAACATTTACTCCACCTTAAAAAATGCTATACTAATATTGTTTTAACTGATTCAAATGAGTGGATAAATACCAAGTCATGAATAGTTCTGAGATATTGTGTAAAAAAAATTATAAAGGATGATGAAAATCCTTAAAACCTATAAAACTTATATAGTTTATATACCTACTTTATCTTTTAGAATTAAGGTTTTGACTAAATTATTAAAAAAGACAATTTCTATGAGGATATAGAAAAAAAATGTTTTAGGAAAATAAAATGGGAAAATAATTTTTTTTGTTTTAAAGTAATGAATAATTACAATGGAATAATGAATTTTAACACTGTTTATGTTAAATTGAAAAAAAATTATTTACAATTTAGAATCAATAATAAAAATAATTATAATCTCTGCATCAAATTATCTGCAAATTCATTTGTTCAATAGGAATTTAATAACTTCGAGAATATGACTTTAGTCACTTGGAGACTTTAAATCAACTTCCATTGTCCCCATTGCAAAAACGTAAAGAAAGGCTAATTTCCAAAAATAATTTAGTATTGATTCAATTCACCTTCAGTAAAAATTTTAAACTACTGATACAAGTAGGTTAAAACTGTCTGAGTGGTTTAACTTACATATATCAATTGGATCAATAAAAGAAAATAGATGGCAATCAACTGAAGACAGATTTTATTCATTACAGAAAAAAGGATGGACAGAGAATGAATAATATCAGAAGGATCACAAAATATGTTCTGATCATTGTTTTGATGAAGGAGTTTGTATGAAACCAGTATTTTAAAAATCAAAGTAGTTTTGTACATTTTAAATGCAACTGAAAGAACTTCCTGGGCCATTGTTTCACAAAAGAAGAAAAAAGAAATCTTTTAGCATATGAAAGAGCAGTTGAACTTGGATATGTATCATATAATTGGGAACTTCTAAAGAGAACTTGACAGGAAAAAAAAAAAAAAAAAACTTAATGAACAAAGAGAAAGCACAATCATTTACATTTGGAATATATGATATAATATATTCTCAAGATATTGTATCAAAGCTGATAATCTATGCAACTCCTCTCAAAATTCAAATTCTACCTCTAAATCATGATTCTTATTAATGCTTAAACCACAGCCTGAAAATTGGAAGGAAAAAAACTGTAAACAGTATCTTTCACTTTTGTTTCCAATATCATTTTAAATAAAAAAAAAAAATCTTTCTTTTTTATTTAGTTAAAATTATTTTTTAAAAAATCGTCTACCTCATTATTATTCATTGTAACTAAAAAGAATTTAAATTAAGTATGTTAAATGTATGATGTATTACTCTTGGTTTTTTTATTAATTTTTAAAAAATTTTATGAAATAAAAAAAATTATATGCTTCCCTCCATTTCTCTCTTTTATCTTTATACTTTTTCTGCCTCTTTATAACATTAGCATATAAGATCATACAGTTTTTTTTTATATGAATACAATTAATTGAAAAATAGATATCCATTCTGGATATTTATCCTTAAAATTAGATACCTGAATGCCATCACTAATCAACTCACACTTAAATTTCTTTACAGCATTTTTTTAAAAGAAAATTTTACTTTTGAAGAAAAATAATTATTTTGCGAATAAAAGAAACCTTTGTTAATGTTTCAGAAGAAAATTTCATAATTTCCAAATGTATTTTTTGAAGTTTTAAATACTAAATCTGAATGATAAAATGGTATTTTAACAAAATTTTGAATATGGCTGTGTTAATTTACCTAAGCATTTTTATTGAACAAATAAAATATCTTGAAGGGTACGAGAAATTGTGTTGTTTCAAGATGTCATACTGAATTGTTTACCTCGTTTGTAGATTTTTCTGCTACTACTGCAAACATAATATTCCATTTTTTTTTCAAAGATTATTGTTATCAAATAATATTATTGCTGTCATACTTTTTTTTTTTTTTTGTAATCACTATATTGCATACAAACAAACGCGTAATGTTGAGTGATAGAAAAAACAAGTTTAAATTAATGACAAAAGAATAAATTCATCTTTACTTGATTAGTTAAATTTTGACAGTCTTGGGAATGAAATGAATTTTATTACAGTAATAAAAATTATTGTAGAAATACATTCTAAAATATTTTTTTAGTTTATTTATATTAAAAAGACAATTGTATGATAATGAAATTGATATCAATAAAAGGATTTTGATATTAAGTTTGGAAAATGGTGTTAGTATCATTTTTGTACAATAATATATTTGGGAACTATAAGAGGAAAACATCAACATTTTGTTTAGTTAAAATTATAACTGGAAATTTTGATGCATTGCATCAAAGCACACGCTTTCATCTTTTAAAGCATGTTTGATAGATTTTCAGTTTCTGGAGTCGGCAGTCTGTCTTATAACTCATGTTAAAGTATAGATAAATATATGAACAACTATATATTTCTTCAGTAAGATTCAAATTACAATTGCATATCTGTATATTGACCTAATGTTATTCTTTGATTTGATATCCACCGGAATGCAGCATCTTGTAAAATTTTTATTCATCTACTATTCTATTTAAAAGTGAAGGGTTTTTTTTTATCAATTAATTTTAATAAACATTATTTTGATATTTTTCCTTTAGCATTTTAATCATCAAAATAAAATTGCTTAAATGTAGTTTCTCAAAGAAAGCTTATTTGCAGAAAAGTATTTCTTAGATAGCGCAGTAACCGATGCTTTTATGAGCATAAAGAAAGAAAAATAGATACTTATGACAGTTCTGTAATTGATTTTTCCACTTCCATCTACTTATCTATCTCTGCTGCTTTTGAAAAGCTACCCCAATTTGCTTACGGCAACAAAACCACCGGGTGGTGGTAAGCAGATGCGCTCTTGTCTAGTATCATATGTGCTAAAGTTGTAGGATTAACGGAATTTAATTACCTTTTAGAGAAAACTTGGTAAACAGTTAGAAAAGCTGTAGGGAATGCATATTTCTCATTCTTATAATGCGAGTGATTGATGGATAATGATTCTTTTTTATGGGATAATCAACATTTTTCCCACGCGAAACTTGATAATTACACTTTAACCCATGCCTGGAGATGGGAAAATTCAGTGAACTCACGATCTAATTTCCTTCAAACAAATGTCTTCATTTTATAAAGGAAAATGAATAAATTTTTATTGAATTAAAAAAAAGACAAATTAAGGAATATTTAAACAGACAGTTATTTGTTTACACAAATGATATAACAAAGTATTTGACATTCGCATTGATCTGTGAATATCCATTTTGAACGGATGATTTTTAAGTAAAGTTGATTAAACTGAATCTATTTTTCCCTTGCAGCATATAAATATTACAAACACTTGATAAAGAATATTGGAATTATTATTACGATTTATTTCTTATTTAATACTTTTTTATCGATGTATTTTAGTCAGTTTTTGAGTTCGCTGTTTTGAGCTGCATTTTAATATAGTTAATGTTTTGATAGCAATAATGGACAAAACCATTTTTTATACAACCATGTCGAATGAGTTTTATTTAAATATATAGTATGTATAAATATATATATATATATATATATATATATATATATATATATATAGAGAGAGAGAGAGAGAGAGAGAGAGAGATTAATTAAAATTATAGTTGTAAATTTTGATAAATTGCCTAAAAGTACCCATTTTTATCCTCTAAATCACGTTTGCTAAATGTTAAGCTTTGGGGCGGCAGTCTGTCTTGTAACTCATGTTAACATATAAACACATTAATAATTATATTATTCTTCAGTAAGACTGAAATTACGAACGGGTATCAGTATCTTACTCTAACGTTATTCTGTTGATTTAATATTCATTAAAAAGGACCGAGAAGAGCTATTTGGAAGGCAGCATATAGCAAAATTTTTATTATTTTTATTAATCTGCTTAATGATGAAGATTTTTAACCAAAAAATTTCAATAACATGAGTTTTATATTTTCCCCTTTCTTGTTTGGTATTGTATTCATCAAAGAAAGAAATCGCTTAAAAGTAGCTTCTCAAATAAAGGCAATCGTTTGCAAAAATAAATGCAAGTTAAAATATCAATTTTTATTTATTCTTTTTTTTTTCTTTTTTTTTTTATTGGGCTCAATTTTTCATTCGGTTGATATGTCTAATTTTTCTGAAAAGGATGTTGCATTATTTACAAAAATTTTAACATGATTAAATTTATAGATTGGATGTTGTCTCTGCATTAAGTTAGAACATTTATAAGGCAAAAACATATTCGAGATTTCTGAAGGCTAGACCGTTCGACCGAAAGTTGGTTCGTAATTTGAATAATAAATGTTCACTTAAGTTTTTAAAATTGCAAATAGGTTTTTTTTCTTTAAAAATTTATTGACGTTTTAACCCTTTGTCTCAATAACTTTGGAGCGTATTGTTGCATAGAAGTCATTCTTATGCCATTTTAAAATTCAAAATATTAATTATTCAGTGATATCAATTTTATTTCTGTGTAATTTCTTTTCATATTTTAATTAAATATTTGAAAATATTTTAAAGAATATTTTATAATAATACTTTCTAGTACCTTTGTTACAGGGTTGGTCTTAGAAAACGCGAGGCCCAATCTGAAACTATTTTCTATAATACTTATTTCTAGACAATTTTTACCAGTTATATAAAATAACTTATGTAAAAAAAAAAAAAAAAAAAAAAAAAAAAAACATTTTTTAAAAGATATTCTAATTAGTGAATTAAAAGTAGATTTTAAAAAATTTTAATTGATTTCTTTAAAATTTTTAAATCATTGTTACTATTCCCCTTTGGCAACTAGCTGGTTTGCCTAGCATTAACATTTGCTTTTCAATTAAGTATTTTATGTAACTTTCTCTCTTAATAGATTCTCAAGCAAAATGTTTTTAAGCTTCAAATTTTTATAAACATATCACCGATACTATTATAGAAACCTTTCCTTATTCTGATCGTTCTTCGATGCCTTTCTCTAATTTTCTATGAGCTCCCGTAAAATGTAAACTTGAAATTGAAGCCGGAATTGATAAAACTTCAATAAATACATTTTTTTAAAACCAAACACGTCTTTAAAAAATATATGAGTTCAGAATTAATATCTAATATGTATTACAGAATATTTACATATTTTATGAATTAAATAGAAACATAATTCAATAATATTTTCTTTGGCCTCTTCATAAAATTTTATTTTTAATTTTGCTTTCTAAAAGATTTAAATGACGTAATATTTTATTTTATTTCAATTAAAAAAGTGCTTCTGTAAACGATTATGAAGTCTAAATTTTATACGATCCTTCAGACCTACGAATCCTATTCAGTAAAATAATCTTGACCATCTAACGTTTCCATCTTTGCGGCAAATCTGACCGAGTTATAAAGCCTTTAATATCCTTATTTTAAGACAATCAAAAATGTAATTATTTTAGATTGATCAATCTTGGGGAAACTCGGGGCACTGATTTTGTATCTTCGAGACAGTCAATGGAGTTCCGCGTTTTTATAAAATAGTGACATTCAAATTGTCATAATTCACTCAGTTTTGGTCACAAAAGGGCGAACTTTTTTTTATATAATATAACAAAATATATATAGAAAAATTATTAAAAGCATGCCTCATATTTAAGTCAACTCAACATGGGAAAATAAACCAAACCTTCATATCTTGGTCATATCAGTGGGAAAAGGCTAAGATGAGGTATTAGGAGCAACAATGTAAATAGTTTCAGTTTCTCTTCAGTAATAAAATACAATGTTGTAAAATAAACTTAAAAACTTTAAAAAAAAATTATTTGGCAAAAAAATTTTCATCATTAAAAAGATAATGTTTTGAATTTTAAGATGCTGTACAAATTGTTTTTCTGCTATAATATTTTCAGAAATTATTGCAAAAACACCAAAATGTCACAAATTTTAATTAACTGAAAATTCAAAAAATCCCACCGAAATTTCAAATTTCCGCACTGAATATATGTGCAAAATTTGGTTGTTATAGATTAAACTATTTTCCCTGTACAGTACCAATACAAACACACACAATTTTATCCTTATAATTAGTGCAGATTATATGCATTATGTAATTTAAAAATAAATTGTTTTTTTCCTCATATTCAGTACCGGATGACACTACTCATGTGAAATTAAAAATTAAGTAAATTGACAAGTTAATTTCTAGCAAAATTATGTATAGTCATAGAGAATACAAACGTGTAGTGCAATTTTGAACTCTGTCACTTGAGAGGGTGAATAAAAATTCCATAACAAAACTTCATCTTTACAAACATGAAATGCATTATCTACTACTAATAAAGCGTATTATTAGTAGAGCGATCTCTACTAATAATAAAGATGAATATGTGTTTGCGCGTCTGTATATCTGGGTGTTGACGCTCTATTAATCAAACCGTAAGACATATAGCTACCAAACTTAGTACGCACTTAACTATGTTGGACGGATAAAATGTGCACTTCGGAGCAATTTTTTTTAAATTTCCTTTAGAATTTTAATTAATTTAAAATTAAGCAAGTTCTTGATGTTTTTTCCCCTCAATAACTTTCGAAAATATTACAATATAAATGTTATTTTTATATATTCAGAAATTTTTTTTTCAATGATTGTAATTTTTTGCAGTATAAATATTTTTTTCATATTTAATCAATTTTCTAAAAATATTTTAGGCACATTTTCCAGCAAAAATCTTAAGAATTCTGAGCAAATATTAAGCGTATCAAGAATAATTATACAAAAGCATAAGAATTCTTGATGAACACCAAAATTATTATTAAATTTGCAAAAAAATGTTCAGTTTTCGTTTTACTGTGCGAATTATTATTCTGTCCTTTAAAAAAATTATGACTGGCAAAGCTGATCTCAGGAAAGTAAGCAATATAATTATCTAATTCTGCAGAAAAAAAAAAATCTGAAAAATTTATATTTAAAATATTTTTAATATGAAGAAAAATGCCAATTTTTGTTTTGCTGTAGGTTAGAAATTAGATTGTATTGTTAAAAGACTAAAAATATCAAAGTGCATCCACGATGGTTAGTGGCGTTGGCAAAAAATAAGGAAAATGCATAGTAAAATGAATAGAATCATAGAAGTCTTCTAATATAATACTTATTATAGACTATCTATCAAAATTTGAAGCTTATAAATAATTTGCTTAAGAAGCTATTAAGACCCAGTTATGTAAAGTATTTAATTGAAAATTTTAGCGGCCATTAACGTTGGCTATCCAGTTATTCGGTGACTAGTATTAAATAAAACGTTGCTATAGATATAACTCAGCAATAGAATGGAAATCACAAATAGAAATTAACGCTAAATAGAAAATGATTAAAACGTGTTTTTCACACGGATTAATAAACCAAACATACTCGTAAATTTATATATACTTTAAAACATATGCTTTAATTTTTAATTCATAAATGCACATAAGCTAGCCAACAAATGGACAGAAATTTGTATACTATTTGTAATAAGTAAATAGGTCACTATACTATTTATTTCAGTGACTTAACAAAGATTTATGAAAATTCTTTATTTGGTACAAAAAGAAAATTGAAATGCAAGAACATTGTCAGAAATAAATAATTTTTAGGACTTACATAAAAAATAATTGAAAATTCAAAGATCATTATTGTCGTTTATTATTAGGGAGCAATTTTTCTTGTTTTTATTTCCTTTTGCGAACTTTTTATATAAATCCGAAATCCAGCTGATTTCAGATCCAATCGATATAACTGCCCAACAATTTAAGCGTCCTTGCTGAATTAATGATCGTAAGTTTGTTTTATAATTAATGATTTAATGATCGTAAGTATGTTTTATAATTAATGATTTAATAATCGTAATTAATTTCAAGTTGGAAAACTTTATTTCTACAAATGCTAAAGAAACTGAAACTGTCAAGAGAATCCGTAGATGAATATATAAATTTGAAATGCGTCTTATCTGTTATCACAAGCCAGAAATTCAAAATTTTCATGGTTTTATTTTTATTTTTAATTTTATTTTATTTCCAAAGGCATTCTTCAATTTCCTCACAAAGCATTCAACTATCATATTTTCATTCAAAAAAGAAATCGGAATGGGATTTTTTCCCCCTTCTGCAAATTATTTCACGAAAAAAACTATATTATTCCAAATGTTCCCATTAATGACATATGGATAAATGCATCTTGTTAAAATGGTGATTAATAAATAAAAATGTTGATAGAATATCCATATCTACCATAATGGAAAAAAAAATTTAAATTAAAAAAAAAATATTTTTGTGAGCTCGCAAAAGTTAAAATAAAATTCTTAAAAATAACCCTTCAGGATTACAGGAGAATTCGAATTAAGAACAAATATCTTGTTTTTGAATAAATTCAGTGCAGAATAATAATTTCATAAATTCACATTTCCTCATTAAAAGGCTTTTATTTAAAAAATCCTTTATTCAAATTCTATAGAAAACACCACTTTTATAATGAACCAGAATCTAATGCATAAAATTCTAATTATTTTTTTAAAGAAGAAATGCCTTGAAATTTTTATTTTCTGCTCATGAAAAGTTTTGCCACAGATCCATTAGTAAATAGCATGTTAAGTGGACTAGAAGTTAATAATTTCCGTTGCTGAAGAGTTTTAACTTTCCGAATTCTTCTAAATTGTAAATTGTAAATTCTAAAAAAAGATAGAAACAATGATAGACAAAAAACTGGTAACAATGATGGAAACAGAAGAAAAAAAAGAAGAAAAAAAAAAAGCTGATACAAATATAGTAGTAACATTAAAAACGGCTTTGAGCTCTTTTTTTCAACAGTGAAATATATATTGTTGCAAAATACGTTTAAAATATATTTCAAAAAATTTATTAAATATTGTAAGAAAAATTGTATGATAAACAAATTTGGTATCATTAAAAGGATATATATATATATATATATATATATATATATATATATATATATATATATATATATATATATATATATATATATATATATATATATATATATATTAATTTTATAATGCTATAAAAACTATTTTTCTACTGTAAACTTTTAAAAAGTTATCCCGAATAAAGACCAATATTTCGCTTAATTTTTAATTAATTAAAAAATTTTTAATCACTCTGTAAAGCACATTTTTACCCACCAAACTAAATATTTGCCAAATTTGATTGATACATGTCAAAAAGGCTGGTTTGTAAAGTCAGCACATGTACAAACAGACAGAAGCTTTTTCCTTATGTTTAAATATCAAAATTTAGTTAAAATACCAATACATTTTCTCACTAAACATTCTTGCCAGCAGGCTTATGCGTTTTTAGCAAAGACTAATCACTCCCTAGCCCCTTTTTTCAATGAGCTAAGAATGATTTATTGGACGTTTAACTCGTACGGAAATGTCTGGTCCCAATACCCTTCTCGTGCCCCCCTCCCCTTTTTCCCCCCTACTAAATAGACAAAGTAGCTGTAAATTTTATGTTACGAACATACAATACCCTTCGTAAAAAGACTACTAGGATTCTTTTATGTTTGTTAAGGTCCATGGCAAGGCGGAAGAAAAATTAACCCTGTATGCAGGAAATATGAAAGAGACCTTATGAACGTCGCCCAATTGGAAGCAATCGACTAAAGACCGATCCTGCTTAATTCTTGGTCTTATACTCAAGAATGTGTTTGATATTGTCGATATTAAACACCATTTTTATTTACTTTATTGCTGTTGTAATTAAGGAAAAAGAACAATATAAAGATAGATTAAAATGAAACCTAAAATATTATTATACTACGATATTTCGAATTAAAAGTTCGAATCACCTTAATATTTATTTTTTGTATAATTTCTGTGATAAATTTGAAAAGAGAATATAAGTAGTCTATAGAAAATATAAGGATCTTTTTGATCTGCCGTCAAAGACATTTTTTTCCTTAATCTGTTCTCTCCTAGCAGATAACAAATGGTCAAGATCAATTACATGATGTTATTGATACCGGATAAGATTAATGTATTAATCATTGGAAGGAGTAATAGCATTTAATTGAACAAAATTAAAACACAGTGCCTGAAAATTTGCCATTGTAGGATGTCCCCTTTCCGAAAACTAAGAGAACTGCTCCACTTCGGGCTCCTTCATGGTTTTTTTCTATCATTTTTCCTGATAGGTTTTCCAATATCCTTCCATTGATAGCGTTTGAAAAAGTCATAACAATAGTTTTTGATGCAAATTTAATTGAATTTTTTATTTCTTAAGATTTGAAGAATTTACTTGATAAAATCAAATATCATAAATCCCATTATGGGTTTGAAGGGGTTTATACATTCCAGCTTATTTTCATCAAATAATCTACAAACAAGTTCATTACATTTTCAGAGAATAAATGTAGATTATTCAAAGAATAGTAGTTGATTAGAAAAGATATATAGAAATTTATAGAACAATTAAAGGTCCATGCTACACATTCAACATTAATATAACTATATAAGCGCATACCCGGCAGCTGAACATAAAGGCTAAATAGAGAATCAGTCAATAAATATTAATTCTGGATTTTAAGAGGAGTCGGTGCATAACTAAGCAGGTATTCCATGTATGACATGGCTAGAGCCGAAGAAGAAACGAGCTCTAATGTTAGCTAACTATTTAATAAATAAACACCGCGTTCCCCAATGATATAAGTAGACGGTTTTGTTTCACATTGAAAACACATTTACATTATAAGGATGATTATTGTTAGATGTATACTTTGGAAACGAAATCGAAATAATTAGGGATGTACCAGCTGCTTTCGGTGACCAGCTGGTCTGTCCATCATTCATTTAGTATTACTTTAATTATGTCAATTAAAGTATTTGCAATAAATTTAATTTTTGTTAAATTAATGCATGAATTGCAAAAAAAATAACAAGTTACATATAATTGTAAATTATTATAAAAATACTGTTTATGAGAATTTTTTTTGAGAATTATTTTTTTAATACTTAATTTCAGTTTAATTCTTCTTTAATTCTTAGTTTTTTATGTGAATTACTGTTTAAGCAAACTATAATATATAAATAATTAACATAACCTTCGAAAAGAATTATCTTGCAGTTGATAGAGGACTTATTTAATGATTGGGCTAAGAAGTAAATATATTAAAACTAATAGAAAGTTAATTTTTAAAATTGCTTTTTATTAAATGATAGGAAAACCCCATAAAAAGCTGGTCAAATAAAAAAACCAACTGTATTTTATTAGGAAAAAAAAAAAGAGAAAAAGATGATAATCCAGTTATACCTAATTTTTAATTTTATGTTAACCTAAAATAAATGAAATAAAATAAATAAAAAATAAATAATAGAAATAAAAATAATAAAGTAGATTTGAATCTTCATCCAAAATATTATAGAAAGCCAAGATTGTAGATTTTAATTGTTTAGTTTTATATTATCTTTAAAAAATTAAAATGACAATAATATGCGCATAAAATTGTATTGAATATCACTGCAATGTGCTCATATAGAAGTATAGTTTACTAAACCAATGAAAAATATTTTTGAAAAATATGTTTAAAAGTATTTTGAAAAATACTAAGATCAAAAAAGAAAAATATTGAATGGAATTAAAAAAAAAAAAAAAAAAAAAAAAAAAAAAAAAAAAAAAAGATAACTGAAAAATTAATTTTTTTAAAATTTAAAATGTTTTTGGTCAGTGATATATTTTGAAGTTATAAAGAAAATGCTGGAATTTTGTTAATTTTTTATTAAAATTTTAATTTAATTTTTGAAACAAGATTTCTTAATATTGCTATCTAAGAAATAGCTAATTGCCAGCCAAATTTTGAAGCTCTAAGTCCAACAACCTGCCTCGAAAGATGCAATTTATTGATAGCATGCCAGCCTATAAATTTTATTATATTAAAAGTATGAATAATTTTATCTCATATTTTTTAACAAAGAAAAATCGTTCAGCTTTGATTGAAAAATGAAAATGATTTGTCTTTCATTTACAATATTGCTGAAAATCAAAATTTAAAAATTTGTTAAAATAAAGAATATTATAAGATTTTATAATTAAATATATATATATGTCTAAATATACTTTTATTTTAAAGATGAATTAAAATCTTTTTTTAATTTGGAAACATTTTCGAAAGTTATTGCAGAAAAACTTCAAACTTTTTCGCTGTTTTTAAATAATAAAAATTAAAAAATTGCTCTACCAAACATCCTACATATTTATTCTTCTCTGCATACACACGCGCACGTTCTCCTTTATTAGAAAAAAAATTTGCATTTAGTAAAAAATTTATATATATATTATATGGAGAGTCCTTGCAGCCAAATGTTATTTCGAATCGCAATAACATAAAAGAAGTTATTTATTCAAATTTCGCATGAAAATATTTCTATTATTATCGACTGTTGGAGACGTTTTCTTTCAAATGAAAAATAATTATACAATAATAAAATAAATAAAAAATAATAAATAAATACATTTATATTTTCAATAAGTTATTTAATAAATAATAATTTTTAACAAATGACCTAAAAAATTCTTAATAAATAAATACATTTTAATAATAATAAAGAATTTATTTACATCAAAATCAATTTAAAATAAAAAATTATCAGATGAATTTCTGAAAGAGTGTAAAAGAAACGAGTAAAGTTTCAGAAAGAGTAAAAGAAACGAATCAGTTTGACGATTCCAAGTGTTGGCGGAATAAAATAAAAAACAAATCGCGTAATAGGAAATGAAAAAGATTGGCATAATTCGCCACAAATGTGCTTATTTGCCAAATCTTATAACCCCTATTATAGCTAATCCTGCAATTAGAATAGTTCTTGTTAGCGCCTATAGATGGCTGTAGACTGCTAGTGCCGTCTACAGGCACTAATTGGAACCTAGCTTGATCCTCCAATACGTCCTCCGGTTAACTCTACCCGAAAACTTTCGGCTTTTATTTAGCTAAAAATTTGTTGCCACTTCAATATGAAATTATGATAATAAAATGTTTTTACAGCTTTACAAGAGCGATATTTATTGATGGGAGCATTAAGAAATGATTATACTGTTTATATATCTATAGTTTTGAAAAAATAAATTCAAAGTTTCGGATCTTGATATTTTTTTAAATCGAAATTTGGCAGTGACATGTTTGTTATGTTGACTATGACCGCTATGGTGGTGGAGTAGAAATGGATTGCGAGGGGCACTCCCTCTTAAATATTGTGGTTTTGATATTAAATTTGTAAAATGTGCATGTTTTATTTATCATTTATACCGTTAAAACTTTTGTAAAAATGTCTGCCTTAATTTAACTAGTTTTATTCGTAAACACATTACATCAACAATGTCTGCGAAAGGAGTAATTTCACGAGAACTTCATGGTAGTCCATTTAATTTTCTAATATAAATTAATATTGTTAAACCATTTATTTAAATTTAAAATAAGTACACACTCCTGTTTGCTGCATTTTAATGAGTTTCATTCTGGGTAGAAATTAATTTTCTCGGTAATTTATTGATCGCCCCGAATTGAATCATATTTTTCCAGTTTGAAGTTTCTATAACAAACTGAAACCTAATAATGCATTTTATATTTCCGATTGAAATGCTTTGATCAAGAAAAATGTATGTAATGAATGAAACTAGAATTTTACATATTTCAGTGTTTTGTACAAAATTTCAAACCAATGAACCATACAAAATTGTACTTCAAATTCTTAGTTCAGTTGTAGCTAAAGAATCTGAATTAATTTTCAGTTTAATGGATCTTTTTTTCAATAAAAGATTCAATTAAATTGTGTAAAGAAACTTCAGTCTTAAGAAGACCCTAATCTTAAACATATTTTTTAATTTTTTCTTGAGGAAGTCTAAAAGGAATAAGCTCGTGATTATTTTCATGAAATTAAGATTTCATTTTTTTAAAATTAAAAGCAAGTAGCACTGTACGATTATTAAAACACATAAAATTAAAAGTTAATGTTGAAAACACTTACTAAAACTAATAGTTTATTGAAAGAAAATTTTATGTATAAGTTGTGATAAGAATCCAAATTTTTAGAATAATTCATAAAATTTGAATTTAACTAACATTTGCAAAATGTTTCTGATGTTTATGAAAAATTAGCTTTGTAATTTTAATAATTTGCTATAATTGAAATATGTTGGGATTGAGAAATCACTTTTATAAAATAAATTGTGAAAACAGGAGAATCAGGTACTAGATTTCTTGCCAAGGCAAAAGAAAAAAAAAAAAGTTGCTTAAATATGCCAAAACTTGCCAAACTAATATAATAAGAAATTTAAAAGAGAAAAGATTAACATATTTGGCAACTTATCTTAAAAATGTTATAACTTGGTGACATTGCCCAACCTTTGCCTGAATCTCCTGTATGACCAAGTAACTTTTGCTTCTATATATAAATTCAATAATATATAGATATGTATAATTTTAAATAAATGACAAGTAAAATTTAAGAAAAATATTTTTAAATAAATAAAAAAAATTTAAACTTTTTTTTCTTTTTCTTTTTTTTTCTGTAAAGCATACATCTGTTTTTATTATGAAATCTTATTATACTTATACTTTATAAGTAGTATAATTTTGTTTCAGATATGTTCTAAATTGAAACCAAGTATTGCCATCAAATCTAGTATAGATATTGTTATCTTTTTTCCAAAGTTGTCGCATTGGTATTTGATATTTAGATTTGACCCGTATTTAATGTTATCAATCTTTTTGAGAGGTAACAGCAAATGTTTTCTGTCTGTTATCTTGAGCCTGGAGATGTTTTTCGATAAAAAGCAGGCACTTTTAACTGTTTAATATATATTAGTAGAATGGAGAAAGAAATCCTAACTCAAGAAAATATTAAGTTGGGAGGTATTTATTTTCTTTTGTCAGAAATATCAGATGTTATGTATAAAGTAAAATTATAGAAGTATAAATACTTCAATAATTTCACTTTAAATGGCATGTATTTTATTATATGTTAAAAGAAAAATTGTATTCAAATAATTTTTTTTTAAACTTTACATTTAGGATATAAAATTGTTATTCTTTTTTATTGATTCTTATTTTATATCCGTATGATTGTCTGTATATGATATTATATATATATATATATATATATATATATATATATATATATATATATATATATATATATATATATATATATATTAATAAAGTTCATTTTCAAGAACAGCTATTTTATTAGAGATTTCATTACATAAAAATATCCAATTTATGAAGTTTCCATATATTTAAAAAAAAGTAATTTTTCTTGTAATGTAATTTATCTAAATTTTGTTTTTATTTGCAAAATAAACTGTTTTGTGATATTTTTTTCCATGACAAGTTATATAAAAAATTGTCCCCTAAGTATTGTATTCACTATAGAGCATTATAGTGAATACAGCATATATATAAATATTATATCAAAATGCTAAGTAAATGAAATTGAAAGTGAAAACTGATCTTCAAACTGATTAATATTTCTTATCAGTTTGATCTTGTTTTGACAGTGGAATAAACATAATAATTAATTTAATGATTTTTTTTATTATTATTCATTAGAATTTATGTAAAGAACAATATATATGTTTTTAAAGTTGTAAAATATTAGTATTATTTTGCATTTTTAAAGCTTGCAGATGAAAAGAAACTAGTCACTTAAAGCATGATCACTTTATTTATTGAAAGAAATTTTTTTTTTTTAAATAGATTCTTTTAGTCTTTTTTCTGAAACATATTTTGAAGTAAATCAAATTAATTTCTATATATTGTATATTTGTATAATAAATATTATTATCTCTAAATATATTATTAGTTATCAAATAACTCTTTGTCATTCAAATTTTGGTTATATTTGAGTGAAAATAATATATTAAGGTTTTATTCTTAGTCACTTACAACTGTGAAAACAATGTGAAAATTATTATTGTTTACTTTTTTAATAGGTTTTTATGTATTAGTTAAAATTTTTTTATTCATGTTTTAGAGAGTATTCGACACATTTTAGGACGGAATGTGAAGATTTCTTTAAAATGTGCTGTGCGCATGGAAACAAAGCCTGAAAAAACAGAGAATCGAGTTCTGGTAAGTTTTGCTCCACTTTTCAAGCATTTCTATGGTACAGAATGTATAATTAAACTTTTTCTATGAATAAAGCTACAATTCTAATATTATAAGCATAAAATTAAATGTATTATCAATATACATAAATTTTTTTATTTGGAATCTATTTGTCTATTATTGTTATATATTCATTTCATTTGTTTGCTGGGAAACTAATTATATCTTTTTTCAGTATAAGTTTTATTATTAGCTAATTTTGCACAAAATTCTAACTAACATGTAAATAATTCTTGACTTATAAAATAATGGATATATTTCATAGCTTAAAAATATGAATAATCCTTTGATAGTTCAAATTAAAAACTTTGAACAGAAGAAAATAAGTGGTATGAACTAACAAGAGAATTTTTGAAATTTTTTAAAAATTTAATTTAATTAATTTATTTATTAATGTTATTCTAACCTTGAATATGCTATTTATATCTATGATACACAATTCTATACTGTATAAAGTAGAAAATAAATATTTGTGTCTCTCAATCTCAAAAATTTCTCCTTATTATTGAATGATAACAATCTAAAATTTGCTAGACATGTTGATACTGCTTGGTCAACTGATTTTTTAATTTTCAAAATTAATACTTGAGATAGAAGAAATTAAAATTCTTTTAGCTATTTTTTGATTTGATTGAATAATGCTTTTCTCAAAATTGTATGTGGGAATGTCAAGGGTGAAGGGCCTTTCAATATTGATCAGTATTGTTATTAGGATATCTAAAACATTGTGTATATCCAGGTTGTGAAGAAAAAATATGTGTAACAATAAGGTAAATAAAATTTGTTATAATAAGTAAAGAATAAATTGGAATCTATCCTTGGTGAAGCTGGGTTAATAAAATAGCAAGATGGATAGGTAAAACTGTGCCATGAAGGTTATATGCATTCAGTATTTATTTATATTCTCAGTTACAAGGATGTAACTCTACCAAATGTATTGCAAAATAATTGCATTAATTTTATCAAATACTGCCATCATTTTCACTTTCGATTCTTTTATGTCATTCTTGTCAGACAAATTCAAAATATTTAAAACCATAGAAATCGCATGGGAGTGAGTCTTTTTTATGATATTCATTGTTTTTTACATTGAATTAATGATGATACAACCTTTTTCTGATTCACAATTAATCACATGTAAGATGAGAGCATTCCCTAAGATGTGGAATATATCCAAACTATTTTTGGATGTATTCCATAATATGTTATATTTGAATACTACTTTTGATTAAAAAAAATCACTTGATATTAAAATATTATGTATATTTCAAGTTGTATAGATCTATTACAGAATGGTGACAGAACAAGGAATTCGGGAAATTTGATCAATCTAGAAATTTCAGGAAAATTCATAAAAATATTTTTTAAAAAATCAGGGAAAGTTGTCCACTAGAGCATTCTGTGCTAAGCATACATGCTATCAGAAATTTCAGGCTACCATTTCTAAGCATCTGAAATGTAATGTCACCAAAATGATCAAAACGACAGCAAATTTGGACATTCTTTCTAGGAAATGGTGACTTTTTGGAATTTCATTACTGTAAGAAGAATAATAAGCTGATGAAAATTGCTAACAGCTACCCTAATGAAATTTTTGGAAGTACAGTTTTCACGAATAAAAGAATAAAGAATGAATGAATGAATTTTGGTTGGACCTGTTTTCAAATCAAAATTTTGAAATTATACTATATCCTTGTCGATAATGATACTTTTGGAAGAACTTACGATGGTTGGAAGAAGAATTGTTTATGGTAGCATTCAAGGAAATAGAATAAATAATTTTAAATTGTAACACAATTTATTTCAAGTGTGAGGAATTCACGAGCCAAATATGAACAATACAAAGAGAAGAAATGAAAATAAGAAAAAGAATTAAGTGAAAATTTGATAAGAAAAAGAAAAAGCAGAGCATTAGCTCAAAGAATTAAAATTAAAATAAATAAATAATTATTTAGGCAGCTTAAAAAGAAAATTTAGGAGTTGAAGAAAAAATCGCAAGCCTCAAAATTTTGTAAAAAGAAGCTTTTAAACTTTTTTAATTCATTTAAAGCAAGACTGGTTAATTTAAATCAAGAATTTTTTATTTGTATTTTAATAATTAGTTTCAATTTTGAAATTAATTTTTAATTATTATTTACAATTGTTTACATTTTAATTGTAATAAGCAAGAATTTGCCTTTTGTTATTTGAGTTATTATTTTTAAATTAGTATTTTACATTTAGCATTGTTTTCAATAATAAATGAGATTAAAAATGTTTTATTTATTTATAAAAACAAGTTTTTAAGTAAATAATTTCTTATTATTTGTTAAAAAAAAACAAATTTGAAATAATATTTTGGATGGCTTCAGTCTCCCCTCTAAAATATATATTATTAGTTGCTACAATTTCATGCTATTTTTATATTAATACTGCAACATGTAATTCTGGTACTTGTGCAAATAATAGTAATTAATTATTGAACAGTCTTAAAATTTTCAACAAAAACCACATTAACTTTTATTGTTAAAACAATTTATTTTGCCAAAAGAAATTTTAATGCTTCTTAGGGTTCTTATGCAATTTTAATAGCAATTTGCAACAGGAATTTTAGCAGCAATATACAATCTTAGTAAATTATCAAAATTTTCAATATTTTTTTCATATAAAAATGTTATGTACTATTTTAATGCTTTTTTGGAATGTTCATTCCATTTTTTAAAAAATGAAATTTTATGAAAAAAGAATATATATTATATTAAATTACTCATTAAAATATTTTTAATAGTGTATATTAAACATACAATGATTCTGATCAGGAAGAAGGCTTGGAATAATATAATTAGTAGCCGTATGTTGGGGAAATGTGGCAAGTTTAATCTGGGAAATTTTATTTATAATTTCTGTATCCACCTTGTATTATTACTGTTTGGTAACTTTATTAATTTTATTAATGCTTTTTCAGGCATTTTCCGCATGTAGATTATTTATTCTTACTGCCAAGGTTCCAACTAAAGTAAGTTTGCTCATATTTATTTAACTTGGATTTTTTTGTATACATGTTTATGATGAATATTTATCAGATATAATAGGTGGAATTGATTATTATGAAATGTATTTTTAAGTATTTTTCACTTTTTTAGCTACATTATATCTACTTATACAGATGCATATATTTGATTAAAATTGGCTCTTTTAAGATTCGTTTTTTTTTTTTTTTCAATTAACATACTTTTGATGACTAACTGATTTTGCAGGCATATTGATTGTGTTTAATTTCAGTTAAATATGTTATGTATAATTTGTTATTCACGATTCCTTCAATAAAATATTTTTAATAGTTGAACTATGACAGACACTAGTTGTATTATTTTAATAGCCTTACATCTGTTGTATTTATTGTGTATATGAACCTTCCTAATGAAATCAGGTCCATGACATCCTAGTTAATCTATTTCATATTATCTTTTGCACTAATGTAACACCACTTCAATTTCTCCTATAATTTGCAGAAGAAATAAGTATAATCTCAACCTTAAAAAAGCTAACCCTGTCTAGCCATAGTGCATAGTGAAGCCTGGTGGCGTAATTATGTTCTCAGTGCACAGGTCCAAGGTTCTATCCTCAGGCTGGGTAGGGTCGACTCAGCCTTTCATTCCCTTCAATGGGTCGATAAACTGAGGACCAAGCATGCTTGGGGTTTCCGCGTTAGGCTGACCACTTAACCGAGACATATGCCTAGCAGCACAGGGCCCTCGGTCAAGAAAACACATATGGGCATTGTAAGCCTTAGCCCATATGGACTGTTGTGCCACTGAGTTTAGTAGTCTAGCTATAGTATCTGGGTATATTGATTAATTTTCATTATCTTGTTAGCATTCTTTCAAAAACTATGATTGAGATTTAATGGTCATCAGTGGCCAATACAATCCCCTCCTCCCAGAAAGTATGTTTTGTCATTGGCCTCACCATTGTTTAATACACCAAGAAAGGAAGAATCAACGGCTATACCAGAAGCTTCTCATCCTCATTTTTGGGATGATTCCTAGCTTGGATGATAGCAAACATAACCTGTTTTAGCTTTCATTATTAGATGGAAATCATATGATTAAATATTTAAATAAAATTACGAAAACAGCTTGAATTTTATTTCGTTATTGAAATTCAATATGATAACTAGTGAATTTAAATGGAAATATAATGTTAAAGAGTATATTAAAAAAACTTAACATTTATTAAGAATTTGCTCAACAGTTAAACTGTACTGCTGAAAAGATAATTTTTGTATATAGTAAAATTCAAATTAAGATAATTTTAAAAATAAGTCAAGAGAAATTTTTTGAAGAATTTTTGCAATTTTCTTTTTATTGGTATTTTTTTTTTTTATTTCATGAAATGGGACGTTTTGAAATCTAATGAGACATGAAATTTAATACGCTCACAAGGATTGCTTAATCCTCAAAGCTGTTAGGCATAAAAGCTTTGCAACCACAATCACCAATATTGTTGAAGATAGAGATTGTTGTTGCTTTTAGTCATTGAATGATTTGAAAATTGAACTAGAGAATATACATTGTATTTTTAAAAGGATGCATGACACATCTAAACCAAAATCATTACAATTTTAATCTTACATTTCTCAAGTTACTAAAGCATTTTATTAAATAAATTGGTTAATAAAAATTGCAATCATTCTACTAGTGTCAAGATGTGCATTCAAAAGAACTTCAGTCATTGCAGAGTATTAAAAATAAACTTTTCCACCTTTCCATGAGTCAGAATAGACTTACAAGCCTCATAATCTTAGGAGTTCATAATGACAGATCAGAAAAATTGAATGTGCTGTCTTTGGTAGGAAAGTTTAACAAATCACTTCCAAAATGCCAAATTTAACTGCACCATTTCATTAGAACCTACTGTCACTATGAGCTAGTTAATTTTATTTCCCTGTAAAACTTAATAAGTTTACTTTTTGTGCTTATATATGTTTTATAATATATTTTTTTTATAATTTAAAAGATATATTTTTTAAGCATGAAATGTGCCATTGGTCACTTGAGAATGGATCAAAATTGCACTATTCCTTTGCAAATAATTAAATTAAATGTTTTTCTCAGTTTTAAATATATTGCATATACTCTAACATTCTTATATTTTAAGCTCTTGAAAGAAAAATGCTCAAATGAAGTTTTAAAAAAAGTTTCTGAAGTGTATATATATGACACATGGTATTGTAATTGAATTCAAAAATTTCTCATTTGATCATCAGATTCTATTTCTACCTTAATTTTAGCTTGGTAAAATTTCAGCAAAAAAGTAAACAGAATTATATGATTTGAGCTAATTTCATCAATGGCAGTTAAAATTATTTCCTTTGAAATGTATATAACTATAATAAACTACAGAAAAAAGTCATTTCTGTACAGATTTTCATAATAGTTTTTATACTCAATTTATACCGCAGATATTCAACTAGAGGATTAAAAAAAAGCATATAAAAATTTGAAAAATTTATCATTATGCCTCATTTTTTGTGTAGCAGGTTGCCCTGTCCAACAAATAGTATTTCTGAGATGCACCTTCTCATACTTCAAAATATATCTGTTCTGAATTTAATTGCTTTAAGTCTAAGATCTATTCTGTGGAGTACCAAAGTGTAAACAGACTTCTATCTTTATTAATATTAGTGAATTTTATAATTTTGAGTGAATGAGCAAAGAAGTCATAAGAGCAAGCATTTATTTAATATGTTCTTACTGTAAATTATATCAAATTGTTTATTGTGCTTTTTATATTTTTTTTTAGATTGAACACACATTTCATTACTTAGATATCCAAGCTATAGAAAGCAAGAAGAACAACCAGGTAAAATATATACTGACATTTTAAGAATGAGTAAGAAAAAATTTTAAGAATTTCTTATTTGTGTAATTGCATAATAATTGAACATCTGAATATGCTAAGGGATATTTTTGGAAAATGAATATTACCTTGTAGAATATATTATAGTCTGCTGTAGTAAGTATAAAATATTAATTATTCTTTCAAATCTTAAAACAATATTTTCCATTGGTAAAAGTTATGCACACAATCTTATTTCAAAAGTGGGGGAAATTAGAAGTTTATACAACATTTGTTTCAAAAATTTTCTTACCTTCATATATTTTCTATAAAATTTACTTTATTCTTTGGTCATCAATTTATAGCAACTCTTCATAGTTGATGTAAAGAGCATTAGAGTGGTGGAATTCAATTCATTCATACATAAGATAATTATGAACTTTTCAAAGAAGTTGTTTTACAACAAATGTGATACAAAAAGATCTATTTTAAATTCAAAGGAAAGTCATTATTGGAGTGAATCCAACAAAGGAAAAGATTAAAAATTTAGGACAGCCTCCTTATATTAAATACAAATTTGAACTTTTGCAAATCCTTAATTTAAAGAGAAAAATATTAGCATTATTCATTGTAGAGATGCGGAGATTTGCTTTTATTATTTGAAACTCATTATTTTGTGATAATTTTTTATTTCTCCACTATTATAAAGAAAGATCTAATGCTATGTTTTTGTATTTGATGAATCATTATAATGTGAATGTAGATATGAAACATGCACATAAAGCATTTTATTAAGAATAAGAAATAAGTCTTTGATAATAAGTCTAAGTCTTCAATGTTATATGTGAAAGATTTTTAAAATTCTCCCTAACCAGAAGTGCTATATATATACTGAATTTTGGCATGCTAAAATAATTCTATTTTGATTGGTATTTACTTAGAAGAGTGATAGAAAGATATATATTGAAAGAATTAATTATAAAAAAGAGTATTCTATAAAGTTTAAAGCTGAATTTCTTAAATTTACAAAACTTTCCTTTAATATGTTCTTTCACTCATTCTAGTGCTGTTTTATTAGAACCTGGGAAAAAAAAAAACCCCTCAAAATATATTAGACATTTTTTTTTTTTTTTGATCAGAATCATATGCATGCAGCTAGATTTAAATTTATAGCTTAAACAATTGCTACTTGATATACCTACTTGTATTACATGAAGTTTTTTAAAGTATATGCTGATAGTAATGCCGTCTTCATCATTTGACCACAGTTTAAAATTATGAAGTCTCCCATGTTCAAAATGGGACCTAAATTTAAATTGAATTCTTTGTATAATAGAAGAAGAATGTATGTAAGTATAGAAAATAGAATGATGATAGTTAAATAAAATATAAAAATTTGTTTCAAAATATTACCTTGTTTTTTTTAAAAAAAGACTGCTAACATTTTAATGAATTAATATTTACTAAATTCTAATTTGGGTTTATTTTTTTTTTATGAAAGAAATTTGTTCATTATTATAAGTCTATGCTAAAAGATTTGACTCTTCTCTGATTGAAATATAAGAAAAAAGAATTTTATTAGTGACTTTTGTAATAACAATAATAAATATCACACATTTCTGCAAAAAGATGGATTTTATCATTTTTGGAATTAAATGCTATCATTCTTGGGTTTGATACAAATCTGCATTACAATTTTTATTAATATCTTAAGTAAGGAAGTGCATATGCAGAAGATATGAGTAGTATGCAAGCAAAACAGTTTTCAGTGAGCAATTTTTATGCAAGACTGTAAACTGTAAAAGTTTTGAATTCATTGGTTATTGCACAATCCTGCACGAACAATTGACAGAGAGAAGAATGGAGCTTAGCTGCATATTGAGGTTTTTATTCTAAACTTGTATTATATTTGTAGTAATTTTTATGAATTTTATTATATTCTTTGATTGTTGTTTTTAATTCTGACATTGGTACAATTTGTTATTTTTATTTTTTTATATGCATTTGTTAAAACCATTTAATAAATTTGCAAAATAACTAGTTAATTACAAATTGGCATTTAATTGCAAACTTTTTCATGAAGTTTTTAAAATTTCATAATTAATATTATTGTTTTAATATTTTAAAGCTTTGCCTGACAGTTGAGAACAAGGTTTTCACATTTTATTCCATTGATCCTGATTCTGAAGATGTTAACCATATGATTAGCCAGTTGGGAACAGCAGTGAAAAGCATTTTTCCACAAGTGCCTTTAGAGTAAGAATGTATATGATTAAACATATGTAATTTTTACATAGTTAGTGCTCTTTAAAATAATTCATGTTTATCTTTATAAATCTATTTTATTACAGAATATGAATAAATAAAGAAAATATGTAATATACCTTAATTATAAGATATCACATTATTTTTTTATTGAAATATTTCTAAGTATGGCCATAATCTAATTAGGTAAATTTATTTGCTTGAACCTTATGCAGTTCCCCACCCCTTTATAGATTTGAAAAAAATTTGGTACATGTGTTCCTTAGTACCGTGACGGAGACACACATGCACAAAATGCCAAATTTTTTTTTAACATTGTTAAAGAAATTATGTGCCCTCTAAAGAGAGAGGAATAATATTATTTTATTTTTATAATCATGATTCATAATAATTCCTTTTTATTGAATTATTAAACCTGTTTCAGTGTTTAATCACATCTATCACTTATGGATTTTTCTTAATTTTAAAGATAAGTGATTTTCGTTAAATATTTTCTATTTTGCAATATAAGCACCTTTTAACTTTAAACATAATTTTTGAAGAAAATTGTGGAGTTCCTTTTTTATTTTGTCTTAAATTTTGTTTCATATCTTAGCACTTTCAGATTTTTAATGCACACCTTTGTCATATTATATAAATTTTTAATGACTGTTTTTTTTTCCACTTATAGTAATGCTTAATCTATACATTTAAAATAATACAAAAAAAAGTACCAATTCTATAGCTCAAACCATTGATCAAATTTCTCCAATTTTTATTTCCTGTCAAAGTTCTTGGACTCTGAGATGTTATCATACGTTATCTACCCTTCATTTCTCTGATTTGGAAGTACATCCAAAGGAGTCTTAATGACTGTATGCAGATGCACATATTAAGTGATATTCCTTTTGAAAATGATTGATTCACTTAAATAGTGGAAGTCCCCCTGCCCTCCCCCACAAAAACATCAAATTTGATTTTTATTTTATTTTATTTTTATATCAATTTATCAGTACTTTGTTTTTGTAAGCATTCATGCAAAGTATTTTCATAGACATATCAAATAAATATAAGGACCATCATTTGCACTGTGAATATACAATTTAGCTCTCAAGTTTGAGAAGATTAGTAAAATAGATAAAATTACTTTAGAGAGGTACATGGAAGTTCTATTGTAAATCTTTTACCACTGTTATTATGAAGAGCAAATTGTTTGATATTATGCAGAATTTTTCAAATGTTTGAATTTATTTAGAATGAAATTACATGTATTGAATATATAAGTTATAATGTGAAGAAGCAAGAGTTTTACAACTATCCTTACATGTAATTATAAAAGAGATAGTTTCAGATTCCTCTTATTTCAGGTGATATGGATGTTAAGAATTTGGTTAACCACGTGATCTTCCTGGGTGGAACTAGCTGCCAATCATGTAGCACGTGGTCTCCCTGTTGTTGTTTAGTATATTTTTTTTCCAGTAGAAGCGAACTGGACTCCTATACTAGGGGGAGTGTTATCCCGGCTCTCTCTCTCCAGAGAAATTTTATGTGTAGTTCTCTAGGCCTTCTGCACTTTGGCGTAATCTTGTGCCTTTTGTTATTGATGTTACCAATAAACCCCATAAAAGACAATATGTGTCTTCAAGTCATTTCACCCAGACCACAATCTTCACTATCAAATGAATTATTGTGCAGTCAAGAAACGCAACGATAATTTATTTTATCAATGCCAATTGACTTCAATTTCTAGTGTTTTGCTTTCACAATAATGCTTTGAAATAAAAACCCTGAAGAAACATCTCTTAAAATTTCTAGTTTCAATACAAAAGCTGTACTCTTCTCCTATGGCTACTTGTATGTTGTATGTTCTAGAATGGAACCTTCAAGCAGTTTTTACATATATGCACTGAACAGTGAAGTTAAAGATGTCATTTATTTGAAAACTTTAGAATGATAATTAATTAGGATTGAGAGCCTTAAGCAATTGAATATATAAACTTGAAACCTATATAGTGGGAAAGTTCATGTATTTTGCGTTTTCTATCGTATATATAGAACTGTTTAATTATGGTATAAAATATAGAAATTCTCAAATTATCATTATAAGCATATCTAATTTAAGAATGGATATATTTAATTACATAAATTTAAATTTGTATCGAATACAAAATTTGTTAATTGCAATTACAGAAATTAAATTTGTGTGATGATTACTATGAATGTATAAGAAATATAATTTAATTGTTATTTACTTGGAAAACTATTGTATTTTTTATTATGAAAATTTTCTGTTGTATTTTCTAATCATTATTCCATCTTCCAGACATGTAATCAGGAAGTTGGAAGTGATCCCTCCCACCCGATTACAGGCTATGCTTGAGTACAATCATGCCCTTGAAACCAAAGATACTGGACCTTGTGGTGGGTACTCCACTCAATATGCATGTATGTGTGATTACCACAGTTTGCCCTACAGAGAAGAGGTTGCATGGGTCAGTATTTGGTCATTTTTCGTTTTCTTTTATTGGTCTTAATGTTTTAATTCTGTAGCTATATGATTTATTACTTTTCTTTTGCTTTCTGCATTTTTAATTTTAAGAAAATATAGAATTTTGAATGTGAAAGATTGTATTTAGAAATAGATGGACATAGTATTCATAGCAATGCCAAGACTACTTGGCTATATATTATGCTTTTAGATCAGTTTAACTGAAATCTGTTTTGGATCAATTTTCTCTAACTTCGATGTCATTATTATAAATAATGCTATATTACAAAGATAGGAGATTTTTCAATTTAAATCTGTGAATTATAATTTTTAATAGTAACATATATAGATATTTTACTATATTGGAAAGTTTTAATTTTTAGTTTAGTTTCCTTATGGAAACTATACTAAAATTTCAGATCTTTACATTATTTGGAAGGAGTTGCTGTTATAAACTATATCCAAATTTTTTTAAAATTGTATTTTTTTTTGTTTGACTTACATTTTCATATGTGAAAAATATATTTTTGGTAATTTAAATGAGTGCATATAAATAATACCATGCAATTAAAAACAACTTGCAAAAAAATATATTGACTTATACTTTATATGGTCATCAGATATTAGCAGTAATTTTTAAAAGCACTCTAATATGGTTTAACTAAGTTTTTTCAGTTAAAATGATAATTTAAAAATCAATTCCTTTTATTTAATTTACATGCTTCCTATATTTAACTGCTATTGCATATAAAGCAAAAAAACATAATGTATTGACAATGGTAATTTATGTAACAAATTTGTATTTTATGCAATAAATTTAAGTTGGGTAACTTGTGATATTCAGAAAAACATTTTGAGCTACTTTAGAAAATCTGAATTCCATCTAAGAAAAAAATTTCAAAGATGAGATGTGTTCTGATTCAGATTTTATTGTTTGCTATTGTCTTTTAAATAGGAAAATTTGTCTGCAGTTAGCTTAACAAAACAGTATGTTGTAGTGTAAGACTGTACCACTTTCTATATGTGTCTGTTATTGCAATACTCAGATTTGGAACCTTTGGCTACTTTTGCTATTGTCTGCAAGCAATTACAATTTTGAGAATTGATTAAATAAATAAATAATAATAATCTCATAATTACATTCTTATTTTTCAGGATGTGGACACCATTTATTTATCCCATGACAGTAAGGAGTTGTCCCTTCTAGATTTTGATCATTTAGATGGCAGGTAAGTACCATATATATGAAATCTTTGGAAAGTTTCTTTTGTACATCTCACCCGTCCTTTTTTTTACTTAGTTTCTAAAACAGACATGAAGTTTTATAATTATTAAAAAATTCAAACTAGATATTTTGGTTAAAACTACATAAATATTTTTATTTCAAAGAAATAATATTTATATGCTAAAATATGATAATTCATTTGAGTCCTGGATGAAATAAGGCACACGATCTTGCATTACAGTTATTGGTTTTAGTATTTACATCAAATTCATGAACATAGTTGTGGAGGTACTTTGCCTCAGACCACTTATTTGTTTTCTATTCATATATTAGATATATTAAAGTAGGATATTATATAATATAATAGAATGAATCTATTGTATACCTTTATATTAATGGAAGAAATAAATATCAAATTTTAACCAAAATGTATAAAAAAAGAGGAATTTACAGAAGGGAACGATAAAATATACATGACTTTAAATTTTGAGTAATTTTCATCCACCACAAATGTTAATTGTAAAATGTATTCTAAGGAACTGGCTTCTTTAAATTGATTAATTTGATAATATATGGAATCAGGGCTGACTTTCAGCCTTTTGCACGAATTATTTGCAATAGGGCCTGGTGCTTAAGAGCATAAAGATTGTATTCAAATTTATCCAAATTAAAATGAAATATTGTTTTAATTTCAGAATGTTAGACTCTGAATTCATGCTTTTAAATTTGCTTACGGAGATTGTCATCTTTTTTCCTCCTTTGTTTTTATCTGAGAATTAAACAACCTTAGCAAATTTTTCCTACTGTAATCAAAGTCATAGCATTAGCATTCATGTACTAATCCGATATATCAAAGGCATAGCTCCATTTTATAGTTTAGATGTCTGTTTCCTGAGCATAAACAGCAAATTTAACTAAATCAACATTGTTATTTATTAAACCTTTTTTTTTATTGAGACATAGCTATTTCTAAACAATTTTTTTTTTTATTGAGTTAGCTTTTGAAACTCATGAAATACAGACACACATATTTTGTTTCTAATTAAGAATATAGTTACTATTGTTTACCAATGTATTCTAAAACCCTTCTGCTGAAATGAGAATAGAATTATTGCACATTTTTCCACTACAACTTTGAAATATATTATTGTCTAAAAATTATTTTTAAATCATTTTAAAATTTAGAAAGTTAATTTTTCTGTAAAATAAATTCTCTATATAACTATTTCTGTAATTTTAATCAATTTTTGACAGTTAATTTAATTGCAATTTATATCAATGTTTTCTTTCTATTATGCCTATCTTGAATATAAATTAACTATTCAGGATTCTAAAATGCTTTATGGATTGAATATAAGAATTCAAAGACATTATATTACAGGATGTAAAATTCCTATATTATAAATATAGGAATACATCTAATGTTACAATTATAGGTTGTAAAATAACTTGTATTTTGCTTTTTCTTATAAAAATAAAATACCTTTCAAACTTTACTTCAGCTATGAACCAAATGCATCAAATTTGTATGTCTTATTTACATTAATCATTACTAATACGGCCCAATCTAGAAGTGCAAGTTCTATATTAATGATCTGTTTTGGGCCCGATTTCATTTAATGATACCAAGTTATTTATTACTTCATCAGCCTTCTAGTCATTATTATGCAGACAGATTTCCTATATTATATACTCAATAAATTGTAATCTTCATTCTGAGATCATAATTATTTCGCAGATAATTTTTCAAAAACATAATGAACTACATATTTAAAAATGAATAAAAGATGCCTTTTTGGTTAATTTTACTTTCTCATATATAAAGTACCTATTTAAAAAGTATTAGAATTACCAAAAAAACATCAGTTTAGATTTTGATGAGTATTATCTTTTTTTAGATTGTGCTAACTTCAGAAAATTCCTTCTTGAAATTATATCTTTGTTTTGGGTTTTTTTTAAAGTGGTGATAAGATGTATTAATAATAATGTGGGTGCCCAATATAAATGTGGGAATTCTTTACTTGAATATGATTACTGTTATTTTTTTTTCTTGTATAACTGACGCCTTCTGTGAAAAATATTCAAGAATGTTGAAAACAACATTCTTAATTTCCTTTTAATGAAATGGTGCTTTTAATTAATAAATTTTTTATACAAAAGTGATGTTTTCTGTATGTTAGGTAATCATTGTTATTCAGAGAATTGTGTTAATAGATATATGGTACATTGTATCATTTTTTTAACTGCTTCTTTTGACCAAATGTTTATTTAGTGTGATATCTGACACTATAAATTGTGACTAAGTAGATAATTCTTATTTCAGGGACTTGATGCCCATTATTTCTGCTCTGATGTTCAATACATGGTTCACCAAATTCCGAGCCAGTGGTGTTAAATTAGTGAGTTTGCATAATTTCCTTAATTGAATTTAAAATTAATCCTATTTCTTTGCTTCTTTTTGTTTTTTCCCTATTGTTTTTTTAAAATATTTTTTGTATTTGTAGAGTGTATAATACTAGATGTAGCTAAAGATAATGAGCATTCTCATCTTTAATTTTTGTTTTAACCTTTATTGTTGATATCTAGATATCGGAAGCTTTAGATGTGATCTTGCTTGTCTTGCGTCGATCAGTTGCTCTTGAAGAATTGTATCTTGATAATACAGGATTAAAATGGTAAGTTTTAATATGGTATTGCTGAAATGTAAATATTTAAATGATTTTTACATTTATATTTTTGATTTGATATTTTTACTATTAAAATTCTGTTCATGTTTTCATAGTACTTTAATTTTAGATTCTTATGTACTTTTAATGATTATAATTTATATGAAATTTATGTTTTTGTGAATATTACATTCTTATATCTTTCTTATAATTATAAATTTATTTCCCTTATTTTTTTCCTTCTATTTAAGTTTTTAATATTTCATATGAATAGTTTTCTGTTATAATATACAGAATCATGTGGAGATAAAGTTGAAAATGCTAAAGTGTAAACATTAGATAAACAATTTTTGGAAGCTCAACATCCTCAGTGTTATTTCAATGTGAGATTTCAAACAAGGCTCTCACAATCCTTGAAAATTCTTTGAATTTTATTTTGCTGTAATTGGGTTAGTATATGATTTTCTGTTTGGTGCTTGAGAAATCTGTGAAAAATTGCCATAATGCTTATACATTATTTTTAAGGAGAGAAGAGGACTGATTTTTCCTTGAGAATTGATATGTGAATGTTATGCTGATTTGAGGACATTGCCAATTATCAAATTCTTTTCCCCGTGTAGTTAGCAGGAGCAAGTAGGATTGTGATTACAATCAAGGAATTTTCAACATATATGGTACAAGAGATAATATTATTACCCTATTCATTCCATCTTCATAATACTTTGATTCAGAATGGAAATTCCTGTTGGAGAATCTTTGTAGTGTATACTTATTTATATAACTCTTCTGAAGAGATTTTAAGCCTTTTCCAAGAGCTGAAATTGTTGCTGGGAATGTGTGGGAAATATGTGGATTTATTATTTGTATAACTCTTGCAAGGAGATTTCAAACTTGTTTTAAGAAATGTTCACAAGTTACAAAATTGCTAATAAGTTCTCCTGAGAGTAAAATATAAAATAATTTAATGTAATATTGTTACATGCTTTAAAGATGTTCTATTTGAATACCTAGATAATAATATGTGCATAGTTTAATGCTTGATTAAGCACTCAACAAATCTTTGCAAATGAAGTGAATGTATTTCCATATTCAGTTTTTTGAAAGAAACAAGGTGGTTGAAATCAGAGGAAATGTGATTTCAGTCTAGGTCATTGTTTAAGATATTTCAGGAAATTTTGATGATTGTTGTGAAAAATTAAATATGAGAAAAGCTTTATTTATCTTAATAGATGTGGTAGTTTTTTGATTCATTGAATGATAAAATGCAAACAGAATGTTCATTATTTTTTATATGATGTCAACAATTTATTTAGACATGGCTAAATAATGCCAGCATGAGTTATTGAACCTCTTTTTATTTAGTACTAGCCGTCTTTGGCCTGTTCGCCAATCTCAGTGCTCGTTAAAATTTTAATAATTAAATATTTTATGCAATTCCTATTTTAATAGCTTCTTCATCAAAATATTTTAAAGCTACAAATTTTGATAGTCATATAATACATTCATATTATAAATGCCATCAGCCATAAAGTAATATGTATCTCTCTAGCTTTCTGTTAGCTCCTGTAGAATTTATGCTTTAAATTAAAGTGGAAAAATGGTTAAATTGCAATTAGTATAAGAACATTTTTTACTGAAACGAAGCATTTTTTTTAATATGAGGACTGAAAACAGAATCGCTGAGTATTTAAACCTTATGGGCACTAAAGAATATCTTTCTTAATTTATGTAATATCTCAAGAAGTTTTCTACAAAATTTTCTGAGCTTCATCATGAAAAGATCAATTAATTAACAATTTTTAGTTTTAAATGCATGAAACTCTAAGAAAATAAACAGAATTGTTTGAAATAATCAGTCGGAAACATGTTAAGCCCTCAAAACCAAGTCAGTATCCGTTGAAAATAGAGTTGTCAATACTCAGAACACAATGCGCATGCTTGAATTTTCAACGCCAATTATGGTAATGCAAATGCGCGAATTTTCTACGCCAGTTGGGGTAACGCTACGCAGATTAGAAATTTTTAAATTTCCTTTATTCTGCTTCATTTTAATTCAAAGGTACTTCAGAATGAATCTGAAAGATCTATTAATTAACAATGTTTAATTTTAAATACATCAAATACTAAGAAAATAAACAGAATTGTGTGAAATAATTGGCTGAAAATATGTTAAGCCTATCCTCATTAGGGAAGAAAAACTGAAGCCTTACTCATTTTGCGCTGGGGAAATGAAAAGATTTTTTGGCTGGAAAGTTAATTTTTAATTAATAATTAAAATTATAATTAAAAATTTGGAAAAAGGGACCCTAGGTTCACATTGCTGACCTCCAAGGTATGCATGTGCCAAATTTGGTAGCTGTAGGTTGAACGATCTGGCATGTAGAGCATCAACACACACACACACATTGCACTTTATATAAGCATAGATGTACTTATTCTTTGTTCAAAAGATTTACCAGTGTTTATGATAGATTATCTAAAACTTTCGGGATAGCAAACTTTTTGTAAAACCAGGTGTCTGGAATATGCAGCAATTGCCGAAGAACTAATCAAAATATATTGTGACTTGTAAAAAATGTTGAAATGGACAAATTTTTTACATTAAAATCTTAATCATATAGATTTATTGCAAAATGTAGCAAAGATCTGACTTTACACATCAAACTGAAGATTTTGTCATTGGCCAAATTTATGTGACCATTTTTAACATATTGCTAGAGAGACTCACTTGCCATTTGTGGTACAAGATATAAAAAAGATGGCTATTGGTTATTTGAAAACTTTGTGTCATAACAAATGTTCTTGTAAGCTTAATATATATAAATGTCATTTTTGAGTTTGATTTCCGATACAAAGATTCATATATCAATATCAGCAAAGCTAAAAAGGGGATTCATTACGAAGATGTTGAAATGTCTTACTAATCAGAGGGGGGAACCATAAAAATACCTAATAGTTTTGAACATGAAGATCAGGGCTCTTTATATGCATTTTGTCAAAGAATTTTGGATAAGTTCTTTCTTACCTGCATATTTGTTAGGGGATTTATTTGTTTGTATAGGAGCAAATTTATCAGATAAGTGTATTTTTGCTTTTGCAAGATTGAAAGTTAATCTTGGTTTTTGTAAATAAGAAGTGCCCATTTTTTACAAACCAAGCTTCACCAAATATCTCACTTTCCAAATAAGCATTGGCGCCAACTTTGGTTACCAAAATCATTGCAACGATATATTAAAAATAAAATTTTATGTTAATCTCTTCCAATAACAATTTTAATTTTGGATTCAGAATTAAAAAGCAGATTTATCCAAATAATGGGTTCTTCAAGATGTTATTTTTAATAAAATTAAGCTCTTATTTTTTTTTTAAATCAGTATTTGGCAAAAAGTATTATTACATTTTTGCCTTTTTCTGAATAATTTAATAATTCATTTGTAATGTGTTTTATTAATTGCATTTTTAAAGAACAGAAAAGTTACTTTTAACAAAGAAGTGTTTATTTAATAATATGTGTTAAAAATTCTTTTTTTATATACTTTTCTCACTTAATAAAAAATTATACAACTGTGATAGCATTATAAAAAGTGTAATGTGTAAAGTTAAATATATTTTAGCTGCAATGGCATCTTATTACTTGGAAATTTCTGGAAGTAACTGAAATATTTATTACATACTGTTGATTGATACATATATAGAATTGTAGAATTTGTAAATGCAAGTATAATTATTTTCTTTAATCTAATTTCTTTGCTAACTTTTTTGCATCTGTTACGTTATTGACAGTGATAATTTATTCACAGGGAATTTGCTTATAAATTATCCTTAGCATTAATTGCCAATCCTCACACTCCTCTGCATACATTAGACCTTTCCAATAATCTTATAGAAGATAAAGGTATGTGCTGATATTTTACTTATTCCTATGCAGTATCTTTGTCTAGTATTAATTTTCTTAAATTATTAAATTTTAAATGATCAAATAATATTTTACATGCCATTTTATTTAGTAAAAGTGTTTGTGTCTGATGCTATTATTTCATCTTGTTAATCCTGTATTTTATTTATTGCAGTAGAAGGTAAAAATGGTACATGTAAACATTCTCCAATTTTTATTAGATGCATTTAAACAAAAATATTTTATTAATAAATAATTATTTTGAATATTTTAATTTATTATTTAGTATATTTCTAGATGTATAGACATGTTTCAATCCACCTTAACTCTTTTATCATTTTTATGTATTGAAAATTTTCAGTTATAAACCAAATTTTATGTGAGAAAAAAAAATGGTCTGTATATCCTTAAATTTTTTTTCCTGATTACAAGTATTTAATCAATTTTTGCAGAAAGAATTTTTTAAACTTTAATTGAAAATAGACGAATGAATATTTTATGAATACTGAACTGAAATTCTTATCATAAATGCTAAAGAAAATATGACTTTTTTTTGAATGAATTTTTATCTATGAATATTATAAGATATGAATTTTTATCTATTTTAAATTATTTATATTCTTCCTTTAAGACAAAATTGTATATGTAAGTTTTGGATAATGTAAAATATTTCTGACTGCATAATCATAAAATATATAAAATTTTGCTAAAAATTCATTTCTTAATAATAGTTATGGAAGTTCACATTTTTGATAGGAAAACTTGTGCATGTTTCAAAAATCATTTTGAATTTCTGTTAGAATGTGTGAAAGAGGAGGAACAAGTTTAAGAAGGAAGGGAAAAAGTAGTGAAACAATTTTTGATTATCGAGAGTTAGTTAATATATTCACAATTTCTTTCACTATTGATTTGATGTTTTGGATTAATTTTTTCATGATTTTATAAATTTATGTGGGTATGTGTCTTATAAATAATTTAATATAATTATAATTATATTCATATTTTGTTAAAATGTATTGCATATTTATCTTAAATTGCAAAATATTGGATGCTTAGGTATTTACCGCTATTCGGGGAGCGAAGTCATTAAAGCAGAATGTAATGTTTTATTTATTAAAATGATCATTAATTGTTGATTTAAAATTGATATGCCTATTTTGGTATTTTGTAAATAAAGCTTCATTCCAATAACAGTCATTCTATTTAACAATAGTTTTTTAATGTAAAAAATTATTTAATTTTTGTTTTGAAATCCTGAAATAATTATTTTAATTGTGTTTGAATTGGAGTGCACTTTAACTGTAATAATAATGTAAATTTTTTAAAAGGAGATTGTTTTTTTATATTAAATATTCTTACTCTTTTTAGGTATAAATAGTTTGTGTGGAATAATTGCCAAAATTACACAAGGTAATTTTTTTTATTTGCAATTGTTCTTGTGATTTTGCTTGTTCACATTCTTATTGTTTATTTTATTTAAAAACAACAATAAAAAAAACTTGTCTTATAAAAAGTAATATCAGAAATGTGAAGCGTCTTTTTCTAAATGTGGGAGATGTATCACAATTTAAATGTTTAATTGGTTTATTAACATGCTATTGAGTAATGTGAATAATTTAACTAACACAAAAAGAGCTTGTTAACAGATCTTAAATTACTTGACAAAACTATTTTTATTACATTCAAATTTTTATTTATCATAAATTTCAAACAAGAGTGAAATATAGTTTTATAGCATAAATTCCAAATTATTTGTTATGACAGTATTCATTCCTTATGTGTTAGGTATGTAGTTGATCTGACTATGTGCTTAAAAACAAAAAACAACAGTCTCAATCTAGTCTCATAAAATTATTAGAATTTTAGACAATCAAAAATTATAAGAAATAGAGTTATTAAAAAGATTTTATCTCACTTAAATAGTTATGTAAAGTATTTTGTTTTCATAAAAGTTAAATATCAAATTATTAATATATAGTACTTTCATTAAGTTGTCCTTAATTTTATAGAAAAGGAGTATTTAAAAAAATTGTATAATTTTCTAAATTTTGAATATTTTTCTACCGTTTTGACATTGTTCATATTTTTTTCTAACATTATTTCCAAATGCATCATGTGTTGTTATTTTAAAATTCCAATAAATATAACTTTGTTGCATCTCGAAATATGGTTAATTAAAGAAATTTGCTATGATAGTTTTAAATGTGAACTAGTGCTGTTTCTCAATGACATTTGGTTTTAGATAGATTTCTTACCATTGTTTTATGCAGTTATAATCTACTTATTTTTTTAAAAATTTATTATAAGATAACTCTTTTATATTTTAAAACTGTTATTAAAAATTACTTTACTTGTCTAAAATTAAAAATGGAGACATTTGTTTTAAATTGTCTTGCATATTATTCCATAGAATGTGATATAAGTAAGAGAGGAATTTTTCTTCCAAATATTCTTTGTAAAGATGAGATAGAAGTAAAAGGAAAATCTGAAAAGTTCTTATTGAGTATTCATCAGTGTATAATGGAAGTTATTATTTCTTAAGGTTAAAACCATTGTATGAGAATGCCATAATATCAATACCATAATAAGATGTAGTGGCATAGCTCAAACTGTTTGGGTTTAAGAAGTAGAGATAAGGATTTGGAAGTTCTTTTTTCAATAATTGGAATTAAAAAAAAAAAAAACCTTCAGTATGCTGAATTTGCATAGATATAGTTAAATAATAGAATTAAAAAAATCTGTACACATATTGAATTTTCTCAATTCCTCACTTTTGATAATACAAAACCATATTTTCTGTGATAGCAATGTGTTTTGTATATTTTACATTGTTGGAGAAAATCATGCATTGAGTTTTGCTCTGAAAAATATAAACAATGTTTATTAAAAATATAAATGTGTTTTATTTTTAGGTGCTGGTCAGCTTGGTGGAACTGTAGGTCGTTTGCAGAAAGGTCTTATTCATTTGAATTTAAGTCGTACTGGACTCACTGCAAAAGGCATCAACACTCTAGCTCATGCTCTTTCTCTCAATCGAGCTATGCCTTCCACTCTTACATTCCTCAACCTTAGTGATAATGTCTTCAAAGAAGACGTCAATGTAAGAAAATCCTTTTATAAGAGGCTCCAGTTTGTTAAAGTATTTAAATTTTTGTCAGCAAAAAGCATACTGTATTATTATTAAGCGTAATATTAAATATTTTTCTTTCAGTAATTTTTCTCTTATTCTTGTCGGAGGTTGTCAGTCAGTTGTAAACCTTATCAGGATTTCTTTAATGTACTTCAATGTGTCTTTGTAATTATGATTTTGTCAATGATATCTATAGTGTTTGTTGTATTAGATTGTTTTGTATTGTAATTGCTGTATTATAATAGAATGCTTTGTTTATAGAATCTGTATAATTTTTTGGCTCAACCTAATGCTCTGACACATCTAGATTTATCCGGAACTGAATGTGCTTTAGATACTGTAAGTATTTTATTTTTATTTTATTTATTCAGTTTTGAACATGGTGTAGTTTTTAATCTATATTTGATGTTTTTGTTCCTTGTTAATATATACAGGGTTGTGTAATATCATGAAAATGCTTAATTTCAAAACCACATTTAAGTACTTTAAAATTGATTAATTTTGAAAAAAAGTGCTTAATTTTCTTAAAGAAAGCCTTTGTTTTCCCACACGTTGAATACGATAATTTAAAAGCATAGTCATAAAGGTTTATTTAACGGATATATCTAGAAAGAAAAGCAACAAAACAAGCTTTGCCATTTATTGAAATACTTGATAGTTATCTGGAAGAGGCAGTATGAAATATGCACTGTGCCATATTTGTTACAATTTGAAAAATGTTTGAACTTCAATTTTTAGTTTTTGCTTGTTGTAGAATTTATTTAAGTTATACTTCATAAGTATATGTTTAACTTTTTATGTCTTATTAAACAAGAATATGCAGATTGGTACTATCAATGGAAAATAAGAATACAGCAGGAGTGCTAAAGAGGTATAGTAAACATGAGAAAAGTTGCTCTAAAAACTGTTACAGTGGAATCTCTTTGTAGTATGTTATATATTCAATCATCATTCTCATTAATATATTGTTTTGGAGCATTCTCTTGAGTAGTTTATTAAAGGGATTTTGCTGCACTATGCTGAATTGTAATTAATTCTACAATTGTAATTAATTAATGCCAATCATCAATCATAAACTATTTTCTAATGGTTTATGTTTATTCTATTTTTACAACAGTTTTTGTTATTTAAACAGGTCAGGCATGTAGAAACATTTGAGGAAACTCTCGGATATTATATTGTTTTCCTCTTTCACTTAATCAAATGGTTTTTTTTGCTATTATTAAACTAGTTTCATATTTTTCCATTAAGTTCTCATGAACAGAAAATTACAAATGAAAGAAAATTGGAATGTTATCTTGTATGAATTTTTTTCTTTAATACAGTTTCATATTTCTGATGTAATTTAATTAATTTTGAAAAATTACATATGGAAATATATTTCATGATATTTTCTTTTATCCTTGCACCTTATTTTGTTGTTTCTGTAACCATCTAATTCGTAACCATTTGAAAAATTTATTGTATTCTGTAGTTGCTTTATAAGTCTGTAACTTTAATGATATATGTATGTAAATGTACTTAATTTTTATAGGTTTTTGGTGCTTTACTTCGAGGATGCACACAAAAATTAGCTGTTTTAAACCTGTCCAGGAATCAGTTCTCTGCCAAAAAGTCAAAGGAAGTGAATGTACCACCTTCATTTAAAGCTTTTTTTTCAAGTACAGTGGCACTTAAACAATTAAACATGTCTGGAAACAAGCTGCCAGTAGAAGCATTAAAGTAAGTTCTCTTGAAGAATGAATACAAATGCTCATTAAAAGAATGCATATCATTATAAATTTTTATTAGAAAATATTATAAATCTAAGTAATCATTTATTATTTTAAAGTATTTTTTATAATTTATTTATTTGCTTTCAGTTTATTAATTTGAACTTGAATTTTTTTTACATTTCCATTTAAATTTTCAGTCAGAATTCAATGATATTGATGATGATTTGGATGAGAGTAATGACAAGAAGGTACAACTTAAGAAAATCAATTACTTCTTTAATTATATTTTAGAGCCATGCTTCTTGGACTAGCTTGTAATGAAATTGCCACTGACATGTCTCTTGACCTCAGTAATAATGAACTTAAATCCCATGGTGCTTTGGTTTTGGAATCTTGTTTGCCTGGGATACGATGCCTTTGCAGTCTAGATATCAGTGAGAATGGTAAACTTCAAAATTCATTTTTTTACTTTTTTCTTTCTTTGATGTTTTTCATTTATTTTATTTTTTTTAATAAAAAGATCCATTATTAACATTTTATTCCACTTATGAATAAATAGTGCTTGCACCTGTTGATAATAGAAAAATATCTGTTTATCTTCTGTTTGTTTCTAATTTTCTAACTAAGAGCATGGTCATTGATTTTGATTTGCAGGTTTTGATGTGGATTTGGCAAACATTGTGAATGCTGTATCGAAAAACAAATCTATTAAGCACCTTTCATTGGGAAGAAATTTTGTAAACATTAAACCTAAGTAAGAATTTAAATTTCTTATTTGGTATATTTGTAATTTTCATCTGATATTTTTAGGACAAATATATATATAATTATTATTATTTAGATACATGCAGCGTGTGATGGATTCCATTGTTCAGCTCATCCAGGAAGAAGATACAGTGTTAGAGTCCCTATCTTTAGCTGATTCTAAGTTACGTGGTGATGCTTGTGTTGTGATAAATGCTCTTGGTAGTAACCAATGCCTAACTGCCATTGATATTACGTATGTATTTATATTATATTCTGGTATGTTAAGCAAGTAAGCAAATTATAATGTGCTTACTTGGCCATTAATCAATTGCAGCTTATTATGCAAAACAAAAAAAATCATCATTTGTTATAAAAATACTAAATTTTCGGAAAGTATAATAAAAATGTCTTATAGTATATTTATTTTCTATTGCTAATTGCACTGCAATAAATATTTGATATAAACTCATATTTTGTATTTTTCTTGCTAATGAATTTCATTATTTCGTTAGAATTTTTTATTAAAAACCTTTCCTCCTGTTTATTTTTAATTCTTATAAAAATAGAACGCTTTATTATTATTACTAGCTGTCTTTGGTGACTAGTCGATTCGCCAGTATTCAAGTTCCCTAAAATTTTTCTATTGAGATACCAAATTACATAAAATATTTAACATATTTTATGTAATTTGGTATCTCAATAGCTTCTCCAGCAAATTGTTTTTAAGATTCAAATTTTGATAGTCATATAATTCACTCATACTATTATGGAGGCCTTAAAGCCTTTTTGTTTATTGTATTATGTATCTCTCACAAATTTTCTCTCAGCTCCCTTAAAATTTCAACTTTAAATTAAAATGGTAATGATTAAATTGCAATTAATATAAAACATTTTTAACTGAAACCAAGCATTTTTTTTAATAGAAATAGATACATAGAAACAGAAAGATACAGCATTGAAGTCTTAAGAAACTATCAATCCATAAATAAACCATGTGCAAAAACACCTATATAATTTTTCTGAATCTATATAATAATAAAATATAAAATATACATTGTATTTAGAGAGCGCTAATGCTGCTACAACTAAAACACAAATGAACTTAACCAAATTAGAAATAAATATTAAGTTAATAGTCAAATAATCAAAAAGAAAGATTAACTGAATCCGGCCCGAAGACTTTTTCAAGGGTCACCCTCAGGCAAGGATTCAAACCAGGGATTTTTTCTGTGAGGGGTCTGACTTTCGTCCAACAAAATTGACCCCTCGTGACCCGAAAATCCCAGAAAATTGAGGTTTTAGAGATAAATTAGTATCACAAGATTAAAACAAGTAAAAACACTAGCAAAAAACAAACCAAATAAGACCACAGCAAATCAAATCACAAAATACATGAAAAAGAACCAAAAAAATAATATAAACACAAGGCAAAATACTTACAAAATGAAAGTACAAATCTGAAGAAAACTACTTGAGGTTAAAACGTGCTATTGTAGATGTATTTCGTTGAACTAAACTAAGATTTAATTTTTCTACGTTTACAGCTATATCCGCCTCCCACGTTTCGTCATAATGTATCGTCATCAAACTTGAAGCGCCATCTATTGAATTAAAACTCAAAGCTAACAAACCGGAGGAAGTCAGAAATTAAACAGACACTCTCTTATCGAAACTTCTATATTGCAAAAGTTTTTGGGAAATTCGTTAATAGTTAAATTTTTAATGAGATTGTTTGTTGCTAAGATATAAGAGCTTTTATTATTGCAAATTTTTTTAATTCTGTTAAATTGTGAAAATATCAAATTTTTGAAAATTTTAGAGTTTAAATTAGAATGGTAGTTACTAAGTTTAATTATTTTAAAGTTAAATTCATCCCTTTTATCATAAATACCTATCAAAGTTTTTCCATTGTCAATTTCTATATTTAAATCTAAATAATTAGCTTTAAGTTGATTTTCGTTTGTTTGAGTTAAAACTAATTCTTTTGGGTAACAATTAATAATGTCATTAGGATTATCCACATTTAACAAAATTAAGTCATCAATATATCTCCAGCCTATTATTAAGTTAAGTTTAATTATTTCTTTTTCATAATAATGTAGGAAAATATTGGCTAACGCACTTGAAAAAGCTGTTCCCATTGGAATTCCTTTTTCTTGTTTATAAAAATTTTGTTCCGTTAAAAACATAGTTTTCTTTAATATTAAATTTACATAACTCTAACCAATTAGTTTTTGTAATAGTTTTGAAGTCTTATGTTCATTACAGAATAATTTTCATAATTTATGTAATATCTTGAATTATTCAATAAAAATTTCTCTGATTCATCATAAATTCATTTAAAAAAATTTTACTTTCAAAATGATTTAAATGACATGAATAACAATATTTTATTTTGTTTCGGTTAATAAATATATTTCAAAATTTTTTTACAATCCTTTGGTACCAAGAAATTATATTCTGCAAAATATTCTTGACACTTCAACTTTTTATTAAATAAATGAACATTTCTATCTTCTGCTGTGAAATCTGATCGAATTATGAAGATTTGAATAGAATAGTTTAGAACGAACACTATTTTCATAATCTTGGGCATTGATGGTGTATCTTCTTTGATTCGGTTGATGAAGTGGTTTAAATTCACCCATTTTTATAGAATTATATTCAAATTTTAAACCAATCAATATTAGTGATTGATTTAGTTGATAGGAGTGCAACTTATTTTATTTAAAATATTAGCAGCTGAAGAATATTTTCTTAAATATGATTCACAGGGTAAAGAATCTATGTAAAAATTTAAAATTTGCAATTCATCAGAGCATTTATTTACATAATACTCTGATGAATATAATTACTTATCTTAATGTCAAGTTATATAAAATATATTTATTTACTTCATTTAGATCATTTTGCTAACAGATGTATGTCTATTACTAAGGGAATACAAATTAAATATTGAAAAATATATATATATATATACTATGTGCAGGCATTAGTTATCTTTGCTAAGCCATTGATTTGTCACTAGACAATGTTATTATAGATCATAAAAAGTAAATAAATAAATATTGTCAAATAAATAATTCTGTTAAGAAGTGTAATATATCCTTCATTTTTTTTGCATAAATTTTTAAATCCTATTTTCATTCACTTTTTTTTAAATCCATAGTTTAAAAGTGAATGTTTTAATTTCATTTTTTAAAAGTTATCATAAGGATAAAAATGTGCTTTTTTATTGTGAGAGGAAGTTCAGAGAAAGAAATGATGCATTTTGTTTATTTTCAGTATTGAGTAGGCTTGTCAAAAAAGTTTTATAAAATTTTCTCTACATCGTTTTTACAATTGGCAATTTAAATGTTTGATTTTTCATATATTATAGCTATCTTAGGTAGACATTTTTAAAAGAGGCCATGCATAATAAGCTGTAATATTTGATACTATCTCTTAGCTATTCCTATTCACAGCTTCTCAGTATTAACTTAAGGGATTGCAAATTATTGCACTTGAATAGCAGTTCTATGGACTTGCATAATTGTGATTCATAACATTAATTACATAAGCAATTAAATCACTTTCTTTTCCAGAGGTAATTACATGGGTGGTGCTGGAGCCAAAACTCTTGCAAAAGCTCTTCAGATTAATTCAAAATTGAAATCCATCCTTTGGGATAAAAATGCTACTCCACCTCAAGGGTTTCATGATGTGGCTTATGCTTTGGAAAAGTATAGTTTATGTTTATCTTAAAATTTTTATTTTATTGTAAGTCTTTAAAACCCATTTTACCATGCCTTCTAATAATAAAAATTAATATGTATTTGCCTGCTTGTACTTTACAGGGCAGGTTGTTGTACCACCAACCATGTGATGGATTGATTTGTAATTTAATGACAAAAAACATTCTTCGATTATGTTATGTGGGACATATAGTAGAACATTCCAAGATTTCACTGTGCTAAATTTAACTAATGATTCATCTTTCTAAAAAGTATAACTACACAAGATATTAATTCTTAGAGGTTCAGTAAACATACTTTCGAGTCCATAATAAAATAACTTTTCTATAAAATTAAAGATAGTTTATTTTTAAAAATGTATCATTTATGAATTTTGCATCTGAAACTTTTAATCAAAAATGTCAATTTCACAAATTTTAAAAAAGATTATAAATACAGCAATTTTTGCATTTACCAGTACTATTTGTTGTATAAACCCAATAAGAAGATTTATATTGTCTAAGATAATTTTTTATCTAAACGATGAGTAGCTTTAATAAAGACTTGGGAAACTTATCAAATAATGGTAACTAAAGATTTCCTGTGCAAAATTTATTAAAATAGCAAACAAAAATTTAAGCTATAGAGTAAAATCTAATGGATTTTAAAAATGTAAAAAGTTATTGTATTGAATATCACTAATCAATTAAAGTTGTTGATGTAAGCATTGAGGATTAAGAAATGGACAACTCCAGCAGAATATAGTAAACAGTTAGTGGATAATCATAATAACATCAGTAATTGAATCAATATCCCTTTTTCAATTTCTTAAATAAAGTTAGTGTTTTATAACAGGCTCAAGTGCCTATAGTTTATTCTATGCTTCATGAGTCAATTGAATTCATTAATGTGCATGTATGTGTGTTGCTGGATAATGTTTATATGTAGGTATGATAATTTTTTAAGGTCAAATAAGGGGTATACATATTGAAAAAGACAGATGCCAATTTTGCTGTCTTGTCAGCTTTCTCGTCTCCATTTATTCTGAAATGAGATGGTATATAGAAATATAAAATGGTAAAACCTTGACAGATAAATCTAAATCAACTTTTAAATTATTTGAAACCAATAGATGGCTATGATGGTTCAATAATTTCAGTTATTATAAAATATTCTGTAAATCATGTAAATATAACATTTAAAAGGTTAGCTTAAAATTTTAGCCAGTGCAAACTGAAATGTAACGATTTTTGTGGTAAAAATACAGAACTTAAATGATGGATTCTAAAACCTAGAATTTATTTCTGAAATAACCATTGCAAATGAGATATAGTTTAAACTTTTGATCCATCTGTGAAGATGATTGTAAAAATTTTGATAATGTGCTTCAACAGGCTTATGCTGGAAATGTGCACTTATGAGATAATTATGTTTGATTATTTTATTAACATCTATACAATATTTTGACATTTTTTGCTGTAAGTTCCAAAAATATATTTTCTCAAAAGTGATATATATAAATTTTAGAATTTAGAGAATAATCTTTTCAGTAATGCAGAAGATTTAGTTATATTTCAGTTTGTTTGTTTCCTAATTTTCAGAAATTTTTAAATATGATTTAAATAATATTTTTCAGTGTTGTAATGAAAGTCAGACTGATTGTATTGTTTCATTAAAACTTTGTAATTTTTCTTCTCTTAAAAATATTATTTTGATCAATTATTTTTTTTTTCCTTAGGAATTTTACACTAAGATATATGCCATGTCCTATATTTGATGCAACAGCTGCTATGAAAATTGCTCCTGAAAAGACAGAATCTGCTTTGAAAAGGGTAACATTATTTGTTTCAAAAAATGGTTAATATGATAGCATTAAGAATAATTTGATTGATTTATTTTTCTCACTTTATAGATTGAAGAGTGTTTACATCGTAATGTATCGCCTAAAAAATATGCTAATGGTCGAGCTTTTAGGCTTCAACAAGGATTCTTACTTAGTTCAGCTCAACAAGTAAAAATTGATTATTTTTTTACTTATTTAGATATGAAAATCTAATCTGTAGTCTCTATTTTTTCTAAAGATAAACATTTTCATTTCATAATATTAATTTTCTTTATGAATTATTAGCAGTCAGTTAGAATAGATGTTTTTAATTTTATTGTAATGTTTTTAATGTCATAATATTCTGTAAACATTTGTATTCTGAATGTTCTCTATAATATTTTAATGATTTTTTTTCTATTATATTTGTGATATTAAAGACAGGGGTTTTCAACATTTAATTTTAAACACTTAAAAATATTATAATTAATTATTGAACTATAATTAAATCTAAAATTCTTCTCATTCTTTTTTAAATACTTTTAAAATATAGGATTTTCTAAAAAGAATCCTCATTTTATAGTCCCAAACATTATTTTAATTATTCTATTGATTCTATTCAAATGTCAGTTACAATTCTTTCCTTTTGGACAAAGGGAAGACAAATGTGAAAATATCAATGTAAAGCTTATTTTGGTAATTGATATGAGGCATGAATTTTGCTAATAGTATGCTGTCTGATATAATGAATATATTTTTAAAAATTAAATAAAACAGAAAATCTTTAATGAAGTCCTGAAGCTGTTCTGTTTCTGAAATACCTTTTGTTAATTACTATTCCAACATTTTTTAATTGCATTTCTATCAATAATCATCTAAAATTCTTAAATATTAATGTGTTTCACTTCAGAACATCTGTGTCTTAAATTAACTGATAATTTACTATGTATCATATTTTAGATAATGTTTTGGAGAAATATCTTGTAATATTACTTTATACATCTTTTCGAATGTATTTCATTAATTTTCTCTTAGACATGATTAAATGAAAGACAAAAACCCTAAACACTGAGACTTCAAAATGTATTGAAATGCTTCAGAAATAAATTCATATATATTGCTATTGTTTGGATTCCAAACTTCTGATTAATTTTCTTACTAAAAAACTTTGGTACCTTATTATTATTTAAAGCATTAACTTAAGAACTCTTCCTATTTGTCTTTAAATTTTATTTGACATTTTTTCATACAATTGAATAAAACTGTGGCTGCGAAGAATAGAAGAGAATACTTGCGATTTGCTACTTAAATAATTTTGAAATGTTTGTTGTTGGAAATTACTTTTCTAAGTAGATTTCTGATTCATTAGACCAACGACATAAATTCAGAATTTTTCTATTAAATAAATTTTTTGAAAATAAATTCACTTATTTCAGAGATGACTGATGGAAATTAATTTTTGCATTTTGCAAATCTCATATCAGTATAGTAAATTTCTAATGGAAGATAATTTTTGTATTCAATAGTTTGAAATGTTTTATAAATCTATTTACATTATTGTTAGTGCACTTATAATTTTTGTGTGCTTAATATTCAAGCAATCATATCATCATTAATGATAACAGAATTTCTGTTCCTTCAATTGCAGACTGTAGATCGATTAATGGTCCACCTTCAAGATTCAGTTAACAACTTTAAACGGGTTACAGGTGAGGGAATTATGAGTGAAGATGCTGAAAAAGCTGAGGGATATCTGAGTGATGCTAACAATGCCAAACAGGTATGGATAATTTGCTCTTTGTAAATTGATCAGAGCCATTGTTTAGTAAAAAAGTGTGTTGATTGTCTTTGATTTTTACCAAAGAGGATAATAATTGAATATTTTACCATTTTAATGATATGTATATAAAAATTTGGCAAAATTTTCCTTTTTTTTTTTTTTTTCTTTACATAATCTTTGTTGCCAAATCATAATCTTTGTTGTCATAATCTATCAAATCTTTTTGATAGACCTTCACCAATGCAACAATAAGAAATTTACATTTGGTATATTGAGTGAATTGTCAGGCAAGTAAGACTTTCTATGTGGATGAAAAATTCATATTCATTCCACAGAGTTTTTAAAAAGGAAAGTATTGCTCAGTGATGGTTATATTAGATTAATATAAAAAAATATATGATAGGAAATAATTTTTAAGATTGAAAATATTTACTGGTTTGATTATTATGTTTTCAAAATGGAAGGCAGGACTATAAAGAGTAAAAAAATTCAAGCTTGAAAACCAAGAACCAATAATTGAGAGTAAATATATGTCTCTAATTTTGACAGCATTATGCCTTATATTTTTAAGTGGAATGAAGTCAAAACCTGTACAGGCCAGAATGGAAAGACCATATTTGGAGCATTCCCAATTTATCCTTAATTTTTATAGAAGCATTTAGTTCTTAATTTATAATAGAAACATTTTGAAAACATTCAAGTAAGAATTCACCCAGACTTGGGAACAAGTTTTCTGTTATTTTAGATAACTTCATTTTGTCATAATGAATAGTACTTTTTTCTCACATCTGGACCCTAGTTTCTGAAGATGTAACAAATCAGAAGCAGTCAATACCGTTAAAGATAAAGATCCAATAGACTTTTGGGTACATTTCAACAAATTTTATTGAACTGCAATTTCTTCATTCATTTGAAAAATTACCAATTTTCACTACAAACAAAGTGATAGAGTATCAAAGTAAAATTCAATGGATTAATTTATGTTAGCAGAAGAATCACAGAAAGCGAAATCTTTGAATAGTTGATCAATTGTTAGTCATTCTCTTAATAATAGCATATTGTTTTAAACTGGAAGATTGGTGAAATGAGAAAATATTGCCTGTTACTATTTCACCTTGCATTCTATTAATCTATCCATTTTTACATATGCATAAAATTAATGTATATTTCTACAAAATTACACAACTTTAGTTCTGTCAGTATTGGTATATTGATAAAAGCTACTGGCACGAAACGCTTCAAGTAGCATTCTGTTGATGCTTTCTTAAGTATAGAAAATATTGTTTATTTTCTATTCTTATAAAATAGTATATAAATTATTTATAGGTGATGTAATGTTTTTGAAACCCATCTTTAAATAGATAAATTATCTTTTTTTTCATACACAGCTGTTGACAAGGCTTCATGAAGTTGTTCTTTTGCAAGAAGAATCTGGAAATACAATTGAATCACGGTTACAGGATTTTGTTAAAGAATTATGGGATACTGTTGAAGGTCATCTAATTGTAAGTTAAATGATAGCATTGTCTATTTCATTGAAGTACTTTAATTTTTGTTTTATATTTTATGAATATTGTTACAAATCATTTCAAAGTATAGAATATTTTAATAAGGGTATTTAATATTATTATATATTAAAAGTTGTTTATCTGATTTTAAAAATCATTTTCCATTTGGATTAATAAGTCATGTTAGTTATGAAATATTTTCTCATTATTAATATTGAACGGTTTTTCAAGAACATTTATTTGTAAATAATACAGTGAAAATAATTTAAATAGAACTAATTTATAAATGCTTCCCAAAAATCAAACTTCTAAATCCAATTGAAGTCATTGTTTTATTTCAAGTGATAAAAAAAATCTTACCATGTGCATATTATTAAAGTATTTCTTTCTTCAGAAATATTATTAGAGTGAACTAAGGGGCTAAGTCCTCTGCTCACTACCACTCTCCAACTCCCTATAATTGCTATGCAATTATCCTCTTGATTGCTTCCCAAATAAAATTAACTGTTCTGCGGTAGAGTAATGTAATTGATTCTTATTTAGTAATTCTAACATTGACATCACATTTAAAAGTATTGCAGTTTATACCTTTGAAAAATATTTCTTGTGATGGGCAAAAAGCAGCCATCGCAAACGAATTGTATGATCGGATATTTTGGCGAAAAGTAATAGCATTGGAATGACTGTTGAGCAAATGAACTTTCATTGATTCTAAATAAGTAACATCAGTGAGTTGAACTTTACCATGGTGACAATAGTTGTATTTAGGTTTGCAATGCTCTGCAGGAAATGAAAGAGCAGTATAATATGTACATTCTTCACAAAGTGTACCAATTAATAAAAAAGATACATCATTTGATAAAGTCTCTCCTTGATACTTATTTTCATTCAGACATCTCGACTGTTCAATTCTTTTTCTGCAAGCATTTTGCCATGTGTTTTGTGCATTGTTATGTTTAGTTGATTTATTACTTATCAGCATATATGTGTTCTCGCTTCTGATTGGCTGTTTCGTGCAACTGATTATGTCTTCTATGATTGGTTATGTTTTATCGTTTCTTTAGGTTTTTATATTATACAAAAATCTATTTTCTAATTATTTAAAATATTTATGAATATATATATAGATAGATAGATAGATATATCATTTAAAAAATTTTAGCAAAAAAAAAAAAAAGTGATTTTGTTAAATTCTATTATTTTTATGAAAGCTAATAATACTTTATTTATTCTTAATTTTTCTTATTATATTTCAGAGTACAGCTTCTTGTATGCTGAAATGTGTTGAAGATCAATGCCCAAACATAATTACTGATGATGTAAGTTGCTGTAGCATATCAAACAAAATATGACAATTTGAAAGAATCTTTTAAAAGCTGTTTATTAATTCTCTATATCTATTACAACAACTATTGTCAATGCTGTTACTGCATAACATACAATTTGACTTATTGCCCCTATTTCAGAAACTAAATGATTTTAATTTCTTAATACTTACAGTTTCTTTCTTTAAAGTTTCTGTAAATTTAGTGAGATGTGATTATTCATCAGACAGATAAAGTTTACAATTAAAGAACAATAGTTTTATCACTTTTTTTTTCATTACCTCTAAAGGTCTACTGGCCTATTTGTAGATCATTTGAGCTTTCTGCTAACTGTTTAAAGAAGGATCCTATGATGCAAAGCCTTTTATGTTTTTTGTTGTTGTTGCTAAGAACATTTATCATTTAATGTAGCTAATTTTGGTCCTGTTGTAATTACAACTGGACCCAAGCTTTGTTACTTTCCAATAAGATAGTATTCCTTCATATTGGTATATAGAAGTCGGAGGATTCCTTATGGAAAACTGTGCTGACCATTCTATTGAGTGTTCAAGCTTTGGCACTTCAGTCGTAAATGGCTCCTTTACTTGACTGTTTGTAATTATTTTTTAATTGGGGAAGGAATGTTTATTTAGGATAATGTATTGAATTCTTATTTAATACTCCTTCCTGTAACATACTTCAAATTTAAATCATGGTTGCAATAATTGTGATAAAATTAAACATAGGAGGAATTTCAGTATTAAATGAGCATGCATTATGCTGTCAGCGGAAGTCATATTGAACATTTACAAATGTTTTGTGCCAAATAATCAGATCTTTTGCTACTTGACTTGGTTCTTAGAAAATATGGAATTCCTGAATCAAATAGAGGCTTTGAACATATATTTCTGTGTTGTAGAAAATTAAATGCAAAATTTACATAATTTAACCCTTAACAATTGTTGAACTTTCTCCTCCCCCTTTTTATTTGCTTTTATATAATATTTCTTCTATTTTAAATCATTCCCTTTTATTTTTTCGTATACTTAGTATAGAGAAAGTATGATAATTGTCAAAAAATTTGAATACGACATTTTGACGTATTCGAATTTTCTCCCAAGTTTTCTTAAGTAATCTCCCAAGTTTTAGACCTCCCTGAGTTCCAAAAAATACATTTTTAGAAAATGTCCATCTGTCTGTTTGTGACAAAGATAGAACTCAGAAATGCTTTGGGCTGGATGATTGAAATTTGGTATACGGTGTTCACTACAAATTTGCAGATTTCTATCAAATTTTGAGTGCAATCTGTTCATAGGAAATCCATTTGTCTGACTGTTTGAATATAAATAAACACAATAATTGCAAAATGAAGAGAGCTAGATACATAAAATTGGATACGCAGATTTAACATCAATATTGTAGACACATGTCAAATTTTGAACCAAATCCAAATATTGGTTGATTATTTGTCGGTCTGTACTTTCAGAAATATGTAAATGCGATAATTAAAAAATGCAATGACTTAAGTATATCAAATTTTGGTATGGAATTTTGTGATTACAAGTGCAGTTTTTTTTTTATCAAGTTTTTATTTGTCAGTTGAGAAAAACATGTCTGAAATGCAAATTCGATTTTTGGATACTATTAATGCTTGCTGGGGCTTAATTGCCAAATAACTCGCCAAGGATTACATTAGATTCAATAAAAATGCTAAATTCATGCCAAAAGGTAATATTTTATAACTATTGTACATTAAAGCCAGGTAAGGCTTCTGTGGCATCACAAGAGTATGCAAGAAAATTTTGGCAGACGACTCTTACTGATTTACACTAGTTTTTTCTTGAATTTAAAATCATACTTAAAATAACTGCATTTTGTAATCTAATTATTTTTAGAAATATAGGCTTCAGAAATTTTGATTGTGTAAAAGGGCTTAAGGAATAGTTTTATATTCATCTTACTAATTAGAGGAAAGTTTTCATTTGAAATTTTTAAATTCAGAATTGATTACTATTTTTTATAGGTTCGAAGGGAATTAGAAAAGTTATGTCAAGAAAGAGGCATTGTACCAATTGAATTTGTGCGTCATGCACTTCTAGAACAAACTGGAACAACTATCTTGAATAAAGTCAGGTAATGCACTTAAAAACTGAATTTAAATTATTTTTAAATCTTAAAATTTTTATTTTTTAATCCTGCTGGTTTTTTTTAGCGAAGTTAATTTATCAGTTGCTGCACATGTGTCTGACCGGATATTAGATGAACTCATCGAGTGCTTGTCACGAAGTCATAGAGAATTGGTATGTTGAAAAAATTTTATGTTGTTAAAAATATGTTGCTTTGAAAATGCAAATAGAATATTTAATGATATAGTTAAATGATTGAATATGAACCCTCTACTTTATAAAGTAATGCTAAAGTCTTATATTTTATTGTATGAAGATTGGAAATGAACTTCAAAATTAGTTGCAAGGTGCAGAAGAAAAGTATTACAGAAATTGTTAGCTGTTTGGACTATATTACAAAATATGTTATTCTGAATAATGTTAGTCTGGTATCAGAATCTCAGCTTTGGGACTGAAACACTGTGGATTGAAAATTTAATTACCCTAAAAATCTGCTGTGTACTTGTGTGTTATGAATATCAGAGAATTAATCCTCTATTGCTGTAAAAGAAATGGAGTGCTATCTTCAGAATTCATTCATATCAGCTGGCCATAGTTCAGAATTATACGATCTGTTCTAAATTAGAAGTTAAACATCAAAGTGGAACTTTGATTTATATTTTATTGGCTGATGAAAAACATATAAGTTGTACTTGTGACATCACATGCATCTTTGGCATTGAAGTTTTGATACCACAAAAGAACCATTCTTAAAAAAATATGTCACATATCTCTAATATATTATTGGTTAGATTTAAAACGAAAAAATTCACATGGCACCCGAATTTTTTTTTGTTACTGATTACAAATAAATGTTATGAATTGTCTAGAAAAATGTGTGGGTAATGGTATAGTAAATCTGAAAAAGCCATTTTTTTTTTTTTTTAAATCAAGAAATGTATGTTAACTTAACAAAGAAAATTATAACTCTTAAAGTTCATATAAGCCTGTGGAACTTTTAAAATCGCTTTTATTTTCATGAACTTTTCTTTCAAAATAAAAATACCTAAACTTTTCTCCCTTCTGAATATAATTTGTACAGTATATTTAATATAAGTTTTAGTTTTTTTTTAGTTATGATTGTAATACAAACAAAAGTGCTTCTTAACTTTCATTACTTCATTTTGTGTATAGAATTGAACATGTCCGGCATATAATTATATAGTTTAAAATTAATATTAGTAAATTATCTACAAAATGAAATGAATACTTCTAATTACCTTTTATGTAAATTATAATTGTATCAATTTTTCAGTTATTAAATTCACACTATCAGTTAAGCAAGATTAAAAAAAAAAAAAATGTTTTATAAGAAAGCAAGCATGTATCATTCTATTTCATTAAACAAAATGATTATTAGAAAATTTGCAAAACATTTTGAAATTACCTTATATGATCTGACATCACATATTGTTTAATTGCAGTTCTCTTGCAAAGTATGAATGAAATTTTACAGCTGAAATAAATTCCTGGTTTGAAAACTGAATATATCCTATATTAAAAAATAAGTTTATTTCTTTATTTTTCATATGGATGTAATTGGAATTGCATTTCACTTTTCTTTTTTATTGTAGCATGAACAAATGAACCAACAGCGTTGTACTACACCTGATGTCTTACGAGGCGGTTTGGGAGTTGAGGGAGGTCTTAGGATCAGTCATAGTGGAGATTCTCAGCTTGACAGTTATAGTGAAAATTCTGACTCTCCACTTGTAAGTTGCATCAATGAATTAGATTACTTATTATTATTAATCCAAATAACTGTTTTATTCATTTTTTTTAACTTGTTGCTTTTTTTTTCTATGCTGACAGCAATTGGCTTGGCTTAATTTAGTGAGTATTAATAGTGCATGTTTTCCCACCACACCCTTATGTATTTCAAAATATACATTTATATATAAATATATAATACCTCTTATTTGTTTGGAAAACTGTGTAACCTATGCATGTATCTTATGTTCGATGAAAGTTCTCAAATGATGGGAAATACAGTTGATATTTTTTAGTGATATTTAATATTTGTGTATGCAAATAAATTAGTTACTTGCTGGTGACTAACATTTGTTACCGAAAAGCTTTTTTATGAATGAGGAAAAAATTTGTCCTTAGTATTTTGCACCATAAATCTCATGATTAAAAACTATTTTTTTAACCTTAAACAGATTTTGAATATCTTTGTATGTTTAGCATACTAAATCTTATTATGTTTTCTATGTGTAAGATTTGATCAAAAATACTTGGATACTTTCAATTTTTTTTTCACAAATTTTTCCAGAAAGGTTGGATGAATTTCTCTTTTATTTTGAGCATATGAAAAATATGCATGAAATCATATTCTATTGTAAAAATGTAACTCAAAGGACCAACTAGAGACTGATGACTACAGAAATAATTTGAATTCACTTATTTCAGAGAAAGCAGATTGTGATTTGCAACTTTCATCAGTATCACTTTTTTATGAAATAAAGTACAAATCTTTTCATAATTTTTTTAAAAAATCTGCCATTGTTTTAAGAAATTTCCTTGTGGCCAAATCTTCACCAAGACTTGAATTCATGTATAATCCTAATATTGTTGAAACTCAAGGTCTAGAGAAATTTCCAGGGAAAATAAAGTGCATGCATTTCAAAATGTGTCTGGATACTTTTGATCAGAAAATATATCTTTGATTTATTAAGTGAAAGATATTTAATGCATCACTATGTAAGTAATTATTTAAAGTATTTTGAAGCATGTTTCATAAGTTTATGAATCACTAACAACTTCTCTAATGTTATTTATGATCATAATAATAATATGCACAGTGTTAGAATCTTCTATTAGAGTATATATCGTTTTGAAATGTTTCTTGTTTGATATAATTGAAATATAATTTAATATTTTTTGCTAATATCATTGAAAGGTTTTCATTCCCTTTAAAAAACTGTTATTTTAATTGGATATAATCAATGTTTTTTATAAACTTTATTTGAAAGTTTCTATAAAAAAAAGTTTCATGTTATCCAGTACTAATAATACTTTTCTCCTATTTCTGTTAATAGTGAAGTAAAAATTATTAATAAACAGTTTTGCTATTTCTATTAATAGTTTATTTGGCCAATTAAAAAAATTGATTTGTAAAATGCATGGGTGTCCTACTAATTATCACATTGACATAGCTAATGAAATATCCTTTAAATGTTCACCTAGTTTGTGATTAAAATATAACTTCATTTGTATTCAGGCTACTCCCAAACTTACTAATAAAAGAAAAAGTGTGCATGCCAGGAAGCTAAGACCTCAGTCCGTTGTAGGTAAGTATAGAAATGCTTCTTATACATTTTCAATGAAATTGGCATGTTATGCATTTATTTTCAATTTGTTGTTTGAGATGGACTGCTAGTTCTCCAGGAGTAGTATGGTTATGTCCATGATATGAGAAATTGTCTGAAATGAAAGCATGTTATTTTAATTGTCTTACTTAAATTCTATTTATTGTGTGCATGAGCCTTTCTAATGGAGTGTGGTCTTGTAATGTCATATTGCTTTAAAAATCGTAAATGTCCGTCATCTAAATTTTTGTAATCCTGTAACTTCACCTTTTTATTTGTCTTGTAAATTATATAGATATTGAAGAGAATCTTTCTTCTCTAGTTTTCAACAATGTAAGAAATCGCTCAATTAAACATTTGATGAAACTGAAACTGGCTTGAATTTTAAGACAACAATGCAGTGCATTTCAAAAATTAGACAAAGTTAAAAAAAAAAAAAAAAAAAAAAAAAAAAGGTATTAGAATGTCAAAATGCAGGGGAATTTGTAAAAATATTAAATTTTTATCATTAAAAAATAATTTTTGTTAAATTGTGAAATAGCGTGACATTCATTTTTGTGCTGTAATATTTGTGGAAGTAATCGTGAAAAAATATAAAAAATGTTTAATTTTTAATTAATTAAAATTCTAACTAAAATTTCAAAATAATCACTCTGAGGTGGCCATTCTTACCCACTAGGTATTGCAACGATTGTAATGTTGGTCCCCAGCACAGTTCGTTAGTTTCATGGTAAAGAAAAAAAATCATACAGATAAATTCTAAACAAATGCTGGATCAATGACACACTCTAATGCCTTTGAAATAGACTTTAGGTAAAAAATAGAAGATTCCAGAATCTTCCATGGAATTTTGGCAATAGGTCTATTGGAACACAAGTTACGGAATTTTTCTAGAACTTTCTTTGTCTTTTCATGAAAACTATAAAAAAACTGGAAGACATAGCTGAAGTCAGTTGAGTATTGAAGCAACATTGAATCGTGTGCTAACCACTAGTCTATATTGAATTAATCAACAAGTCATATAATCAGGATTAGCTGAGAAGGTATTTTTCTGAGTTCTTTGTGTGGTTACAGTTGTTTACTACTGATTTGCAGTTTGTGTGCTACTGTTTACTGTTCTTACATATACTTTGCCTGTGTGTTCATTTTCATGTGAATAAGTGTACATTTCTACATATGAAACATTTGTTATTGAGTCTGATAGATTGTTTCATCTACACCCACTGCATTATGTCCATTGTTTTTTGGATTTCAGATAAAAAAAAATTCATGATATATATGTGCCAAATTTAGTAACTGTAAGTCAAAGAAACAATTCGTAGAAGGCCAATACACATTAACATTGATTTTTATAATTAGTAGAGATATGCAGTTCATATCCATATGCAATTTTCATAACAAAATATATTTGCCAGATTTGGTAGCTATATGTCAAACAAGCAGGCCGTAGAATCCCAATACACACACATTCATTATTACTATTAATAGACATACACGGTTCATATTCAAAATCTTATATCTGACAATGAATTTCAAATATGTTTCTTGTTTTTTAATAGATTAAATTTTCTTCATTTTGATATTTTTCAAACAAAATTTGAAATTTTTGTTATTTTCCAGATAGTGTTGAAGGAATAGCTGCTGATGACATACCTGATCTTTTGCCGAAAGATGAAGGTATTTATTTCTAAAACATGTTTCATTTTCATATAAATAAATGACAATCTGTTGTGATGATTGCAATTCATTTTAAGAATCTGAAAAAAAAATATTATAGAGTAAATAACAATTTCATGTGATTTAAAAGATTTATATAATGCATATAGGTGTATGCATACCTATAAATTTTAAAGATAAAATGATTTTTGAGTGAAACAAGAGGTTGTGTGGAATAGAGAGATTCCCCATTTAAATATTAAGAGTTTCAAAAAGAGATTATGGCAACTAACAAGCAAAGTTAGCAATTTATTTTGCATCTGGAAAATAATTAAAATCAATTAATGTAGGTATTTTGATCATTATTTTGAAAAGATATTAAAAATGGAATACTGGATGCAGAAATTTTGGTTTGAAATTTGAAACATTTTCGGGAAAAGCGGCTAATTTTTAATAGATTCTTAAAATTTCACCAGAGATAAATTTAAAAATTTAAAATTTTTTTTTTAGAAATGACTTTAGAATTTCTTTAGTTTGCTCTTTTTGATGTTACTAATATTTTTTTTAAACTATCAATAGAAGCCTTACTGTGGGGAAATTTGTGTAAAAAAATTTCTGAAATGACACAAAATATTGAATAAATTTTTTTTTAAACTTTTAATTTTAAAATTTGTGCATTGAGTCACCATTACGATTAGCTGTGTGCCAAATTTCATAGCTGTAGGTGTGATAGATTTGTTTTTGGCATCACCGACACCCAAGCACTTACTATAAGTCTAGATTAAAATTTTTGCAACATTATTTCATAAAATACTTATCAATTTGGCAAATATAGTATTTTACCAATTTTTTATACTGATCAATTTGTCTTCTAAACTCTTATAGAACTTTCCAAATTCCTTTTTGTGACAAGTTGGTAATTATAGGTTTTGAATATTCCTTGTGGTCCCTAGATGTTTCGTAATTTGATCAAATAAAAATATTCATTTGATTGACTCTACACTTTGTTGTAGACACTGCCTTTTCACTTGATTATTCAAGTATTGCTTTAGTGCCTAAAGTGTGCCTATTAATAGGTACTGGAAATTTAAAAAATAGATCTGAAGAAAGTTCATGAATTTTGATTCAAAATTAAATTAAATTAAATAAATTAAAAATTAAAAATAAATTTCATTAAGCTTATCATTAATTCAATAAATATACCTATGTTGTTGACTGCTAAGATCTCGGAAAGGACTTCTTAAACTAAAAGTTTTGGAAATATTTTCAATTAGTACAAATAAATGATAATGTGCTGCATAGATTCTAAGTAATCAGTGTTCAAAGAGTGAAATATTATCCATAAAATTATAATCTGAATGATGTATTTGATATAAAACTATATTTGAGAAAAATGAATCTGTATTCACAAGTATCTTTAAGCCTATAAGATATTTTATAAATGCCATAATAGTAGATTATTTTGATTTTGATTTTGATTTCTCTCTCTCCCCTAGAGAGCTTACCTAGTCTTTCCCCAATGTCTGAAAAGCTAGAACATTTGGGTAAAGCTCGGCCCAAGCGAGCAAAGACAAGAGCTCCCACGCGGCCAACCATTCAAGGCAAGGAGCTGAAAGAGGAGCCTCAAGACATAGGAGAAGGATTAGACAATTTCTTTCGACAACAAAGAAATTCCCTTTCGACTCCCACACTGTCTCCCGATTCAGAAGACACTCGGTGAATTACTTGTGTTATTGGTTTCCACATTTTAAAAGTTTTCTGCAGCATTTTAATCAAGTAGAAAGTGAAATAACTTTAAATAAATAATGATAGATATACGGGATAGGCCATTTGGCAATGCTTTAAGTAACAAGCAGTATTTGCAAAAGGCATTTTTGAAAATTGTTTTTTACTTTTAACTATTTTTGCACAGATGCTATGTTTGTTACATTTCTGCATCAAATGTGCTTCTTAATCATCATCATTCATATTCAAACAATATAAATAAGTTTTATATATTTAAAAATAAAATATGTCTGTAAGAATATTGTAGAAGACTTGCAAAAATTGGCTTCTTTTTCTGCAAGATTAATAAATTTTCTTGAATAATTTATTTGAAACAAGAAAAATAGAGCAAAAATACAACTTATGAATGAAACTTCAGAATTTTTTTAATCAACAGTTTAGAATTGGAGAGGAAAGAAAGTAGAAATAATTCCAAAGGTGACAATTATTTATTTAATGCATTTTCTGAAAAACTCTTTGACCCTAATAGAAAGATAAAACAATAAACAAGATTTTTTTTTTTTTTTTTACAATTTACATGATATTTCGGCATGAGCTTTCATAGAATGGAATGTTTTTCAGAATCTAATGACAGATAAAGTTTCAGCTAAAAATAAGCATATCAACACCTCATCGATACATAGAAACTGCCATTTGTAAACTGTTGCATTAGGTTTAATATTCACAACTGGTTTTATATCTGATAGAACTAGATCATTGAAATTTCAATATGGGAAAATTTGTAAACATTATAGGGAAAAAAATGAATATATTTTGGAAATAATTACTGTTATGCTGCTGCTATGCAGCTCTAAATCATGAATTACCTCTGTATGTTTGTCTAAATCGATTTAAGGTAAAACTTGAAATTTAAATCTTTTATTATTATCTTATCTTTACAGAGAAAGAGCAGGTAGCAGCAGTACTTCTACTAGTATGCTGAGTGGTGATTTGACTTCAGATTGCATTGCCAAAGCAGAACGCTCGCCAGAAAACGAAAAGAAAGAACGAGGGTGAGTCTCTGATAAGCTTTAATCTGCTTCTTAATGGCAGATTTTTAAAACCTGCCGTTGCTGTTTACTGCCAGTGACAATTCTCCATCAGGATGAGTTGTAAAATGTTCAGATACTTTGATTTCTTTTTTAAAGCAATGTTTTCTACTTTTTGTGGTACTTACTATTACTAAATAAATACTTATCAAGAAAAATTGTAGAAACTTATCTATATTAAAGAAAAAGATCCTTTGAAACTTTGTATGTGCTTCCCTAGATTGGCAGTTCTCTTTGTGAGTGTTGAATAACATCTGTTGAAAAACTCGGATCTAGATGAAATTTCTAATCCTGTTATTTTATTAGAAGAAACAAGTTATCAAAAAATTAACAAAACAAAATGCTGAACCTTTTGGTATTTTTTTTATTAAAAAAAAACTTATTACTTTACTTAAAAACTTAAGGTTTCATAGCATATAAAGAGAAATTTGGGTGTTTTTATTTATTATTTATAGAATATTGGAAGAATTTTGAAATTGGATTGCAGAAATCCGCTGAATGGTAAAAGTGATAAAAATGTAGCCTACAGTTTTACATACATACATACACACACACACAAACAAAAAATCAAGTTTGTAAATACTGGAGTTTCACTTTTAATTTTAATTAAATGAGTACAATTTTATACTAGAAAAAAGATTTTATAGAATTTTTTTAAACTTTTTTCTTTATTATAAAATGTTGAAATCATAATTCTAGTAATTACATTGCACCCTTAGAACACTTTTCAACTAAAAAGTTGTTTTTTTGTTGAAAAGAAAAAGTTGTTTTTCTTTAAAAAAATAAATAAATAAAAATAAAGTTGTTGTAAGCCTCAAATTATATTTGATAGTAAGCTTGAAATCATATTCGTCTATATTGGCAATGTTATAAACCTGTTAATAATGATTTCTGAAGGAAAATTCAATTTTGATATTCTTTGATTTTTTTCTTGTTGCTTCAAGCTTATTTACTGTCATTGTAATTTAAAAAATCCTTTTTGGATTGCAAGAATGTTCTTTGAGAGGTTCAGTGTTAGATTTATTGTCAAACGGTTTGTGGCTTTTGTGAAATAGTTTAAATTCATTTACAAATTAAACATAATTTCTTTTTCTTTGTGAGTTTGAAAAAAGTATCCAGGTCAAATCTTTTAATAAAAGGAATGGGATTATGTTTAATACTTGTAATACAATTATTTTTAGTGTCCCCAAAAATGTATGAGCATTTTGAATAATATTACATAAATAATTAATAAATTATATAAATAACTGAAGTTAACACAAATATAGGATTTTGCCAAATATTAAAATTTCAAATTGCTGGCTATTATTGTCTGGATGCTAATGAAACTAATCATTCAAATTACAGATGTTTTTAAGTATGCTGCATGCATTTGAACTCATTCTTTTTCAGTTGATGCTTTCACCTTATTGATTGTAGATAGTTTCGAGCTGTAAACATTATTTCATGTATTTTCATAAAAAGAAATACATTGGTAAGAAATTCAATGATTTTATCTAAGGAATAAAATGCCCCTTCTTAGCCATTTTAGCCGTCTTTTTATTTGATTTCCATTAAGCATTGCTGCAGATGTACTGTTCTTCATATTAAAACATTTTTTGAGTGCATGACAAAATACATACCTCTTGTATGTTCCATTAAATGTTCATAATGATCTATTTAAGGAATTTGATAATATTTTCCTCTACATAGTATTATATAAATTTACGTGGTATGTCATTGTTAGACAGTATCGGTTCTCAAGTGTTATAGATACAATGCTTATTTATGAAAATTGTATTTTAATGTAGAAAATGAAAGCTTATCTTTAATTTCAATAAGAAATTTTTGAAAACTGGCTAGATTTCATGTTTTTATTTATTAACTAATTACCTTTAACAACTAGGTAATTTGCTGGAGATATTAGTTATGTTTAATTTGAAGTAAATCTCTTAGATAAAACTTCATGTCCATGTTTCCATCAAATTGTCAGATATTAATGCAGTGTTTTTATTTTAATAGTCTGGTTCATCTATCTTCTAATTTGGTAAACTCTAAATTTAGCCATATTGTAACGAATTTTTATTCATCTTGTAAACTATATAGCTGCTAAACAGAATCTTACTGTAGCTTTTAACAATGGAAGAAAATTGCATGATCAAATACTTGATGAAACAATGAAAATGATTTAAGTTTCATTCACAGCAATGAAAATATATTTTTGAGAGATATTTAAGAATATATTTTAAAATTATTTAAATCTAGACTAAAGAATTTTAGAGCAGTTGAATTGGCATCATTGAATATATATATACATTTAAAACAGTATAAAAATTATTTTTGTGCTGGAATCATAACGAAATATCAAAATATCACTTATTTTTAATTCAATTTCTAACTAAAATTTAAAAATAAAAAATTCTTAAAGAGGGACGTTCTCACAGTTCAAAGTATATCTGGACCAAATTTGGTTACTTTAAATCAAGCAGTTCTGGTCTGTAGAATGCCAGCTCACTCGCACTTTCAACCTTATCATCCATTGAGATTTGAATTGTTGAACTTTGATATGAAATTCTAATCATCCTATGTAATATTTATTCAAAGTGTGTGCATACATTTTGGAACATTTATGTTTGTTGTTTCTTATTGGGTGGAAAGTCCCATTTTTTATTCCTATTTAAATTTTCTCTAAAAGTTTTCTGAAGGGAAAATGCTAATCAACCAAATACCTCAAATGCTTTATTTTATTTAAAAAAAAAAAAAAAAAAAACTGCCAGTGAAAAAAAAAAATTCTGTATGATTATTTTTTGATAGTTCATTTTTGTTTTTAGTGCAATAAGGAGGTTTTACTTATTTGTTATAGTTTTTTATGCATAATATATTATGAATTCAGTTTCATTCAATTTTATGACTATTGTGAATTTTTATGCTTTTACTCTGTAAATAGTTTGTATATTTTTTGTTACATTTGTGCAATATAAATTTATCTTTTTAAAAATCTTTCTTGAGAAGTTATGACTATTGCAATAAAAGTTTCTATATAAATAAGTTTGTGCTATAAAGCATGTTGATTGATTTCATGTTGTCATAAAGAGGTTTCATTTTCAGTGAAGAAATTTTCTTAAAGTTGCCAAAACATATGTTTATTTATTTTGTATCTTAATCTATTCTCACAAAATAATTATTCTCATGGAACTTTTTCTATTATAAAAGAGAAGCAGTTTTTTTTAAAAATTATTTTATGGAAAGTTTTTATATGGTTGAGTTATTCTCACAAGTTAATTGACGCACATAGTTTTGATATTTATTTTATTGATTTTTGTTTCCTTTATACACATGAAATTTTGTGAATGTTTTAATTTTTTTATTTTTGTTTCTAATTTTTTTATATATTGTTTCAAAGAATGATACTGAAAATATTTATTTTCTAGTGAATGTTTAAAAAATATTTATGTAAATTGTTATATAGTATATTTGATGCTTTCTGTGTTTAATGAGTTTTAATATTGTTATGATGGCATTTCTGTTAAGAATTATAATTCTTATAAAAGTCTTTTTGGCATAAAATAAATTATTCATTGAAAAAAAAAAAAAACCAGCCCATTTTTTGAAGACAAAGGCAATTTATAAATTATAAGCATTTTTAATGCTGTAATAGATATGAACCTCAAATTTAGTAATAAAAGAAGTATCCAGCCTGAAATAGAATATTTGGTATAAATTGGCTGTTTTTCTAAAAATGAAATCATGTTGTGCAAATATCATTGCACAACTTTTCTGTGTATTTTGATAAAGTTTATGATAAAATGTTAATATTTTATCTTTTGTCAAAATGATGCATAAATAATGCTAATTCCCAAGTATGGAACAAGAATAGAGTTGCATATATCCTTTTGTTTGATTTCTAGAATATATATATATTTTTTTATTTAAAGAAATTCTAGTATGAACTGATATGAAAATTATTGACTAATTCTTTTAAGCAGTTCACAAAATATAGAAGTATTTCATATATGCTTTAAATACAAAAATTTTTTTAAAAAATATTTTAAAAATTTATATATTTCTTTTATAGAAATATATGAATCATCAAACATTATATTTATCCATATATGGTTGTAACATGTATTTTATTTTTTGACAAGTTGTAGTTATAGTTTTTTTATATTCCTTTAGTAAAATAGAATTCTCTGTTGTATCACCTAATTTAATTCTTTTTTTTTTATTATTAAAATTATTTAAATTGGTTCAAATTTTTTTATGGGAACTTTATAAAGTTGAATCACTGTCTATCTGTGGAAGATTAAAATAATTGATAAAGGAGAAATATTGATTGTAAGATAACTATTAGTTTATAGTAAAATTGTGCATTTCCACTCAAATAGTAAACAAGTATTAGTTACAAATCTTTGAATAAGTGCTAATTTTAATACTTTTTGTATACGTTTAATTAACCTAATTAAGTATTTAAGAAATTCAAATTTTTAAATATAAGTGTTGTAACAATACAAATTATTGAATTAATTCTTGACTTCCATTGATGTTTAAAACTTAGATCAAATTTTGATAGAAACTATATTTTTTATGCACTTGAACAAAACATGCTGTGAGAATTATCCTTCTGATGGTATTGTTAAACCTGACGAAATATGTTCTGAAAGTTCACACAAGCATTTGTACTCATTAGTGTTTTTTTTATTTATCATGTTCATATTATAAAATCATTTTAGTACTTTTTTTGTATAGTAAATTTTATATTTGTTTTTTAATGCCTATTACATTTATTAGTTTGTGAAATTTCTATTTGTCTAGTTTTTAAACTTATTAAATGTTCATATGATAACAAGTTAGCATATAAACTGAAATATTAATCGTTTTGCTATCATAGAAATGACTATTGTGATACATAGATAATTGTGTTAGTTCTTATAAAAAATGTGCATTTTTTTAAGTGTATAATTGTATGCCTTAATCTTTCTCTCATATTAAATGAGTTAAATTTGAAAATGAACTTCTGAAAGGTATAATTGAAATTAATGATCATTTTATTTTCTCAAGTCGCCTAAAATCCAAAATTTTGATTAAAAAAATTTATTTGATCATATTATTTTAACAAATATGCAAATCAATTTAATTTTCAGTTTTTTTATATTGTGTTCAATTTTTACTTTCACTGTGTAATAATTTTTAAAGTTTATGAAAATTGTATGAAATTTTTAAAGTAACTAATTGTTATGGTCGATTCTAAATGTATGCTATGAGCAGTTTGTATATTTATACAATTTTTTTAATGCATTATTATCATAACTCTGTACATGAGTACCTCTTTTCATAATGAATATTCTATATGCTATAGATCATTTAAAGTGTTGGTCATTTATGAAATATTTTTTTTCACTAGTGACAAGTTTTCAGCAAATGTTTTTAAATGTGAGTACCTTGTTTAAATATATTGAATATTGTAATTATCTTGTTGAATTTTTTAAAAGCTTATATCTAATTCTTGTCAGGTTTTTTTCCCATGTCACCAACATTATCATTTATTGCATTAAAATAATTTTTAATTTTACAAACTATTAAGCATGTTTTTCAAATATCTTTAAAAACCAGTTTGAAAAACAAAGACTACAAATGCTTAATGCACTTTTTTTTTTTTTTTAATATCTAATACATAAAGTTGATTGGGAATGTTAAGAGTAAATGTGCAGTTAAAATTGCTACCTTGGAATCTAAATTGTGCAGATTGTACTGCAGACTGCTGTTTTTATGTAATCGGACAAGTTTTGGGCAGGAATGTTTCTTTCCTAATTAAAAAAAATTGCAAGCTATTGTATAAATGCTTTTTTGAGTTTTTCATGCACATGAAAATGCGCTTCAGCATTTATAAAAACTATTTATCCCTTCCCCAAACATTGATGCATTTTATATCAGTTGCATCATTTTCCTGCTCCTCTTTTGTTGCAGATTGTTTTATACTGTTTTTATTCACATGCATTTGGATTTGTGCTGCTGTTTCAATAATTATTTTGAAAACTTGAAAGTATCGGGTCATTCTGCAGTTTTAAATCTATATTAAACTGTGAAAAAACAATTATAAAATTATATGCTATACTGTCATAAGAATTAAAATAAATGTGAAATTCAAATTAAGTGTTAAACTTTTTAAAACTTTGAATTAATTTTAATTTAGTTGAATATCTAATTTGCTGATGTTTATTTAAATTCAAATTCTGTCCCCATGCATTTAATTTTTAATAAATATGCATTAAAATTTAAAGCATTATTTAAGAAAAGCTTTTAAGTTTGAACTCTCAATTTTATATATTTTATTCCTTCAAATATGATTCTGTAGTACATCATGTGCTATGTTTTTCTTTTCTAGTCCTTTAAAAATAGTCATATTTATTGTTAAGCATCCTTTGCTCCTTTAATGCATCTTAATTGTGATTAGTGTAAATATATAAAAAGTTGTAATAAACATGTTTTTAAAAAAGGAATCTGTCTCTCTTTTCCTTTGGTTTGTTTTTCCACTATTAGAAAATCGAGAGCCTATCAAATTTTGCATCTTCAAAATTTTAATACAACTTTATGATTAATTTTTCAAAGACTGTTCTCTAATTTTAAAAATATAAGTGAATATTTTATATATTAGCAGTATAGACTGCTTGTGTCTGATTTTTGGCAGACTATAATCTTGAGTTAGTTCCTTAAATCTATGTATTAAATATTATATTAATCTGGAATCCAAATGTATTAATATAGTTCATAAAGCTCGTATAACTCATTTTAAAGAGATAATACTAAATTTCTAAGGACTTCCTCATTAAATTACATTGTACCAAAAATAAATTGTTCATTCTGTCATCATTCAACCAAATGACTCAATTTTGTTATAATAATTCTTAACTTATTCTTAATTTATAAGGTTAGATTTTTGAATGTAAACTAATTGACTTAAAATTTATATGTTGCAAAATATGAATGGCTCTTTAATATACATTTTTATTGCAAGTTATTGCTATTTTGAAAAGCTTCATGTGACTTCAACTTTGCTATTTTTAACAGGATGCTTATTTTAAAAGAAAAAAAAAAAAAATCTGCTTTTCTAACTAAATATGTGGTGTTTTATTTGTTATGTTTCATTTTTATTTTAAGTTTGATGTTTGTTATTACTGCATGGATTTTGTTATTTGTGAATGGTATTTTTTTATTTGTGTGATTAGGTTATTTTGATTTTTATATGCTTTCTTTTTTTAAAGCACTTTTTTCCAGCTTTGGCCAAAATAGCTTTTTAACACATGCATTGATGCTGAATATATTTTTTAAGCATCTATTGATTAAAATGCTTTCTTACAGTATCAGCCCTTTTCATCCACATTTATAACTATTTAACAACAAATTGATTGTATTTAAAGAATGAATAATGTATATATTGTAGGTTGTCCTATTATGCTTGCACTATCAGTTTTATGGAACGTTTGATGTGTTTTTAAAAAATAAAAACGAGCTGTTAAAAAACTGCTTCTCTTAAATATTAACCTTTTAACCGTGCTCTACTAAATAAGGTACCTAAATTTCTTATTGGTATTGTATGTGTTTATTATTTTTACTATTTGTGTGTGTTAAATTTATTTCTGTTTTTATTTTTTCTGTTATGAAGCTATTGAAAATTACAATTCATTATATATTATTTTATGAAGCTCACTATTGGTTATGCATTTGAAGCTTTAAATGGTCAAAATCAACTGGTTAAACAAAGAAATTGGTGAAAAAGTTGTAAAATTTAAGGATCAAAGATATTTGATTACAGAAGAAAGTTAGCTTTTTTAATAGAAATGCTTAAATTTCCATTGATAGAAAGTATGCATTTATTCGTAACAGAGTAAGTAAATCTTTGAGTAACCATAATTTTCTCAGCAATGTTTGATTAAGGTATAGGGCGGATGAAACTAAAATGACATGCATTTAATATATTATTCCTATCCCATATTAAGTGTCTTAGATTTTTTTAGAACCCAAAACTTAACTTTTTGCTTGGACCTTCTTCATAGAGAAATGCTGAGTATTCATATGTACCAAAATGAAAGTCAGTACATATTTCTATGGTACTTAATGTATGAGAAAAAGCTAACAAGTGTAGTCAACAATTTGGGTACTTAATGTGTGAGAAAAAGCTAACAAATGTAGTCAACAATTTGCAGCAAATTTTTGATAATGATACTGCTCGTAAAAATATATCATCATGGATGGATTAAATTATACAACCAAAATGGGATAAATTTTGAAATTTTAATTTAAACTGATGGGAAGATACACGTTAATAATCCTGCAAATGTCTGCCATTTTAAAGATTAGTTGATAACTAAATAAGTATCCCAAAATTGAATTATCCACCAAATTTTTAAAAACTTAATTTGTACATTAAATTCTTAAATTAATAGTAATTATTTATCTTCCTTTGGTTTCCAGATTAGTATTACAGAATAAAATTTATCCCCATAATTATTTTTAAATTAACTTTATGTAATTAGATTTAGTTTATTTTTAAATGAAATTATAATTCAGAATAAGATGTATAGAAGCCAAAATATCTTGATTATTTGAGTATAAGGTCATTAATATTCATTGCCATTACCTGAAGCACTATTGCTATCTTTAAATGCCCAATATATATATATATATCCATCATCTTATAAGATAATCCTGTTGTTTAACGTGATTTTCAATTTTTCAACACTAAAAGCTTAAGATTTTTCTAATATATGACTCCTCTCTATTAAACAAATAAAAAAAAATCAAATTATTATAGATTTTTTTTTTATTAAACGATACTTCTGAAGAATCTATTATTTCACAATTGTAGATTACCATCAAATATTTTTTTAAACCATTCAGTGAGAAAATTCCCAAACTATAATCTGAATTTCCATTAATTTTTTTCTTCTCATTTTATGCATTTGCAAAATGATACAACTTGTAAAATACAAGACATAAATGGAAATAATAATATGAATGATATTATATATATATATATATATATATATATATATATATATATATATATATATATATATAATATGCGTGCTATTCCTAAGTGGATAAAAATATTTTAATGATGATAAAAGAAGGAATTAAAATTATTTATATGGCATATTTGTAAAAATGACTTCTGTAGGTTTTCTCTTTCTCTCTGTCCCTCTCTCATTTGTATTTAAATAAAATTTTGGAAGAATAAATTTATGATGTATGTAGGTTTTAAAAAAGTTTTAACGAATGATAACTGAATTTATATTAAAAGTGTTGGATGCTTAAATTTAAGTATCTTGATCAATAAGAACATTTTAAACCTATGTTCATATAAATGTTTGTTAAATTCATTTCTTATTCAGTGCAATTTTCGACTCTGGATCTCATTTTTGTCTTTTTATAACTTTAAAAACTGGAATATTCATCACACCACCATTTTAAATTTAATATGTTATTAATAAAAAAAGAAAAATTATAATTATTCAAACCACTAATTTGTAATTTGCAAAATTACTTTTTTGATATCTGTTTTTAATAGGAGGATTTGCCTACATATTTGAATCCTATATATAATAATGTTTGTGTCCTAATCGTTAATTATAATTTCCTAGTTAAAAGCTACATTTCAGATTAATGGTGGAATTTTTACTTGTATGTTTGGGGGGAGGAGGAAATAATAGTCAAAATTCTTATTAACTTCAAATGAATATTTTATTAATGATTATTATAAAAAATTATTTTAAAACAAACCTGGCACTATTTACTAAAATGTTTTGAATGAAAAACTTGGTCCAGATTTTTTACTATAAAGATTGTTAATTATTATTAATTTGTAATTTTTTTATTATTAAGATTGAAATTTAATAGTTTAATTTTTTTTTCATAACATCTTAACATATGTCATAAAACTTTCAATAAAATAAATTATTCCATACAGCAAAACTATAGACTACTTTAATATCCCGAAGCATGTGATGAAAAATAATTTTGTACTTTAAATTATTTCATATAAAAGATATTAGGGACTAAAAAACATAAATTAATAAATTAGCATTTATTAATATTATAACTAAAATATTCCATAAAATTCAAAATGTTATCTTTCCATATTAACTAACAAAATAATCTTGAATACTCTTTCATATCACTTCAATAACCAAAAAATTTCAATTCTTAGATAAAATTCATTATTTATAAAATTCAATAACTGTAATGATGTAACTAATGAATTAAACTTATTACTTTGAAGTAATTTTTATTAGTTGAAATGACTGAATTTTGTAGTATTTTTTATATAAATATGCCTAATTTTTCCCAACTTCTAGTCATATATTTTTATAACCTAACAATATATAAATATATTTGTGTGTATAGTTTCTGTTCTTGTGAGTATTAGAAAATTCTAATTTAAATTAAATTTTGAAACCTTTTAGACCTAATTTCTTACATTAAAGACATAATTAGTAATAAAAAGTAGAATTATATTGGTCTTTGAAAATTTTTGTTTCAGCTATCACTAATATTAATGCATAAAATGTTTCTACAGAAATTTACAATCTTAAGTAGTATGAAAAAAGGTTATCCTTTTATTGTTCCTTGAATATGAAAAAAATTAAAGAAAGAAAATAATTTATTAAGATCAGCAATAATAAACATTTATGTCAAAAAAAGAGTTCAGCTCTTCTTTTCATTTTATTCTTTAGCAATCTAAATAGAAAATATTAAGTTAGAGACAATAGATTAATTGAAATTATGATGTTAAATACTCTTATGCTAATAAAATTTTAATGCAATGTAATCAGATTGATGCATTTATAAGCACATTGAATCATTGATTTTATAAAAATAGCACAGCCTTTATAAATTTTTCTGAAGATTTTGCTTTATTAATAGTAAGCTTTCCTCACCCTTTCTTTCTGTCTGTGCTGAACATTCAGGTAGTACTCATACATCTATATAAAGGTGTATATATTAATTATTTTTTTCTGGCATAGTATTTTCAAAACATTTTTATTAATATTAAATTTCAAGTTTATATGAGTTTTATTTTTATGCTTGAAATATGAAAACTTAAAATAATGATATAAATATAAATTTTTTGATGAGCTTTTTAATTTTTTTTCTTTATAAAAAATTTAATTATTGAAATCTAGTTATTGATCATTGTACCAATTGCTTGTGCTCAATAAATATACTTTTTTTCTTATTTCTTTTTATTTGATTATGAATTGCATCTTTTTTTTTTGCATTGTTATGAAGATTCCTTTAAAAACACATTTTTAATATCGGTTTACTCTATAATTTGTAGTTTTTTTATTAGCAAGAGAAGCTTAAATGATAAACATATAGAGAATTTCACTCTTGTTATTATATGTGTTAAACTTTTTAAAGTTTCAGTTAAACTGGATGTGTCATTTAGATATGTTAATTGATTTTTTTCTTCTTTTTTTTAAAATGCAGATTCATGAAAGGTATCAGCAATTTATTTAGTCGTATTTCTCCTGATGTTAGCCACATCCACAAATCTCGTTCCTATGATTTGACAGATAAAGTTGCTGCTGTTGAACCCTCACCCACTCACAGCTCTGGAAAAGAATCCACTAAAAGCACTATTGGAATCTGCGACATCAGTCTTCATTCATCATCTCCACAATTGGGAGGACGGAACAAAAAGGACAAAGGTAATACCAGATTTTCTATTCATTATTATAAAAAATAGGTGGATCTTTTAAATGGAGATTATAACATTAAAATTATTTTATGAAATCACCAACTTTCCCATTATTTTTGTGTTGATTCCGCATTTATCATAATAACTCCATCATAATTTTTTTATCAGTAAGATAATAACCAAATTGCACATAATAAATTTTGTTTTTATTTTAAAGTGACTACTTGTTTTCATTGACTTTACAGTACCTTCTTTTTCGGCAATGTGGTTCTAGGTGTTATTTTAGATTTTCTTTTTCCTTGTGTTTGTATTTTTAATTTTTCATGAATCAATATTAATTTTATTTAATTTTAAGGTTATCAATCTTTTTTTATTTATAAAAAATTACCACAAAAGTTTTTGTCAGCTTTCAGCTCCAATATTCGACTTCATTAAAGCATATAATATATGAAATAAAGTTTATTTCATTGCAAATATGATTATTAACCATATTTTTGATATTAAATCTAATTTAACATATTTTCATAAATTGTTTGATATTTTTATTATTTTAGCCGTTTCAGACATAAGTAATAACAACAAGTTTACAACGCATCATAAGTTATTGGTGTTATAAGATACCCAATTAACTAATCTTCAATATGAACCAATTGTATTTTAAGCTAATCAATATATTTCAACAGAACATAGTTTTTATGTCATTGTTCTTTGTTATGAAACTTTATATTTGAATTGAAAATTGTTTAATTTCATAAAAAAAAAATTATCACCTTAAAATACATAGAAATATGCAATATGTCATCCACATTTGATTTGCAACCCTTATCAAATTGAAGTTGTTAAGTAGTTATTTTTAGTAAATATATATATAAAATAGAATTTTAATCTGTTTTTAAAACATGCTTGATAATTGATATTGATGACCTATTTCTTTCTGTATCAGGAAAAGAAGATTGCGATATGAGTGAAACAGCACTTAAACCAAAGGGTGCTGAGAGGTTTGGACCAGGATCTCTCCATTGTTCCAATCCTTTCTTACTGGCTGAAATGAAATCTCGCCAGGAGAAAAGAGTTCCTACTACTCACATTCCTCCCCAGGTATAAATTCCACTTTTTTTACTGTCAATACTGGGCTTTGGTGTTGATTTATGTTATAAAGTGTAATCATGATCATATGATAAAAATATGCTACACCTTATTAAATTTAAAACATGTTTTGCAGTTACTGCTAATAACTGTAACCTTCTGAAACTCTCCTCTCTTTGAAATCTAGTATTTCAAAATCCAAAATGGTCGAGAGTACAGATGAAAGAAAGATCCCCCACTTCCCTCTACTTGTATTTAAGTATTAATTTTCGTCATGGGGAGAGTTGTATCACCACTCTAAAAGATTTTCTAAAGGTTTTAATTCATACCATTGTATATAATTATAACTACTTTTTACCAAAAGTTGAATTTGATACAGAAATATAACTTTGAATTTTGATGAATGCTTGGATACCATACTAAATTCATAGTTGTATCATAAAAATTAATAATTTAAGACTTAATTTTTTAAACAGTTTATTAATCTAGATAACACAATGTAAACATTTAATATGTACTACTCATAGAAAATTAAAAGAATTCTTGGCTTATTTAAACATAAGTAGATTTATTTCCAAAATAATTAATTAGATTTATTTATTAGTATCCAAAAAAGTGTAGTTCAAAATAACTGAAATACAAACAATACAAAATAATTTTCAGAATAAATTACTCAATGTTTCAGAACTTGGAATGACAGAACAGCACAAGAGGCAGCACTGAACAAATAATATTTTCTTGGACAAGATATTCTTTTGCTAGCTGATATTTATTATTAACAAATTTTATAGGCACTGTTTATTTCAGAATCCTGAGACGAACACTTTCCAACACTTTCACTTCACTGATGCACAGAAAGATGAGTGATTGCTACCCTTCTTATATAGCGAATAATTGAGTTCTTTCTATTACTAAATGTAAACATTCCTCCTTTCATCTTTCCTCTCACTCCTTTTTTGACAAAACTTCGTGGTATATGTACAAAAACGTGGAGGGTTTCAATCCCGAGAATGAACAGTATATTGTTAAAAGTAACCAAATCAAAACTTCTTCCCTTTTAACCCTTTAAAGAGCCATTTTTTTAGTCATGCTATATTAAAATATTTGTAAGATTGAAATTGTCTTAAGAAAAGTTATTCCTTTAATTTATTAGATAAATTTAATTTGATTAATTAATTAATTTGGTTAATTAATAATTAAGCAGCAAATCAAAACACAGCATTTTGTGCGAGATAAGGAACTGAAGTATTTAAGTTTCTATCTTATTGAAAAATGCATCTGAACTTATCCATATCTATAAAATATGATAAATTTTGTGGGAAGCATACTTCTCATGGCCCTTGGAAAAGGTTAAATATATTTTGAAGAACAGAATTGTTGTTAAACTCAAAATGTAAATGCTAGGGGAAGGGGAGGGAATGTCTAATTTTAATGAATATAGCAGTCAAACCTTGAATTTCTTAGTTACTGAAAACTTTTGATGGCATTTTTTAAAATTATGATTTAAGCAATATATTAATGATATAATATGTGTCAATCTTCAAGTGATTTGCTAGACTTTTTAAAGTATGAATTTTTGTCATTGAATTCAAAATTAAGATTATTCTAAGTATTGGTGGGGAAACTATTGAGGCTCAGAAAATATTTTATATTGATAAATTGCAATCCCCCCCCCCAAAAAAAACAAGAATAAATAAATTTTTTAATGAATTTTTCAAAAATATTTTGGAAATAATTTAAAATATTTAATTTGCCATCTTCATCATTTAAATCTAAATGAGATTCTTCAGTATTATAAATAATATCATATTAATTTCTTTTTAAGTAAAATTTTTTTCCGTCCAAGCATTTCAGCAAGAACATTTCATAGTTAGCAAGCAGAAAACCTATCATAAATTGAGTATATGCCTTCACACATTTACTGAAGACATCAGTTGACAGTGGGTATAAAAACAACAACTATTGTTTAAATGATGATTGTTCTGCACCATTTTATAATCCTCTTTAAAAAGGGAAGGAAATAAACATATGTAATTTCAGCTGTATTTGAGGATTAAGAGCAAAAATTTTGCTATTTGGAATTTTTTTTACATGTTTCGTTTAATTCTAATTCTTTCAATAAAAATTAAAAACCTTTTGGAACTTTTTTAAAAATTCATTACAATTCTTTGTAATTTTCTATTTATATTAGCAATATTTATGCTTACTAGGGCTATTGAATTGGTCTAAGATAAATTATATATTTTTTATTTATATCTTTAGCTAATGATACTTAATTTATTTATTGGATTTTATTATTTCTTATAAATTAAGAACTCAATGCAACAGTATACTGGAAAAGTCTTTATGCATTTAAAAGAGCATGAATCATTAATACAAATGTTTGCAAATTTAATTATTGGAAATAAAGGAGAAGAAATAGAGGATTTATAGATATTCATGTTTTAAAACATTAAAAGCAAGATGGCCAAAATCAACTTTTCTATTAGTTTAACGTTCATAGGTATTTAAGAATATATTGTCAAAAATAATTTTGTTGTACATACTTTGTGCTGCTTTATTTCCCTGTAAGTATTGAGATTATTCATGAGGAACTTGACAATTTTTTGATAAAATATTTATTATTTCTTTTAATGAAAACCACAATAATTTCTCTTTAATAGGCAAAATATAGAGGCAAATATTAATTCAGTAGTGATTTTTGGCAGCAAACCAAAATGTAACAAAAACTAGTATAATACAGATTCCCCCCCCCCCTACTAGGGAATGATGCTGTGAGAGGAGATGGAAAAATAACCCAGGATTAAAAATGAGATATTTTTTCTTTCTCCATAAATGAAAAGGGAAAAACTAGGACTAATAGTAGATTTTTCCAAACTACTAATATATTATAAAATTAGGACCTTCACAACTAGGCAATGTCGACTGAGGAAGAACAAAAAAAGTTTTGAGTATCAGTTTCTAATAGGAATTGCTTCTTTGCATGCTGTTCAATGAAAAAATATTGAATCTCCAGTTCACTCAAAAGCCAGAAAATCAAAATAAATGACAAATATCAAAATCTATCTTTATGTTAAAAATATACAGACTGTTATTTTTGGTTTCTAATAGCATCTGTGTACTTCATTTTAGTTGCTTGATGACAGAAAAATGATATTAAAAAAAAAATAAAAACCTGCAATACATTTTAAATTTCTGAAGTAGGACTAAAATTAGCCAAACTTTTATAAAAATTTCGGTTTCTACTTTCTTACAAATATATGCATTATTTCATTAAGCAATATGCTTTGAACTTGATATGAACTGGTTCATAGTAATAAAGAAAAAATATTTTGATCATAAAAAAAAATTTCAAGAAAAATAGTCCCTAAAATATACTAAAAAATAAAAGAGGGAAGTGCACATTGATATGATTCTTGAGTTTGTTAGGCGATTTATTTTTTATATTACATACTTATAATACACATATTCACTGGCGAGTAGAACTTCGGTAAAATAGCCAAGTAGCAGAGATATAATAATATTGATATTAATGGGAGAAAAAAAAACATTGGTTATAATACAGCAACAAACACAGGATGGAAAAATGCTCTCCATAACCTAGAGGTTAACATTCACTGTCCTTAACAGTGATTCATTTGCATGCTTCATACCAACAAGCTAATCAGACATTTATATGAAGACCGTGAGATGATGGAACCAATATCATTCTCTAATTAGAGTAATCTCATTCTCTCATTAGAGTAATTTACCTAAATGAAGTCAATGTAAATGAGACTGATTTTAGTAAAGATCTGTAATACTATTGTGATGAATTCAGAAAAATCTAGACAGGAAAATGTTTTCCAGATCTTTTTCAAAGATCTTAGATCTTTCAGTTATATGTAATAGCTGATACTTATATTGTAAAACATGTCTAATGGTCAAATGAGCTTTGAATGTTGAATGCTTGTTCGCATATATTCCCATCTGATTTGACATTCAGAGATATCAATCTGTGAAATGAGTTTCTAAACACAGAAAGTTATTTCACTAATTATATATAAATAATTATGTATTTTGAAGATCAAGATTATGTTTATAGAATAATGTAATCAAAAATTAAATTAATCAAATTAACTCAAAGGAATCATCAGTCCTGTAATTGAATAAAGCACATTTTTCAGTCTTATAGAGAACAAATTGTTGATTATGATAATGAATGAGACAAAGCGAATATGAGAATTAGATTACTGAAGAGCACAGATCTGACTTCAAAATCTGAAGTTAATAAAAACTTTTAAGGCAGCCACACTACATTCAGCTGATAAATATGATAAAATATAAGTTGTCATCTCAAAAGATATAAAGCTGAACTTTCAGTAATTTGCTGCCTGATTTTGAGCAAATTCCATTTAAAGAAAGTCTGCTTGGGACAAAAAAAAAAAAAAAAAAAAAACTATATGTAAAATTTAGAATGCAGATTTAGTGTCTTAAGTATAGTTCTATATCACATTTTGACTAAATTCAACAAGAAATTTACTGTTTGCCGATCTGCACTTTTGAATACATATACATGCAGTTACTCAAAAAGGCATTTGCTGAGACCAGTAAAATTTGGTCAGCATCAAAACTATTTTATTTTGTATCAGATCAATCAACCATTTATATCTTATGCATATGAAGATAATAGCTCAATTATATAACAATTTAAATAAATAAAATTTGCTATGTGATCTTCTGGCTGAAATTGCTACTCATACCAAATGTTGGTTTCATTTGGTTGGAAAATAATCATGGTGTCAAAATGCATATTTTTTTATATTACAGCTGAAGCACAAAATGTTCATGTGTAGGACTCTAGGGAAAAAAACAAAACAAAACTAAGCACTTATGGCTTTCATAGTCTTGTCCAAAGTCTATAATTTTATGCAGAAGGCATAACATCATTAAAAGAGAATGAACAAGAAATTTTCAGAGAGACCCCTCCACTATCACCAATACTTTTAAGGAAGTAATTCAAAGTTTAAAACTGATTCTCATATGTACTATTATCTTCTTTTTTTTTTAGTTTGTTTAATTGATTTATCAGATGTGACAAATTCGCTATAGTTTAGATAATTCACATTTTTTAAGTAAAATTTTATATTAATTCATTTGTAGCTTGAGAATTAAAGTCAACACTTTATGACAAATTTTCTGTGCCTTAAAATTTTATAACCAATACTTGTTTTGTTTCTTAGGCAGCTGAGGAGAAAGCTCCATCAGAAGGGGTTTCTATTCTGGCAAATGTGAAATTAAAACCTACTGGATTGAGCCAGACTCTGATATCACCCTCAGATGCTTCACAGACTGAAGATTCTCAACAGTCCAGCTCATCTACTATCACATCTCCAGGTAGAGTATTTTATTATATTGTAATATTATTTCCATGATCTTCCATTGATCTGTAATATTGTTTTCATGTACAGTTAGTCTCATAGCATAGAAGAGAGTTTTGCATTTTGCTTGTAGGAGTGCTGGGTCGTTGACCTTCTCCAGCCTTGGTGACAAAAATGGAGGTTATGGTATATAGGGGATCTTGGTAATACCTTTCTTAAAAACCAAAATTCATATCTTTCCATAGAATTCAATACTTCAAATTCAAGAGACAGAGCTGAAGTCAGCATTTCTGTGAATTCCCTCTCCGAAATATGAATCGTGAAGCACACTCTCAAGTTGTTTTACACTGAGTGTCATTGTGCTTTGCTTTTAGCATGATAAACTCTTAATTAGCATTTACTACCTGCTGATTTATTGTATGAAAGAAAAGCGATTTTATTACACATCAGTTTTTAAATGCTAGTTTCTGCTAATCCTGCAATATCTGTATCAGTTATGCATGTATCTTCTAAAGGTTTTGTTAAAGATATTGTTTATTTGTTCTGATTTTTGGCCTTTTGACTGATTGTCTTTTTCACTTCATAAACCTGCTTTATATAAGGACTGAAAATGCAGATCCATGGAATTAAAAAAACTTTCTCAACAAATATGGATTTTTATTACATAAACGATTTATTAAGGGTAAGGGGTTCTTGGTTTTATTCATATACCAGTATGTCAGTTTCTTTTTAAATGCATATGAATCGTATCCAGTGCTACGTGACTGGCCCTAATAGCAATAATATTAATTTTCTTGTTTGAAAACTAAGGCTTCTTTAAACATTATGTTGCAAATTCTATTTTAAAATTATATAGCCAGAGGCCAATGGAAAAAGAATAGTCATCAGGTGAAAAAAAAACAACAACAAAAAACAAGATATTAATTATTTAGAATTCAATTGAATTATAATTATAATCACATATAAAAGTACCCTGTTACAGTATTTTAAATAGACAGGACGAATTTATGAAAATTGTATCGATATTCACAAAATGATCATAGTTCCAATTTGGAATTTACGAAAGCACTAATCAAATATTATCTTCAAATCTGAATCTTTAATATTTTAACATCAAAAATATTTACTTGGTTTGTTTTATATAAGCAAGAACATTTTCAGTAAATCCTTTTTTCTTAAATCAGACTTGGTGCACTTTTCAAGATTTTTTTTTTTTTACACATTATATAGTTTTAATATTATTCATGATATGTTTATTTTTTCTTGATACATATCTGTGTTTGAGCCTTGTAATACAAACTATTAGATTTGTGGTTAGCAAATTTACTTCTGTCATAATTTGGAATGTTGAAATGCATTCCTCAGAGTTTTTTTTTTCTTGTAATTAATAAAAATTAAGCTAAATGTTGAAGTTTTATCTTTATAACAGCAGAAAGTATTACAGTACAAAAATGAATTTTACTCCCATCCTAAAATTCAATAGGTGATCTTTTCATTTATACCAGTTTAATTACTGTATATTTTTGTCTGTTTTTAATTCATTTTTAAACATATTTTACAGTTATATATGTTATTACTGTTGTAAAGAACCTCAAATTATATTCATTGTTGCAACAAATATATCATCTTTGATTTTTCTTCCATTATTGATGATTAAGATATGATTACTTTTTCCATGATTTGTATTTCTCTTTAAAGTATGTAGTAAATTTTAAAATGTGCCCATTTTAAAGTTTCAGTAAGTTTTCATTAGTTTCAGTAAGAATATTTTTGTATTAATTGAAATGTAAGCACTTCTATTTCAATTAAAGTTAAAAAACTTTTAAGAGAAATGATATATAACAAACTGGGAGGGGCATAAAATGGTATAAAGCTTCTAAAATAATATGAGTAATGCATCTGTTAACATTTAATGTTTAAAAATATTTTGCTAAGAGGCCATTAAAAGCAAGTTACTGAAAATATTAGCTGGCCTAATGAATTAGCTAGTAATAAATAATCTTGTTACACTTGCCTTCCATTAATGATAGTAATAAGTTGAAATATAAAATTAGAATACTGAATATTTAAAATTTTGCTAGTAGGAAAATACAAAATATGCTTCTGGTTTCCAGATTTTTAAAAATTACTTTACTTTGCCATTTTGTCGAATTTAGGTTCACCACAACTAGATCCAGGAGGCCGACTCACACCTGGTCTTAAAGTGAAGCCTCCCCCTATAGCACCAAAGCCTCGTCCTAAGTCTGTTGGAGGAACAGCTGAAATGAGATTATCAGGTAATATCTAAAGGATCCTTCTTTTTATATATATAGCTGAAGTTTTTTTTTAACTTTTCATGCTGATTTCATAAATGTAAAATTTTTTCACTGGCTATATTCTATCAAAATAAGCATTAAAACTGAATTTAAAAATAAGAAAGCCAGTCATTAATCTAAGATAATTATTTTTATTAGAACTTTTTTTTAGTTATTAAAGAAATTAATGTATTAATTTAAATTAAGACTTTTTTCCTTAACTATTTTTTTTATCGCATATGTTCAGTCTATGCATGGGAAGTTTCATGACTTCTGTATTTTTCTGTAAACCACAATGATTTGAAACATCAAAGATGCTGCATTTTTTCATTTCATTCATTAAAATAAAATTAATTTGAAAAATTATTTTATTTCTTAACCATCCCAGGTGATTTTTCAAATGCAAATGACGGAGATTCTCCTAAAGCTGTGAGTCCAATTTCAGAAACAGCTCTTCCAAGTGCATCTGAATCAGATAATAATAAAGGTAGTGTTGTATTTTTCTGATTTTATATTTTTTCTCTTATATTTTTTATTATTATTTTATACTATATGCTGTATTTTTTAGATGTCCAGAAAAATATATACTTTTTTTAATGAACTGTCATTGAATAGAAGTAGTTTTTGCTTCCAACCACTAATAAGAAATCATTTTAAAAATATAAATATTATTGCAGTATAGGCATCTCATTTTTAAAACAAATGATGAAATTGGCACTTAACAGGCATAAAAAAAACTTTATAGAAATATTTCTTCAAAATTTCACATTCAAAGAATAGTGAATGAAAATAATAAACTTTAGAAATCTTTTGTTTCTTGTAGTGCTGGATTAATAAAACATGAAACTTACTTTTGCATTATTAGGGTGGGGGGAAAAAAAATAAGTCACCCATTTGAAAAAGTTTCTTAAAATTTTTTTATCCGTATATATTTAATGTATTATATAACCTACATCATCATTAGAATGGATCAAGTCTTTAAATCTAAATTTTATTCAAAAAGTAACTATCCTTCCTCCACTAAAGTATGATTCATCAAGTTATTAAAAGAAACATATTTGTTTTCATTACTTTAAATAGAAACCTTCTTTGGTCAAGAAAATTAGTGCACATTTCTTTAAAATGAATTTTAAAATTGAAAATATTCTTAACTTATGCTTTTATCACACATTTCATCAAAGCATCAACTTATGCTTTTATCACATCATTATGTATTTATCACATCACCAATCTCAGTTGAAAGTTGTGACATAGAGTTTCAAATTTTCTATTTCAAACTTTTGGTTGCTTTCTGAAAGTGATAAGAAAAGAAGGGGGGAAAAAATCACATAATAAAATGCATATGGATTTTAATTTTTGAATTCAAATTTTCCTTTGGAATGTTTTTGAATTGTATAGTCTCTGGAGTAAAGGAGTATTGGAAGACTGGAAATGAAAAAGGTAATAAGTGCCAAATTGTAAATTTTATAGGCATGCAAAATTTCTATGTCAGACCAATTCTGGCAGATAGTGATTCTAGGTGAGTAAAATTTATGTCATTCCTTTCCACTGGCCAGTTTTACTATTTCCTCCAGGGGATATATTATGATATTTTTGTCATTTGTGACATATATTATTACAATTTTCACCTTCTTACGAATGTGTTGGACAGTTTTCTTTCTTTCTTTCAATACATTGAAGACCTTGATCTTTACTACTTTTTGACAACATAATTTGATTGTAGATATTATGAGACATAAATATGGTTACAGAGAAGAAAATTGCTGTTGGCATTATTTAGAAACTTAACATATAATTCTTCTGTTAGAATGGCTCATTACCGACCTAAGCGTATGCGACTTCCATAAATTTTCTATCTATGATTTTGTACTAAAATGTAGAGCTTTGTAAAGATAAGTTTTCTTCCACCCCACCTTTACTTTCTTGATTTTTATTTGTACATAACATACTAATCAGCATTTTTTTCACAGTGTGTAATATAAATGCTTATTATATCTACAATATCACTAAATATATGTGGGTAAGTTTTAGGAATTACTTGGTATTCATTTCTTCTTTCAGATTTCAAATTTATGCAGTAGATTTAAAGACACTGTATTTAATTGTGCATATCTTATATTTGCTTTCCCCACTTTTATTAGAAGTTCTAACAATATGTTATGGTTTTTTTCCCTCCTAAATAAAATGTGATACTTTATGTGATATTTTCTGCATATTATCAATTTCTTCCATCTAAACTGATATTAATTTCGTTACTCTTTCATTTTTAAAGCTGCTGGAACTTGACATTAATTTTTAATTTTTATTTTACTTTACTGAGTAAGTAAATTTTATTCTTTTTATGCCTGCATTCCAAAATAGAATTGGCCTTCAATAAATTATAAGGCAATAGGTATGGAATAGTAAGGAATTATTATAATTCTAAAATATAATATGATTATTGAAATATTTATGCAAGACACTAATTGAATAGTGATGTTTTCTGTATTTTTTTGAGAATCATTTTTGAGCTGTCACTTTCCTCATGTCAATATCTGACTGGAAGTACTGCTCTTTGAAAGCAATCATCACTTCAACAAGATGAAAAATATGGATTGAGATTGAAGATACATCTCTCTTGAATTGATCCGTTACAGATGAGCGTTGTTATGGAGGAGAAAGAGTATATGTGAAAAGATTTTGAATTGGTTCCAATTTGATTACTCATTGCAATGAAATCAATTTTTTTTCATAATTTTTCCTCTATATTATTAGCTCATTATACTGCATACTCTTTCAAGCTTACTTGTAATGTAGCAACTAACTTGAATAGTGTTCCTTGATTGACTGTTTCTGCTTGCATCAATCAACTATATCTGCCATCTTTCCTATTCTTTTGTGAATTCTTCCCTTGAGATTATAAAGTTATTTTAACACATGACATGAAATGTTTAATTCATTTCCATTCTTACTCCAGCCTTTGGCTTCTCATTTATTGAATGGCCTCTTATAGCATGAACTCAAATTTAAAGGGAAAATATAATATTTTAGATTATGATTTTCTATATCAGATGTTGGTTTAAAGTCTTATAAAAATTAGTTGCATAATTTAGAAAAATAAATTGCTGATCTTAAAATGCCTAATCTTTTCTGTTATTATTGTCAAGATAGATTGTTTTTAAAATTTGGAATCTACTTTGCTAATTTAACTTCATCTTTTTTCTTTTTCTTTTTTTTCTTTTTTTTTTTTTTCAGTAAGTATCATACACAATGTTGAAGAATTCATTTTTGTTCTTTCCTAGGTCCGCAGCGGGTCAAATCCATGTTTACTTTAGCTGACCAATCAGAAGCAGAAGTGAAAGATTCTCTTTTAAATGGTAGTCAAGAGCAATTCCATTTTGTAAGTGCATCATCCATGAATCCAAGTCAGCATTCTAAAACCAGTGCCAATTACTCCACTACCAATGATGATACAGACATAGACAAAATTGTGTTAAATTCCATAGATGATGTCATTCATGTCTGACTACTACTCATCTGTGATGCCTTTGACCTGCGGAACTTTCTAATTCAAGTAGTACATGTATCATCAAACAGCTAATGTGATTTATTTTCTAGCTTTTTGTAAATATAGATAGTTGATGCAGGACATGCTCTAGATATATACATTCCTCTTCCAAGTTATATTCGCTTTGAGATTTCTGATGACAATTTGATAATTATCATTCATATTTCATTGAAGTTTCATGAAAAAAATTTCTATTCAACATTTCTTTAGTGCAACTATTTGATACACCTAATTATGATTCAACTATTTTAAAAGTAGTATTTATCTGATTTGATATAGCTCATAAAAATAATGGAGTAATTTTATAACTTCAAAAAAAAAAAAAAAGGCTTGATTATTAAAAGGAAGGGGGCAGTTTTGAAGGAAATAATAATAAATGTATATTTCAATAAGCAAATTATGCTTTTCTTCTTATAGAAAGCAAAGTATAATTTCAATCCTATTTTGTATGAATTTAAAATATGCTTTACAAAAAGGGATTATTTAATTGATAGTTTGTTTATTAATCTTATTTTTCAATCATTCAATTTGAATAAACGAATTATAATAAGCTTTTCTTATCCTTAAAAAGTTTTATTCTTTGTCTTATCTATTTAAGAATATATGTTAATTCTAATTTTCAGTAATTATTAAAAAGAAATTTTATTAATTCTAAATCTGAGAAATTCAATATAGTATCAATTTTTAAACATATGGATAAGATACTTCAGAAATTTGTTGGCTATATTTTTTAGCATAATATGGGTGACATTCTATTTAATAAACAAGTTCTACTATTTCAATGTTAAATACTATGTTAATAAAATGTGTAAATACTGTGCTTATACTAGTATGAAATTAGGAGGTATAGAATTTTATATTGTAAAAAAAAAGAAAAAAAGAATGCTACTTGTACATTGCTTCTTTTAATTGTTACATACTTTGTCTTTCCATCTATTCATTATTTGTTATCTTCTAAGTGCTATAGTCAAATCCTGTTGATAGTGAGAGAATTGTTATTAGATAATAATTTATTCCTAAGAAGAAATAGAAATGAATTCAAAACAGCACATATCAAATGAGAGTGCTACTGTCATTTGATGGTAAATTTTAAATCTAGAAAAATCAAACAGTTTTAATATCAAAGGAATTGTTATTAATATTTAAATATTTATATTACAGTGAAAAGTTTTTGTGTACAAAAATTCTTTTACAAGCAAAAGGAATTTTCCTGCTCATCTGCTTAAAACATTCATTTATGTTTTTACTATTTTGTTTAATTGCTGAAGTATTGTAATTTAAATATTATATCAGTTCTTTCTTTTAGAAATATATTTAAATTAATAATTTATTCTTTATTTTTTTTATTTTTTCAATTTTTGTATTTAGTTGTAATGTTTTTTTTTAAGAAACAATTTTGGAGTATTTTTATCTAATTGAATATATATATAATGAATTCAGTTTAGCAGCTGTTTAAATAGAAAATATAATTTATAATGAGAAAATTGTTATTTTTTTAAACTAAAACCAAAATTCATCGTATATTTAACTTAGATCTTGATGATTTGCTGTGTAATTAATTACAAGTAAAACTAATGTGTTTGATATATTTACTGTTTTCAAGTTTCAATGAAGGTTTAGCTATTCAGTAAACAAAAGGGTGTTCAATTTTTGAAGGGGAAAAAGATACAGATTTGCATATTGTTCCAAAATTTCATAATCTATTTGTACTTGTCTTATATTCAAATAATTTTGAAGAATGGTGCTTATTTAAATTTATGATTGATTCAGATGTATAAATTTTAAATAAATATACTGTGAAAGTTTCTAATAAGTATTTCTTGTACTTTGTTCGGATGCTTTGACATGCTTTATGTTTTATGGAATCTTGTAACTGTGGGATTTCATCTATTTTGATTAATTAGTATGTTTTTATGACAGTTATTATTATTTTTTTTATTTTTTTATTGTGTAATATTATGAACAAGATTTCATTAGTTTAATATTGAAGGCATTCACTCTATCACATTCCTTTTTTAGAAAATCACATATGCTACATTTATTTATTCTGAATTTTATCTTTTCATGATTTCATTATTTATTATTACTTATATGATCTAAAAAATTTCTTGACTACTACTAAAATTTGAATTAATGTGTATTGAAGTTGCTGGAATTCTATATCCATTTTATTCTTTTTAAAGCTTGCCAAATTCATCTGTTTAACCTTGTTATTATTCCGAATTTTCTTAATTACTCGTTAAGGTGGATTTCTTTGATTAATATTTGGATTTGAAAATTGCATAAATAAACATTTGCAAATTCTTTTTTAAACGTTGATAAGTCTTCATGTTGATTCATTTACTAATAATAACCAGTGAATATCATTACAAAATTCACGCCAAAATTACAAAAATTTTTTTAGAAAAAGGCTTTATTAAGTATCGGAAGTTTTGTATAACATGTATTTCAGAATAGTCTTGCTTTCTAAAAAATAGTACTTTGAGAACTAGAATACATTACAAAACTAAATTATGTAATCAAATGAATTAACATAATCATAAATGTAAATATAGCTTATGAAGTTAATTATTGTTTTTAATATCAGTATTTTAATTGAAGGTATATTAATAGATGTTCATTGCTGTGAAATGGTTTCTCTGTGGCCTTCTGTTAATTTGAACAAACTGCACTCGTTAAAGTTTTGAATATATGGTGCTGTTCTGTAAATTTTGTACTTTTTTATAATTATTAATGTGTTTTTCTTTTGTTTTGTGAGAAGTGAATTCAAATCATCAAATCAAAGTTGTATATATATATATATATGTAGTTTTAATTTTTGAGAGCATCTAGCAGTAGGCAGGATTGCTTTTTTCTGTTGAATTTGACACGTAATTGTTTAGCATCTATTTTTTTCTCATACTTGCAATTGTGATTCTTTTTATAGTAGTCAGAGTGCAATACTCCTTCTGTTTTCTTTTTTTTTATGTCATGAAAAAAGTTAGAAAATTGTGTACAGTTGTGATCTTTACAAATGAAAAACATTTTTAAAAATGCAAAAATTAAAAATCTGTTTTCTAATTTGTTTGTGTTTTCTTTTATTTAAAATTTGCCACTTTTTATTTGACATTTTTTTTTTTTTTTTGCTATTTTGCTACTCATTAGGGCATATAACGAATCAATCATAAAATAAGTTCAGATGAAACACTTAAGTTCTATAAACTGTATTGCTATCCTTTCCACCTTTTAATAAAATATTCATAAAATAATATGAAACAAGAAGCATAGATTTCATGCATTTTAGAGAAGAAACTGATTTTATAGCGACTCTATACGAATCAAATATTTAACCTTCCGAGAAAACCAATCTTGATTTTCTTCACCTACCTTAAATTTTCTTCTTGGTACTTATAGCCATATAAATATATGCATGATAATCAATATTAAAATATCCTTACTCTGAGCTCTCTATACAACGAACTACTCTGAGTAAAGGCTTCAAAATTGTTGAACATACTATTCAAGACATGGGAAGACGGATTACGTGTGGGGGGGATTTAGTTCCAGAAATACTAATAGATGGCTCTGTATAACAGAAAATATGCTGCAAAGACTCAAAATATACATTTGTAACACATTTTATTCGAAATTATCAAATATTCAATCACAAGGACCTTATCGATTCCAGGGAAACTGCTCAATTTGGTTCCTTTCTTCGATTTAAAATCTGCATTCTGTGGACAGTTTGTTCAACTGTGGATCGTAGTCATCTGGGGAGGGGGGGGGGGTGAGGCGGATGCTATGCACCGGAGCCCTGTGATTGACATGATCAAGCCAACATGATCAATTGCCCCTAACATGATCAAGAACTAAAATAATGTTCTGAACGGTAATAGTGGGATGGAAAGAAGTGAGGAAGAAATTTAACTAGAACAATAGATGGGTTTTGAAATATACGAAGTTTACAGATATATTAAGTGCAAGTATGCAACATATAAACATAAAGTACGGTCATTTAACTCGCCTACTAGGTTAAATTGCATTCATAAATTTGATAGTTCATACTATAAAATATTTAATATTGTTAGATATAATCATATCCATGCCAAGGAAGTATTCCTATAGGTGTCGAGACTTGACTTCAAAAAGAAAAAGAAGAAAAGCTAAATTTCAAAAAGTCATGAGTATGTCTCTTTTCTTATCCATAGAGTAATTCTGGCAATGAAATTGCTTCGACTTCAGAAGTTACAATTCAAGTTGATGAAGAATGTTTCTCACAAACTACACAATTTTGCAATGGAAGAGTAAAAACTGTGAAAACCTTGAGGAACCATATGTTTATACAAATATAACGACGATGAAAATGACATTAACAAACGTGATCAAGTGCATATAAGTGATTCAGGTTTATGACCAAACATTATAACTGTTAAGTTTAAAAAGTTTTCTGTTAAAAACAGACCTGTGTGGCACAAAGGAGTTTTTGCTAAGAATGCTGAAGTTATATTATTTTCAACTATTTGTTACTTTAAAAAAAAAAAAAGTCCCAACTCGTAAAATGCAGCTTCGCAGCTGGTTGATTTCATCAAAAAAGCAAGACTCGATGTTTTGTATTTGCTGTATATTATTTTCCTGAGGAATGAAATTCCTCTGTTTATAGGTTCCATGATTTATAGGTGTCTATAATAACTGGAGATAGCTATCAATTGTAATTCAAGATCATGAGCGTCCTATTTGTCACTTAATTCATTTATTGCTTAAAAAGAATTTTTAAAACTACTAAATTTACGCTCGACTATTAATAAAACAAATTAGGTTAATATAAATAACGAAACCGAACGACTTAAATTGTTATCTCAAAGAATTGTAAATGTGATTCTATTTTTAGCATGTAATAATCTGCCTCTTCGAGGAAACCATGAAATAATAGAAACGTGTAATAATGGGAATTTTTTATTCGAATTATTAAGTAAATACGACTCTGTGCATATGGATCATATACAAAAACAACAAAAAATTCCAAAAATATAATTCTGCATGATTTAGCACATACATTACAAGAAAAAATTATTTCTACTTTAGGAAATGAAGATCTTAACAAAATTAAAGACTGTACAAAAGTAGTCACATATTACAGTATCCTGATGGATTCTACAGTTGATTTTTCCCTTAAAGAACAAACTTCCGGCTTTTTAGGTATGTAAATTTTGAAGAGAAAAGATTAAGTATAAATGAGACCTTTATAGGGTTTATTGAAGTTATTGATGTTACTGGAGAAGGACTAACGAAAGCTCTACTTGGAATATTAGGTGAGCTTTATTTAGATATTATGGATTGTAGTGGTCAGGCATACGACAACGATAGCGACATGAAAATGAAATATAAAGGTGTACAATCTAGAATAATTGCTCTAAACCTTCATGTAATTTATGTGCCTTGCCTATGACGCTTTTTTAATTTATTAATTTGTGATGCTGCTTCCAGCAGTAAATATTGTAATTTTTTTGGGAGGGGGGGGGGATATTGTAACGTTTATATTGCTTATTTTCTGCTTCACAAAAAGATGGGAAATTCTACAAAGGATTTAAATATTATTCTTAAACCATTATGTGACACTCGTTGGAAAGTCAAAATAGATTCGGTTAAAGCTGTGTATATATTGATGCAAATGACAATAATACAGCGGTATCCGAATCTAAAACTCTAATGGATTCAATATAAGAAATGACATTTATTTTATGTTTAATAGTATGGATTGCAATATTTTCCAAAATAACACTTTCAGTAAACTATTTCAAGTAAAGAAAATTGTCCTCGACTGGGCTTTTAATTTAGCCAATAAAATTAAAACTAAAATCCAAGATTTAAGAACAAATTTAACTCATTTTTAGACGAAGCAAAAACGATAGCATGCAATTTGAATCTTTCAGAATATTTTTCTGAAAAACGAATTTGAAAATGTGAAAAATTATATTTCGAAACAGCAGAAAATGTCATTATAGAAAACACGGTCGAGGAATTTAGATGTTATTTTTTTAACTCTGTAAATGATACTTAATGCACAAATAAAAGATAGATTTTTAAGTATTTAAGTTAATCACTGATATAAACACTCTAAAAAAACATGAATTAAAAAAATGTCCCAAAAACTTTGTAACGTTTTATGATAACAATGTAGATGAAAACCTAATCCAAATAATTGTTTTGCTACGGGATTTGAATTTGAATGAAAGTGATTTAAATAACACTCAAAACGTATTGCAATATAGACTAATTAATAATTATAATGATTTATTTCTAAATATATTAACTGTGTTAAAACTTTTTTTTACATTGCCAATTACTATAATAAACCCTGAACGCTTTTTCAACAAATTAAAATTAATACAGAATTGTTTTCAATCAAGCATATGTGCATAACGCTTAAATGCACTTGCCACACTAACTGCCGAAAAAGAAATTTCAAAAAAATAGATTCCTGAAATAATAGAGATTTTCTGAAACAATTTTCCGAAATAATCGCAAAAACAAAATCACGAATTAAATAAACATGCAATAGTAATATGTGTTCGTATTTGTAGTTTTTTTTTTTTTTTTTTTTTTTTTTTACAAAAAATTGAGGGCCCCAAATAGTTTCTTGCACCTGGTCCCCTTCGTAGAGAAAGCCGCCTCTGTTTCAGAACTGCATGTAGAGAAGGAATAAATAGTTTCTGAACAATAATTTCTGTTACCACCCTGGAATTCTAATAGTAGCCAATACTTGAATTCTTTTCAACATTTTGATAAACAAAATACTGCAGATACCATTTATCACTAAATCTTTGCTGACGACCATCGTCAAAAATATCGCCAATTTAAATCTATTTTTACTGATGGCTCTAGAAGTTTCGATCATACTTCTTTCGCTTGTATTATTTCAAATTCTACAATAGCTAATAGAATTCATTCATTTTGTTCCATATTTTTTACAGCAGAAGTAACTGCTATTTTAAAAGTTTTATAGTTTATTTGAGATTGTTCTGCAGAAAGCTATAAAATAATCAATGATTCACTGAGCACTCTGGAATCCCTATCATCTTTACAAGCTCGCAGCCATCTTTTGCTTTTTAACATTTTAAACTTGTATGACAAACTTATCTAGAAAGGCTTTCAAAATATTTTATGTTGGGTCCCCGTACATGTGGGAATTCCGAGAAATGAGAAGGCTGATATGGTAGCTAAATTGGCAACTACTTTCTTCACTACACAGATTCCTCTTTCTGATTATAAAGATATGTAAGAATATTTTGTCATAGCCAACTATGTCACATTCCAAATGGCAAACTGAATAGGACACACAGATTCGTAATAAGCTTTATACTTCGTTCGTATTCGTATAAGCTTTCATTATATATATATTATAACAGTCAATAAGAAAATTCAATTTTCAGTAGTTAGTAAAGATTTCACTTCTTAAATAAATCTTTAAGAAATTTATTCACTTCCACCTAAGTTTAGCATTATAGCAGTTGTTATTTTTGAAGCAGGAGTTTGTTTACTTACATTAATTAAATTTTGATAAGATTTTTTAGAAAATGCAATGTAATATTCATGTAAACATTTTAAAACCTTCTAAGCATATTCAAAATTATCAGAAATTTTATCAAATGTGAATAAAGTGAATTAGAAATGCTCTCACCATTTTGTTTGATAGTTTTTGTTGGCAAATCGCTTACCAAATTATTTTTTTCGAAGAATTTTTCTAAAAAATTACTGAAACATTTGCGGTTACTGCCATTCCATTTACGATTTAATAAATGAACACACACTGAATGAATTCTTCAAAATGATCGAAGCATATCACCGACTTTGAAGGCTTGAAAAAATCTATACCAAAGGTACGAACCCTAGGCAGAATTGTTGAAAGGAAAATAAGAAAACGTTTTATCATGACAGTCACTCTTGTGCTTCGCATTAAAACATCCATCAGCACACCAGTATTTCCTCTTTTAACACATAATAAGAGGAAAGAAAATGACTCAAAAATTATAACTTCAAATGTAAAGAAACAAATCCGCTTCATACTCGGCGGAGAACGTTAATGGCAGACTACTCGACGAAAGCGGTGCGGATGAAACTTAAATGCCATGCGCGGATAGCTCATGACATGTGACTTTTACGTCACATGAATTGACCCCAGTAAGTATACAATAGATCTCTGGCCCATTTTACACAGCAGAAAACTGGACCCAATTTTTACTAGGTTGAGAATTGGGCACACTCGATTCCCCCACCGACATTTGTTGATGGAGGACCCAACACCATTTTTCTCAATTTGTGACAGTCCTATGTCTCTTTTACACATTCTTGTAGAAAGTCCACGGTCTTCGTTACAGAGTCTTACATATTTTCCGAAATCTCACCTTGATGTGGGAGAGATGCTTTCCAAAACTTCACATGTTAACCTTTTTAGTTTTCAAAAAATATTGTTTTTCTGATCATTTCTAAACATTAACCGCGCTTTTTAGTACAGTACCATTTCTTACATCATTATTACGCTTTTTCATGGCTCACATTTTTACGCTTTTAGACATTTGGATTTTGTAGAGATTCCATGTTTTGAATTTATTATAAATCAATACAAATATTTTAATTTAATGAATGGGGCACAGCTTAGGCAAAGATGACTTTTGTGCTATAAAAAAAACCAACTCAAAGCTACCAATAGGCAAGAAAAAGGCTAATTCTCATAGATGTTCTACTAGTTGAAAAACCATCTAGTACTGATTGCTTAACGCTGATTGTACCTTACCAGACAACAGATAATCCCCGACCCAAACCATTCCCATTTGTACTACTAATCATTCAGTTCCATACCCTTCAGGAAAGATCGTGGTTGAAAATTATCTTATAATGACCATAAGACCTTTAATCTATTTTGTAATAACCGACTATAAATATATGGCGACGAATTATGTAATGAATTTGTAAATTTCTGTCATTATAATTTTTCAAATTCAAGTCATTATAAGATTCCTCCATCAGATTTAAAATTGTCAACGCTACTGATTTTCTGTATGTGTGAGTTCTGCAACAATTCTTTGTCAAATGCATATTTTAAATTCTTTTTTATTTTTTGTGATAAAAAAATATATATAATCCTTACGTATATCTAAAAAACATTGCAGTTGTTGCTACCATAAATACACGTTCTGCCTGTTCTGAATTTGATGCTTGCTTTTGATGAAATTTTGTGGCAATACAACGCAAATCAAAAATTAGGTTTGTAGTTTTGTCAAACTAAATAATAAGCTCATTGTTTATTTGCTTTCACACTTAAGTAGCCTCTTAGCCGATGCAATTCCAGAGAACTGCATCGTTGCCCAGGGAACACCACGTGGAGGTGGGCTACTTTCGTTCTCCGCCCACCCAACCTCCATCGCTGCATCCGAAGACAGTTCTGATTGTAAAAGTGCATCGGGCAGCCGACGAAAGTTTTGATGTTAAACTGCGTCCTTCTGCGACCGGTATCTCACTGGAATATCCAAGGCTAAGCAGAACTGGTAGATCTCGAAAGATTCTACCACTGGCACTCCAACAGGAGCCATCCGTGCAGGCAAACCCAGAGCAGAACACAGCTTGTAGACCGTATAGGATTCTACAACAGGGATATTTGACTTCTGGATTGCAGATGGAGCCAGTTTCGCTGGTAGATCTAAATCCTGTCAAATCCTAAATACCGTGTAGGAGCGTACCACTGGGACGGATTCCGCTCTAGTCGCAGGTGGATCAGATGGTGTATAAACATCCTGATCCAAATCGGGATCGAAAAACAGATCTCTGATTGAGGGTAAGTGAGGGAACATGTAATATTTCAACTGTTCCAAGATCGTCCATAGGACGATCCATCCAACGATGGCCGTAGCCTCATTGAAATGTTCAAAAAACGCACTAAGCATAGCTCAGCAAAAAAAAAAGTCACAGAACGATCAGTTGCAGAAAGAGAAATGATTCTTAATAGAGCAGCAGAAGGTGGATTCATTGTTTCATCTATTATATTGTTTGTATTTTGTGCATTTATTTAACATTAAACAATAATATTTCTGCTAGCAACAATAATAAAAGTGACTGTTGAAACCTTCTGTTTCCGATAACAACTGAAATATAACCAATGATTATTACTAAGTTAACAATGGAATAAATTTAATAATCAAGCATAGAATACTAGAGGGGGGTCAAAGAGGAGAGTTAATATTTAATTAAATAATGTCCATTTTAATTTATGTATATATATTTCGAATATCAACTAGATTTTTCATGAGGGATTTAAAACGAATACTATCGATCGAGATTGAAATAGAATAAAATTTGCAAAAAAATGTATTGAGTAAAATTTGAGACCAATATTTCCTTTTGATTTAATAAGTTAAGAAATAATTTTCTGCTCTATGCTATTTTTCAGGCAAATTATCATTTCGAATTAAAAGTATAATGATTAGTTAAGCAAAAGAAATGGAAGGTAAAAGAAAAGTGAAAGTAAAAAGAAGAAACGTACAAAAATATACTGAAAAATAAAATACACGCAAAATTAATGTACAAAAAGCTGCAAATTTTTAAAGTCTCGTACATGAGCGTTTAGTGTTTCGTTGTATAATGGAGAAAAACGAGTATGCATTTTGGACGCCCACTAGTCAACCAAATGAAACTCAAAACTCCACACCAAAGTATTTTAAAAATAAGATCAATTATCGGATTTAATTTATATAAGTGGCTGTTACCACGTTTAGATGCTTGTGAACGTGCAGACCGACAGACGGCCAACCCTTTAGCGGATTTAGCTCCAAATTTGAAACATATCTATACTTTAGATGCTAAATCTGTGCATCAAATATTACTCATTTAGCGTTCTTCGTTTTGTTGTAATCGTGTTAAATTATATTCGGACCACCGGATTGACAGATTTCCTCTGAATGCATTTTGTTCAAAATTTGATAGAAATTTAAAAATCTAAAGTAGAGACCATATACAAAATTTCACCCATCAAGCTGAAAAAGCTTTTGAATAATTGTGTTCACTCATAGGCATAATTTTTTAGAAAAATATGTTTATCGGATCTTGTAAGACCTAAAACGCAGTAAAATATAAAATTCGATTTTTTAAAAAATTATTATAAGAGCAAATTATAAAATTATATTTAAATTATTATTTATAAACATATTTTTTTAACTATTATAAGTCAGGGCTACGTACTCTGTCAACCCATTCTTATTTGATTCTGTTGACTTTTTAGTAAGTTGGTACGATTTTGTCATGTTTGGCAAGCAACTGTACATTAATCTCAAGTCTTTCCGAATCTTTAACTACTGTGACACTATAAACAGTACGAGGCCGGGATAGCCTGATTGATTGGGCGTTGGATTCGCATCCGCTCGGTTGCGAATTCGAACCCTGCCGGCCGAAGAGTGTCCGTGTGACTGTTGTAACTATGTAATCCATGTGCGTGGTATAAACTATAACGCATGCAACTCCGTGTACATCGCATGAATTTTTCATAGCCCAAAGGACCCGAAATATTTTTTTCCCGTGCTAGAATTTCGTTTTATTAGCAAGAAATGACAAACAAATATAGTTAATCTCTAAAAGAAGTTTTGATTTTCAAGATTTAGCAAATAATAAATACCAGAGAAGCATTGTTTTCTAAATATTGAAACATTTCCATTTAGAGTTTCAAAATACTGTTTAAAAAGAAGACGCCTTTTTCGATTCATTCAATGAAAACTATTTTGAACTTCAAATAAATCAAGAAGTACAGAGTTACAAAGGTTGATGAAAAATAAATGATTGCCCAAATGGCAAGTCTTTGCTTGCAAAATTTATTCTCTCATGTGTGATTTCCATAAAAATTGTGTTTATTTATTTCAGAAAGTAATATGATCTCATTAGCTAACGTAGGCAGGGCCGGCCATCTGGGTGGTGCGGCGGATACAATGCATCGAGGCCCGTGATTGAGGAGGGGCTATATGATCAAGAACCAAAATAATGTTCTGAACAGAAAAAGTGGGATGAAAAGAATAGAGGAAGAAATTTAACGGAACAATCGATGGGTTTGTATATATGCGAATTTTACAGAAATATTGCAGTTTAGTGCAAGTGTGCAACATATTATAAACATAAAATACCGTCATTTACCTCAACTACTAGATTAAATTGCATATATTACCTTGATAATTCATACGCTAAAATGTTTAATATTTTAGATCTAATCATGTTCATGCCATGGAAATGTCCCTCTGGGTGTCAAGACTCTAGAATAATTGCTCTAAGCCCTCATGCAATTTATGTGCATTGTCTATGACACTCTTAATTTATTGTGACACCGCTTCCAGCAGTATGTATTGTAATTTTGTTTGGATATTTCAACGTTTTATATTGTTTATTTTCTGTATCTACTAAAAGGTTGAGAAATTCTACAAAGGCGTTTAAACATTATTCTTAAATCATTATGCGGCACTCGTTGGGAAGCCAAAATAGATACGGTTAAAGTAGTGTATATACAGTTTAAACAAACTTGTTACCCTAGAAGAATTTATTGATGCAAATAATGGCAGTATATGAAGCTAAAAGTCTATTGGATTCAATAGAAGAAATGATATTTTATGTTTAACAGTATACAACAATATTGTCAGAAATTAACTCTATCAATAAACTATTTCAAATGAAAACAATTGTTCTCGACTGGGCTTTTAATTTGATCAATAAAATTAAAACTGAAATCCCAAATTTAGGAACAAAAATTTGAAATATATATATATTTGATTTTGAATAAAAGGGATGTAAATAACGCTGAACACATATTGCAACACATATATATATATATTCATTAATAATTAAAAATGTATTAACTGTGTTAAAACGTTTTCTTATATTGTCAGTTACTGTAATAAACGCTGAGCGCTATTTCAGCAAATTAAAATTAATAAAGAATTGTCTTCGGTCAAGCATGTGTACATAACGCTTAAATGCGTTCATTATACTAAGCATCGAAATAAAATTGCAAAAATTTTTAATTTTCCTGAAGTAATTAATAGCGAAAACAAAATCACGCATTAAATAAACATGCAATCATAATATTTGTTTTTGTTTTGCAAAAATGTTAGGGCCCCAAATGGCGTTTTGCACCCGGGTCCCTTCATAGAGGCTCTGATCGTAGTTGGTCGATTGAGATGCTTCTCACATGCAGAGTGATCCGGCAAAGTGTTTAGACGTCCTCGATAGGCACAGCCAAAAAGTACAGGAATTAAGATGTGTAGAAGGAGATGGTTAGTTTGCCGAAAACGCACGATTCATTACTCTATCATTAGTAAAATGTTGCCGAAGAAACTAATGCACACAGAGTCTAATATGTGGAAGTGCTTCATCTTGCGCAAAGGTAATTCAAGGAAGACTGGCGCTGTTGCATTTGGGCTACAACAAAATTTTCGAGCATGTCTTTTTACCTCCTGGTGCTTTGAATAAATTATCAAGTCGACGAAACTCTCGAAATGCAGCTTCAGCAGTTCCTTTGTTCTCATAAAACAACTTCAGAAGCAAAGCGGGAAGCCATCATTGATAAGAATAACAATTTCCCAGCTTTATTTTTTTTATGCCTAGAACAGTAGCAGATTTTAATAATAATAACTCAACGTAGCTGTATTTATATCAAAAATCGAGTGAGCAGCTGATATTTGTTAAATATGTAAGCAAACGACCCCAACTGCAGTAATCAAAAGAAATAATAGAGATCAGGTGTCAATCAGGTGTTAATTTATTGAATGCGTAGGCAGATGGTTCAAAGCGTAAGAAGCGTATGCAAAATTCTTATTAAATCGAACATGATCAAGAAATAAATCTCCCGAAGATAGTATTAGAATTCAATCAGTTGTACACCATCAATTGCCATCACCAATTTTTTATAAAATGATAAGGTATGCATGGTCCCCACTTTATGATGAAAGAGAGATATTTTTAAATGTAAATGAAGTTTGTTTTCCCATATATCTCTTAAAGAAATCTTGCTTTTGTGGACAATCATCGTTCATCAGTTGTGCAAGATGTCGATATATTTTGTTTCCAATGTTTTTACTATAGTTATCATTCTGGTTCTTGTATATAATCGAAAATAAATGTATATATGATAATTTTTTAGAAATATTGAATAATTTTTTTAAAGATGTGAGTATTTATCTACACTTATAATAAAGCTCAATGTGTGTGTGTGTGTGTGTGTTGGCGCTCTACAGGCCAGGTCATATGACATACAGCCACCAAATTTGGTACATGTATACCTTAGAGGTCGGGAATGTGCACCTGGGGTCCCTTTTTTTGAAATTTTAATTATTAATTAAAAATTAACTTTCCCGCCAAAAAAATCTCCCATTTTCCCCACTGCCAACTTTCCCGCCAAAATAATCTTCCATTTTCCCCACTGCCAACTTTCCCGCCAAAATAATCTTCCATTTTCCCCACTGCCAACTTTCCCGCCAAAATAATCTTCCATTTTCCCCACCGCCAAATGAGTAAGGCTTCAGTTTTTTTTCCCAACAGCAATGAGGCTAGGGCTAACATTTTTCGGCCGATTAATTCAAACGATTCTGTTTATTTTCTTAATGTTTTATGCATTTAAAATTAATCATTGTTAATGAATCGATCTTTCAGATTCATTCTGAAGTACTTTTGAATTAAAATAACACAGAATACAGGAAATTAAAAATGTATAATCTGCATAGCGTTACCCCAACTGGCGTAGAAAAATTCAGGCATTTGCGTTACCGTAATTGGCGAAGAAAATTCACGCATGCGTATTGTGTTCTGATTGTTGTCATGACAACCACTATCAGCAGATGATTTAAATTATTTTTAGGTTAGTTGCATGCTTTTATAAGTAAATTGTATTTATGTTAGTTATATATTTTTTGTATATGCTTATAGTTTTAATTACATCGTTTTTTAAGTAGTTTTTTTTAAACCTGTTTTCATTGATTTAAATTATTTGTAGGTTATAGTTGCATGCTTTTGTAATTAAATTGTATTTATGTTAGTTATATATTTTTTTTGTATATGATTATAGTTTTAAGTACATCGTTTTTTAAGTAATTTTTTTAAACCTGTTTTAGACCGATTATTTTAAATAATACCAATGTTTAAAAATTCATCTTTTAAATAATACCAATGTTTTTACCTTAAAATTAAATTTCTATTTTTAATGAATTTTTAAATAAATATTTTAATTATATTTTTCAACAATTTTTTGGTACAAAATAAAAATTAAATTTAAGCTGCACGAGCACGTTTCTCATTAATGGGAAAAAATTAGCTTTTTTCAAAGTGTTGTCATCACATTGATTAAAGTTCCAACTAAATATAAATTAAATCTTTTTGGAAATGAAATCTGCAAAAATATAATTTTCGGCACGTGTCTGTAGGAAATGAAACAAATATGAAATATTATTATTATTTTTAAAATAAATTCAAAAAAAATTATTTTATGATCTTTTACATCTATATTATTAATCCAATAAATCAGTTTTATTTTAAGGCAAGTTTTGTTTAATATGTACAGGATATCCATTCAAATCAAGGCCACACAGCTAATTTGTAAACCTTTAGTAAGACACAGATCCGCTAAAATGGTCTAAATGGAAAATGATTATATTTTATGTAACTTGATTCAATAAATGCTCTAATAAATAACGAATTTTTGATTTTACATAAAGCTTCTGCTGTAGAAATCACGAATAACAAAATGTTCTTGAAACACTAATATTTTAAATAAAAAGAGTTAATTTCCAATCAACTAAATCAATCACTTAAACTGACTGATTTATGAAAATTTGAATATCACTATTCAATAAAAAAAGGATAATTTTAGATTTTCCATCGATCGTTTCAAAGAAAATACGCCGATCAGCGCGCAGGTTTCTCAAGATTAATTGGCCTAAGATTATGAAAATGTTGAGTTTTTCTAAATTTTTAACATTCAAAACTTCATAAATAAGTCTTACTTGATCGTGGAAAATAGAAACATTCATTCATTTATTTAAAATTTGGTGTATCCAGAATATTTCTCAGAATATGATACCTTACTGCATTAATTTTAGATTTCATAATTTTTGAAATATATTTATAGGCCGGAACAAAATATTATTATTGATTTCATTTCAATCCTCTTGAAAGCAAAACTAAAAACTGAATTTTATGCTGAATCTGAGAAATTTTTGTTGAATTATTGTTTGAGATATTACATAAATTATGAAAAATATTTTGTAGTTCACATAAGATTTAAATACCGAGCGATTCTGTTTGCAATACTCATATTCAATAATAATAATAATAATAAAATAACAATAAAAATGATAAATAAAATAAAAAGCTTGGTTTCATTAAAAAATATCTTTATACTAATTGCAATTTCAGCATTTTCACTTTTAATTAAAGCTGAAGTTTTATCGGAAATGACAACACATTTAGAAAATATATATAGTAAATTGAACGAAACGATCTAAACAACAGTATAAGTTTGGTATGACTATCAAAATTTGAAGATTAAAAAAATTTTTTTTTTTTTGAGAATCTATTAAGAGACCAGTTAAAATATTTAATTGAAAATTGTAGCGAGCGGTAATACTGGCGAACCGGCTGGTCGCCAAAAGCGGCTAGTATTTAATAATTATCATCATTTATATTATATTTATTACTATTTTTTAAATATTAAACTACAGTTTAAGTATGAAAATAATAAACATTTATCCTTGCATAAAAATAAGTAGCATATTAATCAAAACTATATGTGAATCGTTAATTAAATTTAAATAGATTTATTTTTTTTAAAAATGCATCTGTATTTATAATTTTTTTCTTTTAAAATTTAAATTTTATTATTATGTATTTCGATAACAAATATTTATTTTTGTATAAAAAAATTTAAAACATATTAATTAAAAGTATTTGTAAATTTTTAATTGAATAAAAAATTCCAAGCCAGGTACGAACACTGACCTCCCACATATTTTCCAAAGCAGTTTTCCTATTTTTCGCTAAAATCTCTCCTATTTTCCTTTTATAATTTTTCCATTTTTACAATAAAATTTTCACTATTTCTCTACAAAACTTCCTGTATGTTTCTGAACATTTCTCCCTATTTTCCTAAGCATTTCTCCTTTTTTCTCTAAACTCTCTCCTATTTTTTCCTTAAATTTTCATAATTTTTCCAGTTTTAAAATTTTCACTATTTCTCTACAAAACTTCCTCTATGTTTCTGAACGCTTCTCCCTATTTTCCCAAGCATTTCTCCTATTTTCCTCTAAAATCTCTCCTATTTTTTCCTTAAATTTTCATAGATTTTCAGAGATTTTTTTCTCTAAAATCTCTACTATTTTTTGCTTAAACGTTCATAATTTTTCCAGTTTTACACTAAAATTTTCACTATTTCTCTCCAAAACATCCTCAATGTTTTGGAACATTTCTCCCTATTTTCTCAAGCATTTTTACTATTTTTCTCTAAAATATCCAATATTTTTTCCTTAACTTTTCACAATTTTTCCTGTTTTACACTAAAAGTTTCACTATTTCTCTACAAAATTTCCTCTATGTTTCTGAACATTTCTTCCTATTTTCACAAGCATTTCTCCTATTTTTCTCTAAAATGTCTCCTATTTTTCTCTAAAATGTCTCCTATTTTTCTCTAAAATGTCTCCTATTTTTATCCTTAAATTTTTATACTTTTTCTAGTTTTACACAAAAATTTTCTCTATTTCTCTACAAAATTTCCTGTATATTTCTGAATATTTCTCAATAATTTCCAAAGCAGTTCTATTATTTTTCTATAAAATCTCTCCTATTTTACTTAAATTTTTATAATTTTTCCTTTTTTGCACTAAGATTTTTACTATTTCTCTCCAAATCTTTCTCTATGTTTCTGAACATTTCTCTATTTTTACAAGCATTTCTCCTATTTTTCTCTAAAATCTCTCCTATTTTTTCCTTAAATTTTCATAATTTTTCCAGTTTTACACTAAAATTTTCAGTATTTCTCTGCAAAACTTCCTGTATGTTTTGGAACATTTCTCAATAACTTCCAAACCAGTTCTCATATTTTTCTCTAAAATATCTCCTATTTTCCTTAAATTTTTATAATTTTTCCTGTTTTACACTAAAAGTTTCACAATTTCTCTACAAAACTTCCTATATGTTTCTGAACATTTCTCCCTATTTTCCCAAGCATTTCTCCTTTTTTTCTGTAAAATTTCCCCTATTTCTTATTTTAATTTTTATAATTTTTCCAGTTTTACACTGAAATTTTCACTTTTTCTCTCCTATACATCCTCTGTTTTGGAACATTTCTCCCTATTTTCCCAAGCAATTCTCTTATTTTTCTCTAAAATATCTCCTATTTTTTTCCTTAAATTTTCATAATTTTTCATTCACAATTTCTCTACAAACATTTCTCAATAATTTCCAAAGCAGTTCTCATATTTTTCTCTAAAATATCTCCTATTTTCCTTAAATTTTTATAATTTTTCCTGTTTTACAGTAAAAGTTTCACAATTTCGCTACAAAACTTCCTCTATGTTTCTGAACGCTTCTCCCTATTATCCAAAGCATTTCTCCATTTTTTCTATAAAATCTCTCCTATTTTTTCCTTAAATTTTCATAATTTTTCACTAAAATTTTCAGTATATCTCTCTGAAACTTCCTGTATGTTTCTGAACATTTCTCCCTATTTTCCGAAGCATTTATCCTATTTTTCTCTAAAATTTCCCCTATTTTTTCCTTAAATTTTTATAATTTTTCCAGTTTTACACTGAAATTTTCACTATTTCTCTAAAAAATTTCCTGTATATTTCTGAAAATTTCTCAATAATTTCCAAAGCAGTTCTATTATTTTTCTATAAAATCTCTCCTATTTTACTTAAATTTTTATAATTTTTCCTTTTTTGCACTAAGATTTTCACTATTTCTCTACGAAACTTCCTCTATGTTTCTGAACGCTTTTCCCTATTTTCCCAAGCATTTCTCCTATTTTCCTCTAAAATATCCCCTTTTTTTTTCCTTAAATTTTTATAATTTTTCCAGTTTTACATTAAAATTTTCACTATTTCTCTCCAAAACTTCCTCAATGTTTTGGAACATTTCTCCCTATTTTCTCAAGCATTTCTACTATTTTTCTATAAAATATCCAATATTTTTTCCTTAATTTTTCATAATTTTTCCTGTTTTACACTACAATTTTCACTATTTCTCTCAAAAAATTCCTGTATGTTTCTGAACATTTCTCCCTATTTTCCCAAGCATTTCTCCTTTATTTCTCTAAAATCTCTCCTATTTTTTGCTTAAACTTTCATAATTTTTCCAGTTTTACACTAAAATTTTCACAATTTCTCTCCAAAACTTCCTCAATGTTTTGGAACATTTCTCCCTATTTTCCCAAGCATTCATCCTATTTTTCTCTAAAATTTCCCCTATTTCTTCCTCTAATTTTTATAATTTTTTCAGTTTTACACTAAAATTTTCACTATTTCTCTCCAAAATTTCCTGTACGTTTCTGAACATTTTTCAATATTTTCCAAAGCAGTTTTCCTATTTTTCGCTAAAATCTCTCCTATTTTTATCCTTAAATTTTTTTACTTTTTCTAGTTTTACACTAAAATTTTCTCTATTTCTCTAAAAAATTTCCTGTATATTTCTGAATATTTCTCAATAATTTCCAAAGCAGTTCTATTATTTTTCTATAAAATCTCTCCTATTTTACTTAAATTTTTATAATTTTTCCTTTTTTGCACTAAGATTTTTACTATTTCTCTCCAAATCTTTCTCTATGTTTCTGAACATTTCTCTATTTTTACAAGCATTTCTCCTATTTTTCTCTAAAATCTCTCCTATTTTTTCCTTAATTTTTCATAGATTATCAGAGATTTTTTTCTCTAAAATCTCTACAATTTTTTGCTTAAACGTTTATAATTTTTCCAGTTTTACACTAAAATTTTCACTATTTCTCTCCAAAACATCCTCAATGTTTTGGAACATTTCTCCCTATTTTCTCAAGCATTTCTACTATTTCTCTCTAAAATATCCAATATTTTTTTAATAACTTTTCACAATTTTTCCTGTTTTACACTAAAAGTTTCACTATTTCTCTACAAAATTTCCTCTATGTTTCTGAACATTTCTTCCTATTTTCACAAGCATTTCTCCTATTTTTCTCTAAAATGTCTCCTATTTTTATCCTTAAATTTTTATACTTTTTCTAGTTTTACACTAAAATTTTCTCTATTTCTCTACAAAATTTCCTGTATATTTCTGAATATTTCTCAATAATTTCCAAAGCAGTTCTATTATTTTTCTATAAAATCTCTCCTATTTTACTTAAATTTTTATAATTTTTCCTTTTTTGCACTAAGATTTTTACTATTTCTCTCCAAATCTTTCTCTATGTTTCTGAACATTTCTCTATTTTTACAAGCATTTCTCCTATTTTTCTCTAAAATCTCTCCTATTTTTTCCTTAAATTTTAATAATTTTTCCAGTTTTACACTAAAATTTTCATTATTTCTCTGCAAAACTTCCTGTATGTTTCTGAACATTTCTCCCTATTTTCCTAAGCATTTCTCCTTTTTTCTCTAAAATCTCTCCTATTTTTTCCTTAAATTTTCATAATTTTTCTAGTTTTAAAATTTTCCCTATTTCTCTACAAAACTTCCTCTATGTTTCTGAACGCTTCTCCCTATTTTCCCAAGAATTTCTCATATTTTAATCTAAAATCTCTCCTATTTTTTCCTTAAATTTTCATAGATTATCAGAGATTTTTTTCTCTAAAATCTCTACTTTTTTTTGCTTAAACGTTTATAATTTTTCCAGTTTTACACTAAAATTTTCACTATATCTCTCCAAAACATCCTCAATGTTTTGGAACATTTCTCCCTATTTTCTCAAGCATTTCTACTATTTCTCTCTAAAATATCCAATATTTTTTTAATAACTTTTCACAATTTTTCCTGTTTTACACTAAAAGTTTCACTATTTCTCTACAAAATTTCCTCTATGTTTCTGAACATTTCTTCCTATTTTCACAAGCATTTCTCCTATTTTTCTCTAAAATGTCTCCTATTTTTATCCTTAAATTTTTATACTTTTTCTAGTTTTACACTAAAATTTTCTCTATTTCTCTACAAAATTTCCTGTATATTTCTGAATATTTCTCAATAATTTCCAAAGCAGTTCTATTATTTTTCTATAAAATCTCTCCTATTTTACTTAAATTTTTATAATTTTTCCTTTTTTGCACTAAGATTTTTACTATTTCTCTCGAAATCTTTCTCTATGTTTCTGAACATTTCTCTATTTTTACAAGCATTTCTCCTATTTTTCTCTAAAATCTCTCCTATTTTTTCCTTAAATTTTCATAATTTTTATAGTTTTACACTAAAATTTTCAGTATTTCTCTGCAAAACTTAATGTATGTTTCTGAACATTTCTCCCTATTTCCCTAAGCATTTCTCCTTTTTTCTCTAAATTCTCTCCTATTTTTTCCTTAAATTTTCATAATTTTTCTAGTTTTAAAATTTTCACTATTTCTCTACAAAACTTCCTCTATGTTTCTGAACGCTTCTCCCTATTTTCCCAAGAATTTCTCCTATTTTCCTCTAAAATCTCTCCTATTTTTTCCTTAAATTTTCATAGATTTTCAGAGATTTTTTTCTCTAAAATCTCTACTATTTTTTGCTTAAACGTTTATAATTTTTCCAGTTTTACACTAAAATTTTCACTATTTCTCTCCAAAACATCCTCAATGTTTTGGAACATTTCTCCCTATTTTCTCAAGCATTTCTACTATTTTTCTCTAAAATATCCAATATTTTTTCCTTAACTTTTCACAATATTTCCTGTTTTACACTAAAAGTTTCACTATTTCTCTACAAAATTTCCTCTATGTTTCTGAACATTTCTTCCTATTTTCACAAGCATTTCTCCTATTTTTCTCTAAAATGTCTCCTATTTTTATCCTTAAATTTTTATACTTTTTCTAGTTTTACACTAAAATTTTCTCTATTTCTCTACAAAATTTCCTGTATATTTCTGAATATTTCTCAATAATTTCCAAAGCAGTTCTATTATTTTTCTATAAAATCTCTCCTATTTTACTTAAATTTTTATACTTTTTCCTTTTTTGCACTAAGATTTTGCACTATTTCTCTCGAAATCTTTCTCTATGTTTCTGAATATTTCTCTATTTTTACAAGCATTTCTCCTATTTTTCTCTAAAATCTCTCCTATTTTTTCCTAAAATTTCATAATTTTTCCAGTTTTACACTAAAATTTTCAGTATTTCTCTGCAAAACTTCCTGTATGTTTTGGAACATTTCTCAATAACTTCCAAACCAGTTCTCATATTTTTCTCTAAAATATCTCCTATTTTCCTTAAATTTTTATAATTTTTCCTGTTTTACACTAAAAGTTTCACAATTTCTCTACAAAACTTCCTCTATGTTTCTGAACATTTCTCCCTATTTTCCCAAGCATTTCTCCTTTTTTTCTGTAAAATTTCCCCTATTTCTTATTTTAATTTTTATAATTTTTCCAGTTTTACAGTGAAATTTTCACTATTTCTCTCCTATACATCCTCTGTTTTGGAACATTTCTCCCTATTTTCCAAAGCAATTCTCTTATTTTTCTCTAAAATATCTCCTATTTTTTTCCTTAAATTTTCATAATTTTTCCAGTTTTACACTAAAATTTTCACTATTTCTCTCCAAAACTTCCTCAATGTTTTGGAACATTTCTCCCTATTTTCTCAAGCATTTCTACTAATTTTCTCTAAAAAACAATATTTTTTCCTTAAATTTTCATAATTTTTTCAGTTTTACACTAAAAGTTTCACTATTTCTCTCTAAAACTTCCTGTATGTTTCTGAATATTTCTCCCTATTTTCCAAAGCATTTCTCCATTTTTTCTATAAAATCTCTCTTATTTTTTCCTTAAATTTTCATAATTTTTCCAGTTTTACACTAAAATTTTCAGTATATCTCTCTGAAACTTCCTGTATGGTTCTGAACATTTTTCCCTATTTTCCGAAGCATTTATCCTATTTTTTTCTAAAATTTCCCCTATTTCTTCCTTTAATTTTTATAATTTTTCCAGTTTTACACTGAAATTTTCACTATTTCTCTCCTATACATCCTCTATGTTTTGAAACATTTCTCCCTATTTTCCCAAGCAATTCTCCTATTTTTCTCTAAAATATCTCCTATTTTTTCCTGGAATTTTCATAATCTTTCCAGTTTTAAACTGAAATTTTCACTATTTTTCTCTAAAACTTCCTGTATGTGTCTGAATATTTCTCAATAGTTTCCAAAGCAGTTCTATTATTTTTCTTTAAAATCTCTGCTATTTTACTTAAATTTTTATAATTTTTCCTTTTTTGCACTAAGATTTTCACTATTTCTCTACAAAACTTCCTCTATGTTTCTGAACGCTTCTCCCTATTTTCCCAAGCATTTCTCCTATTTTCCTCTAAAATATCTCCTATTTTTTCCTTAAATTTTTATAATTTTTTCCAGTTTTTACACTAAAATTTTCACTATTTCTCTCTAAAACTTCCTTTAATATTTTGGAACATTTCTCCCTATTTTCCCAAGCATCTCTCAAATTTTTCTCTAAAATCTCTCCTTTTTTCCTTAAACTTTTATAATTTTTTCAGTTTTACACTGAAATTTTCACTATATCTCTCCAAAACTTCCTGTATGTTTCTGAACATTTCTCCCTATTTTCCCAAGCATTTATCCTATTTTTTTCTAAAATTTCCCCTATTTCTTCCTTTAATTTTTATAATTTTTCCAGTTTTACACTGAAATTTTTACTATTTCTCTCCTATACATCCTCTATGTTTTGGAACATTTCTCCCTATTTTCCCAAGCAATTCTCCTATTTTTCTCTAAAATATCTCCTATTTTTTCCTTAAATTTTCATAATTTTTTATATTTTACACTAAAATTTTCACTATTTCTCTCCAAAACTTCCTCAATGTTTTGGAACATTTCTCCCTATTTACCCAAGCATCTCTCCAATTTTTCTCTAAAATCTCTCCTTTTTTCCTTAAACTTTTATAATTTTTTCTGTTTTACACTGAAATTTTCACTACTTCTCTCCAAAACTTCCTCTGTGTTTTGGAACCTTTCTCCCTATTTTCTCAAGCATTTCTCCCATTTTTCTCTAAAATATACAGTATTTTTTCCTTAATTTTTCATAATTTTTCCAGTTTTACACTACAATTTTCACTATTTCTCTCAAAAAATTCCTGTATGTTTCTGAACATTTCTCCCTTTTTTCCCAAGCATTTCTCCTTTTCTTCTCTAAAATCTCTCCTTTTTTCCTTAAACTTTTATTTTTTCTGTTTTACACTGAAAGTTTCACTATTTCTCTCCTATACCTCCTCTATGTTTTGGAACATTTCTCCCTATTTTCCTAAGCATTTCTCCTATTTTTTTCTCTCTCCTATTTTTTCTTAAATTTTCATAATTTTTCCAGTCTTACACTGAAATTTTCACTATTTCTCTCTAAAACTTCCTGTATGTGTCTGAATATTTCTCAATAATTTCCAAAGCAGTTCTATTATTTTTCTTTAAAATCTCTGCTATTTTACTTAAATTTTTATAATTTTTCCTTTTTTGCACTAAGATTTTCACTATTTCTCTACGAAACTTCCTCTATGTTTCTGAACGCTTCTCCCTATTTTCCAAGGCATTTCTCCTATTTTCCTCTAATATATCTCCTATTTTTTCCTTAAATTTTTATAATTCCAGTTTTCCACTACAATTTTCACTATTTCTCTACAAAACTTCCTCTATGTTTCTGAACGCGTCTCCCTATTTTCCCAAGCATTTTTCCTATTTTCCTCTAAAATATCTCCAATTTTTTCCTTAAATTTTTATAATTTTTCCAGTTTTACACTAAAATTTTCACTATTTCTCTCCAAAACTTCCTCAATGTTTTGGAACATTTCTCCCTTTCTCAAGCATTTCTACTATTTTTCTATAAAATATCCAATATTTTTTCCTTAAATTTTCATAATTTTTTCCAGTTTTAACACTAAAATTTTCACTATTTCTTTCTAAAACTTCCTGTAATGTTTTGGAACATTTCTCCCTATTTTCCCAAGCATCTCTCCTATTTTCCTCTAAAATCTCTCCTATTTTTTCCTTAAATTTTCATAATTTTTATAGTTTTACACTAAAATTTTCAGTATTTCTCTGCAAAACAATGTATGTTTCTGAACATTTCTCCCTATTTCCCTAAGCATTTCTCCTTTTTTCTCTAAATTCTCTCCTATTTTTTCCTTAAATTTTCATAATTTTTCTAGTTTTAAAATTTTCACTATTTCTCTACAAAACTTCCTCTATGTTTCTGAACGCTTCTCCCTATTTTCCCAAGAATTTCTCCTATTTTCCTCTAAAGTCTCTCCTATTTTTTCCTTAAATTTTCATAGATTTTCAGAGATTTTTTTCTCTAAAATCTCTATTATTTTTTGCTTAAACGTTTATAATTTTTCCAGTTTTACACTAAAATTTTCACTATTTCTCTCCAAAACATCCTCAATGTTTTGGAACATTTCTCCCTATTTTCTCAAGCATTTCTACTATTTTTCTCTAAAATATCCAATATTTTTTCCTTAACTTTTCACAATATTTCCTGTTTTACACTAAAAGTTTCACTATTTCTCTACAAAATTTCCTCTATGTTTCTGAACATTTCTTCCTATTTTCACAAGCATTTCTCCTATTTTTCTCTAAAATGTCTCCTATTTTTATCCTTAAATTTTTATACTTTTTCTAGTTTTACACTAAAATTTTCTCTATTTCTTACAAAATTTCCTGTATATTTCTGAATATTTCTCAATAATTTCCAAAGCAGTTCTATTATTTTTCTATAAAATCTCTCCTATTTTACTTAAATTTTTATAATTTTTCCTTTTTTGCACTAAGATTTTTACTATTTCTCTCGAAATCTTTCTCTATGTTTCTGAACATTTCTTTATTTTTACAAGCATTTCTCCTATTTTTCTCTAAAATCTCTCCTATTTTTTCCTTAAATTTTCATAATTTTTCCAGTTTTACACTAAAATTTTCAGTATTTCTCTGCAAAACTTCCTGTATGTTTTGGAACATTTCTCAATAACTTCCAAACCAGTTCTCATATTTTTCTCTAAAATATCTCCTATTTTCCTTAAATTTTTATAATTTTTCCTGTTTTACACTAAAAGTTTCACAATTTCTCTACAAAACTTCCTCTATGTTTCTGAACATTTCTCCCTATTTTCCCAAGCATTTCTCCTTTTTTTCTGTAAAATTTCCCCTATTTCTTATTTTAATTTTTATAATTTTTCCAGTTTTACACTGAAATTTTCACTATTTCTCTCCTATACATCATCTTGGAACATTTCTCCCTATTTTCCCAAGCAATTCTCTTATTTTTCTCTAAAATATCTCCTATTTTTTTCCTTAAATTTTCATAATTTTTCCAGTTTTACACTAAAATTTTCACTATTTCTCTCCAAAACTTCCTCAATGTTTTGGAACATTTCTCCCTATTTTCTCAAGCATTTCTACTAATTTTCTCTAAAAAATCCAATATTTTTTCCTTAAATTTTCATAATTTTTTCAGTTTTACACTGAAAGTTTCAATATTTCTCTCTAAAACTTCCTGTATGTTTCTGAATATTTCTCCCTATTTTCCAAAGCATTTCTCCTTTTTTTCTATAAAATCTCTCCTATTTTTTCCTTAAATTTTCATAATTTTTCCAGTTTTACACTAAAATTTTCAGTATATCTCTCTGAAACTTCCTGTATGGTTCTGAACATTTCTCCCTATTTTCCGAAGCATTTATCCTATTTTTTTCTAAAATTTCCCCTATTTCTTCCTTTAATTTTTATAATTTTTCCAGTTTTACACTGAAATTTTCACTATTTCTCTCCTATACATCCTCTATGTTTTGGAACATTTCTCCCTATTTTCCCAAGCAATTCTCCTATTTTTTCCTTGAATTTTCATAATTTTTCCAGTTTTAAACTGAAATTTTCACTATTTTTCTCTAAAACTTCCTGTATGTGTCTGAATATTTCTCAATAATTTCCAAAGCAGTTCTATTATTTTTCTTTAAAATCTCTGCTATTTTACTTAAATTTTTATAATTTTTCCTTTTTTGCACTAAGATTTTCACTATTTCTCTACAAAACTTCCTCTATGTTTCTGAACGCTTCTCCCTATTTTCCCAAGCATTTCTCCTATTTTCCTCTAAAATATCTCCTATTTTTTCCTTAAATTTTTATAATTTTTCCAGTTTTACACTAAAATTTTCACTATTTCTCTCCAAAACTTCCTCAATGTTTTGGAACATTTCTCCCTATTTTCTCAAGCATTTCTACTATTTTTCTATAAAATATCCAATATTTTTTCCTTAAATTTTCATAATTTTTTCCAGTTTTTACACTAAAATTTTCACTATTTCTCTCTAAAACTTCCTTTAATATTTTGGAACATTTCTCCCTATTTTCCCAAGCAATTCTCCTATTTTTCTCTAAAATATCTCCTATTTTTTCCTTAAATTTTCATTATTTTTCCAGTTTTACACTAAAATTTTCACTATTTCTCTCCAAAACTTCCTCAATGTTTTGGAACATTTCTCCCTATTTTCTCAAGCATTTCTACTATTTTTCTATAAAATATCCAATATTTTTTCCTTAATTTTTCATAATTTTTCCTGTTTTACACTACAATTTTCACTATTTCTCTCAAAAAATTCCTGTATGTTTCTAAACATTTCTCCCTATTTTCCCAAGCATTTCTCCTTTTTTTCTGTAAAATCTCTCCTATTTTTTGCTTAAACTTTCATAATTTTTCCAGTTTTACACTAAAATTTTCACAATTTCTCTCCAAAACTTCCTCAATGTTTTGGTACATTTCTCCCTATTTTCCCAAGCATTCATCCTATTTTTCTCTAAAATTTCCCCTATTTCTTCCTTTAATTTTTATAATTTTTTCAGTTTTACACTAAAATTTTCACTATTTCTCTCCAAAATTTCCTGTACGTTTCTGAACATTTTTCAATATTTTCCAAAGCAGTTTTCCTATTTTTCGCTAAAATCTCTCCTATTTTTATCCTTAAATTTTTTTACTTTTTCTAGTTTTACACTAAAATTTTCTCTATTTCTCTACAAAATTTCCTGTAAATTTCTGAATATTTCTCAATAATTTCCAAAGCAGTTCTATTATTTTTCTATAAAATCTCTCCTATTTTACTTAAATTTTTATAATTTTTCCTTTTTTGCACTAAGATTTTTACTATTTCTCTCCAAATCTTTCTCTATGTTTCTGAACATTTCTCTATTTTTACAAGCATTTCTCCCATTTTTCTCTAAAATCTCTCCTATTTTTTCCTTAAATTTTCATAGATTTTCAGAGATTTTTTTCTCTAAAATCTCTACTATTTTTTGCTTAAACGTTTATAATTTTTCCAGTTTTACACTAAAATTTTCTTTATTTCTCTCCAAAACATCCTCAATGTTTTGGAACATTTCTCCCTATTTTCTCAAGCATTTCTACTATTTCTCTCTAAAATATCCAATATTTTTTTAATAACTTTTCACAATTTTTCCTGTTTTACACTAAAAGTTTCACTATTTCTCTACAAAATTTCCTCTATGTTTCTGAACATTTCTTCCTATTTTCACAAGCATTTCTCCTATTTTTCTCTAAAATGTCTCCTATTTTTATCCTTAAATTTTTATACTTTTTCTAGTTTTACACTAAAATTTTCTCTATTTCTCTACAAAATTTCCTGTATATTTCTGAATATTTCTCAATAATTTCCAAAGCAGTTCTATTATTTTTCTATAAAATCTCTCCTATTTTACTTAAATTTTTATAATTTTTCCTTTTTTGCACTAAGATTTTTACTATTTCTCTCGAAATCTTTCTCTATGTTTCTGAACATTTCTCTATTTTTACAAGCATTTCTCCTATTTTTCTCTAAAATCTCTCCTATTTTTTCCTTAAATTTTCATAATTTTTATAGTTTTACACTAAAATTTTCAGTATTTCTCTGCAAAACTTAATGTATGTTTCTGAACATTTCTCCCTATTTCCCTAAGCATTTCTCCTTTTTTCTCTAAATTCTCTCCTATTTTTTCCTTAAATTTTCATAATTTTTCTATTTTTAAAATTTTCACTATTTCTCTACAAAACTTCCTCTATGTTTCTGAACGCTTCTCCCTATTTTCCCAAGAATTTCTCCTATTTTCCTCTAAAATCTCTCCTATTTTTTCCTTAAATTTTCATAGATTTTCAGAGATTTTTTTCTCTAAAATCTCTACTATTTTTTGCTTAAACGTTTATAATTTTTCCAGTTTTACACTAAAATTTTCACTATTTCTCTCCAAAACATCCTCAATGTTTTGGAACATTTCTCCCTATTTTCTCAAGCATTTCTACTATTTTTCTCTAAAATATCCAATATTTTTTCCTTAACTTTTCACAATATTTCCTGTTTTACACTAAAAGTTTCACTATTTCTCTACAAAATTTCCTCTATGTTTCTGAACATTTCTTCCTATTTTCACAAGCATTTCTCCTATTTTTCTCTAAAATGTCTCCTATTTTTATCCTTAAATTTTTATACTTTTTCTAGTTTTACACTAAAATTTTCTCTATTTCTCTACAAAATTTCCTGTATATTTCTGAATATTTCTCAATAATTTCCAAAGCAGTTCTATTATTTTTCTATAAAATCTCTCCTATTTTACTTAAATTTTTATACTTTTTCCTTTTTTGCACTAAGATTTTGCACTATTTCTCTCGAAATCTTTCTCTATGTTTCTGAATATTTCTCTATTTTTACAAGCATTTCTCCTATTTTTCTCTAAAATCTCTCCTATTTTTTCCTTAAATTTTCATAATTTTTCCAGTTTTACACTAAAATTTTCAGTATTTCTCTGCAAAACTTCCTGTATGTTTTGGAACGTTTCTCAATAACTTCCAAACCAGTTCTCATATATTTCTCTAAAATATCTCCTATTTTCCTTAAATTTTTATAATTTTTCCTGTTTTACACTAAAAGTTTCACAATTTCTCTACAAAACTTCCTCTATGTTTCTGAACGCTTCTCCCTATTTTCCCAAGAATTTCTCATATTTTAATCTAAAATCTCTCCTATTTTTTCCTTAAATTTTCATAGATTATCAGAGATTTTTTTCTCTAAAATCTCTACTTTTTTTTGCTTAAACGTTTATAATTTTTCCAGTTTTACACTAAAATTTTCACTATTTCTCTCCAAAACATCCTCAATGTTTTGGAACATTTCTCCCTATTTCCTCAAGCATTTCTACTATTTCTCTCTAAAATATCCAATATTTTTTTAATAACTTTTCACAATTTTTCCTGTTTTACACTAAAAGTTTCACTATTTCTCTACAAAATTTCCTCTATGTTTCTGAACATTTCTTCCTATTTTCACAAGCATTTCTCCTATTTTTCTCTAAAATGTCTCCTATTTTTATCCTTAAATTTTTATACTTTTTCTAGTTTTACACTAAAATTTTCTCTATTTCTTACAAAATTTCCTGTATATTTCTGAATATTTCTCAATAATTTCCAAAGCAGTTCTATTATTTTTCTTTAAAATCTCTGCTATTTTACTTAAATTTTTATAATTTTTCCTTTTTTGCACTAAGATTTTCACTATTTCTCTACGAAACTTCCTCTATGTTTCTGAACGCTTCTCCCTATTTTCCAAGGCATTTCTCCTATTTTCCTCTAATATATCTCCTATTTTTTCCTTAAATTTTTATAATTCCAGTTTTCCACTACAATTTTCACTATTTCTCTACAAAACTTCCTCTATGTTTCTGAACGCGTCTCCCTATTTTCCCAAGCATTTTTCCTATTTTCCTCTAAAATATCTCCAATTTTTTCCTTAAATTTTTATAATTTTTCCAGTTTTACACTAAAATTTTCACTATTTCTCTCCAAAACTTCCTCAATGTTTTGGAACATTTCTCCCTTTCTCAAGCATTTCTACTATTTTTCTATAAAATATCCAATATTTTTTCCTTAAATTTTCATAATTTTTTCCAGTTTTAACACTAAAATTTTCACTATTTCTTTCTAAAACTTCCTGTAATGTTTTGGAACATTTCTCCCTATTTTCCCAAGCATCTCTCCTATTTTCCTCTAAAATCTCTCCTATTTTTTCCTTAAATTTTCATAATTTTTATAGTTTTACACTAAAATTTTCAGTATTTCTCTGCAAAACTTAATGTATGTTTCTGAACATTTCTCCCTATTTCCCTAAGCATTTCTCCTTTTTTCTCTAAATTCTCTCCTATTTTTTCCTTAAATTTTCATAATTTTTCTAGTTTTAAAATTTTCACTATTTCTCTACAAAACTTCCTCTATGTTTCTGAACGCTTCTCCCTATTTTCCCAAGAATTTCTCCTATTTTCCTCTAAAGTCTCTCCTATTTTTTCCTTAAATTTTCATAGATTTTCAGAGATTTTTTTCTCTAAAATCTCTATTATTTTTTGCTTAAACGTTTATAATTTTTCCAGTTTTACACTAAAATTTTCACTATTTCTCTCCAAAACATCCTCAATGTTTTGGAACATTTCTCCCTATTTTCTCAAGCATTTCTACTATTTTTCTCTAAAATATCCAATATTTTTTCCTTAACTTTTCACAATATTTCCTGTTTTACACTAAAAGTTTCACTATTTCTCTACAAAATTTCCTCTATGTTTCTGAACATTTCTTCCTATTTTCACAAGCATTTCTCCTATTTTTCTCTAAAATGTCTCCTATTTTTATCCTTAAATTTTTATACTTTTTCTAGTTTTACACTAAAATTTTCTCTATTTCTTACAAAATTTCCTGTATATTTCTGAATATTTCTCAATAATTTCCAAAGCAGTTCTATTATTTTTCTATAAAATCTCTCCTATTTTACTTAAATTTTTATAATTTTTCCTTTTTTGCACTAAGATTTTTACTATTTCTCTCGAAATCTTTCTCTATGTTTCTGAACATTTCTTTATTTTTACAAGCATTTCTCCTATTTTTCTCTAAAATCTCTCCTATTTTTTCCTTAAATTTTCATAATTTTTCCAGTTTTACACTAAAATTTTCAGTATTTCTCTGCAAAACTTCCTGTATGTTTTGGAACATTTCTCAATAACTTCCAAACCAGTTCTCATATTTTTCTCTAAAATATCTCCTATTTTCCTTAAATTTTTATAATTTTTCCTGTTTTACACTAAAAGTTTCACAATTTCTCTACAAAACTTCCTCTATGTTTCTGAACATTTCTCCCTATTTTCCCAAGCATTTCTCCTTTTTTTCTGTAAAATTTCCCCTATTTCTTATTTTAATTTTTATAATTTTTCCAGTTTTACACTGAAATTTTCACTATTTCTCTCCTATACATCATCTTGGAACATTTCTCCCTATTTTCCCAAGCAATTCTCTTATTTTTCTCTAAAATATCTCCTATTTTTTTCCTTAAATTTTCATAATTTTTCCAGTTTTACACTAAAATTTTCACTATTTCTCTCCAAAACTTCCTCAATGTTTTGGAACATTTCTCCCTATTTTCTCAAGCATTTCTACTAATTTTCTCTAAAAAATCCAATATTTTTTCCTTAAATTTTCATAATTTTTTCAGTTTTACACTGAAAGTTTCAATATTTCTCTCTAAAACTTCCTGTATGTTTCTGAATATTTCTCCCTATTTTCCAAAGCATTTCTCCTTTTTTTCTATAAAATCTCTCCTATTTTTTCCTTAAATTTTCATAATTTTTCCAGTTTTACACTAAAATTTTCAGTATATCTCTCTGAAACTTCCTGTATGGTTCTGAACATTTCTCCCTATTTTCCGAAGCATTTATCCTATTTTTTTCTAAAATTTCCCCTATTTCTTCCTTTAATTTTTATAATTTTTCCAGTTTTACACTGAAATTTTCACTATTTCTCTCCTATACATCCTCTATGTTTTGGAACATTTCTCCCTATTTTCCCAAGCAATTCTCCTATTTTTTCCTTGAATTTTCATAATTTTTCCAGTTTTAAACTGAAATTTTCACTATTTTTCTCTAAAACTTCCTGTATGTGTCTGAATATTTCTCAATAATTTCCAAAGCAGTTCTATTATTTTTCTTTAAAATCTCTGCTATTTTACTTAAATTTTTATAATTTTTCCTTTTTTGCACTAAGATTTTCACTATTTCTCTACAAAACTTCCTCTATGTTTCTGAACGCTTCTCCCTATTTTCCCAAGCATTTCTCCTATTTTCCTCTAAAATATCTCCTATTTTTTCCTTAAATTTTTATAATTTTTCCAGTTTTACACTAAAATTTTCACTATTTCTCTCCAAAACTTCCTCAATGTTTTGGAACATTTCTCCCTATTTTCTCAAGCATTTCTACTATTTTTCTATAAAATATCCAATATTTTTTCCTTAAATTTTCATAATTTTTTCCAGTTTTTACACTAAAATTTTCACTATTTCTCTCTAAAACTTCCTTTAATATTTTGGAACATTTCTCCCTATTTTCCCAAGCAATTCTCCTATTTTTCTCTAAAATATCTCCTATTTTTTCCTTAAATTTTCATTATTTTTCCAGTTTTACACTAAAATTTTCACTATTTCTCTCCAAAACTTCCTCAATGTTTTGGAACATTTCTCCCTATTTTCTCAAGCATTTCTACTATTTTTCTATAAAATATCCAATATTTTTTCCTTAATTTTTCATAATTTTTCCTGTTTTACACTACAATTTTCACTATTTCTCTCAAAAAATTCCTGTATGTTTCTAAACATTTCTCCCTATTTTCCCAAGCATTTCTCCTTTTTTTCTGTAAAATCTCTCCTATTTTTTGCTTAAACTTTCATAATTTTTCCAGTTTTACACTAAAATTTTCACAATTTCTCTCCAAAACTTCCTCAATGTTTTGGTACATTTCTCCCTATTTTCCCAAGCATTCATCCTATTTTTCTCTAAAATTTCCCCTATTTCTTCCTTTAATTTTTATAATTTTTTCAGTTTTACACTAAAATTTTCACTATTTCTCTCCAAAATTTCCTGTACGTTTCTGAACATTTTTCAATATTTTCCAAAGCAGTTTTCCTATTTTTCGCTAAAATCTCTCCTATTTTTATCCTTAAATTTTTTTACTTTTTCTAGTTTTACACTAAAATTTTCTCTATTTCTCTACAAAATTTCCTGTAAATTTCTGAATATTTCTCAATAATTTCCAAAGCAGTTCTATTATTTTTCTATAAAATCTCTCCTATTTTACTTAAATTTTTATAATTTTTCCTTTTTTGCACTAAGATTTTTACTATTTCTCTCCAAATCTTTCTCTATGTTTCTGAACATTTCTCTATTTTTACAAGCATTTCTCCCATTTTTCTCTAAAATCTCTCCTATTTTTTCCTTAAATTTTCATAGATTTTCAGAGATTTTTTTCTCTAAAATCTCTACTATTTTTTGCTTAAACGTTTATAATTTTTCCAGTTTTACACTAAAATTTTCTTTATTTCTCTCCAAAACATCCTCAATGTTTTGGAACATTTCTCCCTATTTTCTCAAGCATTTCTACTATTTCTCTCTAAAATATCCAATATTTTTTTAATAACTTTTCACAATTTTTCCTGTTTTACACTAAAAGTTTCACTATTTCTCTACAAAATTTCCTCTATGTTTCTGAACATTTCTTCCTATTTTCACAAGCATTTCTCCTATTTTTCTCTAAAATGTCTCCTATTTTTATCCTTAAATTTTTATACTTTTTCTAGTTTTACACTAAAATTTTCTCTATTTCTCTACAAAATTTCCTGTATATTTCTGAATATTTCTCAATAATTTCCAAAGCAGTTCTATTATTTTTCTATAAAATCTCTCCTATTTTACTTAAATTTTTATAATTTTTCCTTTTTTGCACTAAGATTTTTACTATTTCTCTCGAAATCTTTCTCTATGTTTCTGAACATTTCTCTATTTTTACAAGCATTTCTCCTATTTTTCTCTAAAATCTCTCCTATTTTTTCCTTAAATTTTCATAATTTTTATAGTTTTACACTAAAATTTTCAGTATTTCTCTGCAAAACTTAATGTATGTTTCTGAACATTTCTCCCTATTTCCCTAAGCATTTCTCCTTTTTTCTCTAAATTCTCTCCTATTTTTTCCTTAAATTTTCATAATTTTTCTAGTTTTAAAATTTTCACTATTTCTCTACAAAACTTCCTCTATGTTTCTGAACGCTTCTCCCTATTTTCCCAAGAATTTCTCCTATTTTCCTCTAAAATCTCTCCTATTTTTTCCTTAAATTTTCATAGATTTTCAGAGATTTTTTTCTCTAAAATCTCTACTATTTTTTGCTTAAACGTTTATAATTTTTCCAGTTTTACACTAAAATTTTCACTATTTCTCTCCAAAACATCCTCAATGTTTTGGAACATTTCTCCCTATTTTCTCAAGCATTTCTACTATTTTTCTCTAAAATATCCAATATTTTTTCCTTAACTTTTCACAATATTTCCTGTTTTACACTAAAAGTTTCACTATTTCTCTACAAAATTTCCTCTATGTTTCTGAACATTTCTTCCTATTTTCACAAGCATTTCTCCTATTTTTCTCTAAAATGTCTCCTATTTTTATCCTTAAATTTTTATACTTTTTCTAGTTTTACACTAAAATTTTCTCTATTTCTCTACAAAATTTCCTGTATATTTCTGAATATTTCTCAATAATTTCCAAAGCAGTTCTATTATTTTTCTATAAAATCTCTCCTATTTTACTTAAATTTTTATACTTTTTCCTTTTTTGCACTAAGATTTTGCACTATTTCTCTCGAAATCTTTCTCTATGTTTCTGAATATTTCTCTATTTTTACAAGCATTTCTCCTATTTTTCTCTAAAATCTCTCCTATTTTTTCCTTAAATTTTCATAATTTTTCCAGTTTTACACTAAAATTTTCAGTATTTCTCTGCAAAACTTCCTGTATGTTTTGGAACGTTTCTCAATAACTTCCAAACCAGTTCTCATATTTTTCTCTAAAATATCTCCTATTTTCCTTAAATTTTTATAATTTTTCCTGTTTTACACTAAAAGTTTCACAATTTCTCTACAAAACTTCCTCTATGTTTCTGAACGCTTCTCCCTATTTTCCCAAGAATTTCTCATATTTTAATCTAAAATCTCTCCTATTTTTTCCTTAAATTTTCATAGATTATCAGAGATTTTTTTCTCTAAAATCTCTACTTTTTTTGCTTAAACGTTTATAATTTTTCCAGTTTTACACTAAAATTTTCACTATTTCTCTCCAAAACATCCTCAATGTTTTGGAACATTTCTCCCTATTTCCTCAAGCATTTCTACTATTTCTCTCTAAAATATCCAATATTTTTTTAATAACTTTTCACAATTTTTCCTGTTTTACACTAAAAGTTTCACTATTTCTCTACAAAATTTCCTCTATGTTTCTGAACATTTCTTCCTATTTTCACAAGCATTTCTCCTATTTTTCTCTAAAATGTCTCCTATTTTTATCCTTAAATTTTTATACTTTTTCTAGTTTTACACTAAAAGTTTCACTATTTCTCTACAAAATTTCCTCTATGTTTCTGAACATTTCTTCCTATTTTCACAAGCATTTCTCCTACTTTTCTCTAAAATGTCTCCTATTTTTATCCTTAAATTTTTATACTTTTTCTAGTTTTACACTAAAATTTTCTCTATTTCTCTACAAAATTTCCTGTATATTCTGAATATTTCTCAATAATTTCCAAAGCAGTTCTATTATTTTTCTATAAAATCTCTCCTATTTTACTTAAATTTTTATAATTTTTCCTTTTTTGCACTAAGATTTTTACTATTTCTCTCGAAATCTTTCTCTATGTTTCTGAACATTTCTCTATTTTTACAAGCATTTCTCCTATTTTTCTCTAAAATCTCTCCTATTTTTTCCTTAAATTTTCATAATTTTTATAGTTTTACACTAAAATTTTCACTATTTCTCTACAAAACTTCCTCTATGTTTCTGAACGCTTCTCCCTATTTTCCAAGAATTTCTCCTATTTTCCTCTAAAATCTCTCCTATTTTTTCCTTAAATTTTCATAGATTTTCAGAGATTTTTTTCTCTAAAATCTCTACTATTTTTTGCTTAAACGTTTATAATTTTTCCAGTTTTACACTAAAATTTTCACTATTTCTCTCCAAAACATCCTCAATGTTTTGGAACATTTCTCCCTATTTTCTCAAGCATTTCTACTATTTTTCTCTAAAATATCCAATATTTTTTTCTTAACTTTTCACAATATTTCCTGTTTTACACTAAAAGTTTCACTATTTCTCTACAAAATTTCCTCTATGTTTCTGAACATTTCTTCCTATTTTCACAAGCATTTCTCCTATTTTTCTCTAAAATGTCTCCTATTTTTTCCTTAAATTTTTATAATTTTTCCTTTTTTGCACTAAGATTTTCACTATTTCTCTACAAAACTTCCTCTATGTTTCTGAACGCTTCTCCCTATTTTCCCAAGCATTTCTCCTATTTTCCTCTAAAATATCTCCTATTTTTTCCTTAAATTTTTATAATTTTTCCAGTTTTACACTAAAATTTTCACTATTTCTCTCCAAAACTTCCTCAATGTTTTGGAACATTTCTCCCTATTTTCTCAAGCATTTCTACTATTTTTCTATAAAATATCCAATATTTTTTCCTTAAATTTTCATAATTTTTTCCAGTTTTTACACTAAAATTTTCACTATTTCTCTCTAAAACTTCCTTTAATATTTTGGAACATTTCTCCCTATTTTCCCAAGCATCTCTCAAATTTTTCTCTAAAATCTCTCCTTTTTTCCTTAAACTTTTATAATTTTTTCTTTTTTACACTAAAAGTTTCACAATTTCTCTACAAAACTTCCTCTATGTTTCTGAACATTTCTCCCTATTTTCCCAAGCATTTCTCCTTTTTGTCTGTAAAATTTCCCCTATTTCTTATTTTAATTTTTATAATTTTTCCAGTTTTACACTGAAATTTTCACTATTTCTCTCCTATACATCCTCTGTTTTGGAACATTTCTCCCTATTTTCCAAAGCAATTCTCTTATTTTTCTCTAAAATATCTCCTATTTTTTTCCTTAAATTTCATAATTTTTCCAGTTTTACACTAAAATTTTCACTATTTCTCTCCAAAACTTCCTCAATGTTTTGGAACATTTCTCCCTATTTTCTCAAGCATTTCTACTAATTTTCTCTAAAAAATCCAATATTTTTTCCTTAAATTTTCATAATTTTTTCAGTTTTACACTAAAAGTTTCACTATTTCTAAAACTTCCTGTATGTTTCTGAATATTTCTCCCTATTTTCCAAAGCATTTCTCCATTTTTTCTATAAAATCTCTATTTTTTCCTTAAATTTTCATAATTTTTCCAGTTTTACACTAAAATTTTCAGTATATCTCTCTGAAACTTCCTGTATGGTTCTGAACATTTTTCCCTATTTTCCGAAGCATTTATCCTATTTTTTTCTAAAATTTCCCCTATTTCTTCCTTTAATTTTTATAATTTTTCCAGTTTTACACTGAAATTTTCACTATTTCTCTCCTATACATCCTCTATGTTTTGGAACATTTCTCCCTATTTTCCCAAGCAATTCTCCTATTTTTCTCTAAAATATCTCCTATTTTTTCCTGGAATTTTCATAATCTTTCCAGTTTTAAACTGAAATTTTCACTATTTTTCTCTAAAACTTCCTGTATGTGTCTGAATATTTCTCAATAGTTTCCAAAGCAGTTCTATTATTTTTCTTTAAAATCTCTGCTATTTTACTTAAATTTTTATAATTTTTCCTTTTTTGCACTAAGATTTTCACTATATCTCTCCAAAACTTCCTGTATGTTTCTGAACATTTCTCCCTATTTTCCCAAGCATTTATCCTATTTTTTTCTAAAATTTCCCCTATTTCTTCCTTTAATTTTTATAATTTTTCCAGTTTTACACTGAAATTTTTACTATTTCTCTCCTATACATCCTCTATGTTTTGGAACATTTCTCCCTATTTTCCCAAGCAATTCTCCTATTTTTCTCTAAAATATCTCCTATTTTTTCCTTAAATTTTCATAATTTTTTATATTTTACACTAAAATTTTCACTATTTCTCTCCAAAACTTCCTCAATGTTTTGGAACATTTCTCCCTATTTTCCCAAGCATCTCTCCAATTTTTCTCTAAAATCTCTCCTTTTTTCCTTAAACTTTTATAATTTTTTCTGTTTTACACTGAAATTTTCACTACTTCTCTCCAAAACTTCCTCTGTGTTTTGGAACCTTTCTCCCTATTTTCTCAAGCATTTCTCCCATTTTTCTCTAAAATATACAGTATTTTATCCTTAATTTTTCATAATTTTTCCAGTTTTACACTACAATTTTCACTATTTCTCTCAAAAAATTCCTGTATGTTTCTGAACATTTCTCCCTTTTTTCCCAAGCATTTCTCCTTTTCTTCTCTAAAATCTCTCCTTTTTTCCTTAAACTTTTATTTTTTCTGTTTTACACTGAAAGTTTCACTATTTCTCTCCTATACCTCCTCTATGTTTTGGAACATTTCTCCCTATTTTCCTAAGCATTTTCTCCTATTTTTTTCTCTCTCCTATTTTTTCTTAAATTTTCATAATTTTTCCAGTCTTACACTGAAATTTTCACTATTTCTCTCTAAAACTTCCTGTATGTGTCTGAATATTTCTCAATAATTTCCAAAGCAGTTCTATTATTTTTCTTTAAAATCTCTGCTATTTTACTTAAATTTTTATAATTTTTCCTTTTTTGCACTAAGATTTTCACTATTTCTCTACGAAACTTCCTCTATGTTTCTGAACGCTTCTCCCTATTTTCCAAGGCATTTCTCCTATTTTCCTCTAATATATCTCCTATTTTTTCCTTAAATTTTTATAATTCCAGTTTTCCACTACAATTTTCACTATTTCTCTACAAAACTTCCTCTATGTTTCTGAACGCGTCTCCCTATTTTCCCAAGCATTTTTCCTATTTTCCTCTAAAATATCTCCAATTTTTTCCTTAAATTTTTATAATTTTTCCAGTTTTACACTAAAATTTTCACTATTTCTCTCCAAAACTTCCTCAATGTTTTGGAACATTTCTCCCTTTCTCAAGCATTTCTACTATTTTTCTATAAAATATCCAATATTTTTTCCTTAAATTTTCATAATTTTTTCCAGTTTTAACACTAAAATTTTCACTATTTCTTTCTAAAACTTCCTGTAATGTTTTGGAACATTTCTCCCTATTTTCCCAAGCATCTCTCCTATTTTCCTCTAAAATCTCTCCTATTTTTTCCTTAAATTTTCATAATTTTTATAGTTTTACACTAAAATTTTCAGTATTTCTCTGCAAAACTTAATGTATGTTTCTGAACATTTCTCCCTATTTCCCTAAGCATTTCTCCTTTTTTCTCTAAATTCTCTCCTATTTTTTCCTTAAATTTTCATAATTTTTCTAGTTTTAAAATTTTCACTATTTCTCTACAAAACTTCCTCTATGTTTCTGAACGCTTCTCCCTATTTTCCCAAGAATTTCTCCTATTTTCCTCTAAAATCTCTCCTATTTTTATCCTTAAATTTTTATACTTTTTCTAGTTTTACACTAAAATTTTCTCTATTTCTTACAAAATTTCCTGTATATTTCTGAATATTTCTCAATAATTTCCAAAGCAGTTCTATTATTTTTCTATAAAATCTCTCCTATTTTACTTAAATTTTTATAATTTTTCCTTTTTTGCACTAAGATTTTTACTATTTCTCTCGAAATCTTTCTCTATGTTTCTGAACATTTCTTTATTTTTACAAGCATTTCTCCTATTTTTCTCTAAAATCTCTCCTATTTTTTCCTTAAATTTTCATAATTTTTCCAGTTTTACACTAAAATTTTCAGTATTTCTCTGCAAAACTTCCTGTATGTTTTGGAACATTTCTCAATAACTTCCAAACCAGTTCTCATATTTTTCTCTAAAATATCTCCTATTTTCCTTAAATTTTTATAATTTTTCCTGTTTTACACTAAAAGTTTCACAATTTCTCTACAAAACTTCCTCTATGTTTCTGAACATTTCTCCCTATTTTCCCAAGCATTTCTCCTTTTTTTCTGTAAAATTTCCCCTATTTCTTATTTTAATTTTTATAATTTTTCCAGTTTTACACTGAAATTTTCACTATTTCTCTCCTATACATCATCTTGGAACATTTCTCCCTATTTTCCCAAGCAATTCTCTTATTTTTTCTCTAAAATATCTCCTATTTTTTTCCTTAAATTTTCATAATTTTTCCAGTTTTACACTAAAATTTTCACTATTTCTCTCCAAAACTTCCTCAATGTTTTGGAACATTTCTCCCTATTTTCTCAAGCATTTCTACTAATTTTCTCTAAAAAATCCAATATTTTTTCCTTAAATTTTCATAATTTTTTCAGTTTTACACTGAAAGTTTCAATATTTCTCTCTAAAACTTCCTGTATGTTTCTGAATATTTCTCCCTATTTTCCAAAGCATTTCTCCTTTTTTTCTATAAAATCTCTCCTATTTTTTCCTTAAATTTTCATAATTTTTCCAGTTTTACACTAAAATTTTCAGTATATCTCTCTGAAACTTCCTGTATGGTTCTGAACATTTCTCCCTATTTTCCGAAGCATTTATCCTATTTTTTTCTAAAATTTCCCCTATTTCTTCCTTTAATTTTTATAATTTTTCCAGTTTTACACTGAAATTTTCACTATTTCTCTCCTATACATCCTCTATGTTTTGGAACATTTCTCCCTATTTTCCCAAGCAATTCTCCTATTTTTCTCTAAAATATCTCCTATTTTTTCCTTGAATTTTCATAGTTTTTCCAGTTTTAAACTGAAATTTTCACTATTTTTCTCTAAAACTTCCTGTATGTGTCTGAATATTTCTCAATAATTTCCAAAGCAGTTCTATTATTTTTCTTTAAAATCTCTGCTATTTTACTTAAATTTTTATAATTTTTCCTTTTTTGCACTAAGATTTTCACTATTTCTCTACGAAACTTCCTCTATGTTTCTGAACGCTTCTCCCTATTTTCCAAGGCATTTCTCCTATTTTCCTCTAATATATCTCCTATTTTTTCCTTAAATTTTTATAATTCCAGTTTTCCACTACAATTTTCACTATTTCTCTACAAAACTTCCTCTATGTTTCTGAACGCGTCTCCCTATTTTCCCAAGCATTTTTCCTATTTTCCTCTAAAATATCTCCAATTTTTTCCTTAAATTTTTATAATTTTTCCAGTTTTACACTAAAATTTTCACTATTTCTCTCCAAAACTTCCTCAATGTTTTGGAACATTTCTCCCTTTCTCAAGCATTTCTACTATTTTTCTATAAAATATCTCCTATTTTCCTTAAATTTTTATAATTTTTCCTGTTTTACACTAAAAGTTTCACAATTTCTCTACAAAACTTCCTCTATGTTTCTGAACATTTCTCCCTATTTTCCCAAGCATTTCTCCTTTTTTTCTGTAAAATTTCCCCTATTTCTTATTTTAATTTTTATAATTTTTCCAGTTTTACACTGAAATTTTCACTATTTCTCTCCTATACATCATCTTGGAACATTTCTCCCTATTTTCCCAAGCAATTCTCTTATTTTTCTCTAAAATATCTCCTATTTTTTTCCTTAAATTTTCATAATTTTTCCAGTTTTACACTAAAATTTTCACTATTTCTCTCCAAAACTTCCTCAATGTTTTGGAACATTTCTCCCTATTTTCTCAAGCATTTCTACTAATTTTCTCTAAAAAATCCAATATTTTTTCCTTAAATTTTCATAATTTTTTCAGTTTTACACTGAAAGTTTCAATATTTCTCTCTAAAACTTCCTGTATGTTTCTGAATATTTCTCCCTATTTTCCAAAGCATTTCTCCTTTTTTTCTATAAAATCTCTCCTATTTTTTCCTTAAATTTTCATAATTTTTCCAGTTTTACACTAAAATTTTCAGTATATCTCTCTGAAACTTCCTGTATGGTTCTGAACATTTCTCCCTATTTTCCGAAGCATTTATCCTATTTTTTTCTAAAATTTCCCCTATTTCTTCCTTTAATTTTTATAATTTTTCCAGTTTTACACTGAAATTTTCACTATTTCTCTCCTATACATCCTCTATGTTTTGGAACATTTCTCCCTATTTTCCCAAGCAATTCTCCTATTTTTCTCTAAAATATCTCCTATTTTTTCCTTGAATTTTCATAGTTTTTCCAGTTTTAAACTGAAATTTTCACTATTTTTCTCTAAAACTTCCTGTATGTGTCTGAATATTTCTCAATAATTTCCAAAGCAGTTCTATTATTTTTCTTTAAAATCTCTGCTATTTTACTTAAATTTTTATAATTTTTCCTTTTTTGCACTAAGATTTTCACTATTTCTCTACAAAACTTCCTCTATGTTTCTGAACGCTTCTCCCTATTTTCCCAAGCATTTCTCCTATTTTCCTCTAAAATATCTCCTATTTTTTCCTTAAATTTTTATAATTTTTCCAGTTTTACACTAAAATTTTCACTATTTCTCTCCAAAACTTCCTCAATGTTTTGGAACATTTCTCCCTATTTTCCCAAGCAATTCTCCTATTTTTCTCTAAAATATCTCCTATTTTTTCCTTAAATTTTCATTATTTTTCCAGTTTTTACACTAAAATTTTCACTATTTCTCTCCAAAACTTCCTCAATGTTTTGGAACATTTCTCCTATTTTCTCAAGCATTTCTACTATTTTTCTATAAAATATCCAATATTTTTTCCTTAATTTTTCATAATTTTTCCTGTTTTACACTACAATTTTCACTATTTCTCTCAAAAAATTCCTGTATGTTTCTAAACATTTCTCCCTATTTTCCCAAGCATTTCTCCTTTTTTTCTGTAAAATCTCTCCTATTTTTGCTTAAACTTTCATAATTTTTCCAGTTTTACACTAAAATTTTCACAATTTCTCTCCAAAACTTCCTCAATGTTTTGGAACATTTCTCCCTATTTTCCCAAGCATTCATCCTATTTTTCTCTAAAATTTCACCATTTTTCTTCCTTTAATTTTTATAATTTTTTCAGTTTTACACTAAAATTTTCACTATTTCTCTCCAAAATTTCCTGTACGTTTCTGAACATTTTTCAATATTTTCCAAAGCAGTTTTCCTATTTTTCGCTAAAATCTCTCCTATTTTTATCCTTAAATTTTTTTACTTTTTCTAGTTTTACACTAAAATTTTCTCTATTTCTCTACAAAATTTCCTGTAAATTTCTGAATATTTCTCAATAATTTCCAAAGCAGTTCTATTATTTTTCTATAAAATCTCTCCTATTTTACTTAAATTTTTATAATTTTTCCTTTTTTGCACTAAGATTTTTACTATTTCTCTCCAAATCTTTCTCTATGTTCTGAACATTTCTCTATTTTTACAAGCATTTCTCCCATTTTTCTCTAAAATCTCTCCTATTTTTTCCTTAAATTTTCATAGATTTTCAGAGATTTTTTTCTCTAAAATCTCTACTATTTTTTGCTTAAACGTTTATAATTTTTCCAGTTTTACACTAAAATTTTCTTTATTTCTCTCCAAAACATCCTCAATGTTTTGGAACATTTCTCCCTATTTTCTCAAGCATTTCTACTATTTCTCTCTAAAATATCCAATATTTTTTTAATAACTTTTCACAATTTTTCCTGTTTTACACTAAAAGTTTCACTATTTCTCTACAAAATTTCCTCTATGTATCTGAACATTTCTTCCTATTTTCACAAGCATTTCTCCTATTTTTCTCTAAAATGTCTCCTATTTTTATCCTTAAATTTTTATACTTTTTCTAGTTTTACACTAAAATTTTCTCTATTTCTCTACAAAATTTCCTGTATATTTCTGAATATTTCTCAATAATTTCCAAAGCAGTTCTATTATTTTTCTATAAAATCTCTCCTATTTTACTTAAATTTTTATAATTTTTCCTTTTTTGCACTAAGATTTTTACTATTTCTCTCCAAATCTTTCTCTATGTTTCTGAACATTTCTCTATTTTTACAAGCATTTCTCCTATTTTTCTCTAAAATCTCTCCTATTTTTTCCTTAAATTTTCATAGATTATCAGAGATTTTTTTCTCTAAAATCTCTACTATTTTTTGCTTAAACGTTTATAACTTTTCCAGTTTTACACTAAAATTTTCACTATTTCTCTCCAAAACATCCTTAATGTTTTGGAATATTTCTCAATATTTTCACAAGCATTTCTACTATTTCTCTCTAAAATATCCAATATTTTTTTAATAACTTTTCACAATTTTTCCTGTTTTACACTAAAAGTTTCACTATTTCTCTACAAAATTTCCTCTATGTTTCTGAACATTTCTTCCTATTTTCACAAGCATTTTTCCTATTTTTCTCTAAAATGTCTCCTATTTTTATCCTTAAATTTTTATACTTTTTCTAGTTTTACACTAAAATTTTCTCTATTTCTCTACAAAATTTCCTGTATATTTCTGAATATTTCTCAATAATTTCCAAAGCAGTTCTATTATTTTTCTATAAAATCTCTCCTATTTTACTTAAATTTTTATAATTTTTCCTTTTTTGCACTAAGATTTTTACTATTTCTCTCGAAATCTTTCTCTATGTTTCTGAACATTTCTCTGTTTTTACAAGCATTTCTCCTATTTTTCTCTAAAATCTCTCCTATTTTTTCCTTAAATTTTCATAATTTTTATAGTTTTACACTAAAATTTTCAGTATTTCTCTGCAAAACTTAATGTATGTTTCTGAACATTTCTCCCTATTTCCCTAAGCATTTCTCCTTTTTTCTCTAAATTCTCTCCTATTTTTTCCTTAAATTTTCATAATTTTTCTAGTTTTAAAATTTTCACTATTTCTCTACAAAACTTCCTCTATGTTTCTGAACGCTTCTCCCTATTTTCCCAAGAATTTCTCATATTTTAATCTAAAATCTCTCCTATTTTTTCCTTAAATTTTCATAGATTCTTTCATAGAATTTTTCTCTAAAATCTCTACTATTTTTTGCTTAAACGTTTATAATTTTTCCAGTTTTACACTAAAATTTTCACTATTTCTCTCCAAAACATCCTCAATGTTTTGGAACATTTCTCCCTATTTTCTCAAGCATTTCTACTATTTCTCTCTAAAATATCCAATATTTTTTTAATAACTTTTCACAATTTTTCCTGTTTTACACTAAAAGTTTCACTATTTCTCTACAAAATTTCCTCTATGTTTCTGAACATTTCTTCCTATTTTCACAAGCATTTCTCCTATTTTTCTCTAAAATGTCTCCTATTTTTATCCTTAAATTTTTATACTTTTTCTAGTTTTACACTAAAATTTTCTCTATTTCTCTACAAAATTTCCTGTATATTTCTGAATATTTCTCAATAATTTCCAAAGCAGTTCTATTATTTTTCTATAAAATCTCTCCTATTTTACTTAAATTTTTATAATTTTTCCTTTTTTGCACTAAGATTTTTACTATTTCTCTCGAAATCTTTCTCTATGTTTCTGAACATTTCTCTATTTTTACAAGCATTTCTCCTATTTTTCTCTAAAATCTCTCCTATTTTTTCCTTAAATTTTCATAATTTTTATAGTTTTACACTAAAATTTTCAGTATTTCTCTGCAAAACTTAATGTATGTTTCTGAACATTTCTCCCTATTTCCCTAAGCATTTCTCCTTTTTTCTCTAAATTCTCTCCTATTTTTTCCTTAAATTTTCATAATTTTTCTAGTTTTAAAATTTTCACTATTTCTCTACAAAACTTCCTCTATGTTTCTGAACGCTTCTCCCTATTTTCCCAAGAATTTCTCCTATTTTCCTCTAAAATCTCTCCTATTTTTTCCTTAAATTTTCATAGATTTTCAGAGATTTTTTTCTCTAAAATCTCTACTATTTTTTGCTTAAACGTTTATAATTTTTCCAGTTTTACACTAAAATTTTCACTATTTCTCTCCAAAACTTCCTCAATGTTTTGGAACATTTCTCCCTATTTTCCCAAGCAATTCTCCTATTTTTCTCTAAAATATCTCCTATTTTTTCCTTAAATTTTCATTATTTTTCCAGTTTTACACTAAAATTTTCACTATTTCTCTCCAAAACTTCCTCAATGTTTTGGAACATTTCTCCCTATTTTCTCAAGCATTTCTACTATTTTTCTATAAAATATCCAATATTTTTTCCTTAATTTTTCATAATTTTTCCTGTTTTACACTACAATTTTCACTATTTCTCTCAAAAAATTCCTGTATGTTTCTAAACATTTCTCCCTATTTTCCCAAGCATTTCTCCTTTTTTTCTGTAAAATCTCTCCTATTTTTTGCTTAAACTTTCATAATTTTTCCAGTTTTACACTAAAATTTTCACAATTTCTCTCCAAAACTTCCTCAATGTTTTGGAACATTTCTCCCTATTTTCCCAAGCATTCATCCTATTTTTCTCTAAAATTTCCCCTATTTCTTCCTTAAATTTTTTTACTTTTTCTAGTTTTACACTAAAATTTTCTCTATTTCTCTACAAAATTTCCTGTAAATTTCTGAATATTTCTCAATAATTTCCAAAGCAGTTCTATTATTTTTCTATAAAATCTCTCCTATTTTACTTAAATTTTTATAATTTTTCCTTTTTTGCACTAAGATTTTTACTATTTCTCTCCAAATCTTTCTCTATGTTTCTGAACATTTCTCTATTTTTACAAGCATTTCTCCCATTTTTCTCTAAAATCTCTCCTATTTTTTCCTTAAATTTTCATAGATTTTCAGAGATTTTTTCTCTAAAATCTCTACTATTTTTTGCTTAAACGTTTATAATTTTTCCAGTTTTACACTAAAATTTTCTTTATTTCTCTCCAAAACATCCTCAATGTTTTGGAACATTTCTCCCTATTTTCTCAAGCATTTCTACTATTTCTCTCTAAAATATCCAATATTTTTTTAATAACTTTTCACAATTTTTCCTGTTTTACACTAAAAGTTTCACTATTTCTCTACAAAATTTCCTCTATGTTTCTGAACATTTCTTCCTATTTTCACAAGCATTTCTCCTATTTTTCTCTAAAATGTCTCCTATTTTTATCCTTAAATTTTTATACTTTTTCTAGTTTTACACTAAAATTTTCTCTATTTCTCTACAAAATTTCCTGTATATTTCTGAATATTTCTCAATAATTTCCAAAGCAGTTCTATTATTTTTCTATAAAATCTCTCCTATTTTACTTAAATTTTTATAATTTTTCCTTTTTTGCACTAAGATTTTTACTATTTCTCTCCAAATCTTTCTCTATGTTTCTGAACATTTCTCTATTTTTACAAGCATTTCTCCTATTTTTCTCTAAAATCTCTCCTATTTTTTCCTTAAATTTTCATAGATTATCAGAGATTTTTTTCTCTAAAATCTCTACTATTTTTTGCTTAAACGTTTATAACTTTTCCAGTTTTACACTAAAATTTTCACTATTTCTCTCCAAAACATCCTTAATGTTTTGGAATATTTCTCAATATTTTCACAAGCATTTCTACTATTTCTCTCTAAAATATCCAATATTTTTTTAATAACTTTTCACAATTTTTCCTGTTTTACACTAAAAGTTTCACTATTTCTCTACAAAATTTCCTCTATGTTTCTGAACATTTCTTCCTATTTTCACAAGCATTTTTCCTATTTTTCTCTAAAATGTCTCCTATTTTTATCCTTAAATTTTTATACTTTTTCTAGTTTTACACTAAAATTTTCTCTATTTCTCTACAAAATTTCCTGTATATTTCTGAATATTTCTCAATAATTTCCAAAGCAGTTCTATTATTTTTCTATAAAATCTCTCCTATTTTACTTAAATTTTTATAATTTTTCCTTTTTTGCACTAAGATTTTTACTCTCTCCAAATCTTTCTCTATGTTTCTGAACATTTCTCTATTTTTACAAGCATTTCTCCTATTTTTCTCTAAAATCTCTCCTATTTTTTCCTTAAATTTTCATAATTTTTCCAGTTTTACACTAAAATTTTCATTATTTCTCTGCAAAACTTCCTGTATGTTTCTGAACATTTCTCCCTATTTTCCTAAGCATTTCTCCTTTTTTCTCTAAAATCTCTCCTATTTTTTCCTTAAATTTTCATAATTTTTCTAGTTTTAAAATTTTCCCTATTTCTCTACAAAACTTCCTCTATGTTTCTGAACGCTTCTCCCTATTTTCCCAAGAATTTCTCATATTTTAATCTAAAATCTCTCCTATTTTTTCCTTAAATTTTCATAGATTATCAGAGATTTTTTTCTCTAAAATCTCTACTATTTTTTGCTTAAACGTTTATAATTTTTCCAGTTTTACACTAAAATTTTCACTATTTCTCTCCAAAACATCCTCAATGTTTTGGAACATTTCTCCCTATTTTCTCAAGCATTTCTACTATTTCTCTCTAAAATATCCAATATTTTTTTAATAACTTTTCACAATTTTTCCTGTTTTACACTAAAAGTTTCACTATTTCTCTACAAAATTTCCTCTATGTTTCTGAACATTTCTTCCTATTTTCACAAGCATTTCTCCTATTTTTCTCTAAAATGTCTCCTATTTTTATCCTTAAATTTTTATACTTTTTCTAGTTTTACACTAAAATTTTCTCTATTTCTCTACAAAATTTCCTGTATATTTCTGAATATTTCTCAATAATTTCCAAAGCAGTTCTATTATTTTTCTATAAAATCTCTCCTATTTTACTTAAATTTTTATAATTTTTCCTTTTTTGCACTAAGATTTTTACTATTTCTCTCGAAATCTTTCTCTATGTTTCTGAACATTTCTCTATTTTTACAAGCATTTCTCCTATTTTTCTCTAAAATCTCTCCTATTTTTTCCTTAAATTTTCATAATTTTTATAGTTTTACACTAAAATTTTCAGTATTTCTCTGCAAAACTTAATGTATGTTTCTGAACATTTCTCCCTATTTCCCTAAGCATTTCTCCTTTTTTCTCTAAATTCTCTCCTATTTTTTCCTTAAATTTTCATAATTTTTCTAGTTTTAAAATTTTCACTATTTCTCTACAAAACTTCCTCTATGTTTCTGAACGCTTCTCCCTATTTTCCCAAGAATTTCTCCTATTTTCCTCTAAAATCTCTCCTATTTTTTCCTTAAATTTTCATAGATTTTCAGAGATTTTTTTCTCTAAAATCTCTACTATTTTTTGCTTAAACGTTTATAATTTTTCCAGTTTTACACTAAAATTTTCACTATTTCTCTCCAAAACATCCTCAATGTTTTGGAACATTTCTCCCTATTTTCTCAAGCATTTCTACTATTTTTCTCTAAAATATCCAATATTTTTTCCTTAACTTTTCACAATATTTCCTGTTTTACACTAAAATTTTCTCTATTTCTCTACAAAATTTCCTGTATATTTCTGAATATTTCTCAATAATTTCCAAAGCAGTTCTATTATTTTTCTATAAAATCTCTCCTATTTTACTTAAATTTTTATAATTTTTCCTTTTTTGCACTAAGATTTTTACTATTTCTCTCGAAATCTTTCTCTATGTTTCTGAACATTTCTCTATTTTTACAAGCATTTCTCCTATTTTTCTCTAAAATCTCTCCTATTTTTTCCTTAAATTTTCATAATTTTTCCAGTTTTACACTAAAATTTTCAGTATTTCTCTGCAAAACTTCCTGTATATTTTGGAACATTTCTCAATAACTTCCAAACCAGTTCTCATATTTTTCTCTAAAATATCTCCTATTTTCCTTAAATTTTTATTTTTTCCGGTTTTACACTAAAAGTTTCACAATTTCTCTACAAAACTTCCTCTATCTGAACATTTCTCGATATTTTCCCAAGCATTTCTCCTTTTTTTCTGTAAAATTTCCCCTATTTCTTATTTTAATTTTTATAATTTTTCCAGTTTTACACTGAAATTTTCACTATTTCTCTCCTATACATCCTCTGTTTTGGAACATTTCTCCCTATTTTCCCAAGCAATTCTCTTATTTTTCTCTAAAATATCTCCTATTTTTTTCCTTAAATTTTCATAATTTTTCCAGTTTTACACTAAAATTTTCACTATTTCTCTCCAAAACTTCCTCAATGTTTTGGAACATTTCTCCCTATTTTCTCAAGCATTTCTACTAATTTTCTCTAAAAAATCCAATATTTTTTCCTTAAATTTTCATAATTTTTTCAGTTTTACACTAAAAGTTTCACTATTTCTCTCTAAAACTTCCTGTATGTTTCTGAATATTTCTCCCTATTTTCCAAAGCATTTCTCCTTTTTTTCTATAAAATCTCTCCTATTTTTTCCTTAAATTTTCATAATTTTTCCAGTTTTACACTAAAACTTTCAGTATATCTCTCTGAAACTTCCTGTATGGTTCTGAACATTTCTCCCTATTTTCCGAAGCATTTATCCTATTTTTTTCTAAAATTTCCCCTATTTCTTATTTTAATTTTTATAATTTTTCCAGTTTTACACTGAAATTTTCACAATTTCTCTCCTATACATCCTCTATGTTTTGGAACATTTCTCCCTATTTTCCCAAGCAATTCTCCTATTTTTCTCTAAAATATCTCCTATTTTTTTCTTGAATTTTCATAATCTTTCCAGTTTTAAACAGAAATTTTCACTATTTTTCTATAAAACTTCCTGTATGTGTCTGAATATTTCTCAATAATTTCCAAAGCAGTTCTATTATTTTTCTATAAAATCTCTCCTATTTTACTTAAATTTTTATAATTTTTCCTTTTTTGCACTTAGATTTTCACTATTTCTCTACAAAACTTCCTCTATGTTTCTGAACGCTTCTCCCTATTTTCCCAAGCATTTCTCCTATTTTCCTCTAAAATATCTCCTATTTTTTCCTTAAATTTTTATAATTTTTCCAGTTTTACACTAAAATTTTCACTATTTCTCTCCAAAACTTCCTCAATGTTTTGGAACATTTCTCCCTATTTTCTCAAGCATTTCTACTATTTTTCTATAAAATATCCAATATTTTTTCCTTAAATTTTCATAATTTTTTCCAGTTTTTACACTAAAATTTTCACTATTTCTCTCTAAAACTTCCTTTATTTTGGAAAATTTCTCCCTTTTTTCCCAAGCATCTCTCAAATTTTTCTCTAAAATCTCTCCTTTTTTCCTTAAACTTTTATAATTTTTTCTGTTTTACACTGAAATTTTCACTATATCTCTCCAAAACTTCCTGTATGTTTCTGAACATTTCTCACTATTTTCCCAAGCATTTATCCTATTTTTTTCTAAAATTTCCCCTATTTCTTCCTTTAATTTTTATAATTTTTCCAGTTTTACAATGAAATTTTTACTATTTCTCTCCTATACATCCTCTATGTTTTGGAACATTTCTCCCTATTTTCCCAAGCAATTCTCCTATTTTTCTCTAAAATATCTCCTATTTTTTCCTTAAATTTTCATAATTTTTCCAGTTTTACACTAAAATTTTCACTTCTCTCCAAAACTTCCTCAATGTTTTGGAACATTTCTCCCTATTTTCTCAAGCCTTTCTACTAATTTTCTCTAAAAAATCCAATCTTTTTTCCTTAAATTTTCATAATTTTTTCAGTTTTACACTAAAATTTTCACTATTTCTCTCCAAAACTTCCTCAATGTTTTGGAACATTTCTCCCTATTTTCCCAAGCATTTCTCCTATTTTCCTCTAAAATCTCTCCTATTTTTTGCTTAAACATTCATTTTCCAGTTTTACACTAAAATTTTCACAATTTCTCTCCAAAACTTCCTCAATGTTTTGGAACATTTCTCCCTATTTTCCCAAGCATTCATCCTATTTTTCTCTAAAATTTCCCCTATTTCTTCCTTTAATTTTTATAATTTTTTCAGTTTTACACTAAAATTTTCACTATTTCTCTCCAAAATTTCCTGTACGTTTCTGAACATTTTTCAATATTTTCCAAAGCAGTTTTCCTATTTTTCGCTAAAATCTCTCCTTTTTTTATCCTTAAATTTTTTTACTTTTTCTAGTTTTACACTAAAATTTTCTCTATTTCTCTACAAAATTTCCGGTATATTTCTGAATATTTCTCAATAATTTCCAAAGCAGTTCTATTATTTTTTTATAAAATCTCTCCTATTTTACTTAAATTTTTATAATTTTTCCTTTTTTGCACTAAGATTTTTACTATTTCTCTCCAAATCTTTCTCTATGTTTCTGAACATTTCTCTATTTTTACAAGCATTTCTCCTATTTTTCTCTAAAATCTCTCCTATTTTTTCCTAAAATTTTATAATTTTTCCAGTTTTACACTAAAATTTTCATTATTTCTCTGCAAAACTTCCTGTATGTTTCAGAACATTTCTCCCTATTTTCCTAAGCATTTCTCCTTTTTTCTCTAAAATCTATTTTTTCCTTAAATTTTCATAATTTTTCTAGTTTTAAAATTTTCCCTATTTCTCTACAAAACTTCCTCTATGTTTCTGAACGCTTCTCCCTATTTTCCCAAGAATTTCTCATATTTTAATCTAAATTCTCTCCTATTTTTTCCTTAAATTTTCATAGATTATCAGAGATTTTTTTCTCTAAAATCTCTACTATTTTTTGCTTAAACGTTTATAATTTTTCCAGTTTTACACTAAAATTTTCACTATTTCTCTCCAAAACATCCTCAATGTTTTGGAACATTTCTCCCTATTTTCTCAAGCATTTCTACTATTTCTCTCTAAAATATCCAATATTTTTTTAATAACTTTTCACAATTTTTCCTGTTTTACACTAAAAGTTTCACTATTTCTCTACAAAATTTCCTCTATGTTTCTGAACATTTCTTCCTATTTTCACAAGCATTTCTCCTATTTTTCTCTAAAATGTCTCCTATTTTTATCCTTAAATTTTTATACTTTTTCTAGTTTTACACTAAAATTTTCTCTATTTCTCTACAAAATTTCCTGTATATTTCTGAATATTTCTCAATAATTTCCAAAGCAGTTCTATTATTTTTCTATAAAATCTCTCCTATTTTACTTAAATTTTTATAATTTTTCCTTTTTTGCACTAAGATTTTTACTATTTCTCTCGAAATCTTTCTCTATGTTTCTGAACATTTCTCTATTTTTACAAGCATTTCTCCTATTTTTCTCTAAAATCTCTCCTATTTTTTCCTTAAATTTTCATAATTTTTATAGTTTTACACTAAAATTTTCAGTATTTCTCTGCAAAACTTAATGTATGTTTCTGAACATTTCTCCCTATTTCCCTAAGCATTTCTCCTTTTTTCTCTAAATTCTCTCCTATTTTTTCCTTAAATTTTCATAATTTTTCTAGTTTTAAAATTTTCACTATTTCTCTACAAAACTTCCTCTATGTTTCTGAACGCTTCTCCCTATTTTCCCAAGAATTTCTCCTATTTTCCTCTAAAATCTCTCCTATTTTTTCCTTAAATTTTCATAGATTTTCAGAGATTTTTTTCTCTAAAATCTCTACTATTTTTTGCTTAAACGTTTATAATTTTTCCAGTTTTACACTAAAATTTTCACTATTTCTCTCCAAAACATCCTCAATGTTTTGGAACATTTCTCCCTATTTTCTCAAGCATTTCTACTATTTTTCTCTAAAATATCCAATATTTTTTCCTTAAATTTTCATAATTTTTTCCAGTTTTTACACTAAAATTTTCACTATTTCTCTCTAAAACTTCCTTTAATATTTTGGAACATTTCTCCCTATTTTCCCAAGCATCTCTCAAATTTTTCTCTAAAATCTCTCCTTTTTTCCTTAAACTTTTATAATTTTTTCTGTTTTACACTGAAATTTTCACTATATCTCTCCAAAACTTCCTGTATGTTTCTGAACATTTCTCCCTATTTCCCAAGCATTTATCCTATTTTTTTCTAAAATTTCCCCTATTTCTTCCTTTAAGTTTTATAATTTTTCCAGTTTTACACTGAAATTTTTACTATTTCTCTCCTATACATCCTCTATGTTTTGGAACATTTCTCCCTATTTTCCCAAGCAATTCTCCTATTTTTCTCTAAAATATCTCCTATTTTTTCCTTAAATTTTCATAATTTTTCCAGTTTTACACTAAAATTTTCACTATTTCTCTCCAAAACTTCCTCAATGTTTTGGAACATTTCTCCCTATTTTCTCAAGCATTTCTACTAATTTTCTCTAAAAAATCCAATATTTTTTCCTTAAATTTTCATAATTTTTTCAGTTTTAGACTAAAAGTTTCACTATTTCTCTCTAAAACTTCCTGTATGTTTCTGAATATTTCTCCCTATTTTCCAAAGCATTTCTCCATTTTTTCTATAAAATCTCTCTTATTTTTTCCTTAAATTTTCATAATTTTTCCAGTTTTACACTAAAATTTTCAGTATATCTCTCTGAAACTTCCTGTATGGTTCTGAACATTTTTCCCTATTTTCCGAAGCATTTATCCTATTTTTTTCTAAAATTTCCCCTATTTCTTCCTTTAATTTTTATAATTTTTCCAGTTTTACACTGAAATTTTCACTATTTCTCTCCTATACATCCTCTATGTTTTGGAACATTTCTCCCTATTTTCCCAAGCAATTCTCCTATTTTTCTCTAAAATATCTCCTATTTTTTCCTGGAATTTTCATAATCTTTCCAGTTTTAAACTGAAATTTTCACTTTCTCTAAAACTTCCTGTATGTGTCTGAATATTTCTCAATAGTTTCCAAAGCAGTTCTATTATTTTTCTTTAAAATCTCTGCTATTTTACTTAAATTTTTATAATTTTTCCTTTTTTGGACTAAGATTTTCACTATTTCTCTACAAAACTTCCTCTATGTTTCTGAACGCTTCTCCCTATTTTCCCAAGCATTTCTCCTATTTTCCTCTAAAATATCTCCTATTTTTTCCTTAAATTTTTATAATTTTTTCCAGTTTTTACACTAAAATTTTCACTATTTCTCTCTAAAACTTCCTTTAATATTTTGGAACATTTCTCCCTATTTTCCCAAGCATTTCTCAAATTTTTCTCTAAAATCTCTCCTTTTTTCCTTAAACTTTTATAATTTTTTCTGTTTTACACTGAAATTTTCACTATATCTCTCCAAAACTTCCTGTATGTTTCTGAACATTTCTCCCTATTTTCCCAAGCATTTATCCTATTTTTTTCTAAAATTTCCCCTATTTCTTCCTTTAATTTTTATAATTTTTCCAGTTTTACACTGAAATTTTTACTATTTCTCTCCTATACATCCTCTATGTTTTGGAACATTTCTCCCTATTTTCCCAAGCAATTCTCCTATTTTTCTCTAAAATATCTCCTATTTTTTCCTTAAATTTTCATAATTTTTTATATTTTACACTAAAATTTTCACTATTTCTCTCCAAAACTTCCTCAATGTTTTGGAACATTTCTCCCTATTTTCCCAAGCATCTCTCCAATTTTTCTCTAAAATCTCTCCTTTTTTCCTTAAACTTTTATAATTTTTTCTGTTTTACACTGAAATTTTCACTACTTCTCTCCAAAACTTCCTCTGTGTTTTGGAACCTTTCTCCCTATTTTCTCAAGCATTTCTCCCATTTTTCTCTAAAATATACAGTATTTTTTCCTTAATTTTTCATAATTTTTCCAATTTTACACTACAATTTTCACTATTTCTCTCAAAAAATTCCTGTATGTTTCTGAACATTTCTCCCTTTTTTCCCAAGCATTTCTCCTTTTCTTCTCTAAAATCTCTCCTTTTTTCCTTAAACTTTTATTTTTTCTGTTTTACACTGAAAGTTTCACTATTTCTCTCCTATACCTCCTCTATGTTTTGGAACATTTCTCCCTATTTTCCTAAGCATTTCTCCTATTTTTTTCTCTCTCCTATTTTTTCTTAAATTTTCATAATTTTTCCAGTCTTACACTGAAATTTTCACTATTTCTCTCTAAAACTTCCTGTATGTGTCTGAATATTTCTCAATAATTTCCAAAGCAGTTCTATTATTTTTCTTTAAAATCTCTGCTATTTTACTTAAATTTTTATAATTTTTCCTTTTTTGCACTAAGATTTTCACTATTTCTCTACGAAACTTCCTCTATGTTTCTGAACGCTTCTCCCTATTTTCCAAGGCATTTCTCCTATTTTCCTCTAATATATCTCCTATTTTTTCCTTAAATTTTTATAATTCCAGTTTTCCACTACAATTTTCACTATTTCTCTACAAAACTTCCTCTATGTTTCTGAACGCGTCTCCCTATTTTCCCAAGCATTTTTCCTATTTTCCTCTAAAATATCTCCAATTTTTTCCTTAAATTTTTATAATTTTTCCAGTTTTACACTAAAATTTTCACTATTTCTCTCCAAAACTTCCTCAATGTTTTGGAACATTTCTCCCTTTCTCAAGCATTTCTACTATTTTTCTATAAAATATCCAATATTTTTTCCTTAAATTTTCATAATTTTTTCCAGTTTTAACACTAAAATTTTCACTATTTCTTTCTAAAACTTCCTGTAATGTTTTGGAACATTTCTCCCTATTTTCCCAAGCATCTCTCCTATTTTCCTCTAAAATCTCTCCTATTTTTTCCTTAAATTTTCATAATTTTTATAGTTTTACACTAAAATTTTCAGTATTTCTCTGCAAAACTTAATGTATGTTTCTGAACATTTCTCCCTATTTCCCTAAGCATTTCTCCTTTTTTCTCTAAATTCTCTCCTATTTTTTCCTTAAATTTTCATAATTTTTCTAGTTTTAAAATTTTCACTATTTCTCTACAAAACTTCCTCTATGTTTCTGAACGCTTCTCCCTATTTTCCCAAGAATTTCTCCTATTTTCCTCTAAAATCTCTCCTATTTTTTCCTTAAATTTTCATAGATTTTCAGAGATTTTTTTCTCTAAAATCTCTACTATTTTTTGCTTAAACGTTTATAATTTTTCCAGTTTTACACTAAAATTTTCACTATTTCTCTCCAAAACATCCTCAATGTTTTGGAACATTTCTCCCTATTTTCTCAAGCATTTCTACTATTTTTCTCTAAAATATCCAATATTTTTTCCTTAACTTTTCACAATATTTCCTGTTTTACACTAAAATTTTCTCTATTTCTCTACAAAATTTCCTGTATATTTCTGAATATTTCTCAATAATTTCCAAAGCAGTTCTATTATTTTTCTATAAAATCTCTCCTATTTTACTTAAATTTTTATAATTTTTCCTTTTTTGCACTATTTCTCTCGAAATCTTTCTCTATGTTTCTGAACATTTCTCTATTTTTACAAGCATTTCTCCTATTTTTCTCTAAAATCTCTCCTACTTTTTCCTTAAATTTTCATAATTTTTCCAGTTTTACACTTAAATTTTCAGTATTTCTCTGCAAAACTTCCTGTATATTTTGGAACATTTCTCAATAACTTCCAAACCAGTTCTCATATTTTTCTCTAAAATATCTCCTATTTTCCTTAAATTTTTATAATTTTTCCGGTTTTACACTAAAAGTTTCACAATTTCTCTACAAAACTTCCTCTATCTGAACATTTCTCGATATTTTCCCAAGCATTTCTCCTTTTTTTCTGTAAAATTTCCCCTATTTCTTATTTTAATTTTTATAATTTTTCCAGTTTTACACTGAAATTTTCACTATTTCTCTCCTATACATCCTCTGTTTTGGAACATTTCTCCCTATTTTCCCAAGCAATTCTCTTATTTTTCTCTAAAATATCTCCTATTTTTTTCCTTAAATTTTCATAATTTTTCCAGTTTTACACTAAAATTTTCACTATTTCTCTCCAAAACTTCCTCAATGTTTTGGAACATTTCTCCCTATTTTCTCAAGCATTTCTACTAATTTTCTCTAAAAAATCCAATATTTTTTCCTTAAATTTTCATAATTTTTTCAGTTTTACACTAAAAGTTTCACTATTTCTCTCTAAAACTTCCTGTATGTTTCTGAATATTTCTCCCTATTTTCCAAAGCATTTCTCCTTTTTTTCTATAAAATCTCTCCTATTTTTTCCTTAAATTTTCATAATTTTTCCAGTTTTACACTAAAATTTTCAGTATATCTCTCTGAAACTTCCTGTATGGTTCTGAACATTTCTCCCTATTTTCCGAAGCATTTATCCTATTTTTTTCTAAAATTTCCCCTATTTCTTCCTTTAATTTTTATAATTTTTCCAGTTTTACACTGAAATTTTCACAATTTCTCTCCTATACATCCTCTATGTTTTGGAACATTTCTCCCTATTTTCCCAAGCAATTCTCCTATTTTTCTCTAAAATATCTCCTATTTTTTTCTTGAATTTTCATAATCTTTCCAGTTTTAAACTGAAATTTTCACTATTTTTCTATAAAACTTCCTGTATGTGTCTGAATATTTCTCAATAATTTCCAAAGCAGTTCTATTATTTTTCTATAAAATCTCTCCTATTTTACTTAAATTTTTATAATTTTTCCTTTTTTGCACTTAGATTTTCACTATTTCTCTACAAAACTGCCTCTATGTTTCTGAACGCTTCTCCCTATTTTCCCAAGCATTTCTCCTATTTTCCTCTAAAATATCTCCTATTTTTTCCTTAAATTTTTATAATTTTTCCAGTTTTACACTAAAATTTTCACTATTTCTCTCCAAAACTTCCTCAATGTTTTGGAACATTTCTCCCTATTTTCTCAAGCATTTCTACTATTTTTCTATAAAATATCCAATATTTTTTCCTTAAATTTTCATAATTTTTTCCAGTTTTTACACTAAAATTTTCACTATTTCTCTCTAAAACTTCCTTTAATATTTTGGAAAATTTCTCCCTTTTTTCCCAAGCATCTCTCAAATTTTTCTCTAAAATCTCTCCTTTTTTCCTTAAACTTTTATAATTTTTTCTGTTTTACACTGAAATTTTCACTATATCTCTCCAAAACTTCCTGTATGTTTCTGAACATTTCTCACTATTTTCCCAAGCATTTATCCTATTTTTTTCTAAAATTTCCCCTATTTCTTCCTTTAATTTTTATAATTTTTCCAGTTTTACAATGAAATTTTTACTATTTCTCTCCTATACATCCTCTATGTTTTGGAACATTTCTCCCTATTTTCCCAAGCAATTCTCCTATTTTTCTCTAAAATATCTCCTATTTTTTCCTTAAATTTTCATAATTTTTCCAGTTTTACACTAAAATTTTCACTTCTCTCCAAAACTTCCTCAATGTTTTGGAACATTTCTCCCTATTTTCTCAAGCCTTTCTACTAATTTTCTCTAAAAAATCCAATCTTTTTTCCTTAAATTTTCATAATTTTTTCAGTTTTACACTAAAAGTTTCACTATTTCTCTTTAAAACTTCCTGTATGTTTCTGAATATTTCTCCCTATTTTCCAAAGCATTTCTCCTATTTTCCTCTAAAATATCTCCTATTTTTTCCTTAAATTTTTATAATTTTTCCAGTTTTACACTAAAATTTTCACTATTTCTCTCCAAAACTTCCTCAATGTTTTGGAACATTTCTCCCTATTTTCCCAAGCATTTCCAGTTTTACACTAAAATTTTCACTATTTCTCTCCAAAACTTCCTCAATGTTTTGGAACATTTCTCCCTATTTTCCCAAGCATTTCTCCTTTTTTTCTCTAAAATCTCTCCTATTTTTTGCTTAAACATTCATAATTTTTCCAGTTTTACACTAAAATTTTCACAATTTCTCTCCAAAACTTCCTCAATGTTTTGGAACATTTCTCCCTATTTTCCCAAGCATTCATCCTATTTTTCTCTAAAATTTCCCCTATTTCTTCCTTTAATTTTTATAATTTTTTCAGTTTTACACTAAAATTTTCACTATTTCTCTCCAAAATTTCCTGTACGTTTCTGAACATTTTTCAATATTTTCCAAAGCAGTTTTCCTATTTTTCGCTAAAATCTCTCCTTTTTTTATCCTTAAATTTTTTTACTTTTTCTAGTTTTACACTAAAATTTTCTCTATTTCTCTACAAAATTTCCGGTATATTTCTGAATATTTCTCAATAATTTCCAAAGCAGTTCTATTATTTTTTTATAAAATCTCTCCTATTTTACTTAAATTTTTATAATTTTTCCTTTTTTGCACTAAGATTTTTACTATTTCTCTCCAAATCTTTCTCTATGTTTCTGAACATTTCTCTATTTTTACAAGCATTTCTCCTATTTTTCTCTAAAATCTCTCCTATTTTTTCCTTAAATTTTCATAGATTTTCAGAGATTTTTTTCTCTAAAATCTCTACTATTTTTTGCTTAAACGTTTATAATTTTTCCAGTTTTACACTAAAATTTTCTTTATTTCTCTCCAAAACATCCTCAATGTTTTGGAACATTTCTTCCTATTTTCTCAAGCATTTCTACTATTTGTCTCTAAAATATCCAATATTTTTTTAATAACTTTTCACAATTTTTCCTGTTTTACACTAAAAGTTCCACTATTTCTCTACAAAATTTCCTCTATGTTTCTGAACATTTCTTCCTATTTTCACAAGCATTTCTCCTATTTTTCTCTAAAATGTCTCCTATTTTTATCCTTAAATTTTTATACTTTTTCTAGTTTTACACGAAAATTTTCTCTATTTCTCTACAAAATTTCCTGTATATTTCTGAATATTTCTCAATAATTTCCAAAGCAGTTCTATTATTTTTTATAAAATCTCTCCTATTTTACTTAAATTTTTATAATTTTTCCTTTTTTGCACTAAGATTTTTACTATTTCTCTCCAAATCTTTCTCTATGTTTCTGAACATTTCTCTATTTTTACAAGCATTTCTCCTATTTTTCTCTAAAATCTCTCCTATTTTTTCCTAAAATTTTTATAATTTTTCCAGTTTTACACTAAAATTTTCATTATTTCTCTGCAAAACTTCCTGTATGTTTCAGAACATTTCTCCCTATTTTCCTAAGCATTTCTCCTTTTTTCTCTAAAATCTATTTTTTCCTTAAATTTTCATAATTTTTCTAGTTTTAAAATTTTCCCTATTTCTCTACAAAACTTCCTCTATGTTTCTGAACGCTTCTCCCTATTTTCCCAAGAATTTCTCATATTTTAATCTAAAATCTCTCCTATTTTTTCCTTAAATTTTCATAGATTATCAGAGATTTTTTTCTCTAAAATCTCTACTATTTTTTGCTTAAACGTTTATAATTTTTCCAGTTTTACACTAAAATTTTCACTATTTCTCTCCAAAACATCCTCAATGTTTTGGAACATTTCTCCCTATTTTCTCAAGCATTTCTACTATTTCTCTCTAAAATATCCAATATTTTTTTAATAACTTTTCACAATTTTTCCTGTTTTACACTAAAAGTTTCACTATTTCTCTACAAAATTTCCTCTATGTTTCTGAACATTTCTTCCTATTTTCACAAGCATTTCTCCTATTTTTCTCTAAAATGTCTCCTATTTTTATCCTTAAATTTTTATACTTTTTCTAGTTTTACACTAAAATTTTCTCTATTTCTCTACAAAATTTCCTGTATATTTCTGAATATTTCTCAATAATTTCCAAAGCAGTTCTATTATTTTTCTATAAAATCTCTCCTATTTTACTTAAATTTTTATAATTTTTCCTTTTTTGCACTAAGATTTTTACTATTTCTCTCGAAATCTTTCTCTATGTTTCTGAACATTTCTCTATTTTTACAAGCATTTCTCCTATTTTTCTCTAAAATCTCTCCTATTTTTTCCTTAAATTTTCATAATTTTTCCAGTTTTACACTAAAATTTTCAGTATTTCTCTGCAAAACTTAATGTATGTTTCTGAACATTTCTCCCTATTTCCCTAAGCATTTCTCCTTTTTTCTCTAAATTCTCTCCTATTTTTTCCTTAAATTTTCATAATTTTTCTAGTTTTAAAATTTTCACTATTTCTCTACAAAACTTCCTCTATGTTTCTGAACGCTTCTCCCTATTTTCCCAAGAATTTCTCCTATTTTCCTCTAAAATCTCTCCTATTTTTTCCTTAAATTTTTATAATTTTTCCAGTTTTACACTAAAATTTTCACTATTTCTCTACAAAATTTCCTGTATATTTCTGAATATTTCTCAATAATTTCCAAAGCAGTTCTATTATTTTTCTATAAAATCTCTCCTATTTTACTTAAATTTTTATAATTTTTCCTTTTTTGCACTAAGATTTTTACTATTTCTCTCGAAATCTTTCTCTATGTTTCTGAACATTTCTCTATTTTTACAAGCATTTCTCCTATTTTTCGCTAAAATATCTCCTATTTTTTCCTTGAATTTTCATAATTTTTCCAGTTTTAAACTGAAATTTTCACTATTTTTCTCTAAAACTTCCTGTATGTGTCTGAATATTTCTCAATAATTTCCAAAGCAGTTCTATTATTTTTCTTTAAAATCTCTGCTATTTTACTTAAATTTTTATAATTTTTCCTTTTTTGCACTAAGATTTTCACTATTTCTCTACAAAACTTCCTCTATGTTTATAATTTTTCCAGTTTTACACTAAAAGTTTCACAATTTCTCTACAAAACTTCCTCTATGTTTCTGAACATTTCTCCCTATTTTCCCAAGCATTTCTCCTTTTTTTCTGTAAAATTTCCCCTATTTCTTATTTTAATTTTTCATAATTTTTCCAGTTTTACACTATTTTCAGTATTTCTCTTTTATACATTCTCTGTTTTGGAACATTTCTCTCTATTTTCCCAAGCAATTCTCCTATTTTTCTCTAAAATATCTCCTATTTTTTCCTTAAATTTTCATAATTTTTCCAATTTTACACTAAAATTTTCACTATTTCTCTCCAAAACTTCCTCAATGTTTTGGAACATTTCTCCCTATTTTCTCAAGCATTTCTACTAATTTTCTCTAAAAAATCCAATATTTTTTCCTTAAATTTTCATAACTTTTTCAGTTTTACACTAAAAGTTTCACTATTTCTCTCTAAAACTTCCTGTATGTTTCTGAATATTTCTCCCTATTTTCCAAAGCATTTCTCCTTTTTTTCTATAAAATCTCTCCTATTTTTTCCTAAAATTTTCATAATTTTTCCAGTTTTACACTAAAATTTTCAGTATATCTCTCTGAAACTTCCTGTATGGTTCTGAACATTTCTCCCTATTTTCCGAAGCATTTATCCTATTTTTTTCTAAAATTTCCATTATTTCTTCCTTTAATTGTTATAATTTTTCCAGTTTTATACTGAAATTTTCACTATTTCTCTCCTATACATCCTCTATGTTTTGGAACATTTCTCCCTATTTTCCCAAGCAATTCTCCTATTTTTCTCTAAAATATCTCCTATTTTTTCCTTGAATTTTCATAATTTTTCCAGTTTTAAACTGAAATTTTCACTATTTTTCTCTAAAACTTCCTGTATGTGTCTGAATATTTCTCAATAATTTCCAAAGCAGTTCTATTATTTTTCTTTAAAATCTCTGCTATTTTAATTAAATTTTTATAATTTTTCCTTTTTTGCACTAAGATTTTCACTATTTCTCTACAAAACTTCCTCTATGTTTCTGAACGCTTCTCCCTATTTTCCCAAGCATTTCTCCTATTTTCCTCTAAAATATCTCCTATTTTTTCCTTAAATTTTTATAATTTTTCCAGTTTTACACTACAATTTTCACTATTTCTCTACAAAACTTCCTCTATGTTTCTGAACTCTTCTCCCTATTTTCCCAAGCATTTATCCTATTTTTTTCTAAAATTTCCCCTATTTCTTCCTTTAATTTTTATAATTTTTTTAGTTTTACACTGAAATTTTTACTATTTCTCTCCTATACATCCTCTATGTTTTGGAACATTTCTCCCTATTTTCCCAAGCAATTCTCCTATTTTTCTTTAAAATATCTCCTATTTTTTCCTTAAATTTTCATAATTTTTCCAGTTTTATACTGAAATTTTCACTATTTCTCTCTAAAACTTCCTGTATGTGTCTGAATATTTCTCAATAATTTCCAAAGCAGTTCTATTATTTTTCTTTAAAATCTCTGCTATTTTACTTAAATTTTTATAATTTTTCCTTTTTTTGCACTAAGATTTTCACTATTTCTCTACGAAACTTCCTCTATGTTTCTGAACGCTTGTCCCTATTTTCCAAGGCATTTCTCCTATTTTTCTCTAATATATCTCCTATTTTTTCCTTAAATTTTTATAATTTTTCCAGTTTTCCACTACAATTTTCACTATTTCTCTACAAAACTTCCTCTATGTTTCTGAACGCTTCTCCCTATTTTCCCAAGCATTTCTCCTATTTTCCTCTAAAATATCTCCTATTTTTTCCTTAAATTTTTATAATTTTTCCAGTTTTAAACTAAAATTTTCACTATTTCTCTCCAAAACTTCCTCAATGTTTTGGAATATTTCTCCCTATTTTCTCAAGCATTTCTACTATTTTTCTATAAAATATCCAATATTTTTTCCTTAAACTTTTATAATTTTTTCTGTTTTACACTGAAATTTTCACTACTTCTCTCCAAAACTTCCTCTGTGTTTTGGAACATTTCTCCCTATTTTTTCAAGCATTTCTCCCATTTTTCTCTAAAATATACAGTATTTTTTCCTTAATTTTTCATAATTTTTCCAGTTTTACACTACAATTTTCACTATTTCTCTCAAAAAATTCCTGTATGTTTCTGAACATTTCTCCCTTTTTTCCCAAGCATTTCTCCTTTTCTTCTCTAAAATCTCTCCTTTGAACTGAACGTTTCACTATTTCTCTCCTATACCTCCTCTATGTTTTGGAACATTTCTTCCTATTTTCCTAAGCATTTCTCCTATTTTTTCCTCTCTCCTATTTTTTCTTAAATTTTCATAATTTTTCCAGTCTTACATTAAAATTTTCACTATTTCTCTCCAAAACTTCCTCAATGTTTTGGAACATTTCTTCCTATTTTCTCTCCTATACCTCCTCTATGTTTTGGAACATTTCTCCCTATTTTCCTTAGCATTTCTCCTACTTTTTCCTCTCCTATTTTTTCTTAAATTTTCATTATTTTTCCAGTCACACTAAAATTTTCACTATTTCTCTCCAAAACTTCCTCAATGTTTTGGAACATTTCTTCCTATTTTCTGAAGCATTTCTACTATTTTTTTCTAAAATATCCAATATTTTTTCCTTAAATCTTCATAATTTTTTCCAGTTTTACACTAAAGTTTTCCCTATTTCTCTCTAAAAATTCCTGTATGTTTCTAATTATTTCTCCCTATTTTCCCAAGCATTTCTCCTTTTTTTCTATAAAATCTCTCCTATTTTTTCCTTGAATTTTCATAATTTTGCCAGTTTTACACTACAATTTTCATTATTTCTCTCTAAAACTTCCTGTATGTTTCTGAACAATTTCTATTTTCCCAAGCATTTCTCCTATTTTTGTCTAAAATTTCCCCTATTTCCTCCTTAAATTTTTATAATTTTTCTAGTTTTACACCGAAATTTTCGCTATTTCTCTCCTATACATCATCTGTGTTTTGGAACATTTCTCCCTATTTTTCCAAGCAGTTCTATTTTTCTCTAAAATCGCTCCTATTTTACTTAAATTTTTATAATTTTTCCTGTTTTGCACTAAAAGTTTCACTATTTCTCTCTAAATCTTTCTCTATGTTTCTGAATATTTCTCCCTTTTTTCACAAGCATTTCTCCTATTTTTCTCTAAATCCTATCCTATTATTATCCTATTATTATTATTTTCATAATTGTTCTAGTTTTACACTAAAATTTTCAGTATTTCTCTCTAAAACTTCCTGTATGTTTTGGTATATTTCTCATCTTCCCAAGCATTTCTCCTATTTTTCTCTAAAATTTTTTTTTCCTTAAATGTTCATAATTTTTCCATTTTTACACTAAAATTGACAGTATTTCTCTCCAAAACTTCCTGTATGTTTCGGAAGATTTCTCCCTATTTTCTCAAGCAGTTCTATTTTTCTCCAAAATCTCTCCTATTTTCCTTAAATTTTTATAATTTTTCCTGTTTTACACTAAACTTTTTACAATTTCTCTACAACACTTCCTCTATGTTTCTGAACGCTTCTCCCTATTTTCCCAAGCATTTCTAATATTTTTCTCTAGATTATCTATTTTTCCCTTAAATATTCATAAATTTTTCAGTTTTACACTAAAATTTTCACTATTTCTCTCCAAAACATCCGCAATGTTTTGGAACATTTCTCCCTATTTTCTCAAGCATTTCTACTATTTTTCTCTAAAATATCCAATATTTTTTCCTTAACTTTTCACAATTTTTCCTGTTTTACACTAAAAGTTTCACTATTTCTCTACAAAATTTCCTCTATGTTTTGGAACATTTCTCCCTATTTTCTCAAGCATTTCTCATACCTTTCTCTAAAATATCTAATATTTTTTCCTTAAATTTTCATAATTTTTCCTTTTTTACACTACAATTTTCCCTATTTCTCTCTAAAAATTCCTGTATGTTTCTAATTATTTCTCCCTATTTTCCCAAGCATTTCTCCTTTTTTTCTATAAAATCTCTCCTATTTTTTCCTTGAATTTTCATAATTTTGCCAGTTTTACACTACAATTTTCACTATTTCTCTCTAAAACTTCCTGTATGTTTCTGAACAATTTCTATTTTCCCAAGCATTTCTCCTATTTTTGTCTAAAATTTCCCCTATTTCCTCCTTAAATTTTTATAATTTTTCTAGTTTTACACCGAAATTTTCGCTATTTCTCTCCTATACATCCTCTGTGTTTTGGAACATTTCTAACTATATTCCCAAGCACTTCTCCTATTTTTGTCTAAAATCTCTCCTATATTTTTCCTTAACTTTTCATAATTTTTCCTGTTTTACACTAAAATTTTCACTATTTCTCTCCAAAACTTCCTCAATGTTTTGGAACATTTCTCCCTATTTTCTCAAGCATTTCTCCACCGTTTCTCTAAAATATCTAATATTTTTTCCTTAAATTTTCATAATTTTTCCAGTTTTACACTAAAATTTTCAGTATTTCTCTAAAACTTTCTGTATGTTTTGGAACATTTCTCAATAATTTCCAAAGCAGTTCTCATATTTTTCTCTAAAATCTCTCCTATTTTAAATGAATTTTTATAATTTTTCCTGTTTTACACTAAAATTTTCACAATTTTACAAAACTCCCTCTATGTTTCGGAACGCTTCTCCCTATTCTCCCAAGCATTTCTCCTATTTTTCTCTAGATTATCTCCTATTTTTTCCTTAAATTTTCATAATTTTTTCAGTTTTACATTAAAATTTTCACTATTTCTCTCCAAAACATCCCCAATGTTTTGGAACATTTCGCCCTATTTTCTCAAACATTTCTACTATTTTTCTCTAAAATATCCAATATTTTTTCCTTAACTTTTCACAATTTTTCCTGTTTTACACTAAAAGTTTCACTATTTCTCTACAAAATTTCCTCTATGTTTTGGAACATTTCTCCCTATTTTCTCAAGCATTTCTCATACCTTTCTCTAAAATATCTAATATTTTTTCCTTAAATTTTCATAATTTTTCCTTTTTTACACTACAATTTTCCCTATTTCTCTCTAAAAATTCCTGTATGTTTCTAATTATTTCTCCCTATTTTCCCAAGCATTTCTCCTTTTTTTCTATAAAATCTCTCCTATTTTTTCCTTGAATTTTCATAATTTTGCCAGTTTTACACTACAATTTTCACTATTTCTCTCTAAAACTTCCTGTATGTTTCTGAACAATTTCTATTTTCCCAAGCATTTCTCCTATTTTTGTCTAAAATTTCCCCTATTTCCTCCTTAAATTTTTATAATTTTTCTAGTTTTACACCGAAATTTTCGCTATTTCTCTCCTATACATCCTCTGTGTTTTGGAACATTTTTCCCTATATTCCCAAGCACTTCTCCTATTTTTGTCTAAAATCTCTCCTATATTTTTCCTTAACTTTTCATAATTTTTCCTGTTTTACACTAAAATTTTCACTATTTCTATCCAAAACTTCCTCAATGTTTTGGAACATTTCTCCCTATTTTCTCAAGCATTTCTCCACCGTTTCTCTAAAATATCTAATATTTTTTCCTTAAATTTTCATAATTTTTCCAGTTTTACACTAAAATTTTCAGTATTTCTCTAAAACTTTCTGTATGTCTTGGAACATTTCTCAATAATTTCCAAAGCAGTTCTCATATTTTTCTCTAAAATCTCTCCTATTTTAAATGAATTTTTATAATTTTTCCTGTTTTACACTAAAATTTTCACAATTTTACAAAACTCCCTCTATGTTTCGGAACGCTTCTCCCTATTTTCTCAAGCATTTCTCCTATTTTTCTCTAGATTATCTCCTATTTTTTCCTTAAATTTTCATAATTTTTTCAGTTTTACATTAAAATTTTCACTATTTCTCTCCAAAACATCCCCAATGTTTTGGAACATTTCGCCCTATTTTCTCAAACATTTCTACTATTTTTCTCTAAAATATCCAATATTTTTTCCTTAACTTTTCACAATTTTTCCTGTTTTACACTAAAAGTTTCACTATTTCTCTACAAAATTTCCTCTATGTTTTGGAACATTTCTCCCTATTTTCTCAAGCATTTCTCATACCTTTCTCTAAAATATCTAATATTTTTTCCTTAAATTTTCATAATTTTTCCTTTTTTACACTACAATTTTCCCTATTTCTCTCTAAAAATTCCTGTATGTTTCTAATTATTTCTCCCTATTTTCCCAAGCATTTCTCCTTTTTTTCTATAAAATCTCTCCTATTTTTTCCTTGAATTTTCATAATTTTGCCAGTTTTACACTACAATTTTCACTATTTCTCTCTAAAACTTCCTGTATGTTTCTGAACAATTTCTATTTTCCCAAGCATTTCTCCTATTTTTGTCTAAAATTTCCCCTATTTCCTCCTTAAATTTTTATAATTTTTCTAGTTTTACAAAGAAATTTTCGCTATTTCTCTCCTATACATCCTCTGTGTTTTGGAACATTTCTCCCTATATTCCCAAGCACTTCTCCTATTTTTGTCTAAAATCTCTCCTATATTTTTCCTTAACTTTTCATAATTTTTCCTGTTTTGCACTAAAATTTTCACTGTTTCTCTCTAAATCTTTCTCTATGTTTCTGAATATTTCTCCCTTTTTTCACAAGCATTTCTCCTATTTTTCTCTAAAATCTATCCTATTATTTCCTTAAATTTTCATAATTGTTCTAGTTTTACACTAAAATTTTCAGTATTTCTCTCTAAAACTTCCTGTATGTTTTGGAACATTTATCATCTTCCCAAGCATTTCTCCTATTTTTCTCTAAATTGTTTTTTCCTTAAATGTTCATAATTTTTCCAGTTTTTCACTAAAATTTTCACTATTTCTCTCTAAAACTTCCTGTATGTGTCTGAACATTTCTCAAAAATTTTTACAATTTCTCTACAAAACTTCCTCTCTCCTTTTTTTCTATAAAATCTATTTTTTCCTTGAATTTTCATAATTTTGCCAGTTTTACACTACAATTTTCACTATTTCTCTCTAAAACTTCCTGTATGTTTCTGAACAATTCCTATTTTCCCAAGCATTTCTCCTATTTTTGTCTAAAATTTCCCCTATTTTTTCCTTGAATTTTCATAATTTTGACAGTTTTACACTACAATTTTTACTATTTCTCTCTAAAACTTCCTGTATGTTTCTGAACAATTCTCCCTATCTTCCTAAGCATTTCTCCTATTTCTTCCTTAAATATTTATAATTTTTTCTAGTTTTACACAGAAATTTTCACTATTTCTCTCCTATACATCCTCTCTCCTATACATTTCTCCCTATTTTTCCAAGCAGTTCTATTTTTCTCTAAAATTGCTCCTATTTTACTTAAATTTTTATAATTTTTCCTGTTTTGCACTAAAAGTTTTACTATTTCTCTCTAAATCTTTCTCTATGTTTCTGAATAATTCTCTCTATTTTCTCAAGCAATTCTCCTATTTTTCTCTAAAATTCCTATTTCCTTAAATTTTTATAATTTTTCCTGTTTTACACTAAAATTTTTACAATTTCTCTACAAAACTTCCTCTATGTTTCTGAACGCTTCTCCCTATTTTCCCAAGCATTTCTAATATTTTTCTCTAGATTATCTCCTATTTTTTCCTTAAATTTTCATAATGTTTTCAGTTTTAAACTAAAATTTTCACTATTTCTCTCCAAAACTTCCTCTGTGTTTTGGAACATTTCTCACTATTTTCCCAAGCATTCCTCCTATTTTTCTCTAGATTATTTCCTATTTTTTCCTTAAATTTTCATAATTTTTTCAGTTTTACACTAAAATTTTCACTATTTCTCTCCAAAACTTCCTCTGTGTTTTGGAACATTTCTCACTATTTTCCCAAGCATTTCTCCTATTTTTCTTTAAAATATCTCCTATTTTTTCCTTAAATGTTTATAATTTTTCCATTTTTACACTAAAATTTTTAGTATTTCTCTACAAAACTTCCTGTATGTTTTGGAATATTTCTAAATAATTTCCAAAGCAATTCTCATATTTTTCTCTAAAATCTCTCCAATTTTCCTTAAATTTTTATGATTTTTCCTGTTTTACACTAAATATTTTTACAATTTCTCTACAAAACTTCCTCTATGTTTCTCAACGCTTCTCCGTATTTTCCCAATCATTTCTCCTATTTTTCTCTAGATTATCTCCTATTTTTTCCTTAAATTTTCATAATTTTTTCAGTTTTACACTAAAATTTTCACTATTTCTCTCCAAAACTTATTCTGTGTTTTGGAACATTTCCAACTATTTTCCCAAGCATTTCTCCTATTTTTCTCTAAAACATCTCCTATTTTTTTCTTAAATGTTCATAAATCTTCCATTTTTACACTAAAATTTTTAGTATTTCTCTTCAAAACTTCCTGTATGTTTTGGAACATTTCTCCCTATTTTCTCAAACATTTCTCCTGCTTTTCTTTAAAATATCTAATATTTTTTCTTTAAAATATCTAATATTTTTTCTTTAAATTTTCATAATTTTTTAAGTTTTCCACTACAATTTTCACTATTTCTCTCTAAAAAATGTATGTTTCTAAATATTTCGCCATATTTTCCCAAGCAGTTCTCCTATTTTTCTCTAAAATCTCTCCTATTTTTTGCTTAAACGTTCATAATTTTTCCAGTTTTACACTAAAATTTTCCCTATTTCTCTCTAAAACTTCTTGTATGTTTCTGAACAATTCCTATTTTCCCAAGCATTTCTCCTATTTTTGTCTAAAATTTCCCCTATTTCTTCCTTAAATTTTTATAATTTTTCCAGTTTTACACTGAAATTTTCGCTATTTCTCTCCTATACATCCTCTATATTTTGGAACATTTCTCGCTATTTTAACAAAAATATCTCCTATTTTTTCCTTAAATTTTCATATTTTTTTCAGTTTTACACTAAAATTTTCACAATTTCACTCCAAAACTTATTCTGTGTTTTGGAACATTTCCAACTATTTTCCCAAGCATTTCTAATATTTTTCTCTAGATTATCTCCTATTTTTTCCTTAAATTTTCATAATTTTTTCAGTTTTAAACTAAAATTTTCACTATTTCTTTTCAAAACTTCCTCTGTGTTTTGGAACATTTCTCACTATTTTCCCAAGCATTCCTCCTATTTTTCTCTAGATTATTTCCTATTTTTTCCTTAAATTTTCATATTTTTTTCAGTTTTACACTAAAATTTTCACTATTTCTCTCCAAAACTTCCTCTGTGTTTTGGAACATTTCTCACTATTTTCCCAAGCATTTCTCCTATTTATCTCTAAAATATCTCCTATTTTTTCCTTAAATGTTCATAATTTTTCCATTTTTCCACTACAATTTTCACTATTTCTTTCTAAAACTTAATGTATGTTTCTAAATATTTCGCCATAATTTCCCAAGCAGTTCTCCTATTTTTCTCTAAAATCTCTCCTATTTTTTCCTTGAATTTTCATAATTTTGACAGTTTTACACTACAATTTTTACTATTTCTCTCTAAAACTTCCTGTATGTTTCTGAACAATTCTCCCTATTTTCCTAAGCATTTCTCCTATTTTTTCCTTAAATATTTATAATTTTTTCTAGTTTTACACAGAAATTTTCACTATTTCTCTCCTATACATCCTCTGTGTTTTATAACATTTCTCCCTATTTTTCCAAGCAGTTCTATTTTTCTCTAAAATTGCTCCTATTTTACTTAAATTTTTATAATTTTTCCTGTTTTGCACTAAAAGTTTTACTATTTCTCTCTAAATCTTTCTCTATGTTTCTGAATAATTCTCTCTATTTTCTCAAGCAATTCTCCTATTTTTCTCTAAAATCTCTCCTATTTTCCTTAAATTTTTATAATTTTTCCTGTTTTACACTAAAATTTTTACAATTTCTCTACAAAACTTCCTCTATGTTTTGAACGCTTCTCCCTATTTTCCCAAGCATTTCTAATATTTTTCTCTAGATTATCTCCTATTTTTTCCTTAAATTTTCATAATTTTTTCAGTTTTAAACTAAAATTTTCACTATTTCTCTCCAAAACTTCCTCTGTGTTTTGTAACATTTCTCACTATTTTCCCAAGCATTTCTTGTATTTTCTCTAGATTATTTCCTATTTTTTACTTAAATTTTCGTAATTTTTTCAGTATTACACTAAAATTTTCACTATTTCTCTCCAAAACTTCCTCTGTGTTTTGGAACAAAGAGGAAGGTTTTCCTTTAAAATATCTCCTATTTTTTCCTTAAATGATCATAATTTTTCCATTTTTACACTAAAATTTTTAGTATTTCTCTACAAAACTTCCTGTATGTTTTGGAACATTTCACCCTATTTTCTCAAACATTTCTCCTGCTTTTCTTTAAAATATCTAATATTTTTTCTTTAAATTTTCATAATTTTTCCAGTTTTCCACTACAATTTTCACTATTTTTCTCAAAAACTTAATGTATGTTTCTAAATATTTCTCCTTTTTTTCACAAGCATTTCTCCTATTTTTCTCTAAAATCTATCCTATTATTTCCTTAAATTTTTATAATTGTTCTAGTTTTACACTAAAATTTTCAGTATTTCTCTCTAAAACTTCCTGTATGTTTTGGAACATTTCTCATCGTCCCAAGCATTTCTCCTATTTTTCTCTAAAATGTTTGTTCCTTAAATGTTCATAATTTTTCCATTTTTACACTAAAATTGACACTATTTCTCTCTAAAACTTCCTGTATGATTTGGAAGATTTCTCCCTATTTTCTCAAGCAATTCTCCTATTTTTCTCTAAAATCTCTCCTATTTTCCTTAAATTTTTATAATTTTTCCTGTTTTACACTAAAATTTTTACAATTTCTCTACAAAACTTCCTCTATGTTTCTGAACGCTTCGCCCTATTTTCCCAAGCATTTCTAATATTTTTCTCTAGATTATCTCCTATTTTTTCCTTAAATTTTCATAATTTTTTCAGTTTTAAACTAAAATTTTCACTATTTCTCTCCAAAACTTCCTCTGTGTTTTGGAACATTTCTCACTATTTTCCCAAGCATTTCTCCTATTTTTCTCTAGATTATTTCCTATTTTTTAATTAAATTTTCATAATTTTTTCAGTTTTACACTAAAATTTTCACTATTTCTCTCCAAAACTTCCTCTGTGTTTTGGAACATTTCTCCCTATTTTCCTAAGCATTTCTCCTATTTCTTCCTTAAATATTTATAATTTTTTCTAGTTTTACACTGAAATTTTCGCTATTTCTCCCCTATACATCCTCTGTTTATAACATTTCTCCCTATTTTTCCAAGCAGTTCTATTTTTCTCTAAAATTGCTTCTATTTTACTTAAATTTTTATAATTTTTCCAGTTTTGCACTAAAAGTTTCACTATTTCTCTCTAAATCTTTCTCTATGTTTCTGAATATTTCTCCCTTTTTTCACAAGCATTTCTCCTATTTTTCTCTAAAATCTATCCTATTTTTTCCTTAAATGTTCATAATTTTTCCATTTTTACACTAAAATATTCACTATTTCTCTCCAAAACTTCCTCTGTGTTTTGGAACATTTCTCACTATTTTCCCAAGCATTTCTCCTATTTTTCTCTAAAACGTTTTTTCCTTAAATGTTCATAATTTTTCCATTTTTACACTAAAATTGACACTATTTCTCTCCAAAACTTCCTGTATGTTTTGAAAGATTTCTCCATATTTTCTCAAGCAATTCTCCTATTTTTCTCTAAAATCTCTCCTATTTTCCTTAAATTTTTATAATTTTTTCAGTTTTACACTAAAAATTTCACTATTTCTCTCCAAAACTTCCTCTGTGTTTTGGAACATTTCTCACTATTTTCCCAAGCATTTCTCCTATTTTTCTCTAAAATATCTCCTATTTTTTCCTTAAATGTTCATAGATTTTCAGAGATTTTTTTCTCTAAAATACTATTTTTTGCTTAAACGTTCATATATTTTCCAGTTTTACACTAAAAGTTTCATTTTTTCTCTCCAAAACATCCTCAATGTTTTGGAACATTTCTCCCTATTTTCTCAAGCATTTATTCTATTCTTTTCTAAAATTTCCAATTTTTCTTCCTTTAATTTTTATAATTTTTCCAGTTTTACACTGAAATTTTCAATATTTCTCTCCTATACATCCTCTATGTTTTGGAACATTTCTCCCTATTTTAACAAAAATATGTCCTATTTTTTCCTAAAATTTTCATAATTTTTCCAGTTTTACACTAAAATTTTCACTATTTCTCTCCAAAACTTCCTCTATGTTTTGGAACATTTCTCCCTATTTTCCTAAGCATTTCTCCTATTTCTTCCTTAAATATTTATAATTTTTTCTAGTTTTACACTGAAATTTTCACTATTTCTCTCCTATACATCCTCTGTGTTTTATAACATTTCTCCCTATTTTTCCAAGCAGTTCTATTTTTCTCTAAAATTGCTCCTATTTTACTTAAATTTTTATAATTTTTCCTGTTTTGCACTAAAAGTTTCACTATTTCTCTCTAAATCTTTCTCTATGTTTCTGAATATTTCTCCCTTTTTTCTCTAAAATCTATCCTATTATTTCCTTAAATTTTCATAATTGTTCTAGTTTTACACTAAAATTTTCAGTATTTCTCTCTAAAACTTCCTGTATGTTTTGGAACATTTCTCATCTTCCCAAGCATTTCTCCTATTTTTCTCTAAAATGTTTTTTCCTTAAATGTTCATAATTTTTCCATTTTTACACTAAAATTGACACTATTTCTCTCCAAAACTTCCTGTATGTTTTGAAAGATTTCTCCCTATTTTCTCAAGCAATTTTCCTATTTTTCTCTAAAATCTCTCCTATTTTCCTTAAATTTTTATAATTTTTTCAGTTTTACACTAAAATTTTCACTATTTCTCTCCAAAACTTCCTCTGTGTTTTGGAACATTTCTCACTATTTTCCCAAGCATTTCTCCTATTTTTCTCTAAAATATCTCCTATTTTTTCCTTAAATGTTCATAGATTTTCAGAGATTTTTTTCTCTAAAATACTATTTTTTGCTTAAACGTTCATATATTTTCCAGTTTTACACTAAAAGTTTCATTATTTCTCTCCAAAACATCCTCAATGTTTTGGAACATTTCTCCCTATTTTCTCAAGCATTTATTCTATTCTTTTCTAAAATTTCCAATTTTTCTTCCTTTAATTTTTATAATTTTTCCAGTTTTACACTGAAATTTTCAATATTTCTCTCCTATACATCCTCTATGTTTTGGAACATTTCTCCCTATTTTAACAAAAATATGTCCTATTTTTTCCTAAAATTTTCATAATTTTTCCAGTTTTACACTAAAATTTTCACTATTTCTCTCCAAAACTTCCTCTATGTTTTGGAACATTTCTCCCTATTTTCTCAAGCATTTCTCCATCGTTTCTCTAAAATATCTACTATTTTTTCCTTAAATTTTCATAATTTTTCCAGTTTTACACTAAAATTTTCAGTATTTCTCTCCAAAACTTCCCGTATGTTTTGGAATATTTCTCAATAATTTCCAGAGCAATTCTCATATTTTTCTCTAAAATCTCTCCAATTTTCCTTAACTTTTTATGATTTTTCCTGTTTTTATACTAAAATTTTTTACAATTTCTCTACAAAACTTCCTCTATGTTTCTCAACGCTTCTCCCTATTTTCCCAAGCATTTCTCCTATTTTTCTCAAGATTATCTCCTATTTTTTCCTTAAATTTTCATAATTTTTTCAGTTTTACACCAAAATTTTCACTATTTCTCTCCAAAACTTCCTCTGTGTTTTGGAACATTTTTCCCTATTTTCTCAAGCATTTCTCCACCGTTTCTCTAAAATATCTAATATTTTTTCCTTAAATTTTTATAATTTTTCCAGTTTTACACTAAAATTTTCAGTATTTCTCTCCAAAACTTCCTCTGTGTTTTGGAACATTTCTCACTATTTTCCCAAGCATTTCTCCTATTTTTCTCTTGATTATCTCCTATTTTTTCCTTAAATTTTCATAATTTTTTCAGTTTTACACTAAAATTTTCACTATTTCTCTCCAAAACTTCCTCTGTGTTTTGGAACATTTTTCCCTATTTTCTCAAGCATTTCTCCACCGTTTCTCTAAAATATCTAATATTTTTTCCTTAAACTTTCATAATTTTTCCAGTTTTACACTAAAATTTTCAGTATTTCTCTCCAACACTTCCTGTATGTTTTGGAATATTTCTAAATAATTTCCAAAGCAATTCTCATATTTTTCTCTAAAATTTCTCCAATTTTCCTTAAATTTTTATGATTTTTCCTGTTTTACACTAAATATTTTTACAATTTCTCTACAAAACTTCCTCTATGTTTCTCAACGCTTCTCCGTATTTTTCCAAGCATTTCTCCTATTTTTCTCTAGATGATCTCCTATTTTTTCCTTAAATTTTCATAATTTTTTCAGTTTTACACTAAAATTTTCACTATTTCTCTCCAAAACTTCCTCTGTGTTTTGGAATATTTCTCACTATTTTAACAAGCATTTCTCCTATTTATCTCTAAAATATCTCCTATTTTTTCCTTAAATGTTTATAATTTTTCCATTTTTACACTAAAATTTTCACTATATCTCTACAAAACTTCCTGTATGTTTTGGAACATTTCTCCCTATTTTCTCAAACATTTCTCCTGCTTTTCTTTAAAATATCTAATATTTTTTCTTTAAATTTTCATAATTTTTCCAGTTTTCCACTACAATTTTCGCTATTTCTCTCTAAAACTTAATGTATGTTTCTAAATTATTATTTTATTCTTAAGTCTTATCAAAAACAATTTTGTGAAACATTTACATTTGTTAAGTAGTATAACCTTCCCTCACATTCACTGAACTTTTGGCTTCTGGAAACCTTACGCATATATATTTCTATTATTGACATATTTTATTTAGGCATGTAAAATTTGTTTCGCTTCCTAAAAACGTTTGATATTTATTGATTGCCATTGTCAAATTTTAACAACGAAAGTATCTAAAAGAGGACCATCTTTCACTGATATACTTTTCATACGTATTTTTAAAGATTCTTTGTATTTAATGAACTATTTTAGCCGCCATAGCTGTGCTTAAAATATAGAATCAAGTTTTTTCGCTGTGGCAAAACTGAACAATTGACTCCATCGGATGTAGTATTCGAAATGGCTTTTGTTGATTACATTATTAGCTTGTAGGCAAATGTTGTTTCTTATTAAAACGGAAATCGCTTGTTGACAATTATTCAAAAAGTCAAATAATAACGAGTTCTTGACAAATAATTTTATCCTTTAAAGTCAAAACATTAGCTACCAATTTAAAAGTTGGTACAATGAAGTTTTAATGGCGACCATAAAGTGCCAAGAAAAGTTTTCATCAAATAATAAAAATATGCTGAAATATCAAATATCAAGTTATATATTTTATATGCTATATATTTTAACGACTGAAATCGCCAAATTGTCGAAATTTTTCCTTGGCGCTTTTTGTTTCCTGTTACAACCAACAAGTAATAAAAGTTTTTTTTCTTTTTCTTTTAATGAAATTCAAATGGTTATCAAATATTTTTATATTAAAAATACTATAATCGTATTTCAATTTTGCAAACAGGAAAGAAGAGACTATTATTATTATTATTATTTAGTCTCTAGGTAGAAACACCTTGTGTACCGACATGTATAACACAAGGTTTACAAGTGTATGTCAGTACTCGATTAAAGTGGATTGTGGAAGAAAATTCAAATATAAAAGACATAGGCACAAATAAAAAAAATGGGAGAAACAAGGAAAATCACAAATACAAACGAAAACAAAACAGAATCGCTTACATGATAAAGGAAACAAATAATAAATAAGAGATTATTTTATATTTCACATTTTGTATGGAACTTTTTGAGTATTTAAGTTTCCCTGAATCTTCAAGATGCTGTGATGAGAATTCGTGTTGCGATTTGGCGATTTATCATTTGATGTGGCAAGTTTTTCTTCTGGCATCCTGCTAAAGGAAAAGTATCTCCAGTTTAATATTGGTTCTTATTTTGTTTTAGCAACTGACTTAATTTCGCCACTCTGGTCTAGATTTGTACTAAAATAATTTTTATAAAAATTCATTCTTATAAATAAGATTTAAAAATACGGAAAGAAACTTTTAAAAGCTATATTTTTTTTTTGAAATGCATACCCCGTAAATAACTGAATGTTTTGTGCGAACTGGTCTATCAATGTTCAATTTCACTTTAATATGAAATATCTATTGATAATGTACTTAGATCTGCCATATAAATATGGTACTATCATTGGATATATAGTGAACTTTATTTAAACATCCGGAAAATTTAAATTGTGGTTAAATTGGTCAAAACAATATTGTTCAGATGTGAAATTTCAAAACTTTCACCAGTTGTCAAGATTGCGCCTATTCCGGAGGATCTAAAAACATTTTTAAGGTTTCAAATTTGAAGTATTAATTTTAATGATGTTTCATAATTAATATGAAAACGTTTAAGACATCTGCGAAGATTATAAAGTTTTAATAGTTCTCAAAGAAGTGTCACCAATAGAAACTGCTTGATTGTGGGTTGTTATGTTGGCTACAAACTATATTTATGGAGATTTTAGAACTTTTTAGGGCTCAAAACCAACTTTATCACCAAATATGGTGAGTTCTAGTTAGAAAAAGTTTCAAATTTCACTGCAGTTTTGACTTTTCAAGCCTATATTGTATTTCAGAAAAATAAAAATTGCTGTGCTATATTAAGTTTTAAATGAAACATTGATTTTCTTCTCTTAGTTTCACTGATTCAGGTATATATAAGAACGATGTTTAAACAAATTTATTTCAACTTATGTGCTTGTATTCACGTTCATTAAAAATAAATAATTCATATCTTACTTTCTGTATCAATTCATTTGGCTGTTGTGAGTTAAGTCCAAGAAAAATACTTCAGCATTTTTTTTTTAATATTTAAATTGATTTACATAACCATTGTTACTTTATTCAATTTAAATCTTAGTCCACATTTTGTGCAATGGCCTTTTGATCGCGGTAACACAAGTTTTGAATTCAAATAAACTTTTCTTGAAACATGGAAAGGGATTTTTTTTTACATCTACTATTTGAAGTCTTAATTTCGCTTCATGCTGATTGGATATAAAAAATAAAGATAAAATGATGATGTTTCTGAGAGAAAAAGAATATACTATGCTCATTACAATAAAAATTGTTTCATTCTCGTTAAAGTCAAAACTATGTGAAGCAGACTTTATGCGAATGTGTATTAAAAAGTTTGAGGAAAAGTTTTTTAAATTTAAATTTAAAAAGAAATATTCAAGAATATTTTAAGCTATAACCTTACATATAGAAAGGCAATACAATAACATTTTGGCAGGATTAAAGAAAGATGAAAATTTGACGCTTCTTTTTTATTTGTTTTTATTAATATTTTGTATAATTTTCTTTATTGTTTTTAAAAAAATTATACACAAACTCGCTTACATAAATCATTTCTAATAAAATCATGAAGCTATCATAATTATTTCGAAAATGTATCTAGATTACAAAAAAAAAAAAAATGGTTATAATGGATGCAAAATGCGAATAATCAATATAAATTATAACATAAAAATAATGTTTTAAGCTAATTACATTATTATATCTTATCAAATAAACTTTTTCTTTCTTAGTAGCATTGCTTACAATTTACTTTCTTTCTATAACTACGAAATATGAAAGTAAGTAGAAAAATTATTTTGCTTCTACCAAGTTCAAAGATTCCAAAAAAGATTTTTTTTAAAAAATTACATGAAAAGTTTATTACAGATAATATTAAAAGTGTTTATTTTATAATTACATATTAATGAAGTCTACTATTGGAAATATACCATGTGTAAAAGGGGAATATATTATTATTAAACATTCTTAAATTCAAAACATCGATGATATTGTTCTCAAAGTTCATTCGCAACCTTCTAGTCTGTTTTGGGGAGAAAAAACATTAGTGTGGCCCTATTTGTGTCAGAAAATATTTTCATGTTAATTAAAGAAAATAATAGAATGGAGAATTAAGTGCGAAATGATATTTAAAAAGAAATAACTTAGAAAATTACAACGAAATACTATAAAAAAGTTGACCCCCCACCCCCTCCCTTCTTAAAAGGCCGAAGATTAGCCGTTTCAATTTTGTCCATACTCCGAAATTCGGTATCGGAAAACACTTCTACATAACACAGGGATCGAAATATATAAATTAGGAGCTTTTATCAAAAATGAGTGCATCCATTTTAAACAATGTATCGGGAAGCAGGAAAAACGAAAAGTTTCCTAAATATTGCTTCGTTTTTTATTTAATCGAGACGATTTTTTAAAGTTCATGATCTATGTAGGATACGAAAGAAAATTAACGGAAACTTTTTGGGTTGCCAAGTATGACGAACAAGTTTCCGAAAATGTTTAATTTTGATATGAAACATTGGGTTTATCAATTTTTGAATTAACATTCAAAGGTTTGAGCAAAACATTTATTTTCAGCATTTCATTAAAAACAATAGTTTAGAAAATTCTTTTAAACTTAAACGTATCAATCAAAATTCCAGTCCTGATTTAGGCAGTTCAGTTCTTCAAAATTATCTTAAAGAATTTTATATTCTAAAAAGCCATCTATTACATTAGGTTTTGGAATCATTTTAAGTTCAGAAAAAGTTGCCAGTTTTTGATGAAATGGATTGTAAGTAAATCCATCTCAGTTTTGGTCTTTTCCTTAAATATATTATTCCTCATGTGAAGTATACATAGATATAATAGAATGCCTTTTTACTTCAGCTTCCATTTACATCTAATTCCCACACATAATCAAAATTGTAAAATTGTTGGTGTTAATTGTAATTGCAACTTCATAAAAGTGACTCATTATTTGAACAAGACGGATGAAATTTGGTATTGGTCTTATCGAATTTTAAACAAACTCCTCTCTCCGGCTGTTCGAATAAATTTTAATACAATAACTTCAAAACGAAGCGAGCCAGATAGATAAAATCCAGTAAATGATTATTTAGCATCATTAGTGAAAACGCCCATCCTATTTTGAGCCAAATCCAATGAGTGGTCGATCATCTTTCGGTCCGCGTTTTCAGAAACACGTAAACGCGATAACACAAAATCATTATGACTTTCACCATATAAAATTTGGTAAGTGATTTTTGAAACTTCAATTGTAATTTGAGTCAAACTTTTGTTTCAAACGGGTGAGAAGGTCGCGCCTAAAACCGAAACAATATTTTTTATGCTTTTTATCCGTGTAAGGATTTATCACCAACAGCATTCGTCAATTACCTCCAGATAGATTCAATAAAAAAACTGCTTAATTCACCTCAGTGTTTAACTACTGTACGTCAATGCCATTGAAAGCGTTCACTGACAAAACATCTTTATTAGAGGTAAGCGATAAAGTTTTGGGGAAGCGATTCACGCTGGTTAGTCTGAAGAATCATTTAAGGCCAATGCTCACTATTCAGCTTCATTATTAATGTCACTTTTATGCAGTTTTGAGAAACACAATCGGGATATTAGTTATTTCCAGTCTGTACCGAATTTCCAAAATTGTTAGTTCAAATTCCAACAATTGTTTCTTCCAGTTAATTAACATCTCTACAGAAATCTATATTTGTTTAACACTTTTTTTCATTGATTCTGTTTCTGAGAGCTTTTGCCTTAATTCCAATAACTTTTAAAGCGCAATTTTATTGTTTGCACAAACCTAATAACAAAGGGAGGGTGATCAAAAAGTAACAATTACAGTAAAAAGAATGAATATCTTATGTTCATTTATATAATCAATTGTAATTTTTTTTGGACATTGATCTACTTTTAGTTAATACCGTGGGGTGCAGCAAAATTAATATTCTACTTTAAAATTATCGTTAAATTCTGCCACCATCTATTAATATGTGCTAACCATGTCTTCGGGCGTCTTTCTTTTTAATGTTTTGCAGGTCGAACCTACGCCGCCGTTTTCGCCGACAGGAGGAGGTCTTCGTCCAGGAAGACTTCGCTGATTTCGACCGAAATCAGCACCTGATGTATGAGGTAAGAGCTCAATAAAATATATACTAACGTATACATTTATCATCGTAGTTTTTTTTGTAATAATTGAATGTAAATTAATATTAAAATATCCGCGTCATGTTAATTTTTAAAAATGTCACAATATTTCGCTTAGAGTTTAACTTCTGTGCAATAATGATTTTTTTTATAAAGAAATAAAAAATCGCCAATATATTTAATTTAAATGTAGCATGAAATAATGATGCAATAGAGCGAAGAGCGATAATGAAGCGATAGAAGTATAAATCGTAGATTTGAACACTACATGAATTTCATCTTGGATTTCCTTTGAGATTCAACAGACATAAGCTAAAGGGAATTCTGCAATGCCGGTGTTTGTTTATATCAGTTTATTTAAATCAGCTAATTCACAAATGTATTCATGGGTCTGTTGGCGATGGTTAACATAGAAAGTACAAGAAAAAAAGATTTCATTTAAAAACCTATCCAAACCAATGCACAATAATTGCAGGTACACGATGAAAATTGCCGTTTTGAGTGCATTCTATATTGTTTATGTGTGACTATCTATATTGTTTTTTTTCTTTTCTTTTTCACATTGCCAAAAATGAAAATTCGTACAAGCTTTTTTTCCTAATAATTGATTTTGAGAGGTCAGATTTTGATGAGCATAGTTTTTGTCATTCAGTCATTTAATTGTCCATTGTTGACGTGCATCAGCAAGTGTTTCCATCAAAGAAAGGTATTCGAAATATCTAAGATATAAAATATTTTTTTATATTAATTACATAATTAACATATTTCCAGTCATAGATAATTCAAATTCGTGTTAAATAATGCATTTATTTTCTAATTTCGTTTGCCTTCATTGTTAATTGAAACAGAAGGAACAGAGTTTGAAACAGACTATAGGTTGTCAAATATATTTTAAATCATTTTTGTTTCAAAAGCAAATAATAATAATAAAGTATAAGAAGATTAAATAATTACATATTTTAACAACAGATTTATACTATTGAATATTATAGTTAATGATTTCATGTAATTATTAATGTATTTTCTGCTATTAATTAGATGATGGATTTTCCTGTAAGACTTTTTTTTCTAGTGTTATTTTTCCAGTTTCTTCTAACATATAGTACGCATAGCTGGCATTCAGGTATTTATGGTGATTCCATCGAAAGGGTTTTATTTTTTTATGTTGTTCATCGGAGTAAGTACATTTTCCTGTCATTCAATAGACAGTATATGTTTGGTATTAAACAAGATTCTTAGGGATATTACAGGCAAATTCGCACAGAATGAGAATCCTAGCTTCCAGTATTTAATTGAAGTATAGCTGTATCTTTTCACTTAATATTTCGATTTATCGATGTATACCTTTCGAGAAAATGCCGAGAAAAAATATATAAATTTGCTAAAATAAGCATCAATGAAAACAGAAACGTTGGAACTTCAGTATGACAGTGGCAATTCAAAATGACTGCTCATACTTTGAGGTATGTCTGAGAGCGCCGTACAATGTCTAATAACACTTATTCAAGCATCATACTATCGACAAAAAATAAGAAGACTATCGAGAAAAGAGAGAATTTAATTCGCTTTCTGAAGTATCTTCGGCTCGATATTTAAATTTCTTTAAGTGCTCCGATGGGAAAGTCAGATCTGGTGTTCGTGAGTTCTATTCTGTTTTATAAATTCAAACTTTAGGGAAACTCTCATAATACCGAAACAGACGATAAATAGAAAATATATTGTGTCAAAGAAATTAAATTCTTTTAATTCAGAAACTACACCCAGCGTCGGTTATGGAAAATGAACGACTCTTTACATTAAAGGAATGAAGCTAGAAACTATCAGTTATGTCTTTATAATAAAATAATATATTCGGTTATGCACTTGAACTTCTACTTATATAATTGAAAAACACAACGAGCTGATTAGACAGCAGGACTCTTTAGATTCAGCACATCATCACCGCATTAGTAATTAACATAATTTCTGTGATCTTTATGATTCATAAAAAAAATCGCATATTCATCTTATACAGAAATACAAAATAGAACGCATACATTATTTACAGTTAGATTTAAGAGAAACTGTACAGTAATAGATAATTTTTAGTATTAAAATTTTCGGTGTTATCTAAGATGCAATAATCTCACGCAGCGATTTACATTATTTTTTTAGATTCCGGATCCCTACTGGCCGGGCAGCTTCTTCGTGTACGACGTCCAGGAGGGTCGGTGGGAAAGACAGACTCTCGTGTAGAAAACGTGAGTGCTTTCTTTTGATTTATTTTAGACAACAGTAGGAATTTTATTGCTTTCTATCGAAGACATTGTTCCTGAAAATATTGAACATAGATTTCATTATTTTCAAAAGTGAAGAACACAGATCTTTAAGATATTTTCTATAATGTCAAGCAGCGCTCTTGGGGGGGGGTATTTTTTCGGCTTGCGTACCATCCTATTTGTTTATTCAATAGCTGAATACACAAATAGAATTTGTAGTCATCGCGTCATTACTGAAAGGCATTAGGAGCTCTCGTGCATATTCTGCTTGGAAGTCTTATGACTAAAAAGACTTTTAAAAATGTAGGAATTTTGATTTCATCTTTATTTATAAGATTTTATTATAACAGCAAACATCAGAAATCGATGTGCTTTCCATAATAAAATATAAAGTTATAATTTAGTGGAAATTCTAACATTCTTAAAATTTTAACTGATATATTAAAAATAATATGGCATAATACAAATTAAAATTTTAAAAATTATGTATAATGGTAAATAATATTACAATTTTTATTAAGAATTGAAATTTCGATCTTCTCTTATCATTTGCATGTCGGTATTTTACTTCAGTGAAAATACAGGAGAGATTTCCTTAAATTTGGTCCAATTTAAATCATTAAGTTCCAAATCTACTCAACCTTTAATATCTAAAAAAATAGAAAAATTTAAGTTTTTGAAGTTTATGATCATAATTCTTTATTTTTTACGCCAACTGACATTTCTCAATGGGTGAAAAAAAATTCCTTACAGTTAATGAAATAGTTCCAAAATTGAAACAAATGCCGAACTTAATTTCAATTTATGTAAGGAACGCTTTGTTCTTAAGTTTGAATTCATAAGTGAGCGCAAATATTTTAAAATTATTAGATATTTTAAAAAGTTTCAGTTTTGTTGAAGAACAATTCTGATAAGATAATCATTTAGTCGTAAGCATTATTACTGATTTTCAAAAACAGAAAAACTAACAAGTAATTGTTTCTTGAAATAAAAAAAAATGAAAACATACCATTAAAATATTTCAAAATCGTTGAATTTTCTCATATATCAATGAAAATATAAAGCATCTAAAGTTTTTAAAAAATGAAATTCAGACAAAGCGTTTCCCTGTTTAATTAAGAAATGCAAAATTATTTTAATAAGAGTAAGGAAATATCTCATATTTTCTGCTTATCAACTGAATATATTATAATTTTTTTGTTAAATTTAAAGGAAAAAAGCATTAGGAATCATTTATCATATCCTAACTTGATTGAGGATTTTAAAGTAACATTTACTCAAACCAAATGTGTTAATTTTTACTAGAAGTATCGTCAATAATGGCAGTATGGAACAATTTTGAACTATCATTTGCTCTAGGTTGTATTTTATAATAAATTTTTTTGTTTATAAATGTTAAAGTAAACATTTACTTTGTGGAAGAAAACATTTAAAGGAAATTAATAAATGTTCGAAAAATTTATATCTATTCCAATTTTCATGTATTCCAAGTCCTTTTAAATAATGTAAGCAATGAAATACTGATCTTTATAAACATTTACATTCCCAGAAAATTAATAACAAAATCTCATCCAAAACATTTTTTCGATCTGAAATCCAAAATATACAGAAAGATAATTTTTGTCTTTTATAATTATTATTTTCGCAATTTTCTGAATTTTCTTTTACAGGAGAGCTGTTTACCCATCAGACGATACCTACTGCAGGCAATATTTTTATTTATTTATTATAATGAATTTATTTTATTAGTTAATCTAGAATTTAAGTTAAATTTTTAAGCGAAATTTTATTGCTACACTCTTTTGGGCTAATAATATATTTATACATATCGCAAACTATTTTGGAAAAGAAAGAAACTAAAATTCGTTATAAACCGACTGTAGATTTAAGTATATTTAGGTTATAAGAATATTTAGTTATTGAGGAATTTTAGATTTAAGATTAGGTATAAGTTACTAGCTTTAAAATTATTAGCTTTCTTTTTTTTCACTATTTATATAAATACATATTATTATAGAAGTGCTTTATTCCGTTTGTTATGCTTCCATCTCAATCAAATAATTCCAAGAAATAATGTCAGCTCACATCGAATGCACAATTCTTTCACAATTCCATCTTATTTTCTCATACTTTCCATTCCAATTCCAATTCAAATTTTTGAATACTTTTTCTTTTGGCTCCGCATCCACTTTTCTGAGATTTAATTCCAGTTCCATTTTATTCATCACCATGGCTTCTTCATTTTCAGATTTCTCTTTCATTCGAGTTTTTAAGCTGTTATTGTTCTGATTCCATTGGCCACTTCTTTCATTCTTCGTGATTTCTATTCTATAAGCAGATTTGTCGTTCCCAATTATTTAGCGTTTGTTCTGATTCAGATTCCACTAGTTCCATCTGTTCGTTGCTGCCTCTTGCCCCAGCTTTCGTCTTGCCTTGCTTGCACTCTTTGCTGCCCTGTTGTCTGCTCCACATCTCTGCCGTTAATGACGTCTGCAACTTACCATCTTTGCTGCCCTGTTGTCTGCTCCACATCTCTGCCGTTAATGACGTCTGCAACTTACCATCTTTGCTCTCCTGTTCTCTGCTCCACATCTCTGCAGCTAACATCGTCAGCAACTTACCATCTTTGCACTCCTGTTCTCTGCTCCACATCTCTGCAGCTAACATCGTCTGCAACTTACCATCTTTGCTTCTTTGTTCTCTGCCCCACATCTCTGTCACTAATATCGTCTGCAACTTACAATTCTTGCTCCCCTATTCTCTGCTGCACATCTCTGTCACTAATATCGTCTGCAACTTACAATTCTTGCTCCCCTATTCTCTGCTGCACATCTCTGCCGCTAACCTCGTCCGCAACTTACCATCCTTGCTCCCCTGTTCTCTGCTCCACATATCTGCCGCTAATGTCGTCTGCAACTTACCATCTTTGCCACTCCTATATTCTCAACCTCACTGTCGTAGACTCTGCAAAAAATGTCAAAAATAAAATACCATCAATATCAATATCCCAAGCATCATTTCATGCGAGTATACCCAGCATTGAAATAAACTATCCTACTCCTCACACCTAAAAAAAAAAAAAAAAAGAACGGGGAACCGTGTTTGCATTGATTTTGAATGCACTTCTAACACAGGGTTGATTTTAAAAGTTGCTTGTGAAGAGTAATTTCATATTTTCAAAATATAAAATCACTTTTCAGAAGATTTTTAAAGTAATAAATCTAAATGACAAGTTAACTATTTGCAGAAGAAACTTGGTATCCAGTATTAGCTAGATCAGAGGATTTTTTCCAATTAAAATTTTCCGAAATACTAAATTTGTTACAAGAGTGTAATTTAAAAGTTATCATCAATAATAAATAGAAAGAACCGACATTCTGTAAAATTTAAATTCCTATAAAACTAGAAAAATAGTTATTTTTCCATATTATAACTAAAAGCATCTTTTAAGTGATAATAATGTTTGATCTAAATCCACTCTGTTTTTTCAAATTTCGGTATGATATTCATAAGTGAATCCTTTACTTACAATTACTCTCTACAGATATTATCTCAAAAAATAAATGATTTGATTTATATATTATATTTGATTATATATTTGATTTTTCTATCAATTTTCAGACTTTATTTGTTGAAGATTATCATTATACAACAAATACCATATGCAAAATTATTAGCTATTTTAGATTGTAGAAAACAAAATTGATTTTAAATGAATGTCTTGTAATCTAATTATTTATTTAAAATTAAATATTTATTTGTCGCTTTAAAGTTTCTATTTTAACGCCCTCGAATGGCATAAAAATTATCAAAATGCTGAAAAATAGTTGGATTGAAATAGAGCCAAAATATTGCTTCCAAAATCGTTTACTCCCAAGTAATGGCTATTGCCGATAGAAAAGATGCACTATCGATTTGTGGATTTAACAAAAGGGAATTTATATGAGTGGGAAAAAATAAATAGGAAAGTTATAATTAGCAATAAAACTTTTGCATATATCTGACAAAGTTAATGTAGCTTTTAGAATAATAATTTTTAGAATAAACGCTTATTTTTTTAAAAACATTTTTTTAATAATTTTTCAGTTTGATTTAAAATATTTCAAACACAGAAAAACACTTTAAAAAATTCCAAATCGATATCTACAGTGACTCAAAAAATTGAGAGTACACCTTACTTTCACTTGATAAATCTGACTCTCAATATAAATATCACATTACCGGGAAGTGCAAACATGTTTTTATTTTTACGCATAACAAATGGTTTAATTTAGAGTAAAAATAAAGAAAAATCAACGAAAAACTTCTAAATTGAAAAGTTTCAGAAGTATTTTAAATAAAAAGGCGCAGAATTTTGCCTCAAAAAATTGAGAATACACCAATGGAATTATTGCAATATCACGCATAGAAACAAAGTGTCGCTATTAAGTTGCATGTCGTTTGGCTCTTATAATGGCCTCTAAATGTCATGGTACCGATTCGACCAATTTTTGGAGATACCTGAAGATATTTTACCCTATTCTTCTTGCACCACTTATTTTATATGGGTTTTGTTTCTAATTTTGTGTTTTTGGACCACTGCTTCGAGTGTGGCCCACAGATATTCAATGGTATTGATGTTGGGGTACTGTGGTGGTGTGTGTAACTGCTGTATAGAATGAAAAAGGCACAATATTTTGACGTTACCTGCATTCTGTTTGGGGTCGTTATCCTACTGGAAAAGGGAATTTCCATCTAAACCCAAATTTTTAGCATTTCCCTTTAGATTGCTGCGAAGTATGTCCAAGTAAATCATATCATTTATAATGCCATCTATAAAATATTTTCTACCCGGATGAAGTCATGCAACCTCAAATCATGACGGAGTCAACATCATGTTTAACTGTAATTTTTTTGGATCCAAAACAGCATTAGGCTTTTTCCATACCGAATGATGGCTGTCACTGCCAAAAATATTGAGTTTTCTTTCATTACTAAATATAAATTTCTTCAAAAGGTTATTTGTCTTCAACTGATGAGTTTTTGCAAATTTCAAATGCTTTTTCTGAATTTGCGAGCTGATGAACGGTTTCTCTCTAAGAATGCGACTTTTATAACCAGCTTGTCTAATGGCATTTCGCACAGTTTCAGCACTTAAACTTCTGCTTATGATTTGAAAAGAGTCTACAAGTTGATCCATATGGTCGCAGCAATCTAAAGGAAAGGGTTAAAAATTTGGGTTTAGATCTAAATTCCATTTTCCAGCAGGACAACGATCTCAAACAGAATTGTGTAACGTCAAAGTATGGTGTATTTTTCATTGTAAACTGCAGTTACACATACCACCACAGTACCCCGGCATCAATGCCAATGAATATTCGTGAGTCATACTCGAAAAAGTGGTTCAAAAACACAAAATTAGAAACAAAAACCATTTAAAACAAGTGGTGCAAGAAGAATGGGGTAAAATATCTTCAGGTATCACCAAAAATTGGTCGAATCGGTACCATGACGTTTAGACGCCATTATAAGAGCCAAAAGATATGCAACTTAATAGCGACACTGTTTTTATGCGTGCTATTGCAATAATTTCATTGGTGTATTCTCAATTTTTTGAGGCAAAATTCTGCGTTTTTTTATTTAAAATACTTCTGAAACTTTTCAATTTAGAAGTTTTTCGTTGATTTTTCTTTATTTTTACTCTAAATTAAACCATTTGTTATGTGAAAAAATAAAAACATGTTTTCACTTCCCCGTAATGTGTTATTTATATTGAAAGTCGGATTTATCAAGTAAAAGTGAGGTGTACTCTCCATTTTTTGAGTCACTGTACATTATTCATCGAAAAATTTAACCTTTTACAAAATAATAGAGTAGTCGAAAGAAGCGTATGTATATACTTTGCTGTAAGTGTTATGTAGTATTGTAATAATCATTTTCAAAAATAATTTGGTAAAAATTAAATTTATAGAGGAGAAATTCGTATTTTATTGCTACGTGTTCTTGGAAAAACGAAAGACTACAGTAATCCCATCTGTAAATATGGAAAAACATTTAAATAAATAGATTTATTTTTCGATTTCTAAATTCAGATAGATATAACAGAATTCATAGGTATTTTTCGACAACTCTGTTATTTTAGATAAAATTCATTTTTTTTTAAATGCAGATATCACCCTAAGAGATTTAACAGTTTTTCTTTTATGTTTAAGATATACTTAAGAGTTGTTATTAAAAAAATTTAAATTTTCGAAAAAAAACAAACCTTTTTACTAAAATTTGTTCATTTTTAATAGAAGCTATTTTAACTTTTCGTATCTATAATATAGGCCATTTTCATAATTTTTCTCTTATGAATTAAATTTTTCTTTCGAGCTTAATTCCTTTTTCCTTAAAGGCGAAAGGCTGATGGTAGAACATTTCCATTTCTCTCGTAGCTTATTTTGTAAGACATTTTGAGAAATAGTTTCGGAATACATGATATAATCAAAAATATAATCTTTTGATTAGATGTGCAGTCAAACAAGTTAAACCAATAGAAAGGCCGTATTTCATTTCTCAATCTCCAAGTACAAATTTTGACTGAATTAATACCGAATTTTAATGAAAACACGTAACGATTTTCAATTGGGTATTTAAAATTCTACCCGAAATTTTGAAAAAATATGCCATTATTAATTGCAAAGATGATATTAAATAACGAAATTATAGTCGGTTACCAAATTTCTTCTGCGGGGTTTCGGAAAACGGGAGGGGGGCGAGGAACGATGGTAGCCCACCTCCTCGTGGTGTTCCTCGGGCAACGCTCTGGCTTATGTCAGCAGTGGCTGAGAGGCTACTCAATAAATATCAGTACGTACTTGACATATATATATATATATATATATATATATATATATATATATATATATATATATATATATATATATATATATATATACAGGGTGGTTATAATTAAAGTTACCCTGTTTAGACCTAAGTAGTGTCCCCTCTAGTGGAAGGATGTCAAAGAAACATGATATTTAGGTTTAATGGATCATGGGGAAAAGAAATCTGCAATAAAAAAATTAGTTCAAATTTCGGCCGATAGATGGGGGTTTTCATGTACAATACAGGCCGTTATGCAAATTTAGAGTAATTTAAAAAGCCAGTACTCACTGTCGCAAAATCATTCTTCGCCATGTCGTTAGATAGAAAGGAAGAGCTTTGCTGATAAAGTTGTTTTATCAGAATAGCATAATTTGTCAGCTGCACTGCGAGAATATCGGCGCTTGAAAGACGTACGAAAAGGGCCTATGTCCAGGCAAGCTTTGAATAAGATGATTATTAAATTTGAAGAGACTGAAGAGTTGGGTGTGATACAAGGAAGAGAACGGAAACGGATTTCAAATGAAACTGCGGAAGATGTCGCTTTTGCCGTGTCGAAAGAGTGTCTGATTCGTAATATTCTTCATCAAGTGCTCAAGTGGTGGCACGTGATTTGTCCCTCCCTTGGTCTACAGTACGAAAAGTTCTTCGACCCATTGTAAAGTGGTATCCATACACATCCATCATGTGCAAGCGCTGAATCCTGCAGACCCGGAGAAACGAAATCAGTATTCTAGAATTTTTTAGCCAGCATAGCCGTTGAAAATTCATTGCCGTGGAACATTTTACCCTAGGCGTAGCAGTTAATAGAACTGTCGTATATGGGATACTGCAAGTCCTAATGATGCGCATAAACAGTCTCTACATCCTGATTACATTACTGTATGGTGTGGCTTTACTGCTGATTTCATTCTTGGTTCATTTTTTTTTTTTTTGAGGAAAACACGCTTCATGGCCCGTTACGGGTGCCCGTTACCGTGACCTTCTTCATCAGCAAATCATTCTTGCTTACAAGAACGAGAATGTTTTGGAACTACTGTCTTCATGCAAGATGGTGCACCACCTCACATTGCTCGACCAGTGACGGCATTGCTTCGTGCCGATTTTGAAGATCAACGGGTAATTTCAAGAAGTTTTACAACTGCCTGGCCTCCGCGTTTTCCGGACTTAAATCCCTGCGATTTCTGGTTGTGGGATTTCTGAAAGATCGTATCTATGGAGGAAGCATACGGACTCTGCATGAATTGAAAGCACGTGTAACATGTCATGTTGCTGCAATTGATCGAGAAACCCTTCGTACCACTGTTGAACACGCCGTAACATGCTTTGAACATGTGCTTGACGTAAATGGAATGCACATTGAACGTATATTGTAATTAAATAAAGTTTTTAAGTTCCAAATTGTGTTTTTTGTTTTTCATGCGCCGCCTTCTCACCTGGCGGTTGAAATTGGAACTTTTTTTTTATTATTATTATTATTGCAGATTTCTGTTTCCCATGATCCATACAACCTTAGTATCAAGTTTCTTCGACATCCTTCCACTAGAGTGGACACTACTTAGGTCTAAATAGGGTAACTTTAATTATAACCACCCTGTATATATACTATTTGCTATATGAAGTTTAGAATAAGCATTGTCTGTATATATATATTGAATAAATTAGCACAAACTGAAAAATTCTTCTCAAACTGAAAAAAAAAAATACTTTATTAATTTATTTATACAGAAATATTTTATTTTGTAAAATAATTAATTTATAAATTTGATTTATACAAAAGAATTTATTAAAAAATATCTGGTATTTGAAATATTAATGTTCTTTTTTAATAAACTAAAGCACACTAATTTTTATGCTGATAGCATTTGATAAATAGTCATCAACATACAACAGTCAATATAGCTGTTTTGTGATGTAAAAGATAGCGTCATTTCTTATGTTAAGTAACTTTTGCTGCTGGTTGGTTTAAACTTTAATGATTCAAAATCTAAAAACATTGTATTTATTTAACATATCACCATTTGATTGTTATAATTATCTTTAGTTATCTATGAATCGTTTGTAAGTAATTTCCACAAGTAACTTGAATTGTCCACCGAAATTTATCAGTTTCTTTTAAAGTTTGTTATGCAGCAACAAACATCCTGTAAATACGATAGTTTGGAAAATATTTGTGATAAAATACTTCATTTTGTATTTTATGTATAAAGATACTTTGGTTTTGTTTATTAATAGAAAAAATTAATATTGATAGAAATTGGTAAGTTTTATTCTGTATATTACAAATGCATGTTCTCTTTGTCTCACAGAATCTTGTTTTCTATTTATAGTTCAAAATATTGTATTTTTGTTCTATAATACCCCATTTAAAATTTAGAAAATATAAGCATATGTGTATTTGCAAAAAGAAAGAAAATATTCCATTTATTGTTTATTGAAATTATTGTTGTATATCAAGTATCTGGTTTCCATTATTTATTCAATTTTTAATTATTTTCAAATTATTTTGATTGATGCAGATTGTTTCATTTCTTGCATTATTATTATTATTGTATTTTTTAGTTTTAAAATTCTTATAGAAGTAATTGCTATGAAGGACAAATTAATTATCAAAAAATTATCCATGATTATTTCTTTTTTTTATATATTTTTGTTGGAATTTTAATCACATTTATGCATGTGTGTATTTGTCAGAAAAGTTAAAATGAGAAGAGCATTTTGAATCAGGATCTGTTGGATTCATTCAGGTATCAAATCCATATTCTATTTAGGTTGTCATTTTGAATTGAATAAGTAGCATTTTCTGATTATATTTTTTCCATTACATAAAATTAAATTATCATGCATATTGATTCCTATAACAGTTATAAATATAATAAATGGTTTTATTTTTATGAAATGTTGGATCATGTAAATATTTGTGCTTATAATATTTAATCTGTTGTAGGTTATTTATAAAGATTGCCCTAGGTTCTCTTCTTGGTTGATGTTTTTACTCTGTATATTGTAATGTAGCAGTTGCATTATTCTTATCTTCTCTTTTGGATACTAGATGGCGATACCTGATTCGGCCATCCCATATGTCATCCCATAGTGCATTGCGATTGTAATTAGAATGAGATGTGATGCTGAACTGTGAAGCCACGCGCGTGAATGTCTTGTCTTTGTGTTTGTATTTATTTAGTGTGTGAATGTGATTATTAAAAGAAATGTTCCTAAAAACATTTGTCCTGTTGCTACTTGCATGGATAATAATAATCTACATACCCCCACAGTACTTATTTGACATTGTGTTTACTTTGATAGATGAAATTCACAAAATCATTTATTGCTTACTTATTTCTTTTTTTCATGCAGGTGTTTTTTTTTGTCTGACTATTTTCTTCATATTTTTCATCATTTACATTCTTAAAAAATTGGTATTGTACATATTAAATCCATTCACTTATATATTAGAAATGTACCATATATTCAAGTAAATGTTAAATAGACAGATTTTCAGTGATATCAATACTTAAATATTTTCGACTTAGAATGGAACTCATGTTTCATGAGCAAGACTTCAAATCAAGACCTTCTTTCAGAGAATGGAATGCTTGTGCCATTTTCCCCTTACTTCCCAATGCCAGCAGACAAGCTGTGAAACTTAAAATATCTCTATGTAAAATCTGTATATGTGTGTTTGCCGAAAGCTGTAATGTGTCATCTGAGTAAATGCAATATCATTGTATATTATAGAACTAGTCATATATATATATATATATATATATATATATATATATATATATATATATATATATATATATATATATATATATATATATATATATATATATATATATATATATATATATATATATATATATATATATATATATATATATATATATATATATTATATATATATATATATATATATATATATATATATATATATATATATATATATATATATAGATATTAATTAAGAATTGGTTGTGTAACTGGATACATCAAATATTAGTCTGGTTAATAATTGATATTAGATTCTTAGAATGACTCTAAATATATCACAACAATGATATATTTCTAATCTTATTAAAGAGTACTCAGTTTCTTCATGAAATGAATGAATTTGTTTCAGAAAATAATAAATACTTTTGATATTTCAAAATATATTATGATATCAAACTCAAACTTTAATTATGCTAAATAATGGATTAAAATCATTTCTGTTAGGTTTAATTTGAACTGTTTACTTACGTTGAATAATTCTTAAACATCTCAATGATAGTCATTGTTTTAAAAGCTTATTTTGTGAGATATTTCAGAAATTTTAAATAGAATCCATGATGATGATTTATTTCATTATGTGTTCCGTCTCTACTTTTCTTTTACATTCCTGTAATTTTTAATACCTTTAAATTTCCTCTTTTATATTAGAGATAGATATTGTTCTTATTTATAAATGAAACTATAAAAAAACATGGCATTTTCAATTGTTAAATTTTTACTAAAGATGAATAGTGATATGTAATTTTTATGTTTATAAGTGCAAAAGTATTTTAAGATGAATGAAAATGACTTATGAATTCATATTCTTTAATAAAGGTTTTCGAAATGCAGTTTTGTGTTCTAAGCCTGTCTTGCGAACCTGGCTACATGATTAGCACGTGATAAAAAATTCTGTTATGTTAAATAAGATATGAAAAAAGTATACTTTCGAAGCACATATGGAAATATGTGAATAATAATGAAAACACATAGTTTGGGATAAAAATGAATGGTCTTTTCAGCAAACTAATACAAGCAAAATGTTTGTAAATTAATAACAAATATCAATTGTGCAAATATTTCGCCTTTTACTTAAGATTTCCGTAGAGAGGAACAACTTAATGAACTTGAAACCACATCTGGGAATATCGTTAGACGGGATAATGACTTTAAAAGGACACCACATATCGAATTTCATGAGTTTAATTGAAAATACGTCAATTAATTATGAACACATATTTAAAAAAACGCGATTTTTGAACTCGTAAATTTATCGAAATAGGATCGAGTTTTTCCTCACAACAATATTTTCCTTTTTGTTCTTGCGAAAATGAACACATCGTTTGAAATACTTATAAACCAACATGCACCAAGCATTTCTCGGAAAATTCCACGCTTTAAAATTCGACGATTTTGTGTAAGGACTTGGTAAAAAATGCATTCAAACAGCAATTAAAAGACAAAAATATTTCAATAAATTCTAACATTTCTCTGAATTTGTTATTACTAATTAAACCAAAATATTTTAGACAGCGATTTAAAAGTTAGAATTACAGTGTTATGAAGAGAGAATCTTTGTGCTATTTTTAAAGTAATATTCTATTTAATTCGATTGCACTTTTTAAACGAATACAGAGAAACAACGTGTAACGGTTATCGGGGGCTGCTCCCAGTATTAAATAATCTAGTTTTCTGAACTCTTAAATTTTACTAGAGTATTTATGGTAGATATCTTCCAAATTATTCGCAATTTTCACAGTTTTGCAAGTGTTGGTCATTAGTAAAATCTAATTAAATCCTGCACAGAATAATAAAAAAGAACTGCTGCGATGCACTCCGGGTTATTTTTAGTTTTTTGAACTGAAAAAGATGCAAATGAATCGAGTTATTTCCTAGTCTTTAGTACAGAAATGTTAAGCAGACGCATATTTCCTTTCACATAAGGGCTCACTGCAAAGCTCCGAGACCAAAAAATTAAATATTTTTATATAAAGCGATTTATTTTTCTTCTCGGAAAAAATTATACTGTAACTTTTTGCAATATTATATGCAATTGCTTTTAACTATCAAATAAATTAAATTTGGTGCAGTAGAAATTGATGTTGATTGAGAAGGTTTGAGTTTCCTATACGTAACAAGATTTTTAATGCCGATACATATCCGATTTTCAGAAAACTAGGAAATTTAATTTGCATAATTATTCTGATTATAATGAGTTCATTTAAATGTTTCAATAAATAAGCTGATTTTTTTTTCGAAAAAATTAACCTACGATTTTTTTTATTCAAAGTGGTGCATTGTATAACATGGCATATGAAACAGTCCTTTCGAGTACAAAACATAATTATTTAGTTGAAGAAAAAAGCCACAAAAATTGTCGTTTTTGTATTAATGCGACTTTTTGTTTGCAGATGAATATGAAATTTTCGAATTCGTTTCGATCTCAAAATAGTATTATTGAGATTTTTCTTAATTTCATGTATTTCTGTTGGAGGAATTTTTCGAATCTCAAATTAAGAATTGTTTCATATCCTCAGAGAATAAGACCGTTTTCTGGCTCAGGCACTTCATTGTTTAAAAGGAGGTGCTAAAGGCATCGAATTTGATGAGCCAATTTAAGATTTGCAGAATAAAAAGGCAGATAAATTTCATCTTAACATAGAGGTGGATAGAACCTTGAAAACGAAACGTAGGCAAATGAGTTTTCATTAAATTATATAAAAATGATTATCATAAAATTATGCATTAACTACTATCATTCTGAAAAAGATTTGACATTGTACGTTCAATCTAGTTTATTAATAAAAAGGTATTCTACATGAAACATTTTGGAGCCATTCGAAATAAATTTATAAAATACCAAAGCAACAAAGGAAAGTAATTATTATGCACTTTTCTGTTATGTAATACTGAATATAAATATTTACATATAAATTTCAAAAAAATTGTTATAGATAGAAATTGTTATAGAAATTTCTGTAACTATATTTTGCTATCCGAATTACTAACCGCTCTGTCGCTGGACCTTTTTCTTTTTAACCCTTTCTAGAGTCATGGACAAGTATGCTTCACATATGTCAATTTTATTTTTGCACTACGTGATTGGGTATAATTTATAGAAAATGTAGCAACAATGGTGAAAATATTTAAAAAAAAAAAAAGAAATATATATATAAAAATAATTTTTGATTTCAGACTCGAACTGAAGACCAGCAAAAGAGAACGGCGCGCAATACCGATCTAGCCACCAAGTCTCTTATTCCGGGAGCGTCTGAAAAGTCGAAAATTCTCGTTACGACTATCCAAAAAAAGTTTTAAATTCGGTGTCAATCTGGTCTGAAAGCACAATACAAAGAATAGGAATGACTTCTGCGCATGTCCGTGAACTTGATTCTTAAAATTTAGATTAAAAATAGAAATATTTTGAGATTAAATTTTATTTTTGCACTAAGTTATTGGGTATAAATTATAGAAAATGTAGAAACAATGGAGAAAATATAGTTTTTAAAAAATTAAAAAAAAAAGAAATATATATATAAATCATTTTCGATTTCAGACTCGAACTGAAGACCAGCAAAAGAGAGCAGCGTACCCTATCCATCTAGCCACCAAGTCTCTTATTCCGGGAGAGTCTGAAGAGTCGAAGATTCTCATTACGACTATCCAAAAAAAGTTTTAAATCCGGTGTCAATCTGGTCTAAAAGCACAATGCTAAGAATAGGAAGGACTTCTGCTCATGTCCGTGAACTTGATTCTTAAAATTTAGATAAAAAATAGAAATATTTTGAGATTAAATTTTATTTTTGCACTATGTGGTTGGGTATAATTTTTAGAAAATATAGAAACAATGGAGAAAATATTAAAAAAAAGAAATATATATAAAAATAATTTCTGATTTCAGACTCGAACAAAAGACCAGTAGAAGAGAACGGCGCACCCTACCTATCCAGCCACCAAGTCTCTTATCCCGTGAGCGTCTGAAGAGTCGCAGATTCTCATTACGACTATCTAAAAAAGTTTTAAATACGGTGTCAATCTGGTCTAAAAGCACAATGCTAAGAATAGGAATGTCTTCTGCGCATGTCCGTGAAATTGATTCTTAAAATTTAGATAAAAAATAGAAATATTTTGAGATTAAATTTTATTTTTGCACTATGTGATTGCGTATAATTTATAAAAAATGTAGGAACAATGGAGAAAATATTTTTAAAAAAAAGTAATATATATAAAAATAATTTTCGATTTCAGACTCGAACTGAAGACCAGCAAAAGAAAACGGCGCACCCTTCCGATCTTGCCACCAAGTCTCTTATCCCATGAGCGTCTGAAGAGTCGAAGATTCTCATTACGTCTTTCCAAAAAAAGTTTTAAATACGGTGTCAATCTGGTCTAAAAGCACAATGGTCAGAAAAGGAATGACCTGCTTATGTCCGTGAACTTGATTCTTAAAATTTAGATTAAAAATAGAAATATTTTGACATTAAATTTTATTTTTGTACTATTTGATTGGGTATAATTTATAAAAAAGGTAGGAACAATGGACAAAATATAAAAAAAAGAAGAAAAAAAGAAATATATATAAAAATAATTTTCGATTTCAGACTCGAACTGAAGGCCAGCAAAAGAGAACAGCGCACCCTACCCGATCTAGCCACCAAGTCTCTTATCCCGACAGCGTCTGAGGAGTCTAAGATTCTCATTACGACTATCCAAAAAAAATTTTAAATACGGTGTCAATCTGGTGTAACAGCACAGAATACCGGTTTTAATACCTGTATTAGAAATTTTTGGAAAAAGAAAGAAAACACAGGTGTTTCTTTTTTTTATTTGCCAATTTTGTTAGAGAGTGTAAATATCACAAAAAATAATTTGTAAATTATAAATTATAACAGTATATAATCACAAAAAAGTAAAGAAACATCTTATTTATTTAAATCACAAAAAAAGTGTAAATATCTCTATTCAGTTTGTGGTACTATTACAAATTTTTTCAAATGTGATCTAAAAAAACGTAATGCATCAATTGTACTTTCATTAAGCCTGAAAAGTAATTTTGTGTAAAAATTACCAGGTGTCGAAAACGCTCTTTCGGCATCTACGCTAGTTGGTGGTACTGTTAGCAATGCGCAATATACTATTTCCAAGTATTTACATCTAAATTTCTCATCTTCAAATAAATCGATTTCTCTTCTGATGGTTTTGGATATAACTGATTTCTGTATTGTATTTTGGTTCGTTGAAATTTTTTTATTTATTGCTAATTCTAATTTTTGTTCAAGAGACAATTCCTTTTCACTATCGACAGTAGTGACATCATAATCTTCGATAATTGAACCGAATTCTGAATATGGATAGGTTTGTGGGAAAAAAATTTTTAGAAACTTTACTCTAACTTAATCAGATTTGAATTGGTTATTTTCTTTTCTTCTTTTCATTCTCATTTTTAAAATCATAAGAATTATGTAAATACCATAAGACATTTTCTATTTCGGTATGAATTTCTTCTGTGCGATTTTTCAATTTATTATAGTTGGGATCCGAAGTTTCTATATCCACAGTATTTGGATTCTTCTGTTCTTTATATTTTCGGTATAATACATCTATTACTCTTAATTGAATTCCATGTGCATAGCACAACTGCTGATTTGCACCAATCAACTTTCCAACTTTTTTCATAATTATTGCTCCATCAGTCGTTATGGATACAATATTTTCTTTCAGGGATAATCCATGTTTCGCTAATTTAGATTTAAGCAATTAATTAGCTAATTAATTTCCCCCGTTAGGGAGACATAAAAACAAAAACGTATACTATATTGCTATGTTCGCGATACCTGAACATATAGTGGAGACAATTTTAAAAATTTCTAGTAAATACCGAAGAACCGGAATTTAAACTTGTGAATACCGGTATTACAAAATTGTACAAATGGTTCAAAATACCGGTATTCGGTATCCCGGTATACCGGTATTGCAATCCCTATATGTGATTGGGTATAATTTATAGAAAATGTAGGAACAATGGTAAAAATATTTTTTTAAAAAATTAAAAAAAAAGAAATATATGTATAAATAATTTTCGATTTCAGACTTGAACTGAAGACCAGCAAAAGAGAATGGCGCACCCTACCGATCTAGCCACCAGGTCTCTGATCCCGTGAGCGTCTGAACAGTTGAAGATTCTCATTACGCCTATCCAAAAAAGGTTTTAAATACGGTGTCAATCTGGTCTAAAAGCACAATGCAAAGAATATTAATGAATTCTGCGCATGTCCGTGAACTTGATTCTTAAAATTTATATTAAAAATAGAAATATTTTGAGATTAAAATTTTTTTTTTGCACTATGTGATTGGGTATAATTTATAGAAAATGTAGGAACAATGGAGAAAATATTTAAAAAAAGAAATATATATAAAAATAATTTTTAATTTCAGACTCGAGCAAAAGACCAGTAGAAGAGAACGGCGCACCCTACCGATCTAGCCACCAACTCTCCCGGGTTCGTCTGAAGAGTCAAAGATTCTCATTACGACTATCTAAAAAAAGTTTTAAATGCGGTGTCAATGGTCTAAAAAAACAATGCTAAGAAAAGGAACGACTTCTGCGCATGTCCGGGAACTTGATTCTTAAAATTCAGATTAAAAATAGAAATATTTTGAGATTAAATTTTATTTTTGCACTATGTGATTGGGTATAATTTATAGATAATGTAGGAACAATGGAGAAAATATTAAAAAAAAAAGAAATATATATAAAAATAATTTTTAATTTCAGACTGGAGCAAAAGACCAGTAGAAGAGAACGGCGGACCCTACCGATCTAGCCACCAACTCTCCCGGGTTCGTCTGAAGAGTCAAAGATTCTCATTACGACTATCTAAAAAAAGTTTTAAATGCGGTGTCAATGGTTTAAAAAAACAATGCTAAGAATAGGAACGACTTCTGCGCATGTCCGGGAACTTGATTCTTAAAATTCAGATTAAAAATAGAAATATTTTGAGATTAAATTTTATTTTTGCACTATGTGATTGGGTATAATTTATAAAAAATGTAGGAACAATTTAGAAAATATTAAAAAAAAAAAAGAAATATATATAAAAATAATTTTCGATTTCAGACTCGAAAGGAAGACCCGCAAAAGAGAACGGCGAACCCTACTGATCTAGCCACCAAGTCTCTTATTCCGGGGGGGCGTCTGAAGAGTCGAAGATTCTCATTACGACTATCCAAAAAAAGTTTTAAATACGGTGTCAATCTGGTCTAAAAGAACAACGCTAAGAATAGGAATGACTTCTGCGCATGTCCGTGAACTTGATTCTTAAAATTTAGATAAAAAATAGAAATATTTTGAGATTAAAATTTATTTTTGCACTATGTGATTGGGTATAATTTATAGAAAATGTAGGAACAATGGTAAAATAATTTTAAAAAAAATAAAAAAAAGAAATATATATATATAAATAATTTTGGATTTCAGACTCGAACTCAAGACCAACAAAAGAGAACGGCGCACCCTACCGATCTAGCCACCAAGTCTCTGCTCCCGTGAGCGTCTGAACAGTTGAAGATTCTCATTACGACTATCCAAAAAAAGTTTTAAATACGGTGTCAATCTGGTCTAAAAGCACAATGCAAAGAATAGGAATGACTTCTGCGCATGTCCGTGAACTTGATTCTTAAAATGTAGATAAAAAATAGAAATATTTTGAGATTAAATTTTATTTTTGCACTATGTGATTGGGTATAATTTACAGAAAATGTAGGAATATTGGTAAAAATATTTTTTTAAAAATTAAAAAAAAAAGAAATATATATATAAATAATTTTCGATTTCAGACTCGATCTCAAGACCAGCAAAAGAGAACGGCGCACAATACCGATTTAGCCGCCAAGTCTCTGATCCCTCGAGCGTCTGAAGAGTCGAAGATTCACATTACGACTATCCAAAAAAAGTTTTAAATAATTTGTCAATCTGGTCTAAAAGCACAATGCTAAAAATAGGAATGACTTCTGCGCATGTCTGTGAATTTGATTCTTAAAATTTAGATTAAAAATAGAAATATTTTGAGATTAAATTTTATTTTTGCACTATGTGATTGGGTATAATTTATAAAAAATGTAGGAACAATGGAGAAAATATTTTTTAAAAAAAGAAATATATATAAAAATAAGTTTCGATTTCAGATTGGAACTGAAGACCATTAAAAGAGAACGGCGCACCCTACCGATCTAGCCACCAACTCTCCCGGGTTCGTCTGAAGAGTCAAAGATTCTCATTACGACTATCTAAAAAAAGTTTTAAATGCGGTGTCAATGGTCTAAAAAAACAATGCTAAGAATAGGAACGACTTCTGCGCATGTCCGGGAACTTGATTCTTAAAATTCAGATTAAAAATAGAAATATTTTGAGATTAAATTTTATTTTTGCACTATGTGATTGGGTATAATTTATAGATAATGTAGGAACAATGGAGAAAATATTAAAAAAAAAAGAAATATATATAAAAATAATTTTTAATTTCAGACTCGAGCAAAAGACCAGTAGAAGAGAACGGCGCACCCTACCGATCTAGCCACCAACTCTCCCGGGTTCGTCTGAAGAGTCAAAGATTCTCATTACGACTATCTAAAAAAAGTTTTAAATGCGGTGTCAATGGTCTAAAAAAACAATGCTAAGAATAGGAACGACTTCTGCGCATGTCCGGGAACTTGATTCTTAAAATTCAGATTAAAAATAGAAATATTTTGAGATTAAATTTTATTTTTGCACTATGTGATTGGGTATAATTTATAAAAAATGTAGGAACAATTTAGAAAATATTAAAAAAAAATATATATATATATATAAAAATAATTTTCGATTTCAGACTCGAAAGGAAGACCCGCAAAAGAGAACGGCGAACCCTACTGATCTAGCCACCAAGTCTCTTATTCCGGGGGGGCGTCTGAAGAGTCGAAGATTCTCATTACGACTATCAAAAAAAGTTTTAAATACGGTGTCTATCTGGTCTAAAAGCACAATGCTAAGAATAGAAATGTCTTCTGCGCATGTCCGTGACCTTGATTCTTAAAATTTCTATAAAAAATAGAAATATTTTGAGATTAAATTTTATTTTTGCACTATGTGATTGGGTATAATTTATAAAAAATGTAGGAACAATGGAGAAAATATTTTTTTAAAAAATTTAAAATAAAAGGAATTATATATATAATTAACTTGCGATTTGAGACTCGAACTGAAGACCAGCGAAAGAAAACGGCACACCCTATCCATCTAGCCACCAAGTCTCTTATACCGCGAGCGCCTGAAGAGTCGAAGATTCTCATTAAGACTATCCAAAAAAAGTTTTAAATACGGTGTCAATCTGGTCTAAAAGAACAACGCTAAGAATAGGAATGACTTCTGCGCATGTCCGTGAACTTGATTCTTAAAATTTAGATAAAAAATAGAAATATTTTGAGATTAAATTTTATTTTTGCACTATGTGATTGGGTATAATTTATAGAAAATGTAGGAACAATGGTAAAATAATTTTAAAAAAAAATAAAAAAAAGAAATATATATATATAAATAATTTTGGATTTCAGACTCGAACTCAAGACCAACAAAAGAGAACGGCGCACCCTACCGATCTAGCCACCAAGTCTCTGCTCCCGTGAGCGTCTGAACAGTTGAAAATTCTCATTACGACTATCCAAAAAAAGTTTTAAATACGGTGTCAATCTGGTCTAAAAGCACAATGCAAAGAATAGGAATGACTTCTGCGCATGTCCGTGAACTTGATTCTTAAAATTTAGATAAAAAATAGAAATATTTTGAGATTAAATTTTATTTTTGCACTATGTGATTGGGTATAATTTATAAAAAATGTAGGAACAATGGAGAAAATATTTTTTAAAAAAAGAAATATATATAAAAATAAGTTTCGATTTCAGATTGGAACTGAAGACCATTAAAAGAGAACGGCGCACCCTACCGATCTAGCCGCCAAGTCTCTGATCCCTCGAGCGTCTGAAGAGTCGAAGATTCTCATTACGACTATCCAAAAAAAGTTTTAAATACGGTGTCAATCTGGTTTAAAAACACAATGCTAAGAATAGGAATGACTTCTGCGCATGTCCGTGAACTTGATTCTTCAAATTTAGATTAAAAATAGAAATATTTTGAGATGAAATTTTATTTTTGCACTATGTGATTGGGTATAATTTATAAAAAATGTAGGAACAGTGGAGAAAATATTTTTAAAAAAAAAGAAATATATATAAAAGTAAGTTTCGATTTCAGACTCGAACTGAAGACCAGCAATAGAGAACGGCGCACCCTACCGATCTTGCCACCAAGTCCCTAACACTTCGAGCGCCTGAAGAGTCGAAGATTGTCATTACGACTATCCAAAAAAAGTTTGAAATACGGTGTCAATCTGGTCTAAAAGCACAATGCTAAGAATAGGAATGACTTCTGCGCATGACAGTGAACTTGATTCTTAAAATTTAGATTAAAAATAGAAATAATTTGAGATTTAATTTTATTTTTAAACTATGAGACTGGGTATAATTTATAAAAAATTTAGGAACAATGGAGAAAATATTTTTTTAAAAAAAGAAATATATATAAAAATAAGTTTCGATTTCAGACTCGAAATGAAGACCAGCAAAAGAGAACGGCGCACCCTACCGATCTAGACACCAAGTCTCTGATCCCTCGAGCTTCTGAAGAGTCTAAGATTCTCATTACGACTATCCAAAAAAAGTTTTAAATACGGTGTCAATCTGGTCTAAAAGCACAATTCTAAGAATAGGAATGACTTCTGCGCATGTCCTTGAACTTGATTCTTAAAATTTAGATTAAAAATTGAAATTTTTTGCGATTAAATTTTATTTTTGCACTATGTGATTGGGTATCATTTATAAAAAATGTAGGAACAATGGAGAAAATATTTTTTTAAAAAAAGAAATATATATAAAAAGAAGTTTCGATTTCAGACTCGAACTGAAGACCAGCAAAACAGAACGGCGCACCCTACCGATCTAGCCAACAAGTCTCTTATCCCTCGAGCGTCTGAAGAGTCTAAGATTCTCATTACGACTTTCCAAAAAAAGTTTTAAATACGGTGTCAATCTGGTCTACAAGCACAATGCTAAGAAAAGGAATGACTTCTGCGCAGGTCCGTGAACTTTGATTCTTAAAATTTAGATTAAAAATAGAAATATTTTGAGATTAAATTTTATTTTTGCACTATGTGATTTGGTATAATATATAGAAAATGTAGAAACAATGGTAAGAATATTTTTTTAAAAAATTAAAAAAAAAAGAAATATATATATAAATATTTTTCGATTTCAGACTCGAAATGAAGACCAGCAAAAGAGAACGGCGCACCCTACCGATTTAGCCACCAAGTCTCTGATCCCGGGAGCTTCTGAAGAGTCGAAGATTCTCATTACGACTATCCAAAAGAAGTTTTAAATCCGGTGTCAATCTGGTCTAAAAGCACAATGCTAAGAATAGGAATGACTTCTGCGTATGTGCGTGAATTTGATTCTTAAAATTTAGATTAAAAATAGAAATATTTTGAGATTAACTTTTATTTTTTCACTATGTGATTGGGTATAATTTATAGAAAATGTAGGTACAATGGAGAAAATATTTTTAAAAAAATAATAATAATAATAATAATAAAAAGAAATATATATATATATATAAATAATTTTCGATTTCAGACTCGAACTCAAGACCAGCAAAAGAGAACGGCCATCCCTACCGATCTAGTAACCAAGTCTCCTTTCCGGGAGAGTCTGAAGAGTCGAAGATTCTCATTACGACTATCCAAAAAAAGGTTTAAATCCGGTGTCAATCTGGTCTAAAAGCACAATGCTAAGAATAGGAATGACTTCTGCGTATGTGCGTGAATTTGATTCTTAAAATTTAGATTAAAAATAGAAATATTTTGAGATTAACTTTTATTTTTTCACTATGTGATTGTGTATAATTTATAGAAAATGTAGGTACAATGGAGAAAATATTTTTAAAAAAATAATAATAAAAAGAAATATATATATATATAAATAATTTTCGATTTCAGACTCGAACTCAAGACCAGCAAAAGAGAACGGCCCTCCCTACCGATCTAGTAACCAAGTCTCCTTTCCGGGAGAGTCTGAAGAGTCGAAGATTCTCATTACGACTATCCAAAAAAAGTTTTAAATCCGGTGTCAATCTGGTCTAAAAGCACAATGCTAAGAATAGGAATGACTTCTGCGTATGTGCGTGAATTTGATTCTTAAAATTTAGATTAAAAATAGAAATATTTTGAGATTAACTTTTATTTTTTCACTATGTGATTGGGTATAATTTATAGAAAATGTAGGTACAATGGAGAAAATATTTTTAAAAAATAATAATAAAAAGAAATATATATATATATAAATAATTTTCGATTTCAGACTCGAACTCAACAACAGCAAAAGAGAACGGCCCTCCCTACCGATCTAGTAACCAAGTCTCCTTTCCGGGAGAGTCTGAAGAGTCGAAGATTCTCATTACGACTATCCAAAAAAAGTTTTAAATCCGGTGTCAATCTGGTCTAAAAGCACAATGCTAAGAATAGGAATGACTTCTGCGTATGTGCGTGAATTTGATTCTTAAAATTTAGATTAAAAATAGAAATATTTTGAGATTAACTTTTATTTTTTCACTATGTGATTGGGTATAATTTATAGAAAATGTAGGTACAATGGAGAAAATATTTTTAAAAAAATAATAATAATAAAAAGAAATATATATATATATAAATAATTTTCGATTTCAGACTCGAACTCAAGACCAGCAAAAGAGAACGGCCCTCCCTACCGATCTAGTAACCAAGTCTCCTTTCCGGGAGAGTCTGAAGAGTCGAAGATTCTCATTACGACTATCCAAAAAAAGTTTTAAATCCGGTGTCAATCTGGTCTAAAAGCACAATGCTAAGAATAGGAATGACTTCTGCGTATGTGCGTGAATTTGATTCTTAAAATTTAGATTAAAAATAGAAATATTTTGAGACTAACTTTTATTTTTTCACTATGTGATTGGGTATAATTTATAGAAAATGTAGGTACAATGGAGAAAATATTTTTAAAAAAATAATAATAATAAAAAAAAGAAATATATATATATATATAAATAATTTTCGATTTCAGACTCGAACTCTAGACCAGTAAAAGAGAACGGCCCTCCCTACCGATCTAGTAACCAAGTCTCCTTTCCGGGAGAGTCTGAAGAGTCGAAGATTCTCATTATGACTATCCAAAAAAAGTTTTAAATCCGGTGTCAATCTGGTCTAAAAGCACAATGCTAAGAATAGGAATGACTTCTGCGTATGTGCGTGAATTTGATTCTTAAAATTTAGATTAAAAATAGAAATATTTTGAGATTAACTTTTATTTTTTCACTATGTGATTGGGTATAATTTATAGAAAATGTAGGTACAATGGAGAAAATATTTTTAAAATAATAATAATAATAATAATAATAAAAAGAAATATATATATATATATATAAATAATTTTCGATTTCAGACTCGAACTCAAGACCAGCAAAAGAGAACGGCCCTCCCTACCGATCTAGTAACCAAGTCTCCTTTCCGGGAGAGTATGAAGAGTCGAAGATTCTCATTACGACTATCCAAAAAAAGTTTTAAATCCGGTGTCAATCTGGTCTAAAAGCACAATGCTAATAATAGGAATGACTTCTGCGTATGTGCGTGAATTTGATTCTTAAAATTTAGATTAAAAATAGAAATATTTTGAGATTAACTTTTATTTTTTCACTATGTGATTGGGTATAATTTATAGAAAATGTAGGTACAATGGAGAAAATATTTTTAAAATAATAATAATAATAATAATAATAAAAAGAAATATATATATATATATATAAATAATTTTCGATTTCAGACTCGAACTCAAGACCAGCAAAAGAGAACGGCCCTCCCTACCGATCTAGTAACCAAGTCTCCTTTCCGGGAGAGTATGAAGAGTCGAAGATTCTCATTACGACTATCCAAAAAAAGTTTTAAATCCGGTGTCAATCTGGTCTAAAAGCACAATGCTAATAATAGGAATGACTTCTGCGTATGTGCGTGAATTTGATTCTTAAAATTTAGATTAAAAATAGAAATATTTTGAGATTAACTTTTATTTTTTCACTATGTGATTGGGTATAATTTATAGAAAATGTAGGTACAATGGAGAAAATATTTTTAAAAAATAATAATAAAAAGAAATATATATATATATAAATAATTTTCGATTTCAGACTCGAACTCAAGACCAGCAAAAGAGAACGGCCCTCCCTACCGATCTAGTAACCAAGTCTCCTTTCCGGGAGAGTCTGAAGAGTCGAAGATTCTCATTACGACTATCCAAAAAAAGTTTTAAATCCGGTGTCAATCTGGTCTAAAAGCACAATGCTAAGAATAGGAATGACTTCTGCGTATGTGCGTGAATTTGATTCTTAAAATTTAGATTAAAAATAGAAATATTTTGAGATTAACTTTTATTTTTTCACTATGTGATTGGGTATAATTTATAGAAAATGTAGGTACAATGGAGAAAATATTTTTAAAAAAATAATAATAATAAAAAGAAATATATATATATATAAATAATTTTCGATTTCAGACTCGAACTCAAGACCAGCAAAAGAGAACGGCCCTCCCTACCGATCTAGTAACCAAGTCTCCTTTCCGGGAGAGTCTGAAGAGTCGAAGATTCTCATTACGACTATCCAAAAAAAGTTTTAAATCCGGTGTCAATCTGGTCTAAAAGCACAATGCTAAGAATAGGAATGACTTCTGCGTATGTGCGTGAATTTGATTCTTAAAATTTAGATTAAAAATAGAAATATTTTGAGACTAACTTTTATTTTTTCACTATGTGATTGGGTATAATTTATAGAAAATGTAGGTACAATGGAGAAAATATTTTTAAAAAAATAATAATAATAAAAAAAAGAAATATATATATATATATAAATAATTTTCGATTTCAGACTCGAACTCTAGACCAGTAAAAGAGAACGGCCCTCCCTACCGATCTAGTAACCAAGTCTCCTTTCCGGGAGAGTCTGAAGAGTCGAAGATTCTCATTATGACTATCCAAAAAAAGTTTTAAATCCGGTGTCAATCTGGTCTAAAAGCACAATGCTAAGAATAGGAATGACTTCTGCGTATGTGCGTGAATTTGATTCTTAAAATTTAGATTAAAAATAGAAATATTTTGAGATTAACTTTTATTTTTTCACTATGTGATTGGGTATAATTTATAGAAAATGTAGGTACAATGGAGAAAATATTTTTAAAATAATAATAATAATAATAATAATAAAAAGAAATATATATATATATATAAATAATTTTCGATTTCAGACTCGAACTCAAGACCAGCAAAAGAGAACGGCCCTCCCTACCGATCTAGTAACCAAGTCTCCTTTCCGGGAGAGTCTGAAGAGTCGAAGATTCTCATTACGACTATCCAAAAAAAGTTTTAAATCCGGTGTCAATCTGGTCTAAAAGCACAATGCTAATAATAGGAATGACTTCTGCGTATGTGCGTGAATTTGATTCTTAAAATTTAGATTAAAAATAGAAATATTTTGAGATTAACTTTTATTTTTTCACTATGTGATTGGGTATAATTTATAGAAAATGTAGGTACAATGGAGAAAATATTTTTAAAAAATAATAATAAAAAGAAATATATATATATATATATAAATAATTTTCGATTTCAGACTCGAACTCAAGACCAGCAAAAGAGAACGGCCCTCCCTACCGATCTAGTAACCAAGTCTCCTTTCCGGGAGAGTCTGAAGAGTCGAAGATTCTCATTACGACTATCCAAAAAAAGTTTTAAATCCGGTGTCAATCTGGTCTAAAAGCACAATGCTAAGAATAGGAATGACTTCTGCGTATGTGCGTGAATTTGATTCTTAAAATTTAGATTAAAAATAGAAATATTTTGAGATTAACTTTTATTTTTTCACTATGTGATTGGGTATAATTTATAGAAAATGTAGGTACAATGGAGAAAATATTTTTAAAAAAATAATAATAATAAAAAGAAATATATATATATATAAATAATTTTCGATTTCAGACTCGAACTCAAGACCAGCAAAAGAGAACGGCCCTCCCTACCGATCTAGTAACCAAGTCTCCTTTCCGGGAGAGTCTGAAGAGTCGAAGATTCTCATTACGACTATCCAAAAAAAGTTTTAAATCCGGTTTCAATCTGGTCTAAAAGCACAATGCTAAGAATAGGAATGACTTCTGCGTATGTGCGTGAATTTGATTCTTAAAATTTAGATTAAAAATAGAAATATTTTGAGATTAACTTTTATTTTTTCACTATGTGATTGGGTATAATTTATAGAAAATGTAGGTACAATGGAGAAAATATTTTTAAAAAAATAATAATAATAAAAAAAAGAAATATATATATATATAAATAATTTTCGATTTCAGACTCGAACTCTAGACCAGTAAAAGAGAACGGCCCTCCCTACCGATCTAGTAACCAAGTCTCCTTTCCGGGAGAGTCTGAAGAGTCGAAGATTCTCATTATGACTATCCAAAAAAAGTTTTAAATCCGGTTTCAATCTGGTCTAAAAGCACAATGCTAAGAATAGGAATGACTTCTGCGTATGTGCGTGAATTTGATTCTTAAAATTTAGATTAAAAATAGAAATATTTTGAGATTAACTTTTATTTTTTCACTATGTGATTGGGTATAATTTATAGAAAATGTAGGTACAATGGAGAAAATATTTTTAAAAAAATAATAATAATAATAATAATAAAAAGAAATATATATATATATATAAATAATTTTCGATTTCAGACTCGAACTCAAGACCAGCAAAAGAGAACGGCCCTCCCTACCGATCTAGTAACCAAGTCTCGTTTCCGGGAGAGTCTGAAGAGTCGAAGATTCTCATTACGACTATCCAAAAAAAGTTTTAAATCCGGTGTCAATCTGGTCTAAAAGCACAATGCTAAGAATAGGAATGACTTCTGCGTATGTGCGTGAATTTGATTCTTAAAATTTAGATTAAAAATAGAAATATTTTGAGATTAACTTTTATTTTTTCACTATGTGATTGGGTATAATTTATAGAAAATGTAGGTACAATGGAGAAAATATTTTTTAAAAAATAATAATAATAATAAAAAGAAATATATATATATATAAATAATTTTCGATTTCAGACTCGAACTCAAGACCAGCAAAAGAGAACGGCCCTCCCTACCGATCTAGTAACCAAGTCTCCTTTCCGGGAGAGTCTGAAGAGTAGAAGATTCTCATTACGACTATCCAAAAAAAGTTTTAAATCCGGTGTCAATCTGGTCTAAAAGCACAATGCTAAGAATAGGAATGACTTCTGCGTATGTGCGTGAATTTGATTCTTAAAATTTAGATTAAAAATAGAAATATTTTGAGATTAACTTTTATTTTTTCACTATGTGATTGGGTATAATTTATAGAAAATGTAGGTACAATGGAGAAAATATTTTTTAAAAAATAATAATAATAATAAAAAGAAATATATATATATATAAATAATTTTCGATTTCAGACTCGAACTCAAGACCAGCAAAAGAGAACGGCCCTCCCTACCGATCTAGTAACCAAGTCTCCTTTCCGGGAGAGTCTGAAGAGTAGAAGATTCTCATTACGACTATCCAAAAAAAGTTTTAAATCCGGTGTCAATCTGGTCTAAAAGCACAATGCTAAGAATAGGAATGACTTCTGCGTATGTGCGTGAATTTGATTCTTAAAATTTAGATTAAAAATAGAAATATTTTGAGATTAACTTTTATTTTTTCACTATGTGATTGGGTATAATTTATAGAAAATGTAGGTACAATGGAGAAAATATTTTTAAAAAAATAATAATAATAATAATAATAAAAAGAAATATATATATATATATATAAATAATTTTCGATTTCTGACTCGAACTCAAGACCAGCAAAAGAGAACGGCCCTCCCTACCGATCTAGTAACCAAGTCTCCTTTCCGGGAGAGTCTGAAGAGTCGAAGATTCTCATTACGACTATCCAAAAAAAGTTTTAAATCCGGTGTCAATCTGGTCTAAAAGCACAATGCTAAGAATAGGAATGACTTCTGCGTATGTGCGTGAATTTGATTCTTAAAATTTAAGATTAAAAATAGAAATATTTCGAGATTAACTTTTATTTTTTCACTATGTGATTGGGTATAATTTATAGAAAATGTAGGTACAATGGAGAAAATATTTTTAAAAAAATAATAATAATAAAAAGAAATATATATATATATAAATAATTTTCGATTTCAGACTCGAACTCAAGACCAGCAAAAGAGAACGGCCCTCCCTACCGATCTAGTAACCAAGTCTCCTTTCCGGGAGAGTCTGAAGAGTCGAAGATTCTCATTACGACTATCCAAAAAAAGTTTTAAATCCGGTGTCAATCTGGTCTAAAAGCACAATGCTAAGAATAGGAATGACTTCTGCGTATGTGCGTGAATTTGATTCTTAAAATTTAGATTAAAAATAGAAATATTTTGAGATTAACTTTTATTTTTTCACTATGTGATTGGGTATAATTTATAGAAAATGTAGGTACAATGGAGAAAATATTTTTAAAAAAATAATAATAATAACAATAATAAAAAGAAATATATATATATATATATAAATAATTTTCGATTTCTGACTCGAACTCAAGACCAGCAAAAGAGAACGGCCCTCCCTACCGATCTAGTAACCAAGTCTCCTTTCCGGGAGAGTCTGAAGAGTCGAAGATTCTCATTACGACTATCCAAAAAAAGTTTTAAATCCGGTGTCAATCTGGTCTAAAAGCACAATGCTAAGAATAGGAATGACTTCTGCGTATGTGCGTGAATTTGATTCTTAAAATTTAAGATTAAAAATAGAAATATTTCGAGATTAACTTTTATTTTTTCACTATGTGATTGGGTATAATTTATAGAAAATGTAGGTACAATGGACAAAATATTTTTAAAAAAATAATAATAATAAAAAGAAATATATATATATATAAATAATTTTCGATTTCAGACTCGAACTCAAGACCAGCAAAAGAGAACGGCCCTCCCTACCGATCTAGTAACCAAGTCTCCTTTCCGGGAGAGTCTGAAGAGTCGAAGATTCTCATTACGACTATCCAAAAAAAGTTTTAAATCCGGTGTCAATCTGGTCTAAAAGCACAATGCTAAGAATAGGAATGACTTCTGCGTATGTGCCTGAATTTGATTCTTAAAATTTAGATTAAAAATAGAAATATTTTGAGATTAACTTTTATTTTTTCACTATGTGATTGGGTATAATTTATAGAAAATGTAGGTACAATGGAGAAAATATTTTTAAAATAATAATAATAATAATAAAAAGAAATATATATATATATAAATAATTTTCGATTTCAGACTCGAACTCAAGACCAGCAAAAGAGAACGGCCCTCCCTACCGATCTAGTAACCAAGTCTCCTTTCCGGGAGAGTCTGAAGAGTCGAAGATTCTCATTACGACTATCCAAAAAAAGTTTTAAATCCGGTGTCAATCTGGTCTAATAGCACAATGCTAAGAATAGGAATGACTTCTGCGTATGTGCGTGAATTTGATTCTTAAAATTTAGATTAAAAATAGAAATATTTTGAGATTAACTTTTATTTTTTCACTATGTGATTGGGTATAATTTATAGAAAATGTAGGTACAATGGAGAAAATATTTTTAAAAAAATAATAATAATAATAATAATAAAAAGAAATATATATATATATATAAATAATTTGCGATTTCAGACTCGAACTCAAGACCGGCAAAAGAGAACGGCCCTCCCTACCGATCTAGTAACCAAATCTCCTTTCCGGGAGAGTCTGAAGAGTCGAAGATTCTCATTACGACTATCCAAAAAAAGGTTTAAATCCGGTGTCAATCTGGTCTAAAAGCACAATGCTAAGAATAGGAATGACTTCTGCGTATGTGCGTGAATTTGATTCTTAAAATTTAGATTAAAAATAGAAATATTTTGAGATTAACTTTTATTTTTTCACTATGTGATTGGGTATAATTTATAGAAAATGTAGGTACAATGGAGAAAATATTTTTAAAAAAATAATAATAAAAAGAAATATATATATATATAAATAATTTTCGATTTCAACTCGAACTCAAGACCAGCAAAAGAGAACGGCCCTCCCTACCGATCTAGTAACCAAGTCTCCTTTCCGGGAGAGTCTGAAGAGTCGAAGATTCTCATTACGACTATCCAAAAAAAGTTTTAAATCCGGTGTCAATCTGGTCTAAAAGCACAATGCTAAGAATAGGAATGACTTCTGCGTATGTGCGTGAATTTGATTCTTAAAATTTAGATTAAAAATAGAAATTTTTTGAGATTAACTTTTATTTTTTCACTATGAGATTGGGTATAATTTATACAAAATGTAGGTACAATGGAGAAAATATTTTTTAAAAAATAATAATAATAATAAAAAGAAATATATATATATATAAATAATTTTCGATTTCAGACTCGAACTCAAGACCAGCAAAAGAGAACGGCCCTCCCTACCGATCTAGTAACCAAGTCTCCTTTCCGGGAGAGTCTGAAGAGTCGAAGATTCTCATTACGACTATCCAAAAAAAGTTTTAAATCCGGTGTCAATCTGGTCTAAAAGCACAATGCTAAGAATAGGAATGACTTCTGCGTATGTGCGTGAATTTGATTCTTAAAATTTAGATTAAAAATAGAAATATTTTGAGATTAACTTTTATTTTTTCACTATGTGATTGGGTATAATTTATAGAAAATGTAGGTACAATGGAGAAAATATTTTTAAAAAAATAATAATAATAATAATAATAAAAAGAAATATATATATATATATATAAATAATTTTCGATTTCTGACTCGAACTCAAGACCAGCAAAAGAGAACGGCCCTCCCTACCGATCTAGTAACCAAGTCTCCTTTCCGGGAGAGTCTGAAGAGTCGAAGATTCTCATTACGACTATCCAAAAAAAGTTTTAAATCCGGTGTCAATCTGGTCTAAAAGCACAATGCTAAGAATAGGAATGACTTCTGCGTATGTGCGTGAATTTGATTCTTAAAATTTAGATTAAAAATAGAAATATTTTGAGATTAACTTTTATTTTTTCACTATGTGATTGGGTATAATTTATAGAAAATGTAGGTACAATGGAGAAAATATTTTTAAAAAAATAATAATAATAATAATAATAAAAAGAAATATATATATATATATAAATAATTTGCGATTTCAGACTCGAACTCAAGACCGGCAAAAGAGAACGGCCCTCCCTACCGATCTAGTAACCAAATCTCCTTTCCGGGAGAGTCTGAAGAGTCGAAGATTCTCATTACGACTATCCAAAAAAAGGTTTAAATCCGGTGTCAATCTGGTCTAAAAGCACAATGCTAAGAATAGGAATGACTTCTGCGTATGTGCGTGAATTTGATTCTTAAAATTTAGATTAAAAATAGAAATATTTTGAGATTAACTTTTATTTTTTCACTATGTGATTGGGTATAATTTATAGAAAATGTAGGTACAATGGAGAAAATATTTTTAAAAAAATAATAATAAAAAGAAATATATATATATATGAATAATTTTCGATTTCAACTCGAACTCAAGACCAGCAAAAGAGAACGGCCCTCCCTACCGATCTAGTAACCAAGTCTCCTTTCCGGGAGAGTCTGAAGAGTCGAAGATTCTCATTACGACTATCCAAAAAAAGTTTTAAATCCGGTGTCAATCTGGTCTAAAAGCACAATGCTAAGAATAGGAATGACTTCTGCGTATGTGCGTGAATTTGATTCTTAAAATTTAGATTAAAAATAGAAATTTTTTGAGATTAACTTTTATTTTTTCACTATGAGATTGGGTATAATTTATACAAAATGTAGGTACAATGGAGAAAATATTTTTTAAAAAATAATAATAATAATAAAAAGAAATATATATATATATAAATAATTTTCGATTTCAGACTCGAACTCAAGACCAGCAAAAGAGAACGGCCCTCCCTACCGATCTAGTAACCAAGTCTCCTTTCCGGGAGAGTCTGAAGAGTCGAAGATTCTCATTACGACTATCCAAAAAAAGTTTTAAATCCGGTGTCAATCTGGTCTAAAAGCACAATGCTAAGAATAGGAATGACTTCTGCGTATGTGCGTGAATTTGATTCTTAAAATTTAGATTAAAAATAGAAATATTTTGAGATTAACTTTTATTTTTTCACTATGTGATTGGGTATAATTTATAGAAAATGTAGGTACAATGGAGAAAATATTTTTAAAAAAATAATAATAATAATAATAATAAAAAGAAATATATATATATATATATATAAATAATTTTCGATTTCTGACTCGAACTCAAGACCAGCAAAAGAGAACGGCCCTCCCTACCGATCTAGTAACCAAGTCTCCTTTCCGGGAGAGTCTGAAGAGTCGAAGATTCTCATTACGACTATCCAAAAAAAGTTTTAAATCCGGTGTCAATCTGGTCTAAAAGCACAATGCTAAGAATAGGAATGACTTCTGCGTATGTGCCTGAATTTGATTCTTAAAATTTAGATTAAAAATAGAAATATTTTGAGATTAACTTTTATTTTTTCACTATGTGATTGGGTATAATTTATAGAAAATGTAGGTACAATGGAGAAAATATTTTTAAAAAAATAATAATAATAATAATAATAAAAAGAAATATATATATATATATAAATAATTTGCGATTTCAGACTCGAACTCAAGACCGGCAAAAGAGAACGGCCCTCCCTACCGATCTAGTAACCAAATCTCCTTTCCGGGAGAGTCTGAAGAGTCGAAGATTCTCATTACGACTATCCAAAAAAAGGTTTAAATCCGGTGTCAATCTGGTCTAAAAGCACAATGCTAAGAATAGGAATGACTTCTGCGTATGTGCGTGAATTTGATTCTTAAAATTTAGATTAAAAATAGAAATATTTTGAGATTAACTTTTATTTTTTCACTATGTGATTGGGTATAATTTATAGAAAATGTAGGTACAATGGAGAAAATATTTTTAAAAAAATAATAATAAAAAGAAATATATATATATATAAATAATTTTCGATTTCAACTCGAACTCAAGACCAGCAAAAGAGAACGGCCCTCCCTACCGATCTAGTAACCAAGTCTCCTTTCCGGGAGAGTCTGAAGAGTCGAAGATTCTCATTACGACTATCCAAAAAAAGTTTTAAATCCGGTGTCAATCTGGTCTAAAAGCACAATGCTAAGAATAGGAATGACTTCTGCGTATGTGCGTGAATTTGATTCTTAAAATTTAGATTAAAAATAGAAATTTTTTGAGATTAACTTTTATTTTTTCACTATGAGATTGGGTATAATTTATACAAAATGTAGGTACAATGGAGAAAATATTTTTTAAAAAATAATAATAATAATAAAAAGAAATATATATATATATAAATAATTTTCGATTTCAGACTCGAACTCAAGACCAGCAAAAGAGAACGGCCCTCCCTACCGATCTAGTAACCAAGTCTCCTTTCCGGGAGAGTCTGAAGAGTCGAAGATTCTCATTACGACTATCCAAAAAAAGTTTTAAATCCGGTGTCAATCTGGTCTAAAAGCACAATGCTAAGAATAGGAATGACTTCTGCGTATGTGCGTGAATTTGATTCTTAAAATTTAGATTAAAAATAGAAATATTTTGAGATTAACTTTTATTTTTTCACTATGTGATTGGGTATAATTTATAGAAAATGTAGGTACAATGGAGAAAATATTTTTAAAAAAATAATAATAATAATAATAATAAAAAGAAATATATATATATATATATAAATAATTTTCGATTTCTGACTCGAACTCAAGACCAGCAAAAGAGAACGGCCCTCCCTACCGATCTAGTAACCAAGTCTCCTTTCCGGGAGAGTCTGAAGAGTCGAAGATTCTCATTACGACTATCCAAAAAAAGTTTTAAATCCGGTGTCAATCTGGTCTAAAAGCACAATGCTAAGAATAGGAATGACTTCTGCGTATGTGCCTGAATTTGATTCTTAAAATTTAGATTAAAAATAGAAATATTTTGAGATTAACTTTTATTTTTTCACTATGTGATTGGGTATAATTTATAGAAAATGTAGGTACAATGGAGAAAATATTTTTAAAATAATAATAATAAAAAGAAATATATATATATATATAAATAATTTTCGATTTCAGACTCGAACTCAAGACCAGCAAAAGAGAACGGCCCTCCCTACTGATCTAGTAACCAAGTCTCCTTTCCGTTAGAGTCTGAAGAGTCAAAGATTCTCATTACGACTATCCAAAAAAAGGTTTAAATCCGGTGTCAATCTGGTCTAAACGCACAATGCTACGAATAGGAATGACTTCTGCGTATGTGCGTGAATTTGATTCTTAAAATTTAGATTAAAAATAGAAATATTTTGAGATTAACTTTTATTTTTTCATTATGTGATTGGGTATAATTTATAGAAAATGTAGGTACAATGGAGAAAATATTTTTAAAAAAATAATAATAATAATAATAATAATAATAATAAAAAGAAATATATATATATATATAAATAATTTTCGATTTCAGACTCGAACTCAAGACCAGCAAAAGAGAACGGCCCTCCCTACTGATCTAGTAACCAAGTCTCCTTTCCGGGAGAGTCTGAAGAGTCGAAGATTCTCATTACGACTATCCAAAAAAAGTTTTAAATCCGGTGTCAATCTGGTCTAAAAGCACAATGCTAAGAATAGGAATGACTTCTGCGTATGTGCCTGAATTTGATTCTTAAAATTTAGATTAAAAATAGAAATATTTTGAGATTAACTTTTATTTTTTCACTATGTGATTGGGTATAATTTATAGAAAATGTAGGTACAATGGAGAAAATATTTTTAAAATAATAATAATAAAAAGAAATATATATATATATAAATAATTTTCGATTTCAGACTCGAACTCAAGACCAGCAAAAGAGAACGGCCCTCCCTACCGATCTAGTAACCAAGTCTCCTTTCCGTTAGAGTCTGAAGAGTCGAAGATTCTCATTACGACTATCCAAAAAAAGGTTTAAATCCGGTGTCAATCTGGTCTAAAAGCACAATGCTAAGAATAGGAATGACTTCTCCGTATGTGCGTGAATTTGATTCTTAAAATTTAGATTAAAAAAAGAAATATTTTGAGATTAACTTTTATTTTTTCACTATGTGATTGGGTATAATTTATAGAAAATGTAGGTACAATGGAGAAAATATTTTTAAAAAAATAATAATAATAATAATAATAAAAAGAAATATATATATATATATAAATAATTTTCGATTTCAGACTCGAACTCAAGACCAGCAAAAGAGAACGGCCCTCCCTACCGATCTAGTAACCAAGTCTCCTTTCCGGGAGAGTCTGAAGAGTCGAAGATTCTCATTACGACTATCCAAAAAAAGTTTTAAATCCGGTGTCAATCTGGTCTAAAAGCACAATGCTAAGAATAGGAATGACTTCTGCGTATGTGCGTGAATTTGATTCTTAAAATTTAGATTAAAAATAGAAATATTTTGAGATTAACTTTTATTTTTTCACTATGTGATTGGGTATAATTTATAGAAAATGTAGGTACAATGGAGAAAATATTTTTAAAATAATAATAATAAAAAGAAATATATATATATATAAATAATTTTCGATTTCAGACTCGAACTCAAGACCAGCAAAAGAGAACGGCCCTCCCTACCGATCTAGTAACCAAGTTTCCTTTCCGTTAGAGTCTGAAGAGTCGAAGATTCTCATTACGACTATCCAAAAAAAGGTTTAAATCCGGTGTCAATCTCGTCTAAAAGTACAATGCTAAGAATAGGAATGACTTCTGCGTATATGCGTGAATTTGATTCTTAAAATTTAGATTAAAAATAGAAATATTTTGAGATTAACTTTTATTTATTCACTATGTGATTGGGTATAATTTATAGAAAATGTAGGTACAATGGAGAAAATATTTTTTAAATAATAATAATAATAATAATAATAAAAAGAAATATATATATATATATAAATAATTTTCGATTTCAGACTCGAACTCAAGACCAGCAAAAGAGAACGGCCCTCCCTACTGATCTAGTAACCAAGTCTCCTTTCCGGGAGAGTCTGAAGAGTCGAAGATTCTCATTACGACTATCCAAAAAAAGGTTCAAATCCGGTGTCAATCTGGTCTAAAAGCACAATGCTAAGAATAGGAATGACTTCTGCGTATGTGCGTGAATTTGATTCTTAAAATTTAGATTAAAAATAGAAATATTTTGAGATTAACTTTTATTTTTTCACTATGTGATTGGGTATAATTTATAGAAAATGTAGGTACAATGGAGAAAATATTTTTAAAATAATAATAATAAAAAGAAATATATATATATATAAATAATTTTCGATTTCAGACTCGAACTCAAGACCAGCAAAAGAGAACGGCCCTCCCTACTGATCTAGTAACCAAGTCTCCTTTCCGGGAGAGTCTGAAGAGTCGAAGATTCTCATTACGACTATCCAAAAAAAGGTTCAAATCCGGTGTCAATCTGGTCTAAAAGCACAATGCTAAGAATAGGAATGACTTCTGCGTATGTGCATGAATTTGTTTCTTAAAATTTAGATTAAAAATAGAAATATTTTGAGATTAACTTTTATTTTTTCACTATGTGATTGGGTATAATTTATAGAAAATGTAGGTACAATGGAGAAAATATTTTTAAAATAATAATAATAATAATAAAAAGAAATATATATATATATAAATAATTTTCGATTTCAGACTCGAACTCAAGACCAGCAAAAGAGAACGGCCCTCCCTACTGATCTAGTAACCAAGTCTCCTTTCCGGGAGAGTCTGAAGAGTCGAAGATTCTCATTACGACTATCCAAAAAAAGGTTTAAATCCGGTGTCAATCTGGTCTAAAAGCACAATGCTAAGAATAGGAATGACTTCTGCGTATGTGCGTGAATTTGATTCTTAAAATTTAGATTAAAAATAGAAATTTTTTGAGATTAACTTTTATTTTTTCACTATGTGATTGGGTATAATTTATAGAAAATGTAGGTACAATGAAGAAAGTATTTTTAAAATAATAATAAAAAGAAATATATATATATATAAATAATTTTCGATTTCAGACTCGAACTCAAGACCAGCAAAAGAGAACGGCCCTCCCTACCGATCTAGTAACCAAGTCTCCTTTCCGGGAGAGTCTGAAGAGTATAAGATTCTCATTACGACTATCCAAAAAAAGTTTTAAATCCGATGTCAATCTGGTCTAAAAGCACAATGCTAAGAATAGGAATGACTTCTGCGTATGTGCCTGAATTTGATTCTTAAAATTTAGATTAAAAATAGAAATATTTTGAGATTAACTTTTATTTTTTCACTATGTGATTGGGTATAATTTATAGAAAATGTAGGTACAATGGAGAAAATATTTTTAAAATAATAATAATAATAATAATAATAAAAAGAAATATATATATATATAAATAATTTTCGATTTCAGACTCGAACTCAAGACCAGCAAAAGAGAACGGCCCTCCCTACCGATCTAGTAACCAAGTCTCCTTTCCGGGAGAGTCTGAAGAGTCGAAGATTCTCATTACGACTATCCAAAAAAAGTTTTAAATCCGGTGTCAATCTGGTCTAAAAGCACAATGCTAAGAATAGGAATGACTTCTGCGTATGTGCCTGAATTTGATTCTTAAAATTTAGATTAAAAATAGAAATATTTTGAGATTAACATTTATTTTTTCACTATGTGATTGGGTATAATTTCTAGAAAATGTAGGTACAATGGAGAAAATATTTTTAAAATAATAATAATAATAATAAATATATATATATATATATATATATAAATAATTTTCGATTTCAGACTCGAACTCAAGACCAGCAAAAGAGAACGGCCCTCCCTACCGATCTAGTAACCAAGTCTGCTTTCCGGGAGAGTCTGAAGAGTCGAAGATTCTCATTACGACTATCCAAAAAAAGGTTTAAATCCGGTGTCAATCTGGTCTAAAAGCACAATGCTAAGAATAGGAATGACTTCTGCGTATGTGCGTGAATTTGATTCTTAAAATTTAGATTAAAAATAGAAATATTTTGAGATTAACTTTTATTTTTTCACTATGTGATTGGGTATAATTTATAGAAAATGTAGGTACAATGAAGAAAGTATTTTTAAAATAATAATAATAATAATAATAATAAAAAGAAATATATATATATATAAATAATTTTCGATTTCAGACTCGAACTCAAGACCAGCAAAAGAGAACGGCCCTCCCTACCGATCTAGTAACCATGTCTCCTTTCCGGGAGAGTCTGAAGAGTAGAAGATTCTCATTACGACTATCCAAAAAAAGTTTTAAATCCGGTGTCAATCTGGTCTAAAAGCACAATGCTAAGAATAGGAATGACTTCTGCGTATGTGCGTGAATTTGATTCTTAAAATTTAGATTAAAAATAGAAATATTTTGAGATTAACTTTTATTTTTTCACTATGTGATTGGGTATAATTTATAGAAAATGTAGGTACAATGGAGAAAATATTTTTAAAATAATAATAATAATAATAATAATAAAAAGAAATATATATATATATAAATAATTTTCGATTTCAGACTCGAACTCAAGACCAGCAAAAGAGAACGGCCCTCCCTACCGATCTAGTAACCAAGTCTCCTTTCCGTTAGAGTCTGAAGAGTCGAAGATTCTCATTACGACTATCCAAAAAAAAGTTTTAAATCCGGTGTCAATCTGGTCTAAAAGAACAATGCTAAGAATAGGAATGACTTCTGCGTATGTGCGTGAATTTGATTCTTAAAATTTAGATTAAAAATAGAAATATTTTGAGATTAACGTTTATTTTTTCACTATGTGATTGGGTATAATTTATAGAAAATGTAGGTACAATGGAGAAAATATTTTTAAAATAATAATAATAAAAAGAAATATATATATATATAAATAATTTTCGATTTCAGACTCGAACTCAATACCAGCAAAAGAGAACGGCCCTCCCTACCGATCTAGTAACCAAGTCTCCTTTCCGGGAGAGTCTGAAGAGTCGAAGATTCTCATTACGACTATCCAAAAAAAGTTTTAAATCCGGTGTCAATCTGGTCTAAAAGCACAATGCTAAGAATAGGAATGACTTCTGCGTATGTGCGTGAATTTGATTCTTAAAATTTAGATTAAAAATAGAAATATTTTGAGATTAACTTTTATTTTTTCACTATGTGATTGGGTATAATTTATAGAAAATGTAGGTACAATAAAGAAAATATTTTTAAAAAAATAATAATAATAATAATAATAAAAAGAAATATATATATATATAAATAATTTTCGATTTCAGACTCGAACTCAAGACCAGCAAAAGAGAACGGCCCTCCCTACCGATCTAGTAACCAAGTCTCCTTTCCGTTAGAGTCTGAAGAGTCGAAGATTCTCATTACGACTATCCAAAAAAAGTTTTAAATCCGGTGTCAATCTGGTCTAAAAGCACAATGCTAAGAATAGGAATGACTTCTGCGTATGTGCGTGAATTTGATTCTTAAAATTTAGATTAAAAATAGAAATATTTTGAGATTAACTTTTATTTTTTCACTATGTGATTGGGTATAATTTATAGAAAATGTAGGTACAATGGAGAAAATATTTTAAAAAAAATAATAATAATAAAAAGAAATATATATATATATAAATAATTTTCGATTTCAGACTCGAACTCAAGACCAGCAAAAGAGAACGGCCCTCCCTACCGATCTAGTAACCAAGTCTCCTTTCCGGGAGAGTCTGAAGAGTCGAAGATTCTCATTACGACTATCCAAAAAAAGTTTTAAATCCGATGTCAATCTGGTCTAAAAGCACAATGCTAAGAATAAGAATGACTTCTGCGTATGTGCGTGAATTTGATTCTTAAAATTTAGATTAAAAATAGAAATATTTTGAGATTAACTTTTATTTTTTCACTATGTGATTGGGTATAATTTATAGAAAATGTAGGTACAATGGAGAAAATATTTTTAAAATAATAATAATAATAATAAATATATATATATATATATAATTATATAAATAATTTTCGATTTCGGACTCGAACTCAAGACCAGCAAAAGAGAACGGCCCTCCCTACCGATCTAGTAACCAAGTCTCCTTTTCGGGAGAGTCTGAAGAGTCGAAGATTCTCATTAGGACTATCCAAAAAAAGGTTTAAATCCGGTGTCAATCTGGTCTAAAAGCACAATGCTAAGAATAGGAATGACTTCTGCGTATGTGCGTGAATTTGATTCTTAAAATTTAGATTAAAAATAGAAATATTTTGAGATTAACTTTTATTTTTTCACTATGTGATTGGGTATAATTTATAGAAAATGTAGGTACAATGGAGAAAATATTTTTAAAATAATAATAATAATAATAAAAAGAAATATATATATATATAAATAATTTTCGATTTCAGACTCGAACTCAAGACCAGCAAAAGAGAACGGCCCTCCCTACCGATCTAGTAACCAAGTCTCCTTTCCGGGAGAGTCTGAAGAGTCGAAGATTCTCATTACGACTATCCAAAAAAAGTTTTAAATCCGGTGTCAATCTGGTCTAAAAGCACAATGCTAAGAATAGGAATGACTTCTGCGTATGTGCGTGAATTTGATTCTTAAAATTTAGATTAAAAATAGAAATATTTTGAGATTAACTTTTATTTTTTCACTATGTGATTGGGTATAATTTATAGAAAATGTAGGTACAATGGAGAAAATATTTTAAAAAAAATAATAATAATAAAAAGAAATATATATATATATAAATAATTTTCGATTTCAGACTCGAACTCAAGACCAGCAAAAGAGAACGGCCCTCCCTACCGATCTAGTAACCAAGTCTCCTTTCCGGGAGAGTCTGAAGAGTCGAAGATTCTCATTACGACTATCCAAAAAAAGTTTTAAATCCGGTGTCAATCTGGTCTAAAAGCACAATGCTAAGAATAGGAATGACTTCTGCGTATGTGCGTGAATTTGATTCTTAAAATTTAGATTAAAAATAGAAATATTTTGAGATTAACTTTTATTTTTTCACTATGTGATTGGGTATAATTTATAGAAAATGTAGGTACAATGGAGAAAATATTTTTAAAATAATAATAATAATAATAATATATATATATATATATATATATATATATATATATATATATATATATATATATATATATATATATATATATATATATATATATATATATATATATATATATATATATATAATTATATAAATAATTTTCGATTTCGGACTCGAACTCAAGACCAGCAAAAGAGAACGGCCCTCCCTACCGATCTAGTAACCAAGTCTCCTTTTCGGGAGAGTCTGAAGAGTCGAAGATTCTCATTAGGACTATCCAAAAAAAGGTTTAAATCCGGTGTCAATCTGGTCTAAAAGCACAATGCTAAGAATAGGAATGACTTCTGCGTATGTGCGTGAATTTGATTCTTAAAATTTAGATTAAAAATAGAAATATTTTGAGATTAACTTTTATTTTTTCACTATGTGATTGGGTATAATTTATAGAAAATGTAGGTACAATGGAGAAAATATTTTTAAAATAATAATAATAATAATAAAAAGAAATATATATATATATATAAATAATTTTCGATTTCAGACTCGAACTCAAGACCAGCAAAAGAGAACGGCCCTCCCTACCAATCTAGTAACCAAGTCTCCTTTCCGGGAGAGTCTGAAGAGTCGAAGATTCTCATTACGACTATCCAAAAAAAAGTTTTAAATCCGGTGTCAATCTGGTCTAAAAGCACAATGCTAAGAATAGGAATGACTTCTGCGTATGTGCGTGAATTTGATTCTTAAAATTTAGATTAAAAATAGAAATATTTTGAGATTAACTTTTATTTTTTCACTATGTGATTGGGTATAATTTATAGAAAATGTAGGTACAATGGAGAAAATATTTTTAAAATAATAATAATAATAATAATAATAAAAAGAAATATATATATATATATAAATAATTTTCGATTTCAGACTCGAACTCAAGACCAGCAAAAGAGAACGGCCCTCCCTACCGATCTAGTAACCAAGTCTGCTTTCCGTTAGAGTCTGAAGAGTCGAAGATTCTCATTACGACTATCCAAAAAAAGTTTTAAATCCGGTGTTAATCTGGTCTAAAAGCACAATGCTAAGAATAGGAATGACTTCTGCGTATGTGCGTGAATTTGATTCTTAAAATTTAGATTAAAAATAGAAATATTTTGAGATTAACATTTATTTTTTCACTATGTGATTGGGTATAATTTCTAGAAAATGTAGGTACAATGGAGAAAATATTTTTAAAATAATAATAATAATAATAAATATATATATATATATATATAAATAATTTTCAATTTCAGACTCGAACTCAAGACCAGCAAAAGAGAACGGCCCTCCCTACCGATCTAGTAACCAAGTCTCCTTTCCGGGAGAGTCTGAAGAGTCGAAGATTCTCATTACGAATATCCAAAAAAAGTTTTAAATCCGGTGTCAATCTGGTCTAAAAGCACAATGCTAAGAATAGGAATGACTTCTGCGAATGTGCGTGAATTTGATTCTTAAAATTTAGATTAAAAATAGAAATATTTTGAGATTAACTTTTATTTTTTCACTATGTGATTGGGTATAATTTATAGAAAATGTAGGTACAATGGAGAAAATATTTTTAAAATAATAATAATAATAATAAAAAGAAATATATATATATATAAATAATTTTCGATTTCAGACTCGAACTCAAGACCAGCAAAAGAGAACGGCCCTCCCTACCGATCTAGTAACCAAGTCTCCTTTCCGTTAGAGTCTGAAGAGTCGAAGATTCTCATTACGACTATCCAAAAAAAAGTTTTAAATCCGGTGTCAATCTGGTCTAAAAGCACAATGCTAAGAATAGGAATGACTTCTGCGTATGTGCGTGAATTTGATTCTTAAAATTTAGATTAAAAATAGAAATATTTTGAGATTAACTTTTATTTTTTCACTATGTGATTGGGTATAATTTCTAGAAAATGTAGGTACAATGGAGAAAATATTTTAAAAAAAATAATAATAATAAAAAGAAATATATATATATATAAATAATTTTTGATGTCAGACTCGAACTGAAGACCAGCAAAAGAAAACGGCGCACCCTACCGATCTAGCCACCAAGTCTCTTATCCAGGGAGCGTCTGAAGTCATTTAGATTCTCATTACGACTATCAAAAAAAGTTTTAAATACGGTGTCAATCTGTTCTAAAAGCACAATGCTAAGAATAGGAATGACTTCTGCGCATGTCCGTGAACTTGATTCTTAAAATTTAGATTAAAAATACAAATGTTTTCAGATATAATTTTATCTTTGCACTATGTGATTGGGTATAATTTATAGAAAATGTAGGAACAATGAAGAAAATATTAAAAAAAAAAAAAAGAATTATATTTAAAAATAATTTTCGATTTCAGACTCGAACTGAAGACCAGCAAATGAAAACGGCGCACACTACCGACCTATCCACCAAGCCTCTTATACCTGGAGCGTCTGAAGTCATGAAGATTCTCATTACGACTATCAAAAAAGTTTTAAATACGGTGTCAATCTGGTCTAAAAGCACAATGCTAAGAATAGGAATGACTTCTGCGCATGTCCGTGAACTTGATTCTTAGAATTTAGATTAAAAATTCTAAAATTTTCAGATTAAATTTTATTTTTGCATTATGTGATTGGGTATAATTTATAGAAAATGTAGGAACAATGGAGAAAATATTTGAAAAAAAAAAAGAAATATATATAGAAATGATTTTCGATTTCAGACTCGAACTGAAGACCAGCAAAAGAGAACGTCCCACCCTACCGATCTAGCCACCAGGTCTCTTAACCCGGGAGCGTCTGAAGTCATGAAGATTCTCATTACAACTATCCAAAAAAAGTTTTAAATACGGTGCCATTCTGGTTTTCAAAGCTAAAGCTCTGGGTTTCAAATTCTAAGAATAGTAATAGATTCTGCGCATGTGCTCTGACTTGACTCTTAAAATTCCGATTGAATATAGAAATAGATTGACTTTAAAATATAGTTTTGAAATATATGATTTGGAATAATTCATAGGAACTCTATGAGTAATTGAGAAATATATATAAAATTTGTTTAAAAAAAAGAAAAATTATAAAATTATTTTTCGCTCTCGAGATTCGAACAGAAGACCTTCAAAATACAATGCCACGCCCTGCCAATCTAGCCACCAAGCCTCGTATTTCGAGAACGTCTGAGGGGTCTAAGATTCTAAGTACGACTCGGCAATAAGTTTAAGTATGGTGTAAATCTGGTTTTCGAAGCACAATGCTAAGAATAGGAATAGATTCTGTGCATGTGCGCTGAATTATCTCTTAAAATTTCAATTAAATATAGAAATATTTTGACTTTAAATGTAGTTTTGAAATATATCATTTGGAATAATTCATAGGAACTCTATGAGTAATGGAGAAATATATATAAAATTTGTTTAAAAAAAAAGAAAAATTATAAAATTATTTTTTGCTCTCGAGATTCGAACAGAAGACCAGCAAAATAAAATGCCACACCCTGCCATTCCAGCCACCAACCCTCGTACCTCGAGAGCGTCTGAGGGGTCTAAGATTCTAATTACGACTCGGCAATAAGTTTAAGTATGGTGTAAATCTGGTTTTCGAAGCACAATGCTAAGAATAGGAATAGATTCTGTGCATGTGCGCTGAATTATCTCTTAAAATTCCGATTAAATATAGAAATATTTTGACTTTAAAATGTAGTTTTGAAATATATGATTTGGAATAATTCATAGGAACTCTATGAATAATGGAGAAATATATGTAAAATTGGTTTAAAAAAAGAAAAATTATAAAATTATTTCTCGCTCTCTAGATTCGAGCAGAAGACCAGCAAAATACTATGGCACACCCTGCTGATCTTGCCAACGAGCCTCAAACGTCGAGCGCGTCTGAAGGGTCTAAGATTCACATTAGGACTCGGCAATACATTTTAAGTACGGTACAAATCTGGTTTTCAAAGCACAATGCTAAGAATAGGAATAGATTTTCCGCATGTGCGCGGACTTGACTCTTAAAAGTCATATTTTCGTCAGAAAACTAGTTAAAATATGAAACTAAATTAAATTTTATTTATCTATATTTTTCTAAAGTGAATGCCACTTGATTGAATATATAGGTATCAGTTTTTAATTTAAGTAAACAGAGCTGAATGCACTTCAATTACCTGCTTGTAGAATTATTTGATTAAAAAGATTTAAATTCATTTGGAAATCATTGTGCATGTAGTATTGTTGCATGTTGATAGTTGGCGTGTAGAAATGCGAATTCCGTCTTTTACAAATGTTGATAGAGATTTATCTTTCACTGAAGTTTAAAGTTTATCTCATTCTGTGTGAAGTCATTTATTTTATTAATTGAGAAGATTTTCTTATTATAAAATTGACACCCATTCATTTTTTTCGATAAAAAGCCAAGCAAGAATAAATTTCCATCTACAACTACAAATCGAATCTTGGATTTGGACTGCAATATAAAATTAAATATAAAATAAATCGAACAAGAGCACCTTTTCGTTTCCAAATGTATTAATTTGTTTTATTGACTTTCAAAATTGTTCTCGCATCACAATTCTTTGTATAATTTGATTTTAAAATTATACATGAAGTATAAAAAATGTAATTGGATCAAAATCTTTATAAAATAAGCATGAAATGTAATTTTACCTTTAATTTTATAATTTAATTTGTGAGAAGGAAATTTCTGGAGACACCGAAACAATTATTTATTGAAAAAAGTAAATTGTTTCACTTTTTTCCTCCTCTGATTTCTCGTGATGTTATAGGGCCTTGAACTGAAGTTTGCTTTTTTATGTCGTAATTTCGGATATCATAACGAAATTCATCGGAAAAAAATTATGTGCTTCAACTTAAAAAATATTTGAATAAAAAAAAAATTCATAGAAAAAAACTGCGAAAAAATCCTGCAATTGCAATAAATAAATAAAACAGTCACAATACATTGAAATACAGTGAAGTAACAATATAAAACAATTAATCATTCATTTAAGAGAAAGGGGTTGATTATATGGCATTAAGATATAAAATAAAAATAGTTGTTTGCAATTTAATTTTGTCTGGAAAAACAGAAAGAAACCCCTGTTCTCTATTTGTTTTACGTTGCTATTTTTGACATAGCTTCAGCGGAAGATACATTTTAATAAATTTTTTTTTCAATAATGATAAGTAATTTTAGAATCAGAAGTTATTTAGAATAGTATTAAAAAATGAAAATATATGCATACAAACACATAATTTTTGAAGCAGTTTTGTGACTGAAGATAGAGAAGACACTTTTGAATTTCAAACTTCGCTTTATTCCATCCGGGGAGGCATAATTTATGTACAATCAAGAAGCGACGAGGTACGTCAATCTACATCACAAAACAAGAGCAGAAAGGCGAAAAGAACCCGAAACATTTATCTCCAATGATTATATACTAAGGGGTTCTGATAGAGAATTCTTTACATGTGTCGTTTTAGGTAGGGGAATTATAATTATCTTTTAAAAGAATTTGTTTAGACTGACAGATTTTTATCCCTTCACTTGGACCGTGAAAACCGCTGATTTAAGCATTTTTACAGAGCTTCTGTAGAATTAATTAAATAAAAAAGTGGAAATGCATTAGAAAAGAAGAGAATATTTTAGAATTAAGTTAATATGCGTTAAATTAAAATAAAAATTAGGAAAATAATTAGGATTTAATTTAGATTTAGATATATCATTATATGTATACCAGTTACAACAACAGGCAGAACTGAATTCAATCTTTGAGCTCTTTGAAAGCTTTAAAATTGACTTTCCAAATGAGAAGCAAAAAACGATATGAGCTTTAAATTTAATTCATTGAGCCACTCCGTCCAGAATTTTGGCTATCCCTTCAACTAAACAAATAAAATGGAATAATAAAGCTATTTCTATTTATTAATTGATAAGAGTTTGATGCCGCATTGTGCCCTCTTAGCAGAAATGACAACCTGATTTCACGCCAGGGATGGAACACCCTTATTCCGAAGGCATCAATCTGACACCGAGTAGCTAAAAACCGCTGTCTTTTCCTTAATCATCTTTGCTCATTCTTTAATGTAATTTAGGAAGCGACCTTCATTTCAGAATACAAGATTGCATTAAATTTAAAATAATAATAATAAAAGTAATATTAAACTTAGCATGTGTAATGCTATAATAATGAAAGGGGAAATGTGAAGCAGTTAACTTATAATTAATATAATGGTTTTTTAGATTCGGCGCAATATTTTTGTCCCTTTGTAGAATATAACAGGCTAAGAGAAAGACTACAGATTTTATGTAGATAAATAACTGAATTAATAATTGCTCTGCTAAATTTTGCATTTCTACCGATTTTGATAGGTATCACGTTTTTCAAGGTTTATGTTTTAATTCGGTTGAAATGAATGCGGAAATATCCTCTCACTTTTTATGATTTTTTTTTTTAATGAGCTGGGGTGAGACTTGCTATCGTAGAAATATTGATTTCGCCTGTACATGAAAGCTATTTCCAACTTATTAAAATCTCGAGTCCAAAGTTTTTATATCTGAATATCAATAAATAAATGAATACAATAGCGGATAAGAGTAATGAGATAAAAGCATGAAACGTTGTCTCTAGTATTACAGATACACGTAAAGTTTGCGTTAATCCATTTAGGGAATTACTGCTAAAAATCCCTCTTTTCATAGCCTTATAATATGTGTTGCCAATAAAATCTAATAACACAATAGTATGCATTTTTGATTATTGCTTCGTCTAACACCACTAGCCAGAAAATGTAATTTTAAAATATTCTTATCTTGACCTTAAAGTCGTAGAAGAACTTTAATTTTAAATATCTCATGAGTTCCATTTACACTCTTGCATAGCTTTTGTTCTCTTAAAAAATCAGGCTGTATCTGATATTGCTGTAGCTATTTTTAAGGCCTCCTGGAAGTAAGGAGGTGTTTGACTGATTGTAAGATTTTGGCTTGAGGACCAAAAGGTTGCAGTTCGAATTTTTATTTCAGTTTTGCGCATTGTGCCTCCCCTCCCCCGGTGGTGTGATGCAAAGTTTGTAGAGGGGAAGCAGGTCAAGTAAAATCTTTGATATTAAATTGCAGTTCAAAATGATGTCAGTTTTAAAATAGCACTCTTTCTGATTAAAAATAGGAAATTAACCAAACTAAATCAATCACAAGGATGTACAGCTCTTGCTGTCCTGTAAAGTCTCTTGTACTTAACATAGTAGAACGTTTGTAAGGCCACCATCGTTGGTATTTTAACAAAACTGAGCTGTCTTGAAGGGTGACATTTGAAGAGGTATATCTGATGATTTGAAAACACCCCCCCCCCTAAATAACGAAAGAATGTATAAATAAAAATAGCAAAATCACTAATCTAATCAATTAAAAATGCAATTAATTAAAATTATTTATTCTTACAAATTTCTCTCGAAGAGACATTTTTACATTTTTAAAATCTCCTTAAACTCTTTTTAACTCCTAGTTGTATTTCTCTCGGATTTAATGAGCTTTAAGGATTTTACGCACCTCCTCAGATGTAAAATTGTTTTCATGTGAACAGACAATGGCATTATTGTCCATTACGTGAATTCCATTCACCACGATAGATGGCGACACAATACTTTCGCATGGTGGATGTTTAACAGACGTTGCAGTATCCTGATAAATATCACTTTTTTTTTTTTTTTTTTTTTTTTTTTTGCACCTGCAGATCAGAGCCAGCCTTATCTATAAAGGGGCCTGTGTGCAAGAGACCATTTGGGGCCCTAATGTTTTTGCAAAGTAAAAAAAAAAAAAAAAATCAAATTTGAACACATATTATTATTTCATGTTTATTTAATGGCATGATTGAATTGTTGCTATTAACTACTTCAGAAAAATTACAATTTTTTTTGCAATTTTTTTTCGATGCTTAGTATAAAAAGCGCATTTAAGCATTATGCACACATGCTTGACCGAAGCTCTTTACACATGCTCATTAACACATGCTCTTTATTAATTTTAATTTGCTGAAAGAGAGCTCAGCATTTATTATAATAACTGTCAATGTAAAGAAAAGTTTTAACATAATTAATATATTTAGAAATAAATCATTAAGCGGGTTATTATTTAATATATATTGCAATATGTGTTGAGCGTTATTTGCGTCCCTTTCATTTAAAATCACATCCCGTAGCAAAACAATTATTTAGATTAGGTTTTCATCTACATCGTTATTATAAAACATTGCAAAGTTTTTGGAACATTTTTCTAATTCAAGATTTTCTAATTTTCTTTATATCAGTGATTAATTTGAAATAATTTAAATTTATCTTCTATCTGTACAATAACAGTATCAGTTACAGAGTTAAAAAAATAACATCAAAATTCCTCAACCGGGTTTTCTATAATTTCATCTTCTGCTATTTCGAAATACAGTTTTTCTCTTTTCTCGAATTCCTTTTTCAGAAAAATGTTCTGAAAGATTCAAATTACATACTATCGTTTTTGCTTCGTCTAAAAATGAGTTCAATTTGGTTCTTAAATATAGGATTTTAGTTTTATTGATTAAATAAGAAGTCCAATCGAGAACAATTGTTTTTACGTGAAATAATTTATTGATAGTGCTAATTTTAGACAATAATATAAACCAAACTATACAGCATAAACTAAATGTCATTTCTTGTATTAAATCCAATAGATATTTTGCTTCGAATACCGCTGTATTATTGTTATTTGCATCAATAAATTCTTCTAAGGCATTCCAAGTTTGTTTAAACTGTGTATACACTGTTATAACCGCATCTATTTTGGTTTCCCTAAAGAGTGTCGCATAATGGTTTAAGAGTAACGTTTAAATGTTTTTGTAGAATTTCCCATCTTTTTGTAGATGCAAAAAATAATCAATATAAATGTTGCAATATTAAAAAAAAATTACAATATATATTACTGGGAGCGGCATCACATATTAATAAATTAAAAGAGTGTCATAGGTAAAGCACATAAATTGAATGAGGTTTAGAGCAATTAATTCTGAATTGTACACATTTACATTTCCCTTTCATGTTGCTACCGTTGTCTGTCCACTACAATCCATAATATCTAAATCAAGCTCAATTAATATTTCCAATTATGCTCTTATCAGTCCTTCTACAGTCACATGTTACTTTAATAAACCCTATAAAGTATACTAATTTATACTTAATTTTTTCTCTTCAAAATTTACATACCTAATAAAGAGTATTGTTTGTTTTTTATGGAAAATATCAGAAGTAGAGTCCATTTGGATACTGTATGTAATACATGGCTACTTTTGTATCGTCCTCAATTTTGTTAAGAATTTCATTTCCTAGCGCAGGAATAATTTATTCTTGCATGTGCTAAATCATACATAATTCTATTTTTGGAATTTTTTATTCTGCTTGTATGATCCATAAGCACAATGCCATATTTACTTAATAAGTCGATTAAACCTTAAAAAAATCCATTATTAGACATTCATATTGTAAATCTCTTCAAATAAAACTCCTTTCTGTCTGGTGAACCCCATTTTATTTGAGGTAGACTGTTACAAATTAGGACACTTCTCACAATTGGGTGCCATATCTAGGTCACAGAATCGTTCTTACACTAAACGTCAAAATAGAATAAGAATTAACAAAACCTTCTTATGCGACAGTACCGCCATCTATGGGTGTCAATCTGTAACACATATTATTTTATGGTTTCCTCGACATAAAAGATTACTACATGCTAAAAAATAGAATCACATCTACAATTCTTTGAAATAGTAATTAAAGTCGTTCCGTTTCCTTATTTATATTAACTTGATTTGTTTTATTAATAGTCGAACATAAATTTAGTCGTTTCAGTAATTCTTCCCAAGCGATAAATAAATTAATCATATAATAGTCGTATAAATCATATAATAATTAATTATATGATCCATAAGCACACAGTCGTATTTACTCAAGTAGAGCGCTCATCATCTTGAATTACAGTTGATGAATTACTCCAGCTATTATAGACACCTATAAATCGTGTAGTTTTTTTTTTTTTCATTTCCATTCTGGAAATTTTCATTCCATTCACTTTTTATTCTGGAAAATTATGTACAGCAAAAACAAAATATAGAGCATTGCTTTTTTGAATAAATCAATCATCTGCGAATCAGCATTTTGCCATTTGGTTTTTAAAAAACAGTAAATAGTGGAAATGCTCCACCTTCAGAATTCTTAGCAATAACTCCTTTATGTTGTACAGGTCTGTTTTTAACACAAAATGTTTTAAATTTATCAGTTATAATGCTTGGTCATAAACCTGAATCACTTATAGGCTTGATCACATTTGTTATTGTCATTCGCGTCGTTATTTTCTGATTCAATCATATTTGTATTAGCGTATGGTTCTTAAAAGATTTTCACAGTTTCTACTCTTTCATTGCAAGATTGTGTAGTTTGTGTGGAACTTTTTTCGACAGTTTAAGCTGAATTGTAACTTCTGGAGACGAAGCAGTTTCAATGCCAGAATTACTTCGTAGACAATGAATCAGATACACTCATGACTTCTGAAATTTAGCTGCTCTTTTTCCTTTCCTGCTAATTTTCTTTTTCAAAACTAAGTCTTGACACCTAGCATGAATTATCAAAGTAATATATGCACTTTAATTTAGCAGATGAGGTAAATGATCGTATTTTATGTTTATAATATGTTACACACTTGCACTAAACTGTAGTGTATCTGAAAACTTCGTATATTTCAAAATCCATCAATAATTCCAGTTAAATTTCTTCCTGTCTTCTTCATTACAGTTCAGAACATTTTTTAAAATTCTTAATCATGTTGGGGGCTCTGGTACTAGCATCCGCCGCACCTCCTGTATGGCCCGCCCTAGATAAGAAAATGATTGAGGCTCCTTTTCCTTGGAATAAAATTTTTTTCTCATGGTAAAACTGATAAGTTCTCTCTAAGAATGCTAGGAACATATTTGAAATCTTATTTTAGCATTAAGAGACAAAATAAACTTTTTATTTTTATTTTAAAGAACAATTCTTTATGTTATGAAGAATTATATATGATTAATATTATTTATCTGCTGTATATATATATATATACTTGCAGCAGATAAATAATGGATTTCAAGAATTCTACCTTTTTTATGCAAAAAAAAAAAAAAAAAAAAAAAAAATTGTTTATTTCAACAAACATTTATGCCAAATATTCTTTTAAAAAATATTTCAAATCATGTGAATTCTATTTACATAATCAATACTGCTTTTATACAGAGAAATGTCATATGATGTCTGATAGAGAATACATATTATACAAAAAAATATAAAGAAACTAGATGTTTAGAGTTTTTATGTATTTTAAAGAGAAGCTCCCATTTGTTAGAAAACTATGTAAATAATTGTGTTATGGTGAAATTTTGTTAATTTGGAAATTTTTTATTTGAATCCTTGAAATCACAATTTATAAGATTGTAATAGGAAAACTTCATCTATAATTTGAATTAATATTATTTAAGATGTAGTCAAAAGAAAAGAAAATTAGCTACAAAATTTTTATATCTTACATGAAATCGTAAATTTTAATAATGAATAAAGTTACAATCAAGAATTCACTCAAAAAAAAATTTGTCTACCTAAGGATAATGTTATTATATTATTTAAACCAGCCAGCTTTGGATGGCCCTTACAAGTTTCTTCATACAGCATTTGAATTCCTTGGATAATTGAAATTATTTACTAGGTAACAGGAAAATAAATAAAGCAATTCCTCAAGAATGGGGGGAGGGGGTGAATTGTAATGATTTCCAAATTCAGATTTTGAGGGGAAGAATAAAGGAGGGGAGAAAATGATGGGATATGGGACTGGAGGGGGATATATGTGTATTCTCTAAGAGAAAGAGATTTTTATTTTCTTAGGTCCTATAATAAGTGGAAGATGATAGGAAGGGGAAAAAAAATGTAACTGGATAAAAAAAAAAAAAGATGCAGCATGTAGGAGACCCAAATTATCATGTTCCAACATTCTTTTTGTCCTGATGTGAAAGGGTATATGTAGTGGTCAGAGTATGGCTAGATAGTAATGAATCATCTTCAGTTCCTAATAGATGGAGGTATGAAAGGGTAAATTGGATATGATTGTGGAGTATATAGCCAAGCACCCCCCCCCCTGCCAAAGCTGACTGGTTAATTTCCTTCTAAATGGTTATTCACTGCTTCCTATTTGGGTGGATGGAAAGAATAAGTGTGCTAGCATATCAAAAAAGTGATACATATCATTGTACTTAAAATGGAAATAGCATCATTGTTAAGGTTCCTGTCCAGGTTAGAATTATTTCTGGGTATTGACAGAAAGGGAAAAATGGGTAGCAGGAATACAGAACAAAAATTGTGTAGCTCTGTTTCCGTCACTTGCCTCAGTTTAACCTTTTTCCTCCCAAATAGTAAAAAAAGAAATAATGAAAGGGAATATCGAAGCTATGAGATGAAAAAAAGCTTTAAACACCCTGAAGGAAACACACTCCCACTGTTTTAGTTTCCTTTTACATATTCCAGGATTCTATTTTTCTGGCGAGGTGGATGGAAAAGAAAGTTGGATTGTGTAAACATGCCCCCTTCCCCAGAGATGAACATAGGTAGGCCTGTTGTCCTATAATGAACCTTCACCCCACTAGGGTTTGAACAATCACTGAGTCTTGATAGACAGAAGTAAATGGGTATAGAAAAGGGACACAAGAATAGAAATATGTAAAGCAGTAGCTCTGAGAGGAAAACACCCCATTTGTTTAGTTTCAAGCTCTGTTTTTCCATCCAGATTCAAATATACATAGTGGAGCATAGAAGGACAGTCAAAGGTAGCAGCATAACCACATAGATTTGTACCCTAAGCCAATGTGACCTCTTTTTTTTTAAGTTTCAAACTTTCGGGTTGTCTACTTTACAAGAAACAAAGAAAAATCACTTCAGGCAAAATAAGGTCACACAGAGTAAAGTCATACAGAATTACACAAAGTTGTTATGTAAATTTATTTCTAATGTATGTTTTTCAGACACAAAAACCTGGAATATATCATCACATTAATGACATATCTTTGTACAAAATATTACATATTTCACTAATCTTTACTCATAGATACTAATTTTGCATCTTGTTTGAATGTTGGCAAATGATTTGAATATATTCTTGTTAACTTTTAACATAATAAATAAAAATTTGGATACATGATGAAATTCACTGAACACAAAATTAAGACAAATAAAAACCCTTTATTAGGTATTCCAAAGTAGATAAAACCATAACAATATTCATGGAACAAACAACAAGTAATCACTTGATGAAAATGGATTTTAATATTACATAATGAAACCTAAAGCTGAAAATTGTTCATGCAATTTCTAAGGGTAATAATGCAAATGAAAAAGCAAATTGGAATTAGATATAAATCAAAAAGATTTGAAACTAAAGCATAACTTGCTCATAAAAGAATAGAATCAAATTATAGCTTCCAAATCATTACCTTAAGACAAAAGCATATCTACACTTATGTTTACACACGAGTATGGTATTTTCTTGATAAAAAAAAGGAAATATATATATATATATATATATATATATATATATATATATATATATATATATATAAATGAATACATTAGTGCTTCTTTTAACTGTTCTCTTATGGAAATTCGCATTCTCTCTCAATGCCTACAAATTTCAATTGCTCTGTTGGACCATATCTAAAAAGAAAAGGAAAAAATAAAAAATAAATAAAGTTTAATAATCATGGCGATAAAATACAAATGAAAAGACATCTGGGAGGGGGGGGGGGAAGAGGAGTAAAATATTTACGCATTCACATTCCAATTTAGAAGTGAAACATTACACTTGCTAATAAAACAACTAGCCCATTGAGTAACTTCGCTCCTCATTTTCAGAAAAAAAACATGAAATTATATAATATTTTTGTTTATTTCTATATTCTACGAAATTATTTCAATATTCTACGAAATTATTTCAATATTCTACGAAATTTTTAGGGGGAAAAAATGTCTGATTGCTGTGAAATACCTTCTGCAGTTTTAATGAAGGATAATACAAATACAATTTTAAAATATCATGAGATTGCTTAATAATTTTATTTGTTTTATCCCAAAAAATCTCTTTAAATGCTCAATCAAGTCAAATCAGACTATGGTAATCGAATTAACTTAAATTAGTGTGTTAAGTGTTTGAAATATGACATTTTTAACTAGAACAATATTTCACATATATATCAAACAAAGTAGCAAATATCAATTGTTGAATAAAAATAACACAACTTTTTAAAATTTATTTTTAGCTGAAGAGTTGAAAATAAGAAAATAGAAAATTAGCTGCATGTAGGGAATTCATCAAAATAGAGGAAAATATAATCTGAAGTGAAAATTTCAGAAACACAGAACTGAGAAGTCACTTTTATTCAGATTTAAATGAATAAAAAAAGCAGCAGATATTCAAAGTATTTCAAAAAAATGGAAAATAATAGACATTATACAAATATATTCTGTAGTTAAAAAAAATCTATTCATAAATTTGAATAATACAGTACACACATAACATAAAAAGATAAATTAAAAATAATTGTTATTTTTACATTTATTATTATTAATAAATGTAAATAGTTAATTTAATATTTATTTTATTTTCTCCATAAAATAGACTGAATAGAAGTCGGTAAAATTGGGAAATAGAGCTATTATGAAATAATGGAACAAATTTTGAATGAAAACCATGAATTGTATTGAATTTAAATACTATATATATATATATATATATATATATATATATATATATATATATATATATATATATATATATATATATATATATATATATATATATATATATTGCATTTTAGGGTTTAGCAATAATCAGATGAAGAATTTTTTAACATTTTGTTCACTTATTTATAAAAGCTTTGACCAATTAAGCAACCAAATATATAAAAATAACTATTTACTTAGTCTGACTAATTTCAAATTCAAAATATTTAACAGCCACCTCAACATTATTATTTAACCTAAAAATGTGTAAGTATCCATAGAGCAACTATGAAATAAAAGCAAAAGAGCAATTGCTAATGGAAGAACCAACAAGCTTTTATTTATAGAAAAGAACTCATTTCCATAATAATAAGAAATAATCCAATGCTGCAGATATTGATCAATTAGAAGCAAACCTTCATAGATCTGGCATCAAAAAATTTGAACCTGGAATATTTAGGTCAGGATTCCAAACAATTATAGTATTTCCTTTTCATTCACCAAGCAGAAAAATAGAGTTTGCTCCCTCTTCTTTCCCCCTCATCCTCTTTGTGAAGATAACAAAGGAGCAACCCGAAACTGGCAACATATTCATTTTTTATCTCTGATGTAATAACTCTATTTCAATGAAGTTGCAAAAGGTAGAAAAATATAAAAATTAACTGATTTAAACCCTAGTAATACATATTTCTATAATTTTGAAACTTTTATAATTAATGAAATCTTATAAGAGTGCACAATAGTCATTCCAATTAAGTATCAATATATTACAATAAAAGATTAAAACAATAAGATTTTAATTAATAAGATAATTTTTCAATAATTATTTTCATAAGTAAACATTTCACCTGTAATCAAAGAAGAGCTCTTCTCCGGTTTGTATGGCTCTTTTGGCAAAGATGCCAATGCGATGATCTCCATTCACCATCATCACCTTGGCATAACAATTGGGATTAATTGAATGATTAGCAAAACGAATTTTGTTGCCTTTGCGGGTGGCATCCACTACAAAATCTAAAAATAAGTACACAAAATAAATTTATAGATTAAAATATATAAAATTGGTTATGGTATAATATAATACTAGAATTAAAAATCAATAATTTGCAATCAAGTTTTTTTTTGGTTTATTTAGAAGAAAATATAATAAAAGTACATTATCTAATATGAAAAAAAATATATATATATCCAATTTCCTGATAGCTTACAGGAATGCCAGACAATATTAAGAGACTAATACAGAAGTAAGCAGATAGTTTTTATTGTTAAAATCTCACAGAAAAAGAACTTGTAATTTACATTTTCAATATTAAATATCTTAAAAAAAAACAAAAAAAAACAGGGTGGCCATGGTGGCATCTATTGTTTGAATTTCCCTGACTTTTACCTAATATTTCCAGATTTTTAAAGAAATTTCTCTGACTTTTTTCGGATGCACCTAATATCCTCAGAACAACATCAGTTTATTTTGTTTTCTTTAATTCTAGCACAATATGTTCTTAACTGTATTTGAAAAATTGTTCTTTCTTTAAACTAAAATGAATGTAAAATAAAATTTAATGCTAAAAAAAAAAGAGCCATCATTTTCACTTATAAAATTTCAAATTAGCTTCAATAATGTAAAACCCTCACCCCTGCCCTTTTTTGCGAATATGTTATCAAATACCAGAAGATATATGTCCATCTAGACCAACTTTTAGCCAACCAGTCATATGTTAGAGCTGTTTGTCAAATTTATTCACGAATAATTCAATACAAAAATATATGCACATTGACGAGATGCTTAAGAATGAAAGGATTTGTTTTCTTTCAGTGGTTTCTCTCCTTTCCATACTACTTATCTACACGCAAAATGAGGACTGAACAATCATTTATATAGATTAGGTTCTATTAGTTAAAAAGAAATCTCTCTCTCTCTCTCTCTCTCTTTATATATATATATATATATATATATATATATATATATATATATATATATATATATATATATATACTACCATACCTTCTCTCATGGGATAACTCAACGTTTTAAGTAAAAGGAAACAAAAACTTTTGAGGAAAATATTAAATGTTTATATATATATATATATATATATATATATATATATATATATATATATATATATATATATATATTGTAATACCATCAAATTATCAATGCTATATCATAAATAATGCAAAAAAGGGGGAAGGAAAACATTTTATTAGATAAGTATATAGAATATACACAAGTGTAAAATTAAGGCAAATAATAAACTTATTAATAGACATAAAACAGCCAGTGCAATTTGAATCAGAATCCATTATAAACTAGATGCACAATAGTTGTTCTTCAGAATTGAAGGAGTTTCCCATATATAGCACTGATATACTATATACAAAAATTCCAATCCCTCAGAAACTTAAAATATAAATCTTCTGAGGCTTGGTGCATGGGCAAAAACACAGATTGTCATTGTTTTAGACTAAAAATAAATGTTTGATTTTCATTAGTTGCCAAAAATATTTCATTTTACTTATGGAAAAATACCAGTGAATTATTATGTTCTATAAGAATTGCCAATTTAATCAATAATTTCCCTGACTTTTCCCAATCTCCCGGAATTCCTTGACAATTCCCAGTTGGTTGGCAACCCTGCCAAAGGAATAGATCCACTAAAATAGTTATTAAAAATTTAGCCATTTTTTTTTTTTTTTTTTTTTTGCTTTTTGTTGATACAAAAAAATTTAATTTTAGAACTTATCAAAACTTTAAAGATGGCCTATTAAACACATAATATATGCTCATTCTATAAATGACAAACCTGTCAAAAGCAAGAATTTAGTGTCGTGCAAACAATTCATTATCAGAATTTTAAAATCTAACTAATAAGTTCATATTTTTCATGAACATGAAATAGACAAACAATTTTTTTTTGCATTATGATATTTGTTACAAACAGTTTAACTAAAAGAAGTGTTATTTTTAGCCCACCAGTAAAATTTAGCGATTATCAATAGATAGCAAAACAGATTCTCAAGTTCAAAACCTTTTGTTAGAGAGTTTTGGGAAGACTGATTATATATACAAGGTGGTCAAGAAATAACAAGAGGTGTTCGGAGCCCTGTAGCATGTTATGTGCAGGACAAAATATAACAAAATTTTTGGTCCATTCATTAATGAATGGACTGAAACAAATGGCACCACAATTAAGTGAAATCAAAACGTTTCCATAGCATTTACCCATATAATATTATATTAAAAAAAATATCAATTTTGTATTTTTATCAACAAAAGAAAAATATTAATTTAATGTTTCAGAGATAATTATCAAGAAACAATAAAATAAATATATTAAAAGTAATTCAGAAACAGATTATCTTACCATTGTTCAGATTGAAGAGGAAGCTGCACATGTATTTATCATATACTTTTCCTCTTCGGTCAGCTTCATCCTGTGATATTATCTGTTTAAAACAAAAAGAAAATTTAGGTTATTTAAAATTTTGGAATTCAAAAATTAATTGAAAAGTATGATAAAAAAATAAATTTTTAATTCCAAATAAATCTGAATTTTGTTTTGTAATGCATTTGGAACATATACTTTATTATTTAGTACATTTTTTATATAAGATACTTCTGGAAAGAATATCTATTACCTCTTTTTTTTTTTTTTTTTAAATAGTGTACAAAAAAATTATTAAAATGCATAAAAAAAAAAACCTCTAAAGTACTGAAAATGAAGTATTAGGTAAAGTAAATGAAGTTAGCGAAGACTTAAATAGATAGTGACACTTATATCAAATTTTTTACATGTTTTCTTCTCTTATCTCCCTTTATTTTTTTCCAGTTAATTTGGCATCATAAAATGTCCACAATGTGATTTATCAGATTAGTAGCTCATCCTAAAAATGCATGAATTTGATTATTTTGATAACTGATTAATTTTGATCAGATGCATCGACCACATATCTTTCAATGCATATTTTATGTCATTAAGCATTTAAATGTCACTCTCTCCCCTATAATGCATATCTTTGCTCTTCAATGACTTTTAAAGTTTGTATACAATTTATGATTTTAAAAATATTTATGGAGATTGATATAACTCATTGCTAAGTTATCACTAATATATTTTACTCATTGCTAAGTTTTTATAAGACCATTAAAAAAAAGGTGGCTCTTTTAATTATAAACATGGAATACACTTTTTTTATGAATTAAATGTATCAAATTTCTTCATTGAATTTATTGATAGCATATTAAATTTATAAGTTTTTATTTCACATAGAGTAAAAAGCTATTTTACACATGTTTGTTACACTTTACTTTTACAAATAAAACAAATTATCTACTACTAATTATACTTTTATAACAGATAAAACCCTAAAGTAATAAATAAAAGTCACCAAAAAAGAATACATTTAATTTATCAAATATATATTGATATGATAAGGCAATTCTCGAAATTTTATACTGGTTTAATGGAATACATAAGAATTATTGGTGCACAAATAAAGAATACATAATCTTGATACATAGATAAAATATATCTAAGAATTATTTCTAGGTAACATAAGAAAATCCTGTTGTAATTTTTGGACTTAAAAGTTATCAAAATGTTAAACTAACACAGTAACAAAAAGGAAGAAAGAAACATATGTTACCTCTCCACAATATTCCGATATGAATTCATTCTTTTGAGCAGTATCTTTCAGAAAAATTCCCCATCCAGCAACATCAGAGGGAGCCAATAGCAGATGCTAAAAAATAGTATTACATTAGAAAAATACATGTGAAATTCATTCTTATATCTCATTACATTGTCTACTTTTTATTTATTTTATTTGTTAATTTTATACTTTTATTAATAAAAGAAAAATATTAGTTAAATGTTTAAGAAACAATTTTCAAGAAACACTAGGCGTTGTACTAGTATTTTATAAGCACAGTAACATACCTCACTTTTCTATTAAACATCTAAAATAAGAAGAAAAAAAAAACTTATTAAACAATTCTATTTAAAAAGCTACATTGTAAGTGGCTTATTTGTATAGATAAATTTGATATGAATATACCATTTTGGTTTAGCCTTTATATGCCAGAATTCATCCAACATTTATTTAAAGTGCTTATATTCATCAATTCCATGACAATAAATTTAATGATACTATTTTCACTATGGAAATATACAATACATATAAAAGAGTATTTACTTGTAAAAATGGCAAAATTCAACTTTGTTTTTTATTAAAATTTTAAAAAATATTCAATCTTACTGGCCCATTTTCACCCATCAAGGTACATAAGTGCCAAATTCAACAAATGTCATCAAACAGTTTGTTCTGTAGACACCAACACACACATTTATTATTTGTGAAGACAAGAGTGACTATTGCAGGCTCATTATATTATATCTCATAACATAACACATACAGGCCAGGGTAGGCTAGTTGCTAGGGCGTTGGATTCGCATCCCTTGGGTTGCAAGTTTGAACCCCGCCAGCCGAAGATCCCTGCGTGTATGGTGGCTGAAGCGCATATAAATCTGTCGTGGTCACAAAGTCCTCCATGTCGAGAGTAGTACCACTGGGGTTACGGATCAGGGGTAATCATTCTCTGATTCAGGTCTAAATTACAATCTGTAGTTGAGTGAATGAAATGCATGAATGAAGTCCACCCCATAAAAAAGGTTGTGACGTGTGTGTAGCTAAATTGTACTCTTTGCCCTAGTTGGCGCTACTGTGAAAACAAGGGACGTACTCTTGGCTTAATCCACAAATGACTTCTTAAAGTCAGTGGGCTAGTCTAGAACAAGTGGTATTAGAAACCACAACATAACACATGCACGAGCATGAGCACACAAACACAATCACCTTACAGGAAAGAAAATAAAATTCTGAATAGCAATAAAATAATATGTCATTGAAAACAAGTTGACAACAAATATTTAAACTAAACGATTTTATAATATCTTTGAATTATTTATGAAAATTTAGTTTCATACTAACCACTTTTGGTGACCAGCAAGATGGCTTTTTTAGAATTATTACATTTCTTATATTTGATGCTCACAATTCCATCAATAAAATATTTTTATGCAACAAAATATGACAGACAATAAGTCTATGTTATCTTAATAGCCTTATTACTGTTCTGTTTATTTTGGATAACAACAATCATAATGGAGCCCACTCTCATAACATCATAGTATCATTAAAAATGTAAGTGCCTGAGTACACTATTTCCAATCACATGATGTCTTTTGCAGTAGTATAATTTCACTTTTCGATTCTTAATGCAAATTGTGCAAATAATTATCGAATTTTTCTTCCTTAGCCTTACTAATGGGGAAAAAATAATGCAATTAAGTATATGATGAATAAATGAAAATAGTTTGAATTACACTACAATAATGAAATCAAGCATTAAAAAATTAAGTAAAAAAGAATTTTAAAAAATCAAGAAAAAATTGCATGGGAATTAAATTGATACCATTTAAAAGAAAAATTTTTAATTTTTAAAATGGTGTAAAAATTAATTTTGTACAATAATATTTTTGGAGTTATAACAAAAAAGCAACAAATTCTCACTTCATTTTCAATTATTAAAATTTAAAAAAAATTCTTTGAGGTATACATTTCTAACCTCTAAAGCATAACTGTGCTAAGTTGTCTACCTTTAAAGCATATCTTTTGGTAATTCTAGATCAAACAGTCTGTCCTAAATGCAACAATACAAGCACACATATTCTCCTTTATTATTAGTAGAAAATTCAATCAATGAATACAATATTTATATTTGCATACATTTATCTTATACTTAATATACTATTAAAACTCATGATGACCATTTCCAATTACATACACAATCATCATACATAGTATAAAATGCAATAGGCATTCAATGCTAGCGAGAGCATTATGAATTGCAAGAATGCAAAATTTAAGACTAAAATTATATATATAAAATTAATAAACATTTTTTGCATATTCTAATATATGTACATTCTAATATATGTTCTAATATATAACATTATTTAGTAATGTAACCTAATTAAGAAAAAATTGCACACAATAGTCAGTAAAATAAAAATTCATAAATAATATTAGATGTAAAAAATAAAAATAATTCTCTATTAGAAAGTATTCAGGAACATAATAATTCATGCAGTAAAATATGTGCTAGTCTAAACTGTCTTAATTTATTTCAAATACCTTTCTCAGCCCTCTTTGTACGCAAACATTTCGACATGATATGTTTCGAACATCAAATTGATCTATAAGTAAAAATATAAAAAAACATTAATTCTACAGAAACTATTATTGCTATTATTACAGAACCTATACTTTTTGTTACATGAATCTGAAGACATTCATGGTATTTAATATTCTATGAAATATTATAAAGAACAATATTTCAGACTTTCACTATGAATATCTAAATCTTTGGAATAATAAATGAAATATTATATTTTCAAATCAATATATATATGTATGATTGTACTAATTGCAAGATGAAAGACTCTTTAAACAAAATACAATGAGTTGGGAATCTTTTATTCACTGCATCAACTGAGAGTAACTTTTTCAGTGTTCCAGAGGATGCTGTTTATATTTGTATAATCATCCGATTTGCTACACTATTATATAAATCTTTATTACAAATTTATGAATATTAATAAATGTTATACAAGAAGCTATAATGCAAGATAGAGATGTTGACCCCATTATTTTCTTAATCTTGTTTTAAGATAAAATGAAGTTATTTCTAATAAATTACTAAAATTCGCTGATCATTATTTATTGCTACTTTGTATTAACCAATATAATGAGTTATTAAGGAATAAAAAATTTATCATTTTTGAATTATTATCTACACTAAAGAACAAAATAAAAAATCTCACCAGAACCACAAGTCTGGCATAAATCAGGATCACATTCTCGAACAGCAAGATAGCATGGGCATTGCTTTGTATTACACTGAGCTTTACAGCGACAACCGGGGAATCTCTGTTGGCCTGAAAAATTTTACAAAGAAATAATAAAATAAAAATACACAAAATAAAGTTTATTTCAAGTCAAGGCAATGTATTGAAGTTGAAAGAAAGTTATTGGGGATGGGAGTCTTCATTTTCAGCTTTTTTTAAATTTTTGTTTCTATAATGAAGGCACTGCATCCTTCCCTTTTTCAATACACACATCATATCATCGTATATTTCCTTTGACCTGAAGGATTTAATATATCCCAGGACTATATATGGATAAAACCAATTACAAATCCAAGGCTTTCCAGTTACAAAAGCCAGATTTTGCCACCATTACTTAATAGAAAAGGAATTAAATTAATGCAAATGGTCTTAATTGGCTGCTGAAATTTACTATTTAAAATAAAAGCACATACAAAGGCAATTCCAATGTCCATAAAACATTTTTTAATTGTAAGAATTGTTTAACAACATATTTAATTATGAACAATTAAACATGGCAGTTTTATTTATTTTCAATGGAGAAAAAATGAGTTTTTCAATTAACTAGCTTTTTGATACTTTAATAAAAATTAATATTACAAAAAAAATTGACATATAAAATTTTTTCATTCGATCATATTTTAAAGGAAATTTTCTTGGGGTTTATAAGGTATAAATAAGTAAATTTTTGAAATATTTTTTTTGCCAAATTTGAATAATTAATTGCAGATATTAGAAAATTATAGGAAGAGAACCCAAATCAATGAAAATTATATTCCAAATACAATTTAATAAATCATGCTTTTTACATACAATTTAATAAATGATGTTTTTTACTTTACTTGTAAAAATTAAAGAATTGTAGATACATTTTAACCATCTAATTTCTCTACTGGATGTTCTTCAAAAGAATAAAATAAGAAATATGTATCAATTATTTTTAAAAAAAAGTTCTATAACACATTACTGAACTATCAAGAATTTTCTAAATTATCATTAGACAATAATGAAGATATTTTCAAATTTCAGTAGAAATGTGACATTCTAAATATTTAAGACATCTGTAGCAATTTCCTTGAATGATCTTCATTAACAAAACAACAGAGAATTAATCTTTTAATACAGTTTTCATCTCCTGAATAAATAAAAATAATGGGGAAAAAAAAAAAAAGAACAATGTTTATCTTTACAAAATGTTTGCCAAAATCTGAAAGCATGGTCTCCAAGACTTAACACTTGAAAATTATGCAAACATTTATAACCATTAACAAAAAAAAAATGTTTATTATTTAATTACTGCCTAAAATATATGAGGGTAAATTACACAGGCTTCAGCTTTTCATCATAATAAAAATAAAATCAAAATTCTCAAATACTTCAAAAATCATTTTAGCAATCTGAATCTCTAAGTTCTAATAGAAATTATGGATATTGAAATAACATATCAATGACAGACCTATAAACAACAATATAAACAAAAATGGATTTACTTTTTATAATAATATTACATTTAATATTTTTTCATAGAAAAATGTGAAAATTAAAAGAAAAAAAAAACAAACAATTCTTTTACAAACTTAATTTTAAATGTCTTGGCCTTCAAATAAAAAAAAAATTCATAAGAATAGTATAGCAACCAATTTTTCTTATTACAATATTGTTTTAAATTAAGTGGTTGTTTTTCAAAGATATGCAGAATTGTAAAAGGCTAAACTTACAATCAGAGCTACAATGGCAGAATTTTTCACAAAAGTTCTGTGCCATAACACAAGGACAAGAGAGGTCACATGGCTGTCCAGGATGATCACAGGGTGTGTAATTATAGAGATGATTAAAGGCAGAGTCCTTCTTGAAGTGAATCTTACGACAATGCATTGACCAAAGCCGTTGTTTCTTCTTCTTCTTACGGGGAGGGGTGTTATCCAGGGTGTTCTCTTCAGGGTGATAATCTGCAAGCTCTTTCTGTGCAAAGGCATAGGTCTGAAATAGAAAATTTAAGATCAAATGCAATGAATTTATCATATAATTAATTATATACCTAAACAAAATATTACATTTTAAATATGAAAAGCAATATACATCTTAGTAGAAAAATTATTTTTCATTAAAAAAAAAAGAATATAATTTTGAGGAAAACAATCTTATTAAAAGGGGGGGGGGGTGGTGGAAATGGGCATTTCCTGTTTGAGTTTCAGTTCAGTTACACAAAAATTTGCTTAAGAACTATAGAAAGGTTATTTTGGATGACCTCATAAAGCATTTCTCTCATTTAAAAAGAAAATTTAACTACACAACTACCATTCCCCTAGTTTGAATTGATTTTTTTTTTCCCCTTCAAAATAAAGAATAATAATATATAAGTGAATAATGAACTAGAAATATTTCTGAATACCATATAACATTTTCATGTGCTTTACAATTGCTGATGAAAATATTATAACAATTTTTCCCAAAGCATCCATTATTGAATTTTTTAAAAGATTAAAGATTTACTTTTTGTTTATTCCTTTGATATGCAATTGTAAATTTTAATAAATATTAATACTACACAGTGAACTGGATTAAAAAATAAATTTACTCACACACACACACACAAAAAAATGTTTTTAAATGTAAAATAATTTTATTTTTCAGTCTATTTGATTTCAAATAGACTGAAAAGGAAAATTTCAGAAGATGAAGCTTGAATTTGCTATCTTTAATTTAAAACCAACAAACATTGGTCACCATTTTGTATCTCTGGGAACACTGATTGTATTTAATTTCATTTATATCTCATAAGCACAGCTTAATCTTCATCATTCTACCAGAAAAGATTCTTTACAGTTAAGTATTCAAATAAAGATAGCTAGTATTTTAATTAACTTACATCTATTATGTTCATTAAATGCATAGTACAAAATAATATCTGCTAACCACATCTGGAGTTATTAGATACAATCTACCACATAAAATGTAAAAACACATACAGACATATACTCAACTTTATTATTAGTAGAAATGTCATCTTTAAAATTCATTCATGAATATTGCACAAAGTTGGATTAATAGATAGCATGCCTGAATTTTTTAACAATAAAAATTTAAAATACATAAAGAAATATCAATTTTATTGTATACAATCTACAACTGCAGTTTAAAAATGCCTATTTATAGTAAAATAAACAGAAAAATCTCAAAGTATATTTGAACCTCTTCAAGACCATTTATTTCATTTTTGAATTAAATTAATTTTTTTTCTTTTTTTCTGATGAATACAATTGCATATTGGAATTTTGGTAATAAGAAAAGGGATAAGACAGCTAATCAGTGATAGGTCCAATAAATTTTACCATACTGGTGATAAGTTTAAAGAATGACACAAAAATAGTTTCTTATTATAAATGACAAATCCAAAGAGATCTTGAGACAGAGAACAAACTTCATGATTTAAGTCACTTTTACAACCATGGCCTCCACTAAAAAAAAAAAGAAATCACTCTGTTAAGTAGCTTGTACGTTGACCATACTAAATTCACTCATCTCATCTGTTGCTGAGTGAACTGCCAATGATTTTGAGTTGCAAATGTCAATATTTGTCTGCCGTATTCTGTTAGAATGCTCACATTTCAATGATCAAAGACTGCAATTTTTTCAAGCATCTACAATATCCTTATCAGCTTTACTTGACAAAACTCTTCATATTCTTTTTTCTGAATTTTTAAAATCCATTAAATTTTACTCTTTCATTTATATTTTAAAGGAAATTTCTTCATCTTCTTTTTTAACAGTTTTACACTTTAAATTATTATGATATTCTTGTTCAGCACAGGCAGAATCTATTCCATGGCTCTTGTACCATGAAAACAACCAAACATAATAGAAATTTCTTCAAAATAAAATTAAATAATTAAAGGGAAATTTGAGTCACATCAAATCTGAAAAACAACTTGTATGATAAAAAATTTTATGCTTATTTCATTCTCTTGATTGCAGATTATGTTAATAAAAATTTCAATTAAACCATTAAAAATAGTTTAATTAAACTAATAAACCTAGTTCAATTAAATTATCAATAAAAAATGTCAATACATACCTGAGCACATGTTTTTCCATTAAGCATCTGAGCAATGGCACAATAGTTACCAACAAAGACTTTCCAAAGAACCCTAAAGAGTGATTGCTCAGCTCCAGACCAAGTGGTTTCCAGGTCTTTCAAGTTCAATTTACTAGAAATGGTATGACTGATAATACTGAAGTTACCTAATTTGGAAATTTTATATATGTATGTTAACTGTAATTTCTTGTCATATATTTATAAACACAGTCAAACAGCACAAAAATACATCAAATAAAAAGTTTATCACGATATCAGAGGTTGCTATTTGAAATGAGAAAAAGGATTTAAAATTTGTGGCTTATGGCTGAAGAAGCTTAAACACAGATCAGAATACTACAGAAATGTAATCTGACTATCTGTCATGAGCAAATATGATCAGTGGCATACTCCTGTTATTAACAGAAATTTATAATTTAAAACTATTCACAGTAAGCTATGAAATTTTTATCAAAACAGTAATATCTAAAGTTACAGAAGTTAAACAGGAGTATTTAACCAATTTTTTTTCTAGATAATTCAATACATCCATTTGTATCAATCAGTATTCAATAAGAACTTTATGCACAACACTCTATATCTATTTTGAAATTATATATAACTAAAGTTATGTTTTATACAAGCATATTTAAAGAATTTTATTACATATACTCATATTTCTTCAAATATTCAAACCATTTGTTTTGAATTTTAATGCAATGCCTACTGTCACATATACAATAAGCTTCATAAATTTGGCAGAAAATTCTGCATGTTATCTAAATCTATCTAATGTTCCTGGAACCAAATTTTAGTAAAACGATAGTTTCTTTTTTGTCTAATATTCAAGGAAAATTCACATATCTCCAAAAATATTTGGGAAAAGAGGGGTTGGACGTGTTAATCCAAAAAAATTTCTAATTCACTGATCAATAAGCATATCTTTAATCTCTAACTTCTAATAATCATTACTGAAAGATGAACACCATACCATATAAAATATGTAACCTTCATATTGTCAGAAAATTAATTACTTTCCTCCAAAGATAATTCTGATACATTTAATAAAGAATGATTTTCAAGATTAAGATTTATAGCAGATAAAAGAAATAAGAAAAAAAAATCGCAGTCTACCTTCACTGTTTTCTCTTTCGGGTATAACTCTTTTACGAGAGCTTCTGAGACTGTCATTACTGTCTTCGCTACTGGCCTCATTGCCGCTATCCACAGACATTTGCTTCATCATTTTTCGCCGCTCATTTTGCTCCTCCTTTTCTTTTAGTTTTTCTCGAAGTTTCTCTTGTACCAGATCCTACAAAAGAATGTTTAAAAAATGAATATGAAGCATCTCATATATTTGGAGAAAAAATATTCAAGGACTCAAAAACAAAACTATGTTTAACAGTTTTAAATTAAATTTAAAATTTATCATATTTTGAATATTATTTTTTTATACAAAATATAAAAAGAAATGCTAGGTTTCAAACAATTTCAAAAGAAGTATGATTTTTTTTTGTATGTGCAACTTTACAATGTTTCATAAAAATTTAAATCATCTCTTATATATGTCATAAATCTCTCTCTCTCTCTCTCTCTTTTTTTTTTTTTCAAAAATTACAAAATCTACAACAACAAATAAGGTATAAGTGTAAGGAATTTTTCATTAACTTTGGGTATAGCATACTCCGTTTGATTTAAAACACATTGTTTATTAAAATTTGAGCTTGAAAATGTAAACAATGTCTGTTAAATTGTTAACAATGCAGATGACTTCATCAAAACAGCTAAATTAAGTCCAAAAAATGAAGACTGAACAATTTGCTACAGTTGTGATTCTATGCAATCATAAGGGGACAACAGCAGAATCAAACTGTAAAACAAATAACCATATGTAAGACGATCAACTAAATGCAAAACAGTGATAAGGATGGTCAGTACACTGCTAGTATATATACAAATTTCTGTCATTCAAAATAAGGGGAAAGGTTTCCAAAAACCTTTACAAGAAAAATATTATATTCGTTTATTAAAGCATAAACAGCAAATTTGAAAATAATAATAATAATAATAAATGGCTGCTTTGAGATTCTTAGATACTTATCCTTATATTTGTCAAAATCAGTCAATAAGTATTTTTCATCATTTTAAATTCATAAATAATTTGTTTCACTGATATGTCTATCTTTTTCATCTGTTAGGAAGGAATAGAGAATAATGAAGCAAATATTCATCTACTTTTTAAAACTTAACTCAGATAACTTACCATAAAATCTTTTTAAATCATAATTTTAGAAATATGAAATATTATTACATGAATATTTTCAATATTAAAATAATGTGCGCATACATGCCGTCTTTCAACAAATATACAAAATTTCAAATTATTTGTAAACATTTTATGTTCATTCACAATAGCATTTTTCATTTAATTCAACAAATAATTCAACATTATTTGTTATTGTAAAAATCCAGAAACATCCAATTCCAATAAATGCAAATTATAAATAACAGTTTACTTAAAAGACCAAACACACACTTACAAGGTGGAGATAACACTGATATCCACATGGAGTATTATCTGGTTTCATATCACAAATCTTGTGTTTGAACTGACTGGGAGATGGATGAAATGCTGAAATAAATAAATAATTGCAAATATACATATAAAAAGGGGGGGGGGAAATGTTGGTATTTCAAGTTTATAAAATAATTAGAGTCACAGTAAAAACTAAGTTTATTTTAATGCACATTATTTTTTTAAACGCAATATTTAAAATTATATATATATATAAAGAAACTGCAGAAAGATTCTAATTTTGCCAGATCCCTTGCAACTACATTTAATATATATATATATATATATATATATATAATTCAAATTCTGATACAAAAAAAAAGAATATTAAAAACATTAGCACAGAATAAAGCACATACTACTTACTTATGCTGATAAAAGAGCATAAAACAACAGAAAGGAGGATAATACTGCAGTGATGCATTTGTTTGCAATAATATTTCATAATGATTAAATAAGAACTCAAAGAAAAAAATAGTCATTTTCTATTGTGCTTTGGATTTTAATTTCAACTCCTTTAAAATAAACAAAGATTAATTGCTTGGAATTCAAAAATTTCTCAACATTTATTCATTTTATACAAAGTTCAAAAACTTTAAATCAAAATAAATGTTAAATATAATAAATAGTTAATCCATGAGCATATTATGAACTGAAACATAAAAATTTTTTGAAATCAGTGAGCTGTTCAAACAAGTCAATGTTTTTTTAGGGGAGGGGTGATTTACAAATGCTCTTCAATTCAAATAATCAGACAAATTTTGAATAATAACTAAAAAGCATATGCAATAATTTCAAGACTATGCACAAATACATTTACTTTTCAGTCTCTCAGTATCATAGCTGTATAAAATTTAATGTCAGTGAACTTAAAACACACTTTTCAATATTTTTCAAAATTCCAAACATCTTGCTTATTATATTTTAGTAAATATGGCATCAATTATTAATTATTTTTTCTAATCTTTTCATTTATAATTGTATTTAAATAAATAATTTAGCATTTATATTTTATAAAATTTATGGCTTCTAAAAACTTACGATTAATGAATGATATTTGACATTTTTTTAAAGCTGCAATGAAAAGCAATTGCAACGATATGAAGAAACAATTTGTTAATTAAATCCTCAATTTAAAAAAAAAGACAATGAATTCACATTTCTAAAATGAATGTACATATATTTGATGAAATTAAGCATAGCTGAAAATCAAAACTTTATAAAACTAAATAACGTTTTTTTTTTTTTTTTTGAAATTTTTGAACTTGTTCTTCCATGTCTTTAATGTTCTTTATAAATTGCAAAACAGTGAAGCAAACTACAGTAAAAAGTTAACAGATAGTTGAGAATACTCACAACCAGAGCTTTCTTTAGCCTTTTCATGGCTCACATGTACATCTGTTACATCTAAGAAATACATTTTATTTGAAACGACACCCAGCAGATAACATAAGCATCACTCTCCTTTTAAAAAAAATAATACTTTTTTTTTAAAAGGGTCTGGGACCTCTAACCAAAATATTACTAGTTCAACAAACCATTTGCCTAACAAGTCAGTGAATGTTATATACATTAATGTAAGAATTTTTTGGATCGTTCTGCATCTTTGTGTAGAAAATCAATTTATATCAAAGAATATGAAAAGAATTTGTGTAATATTTAATTAATTTATTTATTTTTAGCAAAAATTTTCTCTAAACTTTTAAAAAAGTTAGTTGTACAATATATGAATAAATTCTCAAAATACCTTAAAATAAGTGAACTCTCAAATGAAAATTTTTGAAAATGTTCAAATTCTTCCTAGAATTCATTTTTATTTTGGCCCCAAAAACAAAGCTTTGTAAATATGTATTCTAAATAATAATAAAAAAATATTTTTAAAAGTTATATTCAATTTAAAAAAATTTCTTCATTTCTGAATCAAATTTTAAAAAGTCTAATCCAAAAAATACTTAAAATCACAAGCTAATTAGGCAAACTGATTTGTTGGCCAATCAAGCAAGTGTTCCACTCCCTTTTAAAAGATAGCAAAACGAACGCATGTAAATGCTAGAGTTATATATTTTCATATTTCATAATTTCAATGCTGTAGGAATAACAAAATACTACAGAAATCTATTAAAAATTAAGTTTAACTATACATAAAATATCTATACTACATTATTATTAAAATTCAGATGAAGTAAATTGAAGCATATTAATTATCGCAATATAACATTTTTAAGTACTTCATGCCTTAAAAACATTTAGTATATTGTGTCCTAGCCCATTATTTTTTGCATAGAAATTTTTTTTAGCCTTAAAATACAACAACAACAAAGAAAGAACACTGATATTGTTAAACATGTTTTTATTAACTTCTTCTAGAGGGATTTTAAAAAAAAATAAGAAGGATATTCAATTTTTTTATTATATTTTATTACAATTTTATATATAAAATATAAAAAGAAAAAGCATTCATTTTCAAATTATTCAGCATTAAGACTGAGGAATCTTCATATTTAAGATATCCATGAGTCAACATAATAACAATAATTCTGTGTAGCACATTATGTTAATTCATAAATATAATGTTCTAGACAGATGAAATTTCATATGAAGTCTTTATGTACTAACTGTAGACCCGTATCGAACTTTGGACAAAATCTATAAGTAAGAAGTATTTGTATGCAAACAAAAATGTGCATGAAAAAAAAAAAAAAAGATGAGTTCGAACACATGAAACTAGACATATAAGAATTGCAGATGCATTTCAAATTTTGAATCAGATCTATCATCAAGCTAATGTTTATTCATATGTATATAAATACACACTCCATAATACCTAGCCAAATGGATGAATTTTAGAATGTTTTTTGCCAATACACCAATTATTATCAAACTTTTGGATTAAATTAATCAGAGGGGAAGGGTTCACTTTATTACATGATGAAACTATACAGGTAACTGGTTAATTTTTTTCATAGACAACTTTTCAGTAAACATAATGAACTCATTCTTCCAGGTTTTCTTCTAACAGCTTTTAATATTTTTCATTTAAAATAATTTAACTTTACAATAAAGACATATTTTCTAGTGTTCCTGAAACAGTTATCACAAAAATACAGTAATAACTATTATTGACAACAAAAATTATTAAAATAAAATGTTTTATCTTTACATTTAAATTCATTAAGCTTAAATAAAACATTTAGAGATAACCTCTCTGTGCTTTTATTGATACTATTCAGATATCTATTCAAAAGAGAATGCTGGCATGCCATAAAAGGAATACATCCCCTCACAAGACACAAACAGATTGTAGATGTTTCCTGATACCTTTCTCAATTAGTTTTTGATAAAATTACAAACATAAATTTCATAATTATTTATTTAAATAGAAATATATAAATAAAAATTAATAATGAGGAAATAACTTACGATGCAAAAAACAATCATATTTAAAGCATCTTCTACAAAAAAGAGTATGGAAAGAATGCATGCTTTGTTCTCGAATAACAGATTGAGCCATTGGACCATCCATATTAGGGGTGCATTCAGGTAATGAAGAGTTTGAGTCTTTCTTATCAACTAATTCTCTATATCTAAGGAAAAATGTAGAAAAATTATTAAAATTACAAAATCAACAATGTATTAAGTAAAATAAACAATTCATAAAATGTCAGAAGAAATCACTTTACAAATAGATAAAAGATCATGCGCTCATTAACTCATTTTAATTAATAATGAATAGAAAAGTAAAAACTAAGAAACCAACAGTGGAGATTACAGGGGTGCAGAAACTAAAAAATTTGAGTGCATTCAATTTGAAATTTTATAAAATTTTCAAACATGCAATAAAAAAGAAGTTAGATGCTTCTGCCATCTACATGAATCAACTATTATTTACAGCTACAAAATTCATGTTCTTTTATTCTACAAAATACTCATAATAACAGAGAAAAAAAAATATATATAAGAGCAAAGCTTGTTCAATTTAATCCAAGTTTCTTTAAGCAATTCAGCTTTAAGAAATTTGATTTTGCTAGATTTTTTTTTATGTCTCATTGCAATCTTTGATGTTTTTTGTTCTTGTATAATTTTATCATAGTTTCTACAACAAGGAAAAATATGTTATATCATTTGTCCTAGTTTTCTACATCATATTCAAGTAAACCCCGAATTCTTCTGTTTCATTATTTAGAGGGGGGGGGGACCATGTTTTGAACTACAGGCAGCATTAAATTACAACAGCATTCAAAGCAACTTTTTTATTTATACCAGATATTTTCAATGCTTTTAAAGTTCAGTTTGAAGCATGAACCACTTATCTTTGTCCTTAGGATAGTATCCAAAAACAAATTCTAAACACTTTTCCTTTTTTCTTTTTCTTTCTATAGTTTCATTAATAGGTCATATTTTGAGACTTATATAAATAAATATACATTTTCATCAAATCCACTTTAACTAGACCATACAGAACAGAAATGTTTGTTTATTATGTTATTTGAAAAGCAGTACAAATAAAGCATAGTTAAAAGTGCACTAAAAACAAGCATTCAATCATAAACAAAAATTTGTGAATATAAGGATGAAAAATTGTGTTTGCAGCATTATCAAAGAAATTCATTCAAGGAAATAAAATGAAAATTAAGTTAGAATTAGTAAATACAGATTATTCGCTACTAGAAAAACTATGAACAAAATTATTATAATTTGTTTCAATATTTTTAGTCTAATATCACAATTTTCTTTTTACCAACATATTTATGTGAACTAAACAACTATTATATAATTATTTTTAATAGTAAAATTTCTTTTAAGTACATATGATCATTATTCAACTTAACAGTTTTCTTTTTTAAATATAAGTAAAGCTAACAAATTCATAAAATCTCTCATAGGAATAAGGAATAAGATATTATAGGATGAGGCTTATTGCAACAAGCCTAATCTCAATAAGTCTAGGTGGAACTTCATTATAAGAGCAAAATTATTCATTTTTTTTAATAGGTTGAAAGTATATGGTCTCTAAAGTACTATGACAGATAAAAAAAATATTATGAAAGTATAAGGTCTATAAAGTACTAGGACAGATAAAAAAAAATGTCCAATGACTTTTCAAAAAGGATGATACTTTACAAAATGTTAGACAGGTTATAAATAGGATGGTACTTTTTATTCAGCATTTAAGCAATTATATGATTTTAACATTCCTTGATTAGATTTTATGAGTTTTTTTAAAGTCATTTAGAGATGTAAGTTAGAAATTCATAAATTATAACTTTTTCTTTTCTGTCCTAAATGATTATTTATTCAACTTTTTTAAATGCTACTAGAATTTGAAATTAAAATACATTTTAATTTGTACATAAAAAATACTTATGAAGCAGCAGTGAAAAATAAGATTAAAAAATTTAACTTCTTTAACATTAGATATAATTCTACAACAGCCAAATTATGAAGTTGAATAGATTTATTTTTTGCCCCTAGATTTTAGGAGAATCTCTAATTAATATCTACAACATATAGGAAATAAAATATTTGATCCATGAATATATTAAATGTTTTTCTCACAAGCTAGAGATTTTTTTTTAATAAAGAATTAAATTCACAATCTTTCAATCATAAAACCATAATTTTACAAAAGGCAGAAAAATTCAATCACTTCATGCAACAAGATTCATAAAATTCTTTTTATTACAGAAATATTTCAAAGGCATCCAATTAAATTCCAAAACAAAAAAGAAACTAATCTTCACTTCTTTAATAATCATCTTGCTTTTCATAAAACTAATTAACAAATTTCACAGGTAGAATTTTTGAAATTCAACTTGTCTTTTTTCATTCAGAGAAACAATAATACTACTTTTTGAAAGAAATTTGTAAGTATTTACTGGAATAAATAATGAGATATCAAACCTTTGCTTTAATTGTTCTGGAGCCCCTTTGTCAGGAAATACAGCTGATATAGCAGCAAAGATTATATCACATTGATCAGATGATGCTTGTTTTTCTGAAAATAAGTTTAGAACATTTTTTCTTAAAAAAGACAAAAAATAAAACTAGAACTAAAAAGGTGTGGGGGGGGGGAGAAAAACAAATTTTAATAATGAAGAATTTTTTTAGGGAACTTTTTTTAGGGAAATATCTAACATGATGTGGTTTTATATTTTTGACTGATAGTGGTCATCATACAAGGTGTAGCAAAAAGGCATTATACTTTGAATAACAATAATTTGAATTAATAACATACATAAAAGTTTCATAACTTAAATTGATTATATAAAATATTAATTATAAATGGAAACAGTAAAAATATTCAATAATATTTATTCAAGTACAATTTATAATGTTGACTGATAAAATTAGCAGTGCCACTAAGCACATTATCTGGCAATATTCTTTTTCAATGACTGCCCTCAACATGTTGATTGCAGTTAGTTTTAAACAACAAACATTGTGAATCAAGCATCCCCACCAAAAAAAGAAATTTAGTAAAAATAGGGAGATTTTAATGCTTTTTAAAAACCTTTATTATGTTTTAATCAGAATTTTATTAAAATCAATCTTCATTTCAGTTTGAAACTTTGATATGTTTTATTAATTATTTACATAATAGTTATCTGAAATACACATACATATTTAAAGTAATAAACAAGGGCAGCTTACCATGAGAAGAAGTAGCAGAGGCTGACCAAGCAGGCTTTGGAGGAGCCTTTTTGTTACGTGTAAGTGAAGACTTGTCATGAGCATCTTCAGATTCTAATTTGGAAGATTTTGGGTCAACTTGATTCATCAAGGTCTGAACTAGATCTACAAAAATTTCATCATTGATGAAGCCACACTCTCTGTCACCATGAACTTTCCCATCATAGTTTTTTAGCAATTCTTCAATAAAAGAGCCATCTTGGTCAAGAACTTCATCTCCCATATATGGAATGTTGTGTAAAACTGTTTCATCTTCTACCTGAAAGTTGTAATCAAAATGTGTACAGCTCAACATTAGAATTTTGAAATTTGGTTATTTGTACAAAGATGATAACACATAATTGGCCATATAACAATTATTTATGAAAATGTATTGATTTTAAAATATGATACCTCATATATGATATTTTTTAATGATAATTAATAAAAATATCTTTAACCACACATTAGTGTACCAAAACAATATGTGCATACATTTTTATTTGACTAATAAGCACAATTTATATAATTATTTGCATCCAAATGAGGTATACATTTGTACAGAATAAATTTAATTTTAATGCATATTTTTTTTTGGTTTAATTAATTATATATACAACTTAATAAATTTTGCAAGTAGAAGATACATTTCATAGAATTTTTTTCCCCTGTACTCTTTTTATCGTAACAAAATAAATAAATATTAGTTTAGTTACTGGTGTCAATCTAACTCTGAACTGCAGTCAAATGATGAACACATTAGAATTGTCCCAATATTAAAATTTTTAATGCCATGATAATATAATGTAATGATTATAACATAATGAATATATACATAAAATAATTATAATTCTGCCTTAAATCAAGACTTAAACTGAATTTAATTTTTTCCAATGTTTATTTTAAAAAGTTAATTCAAAGATAATTAATTACTTAATTTAAAGATAAAAATGCAAATGATAAATTTAAATAAAATATTTTCATTATTATAATTCTAATGCACTATCACTTTCTTGATTATTATTGCATCTTAAGTGAAGAATATTAAACAGCATTTTATGCCCTTATTAAAAAGGGCTAAATAAGGGCATAACTACTAAAGGACCAATTAAGGGCCCTTATTAAAGGGCTAATGCCCTTGTAATTAATAAGCTAAACTTATAGTTCAAACTGAATTTTAAGATCACAATGATAACCATAAACAACTGTACAGCTATTACTAGATACCAATTTAATGCAAACTATTACTAGGTGCTAACTTTAGAAAACATATTTATATTTTAGATGAAACAATATTCATTAAAAAAATCATCCCTTAAGAATCTCGAACTTTACTTTTGACTAGTGTTTGGCAGAATGAAGAAGGAAATACAAAAGTACTTTTAAACCTTGATTCCTAAAACTATTGGGTTCTGCTATGCATTTAAATTCTATATTCTTTCTTGTATTTCAAATAACTTTGTTGATAGATCTGTCAAACAAAAATCATCTCTTCAATTCTCACCAAATCAATTCAATTTGGCTTCAATGCACTATTTTTATTCTTTTCACTATTTTGATGTTATATTCATTTTCATTCAAGTTTTCAGCACATTTAAACTACTTTGTGTGTGTGTAATTATTTTGCAATTTGAAAATTCTCTACTTCATTGCATTCCAACAATTCACCTACAGCAAAAAAAATTTTGTAATAAATTTTTTTTCTCCTTTTTTGGAAAGTTCTCAAGTTCAGTATTAAAAACCTCCTCTGTCTGGGCATTCATTAAAATCTTAGTTATCTTTTACAATTTCAGATAAAATTTTTGATCTTTTACATATTTAAAAATATATATATCATTTCAATTCCAGGATATTTTAAATTCTATTGTATTGCAAGCAACTTCATTGAAAAAAACAGTTAAATTCTATTAAAATAGAATAATATTTTCTACCTTGAAGAGAAAAGGAATAGGATTTCTTTAATTCTTCTGTTTTGCACATCTTTTATCAACTTTGGTGGATCAATTGACAATAATGATTCATTGGATGTCTGGACCAGATTTATTGGATATGAACTTGAACCAGATCCCAGGATCACCTATCAACAGTTTTGTAAAAACTGGAATGATGGTGCCATATATCCTTTCTGTCTGATCAATAACACTCCTATTATGATTTGCATGTGCAGAGATCCTTCATCCTTGCAGAAGTCATCAAAGTCTTTGGAGGTGATGGCAGAACTTTTATTGAAAATAATTCTTAAAGGATTTTAAACACAATTTGTTGGATCTTGAGATTTTGCAATGCATCTGGTGCTGATGTTATTTGGATGAAGTAAATAAAATGAATTCAGCACAGGCATCTGTTTCTGTAAATATGTGCCGATACCTATGCTTATAGATAATAGGAAACCAATTAAATAAATAAGGTATGTACTCAAAAGAATATTGTCCTTGAGAATTAGATTAAAAGATCTTCACCTGGCCTCATTTTTTATTACAGAGGATGGATTTCTTACAACTTCTTCAATTTTTTTCTTTGTATTCAAGATCTGAAAGTCACATTTCAAAAATCTTCAGGTTTCTGTATAGCAAACATAAATGTCCTATCTTTTGTTGTGAACTATACACAATGAAATAAAACTGCTCCAAAACCATAATTACTAGCATCCACATGCAGTTCAAGAGGTCTGTAGAAGATTCTCTGGCTGTTGTAAGTGATAATCCTATTTGTTTTCCTCCTCCAATCTACTCAGAAAGGAAAGATTACTAATTGACAATATTCTTATAAACACCCATTTTCAGTTGGCAGAATTCTCAAAGCAAAACAAATTTACAAGTTTGTGGAAACCATGTATCTAATGGAACTCTTAAAAAATAAAAGATTTATATTTTGCCAACATTTTAAAAACCGTTATTTTCTGAAGTCCCAAGCATAGCAATGAAATTTAAAATTTTCATGAATTTTCGAAGATAAACAAAGAAACAAAAGGGAAAAAATATGAAATCCAAAAACTGTCATCTAAGTTGAATGCACTTCACAGAAACAACATACCATAAAATTTTGCTGGATAGGAGCCCAAGTATACATGGTAGGAATTGGAGTGACAGCATACATGATGCGAAGAGGAGTTGATTGAACTACACCATCAGGTTGTTTAACTTCACACTGCAAAGAATATTTTCAAAATACAATAGGCAATATGTATACTTATAACAAATGCAGATAAGTATGATAATATAAAAATTGCAATAAAATCAACCAGGTTATTCTGATACAAAATAAAAATAAAAATCCAATGATATGCATGCAAAGCAAATATAAATGTATTCATTCTTTTAATATTCTTCAGAGAGAAAATGAATTTTTAAAACAAAACAATTTATAAATTTATAATGACAGTTGTAATTGTTTTGTTTTTGTTTGTTTTCAGCTATATATATATATATATATACTAGCCGCCTTTGGCGACCAGCCGGTTCGCCAATCTTAATGTTCGTTTAAATTTCAATAATTAAATAGGTTGAACCGGAGTTTAACCCCCTTCTTCGCCAAGTTGCGATAACGCACCAAAGCTGGCAATCTTTATTATGCACTATAATTGAACATCTGCTTCTTTGCTTTTGAACATTTCGCAAGGCCGTTGTTTGCGATTTTTAAAAATTTCGCCAAGCAGGGGATAAAACTCCGGTCGTACCATTAAATATTTTACGCAATTCCAACTTTAATAGATTCTTCAGCAAAATATTTTAAAACTTCAAATTTTGATAGTCATATAATTCACTCATAATATTATAAAGGCCTTCAGTTATAGCGTGATATGTATCTCTCTAATTTTCTGTTACCCCTCGTAGAAATTATGCTTTAAATTAAAGTGTAAATGATTAATCTGCAATTAATATAATAATATTTTTTACTGAAACAAAGCATTTTTTTTAATAATATGATTACTTATAATAGAGTCACTGAGCGTTTAAACTTTATGGTCACTAAAGAATATTTTTCTTAATTTATGTAATATCTCAAGAATTGGTCAACAAAAATTTCTGATTCATCATGAACAGATCGATTCATTAACAATGTTTAATTTTAAATGCATCAAACACTAAGAAAATAAAATGAATCGTTTAAAATAATCGGTCGAAAACAGGTTTTAAAAAAAACTACTTAAAACGATGTACTTAAAACTATAAGCATATACAAAAAATAACTAACATAAATACATTTTACTTACAAAAGCATGCAACTAACCTAAAAATAATTTAAATCGTCCGTTGGTTGTCATGCCAACAATCAGAACAATGCGCATGCGTGGATTTTCTTCGCCAGTTACGTTAATGCAAATGCGTAAATTTTTCTACGCTAGTTGGGGTAACGCTATGCAGATTAGACATTTTTAATTTCCTTTATTCTGTGTTATTTTAATTCAAAAGTACTTCAGAATGAATCTGAAACATGGATTAATTAACAATGTTTAATTTTAAATGCATAAAACATTAAGAAAATAAACAGAATCGTTTGAAATAATCCATCGAAAAATGTTAACCCTAGCCTCATTACTGTTGGGAGAAAAAAACAACTGATGCCTTACTTATTTGGCGGTGGGGAAAATGGAAGATTTTTTTGGCGGAAAAGTTGGCGGTGGGGGAAATGGAAGATTTTTTTGGCAGGAAAGTTAGTTTTTAATTAATAATTAAAATTTCAAAAAACGGGACCCCAGGTGCACATTCCCGACCTCTAAGGTATACATGTACCAAATTTGATAGCTGTATGTCAAATGACCTGGCCTGTAGAGCGCCAACACACACACCCACACACATTGAGCTTTATTATAAGTATAGATATATAGCTGATGAAAATTTATTTATATTTATAGTTGAAATAAAAATCAGTTCTTAATAGAACTTTAATGCTTTTCTATTCTTAATTACTTGTAAAAATCTTGAAAAATTTAATTTAAAAATCAAGTAATCTCAAGTTAATCTCAAAATACTTATAGATCAGTGCTTTGAGATCTATTTAAAATCTTGAAAAAAAATTATAAAATGTATTTGTATATTTAATATTTAAAGTTTTATGGGCTTTTTCATATGAAATTTTAAAATTCTATAATGATCTTGTTTCAGAAAGCATCAGATATAAAAACAAAATCTGCATGTAAGAAATGGTCTAAACATTCACCTTCTTCATCACAGGATAATGATCAGGCAAATCAGTAGGGAAGACAGAAATGGCATTTGTCCCCTGAAAGTAGTTTTCCTGCAACACTACTTTTTCTGAGATATATCTGCGATTTGCAAGATAGGCTGACTGAAAAGAAATTTTTAGCTGTTCAATAAATAAAAGAAAAATCATTTCAAGCTTTTTAACATTCAAACTTCATTTTCAAATTTATACACTGTATTATAGGTAGAAAGCAGAAAAAAAAAAATGATGAAAAAATTAGAATAAAATTTATTTGATTTCAGTTATTTAATTCTGAGGAAATAAATCTCAGTTCAGTTACAAATTTTAGAAAATGTCATAAAATCAGCTATGGTAAAATCAATTGCAACATTTAAGCCAACCAATTAAAAAGCATAAGGGAAATCAAAACATATAGTCATCAATTGTCATCTGTAGTGCTGGGGAAAGTAAGAAAGAAAAATTCCCTGCCCTTTTGTCAGTGTCATTATTGAATGCGAAATCCCAACATCTAGCAATTGAGACAGATTTTTAAAAATGTATAAATTGATTCATTTTTTGGTGTGTAAATTAACCTAAGTATGAACAAATAGCAAAAATCAATGAACTAAAGAAGTAGCATATTATATTTTATGTTTATGCTGATTCATTAAATTCTCTCTTCACACATCAACTTAAAAAATTATTGCTAACACTTCTTTACAGAATTTTTTTTAATAAATTTTGTACTTGACATTATTTATTCTATTAGCGGATCACAAATTATCAGTTTTGATTTGAGTGTTCAGAAATATTAGAATAGAGATGATCCCATTGAAAGGAAAAAACTTCTAATATTATTATATATTTAAATCTAAATTATATTGCAAATAATGCATATGTATATATAATTTCTTAAGCACTCTAGCAATGTGCATGATATTTTCTACAACTTTTATTTGTCAATTTATAGCAATCAGAACTGATATATTATTAGCAGAATAACAGTTCATCTAGAAGAGCATATCTTCCAGTGTCATAACAAATTATTGGAAGTAAAATCTAAAAGCATGATAAAATAATAATAATTTTTTTTACCTTTATTTCATCATTCCGACGAAATCTTTTTAGTTGACGCAATTTCATATATTCTGACTTAACTTTTTTCTTCCACTCATTTGGAACTTTCAAAGCTTCCTTATTAATCCTCTCATATTGAGGGGTAGCTAATCGAGAGCTATATAAAAATAATAACAAGGATTTGAATAAAAGAATTGTCTAAAATTACAACTCTATTATATCAATCATATAAACAATATGTTTAATATCATGAACTCTTTATAACAATGATGATTTTGCTAAGATTTTAAATATAATTATTGAATATATGAAACAAACAAATCAAAGGTAAGTATGAATATTTTCTTCTTCCTCATTAATTTGATAGTTATAGTAATAAGTGATTACTACACAACTTAACTTTTTCATCATAGTAAATTTGTAAATTAATAGATTTTCACAGAATTGAGCATCATAAATCAATATATTTGTGGTTTTCATTTTATTAAAGTTTTAAACAGTTTCATACTGACCAATAATTTAAGAATGCTTATATGTGACAGCAGAAATAAGAATTTATGATTTAAATTGGACATATTATTGAAATGCCACCTTTTTAGTGAGCAGAGTATTAGTTAAATTATGCCTTTAATAGATTATAGTTTTTTAGATAATAGCTATTTCTAATGAAAAATCCAAGCCTATCAAGAGGATGACAGATTTTGTGTCCAGGTCTATAAAAATTTCTAAAACAAGTTCTATATTATCTATATATCAATGCTATATATGCAAGACAAAATTTATATATTAAGCAGAAGGGGATATATTACCTCTCATTCTCTTTAACTGTAAGTCACACAAAATTAAGAACTCAAGTGAAATAAAACAAAAAACACTTTTGTTATCATGATACAAATCATTTAATACTTACTTAATAAAAAACATTACAAAACAAGATTACTTTTTTTTATTGCTGATATATCATGGAATGCAATAAAGGACAAACGTGACACAAGTTTTAATGGCAATAAAATTTCAACTTTAAATTATTGTTCTTGAACTAAAAAGTTCAAAATCAGTTTATTTTTGGACATTAAATTTGATGTGTCATCTTTCCTGTGTTCTTTTTAGATACAGTTTATTTTCGGACATTAAATTTGGTGCATCATCTTTCCTGTGTTCTTTTTAGATACTAAGTCCAACATAAATGATGACTCTTTTGAACCTAGCTAGCAATCTTGTATGTTTCCTTCTTTTGGCATCACTAGTAAGTGCCTGTTTTCTCATATTGCTTAGGCTTATTATCTTCTTACAAAGCGAGCAATAGGGAAAAAATGGATTTTGCACAGCTCAAACCCATTCAATGAAATCAAGATTGATTTTTTAATCCATTCATTTTGTATTAAATACAGATTTTGAGCAGCTCATTCTTTTAAAAAAAATACCTAATCTACACTGAATAAGCTCACAGTTTCTCAAGCAACAAACCATTCAATAAACTCAAATATGGTAGATTAAACACCACCCTACTACTTCAGCCAGAAACATGTATTCTATTCTTTCATGCAGTTACAGAAGGCGTGTACATGCTCATTAGCTGCGATATGGGAATCTCATGGAAAAACAAGATCGAAACTAGACTGAGCTAAAAAGAAAAAAAGAGGAGAGAGAAGGGGAAATCTTCGGCATTACACAATCATGAAGGGTATCGTTGTGTTTTTGGAAGCTATAACTATGATCTTTTTTTCTTGCAATCTTCAGAACTGACATTTTTTAGATGGGATTTCCTGTATTTTTCCTGTTTTTGTTGTTTTTTTTTTAATTTCTAAATCTTTCTTTTTTTTAGATGATTTTTAAATTTTGTATTTTCTGGTTTTCTCTGTTCTCCTGGTTGCATGGCAATCCTGTAATTAAACTTATTGCATTCCTCAGTAATTAAACTTATTGCATTCCTCAGTAATTGCTAACAGCCTTTCTTAATTCAGTATCTTTGAACCAAACTCACTTGTTTTAAAAACTCAGGGTGAATTTTAAATTAAATTTTAGGTTAATAATATTTTTAAAATACTTTAATCACCATGAAATAAATCTATTCCAATAGGAGGTCTTTAATAAAATAATGACAAATCTTAGCAATATCTCACTAACCAAATAGCGCTAATATTAAAGATGGGCAAAAGTTAGAACAAAGTAAATAAAATAGCACTAAACTATTTTTTTAACATTTTTTTGTGTCTATTAAAATATCAAAACTTTTGAATTTAAAATTTTAATCTCAGCAGGAACACTCCTGCAATTAGCAGCTAAACATCAGAATTGATGCATTTATAATTATTAAATATAAACATGATTTATTTAATCTTAATTAACATTTACGAATTGTTCATTTTAACTACATTTGGTAAGTAAAATTATAGAATGGCCTGCTTATGACATAAGAAAATACATTGAATGTGTAAGGATACATTTCCAGATTACAAATAAACAAGTCAATATACAATGAAAATATCAAATTTTATCAAGCATCAATAAATCTGTTATATAATGAAATTATATTTTATAAGCAAAAACTTTTAATTAAGAAAACAAAATAAAAGCTTTAAGTTTTAAAATATATTATGAAAAATATTATAAAAAATATTATGAACTTACTTCATCATTTTGTAACTTCAAAATTCTTCTGGTATTCAAAATCTAAAGTAGAGTAATTTTTTAAATTTATTAAAAAAATTATAAAAAATTAAATGAATAAAAATTTCTAAAAAGCTTTTTGAGCTGTACCACTAAATATTTTTTTTTCTTTTCTTTTAATTTACTATCAACTTTTAATGGAAAGTTAACTAACTTTAAAAATCATTATCATCTAGTATAATATAGTAAAATTACTAAAAATATTTCGAATAGTATAACATTAATAAAGACTACGAATTGGACTTAAAATGTGAACACCATCCTTAAATCAAAATTTTCCTTCTATAAACATATTAAAAGAAAAGAACACATTTATAAATATGAGAAAAAGTATTTTTCTGTATGCAAATGCTATTTCAGGATGAAAATTAGAAATATCATCAGAAAATAGTTAAATCACAACAATATGAAAACACTTAATAAACAGTAGCAACTTATAAACAGAAAAACAACCAAATAATAATAATAATAATAATAATAGGGGGTATGGTGCAATCAGAAGAAGTATTTATTAATGCCTCCATTTAATAGAGTTTTACTGATAACTCATTATCCTTTGTATTTATTTTTCTGTAAATGATCAAAACAATGAATCTTACTTAGGATTGAATTGTTCAAACATCAGGAACAAGCGATGGGAAAGCGATTGGAAAGCCGGAGAATATTTTGATTATTTCAAACAGTTATTGGAATTCTTCAAACAAAACACATATGACTCATATAAAATTTGTTCAACAGATATTTATATTTACATGACAATACAATATCTGTATCGTAAGCGGCACTTACGATCATCAACAAAATAACAACAATAAAAGAAATTTGTTTTGAAATTAGATGAAATTCTGTGAAGTTAAAGTACTTTTTCTAATGATAACTAAATAATTATTTAATAATAATTATACGATACGAGGATTTTTATTTCACTACTTAGAATCGAATTTCAAAGATATTTAAAATTCTATTTTTGATTGAAAAGTTATTCAATATTCTTTATTTTTAATCTACTGAATCTTTTTTATATAAAATATACACAAGTCACACTGGAACAATCCAAAATTACAGGGATTCTGCTATTTCCATCACATAACCTACCTTGAGAAGTGAAGAACGCGGTAAATACAAAATGAATATAGTGAGATGACTCTGGTGTGAATAAAGATTTCGTTGTTTCTAGATCTTGTGTGAATCTTTTTTTTTTTTTTTTCCAGATTTTCCTGTATTAAAAAAAAGTGAAAACTGTAAAGAAATATATTTCTCCGGTTTTTAAAATTTTATATATAACTCTGTAAGGTATATTGTTCGTTTTTGTTTTCTTAAATTTACTATGTTTTCATGGACCTTTATTTATTTCATCTTCTTTTCTTTTACTGTGTGATAAGAGAAGATGGTGATCATTTATAAGCTTTTTATCTTTGAATTCTCATGATTTATGAATTAAATATAGCTTTAATAAATAATTTCTATTATACTTTCGTTTTTCAAATATATATTGTATTTGAATTATTGAATGTTTTGTTAAAATCTTTATTTTTCTATTTGTGTAGAATCTTTGAGACAGGAAAAAGAAGCAATGTTTGATATTTTTCTTACCGAAGATATACGTAAGCTTATGAGGAACAAGTCAATTGTTTTCTTAGGCGATTCAAGTAAGGTTTGAAAGCATTTTTTTTTTTGTTTGATATTATTAAGACCACACATTCTGTCTCTTATGATGATTTTTATTTATTTTGTGGAAAATAACAGGTTAAATTAGATACTTGTAATTTAGTGGATACTAAATTTATCTATAATTAAATGTTCAAAAAAATAGAATTCTGAGGATAAATAATTTGGAAAATTCTTCAGCTTTAAATAATTTTTATTCGTATTTTCTCTAATATGAATATTTTTCTATCTTTATTTATCTGAAATTGCATTAGCTTTATTTGATTAATTTTTTTATTTAAGTGTAGGTGTATGAAAATTTCTTAGTGATTTTGAAACTAGATGCAACATGCATTATTCCTAAAACAAAAACATGTTGTTAAAAATTTTGAAATTAATGATTATTTTTATCTTTAAATTCTGCTGTATTTATCTGCTTATTTTAACTAATTTTGTTGGAGGAAATGAGAAAAAAAAATTGATTTTTAAATTAATCATATTGAGGTGAGAGAAGCATAGAACATTAAAACTATTAATATGTAATTGATTATAGTTTTTTTTTATATAATTAGCATAAATTTTTTTTGCCCAATGTTTTGTGAAAATAATTTTGTAAACCCATTTTTGTCGAATTTACTAATTATTTGAATCTTTAATACTTGTAACATATATTGATTCGATTCAATTTGCTCTTAATTCAAATTTTCAGAGTTTCTTTGTATTAATTATTGCTGAACATAATGTTGCCAATTTAAATAAAATGTGACGCTAGATTCAACATCCAAACATCGATAAAAATGTGAAAAGTTGTTTTTTTAATCAAAGATTAAAATCTAAAAAATTTTTAAATAGATATTTTTAAAATTTTTCTATAAAAACTATAATTTATTATGAGACAAAAAAAATCCTATGGGAAGAAAATTCTTGAGTTTATGTATTTATTCATGTACAAAAGTGCTTTTTATTTTTTTTAATGTTATGTGCTTAAAAAGTACTTAATTTTTGGATCCATTTCACACTATGCACCCTGGACCCCCCCCCACACACACTTTTCGATAGATCTGCAACGAAAAGCGTTGAATTCGCCAGAAAAGTAATTAATTAAAAATCAATGAAAAAAGCCATTTCCACTATTATATTTTAAATTGAGAAGAAATGGTTGAATAATGACTTAAAAATTTTTGAAAGATGTAACAAAGTTAGAATATTGGAATTTTGGTTTTAATTCTTTAAATATTTTGGGAAAAGTAAATACTAATCAAAAATTCCTTAACTTCATTAAATTACACTATAGAGGAAAAATAATTTTCTTTTGATTGGCATTGATTGTTTGATGGTTTAGCTGATTATTTTTTTTCTATGAGTATTACAAATAATATTACATGAAAAAATATATGAAAAATCACCCCTATACATCATAAAGTATTAATCAAATTTTTTACTGTAAATTTTAAAATTTGTGCTTCAAAGTGCATTGAATTGTCATTACAATTGCCTATGTGCAAATTTCATGGCTGTAAATACAATAGATTTGACTGTTCATTATTGATATATACAAATTTATCTTTTATAAATATAGATCATTAAATTGAATGACATAGTTTGATTTGTACCAATTTTATAGTTTAATAAAAAAAATATTATTTGTTGGATGTTTGCAGATTTGATATTAATTACCATAGTGTCTTTGTTCATAGACATGTTTGTGTATCTTCTGAAAAAAAATTTAAGTGTTACTCTTTTTTTAAAGAATATTATAATTTATTATTGTTTATATGGAATTTGCAATCAAATAAAATGCAATTAATTTTTTTTCTGTCTATGATGTTTTAAGTAGATCTTCTAATTACTTTGAATAAAACATTTTGTCACTGACAAAGTATGCCTACAAACTTTCAAGTAAGCATTACTTCACTTTTTAAGGTACTAACTTCAATTATTGAGAGATATTAAAATCTGCATTCTAAAATTAAATAATTAAAGGATTTCAGAATTTCCTAGATTTTTAGTATTATGTTAATTTTGGTAATTAAGATAATGAAATTATCTTAATTACCAAATATGTTAAGAAACTTTCAGTTACTCAGTAGCTTTTACCAAAGTGGGAGAAACATACTTCATGATTTTATCACTTTATTTGTAATACTAAATGTAAATAAATAACATTCAATAACATCCAAACTTTAGTATTGGATTGAATAGCTTTACTATTGGAAATATTTCATTTGAAAAGTTTGTTCAAAGAATAGGGGGATTTCTTATTAACTGAACATTAATGCTTGGACAAAAGAAAATGTATTTAATGTATGTATATACTTTAAAATGTTGCTACTGTAAGTTTTTATGAAGTTTTTTTTTTTTTTTTTTTTTCGTAGTTTTTGATTCTAAATAAGTCTTGATATCATTTCTTGTATCTATACAAGATTGCAAATAGTCCTTTAGAAAAATATGTTGTTGAGTAGAAGTCATTATGCTCATAAATTTGTTCCAAATAGGAAAACTATTTAAAATTAGATTATAGATCATAATAGGTAACTATAATTATTAGTTTTACATTATTGTTAGTTTTTCAAAGATAAAAAATTGTCAATTCAGTAAAAATCTTTATATAATGATATATACTTTATAAAATATACTTTTCAATCCAAAGCTAAAGTAAAATTCTGGTTTCAATTCATTATAGATGTGAGAGCTTTGTACAAAGATTTTCTGTGTTTGCTGCGGAACTCACAGTTCATCTCAGATCATATCCTTAGGACTAAAGTAGGCAGAATAATACATATGAAAAATTCTTATTTTTCTCTGTCTTTATTATTAAATGTTATACTTAATCATTATAATATTATTTGGCTCTTCGTTTCATTCAGCATTTTTAGTTGATTTCTATGTGTTTTTATTTCTATTTGTCCATAAAACCTCAGAAAACATTGATGACTAATAGTACATTTTTGCAGGTTACATACTAAAAGTTTATCAGAAGAATTTTTTTCTTTTTAATCTTTGCTAGAACAAGAAAATTTGTCAGGGATTTCAAGTTTATTTCACAATTTTTTTAATTGACATTGCATTTAATATATAATTATTTTTTAGTTATTAGCTTAATTTAAACAATTGATTTTCAGCCATTTGATATTTTATGTAAATTTGGTAATTTGTTATCTTTAACATTATTAATGACACTAAATAATTTTTTGTGAATTGCATCTTTTTAAATATATTTCTACTATAAAAAAAAAAGAAGAAAAATTACCCAATTATGTCAAAGTTTATTCTTGCTAAAATTTATTTAAGATCCAAGATTTAGTATAGTGGTGAATTTGAGAACCACGCTGCTGTATTTGCAATAATATGTCAAAATATTATTAATTCTTAAACAATGTTAGTATTGCATAAATTTTTTGATAATTTTATTAATTATAATTTTAATTAGCAGTGAAATCTTTAACAATGTAAATATTAGTTAATGAATTGGACATAATCATTAGAAAATAAAATTTACATAATGATATTAATAATATTTGAAGATTTTCATTTGCCTTGTAAGATCTGTAATTTATTTTTATTATTTTATATCAACTTTAGATAAAATTGTTTGACTAGAAAGTTTCAAATTGCTTTTTACTCAAGATGCTGGGTTTGAAACATATTCTTTGTAAATATATGTTCTGTATTTTTGTCCAATTATATTTTTACTGTATCAGAGATTAAAAACAATCACAATATCTTTCTAAAATGCAATTTATATAATGCCTATATTTGCATGCATGTTTATTTATTATTATTATCTGTGCCAACTGAAATGCTACATAAAATGAAACTGAGGATTGCTTGCATAGGCAGACCATTGTTTGTCTATTACAGCATCATTTAAGGGTAAATGGGCTTCCTCCCCCCAACAAATGCTATTGCATTTTTAATGCAAAAATTACATAAGCCATTTTTTTCTTCTGTATCATAATTCATCTGATTTTAGAGATACTTTTTTTTTTTTTGGATGGAAAAGAAAAACTTTTTAACTGGCTGCAATTGTCTAAACAAGATGCATAAAAATTTTAAAATGTAAATTTTTGAAAATTAATAGGAATTTTTTTTATTAATGTCATCTTATTTCATACCTTATTTTGAATCTACATTGCCCATTTATTTCTAATAGGAAAAGTATTAAACATCTCTTCAAGCTTTTTGGGATAGCCTTTCTCTCTCTATATATAATCTATACAATATTGATTGTTATGTTTAGTAATGGCAAGTTTAAATGTAAATGCATCGTTGCATTTAAATTGCTGAAGCAGTACATTTTCAGAATAAGATTTGGATGTTTTTTTAACAGGGTGTTATCAGTATAACCAAATCATATCAAAAAGAAAATATAAATTGAATTTGTTTGTACTTAAAAATTTAGTAATAGTGGCTTTTTAAAAATAATTATATTGTGTACTAATTCACATCAAAATAAATATTATGTTGTTTGTAGTTCTGTGTTTAAGAAGAATGCAGAAATAAATATAGCTTTTACATTACAATAAGTTTGACTCTTCAATTTGAATATCTTTTTTAAAAATGATGTTAATTGGTAATCTCAATCGAAATCTATTTGTTATTTAAAATAAATATAATTTATCTTTATATGTATGTAATGCAATTTTTTTAAAAAAATCATGGGGGAAGAAAAAAAAGCATGATGAGCAAAAAAGATCCCAGTAGTTGCATTGACTGGCAATTCTACAGAGCTCTTAAAAACTATTGATCAATTATTACTAAAAAATGTAATGCTGCCTTTTTTTTAATTTTCATTAGTTTTTCTTTATTAAATCAAAAATATATATATTAAACTAAAATCTAAAAATGCTGAATATCTTTTGATTGTTTCATTATATATTAAATTTATGATTACAAGTTTTACTTATATGTTTATATAAAAATTCATAGGGATTCAATTTTTTAATTTTGTCTTTTTTTCTCCAAATATTTTACTTCATATAATTTCTTAGACAATTGTAAATTTTTGTCAAAACATTTATTATTTTTCTATTGTTTTTATTTAAAAGAATTATAAAGTAATTAATTCTTAACAAATCATGAAATTTGAGGTATTTCCTGAGCATTGTTTTTCTCTCTCTCTCTCTCTCTTTAAGATGGAGAATACTGTCTTTGGTGATAAGTTAGTGTACCATGGAGAAAAAACGAATGCACGCTGTTACAGAGAAGAACGAGAAGCATCAATTGAGAGCACTCGCATATCCTTTTTCTTCTTAACTAAAATCTATGATGATTATATTAAAGAAGTCTTGAAAAAAATCACCATGAAATCAAATCCTGATGTTATAGTTATAAATAGCTGTCTTTGGGATATTACTAGGTAAATAACATTTTAATTAAGTTAAATGCTTGAATTTTAAAGGGCAGTGAGATACCTGATTTCCACATTTGAATCCAGAGATTTGATATTGCTTTTAATATTTTATTACAAATAATATTTTGATGGATATTTAAAAATTTCAATTATCTAAAAATAAAAAGTTTAAGAAAACTTTTTAATATTTTTACCTGGTGATGGAATTCTTCTGTTTTTGAACATAAAAATTTATTTTAAATACCATATATTTATGCAACAAAAGTTTTTAAAGCCTATTAAACATTGTTTCAATGTTTAACATTATTTATGTGGATTATTTTTTACTGTTTTGATTATTAATCTTTTATATTTAATGCAATATATAAATGCTTCACTGCCACATGTATAAATGAATAAATAAGTGAAAAATTTTAAATACTTAAAATTTCCAATCTATTCAACATATAATATCTAATACTAAAGTAAAGAAGTTTTTTCAAAACCTTTGTACAGTAATTTAAAATATATAAATGAACTTTAAAGTAAAGATTATATTTAAATAGAAAATGTTTTTGCCAAAGAGATTACTTATAGTTTTGTTTTTTAAACGCAGGTAGCTCTATCTGGCATTAAATTATTTTAATTATCATTCATTTAGATGAGTTGCTTGCTTTCAATACCAGAATTTTTTTCAAACCATAGAGAAAGAGTTTAATTAGGGCATCAGTGAATTGCAGAATAAGACTACTTCAACTGGAGAACTGCTTTGCACTTAAAGCTATTTGCTATTAAATGTAAAAATCTGTTGTTGTTAATGTTATTTTCTCTTAATAATGAAAGGTTGAATTATGTATTTATGAATTGCTGACATTTGTCTTTGACACAATTTAAAACTGAAATGTCTCATTCATAAGTACTACATTCCTTAAAAATAGTACATTAATCCAACAAATTTATTAATTCAGTGCAGTTTTAAAAAACTACTTTAAATCTATAGCACTGTAAATCAGCAGTTCATAAAAACATCACATATTTTAACATAAATTGCACAAAATTGTTTTCTTTATATTTTTGAATAAATAATTCAAATATCTTTTATATTTTTCTAAATGGTATTAAATCATGCTTCTATCATCAGTATATATACTCTAAAATAGAAACATGTTTTACTTGTGTCCTATAATTATTTTATATAATTTGTTTTCTAAAATTTTAATGTATATTTTTGTTGGGAAAAAAAGGATTAGAATGGATCTGAATAGGTGCTACATGTATTTTTTGAATTGTGAAAGGTGAAAAGTACGTATTTCAATTCATATTTTGCAAATCTGAAAGAATACCATGAAGTAAAAATCCAATGTAATTTCAAATAATTCAAAACTCATATACAAAATATGTAATTGAAAGAAATTATTTATACTTCACTTCAATATTTCATACAAATATCTAACTTCTTTTTTTTCTCCTATTTATAAAAATAATCCTTGGTTTGGCTTGCACTTTGAGTATTGTGAAATTCTTTGTATACAACAATTACAAGTACAATAGAATCTAACCTTTTAATATAGACTTTGACTTATCATTTAAAAGTATTGGATTAGAAAAATTAGACTTATTAAAAGTTTCTGGGAATATAAAAGAAATAGCAGAGATAGGGTTGCCACGCAACTGGGAAGGCACAGGGAATTTAAAAATTGGCAGAAAAATGGAAAATACAGCAAATTTCTTAATTTTTTTTCTCCTATCAAAAATTAAAAAAGATAAATAAATAAATGCCTATTTCTTAAGATTGCATAATAAAAGATCATAGTTATAGCTTCTGAAAGCGAAGCAATACCATTCTCGATTGTGTAATGAAGAAACTTGCCCTTTTCCATGAAATTCTCTAACTGCAGTTAATGAACATGCTCGAGACTTCAGTAACTGCGTGAAAGAATAAAATACATTACTCTGGCCGGAACATTCATTATTCAAAAACAGCACGATAGTTTTTAGTCTACTATACTTGAGTTTATTGAATGGCTTGTTTATTATTTGTGAAACTCAAATTATTAAATAGATTAAGGAACTTTTTAAAAGAATGAACTGCTCAAAATCATATTAATATGAATTGGATAAAAAAAAATCAATCCTGATTTTGCTGAATGGGTTCGAGAAGTTCTGCAGAATCCATTTGTTGCATACTGCTCACTTTATAAGAAGACAATAAACCTATATAATATGGGAAAACAAGCACTTACTAGTCATGCTGAAAAAGGAAAATATACAAGTCTGCTTGCCAGTTCAACAGATTTATTATTGATCTTGGACTTAATGTCTAAAAGGAATGCAGTGAAAGTTGATTTGTAAAAAAGTAATCTTGAAAAGAAAGTAATCTTGTTTTGTAATGTTTTTTTGTTAATTAATCATTCAATGCTTTGTATCAAAATAAAAAATATATATATGTATTTTATTTCGCCGGAGTCGTTAATTTTGAGTGACTTGCAATTAAAGAGCATGAGAGGTAATATATGCCTCCCCCCCCCTTTAGAATATAAATTTTGTCTTTCTAAATTCTTGGTAATAAATAAAAAGGATTTTTTTTTTTTTTTTTTTTGTAAATATAAATTTTTTTATTTAATATGCAATTCTTTCTAATAATGTTAAATTGTTGCCTCCTTTCCTTGCTTTCACCACTCCTTAAAATCTTATTTAATTACAATTAGCACATGAGGGCTATTCATGTTTTTCCTCATATCTTAAATATGTGTACAGGAAAAATACTGCAAACTTTTTTTCCAGTTTTGAATTGTAACCCTGAGATATTAATAATTCGTGGAATGTGATGAACTTGGAATGACCAGCTGCTCATTAAATTTTCTGTAAAACCTTTATGATTATGATTTCAAGACGAATTTTATTATTTAAAAGCAGCAAATGTATTTGGTGTAGTGAAAATATTTTTGGAATCTGCAAATCATCTGCATTATTAATATTCAAGGGTGCTCTATTTTCTAATATCTCCTGTATAATGATCTTTTAAAATAAAATTTAAGAAAATAATTCATCCAAATTAAGTTGCTGTTTTTACTAATCTCGGAATCATCTAGCAGGGCTAGATACTCCCCATGAATCAGAAAATGTCGAAAAACAGTTGAGGGTCCCGGAGGACTTTGTCTTTGTTAAAACCCAAACAAACCAAAATATGCGCAGGAAAGGCCATGTCTGCTGAACACCAATGGCACTCAGGGTATATTTTTTGACCCTGCCAAAATCCAAATTGAGTAATTCTGGATTTGAGTAAAAATGCTAAAGCTATGGTTACATCTGGAGCACTTTCGCCCCTTTTAAAGTATTTAAATTGTTGAGCACTAATTTGTCAATCAACATTAAATTGATCAAATTTAACAGAATATTTATTTAAATTCCAATGCCAGGTTTTAATTTTATAATGGGAAAATTGTGTTGTCTTATTCTGCTCTCTCAACTTCATTGGTTGTTTGACTATGTTTTATTGTTGGCATTGTTTTATGACTATATTTTATAAATTAGTAAATAATCCATAAATTATATCATACAACAAATTATAATGTTTTAAAATTTTCTACAAAGCCATCATTACATTTTGTATTGAAGAATTTTTATTTTTACATTTTGGAAAACTTAGCGCTTTATATATTTTTAAAAAAACTGATTTTTATATTTTGGACTGATGAATTTTTTTAGATGGGGTTTTGATGGAGTGGAACATTTCAAAGAAAATTTAAAATCTCTGATGGAAGAATTCAAGGTTTTATTTTCTGACTGCTTGATCATTTGGGTCACAGCACCTCCCATTGCTTGTGAACTTAAAGGAGGCTTTTTAGTCAAAGAACTGCAGTTTTTGAAATATTCACTTAGGTTTCACGTTGTTGAAGCAAATCATTATGCCAGAAAAGTGAGTAGTAATAATATAAAGATTTGGTGAAATCTTCAACTGCACTGCAAAGTTACATTTGCTAATTTTATTTAAATTTCCATTCATGTAAAGAATTTCAATCTTGTCGCTCAAATCATTTTTTTTTTTTTTTTTTTCTTTTTTAAATCCATTTTGTTTTCATATTTCCTTCGTAGGCAGCAATGGTTTATGGTCATTCAAAAGATTTCAAACCAAATCTGGCAATATAGTTGCCATTTATATCTATTCAGATCACTCTAGTTCTTGGTGGAAGAATATGAAATCCTTTCCACTGGAAAATGACTCGCAGTTGTTTCTTTACAAGCAGAACAAAAAATAAAAATATATATAAAAAAATTCCTAGAACATCAATCATTAACACTAATTGAAAATAAAGGAATGGTCAGTTTTTTACTTCAAATTCGATAACATAAACAATGTAGTGATCATGTTAAGCAAATGTTTTTGTATGCATTTTAATACTTTCAGTCTGTTTTTGATAATACAAAGTAAAAAATAACATTAAGTGACATTCACTGTATTTTTTATATGATTATATTTACTTCCAGGTAGTTATAGAGAATGGATTTGATGTACTTGACACACATTACCACCTCCATATGCAGATCCATCGCCGATGTAATGATGGTATTCACTGGAAACCAAAAGCTGTGCGGTATATAACAAATTTACTCCTTAGACATATTAGCCTTGCCTGGGATATTGCCTTACCCCACAGGTAAAAACTGAATAATATTGCAGTTTGTATAAATCCTTAAAATCTGCTTATTTTTATGGTTCTTATTTATTTAAGAACCTTAAGATTGCTTATTATTTGCTCCAGGTGTTTTTTCTTTTTTCTCCTAAATGGGGGAAGAAGAATTTTTTCCAATACTAGATTTGCCTCCGTAAATATATTTTCTTTGCAATGTCTGATCTTTCACCTTTCAACAGAAAATGCTGGCTGCAATAGTTGGTATGGAAGGTTTTCTTCAGTTTAAGGAAATACTGATAATACAATGAAAATCTATTCCTTATAGTGACTTCTTTTTTCATTTCCTTTTATTTGTCTAAGTAGGAAAAATATATCTTTTTGTACTAGGTACTATTTTATATATTCTTAGAAATCATGTGAGTTTGCATTTAGAAGTAATTATTTAATTTACAGTAGAGTTTCAAAAGTGAAACTTTAAGTGGTTAGTTTTTGGAGGAACTGGAAGAAATTGCTATCAATGACATAAAGTAAAAAAAGAATCTGATTTCTTCTGCACAGAAAAGAAATTTCTCTTAAGGAAGGAAGTTACCAAAATTGAATGCAAAGTTCTTGCACCTGGGCAGCAATTTGAACAAGTCAGATTTCTAACAAAATCTAACTGTAAAAAGCTAATTATATATTTAAAATGATAATGATCCAGCCGTAAAACATGCTCAGTTTTCCTCACCAAAGTTGTGCCATCTTCCAAAAATTTACCAAAATACTGCCATCTTGAATGGATACATAGTAACAAATTGCTTTTAAAATTGCAATAAAAAGTTATCAGGATTGCATTTGGTATATCATTCTTCTCGCAATTCAACATTAGGAAACAAAATGCTAAATCAAATTGTCGCCAAACGCTTTAATGTTGAATGCATAAATGCCATTGTTTATTTATTTGAAATAAGCACACAATGGGGATTGACTCCATTTATATAGAGCATTAATTGAAAAATACACAAGAAATACTAGCCACAAAGCAAAGACAGCAATGGATAAAAAAATTACTAAATTCTAAACCATATAAAAATGAAAATGTAAACAGATAGCAAGGGTTAAAAAGTAAAACACACACAAGCGACAAATTATGGCTATAATATATCATATTAATCAAAAACTTATTGTTGGCAATCTGAAAAAGATATTCATTGTAAAATCTGTAAATGAAAAGATAGTAGATAAAGGAAATCATATATAAATTTCCGCCTGTATAAATTTTTTCAGATATGAGTATGTCTGCCATTTTGTCATTGTGTTTACAATTTAATAAAAATGCTACTCTTCTTTTTTGGCTTTAAAATGTGCTTTTTTGGACGTAATTTAAACTGCAGGCTTAAGATGGAAAAGAAGTTAAAATCAGGTTGACAATGGCCTTTCAGAAGATTTCTTTTTTGTAAAACACCAATTTTAGAGATATCTTACAAACAAAAAACTAAATGAAACACTAGATGAAGAAAAATACATAAAGAATTATTTAGAATACAAATTAAAAGTGTTCTTGGCACTTTGAAGGAAAAAGTAATTTGGCATTAATAAAAACAAACAAAAACTATTTATTTCGATTTTTGATTTCTTTATGGTTCATCTATTCTATACATGACTTGACAACTTAAAAAAACTTTGTAAACCTCGCTATTCGACATTGTAAAGATTGTTTATCCACTTGTATACAAATATAAAAACTGCATCTTTATGGAAGGCTCTTAATTATTTGAGCTTAATTGAATTTTTGCTAAATATTATAATTCTTTGAATATCTCTTAACTCTTCTCATTTCTATGGCTTCATGCAAGGGACTTCATTTTTTAAATTAATAAAAAATATTTAAGATCAAGTACTGGACAAGGACAATCATGAAATCTTATTATTTCAGTAGAATAAAATATTGTTAAAAGTATTGTTGTGATATAGTTAGTGGATTTACTAAAATGAAAGTCAGAAAAGTGCAATTAAATCATTCTTATTGAGAATGTATTCTAATTTTTTTTTTTTTTTTTTTTTTTTTTTTTTCAAAACTGACTTGTTAAGTGCTTACATGCAAATATTTTACTCATGGCATAGGGTTGACTAAATATGGTACTGACTACAATTACTCAAGTAGTAATTCAGCAAAGAATTTTCCTTGTTTATGAAACTTTTCAATTCTTATTGAATCAATTCATTTGTGATAGCTAAATTCAGTACCATTGGAGAAAAGTGAGCACAAATAACTCCACAAGTAGATGTTAAAATGCATGTATAATGGCATTAAATTAAAATTAAATGCATGTATAAATGTTTTCATGTATAATGGCATTAAAAAAGAGAAACCATCCCCCCCCCCATATGAATTCGTCATTTTTTTTATTTATCTTGTATCCTGTAATTTCAGTTTTCAAGGATGAAAGTTTTTTACTATTCTTGATATATCACTCAAAATGAATTAAATATGAAAATTAAACAGCAATTTTACTTGTAAAATTCTAAATAATTCATTTTAATTCTTAAAATGGTAATTTTTAATGCAAATTTGTTATTTCTAATAAAGTATCCAATCAAAGAAAATCCCTATACTTTATTACAAAAATCAAATCTTCAAAATTTTGTTCCTGTGTAAATAATTGAAGCAAAAAACAATTCATTATTTTTGTTGTATTTTTTATTTATTCTCTTTTTATTCATAAAATTATGTAAAATGAAGCTTGAAAGAAAAATGCTGACTTTCCTAAATTTTGATTTGAGGAAAAAATAATCCCTTGTACTTCAAGGGATTATTCAAGATTATAATGATCATGATTAAAATGTTGATGATACTTTTTTTTATTATTATTCTCTCTTTTGCAGGTATGAATCTATTTCTGTTGACGAAAATTTATTGGCTTGTGAAGATACTGAAAATGCTGCAATTTTGGGAGCAGAAAGAAAGGTATTTGTGATATTAAATTATATTTTTACCAATTCTGATTCGAGTTCAACAAACCGAGAAAAATTATGAAAATTAGTAGGATCTAAATCCTGAAATGCGTTTCTCAAAAATAAAAGTTTACTATAATCAAAATTATGAGGTGCAATCTGAAGCAACCCCAAAATAGTTTCATATTGGTTAAATAATCTGACTTTTTCTTTAAAAACTATATGTATGCTTTCAGGAAAATGCTGATAACTTGAAACAGATGTGCCAAGGGAAATCAACTGCCTCATTAGAATCAAATAGGAGCGTAATGAAAACAGTAAACAAACTGGATGAGACTGAAGGAAAAAATTCTGCTCCCCCATACAAAGTGTCCAGAAAAGAAGAAAGTATTCACTCTCACATGGCTAAGAATGACAAGAAAAATAGAAGCAAGCGCATTCGCATGTGGAAGCAGAATAATCCTCAGTCCACCTACAGATCGACTGCGGCAGACTATAGGAATTATCCTGTGTTTAATACCAATTTTCAGTACCACAGTTCCACAAGTCATCCATCTCAAAGATTTACTCATCTGAATTTTCCACCAAATCCCAACTGTGTAAATTATCCCTCATTTAGCTCTTACCATCCAGGGCCTGGTTCTGTGAACAGTATGGAAAGTAACTTTGGTGGCCAAATTCATTATCAAAATTATGGCCCTCCTTATGCATTTCCACTAGTTGTTCCAGGGCAACTTCTTCAACCCAATTTTCATTTTTCTGATGAAATCCCATGGAATTTCCGCTTCTAGAAATGAAAGTAAGCTAAATAGTTTGTTTAAAAAAAATATATAAAAATCTTGTAATAATAGTACTTAAATCATCAGTCTGGAAATTTAATAGAATTTCCTGAAATAAAAAAACCTTCCATCAAGCAGTTTTGTTGGATATGAAAACTCAATCAATCTCTCCATTTGTCTTTCTTTGAACTGCATTCTGATTTTGAGAGAGAGAGATAGAAATTAAGTCTGTTAAATATATAAGAAGTTGTTAGAAAAACTGATTTATTTAAAAATATCTTTGAAATGTGCATTGTAAAATTTCTTAAAATAGCTTTCCATAAAATCCCAACTAGCAAATTGGAGAAATCGACATGTAGATTTAATACATTTAAGAATAACTTATTTCAAATCTATTACGACTTTATTACAAAGCAATATATTTGTGTTAAACTTCATTGAAAATCACTGGATTTCAATAAAATGTTTGAAATTGGTTGAAAGGACTGAAAAATCTCGTCTGAGTTTTTTAAAAAGATAATATGAAATAAGAATGCATTTTATATTTTAGATAATTTTGGCTTTTTATATTTTATTAAGGTTTCAACTGAAAATATAGTAATTTTTTTATCATTAACAACTGTTGCTAAAGTAATGATGTTTTTAATAAAGCTAGCTAGTAATTTTTTGAAATATGCTTAGAAAAAATGTGAAACATTTTATATTGAATCTATTTTTGCATGGCAGTTTATTATTTTTTTTGAACCAATTACATGTTTTTACCTGGACGTGCTCTCATAATAGATATAGTTGATGTCTATCCAGAAGAATAAGGCTTTTTGCACAAATTCTGAATATCACCAAAGTTTAGCAACTTTCAACAACAAACCTAGTGCTGAAAGTTTTTCTTCCTTCTCTTCTTTTTAAATATTTTGTATATGATTAGTTTTTATTGAATCATTCATAAGGCTAATTTTCGATGTTTTAAAGTTGTTAACTATTAAAAACAATTTCATTAGAAGTTTTATCTGCATTATCTATCTGAATTAGTAAGTGTTCCAGTTATAATTTTGTGTATTGAAAACTTCAATATGCAAATTGCTATAGTTCCTAAACTTGTTCCTGCATTTTGACAAATAATGATAATGCTGCTCCATCCGTTTATTTCGTTAATCCTTTAAATGTGTTAAATAGTGTGTAAATGTATACACTTAAATAAGCTATTGTGATATGTTTATTATTGTTATTTTAATTAAGTGCCTGATTTTCATTTTAATGAAAGCTTATTTATAAATATCATGTTTGTGTCTGATATTTTTTCATCATTATTAATACACAAAATGATATATCTGTAACAGCTAATCTAATCATTGGTATGACTTCGTATCGAAATATGTTTGGATATAATAGAATTTTGTTTGGAAAATTATATATTTCCTACTGCCTTTTCATTTTAATAAAATAGAAGAAAAAGGATACTTTTTATTTTTTAGTTAAGAGAAACACTTTTTCAATATTCAGGGAAAAGGAGACAATTATATGTAGGTAGTAATAAACCAATCTTAAGTAAGAAAAAGTTTGAAAAAGAAACTAAAATGAAAACGAAACAAAAACAGTTTCAAAATCGCAACTAAAATTTATAACCTATTAAAACTAAAACCAAAAAAGAACTTCATAGTATTTAGAGAGTGCAATTGCAGCTACTTCTAAAACACAGATGAATTGATACAAAAGTATTAGAATCAAGTTAATAGGAAAAACAAAAATTCAAATAAAAATTAAATATAAAAAAAGAATCTGGCCTGAAGACTTTTTCAAGGGTCAACCTCAGGCAGGGATTCAAAGAAAGGGATTTTTTCTGTGAGGAAATACAGACATTGTCTAATAATGATTAATCGTGACCCGAAAATCCCCTGAAATTATGCTCAAGAGATATACCATTTTAACAGAAAGGAAATATAAAACAACAAATTAGAAGAAATTAACCACAACAAAGTAAAAATACAATAACAATAAAAACAAAAAAATAGCACTAAAATTAAAAACGAAAAGGCCAGTACATACCATCAACAGTCAAGGAAACTTAAAACTATCGATTGTGATTCCCTGTTTTTAAAAAACTAGCGGTAAATTATGTAAACAGATGTAGGCACCCAGCGCCATCTATTGAGTGATCCAATATGCAAGGAAAGTTCTATTTTTATTCAAGCCAAAGGATTAATCCCAAACCATACCTTGTTTAATTAAAAAATTGACATTACAGTAATTTCTAGGAAATTCATTTTTAATTAAATTTTTAAGGAGGTTATTTGATGTTTCAATATAAGAATTTTTATTATTGCAAACCCTTTTGATCCTGTTAACTTGTGAGAAAATTAGATTTTTGAAAATTTTAGAGTTTAGATTAGAATGGTAGTTACATAGTTTTGAAAGTTGAAATCATCCCTTTTATCGTATATACCAACTATTGTTTTATCATTAGCAATTTCGATTTTAAAATCCAGAAAGGTAGCCTCAAGTTGATTTTTATTTGTATCTTTTAGAATTAAATCTTTTGGATAGCAATTAGTAATAATATTAGTATTGTCGAAGTTAATCAAAAGTAGGTCATCAATATATCTCCACCCGTTTATTAAATTATATTTAATTATTTTTTTCTCATAGTAATGCAGGAAAATATTAGCTAAAGCACTTGAGAAAGCTGTTTTCGGGTCACGAGGAATCATTATTAGACAATGTCTGTATTTCCTCACAGAAAAATCCCTTTCTTTGAATCCCTGTCTGAGGGTGACCCTTGAAAAAGTCTTCAGGCCGGATTCTTTTTTTTATATTTTTTATAATTTTTTTGGTTTAATTTTTATTTGAATTTTTGTTTTTCCTATTAACTTGATTCTAATACTTTTGTAGGTAGTAATAAATATATTTTAACAGCATGTTTATAAAATGACTTTTATTTTGTTGTGTTTGTGTTTAACTTGGTGGTCTGTAGATAGACTGACATATTTTATCTAATGTATTTTTATCTTTCCAATTTTGATATTCAATAATTTATCATTCAAATTTTCATTATGAGTACAAAACTTGTGTATTGAGTTTGAATATTTTGATAAAATGTCGGCTGTTATGTATCTATTGCATGTGGTGCTATCTTTAAAAATATGTAAACCGGCAAGAGTTATTACCTTAGTTTGGTTTAAAATTTAATCAAAATTTATTATGCTACTTGTAAAAAATTTTAATTAGAATTGTTAGTTTTTGAATTATTATAAACCCAGAAATGTCAAATAAATATAGGAATTCAGCTTTTAGTTTTTTTTTTTTTTTTATATATATATATATATATATATATATGATTACATTTTTCTGACTTGATAATACTTTTTATACAGAGGGGGGAAAAAAATAATTATTTGAATTTATGATAATTAAAACTGTGATAGTTAAATGATTTGTACATTGCTTGGTTTTTATATTTTGCTATATTCACCCTTTTTATAGCTGAATGCCAAACGTTTATGCAAAGACTTTTTTATACCTTTGTACATGATTAAAATGAACAATTACTAGTTACTGCATGTCTTTTTGATTAATGCACTTTTATATTTTTTAGATAAATATTTTTAAACATGATTTTTAAAATATTATCTAGGCTAAATTATGTATACAAAAAGATATTTAGCATGTGAATCAATATTTATTGACCTCTGCTGTTATGAATCTATTTTGTTTATCTTAAAAATAAAGCTTATTAATTCTGTTTTTCTTTTTTTTTTCAGTAATTTATTTATTATTGCACATTATTTCATTTTTATGCTCAATCCAAATCTGTTCTTATATTTAAACACATAACTGTTTTTAATCTTAACATTTCAAACACAATTCTAAAACAATTTTTTGTTAACGAACCACAATACTGCATAGTTCTAGTTGATTTTTTAAAAGAATAGTTGTATAAATTTATATAAATCCAGTTAAAAAATATAGAAAAATATTTTATTAAAACTTGTTCTTAGATTTTTCGGGTTGAATCGAATGAATTGTATTTCATTATTAGGTTTGCTTATGGTCTAATCCTTCTGATATTTAATTTTTGTATTGTTGTTCTGTGAGTCGGAATTTAGGATAAAGTACACACATCATTCTAATAAGAATAACTGATCTGTTAAAATATAATTTATGAATGAAGTAAATGCAATGGGATTCAGTCTATTATAAAATATAAAGTAGCTGAATGGAATTATGGATATCCTGAATTTTTTGAGAAAATAACAATATGATAGAAAATGATTTTTATGAACTTTTTGAAGCTTGTGCTAGTTTTGCTTCGGTATATTTCTCCTCATCCTTTTCACAAAGGCCATTACATTATACACCAGCAGTGGGCCCATTATATCCTGGATTGGCAAAGCTCTGAGTTGCTTAAATGCACAATTACATAGTAATAATATTTTACAGCATCACAGATCATCCATCCAACATAAATAAACTATTTCTTATTCTCTGTATACTTTATGCTTTTCAATCAATCAATTATTTTTATATTTACATTAGTTGTTTGTATAATGTGTTCAATTTTATTATTTATATTTTGGGGAGCTTTGTTCTACAATAGATGACTTTTTCTGAATAATCTGCATGACAACCCACTACAATGCTTACATATTGGAGAACAAACCTTATTACTTTTTTTTTTTTTTTTGCATCCACAGTAACTGACATGTTCTTTTTCATTATAAGTGCAAGATAATTGTTACAACAAATCATTTAATGTAAATAGTTTGGATGTTATGACTGGTTTTAAAATTCTTTTGTAACTTCTGTTATATTTCAATCTTTCATCCACTTTCTGTATCTGAATCATTGCTGAATTTGCCAGGAAAAAACTAAGTACATATAAGTGACATATTTCTGAAGGTGTTGGTAGTTTTGCCAGATCAAAATTGCTTTACTTATTGTGGTCAAAGTCAGATATTAGTATGAGTGTCTCAACCAATTTTGAATTTCTTTTTAATCCATGCAAGTGCAACACAAATTTATCTCCGACAGCCATTCTGCTTATGATGTAAATTATCTAAAAAGATCTTGGCCTAGATGCAAATCTTTAATGATTTTAGTATTTCTATGACTTTTGATTTTCCCATATCATAAAAACAAGAGATGGTGACACAGCCATTAAATGAGAAAATAATAAAGATTGTTGTGGAATTCTTGTACTTTTCAAACATATTTTATATGTGACTGTTGGAGAGAAAGCACACCACATTCCTCTTTACGAAAATATATTTTTTCCTATTTAAGAGCAGAGGTAATTAATAATACAATTAAATCTGTATATCAACCCATAAATGTAATGTTAGAACTGATGTTAATTCTGTTTAAGGCTGTTATTAGAATTTCTGCATCATCTGCTCTTGTGACCTTTAGTTCATAGTATTACATCTCTGAGGTACCAAAAGTTTTATTTTTAAATTAGTTTTGGACCAAAGAAATCTTTTGCTGTTATGTAAACAGGATCTTTTTCAAACGCAATATCCAAGGATGAGTGTCTTGTAACCCTTCTGCTCTTCATTCTTAACTGAAGGCTCTTTAACACTCACCTTACAACCCGGCCGGGTCACTTTTATATTGGACGGCCGGTTTCTGCTAGAAACGAGGAATGCAGATTAGAAATGAAGCTTTCAGCAAGAGCGTCTTCGCGAGGGGGGGGGGGAATTATCGGCTATTCATATTTGACAATTATGAATTGCTTTTGCTTGCGGGGAATGCTTTCAAAAGATTATATGATCTTAATTTTATGAAGTTTAGAATATGAATAAAAATTAACTTTCAAAATAAGAAATTGAGGCTTACCGTCCTTTGAGACATTACTAATAGAGTTCCTTTTCTCTGGTAATATTGCCAATGATCATATTTTATTATATATTTTTATGTACGCTGCCGACGAAACTACGTCATGCTATTCGCATTTGTTGACATATGGAGCTATTTTACTGCTGCGCGACAAAGCTCGACCGCTGTGAATATATCTCATCCTGTTTATTCAGAGATTCTACTGGGTAGGCTCCCCAGCAGCACGGACATCCCCAGAAATTCAGATGCTCCGCGGTTAGACTCTGATAACGACCTCAAAGGGCCGTGCGATAGTTCTCTACTCTCAGCCGACGGCGCTGGAACAAATGCCTCAACAAGAATGGTACTTCCCTCGTACTTTTGGTATGTAACTAACCTTCCAACTATTGGTATGTAATGTTTTTGACATGAAACAAAATATGCTAATATTTTTTATTTATATATATATATGAGTTAACTGTTTCATTTTAGATCATCTTTCTATATATGGATGAATCGAATATATATAATCTTTCTATATAGTGATGAATCGAATAAGTCTTATCTCTTCTTTCATATTTCTTTGTTTCAAAAAATAACATTATATACAATTTTCTTGTAAATGAATTAGTTCGATAAACGAAATTGTATGATATACATTGTTAGATTGATATTAAAAGATGCATAGTTAAGTTGTCAAAACCGATTTTGCGTAGTTTAATTTGTAGTAAAATGCCTATTAAGCTCTTTCTAACAATGGTTTCTGTGCAGATGTGAAAAAATTATATTATTACTTGGTATTTAATGAAATTACAATTTATGGGACACAAACTGCAACTGAATCAAAGGTTTATTTATTTAATTTTTTTCTCAATTCTTTTTTTCAATTTCTAATCTCATTTCTGTTACTTCCAATTGATTTAAGAATGTATATAAAAAAGACCCTACAATTTTAGCAATTTATTAATGAAGATGGAAATCTTGGTCTCAATAGCAACGGCAATGTCTTCGCCTTTTCCCACCGCATTTTCCTCCATGTCTTCCACTCCTTCGACAGCTGCGGTGGCACAAGCTGTCGTTGGGGCAGCCACCACCTTCAGCCACTATTACCGCCACACTATCGTCAAAACCTGCGAGAAGCAAACAGACATTCAGTATGTTTTATGAACTTCTGTTTATTTTATTACTTTTGTTCGTAGGTTTTTGCATTTTCAAACATTGAAACGAGTATCGGAACTGTTCATCAGATTTATTTCATTAACATTAAACATAAGCATTGTTCAGAAACGCAAGACAGTTCAATGATTATAATTTCGCTTAACATATTTGATAGATTACAAAATTTTCTGGCCACAATTTTTTACTCTCTTATAAACGAAGTATAGAGAAAGTAGTGAAATCGCTTAAAATTCGAATCTGAGATTTTGATGATTCTCCACGTTTTATAGATCTTCCTGAGTTAGAAAAACTCATTTTGGAAAATGTCTGTATGTCCGTCTGTGCCAAAGATAACTCAAAAACGCGTTGACCTGGAAAATAAAATTTGGTACAAGATCTTTACATCAAATTTGGAGATTTTTATCAAATTTACCTTTCAGAGGAAGTCTGTCTGATTTTTCGTATGTAATCGTAATGTTTCGTAACTACGAAATGAAGAGGGAGATAAAATTCGGTACACATATTTAACATCTATAGTGTGGACACCTATCAAATTTCGAGCCAAATTCAATAAAGGCATGACTGTCTGTTGGTCTGTACTTCCTAAAACATATAAAAGCTATAACTCAAAAAGGCAGTGACTTAAATATATGAAATTTAGTATGGGATTATGTGGCTATAATTGCAGTTTTGTGTCGAATTTCTGTTTCAATCGGTTGGAAAAAATAAATCTACGACACAAATTCGATTTTCGGATATTACATGCCAGGGATTAATCTCCAAGAATCCCATGGTAGATTCATTAAAGATGCGAAAATGACGTCAAAAGTCAATATTTCGTAACTATCGTACGCCAGTGCTAAAGGTTCTCTTGGATTATGACAGAGTAGGTGAGAAAGTTTTGGGGAAATTATTTCCGCTGGTTTAGCTTTCTATTTGTGCAAATTGCGCATTGAAGGAAACTTTCCTGAGTCGTTATTAATTAAAAAGAGTTTTGTTTAAAAAAGACCATCTGTATGTCAATATTTTAGCATATGTAAAAAATAAACCGATTTTCAATTAGTACATATCGATTTTATACAAAGGGGCACCCTTGACAGAATGAAATGACAGTCTGAAGAAAACGAAATAACAATTTCCATAACAGAGGTATGTCAAGTAAGTTTCATGATTTAAATATATCTTTGGGGATATTTATGTTTAAAATGAAAGATTTAAAAAAAAAAAAGCCCCAAATTCTATAGTCAGAGTTTTAGTAATAGAAATTCTAAAATCTGACATGGAAATTTCTTAATTCCAAGCACTGAACCTCACAACTAGAAAGAAAATTCAATAGTTTAGATAAAATTCAACCACAAATTTCTGAAAACAAAAGAGGCTGATTTTCAAACTAATGGACATATAAATTCTTCGGTTTTAAAGTAAAAATGGAAAATAAAATGGCAAATTCTATTCCTTCAGATACATCCGGAATTTTAAAAAACTGTAAGAACATAAATTTTTTTTAATTAGTTGGATCCTCAAAAACTCATTCAGAAAACTCGATATTGGTTAGGATTTTGGGATCAGTTAGGAAATGGACGAAGATACAGGCGGCTAATGTCGGTGGAGAACAGGCAGCGCCAAGCGTTAATGGGCACCGTCGAACAAAGGTTTAATTAGTGTAGTATGTATTTATGTAGTGGCGATATTAGTAAAATACAACTTATAGTTGAGTTTTATTGGCATAAAAATAATATGAAAAATAAGGGGGGGGGATATTTTTTACCTTCAATTTATTTTAAAGTTTACTTTTTGTTGTTGTCAAAATAAAGAATCATTCTTAGATTTGTATTACAGAATGGCCAGTCGGTCTGGAAAAAAAAAACGACAATCGATAGGGAATTCTGGGAGCTCGGGAAAAGTCAGACAAATTTATAAAACGAGAATTTTTTTTTATAAATCGGTAATTTTTATCGAATATGATAAATCGCTTGTATGTTTTCACAAGTAGAATGAAACATCTTTGGCAACTAATGAAAATCAAACATTTACTGATTGTCATAAACAGCGGCCATCCCTGTTTCTTCCGCATACACCGGGCTGCGGAAGATTTATATTTACATTTCTGAGGGTTTGAAATTTCGGGTATGTATTATTGTTAATCTATAAATGGGAAATTCCTTCATTTCTGAAAGAATAAATCTCGTACATCTAGATTATAATGGATTCTGATTCAAATTGTGCTGGCTGTTTTGTGTCCATTAACAAGTTTATTATTTGCCTTTTGTATTCTATAAACTTATCTAAAAAAAATTTTTACCTCATTTTTTGCATTAATTATGGTATTGAAATGTTAATTTGATGGTATAATTTCTTATTTACCGTTTTTAGATTGAGTCACAATTAGGCTAGGTTCCGCATTATCAAAAACAATTGTATAGTAAAATTGGTTTAGCTAACATTTGAATGGAAAATAAAGAATAACCACCGTATCTAATTTATTACACATACACACACATATATATATATATATATATATCATCATCATCATTTTCACTAGTTATAAACATAATTAGTAAAAATGGTTTTATATACTATATGAATATTCCCTTCAAATGTCAAATTGATCATACCACATGTTACGAAAGCGAATGAATTTTGAGTATTAATAATCAAAGCTCCCATTATCATAATTCCGAAACTATTTATTTTAATTAAATAAGTGTTTTACAATAATATCCCCCCCCCCTCTCCTTGGAAATATTTTTGTTGAATTATGAACTCTATTGCTAATAATTCTGTAAAATGTTTTCTTGTTTGTTTATTTTTAAACATTATGAATATGGATTTACTTCTATTACTTCTTCATATGGACGGATATTATGGTTTACATGGAATGGACATTATTGCTAATATTTTCTTTTAACATTTTCTTTTTAATTTATTATTTTGTGTTCGATAAAAATTCCCCATATTCAACAGAATGCTCTGTAAAAGAAATTAATTTATTTGATACATTATAGGTACACATTTTTTTGTAATTTTCTCAAAAAATTTTAAAAGAAGGAAGGCAACATTTTCTTATACGCTTTGATGTATATAGGATTGCAAAAAAAAAAAAAAAATTATAAATTCATTCATCCTTTTTTTTAAATTTTATAACTCAAAAGCTTTTTTCCTTTTACACAATAAAGATAAAAATTGACAAGGATCAATTTTCCTCTTTTTTTCTCTATTTACGGGTGAAACATTCAGACGATTTTTTTCCATTATTATTATAATTGGTGGGCTAAAAGTCGATGTCATTTTGATATCATTCGAAATTGAATAAATTATTTTTTCTTATTTTGATGCAGAGATTTCATTTTGTGTTTGTAAATGAATTTTTTTCTGATTATTCAGTTCAGGTTTGCGTGTTGGTAAATAGTGTGGATAGGGGAGACCCCACTGAAAGGAAACAAATCATTTCATTCTTAAGCATTCTGCCAGTGTGCATATGCTTTTATATTACATTTTTCGTGAGTAAATTTGACAAACAGTTCTGAGATATGAATGGTTGGGTAAAAATCGGTCTAGATGAGTATTTATCTTCTAATGGTGCTTAATATATTTGCAAAAAAGAGGAAGGGTCTTACATAATTAAAGCATATCGGAAATTCAGTTATTGAAAATAATGGATTTTTTTTTCAGAATTTTATTTTATTTTACATTGATTTTAGTTAAAAGAGTGGAACAATTATTCAAATACAGTTAAGAACATATTCAAAATCATTTGGAGGATATTTGATACAACTGGAAAAATTCAGGGAAGTTTCTTTAAGAAAACAGGAAATATCGAAGGAAAATTGGAGAACAAATAGAAGAAATGATGGTCACTCTGTATTATAAAATATAGCGTAGCAAGCAAAAATATACTAAATACATCTAATACCAAATATTCTGTTTAATACTATCATCTTGCAATTAAGGACAAATTAATTCATATATGTATTATATTAAATATTAGAAATATATATAGCTAAAGAAATATATGCTAGGAAGATAAATAAATAATATTTTATATTAAGTATTTATTAACACTAAATTATACAAGCACATTAAATCTTTTTTCCTATAAATTATCTGCAATCACTTTAACAAAGAAAATAACATACATAATAAACACATAATTGAAATAATTTTAAACAAAATAATTTCAGCATTTGGTAGAAATTAAATATGAATAATTGAAATTTTTGGACTATATTTTCAACATACTGATTTATAAGAAAACCTGTATTAAATTTTTGTAAAATAGATATGCTTACAAAATTTGCCAACTTACAGTATATTTCATATAACTTTTAATTATTTTCCGTTTTGAAAATGATCTCTTCTCTCTTCTATGTCTGCCGACGTTGAAAATGTTTATAAATTCCTAAAGCAATATAAATATTTGGAAAGGAGTGAATTGATAAGATATAGTTTAGAATTTCAACCAGCAATGCTATAATTTCTCCAAAATTTTACAAAAGCTTCATACACAAATTCCATACTACTTATGTCGCTCGATTTTTTATCAGTTATTCTTCTTCCGTTTTGACATAAATTGAAATCATCTTTTTCAGAGCATTGTTTAAAGAAATTTAAAAATTTCTGAATGTGGCGATATTAGTTTTTATCTTAAAGACGATATCGCAAAATTTAATAAAAAAATAATATTCTATATAAAAGGGTGTTCACTTTTATAATTTCTATTTTTATTGTTTGAGTTCTTGATATTTTTCGGCATTTTGCATCAGCATCCAAAAAGATGCTAATTCTTTACTATCCAAGAGCATAGCAATGAAACTATATTCTATGCATCTATTGTAGCTATCTATCTATCTAGCATCTATTCTATATTTTTTTTTCAGAAAGCAGTTTAATTTATTTCAACTTTCAGAAGTCTGAGAAATATTAACATACTTAGCTTGAAGGATAACGCTATCAACGCTAATCTTGTTTAGTATAGTTTGTACAATAATATTACCAAAAATATGAAATTAAATTTTAGAATTTTTCCTCTAAATATTTGGACCGATACTTTTTGGTGTTATCAATTTTTTCCCGGTTATTTCATAGAGAGCATCTAACCCCTCTCCTAACTGAAATTTTAATGGAATTATATCATTTATTTGGTTGGATCTGAAAGGTTTCAATGTTAAACTTGGAAAGACAAATATTGCATAAATTATTATGATTGTTGCATTCAAAAGTGGACACAACATAAGCAATAAGCCCTAATATGCAATCGTCTCCATGCATTTTCATGTTTAGAAACGTTTAAATAAGTATATTTCTGTTCAGACAGGAAGTGAAACTGACTGCAAGTTTTTGTGTCAGTTAGAATTTAATCATCACCACAGATATGAAGAAAGATTGAATTTGGTTTTTTGAAGGGAAATATGTTTTTCCCTTTCGAGTTTTCAAAAGGATACAAGCTGGCACCATCATGGGACCTGTTGACAAGATAACTCATAAATAGCTATCCTATGCTAATTATAAAGAAGATGGGGCTAATTATAAAAAAGCTACCAAGAAGCTGAAATTCCAGATTTGCATCCGACAATTACTAATAGCAATCAATATGGTTAAAGTGAAGATTAGTGTGCTCCCGAATTTGTCGCCAATATGGCAACCCAACGGTACGCTCTTCTAGCAACCCTAACGATGGTTTGCTTACTACTTTTTACAATGGTTGAGTTGTACATAAACTACAACTACTTGATAAAAAATGTTAAATTAAAAATAATAAAAAAATATTGATTCAAGATTTTAATTTTGTTCTTTATTATAATTAAAAGTTCTTTTTTTTTTTTTACAACTAATAAGACACCCCAATTTTATTTTTAATGTGAATATTCGCGAGCTATTAGAGTTGGAATATTACATCTTTAGCTTAAGCGGCTAAAGATGGAAGAATGATATCAAATTTATGCGATAAGTAAGAAATTCAATTCAGACCTTTAAAATGGAAATTATTCAATTAAAACAAATTGAAATACTATTATTCTTTACCGGATGATAAGGACTGTTTGAAAGATTTCAGCAATGTGGTACTGCAGTTATTTCAGTCAGCTGAAGAGTTCGCCTATTAGTTTTCTCATATTCTCACAAGCTATCGCATGTTTCCAGCTTTATAATAAATGGAAAGAAATAGAGTATCCCATTTGGATGCATTGCTTTCTTTCTTTCAGATGCCAATAAATTTTGACACAGATCTGCAAATTTTATGATAACAGCTCATGCCAAATTCTAAACTGCTGAAATTTTGATCATCGCGTGCGCTTATGCGGATATCAGATCGATTACGTGCAACGCGTTGCTAAATGTGAAATTGGAAAATTACCACCTAAAAAATCATATGGTAAATTTTATTCTTCCCGTATTTTGCATTGTTAAATTATATTATCATTTGAATACGGTCGGACAGAGAGACGGGTTTCCTTTTGATGGATTTTTTCAAAATTTGATAAGAATTTACAGTTTTTTTTATAAAGATTATGACCAAATTTCATTTTCACTAGTTATTTAATCTTTTGAAGCATCATATTTACCAATAGACAGACATTAATACCAAATATAGTTATTTCGGACTTAGGGGTGTCAAAATCGTAAAAATTCATCGGAATCTGAAGGTTAATTTATTATTTTTTTTGGGGGGGGGAAGGGTTGATTACAATACTTTCTCTCTCTCTCTCTCTTTCTTTTTTTTTTTCTTTTTTTTTTTTCTTATTTGATATTACAAGAAAATAATATTACATTTCCCCCTATCCATCTCTTTGTAACGTTTTTGATTGAATGTTTGCTCTGAATAGGAAATAACACTGTTTTGTTCTTTATTGTATTCTTCTGAATGCGTATATTTAGCCGAGAGTGAAAAGATTACGAATGCAGAAAATGGTGGACAATGATGGTTTTTTAATTCAATAAAGCTACAATGGTATTTGAAATCAAATGTTTTTTCTTTCCCTGTTCTTGAAAAATCAGAACAGTACAATTTTTTCCAAGATCAATGTTTGCGCCGACGAGGATGCATAATGCATCGGCACAAATTTGAACGAAAGAAGAAGTAAGGAATGCAATGTCCAGAACGATAGCCTCTCCGCTTGCAATCCGTTATACACTGAAATTCGTTAGGGCAGCCACAATTTCTCGACCATATCCATTTTTCTGAAATTTAAATCGATATTTAGAATGACTTTCAAGACATTTTTTTTTTGTCTGTTTTGGATAGATTGCATAGAACTATCCCCCATTTTGGAACTAAACGTCATTTTTATGCATTCATTGGGCATTAAGATGAGATACAAAATTAGAGAGATTATTTTTTTCCTAATAAATATCGCTCTCTTTATATATATAAATAACGTACGTGGAGCAGAAATCGAGTTTATTATTAATTCTTGAATGACAATATTCATATATAAATAAAATATCGTACAAATTTCAGACTGCAGTCATTGAACACTTTTACAGCTGTACTGAATCAAGCGCAACGCTTAACTAATGAATGGAGCTTCAAAATATTATTAAAATTGTTCTGAAGATAGTTCGCTATCTCACCAAAGAGGACATCCAGCCAGAGGAAGGAAAATATAAAAGAAATCTAGAAAGAGGCTCCAAACAAACATTTCAATGAAACGCAAATATAGGCTTAACCATTGCCAGATAAGTAATCGTGAAAAGACTTAATGTAATGACTTTCTCGTAAAACACGTCAAAATCTTGCCAAACGTCTAAAAACTCTCTAAAAATCTCCAGTTCTGTGTATACCAGAAATGTTAACAAACGATTTTTAAAGTTGCAATAAAAAATAATAACGATTATATATGGCGAAAAATCGCTCCGAAATTTTTCAATTTTGGTGCAATGTATTACTTTTAAGTCTAGCCGGAATCGTTATAACTTACCTATGGAAATTGATACTCATATCTTTCAAAACAATTATCTTATAAAAAGCTTTTTGTATTGTCTTAAGGTACATAAAAAGACCTTTTTAATGACATAAATTTCATTTAACTTCAATATTATTTTTAATTCAATTTGATATACTATCTGAAACAATGTTTTTAAATTTCTATGATGGAATTTAAACTCTCATCAAAATATTCAAGCATGTGCTTTTGCCAGTCATTAAATCCATAGTAAAATTTCTACTTACGCGTTTATTTTATAATATATATATGCTCTTTCAAATTGCAGTAAATTGTTTTAATTGAATTCATGTGGTTCATTCTTATCACATTATAAAGTGAATTTTTTAAAGGAAATATAGCCTACATTAATAATTTAATTAATTCAAATACATTAATAATTAAATTTTACCAATCTAAAATTTTCCTTTTTTTCAAATTATTGTATACTTTTTAGAAATCGTGTTTTTTTTATTATTATTATTTTTTTATTTGTAAGTATCTCAAATGCCTAGAAAGTATTTGGACAAAGTTAAGCAATCAGAGGCATAGAAATTATGATGAATTATATCGAAATTTGCTATTTCTAGTGTATTTAATAAGGAAAAGGCCAGTACAAAAGCATTTAAAAATTATAATGTCCTTTAAAGTATTAATAAGAATAAAAGTCAAGTGTCGCCATTCGAACAAGACAAAACGCCAAATTTTGATGAGCAATGATAAAGAAGTTTAAATTTTCGAACATGTTCTTACTTGTGCAGACTAAGCAATGTTTCTTGAAGATTATCTTCGTGAAATCTCCAAATAATTTCTTAAATTATTTGGGGAGACAGGAGACACTCTTTTAAAGTCATTGCGAAAAGACCAATACCTTCCAAGTCGCTCTTACACAATTAGGGAGAAATAAAATTTGGATGGTTGCACTTCACTGAAATTACGATTTTCTATGGCGTTTTAAACGAAATCGATTCATGGCAAGTTTGTCTGTTCGTCTGTATGTGCGCATGAAAACTGAAATAATACCGAGTGTTGGAAGGAAGAAATTTAACATTTGATTTTTATCATTAGAATATTAAATTTTGGAATAAATCCGTTATGTCACCATTTGTCATATATTCGCTTTGTATGTAATAAAGTAAATCCAAAATCACAATGGTTCAGATAAATAAAATCGATCTGTACTCATATCAACAAAATTGCCAACATTCTTTTCACCAAAACTGAGGAATCAACAAATCTGTATCAGCATGTATATCTAATGGAATCAAGTTCAAAACAGAAGCTAAATTTTCTTCATTATCTGACGAAGTACAGAACATGTCATATTTTGTCAATATACAAAAATAAGGAAGAGCAAAATGCCCCCTTAATGTTAATTGGCGACAAACGGAATTCTTCTAGAAATTCATTTGTGAAACTTACTTGAGCAGTCTCTTGTGTCTATGCAGTGTCCATTTATATCTCTCGCATAGCCTGGAATGCAATCACATCCTAAAGTGCTGCAATCATAGCAGAATCCTTGTTGCTCACAAGTGTTACAGTCATTCCTGCATAAGACCAGTTCTTCGTTTGCAGGGCACTGAGCATTGGAGAGATGAAACACTAGAAAAGAGAATTCACAGAAAATTATCTCTTTAAATATGCAGTTTTACAAATACAACTCTCTTCTGGATCTTGACTGTTGCTTTCAAGGGATAAGATTTAATCATTGAACAATAAAAAAAGCTATTGCATATATCTTGCTTTTCTTTTCCATGTATTAAAATCTTTGATTAGTCTATTCTTTCAAAAAACATTTTCAGCGTAGCAAACGATCTTAGGGATCTTAAGGGATGAATTTTCAATTTAGTAAATATAGATTCCCCCAAAAGTAGAATCACCATTTAGACATTTCAAAATATTGAATGTCATTAAAATATCTATAAATAAATAAAATGAATAATCAACAAATAACACAGCACAATACACAAATTTTTTTCAAACACTTTTCTCTTACTGTATTTGGAGCACTAAACATAAAAATTGGCCATTGTTTGATTTAAGATATACAGAGGTAATCTGAGCTCTTAATCTCCTTGAAATATATGGGAAAAAATGAAATATGAGAATATGCAAATTCATATAATATAACAATTTCTAATATTTTATAAGTTACAAAGCAACTTTTATAAAGAGAATTGTATTAAAATATATGTATATATTGAATATAAATGAGAAGCTTAAATATATATTAATCATATATAGATATCTGAAAAATAAGATTTAAAGTAATTTAAATCTTTCAATATTGAGGGGGTGGAGAATGAAGATATAATTTTTTTAAAACTTCAGATTAAAACATTTATTTACAGTATTATTATCTATAAAAAAATCAGAATAATAAAAAATTCAGGGCACTTCATTCACATCGAGGACAAGATATTAAAATTGAGAGCTATTACGAATGATACGATGTTTCCAGACAGATTATACCCAATTCATCCTAGATTGAAAAATATTTCTAAAAGCAAACAATGCTTCAAAGATAAGAGCTGTTTAACATGTTTTTTCTTTCTAACTGTATGATCTCTTCATATCTTTTATCCTTTCAAACTATTAGACGCATACAACTAATTATTATTATTTTTTCTGCAAATCAAAAAATATAATAAATATGAAATTATATATAAAATTATAATAGACAAAAAAGTGAATTTCCCCTCTTTTCTTTTAATCAAAAAAGGGAGGAATTTCATATTTTTTCCTTGGTTGAACCAAGGTAGCTGTTCGCGATATGAAGCGAAGGTACAATATTTCAGAACTTAACAACTTTGAAAATAATATCTTGTTTATACTTTTACAAAGAGGAAATGGTTAATTCGAATATTTTCTTCCAACTAAAGTCGTCAAAAATTCAATTTTTTTCTTTCACCCCTGGAATATGCTATTAATATAAAATTAAAATATTATGCACTATTCTATTAATATAAAGTAACATTGCTATATGCTATTAATATAAAGTAAAGAACTAAAGAATTATTATTTGAGTTATGTTTTGTTCATTTAAAATCAAAACGTTAAATCGTTCTTAATTTCAAATTGTTTCTGTAATTAAACATTATGTCCTCGTTGATCGCAAATGAATGATTATTTTAAAAAATTAATTCACACGACTTTACTGATGTATAATATATTCAATCTAAATAGTCCTATTTTTGAAAAAAAAAACACACACACATTTGAAAAAAAATTAAATGTGCATTGAAAATTTTGAAATTTTGTCGCATAATTCTGGCATTCAAAGCTCTGCATGCTGAATATTTATTATATTAAAGTTATTAATTTTGTAATGTAAAGTTTTGCTATTGTAATTGTTAATGTTTTAGTTATTAAAATTACTTGCTATTTTATTTATTATGGATTTTTAAATAAAGCAATTAAATATATAACCGTATCCCCACTTATATTTTAAAAATTGTATTTTTTAGCGTTGTTTTCATTTTTCGACATTTTTTTTTGATTTGGACTTTTTTGGATAAATCGAATTCTAATTTCAATATTTTAAATGTATCATTAACCCATTCTTAGGATAAACTAAGCCATTTTCTGATTCTGATCAAACATGGAATCTTTAAGAACTTCACTGAATACAAATATCTGTCTTCCAGTAATAAAATTAATATAAGTGTAATTAATATATAATATATTAATATAATATAATTAATATAGTTAGTGACTTATTCACATCTTGAAATAATTTAAATTGAATACTTACTACACACCAAAGTCAGACACAAGAAAGAAAAAACTTTTCCACTTTCCATGTTTCCAAAATGGCTCAATCTGGTACCGAGCATACCCAAACCTGGATCAACTTGCTTTATATATGGAGATTTTGCAAAACTCGAACCCTTACAACACTAGCGAAAGGAATTGATGATGCCAGCTTTTATTTTTTCCCCCTGACATCGGAGTTTTCATAAAAGCATTGTCTCTGTCTTTAACCGTGAACACATGCTGCACATTCCTGGAAAATATGCAATTCGTCAGCAGTCGATTGAATTTAAAGTATATTAAATCTCCGAAAATGATACCCAGATGTAATGCATTGAAAATTATGTAATATGGCACTCTGTTCTAATGAAAGTTTAACTTTCCTCTTTGTACTATCTAACGTATGCTTCGGATTCATTATTGAAAACATCATTGACCCAAAGAATCTTTATAGAACATATTTTCACATTCTGCATATATGGTTTTCACATTATCAGTGCAACTTGATTCATTAATAAATTTGTTCTTCATTGGTTATTTTATATTGCGCTTCTTTAATCCAATAATAATCAAATAAAGTAAGATTATGCATGAACGAGGATTGCACTCTTCAGAATTTCTCACTTCACGAATGTGAAAATAATTAACAGCCTACATTTGATTTAAGGTGCACTACCCTCACACATACAAGAATATTTTTATTTTCCCCAATGAAAATGTGATTTGACATTCGTGTTATTTCGGAGTATATTTTAGATTATCGCGATCATATATGGATGGCTGTCGAATCTATTTGGTGTCTAAAACCCACAATTAAATTTATTTTACAATGAATTATGCAGATACATAAGGAATCATGAAAGTAAATTACAGAAATTATTTCTATAAAAGCTACTTGACATATTTAGGTACTTAGCGGTCTTATGCAGCACTCGAATGTGACGACCATCGTTTTAATTTCTTGAGACGCGCGCGCGCGTATGTGTGTTGGAGTTATTTAAAAAGGTCCGTGATTATACCTAGGGATTTTTAATTAAACGTACACGGTGAAGAAGTAAAAAAAAAAACAATTTGTTGAAGATTAAAAAAATTTCGATAATTTACAAATGATTAATTATAGTTAAAGGAGATAAGATTAACAAGAACAATGAACTAAAAAAGTATTAAACTACAGATGGTTATCAAAATAATGGAAACATCTATGAATAAAAGTGACATTTTTGAATACGCTTCGTAAGCCTTAAAATATAATAATAGCCACCAGCGTTTTTATAAATAGCAATATATATATTCTGGTTTTATGTAGTTTTATTGAAGTTCTATAATTCTTGGATTTTTTCAAAAATATAAAATGTCAGGACCTCTCAGATTTTCAAGAGGTCAAATTGTAGGAGCCCGTCTAGCTGGAGCAAGTGTGACCGAAACATGCCAACTTTTAGGCGTTTCTAGAGGAACGGTGTCTAAAGTCTTGACAGCATACATTCAGCGCGGTAAGACAAGCTGGGCAACGCAAAATAGTGTGCGGAAAGAGAAGCTCAGTGAAAGAGACCAACGGATATTGAAGCAGATTGTGATGTCTAAAAAATTAACAACTGCAGCAAAAGTGACCAAAGAGCTCAATACCTATCTGGATTTTCCAGTGTCAGTGATTACAGTTAGAAGGTGCCTACATAAATAGAACATTTATGACAGAGTAGCACTTACAAAGCCACTTGTCACAGATGTTAATGCTAAATGTCGTCTACATTGTTAAAACACTCACAAAACCTGGTCGATTGATAAGTAGAAGAAAGTAATATGGTCTGACGAATCGTGTTTCAAACTTTTCTCCATAACCAGAGAGTGCACGTTTGGAGGACACCTGCATGAACATATGATCAGGATTGTCTCTTCCCAATTGTCAAACATGGAGATGGATCTGTCATGATATGACCAGCCATTTCGTGATTTTCTGCTGGACCAATCGTAACCCTGAAAAGAAGGATCACTGGGGAGAAGAAATTTTAGCTGAAGAAATGCATCCTATGATACAAACTTTGTTTCCTGCAAAAGATGTAATTTTCCAGGATGATAATGCACATTTCCAAAAAGAGAGACTTGTCCAACCATGATTTGATGAACACGAGGATAAAGTTAAACATCTGCCTTGGCCCGCACAGTCACTCTACCTCAATATAACTGAACCGTTATAGTTTATTTTTGAGCTTTCAATACGGAATCGATATCTTCCACCGACATCTCTCTCAGAACTTTCACAATATCGCCAAGAAGAATGGTACAACATTCCTCTAAACACTATTCAACACTTGTATGAACAGATTCCTAGGCGAATCCAAGCTGTATTACATACCATAGGCTGTCCTACACCATACTAATAATCACCTGTTATTAGTATATATTCTTTATAAACCTAAGGTGTTTTCATTATTTTAATAACCACCTGTATTTGCGCAAAAGTGTAAACAGCTTTACTAAATGAGCTACCACATTCTGGCCCTTTGTCTTTCATTGAGAACAAGTCTCGAAGCGTCGTTACGGAACCGCAACCAAGTATCAAGTCATTATCTCGACATCTTTTCGCTCATCGAGACACGCACAGTTGACAGTTTTAGAGTATTATATATATATGAAATTTTACAAACGTGTGGTCGACAAGAAGACAAATTAGGAATTCGATTTATTTTTCCACGGGATGGCTTGATTTATACATAAGGGATAAAAGTGAAACACATTTAATCGATCGCACCAGAACACAAGCGTGAAAATGTGAAAAGTATTCCGTCAGTGCCTTTACTAAGAGATTTTTCTGAAGATTTCTTTGATATGTGTGGATTTAAGAAAGAGATCTTAAGTACCTCGAAGAAAGCCCTATATCCACAAAGCAAATGAAAAGCTAGGCTGGCATTTGTTAAAATGTACATAAACAGCCTACAGAATTTCGGTAAAATGTTTTTCCGTGGATGAAGGCACATTTTTGGATGGAATGCGTGTAATAGATTTGGAGCATATCAAATACAGCTTCGCGTATTAAAAATTTGCAGCCTACTGTAAAATATGAAGGTAATAATTAATTAGTCTGGAGTTGCATGTTACATTGTTGGAGTTGCTTAAGATTTTATAGACGGTACAATGAACAAACATGTCTGTCTTGTCATTCTCAAACGAAATTTACAAAAATGTGCAGACAATTTGCGAATTTTAAGACATTTTAACAGCACCGGGATAACGACCCAAACATATTTGTGATATTTGCAAGTCATGGGTCCTTCACCACTATTCCTGTCCAAAGAATGAACCTGAATCTCATTGAACATGTGTGGGATTATCTGCAGTAAAAAATAATCAACGAACACAATATTTCTATAAAGAAAAAAATTCAATAAACCTCTAACACAATATTTCTATAAAGAAAAAAATTCAATAAACCTCTGAGCAAAGAGTGGTCGAAAATAAAAGGATCATTTGCGCAAAATTGATGAAATCTATGCCAAACTGACTGCGGAGATCGTAAAGTGCAAAGGTGGCTCAATAAGATATTATCTAATTCATATTTTTTCTTAATTTTTTTACAGTTTCGAGTTTTATATTCATACGATGTGATCTCTTTTGCTTTAAATTATAATCGTAATTGTATTAATATATGAATTTTGTTTGAATTAATATAATTTGCATTTATGAAATGTGATATATTTCTCTTTTTGCTTCAGTTATATGTTTAAGCTATTTATTATTATTAAATTAAGTTATTATAAAGTTGTATTAAAAGTTCATAAAAACCTGTGAACTATTTTTTTCATTATTATTTAAAAACTAATTTCACATTTACTTCGCATTCGACGAATTTTCTTACTTCATAAAAGGAAATTTGACGTTTAAACATCTCTAAATGTAATTGAAATTTTAAGTGTCGCGATCTCGCACATGCACAGAGATCATCCGTATTTTTATCATTGTGCTTTCAGAAGAGATTTCCATCGCATTTGAGACTTGATGTGGTTAATTGTATTAAGAATTTTAGACCCTTATGATAATAACGGGATCTATGACTTGGTGGATATAATGACTTGGAGCTTTCCGGTGCTTTTTTTCCTAGTCTTCAGTTCGAATCTGGAAACCGACGAATATTTTTTATACATTTTTTATTATTATTCTAAATACCTATATAGATGCACATCTAATTAAATGCAGATTTGATGTTGATTTAATTAGATGTAGATATAATTATATACAGTTCTGATCAGATTCAGAAATAATTAGATGCAGATCTGATTAAATTCAAATCGGATGCAGATATAAGCAGATCTATTTAGATTCAGATCTGATTCAGTTCTTATTAGTCGCAGATCTAATTGATGCAGGTATAATTATATGCAAATCTGATGCATATCTAATTAGATGTAGTTATGATTGGATGCAGATCTAATACATATAGATGCACATTTGATGCAGATCTATATGTATGCAGACATAATTAGATGCAGATCTAAATAGATGCACATTTGATGCAGATCTATATGTATGCAGACATAATTAGATGCAGATCTGATGCATTGATCTTCCAAATGACATTTTCAGTTTCTTTGTATTTTCAAAGAGGATAGTAGATTTTTGAGGCTGCAATTGACTTTTTCGGCTTTAAAAATGCATGCTCCTAATAGTTCGAACCCAAGATGTATGGAAGTGAACCTCTTTCAAACAATCAAAATATAATGTATGTTTATTTATGAATGCATTTATGTTAATCGAATCATCAAATCATTGTCCATCTGAAATACAAGAGTACATTTCATCTATTGAATATAAATTTTATCATCATTTTTTTTATTAAGTAGCTGATATAAAAAGGCTTCTGCTACACATTTCAACCTCAAATTATAATAATATTTTAAAAATTTTAAGGTATTGGTCTAGGTTTAGAAAAGATATTTAAAAAAAAACAACAAATATGCCAGTATTTATATATTTTTTTATTAGTACAAGGATAAAATTCTTCAGTAAAAGTGAAATTATTTCAATAAATATGTAGGTTTTGCAGAAAAAGCATATTGTGCTTCAAGTTTTTGCATTTATTTACAATAACTAGGATCGTTCTAGAGAAAAAAATTTTTACAGTTTTTTCATTTTTCTTTGCAACATTACATGTTTAATATGTCTTAGAGTGTAACTACTATTGTTTAAGGATTATATTAAAAAAAGATTTTTATATAATCTTTAATTATTAAAGATTGTATGAAATTATCAATGATATCTTGGAATTTTTTTGCCAATATTAATATTAACTATTATAAATCCATTTATAGAGCATTCATCAAATAAATTTTTAATACATTCTGCATATCATATCGAGCATTAATTATAAATTTCATTAATATAACTTGATTATTTTTTGAAATATGAACTATACTCATACAATGGCACTATGAGAAAACTCGTTCCTCAGAAAATTTAAGTTTTTAAATGTACCGGGTGCGACATAAATTCGTGCAAAATTCAAAAAATCATAATAAAAAAAGTAATGCTCGAAAAAAATTGCGGTTTGCGGGAATATGTTCAGAGATCCTTTGGATTTTGTTATTTCCATTTAAAAAAGTGTATTTAGAAAATGACCGATAGATGGCGCTCACATGTCATACCGAGACGGTTTATGCAAATCAGGAGAACAGAGCACAGTAACATTTTAATTTAAAGCAAAAGATGCTCAACATGACCGCCACCACAAGGTATTAAGCAAGTGAGGCGTGTAACATGTCGGCATCGATGCGACCGGCATCGACCAACGACCTGGCATCTTTCAGTTTCATCAAAGTGGCAGGAGAAGTCCAGTAGACACGAGACTTCAGGTACCCCCACAAGCAAAAGTCCGCTGTTCAAGATCTCGCGATCGTGAGGGCCACTCATTCTTACATCCTCGGCTTATCACTCTGTCCTCAGTGAATGTGTCTAGGAGGAACGTCTTAACGGAACTAGCAACGTGGGGTGGGGCACCATCTTGCATGAAGGTGACGGAAGATAAAGCACGTCTTTGCTGCAAAGCAAGAAAACATGGTCTCGCAAAGCCTAAGATAGCGTTCTGCAGTGACGGAACAGGTTTTCCAACCGGATACAGGACAACGCTCTTCAAAAAAGAAAGGACCTAGAATAAAGGACGCAGTCAAACCATACAAAACAATCACATGCGGAGAATGTAGTGGTTTGGTCGTGTACGCACGAGAGTTTGATGTCGCCCAGATACGACTGTTTTGCGTATTGATGTCACCATGCAATGAAAAGTGGGATTCATCTGTCCACATTATGTTCAATAACCATTCTGGGTCACGTTCCATTTGTGCGAGCATCCATGTTACAAAGGCTTGTCTTTTCTCGCAATCTGCTGGCAGCAACTGGTGAAATGCCTCTATCTTGTATGGATGCAGTTTCAAGATTTCGTGCAGAATGCGTCGGATCGACCTTTCCGGAATTCATGTTACTTTACCTGCTTCACGTGCACTGAGGGGACCGCTAGGGCCTAGTGGTAAGGTATCGGCTGCGGAACCGAAGGGTTTCAGGTTCGTGACCCGATTCCACCGAAGAACCGTCGTGTAAGGGGGTCTGTTGCACATTAAATCCGTCATGACCAAACGTCCTCCCACTGGTGTGGTGTGGTGTGGAGAGGGGGGGGGCAGCTCAGGTGTCGTCCTCGTCATCTGACCGCGGTTCAAAATTACGAGGTCCGTCCCAAAATAGCCCTAGCGTTGCTTTAAACGGGACATTAATATAACTAAACCATCACGTGCACTGCAACTCCCCTTTGAAGTCTCGGCTGCCACATTTCTCATGACTCTTTGGATAACAGTAACGCGGTCAGCGCTGACGCTGACGTATAGTCTGTCGCTTCGTGAACGATTCTCTAATCTTCCCATTTTCTCAAAACGGCGAACTGAATTCAATATCCCATTCAATGAAATTGGGTTTTTCTTCGCCTTAATTCCTTTCACCTCCCGTAACTGTCGCAATGCTTTAGTCGCGGATTCACCACTCTTTTAGAACAGTTTAACCACTAATGCTCGATCCGGTAGCAATAGCATGCTACTGGCGTCGAATGACAGATCCATTTCCAGCCTTGTGTTTTATAGCTATGTTGATTTGCATAAACCGTCTCGTATGACGTGTGAGCGCCATCTATTGGTCATTTTTAAATACATTTTTAAATGAAAATGACAAAATCCAAAGGCTCTCTGAAGATATTCCCGCAAACCGCAATTTTTTTTCGAGCATTACCTTATTTATTATGATTTTTTGAAGTTTGCACGAATTTAGGCCGCACGCGGTATATGAATAAACATTACTTAAATGTTAATAGTTTGCTATAACTTTGGTTCTAATTAACATAGAGACAAATAAAGATATCTCTGGAAATAGAAATGTATCTATTTTTTTAAGACTGCAAAAAGTAGAAGTACGAATTTTCGAGCAAATTCCTGTTTTGAACCTCGTTGGATACCTTAAGTTAATATACTACAACAATAACATAATAATTATTACAATAAAAATGAAAGAAATTAGTGATTATTCGAAAGTTTTTATTTCAAGAGAAGAAGTAAATGAACTCTTATAAACAAGGATTTTTGGTATTATTTTTTTCTGGGTGAGATTAATATTCTTTCTCACTTTCCTCTCTTCTGAGAGAAGTAAATTTAAATTTAACTGATTTCTATTTAAACGATTTCTTTTTATAAATTAAAAAAGTGGTAAAAATTTTCGAGGTGTTTGTAGTTTAGTTATGAAAAATCTCTTTTATCTAGATCCTCTACTCTGCGAATCTTAATTAACAAAATATTCTTGAGACACTAATATTTTAAATAAAAAGAGTTGCACTGCAATTAATTACATCAGCCACTAAAATGGACTGATTTATGGAAATTTAAATGCCACTATTCAATAAAAAAGGGCGATTTAAGATCACTTTATCAACCGTCTCAAAGATGATTCCCAAATCAGCTCCTAGAGTTTCTCAAGACTGATTGGCTTAAGATTATGAAAATGCTGATTGTTCTATACTATTCTATTCAAAACTTCATAAATCGAGCAGATTCGATAGCAGAATATAGAAATGTTCATATATGTATTTAAAATTTGAAGTGCCAAGAATATTTCGCAGAATATGATTCCTTGGGGTCAAAGATCTGTATAAAATTTAGGCTTCATACTTTTTTAAGTATATTTATAGGCAGAAACAAAACCAAATGTTGTTATTCACGGCATTTAAATTCTTTTGAAAGCAAAACAAAAACTGAGTTTCAAGAAGAAACTAAGAAAATTTTGTTGAAATATTGTTGAGATATTACATAAATTATGAAAGATATTCTTGAGGGCACAAAAGGTTTAAATGCTCAGTCACTCTGTTTTCTGTACTCATAAATAAAAAAATGCTTTTTTTCAGTAAAAAAGGTTTTTATATTAATTGCCGTTTAATCATTTCCACTTCAATTTAAAGTATAACGGGATCTAGCAGAAAATTAGAGAGATACATATTATGTTATGGCTGAAGGCCTTTATAATATTATGAGTGAATTATATGAGTATCAAAATTTGGAGCTTTAAAATATTTTAATGACGAAGCTATTAAAATAGGAGTTACATAAAATATTTAATTATTAAAATTTTAACGAGCATTATTGGGTTTGTCTGTACTGCTTTTACTGATATAGAATGTAACTCTTGATATTTGTATTTAATTACAAATAAATGGATGCAGAGATTTTATTGGCCATTATTATATCAAAAACATACAGTTTTTTCAGCAATATATATCTTTTAAAACAAATCTATACTTTACATAAAATAAGTCAGCAATTAAAAAAACTTTACGTGATATAGAATCCAAAATTTCATTACTTTTCTAATTTTAATTCAGAAAACACACACACACACACGATTAGTCTACAATTGTTCTGCTTATAAAGCAAAATGTTATACTTTTAGAATGCAATTTTCACTTCTCTATAATTTAATGGCTCATTTGCTTTTGCGTAATTTAAATATTTAAAATAAAAGAAAGTTAAATTTGCTGTGCATTGGTAACAGCTCTAATTAAAATATCACGGAAACATTAGGCCTTTCTTGTTTTCAATCAGTAATATTCAAAAGAACAGATGTCACTGACGTTGTAATCTCTTCAAATTTCTTTGAAAGGAATCCAAAACGATTTGTCAGAGTACTCCTTTCTCCATTGTTCTCCAACGCTTTAAAAACCTCAGTGCAACCTGACCGATTCGCAGAAGAGTTCACTATCCCTTTCAAGTATTTCTCATTAGCCTAGTATAGAGGACAGACTGATCTTTTGTATTTCGTTTCAGAGGCAATGATAATCGCCTCACATTCAATATGGATTGAATCAATATGGATAGTCGATTCACATTTCAATATGGATTGGAATGGCTTAACAATTCGAATTACTTGAGGATGCTTTCGCTACTTGATATTTGCAGGAAACTTAACTGACATAAAGTAACCTTATTAGTTCAAAAGTAAGCCAGTAAAATAAAGACTAGTTTTGGAAATAAGAGGCTAAATAATTGCAGATAGCAATTATGGTCAATGCAAAATGTGTTTTTGTTCATAATATTCATAATAAATGAATTTTAAATTTCATTCATAATAAATGAATCGCAGGTTTCATTCATAATAAATAAATCATAAATTCATTCATAATAAATTAATCATAAATCAATGAATTAGAGAATAATCGTATCAAGTGCGTATAATCATGAAATAAAAATTTATTTTTATTGTTATTAAAGGCTAAGTTGGTAGTCGCTTCTTTAAATTCAAGGAAGAATTCTTATGTGACAAAAAGTAAAAAGTCACGCCATGCTTTTGATGCCTATAACCACGAGGTTCATTCTACCAGTTCTGGCCAACGAATATAATGCAAAGCTAATCGTTTCAAGTAAATACTTAAGAACAGTGGAAGAGATAGATAAATACATACAAACTGAGAGGGAAAGGACAGGGAATTAGCACAAATTCATTAAATAACTGAAACAAAATACAAAGTACAAAATAGAAAGTAAAGAAACGCAACCAAAAAAAATCTTTCAAAAATAAATAAATAAATTTTTTAAATAGTATTAAAGGATATTACTAGAAACATCGGAGAACGAATTTAATGAATTTGATCAATAAAACTGAAATTCTTGCTTGTATTTAAAACAAAATTACGTTGAATTATATATGAATATCCAGGAAGTGCTGATTTTTTCCAATAAAAGAATAAAACAAAAATTTACAAAATAAGAAATTGATAAATCTTTCTTTATTATAAATTGTCGACTTGAAAGCTCCCAAAATTGCATGAAAGTAAGCAAGTATGAAAATGAATGCAAGATTCCTTTATAATCATAACGTTACAATTTTCCGCATCAATAATTTTGTTTGACTTTTAATGTGAACATTTAATATCTCTGAAATATTTCACTACATGACAATGGATACTATATTCTAATTCATATCACGCATAAAAATATTCTTTGCAGTGAACATTTAATAATTTATTATTTTTCTTTTTGCAATTTCAATTTTTTTTTCAAGTGGCTACAATTTGGAATTCTACTTTTTATTTTCGATAGTCGAAGTATCATTTTTTTTTCTCCAGAAAAGAATGTTTTATTTTCAAATGTGTTTTCAATTCTCAAGTTGGCCACAAGTGCAGTTTTTACAAGAATAATTTATCGTGCAATAATTTTCGTAAACAATTTTTTAATTTCCAGTTTCATAAGTATTCATAGGGTTTGTCTATTCGAACATGTACAAATTTCCCTATCAGCAAGATGATTTCTTTATTGTCTTACCACAGAACTGTATATTCTTCTCTATTAAAGAATACCCAAAATGGGCCGGATAACTTGGGTGATCGGGTGTTGGATTCGGATCCCTTGGGTTGTGAGCTCAAACCATGCCTGCCGAATATTCTCCACGTACATGGTGGCCGGTACACGTATAAATCTGTCGTAGTCACGAAGTCCACCAAGTGGAAACAATACCACTGGGGGTACTAGATCAGAGGTCATCGGTCCCTGATTCGGGACTAAAATACGATCTGTGGACAAGTGAATGAAATATATGAATGGAATCAATCCTCCTTGTGAAAAAGTATGTGACGAACGAGTAGCTGAGACGTATTTTTGGCCCTAGATGGCGCTACTGAAATATGAGAAGATGAAAATCGGCTTAAAATCGCTGCGGCCTTGTCTATGACTAGTGCCATAAGCAACAACAGGTTCAAAATTATATGCTGGACGAATGGGGTAATTCTTTTATTAGAGTGCATGCTAGAAAGTTTTGTGGAAATCACACCTGCTGATTTATTTTGCATTTAAATATTTATTGTATTATTTTTCAATTATATAAGATTTATTTTAGTAAAACAATTGTTATTTATCTCCAAATATAATTTTTGAAAACAGAGGACTAGTATTAATGAAATGAGTATTGAATGCCCGGACCAATGTAATGCGAACACTGCATAGTTATAGCAAATGCGAACAATGTAGCAAGATTAAAAGCATTTCGCTGTTTGATCACGTTTATCATTTGGACTCTTTCGCTAATGATTAAGTTGCATATTTCTGACATTTTCCTGTTTGCTTTTATTATAATGAATAGATACCTTTTAATATGCACAAAAAATAATACTTCTTTTGAAAATATTGCAATTTATGTTATTTTTAATTAATTTTTGTTTAATATTTTAACACTAAATTTCAAATGGTTCAAACTGATCCAATGTTATGGCTGTTCTTGTTTCCATAAATTAAGAGAAAAAATATCGAAATAGCAAAAAATAATTATAAAGCCTCCTCTATATTGAGACTGACCAAAGAATTGAAAGATATAAAAAAAAATGATGAAAACGAGCAAATATAATTTCAAGAAATTGTGTTTAGTTTTATGCACATGCATGGAGTGCACGTTATATTTTGCTCCATGTATATTATTTACTTGGGTCTTATATGAATTTTTCACATCTGGAATTCTATTATCAGCTGCAAACTTATTCATTGCAATAAGGAAAACTTACATTCAAAGCAGAGAGAAAATGCAGTCTTGGATTTATATTGCATGCTTAGATTTACAACGAAACTTTGATCTGATGGAAAAGAAACACATATCAATTAACGGGAAATCTTTATTCCTGCACTACGAACTCAGGGTAAATTGAATAGACACATGCTAGATCAAACTAAAATAAACCTCGAAATCAACCCAAGCTGAACTCCAAGTAAAAAAGCTTTTTAAGATATTGGTACAAATAATCATGATTTTAGAGATTAATGTTGAATTATGGGAAAGGTTGCTGTCTTATTACTAAGAGAATTTCCTAAAACCGTACTTGCCATTTCAAGGACAGTACCAGTGGATATATTTAAATGTATTCCAAAAAGGTTTAGAAGTTTGATAATGCTAAGAAGAAATCATAAATTACTAAAGAACAACGAAGTCTGAGTACTTCGTGATTTATCTTTTCTAACATTTGCAAAAATTAGTGCTTAGACTGGTCGATCATTGATTGTCTATAAAAACAGAAAAAAAAAGTCATTTCTATTCCTTTTGATATTAATTGTATTCTCTTTGGAAAAATTCGTACAAAATGTCTTTCCAAAGATTTTTAAGGATCATCTCTGGCTTTGTGAGTGTAAGATTCTGACTCAAAGAATGGAAATATTAATCGAGTAAAGGAAAAAAAATCCTTAAAAGTCAGGAAATTTTCCTATCTGCAAATCTGTTGACTTTAAAATTCCTGAGATTCCATGTGACTTCAAAAGTCTTAAATTTCCTGTTTTGTTTGCTTTCAGAATGACAATCAATAAATCTCAGGGGCAATCTCCAAATACGTCACAGAAAAATAGAAAATTCATGCTTCCTCAATGGATAGATGCATGGCTCTACAGCAGGAACTCCATTTAACCTGCATATAACCTGCGCCAAATAAATTAGAAGTTTCATTTATCCTCAAAATCATCTAAAATAATGATTAATTAGCGATTATCATAAAGGCTAAGGGTCTTAAAATATTTAAGCGGTTAAAGAAATTTGTACTTCAAAAATGTCAAAAAGGCATCAAAGTTTTGCTCGTTTTTTTCAATCTTAAGGAATAGTTAATACGGCAGAGACGAGATATAATATCAATATAAAGGTAATTTCTACCGAGCTATGCCTATGTTTTTTTATTCTATAATTTAAAAAAAAGAATTTATTGCTATATGAAATGTCCCAATGTACAAAATTTAACTTCATATCATTGAAACTAGTAATTAATTTTAGTAACGGTAAATCTTTTAAAACTGTGTATCATTTTTAACTTGGCCAATAATATTAAAGATATTGTTTATCTATCAAAAAAATTACATTTACGCATTGTTGACGCAAGATATTATGACGTCATATATGACGTTTTTTCTTCTAAAAGGTTCTTTTCAATCACTTACGCCGCCATCTTGAAAAATTTTGCGACTTGCTTTGTGAATCTCACGAACTGTGCGATTTTCTAAAATTTATTGGAGTAAAAGTGATATTTTTTCATTCTTTTATTTGATTAATAATATTGTATTTATTTGCTTGTTTTTATTATATTGCATAAGTGTATTTTCAGATATAAAAGATGGCTTTGAAATGGATACGGAAAAAACTGTAAGTTGTTCAGAATACTTAAAATGTTTCCTAATAGAATGTTTTACGATTATATAAAAGTCTATTTAAGAAATAAAAATTTATGACTACTATAACTGAGTTTTATATATTTTATAATTCGAATTCATATATTAATAATTTTTATTTTGCATAATCATAACGGATGTGTTGCTGTATCATATCTTAATACATCAATTTAGATTGCTATAAATTGTTAGATGTATTACAAAATGTATATGTTACAGAAAAACAATGAATGTAATGAAAATAAAATTTTCGCTCCTCTTTTCTTTCGTTTTTGTTTTTTCATGCTGTTGACCGCACTAAAAAAATTGATAAGGGCAAAAAGATTATAGCACATTTTTATAACGGAAATGATTTATTTAATTAGCAAATTGCAATTCGAAAGTCATTTTCTTAATTTTCTTATATCATTAGAAAATTTGGCTAGACTTCAAATGATATCTGTTCGCCAAAATTGAGTTTCCTTTGGCGAGTTAGATCATTCTATATAGTTTGCTGTAATTTTTGTGGTCTTCGAAGTAGGCAGTTTGGCGCGTTTTTGGATGGTTTGCATAATTTTGGCATACTTGGCTGGGAAACTAAGCATTATTTTCAAATCACAAAGAAAAATTTTATTTTCAAGAAGAAAATAACTATTTGTGTAATAAAATCACTAATTAATGAATCGATAACAGTTTCTTGGCATTTTCATTAAGATATAAATCGCCCATATTTTTTATTCCTAATGAGATTTTAAAATCTGATATGGTAAAGAAATTCATTTAGAGGAGAATTGCCATTTGGTAACTCTTTACGCTTTTGCCAAGTCTATATACACGAGAATATATTTTGAATAAAATCACATTATTCTATATATATTTTGTTAATGTTCAATCAAAAATGTAAAATTTGTCTGGCGCTTTCTAAAAACTTGGTTGACTTTGGCCTATTATTTCAAGCACAATAGTTACGCTTGAAATCTAAAATTAAATTTTTCTGCTACGCCACGACTAAACAAGTGAGCCTATCGCCAATAGTAAGCCAAGAATAAGATTGCTGATTATATTATTTATTTTTTGTTTGAAGAAAATTATTATTTCTGAGAAATCATCTCCAGTAACGTCTCAAAACATTAGATCATAATGAACTCAGGATTTAGCCATAAGTTTAACTGCCGACTGAAAAGGAATACTTATTTTATAAATTGTTACTTGTCGGTTTTAACGGCGATCAAAAAGCGGCAAGAAAAAATTTCAGTGATTTGGCGATTTCAATCGTCAACTTCATTGAATTTGATTCGCACGTTCAAAATTTTTCATAATAAATAATAATGTATTTTGAGTATATTTTTATATTTTTGTGACATGTTTTCTTATTACTATTTGTTCGCCGTTAAAACAGAATTGTACCTATAAATTTCAAAGGGCTATCAAATATTTACCGATTAAAGATAAGAGTAATTTTATTTTCAAATTTAATTTTTAATTCTCGAAACTAACTGTGATTAATTTTGCAGAAGTCGTTATGATCTCATTATCAAATATTTAAACTAGAAATTAACTGAATGTAATTATTGGCTTAAATGTATCGGCGATTAAGGAGAAAAAAATATCGTTAATGAATCAGGTGTTTTCTCTAATTAATCAAATCTCTATGAAGTTCCATTTCAAATATCAGTATTATAATATTAAAAGGAAGAAGAAAGCGTTTTATATTTCAAAGTCAATTTAGACATTTTCAGTTAGCTGTATCCAGGATTTCGTGATTAAAGCTTTTGCTAAAATTTGGCGATTAACTACGATGATACAGCAGGATTTTGCCATTGACCGAACTAACGTAAAAGTATATGCAGTTTTTATCAAGGATAATTGCAATCATCTGATATCGAATTCTTCTACACCAGTTTAGATATTTAGTAAAAATGTTTAGGTTTTTTTCTTATAAATGGCGATGTCTGTTTAGGAGAATTTTTGCTCCTAATCAAAACTGGAATTAGTAATATTAACCTGGAAGACGGTACTTTAAAATTTTCTGGCATGCGATAAATGCCAAATGAAAAAAAAAAAAATGTCGCTAATACCAGATATCGCCAATGGCGATCTACATTAAAGCTGAAGCCTATCGATGTGTGATTGCCGTTTCTATTTCATATCAAAATTTGTTGAAATTTCCTTTCGTACTTTTTTTAAATTTTCGAACACTCTAGACATTGATGCATTTAAATTATGGTTAAACTGGAGAAAACAGTAATGTCTAGCAACTGAAGTGACCGAATTTTCATAAACTATCAAGACTGCAACCAATTTGAAGTGATTCAAGAAGTATTTTTGGTTTCAAATGTACTGTTACGAATTTCCTGCGAAGTGCTTAGAGTAAATTCAATAAGCAGAATCCTTTTTTTAAAAAAAAAAATAAAGCTATTTATTTAACGAAGACTGCGCATTCAATAGCTCAGTCACCAGCCTACAGCTTGCTTGCTGTCTAAGGCTCCAATACCTAATCTTTCGTGCTTGTTTTTATATGCTCTCTGCCGGAAGTGACGTCACTAACAGGAAGTATGTCATATTAGAAAAATCCAGAACCTTGGAGAGAATTCAAGAAATCAGGATCCCTCTAGAAAATCCTCTCTGTCGCCAAGGTTTCCAACTTCCGTCGCCAAACTTGGCAAAATGTCGCCAAATTTGGCGACAAAAATTAGTTGCCTAAAACATCGCCAATGAGCCAATATCTCGCCAATTTGGCGACTTGCTATTGAAATACAATGGGATACATATAACATTCATTATCATAAGACAAATTACACCAATTTACAGAATTCGTAACATTGCCCCCCTCTCAAGGACTGCACGTCCCGGGCAGTACAATCCTTGAATAGGTAAAAATTATTTACAAGTATATACAATGGTCGGCAGTACACAGTTACATACAAGCATATAAGTGGCTCTTTCGATCAGCTAGTTTCGTCCCTAGAGTTACAAAAATACGGGGCCAGCCGATCACAATGCACTACCCTAGGCCTTGAGTTCTTAGATTTTTGGATACGAATCACAACGTCATTTAGTCTTTTTAGGACTGTATATGGACCGTCCCAATTTGTCTGTAACTTTGGAGAAAGTCCTTTTCGTCGAATCGGGTTCCAAAACCAAACCTTGTCACCTTCGTGAAATTCATGTCCTGTAGCTCTCGTGTCGTACCTGGTCTTCATCTTTTCCTTTGCGATGTCGATCCGATTACGGGCGAACTCGTGCACACTTTCTAAACGTTCCTGTAGTTCATGGACATATTCTTCAGGAGAAGAAGGCACATCAGGAGGGCGCCCAAACAGGAGATCACAGGGCAGACGGAGTTCACGACCGAAGAGCATCTGGGAGGGAGTGAATCCAGTGGTTTCATGGACGGCACTTCGATAGGCAAGCAGGAACATAGGAAGCTTCCGATCCCAGTCTTGTTGATTCAGGGAAACGTGGATAGAGAGATGGTTTAAGATCGTTCTATTAAATCTCTCAACCATGCCGTCTGACTGGGGATGTAAGGGGGTAGTTTGTGTCTTATCAATCTTAAGAAGGACACAAAGTGCCTTGAATACAGCAGAAGTGAAATTTCTGCCTTGATCAGAGTACATCTGAAGGGGCGTCCCATAGCGAGAAATCCAGTTCTGCAGCAATACTTCGGCAACTGTTGTAGCTTCTTGATCAGCGATCGGGTAAGCCTCGGGCCACTTGGTAAAATAATCCTTGACAACTAAGATGTATTTGTAGCCATCATTTGAACGTGGGAGAGGCCCTAAGATGTCCAACGCGATTCTTTCAAATGGTGCCCCTACATTATAGCGCCGTAATTTTCCACGGCATCGTGTTTTGGGTCCTTTTCGGGCCCCACATGCATCGCAGGACTTGCACCATCTTTCTACGTCATCTCTTACTTTGCTCCAGAAAAACCGCTCCCGAACCTTTTGGATGGTCTTCAATATTCCAAAATGACCTCCGGTTGGACTACTGTGTAATTGTTCCAACACTTCCGGTATTCTTGATCGTGGGAGTACTAATTGCCATTTTGATGTTTTGCCATCCTCAGACTCCCATTTTCTGTATAATACACCATTACGAATATGGAGTGAATCCCAGAGAGCCCAATAGCGTTTGCTATCCGGACGATAGCTGGAGATATCTTGCCAACTGGGTCTAGTGCTAGATGATTCAAGAAGTTCCAAGATAGGTTTTATGTCGGGATCCGTAAGTTGAGCTTCTCTGACTTCTTTATCGCTCCAACGGTCTATTTGTGTCGATACCGAATCCTTTATTTGACGAATGACAGGTGTTATCATGTCATATTTCTTCTCGACTGTAGTGCAGTAAGAACAAGCATTCGAGCATGGTCTTCTTGATAAGGCGTCAGCATTACCATGAAGGGACCCCTTGCGATGTTTGATCTCGAAATCGTACTCTTCAAGTTTCTGAATCCATCTAGCTATCTGGCCTTCGGAATTCTTAAAATTTAAAAGCCATGTCAGGGACGCATGATCCGTTCGGAGCAGAAACTTCCGACCGTAAAGATAACTATGAAAGTTCTCAACAGCTTTTACAATGGCCAGTAATTCTTTTCTGGTGACGCAGTAATTTCTTTCAGGCTTTGAAAGACACTTGCTCCAGTATGCGATGACATGTTCTTGGCCGTTAATTTCTTGGGATAAAACTGCTCCGACACTTTCATGGCTTGCGTCCGTGTCAAGAATGAATTGCTTTTCGGGATCCGGATAAACTAGAATGGGAGACGATGTTAGAGCCGTCTTCAAGCTATTAAATGCTTCCTCGCATTCGTCTGTCCACAAGAACTTCTGTTTGTTTTCAGTCAGCCTGTGGAGAGGTCTCGCGATTGAAGAAAATCCTTTAACAAATCTTCTGTAATATGTGCACAGACCGAGAAAACTTCTAAGCTCATGCACATTTTTAGGGCGCCTCCAGTCTTTTACAGCTGACACTTTCTGTGGATCAGTTCTAACACCATCAGCAGAAATTATGTGACCCAGATAATTCACCTCGTGACGGAATAAGTTGCATTTGGAGGGGTTTAGCTTCAATTTGGCCTCTTTCAATTTTTCAAATACTCTCCTTAGGTTGCTGAGGTGTTCCTCGAAACTTTTCCCTACAATGATGATGTCGTCTAAATAAACAAGGCAAGCTTCCGGAGTGAGTCCGTTCAACACTGTCTCCATGAGGCGTTCGAAGGTAGCTGGTGCATTACAGAGACCAAACGGCATGACCTTAAACTGCCAAAGTCCTTGTCCTCCTGTCGTGAATGCTGTCTTTTCACGGTCTTCAGGATGTATCTCTATTTGCCAATAACCGCTTTTCAAATCCAAGGTAGAGAACCACTTGTTTCCGCTAAGAATGTCTAACGTGTCATCGATTCGTGGAAGTGGATAACTGTCCTTTTTTGTGACATCATTGAGCCGTCGATAGTCTACACAAAATCTCATAGATCCATCTTTCTTTCGGGCTAACACGATGGGAGAAGCCCAGGGACTCGACGAAGGCTCGATGACATCTTGTTCCTGCATGTCCCTTAGTAGATCTTTAACTTCTGTTGTCTTAGCAATTGGTAGTCTTCGGGGGTTCTATTTAATAGGAGAGTGATTCCCAGTTTCAATTCGATGTTGAGCCAATTTCGTTCTCCCGAGGTCACCAGATGTACAGGAAAACAGTTCCTCGTATTCGTCAATAAGCTTCCATGCTACACTTTTCTGTTCCTCATTCAATTCAGTGGGCTTCAACAGATTCAATTCGAGTTCTTTAGAAGGCTTTTTCGACATGATTTCGGGATGTTTCTGTATACAGGTGACTGGAGCACATGTTGCTAATACGTCGCCTTTCCTGATTGTTTTAGGATTACCAGTTAGATTAACAACTCTGACTGGTAAAGTTTCCTTCGAAAGATCTACCAGTGCGGAAGCAACCAATACACCTTTTGGAAAATTTTCAGAGTCCGGAAATTCAGTTAGACCATGTCGAAAGTTTTGACTTTTCTCAGCGGCCCCTCTTACAAGCATCTCAGTTCGAGCTGGAATAGTAATATCACTTTTACAAGTTATTCGATGACACGGTTCTCTTTCAACAGCTCCTAACTGGAATAACGCTACATCTTCCGAATTTGAGCGTAGCACATTATTCTCAAAGTCAATTACAAAATTATGTTTTGTTAAGAAGTCCAAACCGAGTATAAAAATGTCGGTGATTTCGGCTACAAACACGGTATGGCCATATAACACATTTCCAAACTTAATTGTTATATGCATCTTGCCAATAATGGGGATTTTATCCCCTTTCACGGTCTGAAGGGTAACGCAGGGCGGTGTCCGAAGAATTTTTACGCCAAGTTGTTGTGCTAAATCTTTGCGCAAAATGGTGACATTGGCCCCTGTGTCAACGACCATTCGACACGGAAATCCATTTACATTCGCTTCAATAAACAGTCCATTCTCGCTGCTTGATGAAATTTGTAACACTTCAAAATGGGGCTTTTCATTCTCTGGCAACCTCCGCCCCGCGAGACCGCCACTACCTAGTTTTTCCTGAGTATTATTCCTCGACAGGCTCCTAGGCCGTTGATCTTGGCGAGCCTGGCATTGCCTTTGGAGATGGCCTTCTGCTCCACATTTCCAGCAACGGGCGTTGTTTCTTTTAAATTTGCCTGTCTCCTCTCCAGACCTCTGCTTCATCCCCCGGAACTCCTCTAACAGTTGTGTCATAACTTTAAGTAAAGGATCCTCATCTCGTTTCACCTCCGCACCTCTGATAAAGTGACGATCCCTTCTCGATGCTTGTTGTGCCGCTTCAAACTTGATAGCGTAGACTAAAGCGGACTTCAGATCCTTAGTTTCCGCCATTCGTAGTGCTTTTTGTATTTCTACGTCTCTGACGCCATCGACGAAATACTGCACAGCTAAAGTCTCTCTTACTTCAGTAGGACAATCGGAGAAGGCGAGGTGGGACAGCTTTTCAATGTCCGTTGCGAGCTCTTGAAGGGTTTCGTTGGGTTTTTGTTGGCGAGTCTTTAACTGAAGTCGGCTATAATCCTTCAGGCATTTCTCGCCAAAACGCAACTCTAGGGCACTTGAAAGAGCATCAAAATTTAACTGTTCATTATCGGGAATGGTCCTCAGTATATCTGCAGCTTCGGCTCGGAGAGAAGAAGCCAATTGGCGAGCTTTGGTAATTGGATCCCAGCCATTAGCTTCTGCGACAATGGCGAACTGCGTCTTATACACCTGCCAAGATGTTTGTCCGTCATACGGCAGTAATTTCATACAGGGTCTGTTGACAACAGGCATATATCGAGCATTTTGAGATTGATTTGCAGCAGCCAATCCAAATTCTTGAGGAGTTTCATAGGACTCTCTTGATTCTTCAGTAACTTGAACTTCCATTTCTTGCTTCAATTTCTCAAATTTCTTTTCCATTTCTTCTAATCTTCCTTCAAATCCCTCTACTTTAGCATTGGCTACCTTCACGGCGTTATTAATTTCCTTCATCTCAGATTTCATTTCTGCTTGTCCTGCTTTCATTTCGACTTGTCCTGCTTTCATTTCTGTTTTCATTTCAACTTGTCCAGCTTTCATTTCTGTCATGAATGACAAAAGTTGCGTTAATTTGTCTTCCAATGCGGATTCTTCCTTCTGCTTTTCTTCCGCAGCTTTCTTACTCTGCTCATTCGTTTCACCAACGTTGTCGGATATACCACCACAACTTTGCTCTCTTTCAAGAGCTTCTCGAAGACGTTCGATCAAGTCATCTTTCAGTCCTGATGAGGGCAAATTCCTCGCCGACAGTTCGTCTTTCAATGCGGCCACAGTGAGTTTCGACAGAGATTCTCGATGAAGATCAGCCATTTTCCTTTATCTTCACTATTCGATCCCACTTCTGACGCCAATTTGTTACGAATTTCCTGCGATGTGCTTAGAGTAAATTCAATAAGCAGAATCCTTTTTAAAAAAAAATAAATAAAGCTATTTATTTAACGAAGACTGCGCATTCAATAGCTCAGTCACCAGCCTACAGCTTGCTTGCTGTCTAAGGCTCCAATACCTAATCTTTCGTGCTTGTTTTTATATGCTCTCTGCCGGAAGTGACGTCACTAACAGGAAGTATGTCATATTAGAAAAATCCAGAACCTTAGAGAGAATTCAAGAAATCAGGATCCCTCTAGAAAATCCTCTCTGTCGCCAAAGGTTTCCAACTTCCGTCGCCAAACTTGGCAAAATGTCGCCAAATTTGGCGACAAAAATTAGTTGCCTAAAACATCGCCAATGAGCCAATATCTCGCCAATTTGGCGACTTGCTATTGAAATACAATGGGATACATATAACATTCATTATCATAAGACAAATTACACCAATTTACAGAATTCGTAACAGTACTTTAGTAGCCCTGTTTCATACCCTTAATAATGCCAGTTCACCAAAGGCAAAATTTAAGATAATTGCAATGAAGGGAAATTAGCAGAACTGCTTTGCCTGATTATTTTGGGTTGCCATGCGAAAATCTATATGGACACGTTAGTGTAGCAGATATCGTAATCGGAACATTTTAGGTCGTTTCGTATTTGAGGAAAATGGATATCGATCCATGATCCAACGTAAGGTGAAATTTATAAAATATTTTTACAGCAAGAATCAACATTCACTCGCATTTAAAGGTAATACCTATTTAAATAGATACAGTTTCCATTCGAATTAAGAGAAAACAGCTAAATTGAGATATAACAAGGTTTTAAATTCATTTGGATGTTTTTGAATTTGACAATTTAAAAATTTTGTTATTCTGTTGTAAACTGTATGATAATAGTTATTTTCTTTTTTGCGTAACTGTCATCAGACTAGTCAGTTCAAATATTACATCACATTTTATAATTAGACATTAGTCTGTGCTCGTCACAATTTGCCAAAGGCAAAACTGCACAGGTTCAAGCTTCGAGGACGCCAAGATGTTTTTGGTATACAAGATAAGGCGCCATCGAGCCAAATGTTTGTCATTGAATGTTTATTAACAAAACACATGTCTTTAAACAAAGCATATGTTTAATAACAGAAGACACTTTTTGATCTGCTTTCTCAAGTTTATTTAAATTGTTATCTGAATAAAATAAGGAAAACACAAGGAAAAAATGAGGTAAACATAAAATCAAATTGGCGCATTTGCTGCTCGGGAAAGCTGTGCAATTGTTTGCAGCCTGCGCAGTTTTGCTTTTGGCAAATTGCGAGGGGCGCGGATTAAGATCTAGTCATTTTATACAATGATGTTTTTATTGGATTAATTAAACTACTGGATCCAAACTGATATTTTTTCAAATGAGAAAATAGACATGTTCTTTCTGTCTTACCTTTTAATCTTTCGCTCCCCCCTTTGTTATATATTAAAATTTCCTCCTTCAAAACATTTTGTAAACCTTTAAGAAAAAGACATATGATTATATATATTTTCAAATCTTTATATATATATATATATATATATATAATGACATGTTAGAAATGTATATATTTCTGGAAAATAATTATTAAAAATGTGTTTTCGACGTAGCTTATCCACTTTTAACTTCTTCAACATCTGTTTTATCATATTCTGTATGTTTTTTTTTCTTTTTATAACTGCGAAGTATGCAAGTAAGTAGATAAAAATGTTTTTCCTCACATCGTTTGCAGATAATGGTAAGAGTCCTTGCTTTGTAATTATATATTTATATATTTCTTTAATATAATAATGGTATGTATTGAATTGGAACATTATAATTATGTTATGTTTGTCAATCTAATTATGGTATGTTTTAATGGGGAACATCTACATATTTCAATTTAGAAATATCGATGATAATACTCAAGAGAGTCTTTCTTAAGCATTTCACAAGATCTCTTTATATAAAAAAAATAGTTTCATTATTAGTTGAAAGTAAATATTTTCTTTTTAAGTAGTTAAATCCTTTTAACTGACTATAAAATGCGAAATGACATTTTAAATATATATACATTGTAGCAATAAAAAACTGGTACATCTACCAAATATAGTTTAGAACCTAATAGCAAGCAGAAGTGCAAGAAAACGAATTGGAATTAATTCTCCCTATATCTGATAGTAAACTGGACACAATTCACATCAGGAATTCAGGTGACCAATGGAAGTCTAACCCTGCAACCATTGGATCCTAAAGAGTCTATGGATTTGGTTGTTGTTTTTTTAATGGCGCAAGGGCCAATACTGGCCAAGCTGTGCAGAGTCTATGAAAGTCTAATCTAAAGAGCAACCCTGCAACCACTTTGTAATAATTCTTCTATTAGATTTGTCAAAATCAGTCGGAATGCATAATATACATGAGTGTAAATGAAGGGACAGAATGTTCACATGCCTATCACTTGTCTAATTCATCTCTTGATATATTTGGGGTTCCTCATCACATGAGGTGGACACTCACCGTATCATTCCAGAGCTTCCAACAGGTTGCACAATCCCTTTTGATATGTGAATCTCATAAATGCATGTCTCCAGAACCATAGACGTGCTCTTCTCAATACAAATGGAAACGAATTCATCACCCAATACAATGTGTTTCGTATCAACAGCAGTGTAGTAACGTGTCTGTAGTTTTGAGTCATGCAATCAAATTGGCAGACTTTCGACTTCAAGAGCCCATATCAATGATGGTCCGTTGAAAAATTCACACACTGACTCGGGTTGTTGCCTTAGCATTCACATCTGCGGGAAATTGAGGAAATGCTTCAATTCTATCTCATTTAAGGATTCTTGTTAGTCATTGATTATCCGTTCTTGAAGTATTTTCCCGGCCGTATCGATATCGGAGATTCCTCGCTTTACAGGATATTCAATGCTGAAGCAACAATTGTTCAATTGCCGCAATCAAAAATTCACATTTCATTACTACCTGCAAGATTCTTTGTCCCATATCCAGTGTGTCGACTTTAACACATCGCTTAAAATCACTTAAATATTGATAATTTGCCATTATAACAGCCAGAAACGATGTAACAGCTTTTCCAGACACATCTTGTCTTATATAATAGTCACTTTCGAACATCTCATGTGACACTTATTTGTTACAAAACAACTTTATTTGCGTATGCATGCACGAACCATTTTTACTGGTTCTTCAGTGTAATCTGATAGGAAATAAAAATTAAATTTTTAAAATGATATTTTAATCAATAATACATTACAAAGACGGAAGGAACTAACAAAAACATCTGCTTCATTTTTCTGAGGACTGCCATATTTGATTTCAAAAAACATTATTCTAAAATAGCAGGGTTTTGTATTAATTAATACATGGTGGTAAAAATAATCGTAATAAAGCTTTATAATATTCCGAGTGTTTACATTCTGAAATGAATAATGAAAAATATCGTTTTCTTCTTAACTAGAAAAGAGCGATAGAGGCAGCTTTAAAATGTAATCATTTTAAACCATTTTGATTAAAAAAGTAAATAACAATTTAATAGAGAACTTTAAATTTGTGAATCTATCTCATCTCAACCATCAAATATTGGCAAACACTAACTTAAACGCCCATAATTTTTTAGCGTTATCGTTACTCATTTAGTTACATCTTTAGTGCTTTAGTATATTTTAGTATACCTATTCACATCTAGTTACACCTTTAGTTGAACGAAACAAGTTTCAGATTTATTTAAAATTACATATCAATTCTTTTTATTAACAATGTACAAAATAACGTAAGATCATAGGGGTAAAAAATATCTCCTGCCATACTTTAAGTTCAATTGTAAAATTTAGTGTGTAGTTTTCTCTTTTATCAAAACAATATTTTTTTGTGTCTGAAATCCACTTTATTTCCCTTTAATTGTCTGATATATTAACCGAATGTCGTTCCTAATTTATTACTGTTTTGGCCCATCGTAGGCCCGTAAAATTTTTTGTGAAATAAATTACATGTATTTAAATGAATGAAAAATTTTGATCATTTATCACCTATAAATCTTTATAAAATTATGTTTAGTCGAGAAATGATGCCATACTTACATTTAGATTGAGATTCTAATAAATGAAACACACTTTGATTATCAAGTTCAATTCAGCTAATCATTTACTACGAAAATCACTTCAATGCATTTACTAAAAACACAAACTGAGATTTCAGAAAAGAATAAAAAGAATATGTTAAATTTTAAATTAAAAACATATTCTTGCTCCTAAATTTTATTAAAAGATGTTTTTATTCTACAGCGATAATTAAATTAAAATCTTTTCAGGTAATTGTATCTGATGAATCTTGCAACTGTTTTCACTAATTCTTTTCCATGAGCTTTCTCTTTAATTCAAATCGATATAAAAACTTTATCTTCAACAATCTAATATAAATCTTGTTTCTTGACGAAACAATCATTTTTCTCAGAGAAGAAAATTTGTTCCGAATTTTAATTTCTTTGATTGGTCATGGTTCTGATTTCACAAATACATATTAAAATACCTGAGAAGTAGGCGGGCAAGGGGAAGAAAATTGCTGTTCTTCTTTAGAATCACTTTCCATTTTTCCAAAATGTGTTAGTGGATGATACTGATGCCCTTTTGGCGCTTCTTTTTTTCTTGTGTTTTGCAGGTCCAGCGTGCGGAGGCTGCTGATCCGGAGGGACCGCCAACAGCACTACAAGCAGCCAAGCTTCGCTGATTTTGCCTCGAATCAGCACCTCATGCGCAAGGTAGGAACTCAATTTTTTTAAAGATGCATTACATGTCCATTTTATATGTATAAGTTTTTTGAAATCGTAAATATAAAATATTTTGTTTTAAGGATAGAACATTCTGAGAAAACAATATTTTAAATTTTATGAAAAGTAAACAATTACTGAATTTAATTTTAAACACATAAAATTCAAATTAAATATTCAAGGATATTATAAGAGAATTCCTTTCAAGTTTGAATATTATAGGAATTGCTATAGGCATCTCCTTTGTGATTTAATGGATAAAATTTTCCCATTTTGAAGTTCTGAAAATTACTTATTATTATTACTTTACTTAGTCTAAATATAGACATAGACATAAAGGTATTCATGATTTATTAAAATGGGAAGAAAGAAGAAGAAAGAAGATTAACGTTAAAAAAAAGGGAACGAAACCAGCAAAAGCAACAATGATAAAAACTTGCAATTGAAATTACTGTTATATTTTTATGAATGTTGTCTAACTGTATTGTTTTTTCTATAATCTTGTTCCAAAAAAGCGAATTTAAAAGAATTTTGTTCCAAAAAAGCGAATTTAAAAGAATTTTGTTCCTAAAAATTTATTTTATAAATATAGGACTAATAAGTATCGTTTATATTGTAAACTTAACAAAACATCTCTTTCTTAATGTCATTTATTATTAATTGGTCATTCGGATGATGGTCAGAAGTAATGGTTCCCATACAAACATATATTTTGTATATTTAAATATAAAGTAGCTTCACTATTAATCGCAATTTATATATATATATATATATATATATATATATATTGTGTGTGTGCGTAGCACAAAAAAGTGTAAAACGGTACATTCATTTTATGTATATTTGTTCCATTGTAGAACACCTAAATGAAAAATAAATATTGAAACAGATTTTGGAAACTGATCTATTATTATATAATTAATAAACTGTTATCTAATTATAACTTTTTATTATTTTATGTGATAATAGTGGTCTTCATGCTTTTGATTTGATAATGCTTTCTCCTGTAAGTCTTCTTCTTCCAGTGTTATGTCTTCCAAATGCGTTTAGCATTTAGTAAGCATAGCGGGGAATCAGGTATTTATCGTTTTTCTTCTATTATTAAATGTTTTACGTTTCGTGATTTCTAATCGGAGTAAGTTTATTTTCCTTTATCCATGCATAATTTAGTATTTATATTACAGAAGATTCTTTCTAGCATCACCATTGAACAAGACAGAACGAGAATACTCGCTTTCCAGTTATAACAATGTTCTTGAGAACTGTAACTTTCAATACATATTTTTGACAAAAAAAGTTTTTTCAATGTGGTATTTTACGTTGGAGGCACGAAACATAAGCTTGAATATGAAAATGAACGGTGGTATTCATATAAGTAGTTGTTGACAATGATAACAACGCATTTCGAAAAGCAAGTCAGGAATGGCTAAATACACGTGACCTAACTTCGTACTTCGAACAGAGCAGCGAAAACATAATTTTGAGATTTCAATGACTTTCTGGAATAACCGAGGTTCTATACATCAATTAATTGGGATGTATTCTTGTAAGAATGTAAAATATAGGATGTATTTGGTCTGATTTGTCAGTGCAAATAGAGCTCATTTTGTTCCGTTACTTTCATGTATATCACTTCTGTGCGCACAGCGTCCTTTTGCTGCAGCGGACTTTCTAGAAGACACTCTCTGGAGTCGAAACTGAGTTCATTTATTAAAGAAATGGAATTAGAACTAATTGAATCACGTGGCAGTCACAACTCTAATTTTCAACAAGTAAAAGTGTTTCGAGCTATAATAATGAAACAAAACACTGAACTTCGCATAGTACTTATTTATGTTCATTTCAAATTTTCTTTTTACGTTCATTTCAAAATATGCAATGCCAATTCTCTTTATATAGCTAATATTCGATTTTATAGGAAATATATGGAATACATGAAATAAAATGTTGAGAAAGGAAAGAGAGCATAAAAACATTTGTTTCTGATGTACCAAATTCTACGATTGTTTAAAAATTCACAAAAAAAACATACATATTCAACTTTTAGAGAAAGCACGAACTAGATATAAATGAGAAGTGATGATTTGTATGTATAGGTTAAATTAAATTAAAATTATTGCTGCTGTCGTGGATACAATCATCTCATACGGAGATTCATTTTACAGATGCCGGATCCCTACTTCCCCGGTGTGTTCTACATCTACGACGTGGAGGATGGCGTGTGGGAAAGACAGATCTTCGTTTAAAACACGTAAGTACTTACCTCCATATGCTATCGACTCATTTTAAGTGGCAGGAAGACTTCTGCTGCCTTTCTTTAGAAAGATTATATCAGAAACTATAAACATTTTTGTTTGCATCGATATCAGTAATGAGGAATTGAAATGTGACTTACATTAGCAGCAAGTTTGAACAGTAGCAGTGGATGGTATTTCTTCGGTTCTGTTCGCCTTCGTGTTTCATGACTTCAATGCAGACTACAGCACCCTACAACCTTTTCAAGACAATCGAATTGAACCACTTTTTCCCTTTCATACTTCTTCAAACAACTGCATTTGATAATTATATAATTATAATTTTTTAAAAATGTATAAATAATCGGCATTTACAAGTCGTTTATGTATTGTTAATGATCAAAATAATACTCAAAAACGGATGGGATTCATTTTATAAGACAGGAAGCTGCATTTCAGAACTTTTACAATACGAAGAATACTATTAAACTGCGAAATTTGCTCATTAGAAATTAAAATTAAAACAGAGTAGTAAAATGTATACATAGTAGTAAAAACTATATGTAACTTTATAAATAAGAATATTTTGGTATCTATTTGTCTCATTTGATTATTAGAACTTACTTCAGTAAGAACATTTATAAAGGAAAAGGAAAAAAAAAATATTTATATGCTTTACAATATTAGTCACCAGTCTTGCTGTTGAATTCGTTGTCATGTTATTCATCAAGCTCAGTAACTCCGGTAATTAAATTTGCGGAATTAAATTATTTAGGTTAAAATTAAAAAAAGTAAAGGATCCTAAAATTTAAACAGAATTTTATTTTTTAACCTCTCGCATTTATTTCCCACGCCCCCCGAAATGGTGAAACAAATTCCTTGAAAAAGACTACGATACTTCCCAGTTCGAAACACTTGACAAACATAGCTGAAATTTCTTCTTGAATGACAATGATTTCAAAATCTATTTTTCAATATTCAAATGAATAAATGACAGCAAATAACTAAAGCAAAAATAAACTAAATAAATTTTTTTTAAAAAGAAACATACTTAAAATTTAATAGTTTTTTTTATATTTCACTTTCAAAGTAAAAGAGCTCACACACATTGTTTTAGTTAAAATTCTCTAAAAATTCTCCATTTTCTGAAAAGTGTTATAATTTACAATATTTAAAGAGGGGTGCTGTTTTTTTATTAATAACAAAAAGAAATCTTACCATAAAAATTCGAGGCTTCAAATGACAAGAAAAACGTCGATTCCTTTCGCTATACGAGAAAGATGCAATAAAATCGAGAAATTAGAAGGTGGAAAGGATTATTCGAACACATAATCCTTCTGCTGTATTGGAAGGTGGTCCATTGCTCATTTTATTACAGAAAACGATCTGTCTGCGGAATTGCTCATTGCACGGTTTCACCCCTGTCTTCCTTATTGATTTTTATTCATCGATGCTTTTCTAATACATTAATGGAAAATGTCCCTCCAAGTATATTTTTTTCCGACTTGAAATTCAAATTGCCTAAAAAACTATTTGTCTTCTAAAACAAATTATATCTTTACATTTCGAACAGAAATAATTTTTCTCATTTCTTTTACAGGAAAGATGCCTACCCACGCGTGGATTTAAACATCAGGCCAGAATCTTTTTTTATTATTTATTTATATTATTAGTTGTGTAGAATTTAAGTTTAGATTATAAGCTTCAAAGTTTTATTGCTGTATTGTTTTCGGCTGCTAGATTATTTTTACATATTATTGCAGCAAACTCATTCGGCGAGAAAAAGAAACAACAAAATTTAGTATATTCAGACTGTAGATTTAAGTATATCTAGCTTTTAAGTATTTTTATCCTTAGCTTTTAAGTAGTAATAGCATATTCAGCCAGTAAGAACTTTCAGATTTTAACTTATGATAATTTTCAAGTATTTTCATTCGTTATTCTTATTAACAAATCTTATATGAAAATTTCAGACTCCTCTTCATCCCATGCATCAATATTTTCAACCAGATCCAGGTATTTCAGCTAATCATTTTATTTCACGTTGCTCGCTCAAATGTGCAGTTCCAGCTTTACTTATTTATTTCATTTGCTTTTTCATTTTCCTCCAATATTGCAATTTTTACTACTGTTGCTGAGTTCATGCCTTTTCTTTTCATTTTTGCTTCCATTTCCCCAACTCCGATTTCTCTTATACAATATTCTAAGTCTTGATCAGATTGTTCTTCCATTTTAATTTCTTTAAAAAAATTTTATCCTGTCCATTGACTCACTTCATGTCTCCTATTCTTCTGAATGTTTTTCGAATCCAATTAATTTATTTCTTGATCCAATTCTGCTTCCGTCACTTCATTTCTTCCTCATGCTCCAGCTGCTCTTCGTTTCCAATTTGTTTCTTTCTTATCGAATTCTGTTTCCATCTCTTCAACTCTTCCTTGCTTCCTCATGCTCCAAGTAGTCTCATCGTAGAATTATTTGAAATCTTGTGCTGCTTCCTCTGTTTCTTCCCCTTTTCTTCTCTAGCTGTTTTGCATCTTTCACTAATAATGCCATCTGCAGCTTGCTATCCTTTTGCCATTGCCACTTTCAGATCCCACTCTCAGCAAAGCCAAAAGCCAAATAAAACATCAGCAGGGCCAAAATGTCATCAGCATAAAACATCAGCAGGGCCAAAATGTTATCAGCCTAAAACACCAGCAGGGTCAAAATGTCATCGGCATAAAACATCAGCAGGGCCAAAATGTCATCAGCATAAAACATCAACAGGACCAAAATGTCATCGGCATAAAATATCAGCATGGTCAAGATTCTGATGAACTATTTCAGGCAAATATCCCGCATGTTTCAATAAATAGACTAACGCTCTTAAAAAAAAAAAAAGTTAAGGAGAAAGAACCCGTTATGCATAATATTTGAATGCATCACTAGCACGGGCGCGGATAGTTAACAGTTTTTCTTAGGTGACTTTGTATTTTCAGAATAGAAAGTCACCTTAGAGAGTGTTATTTACCAAAAAGGAATACAAAGATTAAATAGCTGTTTGCAGAGGAAGCTTGGTATCCTGAATTATTTATACCTTGAACGAGCTTCTCCAAAAATCGTATGAATAAAAAAAAAAAAAAAAAAAGGATGAATATTTTTAATAGCTAAAAAGAAAGTAAACCATATGATAATTAATTTTGGACTTAAGTTCCTAGGGTTTAGACAAAATAATTTTTGACTATATTAAATTATTCTTTTATTTTGTTAGAAAAAAGTCTGTAGATTTTATCATAAAAATTAAAAATTCATTTATTTTATTAAAGAAATACCAGAATTTTTTCGTTAGATTCAATTTCGTTGATTTTCTTTATCATGTTACATTAATTCAATAAAATATCTTTCATTCAAGCATTCGCTCTTAAAACTGACTATACTCTTATTGATTTAAATTGAATTAGTTTTAAAACGATAAAAGGCATTAATTTAAATCAGTTTTTGAAATGAAATATCTTTTAATCACTTCTTCTTCACTAATCCAGCAAATTAAACCAATAAGCGTAGGCAATTTTTTAAGACAAAACACACACACACACACACAAACCCACTGAAACTGGACTATCAGAGAAGTGTGAAGAAATCAAAAAACGTTTTCTTTTAAATATTGAAAATTCTTCGCAGAATTTTCAAAAAATACCCCAACATCTATTATAAAATTAATATTAATTGACAGCCCACCAAGTTTCCATCTCAGTGTTTAATGCTGGTCACCAAGTTTCCTCTGCAGGGATTGCGAAAGGGGGGAGGGGGGCGAGGAACGATGGTAGCCCACCTCCTCGTGGTGTTCCTCGGGCAACGCTCTGACGAAAGTCAGAAGTGGCAAAGAGGCTACCCGTTAAGCATCCATCCATGCTTGAAAGCATGTGAATATCCTTTTTATTTTCTTGCATACGAAGCATAAAATGAGAAAACATATTGTCATTCTCAAGAAATTCGAATTGAAAATTTCAACGAATCATTAAAATGTAAAAAAACACATCTTTAGAAGTTAAACTGTATGTCTCATTTTACCCACTAGAGCGTCAGAGTGAAAGGGAGGGGATATTTCCTTTTTATGTTAATAATTGTTAAGTGTACATTCTGGTCATTTTTCGCATCTTCATTTATCTCTTTGTTGGAAAATAATGAATTGCCCGTATTCAGGTCGTATAGCAAAAGACTTTATTCAGTTCGAAAGTAAAGTCATCCAACTCGGGGAAATTCTTGCAAATGTATTGGATTCATTGGTTTTGATGATTTTAAAGAATCAGAAGACATTGATTTCCACTTGTAAAGAGTCAATTATCAGAAGAGATGTAATTATTATATAGGAAATAAAGAAATGGGAATCCTATATGCAATCTAGCATTAACATCTGATGAATTATTGGATATATTATCCTCAGTTTGCAAATAGGGTTGTTATTTTTACTATTCATTCTCTGTTTTTGAAACCATTTACGCTTTTTCGCATGCAGAGTTTGCCGTTCATTATGTCAAAAAAGGGTAGAGGAAAGAAGAATGATGGATATGTATGAATTTACTATTAGGGAGGACTCCAATTATTAGTGGAATTAGGAAGCTTAACAATCGCTCATTTTTCTGTGTAATACCCCTTAGCGAAATAGAATTGTTAAGAAATGCTCTTCTCAGGATAAAGAAACGAACATAACTCATCCAGAAAAGAAGATTGTTGGTAGCGTCGAAGAGTTTATTGTAGCGGAATATTGAAAAACTTTGTGCAAACAGGGATTTATATTACAACTTCAAAAGAGTAACAAATGAAAAACATGAAGAGAACCAATAAATGATTACTTTATCAATATCTTTTTTCGTACTTTTAAAAGATGCCATTTATTCATTAAAGGAAAGAAAAAGAAGAGAATTCCTGCAATATAAAGACAGCCTTCAGAAATTTCCAGGAAAAAAAACCAAGGCCAAAAATGATTAGTTACACCATCAAATAAATGATTTGAAGTACACCTTCATTGGTTTTAAAGTTAGAAAAATTTGAACAGTTTTTTAAAAATTTGAATTATAGAAATCCTATATTTTGTTACAAATGTGGCTTATGCGCTAATAGACAGATTTTTGAATGTATAAATGGACAATATTCTTCAAGATTCTGTATATTAAAAATTTTTAAATTTAATTAAAAATTTAAAATTGTACATTTAAAAATGTGTGGTATATGCACTCTATTTTTATATATAAAGCAAGAACTGAATCTAAAAAAGTAATTTTATTTCTCTCAGTTAGGAAATATAAGATTATCAATGAATTTTAATGTTAATTTTAAATTTGAAAAAAATTTTCTTCGGAATTCATTCGATTTTCTGATTTCTAATAATTAAGTTTATAAAAAAAATGTTTATAAAATAATTTATTCTACCATTCCATATTTTTATATTAAAAGTAACCACGCTAAAAAACATTTTCTTCGTGGTTATCACAATTTGAATATTTTAGTTGCCAATGAATTAAATATTGATATTTATTATTTTTTTTTTCAGTATTTTCCTATCTGTTCAAATGATTTTATTGTATATAGTTTAATGTCCCAGATTTAAATGAATTTGGATAAGATTTATTTTTGATAAGATATTTTAATTTCATTTGAAGAAATATATATTGATTGGTATTTACAAAGATGTCTTATACTATATTGTATTACAGTAAATAATATATTGTTGTAAAGTTATGGAAAATAAAATAATTTTTTTTGTTCAATTTGATTAAATCAATTTAATATATGAGTTTGTGATGTATTTTGTTTTAAGTTTCAGATTTGTTACGACAAATATTCGCATTGTTGTACTGTTTTCATATAATTGAAAACTGCTCTCTTTTGAGTAAAAGATTTGTGCAAAGACTCGAGAAAATACATTTGTATTCATGATATCAAACGGAACGTTACCTTTACATTCATTTTTATTTTAATGTTGTGAAATTCTATGTACAGATGCTTTCGCTTTGCAAAATTTTTATGCAACTACATATTAATAATAAAAATGTGCTTTTACAGCACTGTACTAAAAAAATGTGTCCATGTACTTAATTTTTGATGATAATTTTGTACTTCTAAATGAACGTGATCAAACACGCTCACAACAGTAACACAATGAATGCCTAAAAGATGACATTGATTTCGATTCTACTGTTTAATTCGATACTTCTATGCCACATTTTAGGCTCAGGTGTTTTTTATACCTTTTATATATATTAACAATACAAGATTAGATGGAATGCCATAACATTAAAAATAACTTTTGTCCAATGGATCATACTGGATTTATAGTTACAATTCTGTTACAGTTCTGTAATTTTGCTGCCCGGCATGAATAGTGTCATCGTGAGAAAGACCGTTGTAAGATCTGTGCTGAGCGTAAATGACCTGAGAGCTTGACAACGAATTTGGCGACTAAATGGATACTACTGGAAAGTTCGAGAACTTTCACGGTCCATCCACTAAGACCCGAGATACAGCCAGGTACGCCCTGATTGCTCTGAAGATTCCAGCCCCGCCTCCCGGAACTATAAAAGACAGGCAATCTGAATCTGCAGGGAAGAAGAGTGTGTATCGGCGGAACACGCTCTTCTTCCCTGCAGATCGGCGGAACACGCTCTTCTTCCCTGCAGATCGGCGGAACACGCTGTGTGTGTGAGAGTGGTCGGAGTCGCCGACAGGTATAGAATCTGGAGGATTAGACAGCAAGCAAGCTGCTAAACTTACAATTAAATGCGCTGAGTAATTACAATTGAGTGGCGGTATTTGTTGTAGAAGAAAAAATTTTGTAACATTTGGTGTCAGAAGTGGGATTAATTGGATTTTCTTGTGTATGCCTTGAACCAGAGGAATGGATGAAAAATTTGCAGTGCTACTTGCCATGATGGCAGAGATAAAGAAAGGACAAGAGGAATTAAAAGCTGGACAGGACGTAATGAGGAAAGACCAAAAGGAATTAAGGATCACGTTAATAGTTGCGTAGAGAAGATAGAAGAAGACGTCCAGAGTGTCGAGAGGGAGATTGGAGTAGTGAAGGACGAGGCTCGAACCAATATCGAAGCAGTTCAGGAGAGGATCGGCAATCTCGAGAAGAGACTTAGTGAACTCGAGGACAGACCAAACAACTTCCTACCAAATTCAGAATTCTCGTATACCAGACCGACAGTTAAACCATTGACATTTGATGGACAGACATCATGGGCTGTTTTTAAAACCCAATTTGATATTGTCAGTTCTACAAACGGATGGACAGATGTTGTAAAAGCCAGCCAACTTGTAGCATCTCTCCGTGGATCAGCGGCGGAGGTTCTTCAAGGAATTCCATCTGAAAAGCTGACGGCCCTAATGACAATTGAAGAAGCCTTAGAATCCAGATTTGGGGACAGCCATCTAACCCAATTTTACAGAACACAGCTGAAGACAAGACGACAAAAGGCAGGAGAAAGCCTTCAAGTTTTGGCCGCAGATGTGCAGCGATTAATGAGCCTGGCATACGCTGAATGCCCTCGGGATGTTCGGGAAAGCCTAGCAGTGCAGTATTTCGTCGATGCCATCAGAGACGAAGACACACAGCTTGCAACGAGGCTAACAGATGAAAAAGATCTAAAATCAGCTCTAGCTTATAGCATGAAGTATGAGGCTGCAAAAACTGTTTCCCGGAGTCCCAGATGTGTCAGACCGATTGAGATTCAGAATGAGGCCGGCAGGAAAAGTGATGACAAATTTGAATCACTCTGCAGTTTGCTGAAAAAGTTATTGAACAGTCATGATGGAGAAAAGAATAACATCCCTTGCCGAAACCCGAATGTGACTTGCTGGAGGTGCAACAAGAAGGGGCACTTACAGAGAGAGTGCTCGGTGGTTATTTCCAACCAGGGAAACTAACTCATGGCCGTCTTGCGGGGCGAAGGCTGCCTTTTCTGAATGAAGCCCCTGAAGAAGGACTGAGAGTTTCCGCTCTTAGTGGAAATAAAAATGGACTTTACTTAGAAGGACTTATTTGCGGCATCCAGTGTATGATGTTGGTAGATACGGGAGCAAATGTCACACTTTTAAGAACAGACTTGGCCCAGAAATTAAAAGAACAATTTTATTACACAGCTCCTAATATTTCTTTAAAGACTGCTACAGGTGAAAATGCGAAAATACATGGCAAATTAGATGCATCCATTGAATTGGGATCAAGAAAATTTCATCATAAGATCTACATAGCTGACATCACCGATCCCTGTATTCTAGGTCTGGATTTCCTTCAAAAATTTAACTTTACTGTAGACCTTAAGAGAAACGAGATACGGACAGCAGGGGAAGAAATTCCTCTGTTTTCAGCCGATGTACAGAATTCAAAGTCATGTTCTGTATTGGCCAAGGAGAGAACTTTAATACCGCCAAGATCTGAATGTCTTATCCAGGGGGTTTCTGAAGTTTCTGCCCCGTTCAGATACGCCGTAACGGACTTTCCTAGTCAAGTTTCCCAAAAGGGTGTGCTTGTGTCGGCCTCACTGGATGATTTGAAGACGGAAGCCATCCCCGTTCGAGTATTGAATCTGAACAATAGACCCAAGATCGTGAGCAAAGGAACTGTTATTGCGTCGTGTGACCCGGTGGTGGATATCGTCGCTCGTTCTCAAGAGTTTTCTGGAGCACATCCTCCTATAATTTTGGAGAATCTTGAAGGACTTGATGAACAGCAAAAGAGAGAAGTAAGAAAATTGCTTAATGAATTTCAAAGCTTGTTTTCGATCTGTGACTCTGATGTTGGCCGGTGCAAAATGGCGCAACATAGAATCGATACCGGTGACCATCCACCAATTAAACAACACCCCAGGCGATTGCCCCTTGCAAAGAAGGAAGAAACAGAGAAACTAATTAAAGAAATGGTTGACAACGAAATAATTGAGGAAACGTCTAGCCCTTGGGCTTCGCCTATTGTTCTTGTCAAAAAGAAAGACGGATCGACAAGATTCTGTGTCGACTACAGGAAACTGAACGAAATTACTAAAAAAGACAGTTATCCTCTACCGCGAATAGACGATACCCTGGATGCTTTGAACGGAAATCAATGGTTCACGACGCTGGATTTGAAAAGTGGATACTGGCAGGTAGAGATCCGACCTGAAGATAGAGAAAAGACGGCCTTCACCACCGGACATGGCCTTTGGCAATTCAAGGTAATGCCTTTCGGACTTTGTAATGCTCCTGCCACATTCGAAAGACTAATGGAGACAGTATTACGTGGACTATCGTCTGAAGCCTGTTTAGTGTATTTAGATGACATCATAGTAGTAGGACGAACATTTGAAAAACATTTGAATAACCTTCGGAAAGTAGTCCAGAGACTACAGAAAGCCAACCTTAAGTTAAGCCCTAAGAAATGCCGATTCTTCCAAAAACAGGTAGTTTACCTCGGACATGTTATTTCAGCAGAAGGAGTTAAAACCGATCCACAGAAAATTAAGGCAGTAGTCGATTGGCCTCGTCCAGAGACAGTGCATGATCTTCGAAGTTTCCTTGGGCTGTGTACTTATTATCGACGCTTTGTAAAAAATGTTCTACAATAGCAAGACCTTTACACAAATTAACTGAAGCTAAATCTAAATTTAATTGGACAGAAGAATGCGATAAATCTTTCAACAGTTTAAAGCAGGCTTTGACAACTTCCCCTGTCTTGACCTACCCTCGGGCTGACAAAGATTTTATATTGGATACGGATGCTAGTAATGAAGGAATAGGGGCTGTGCTATCCCAGAAGATTGGAAATGAAGAACGTGTCATCGCTTACTTCAGCAAGAGCTTGGGTAAAGCAGAAAGAAATTATTGTGTCACACGTAAAGAATTACTAGCCATTGTAAAGTCTGTGGAGCATTTCCATCATTATCTCTATGGACGGAAATTTCTTCTCCGGACTGATCATGCTTCCTTGAAATGGCTTTTAAATTTTAAAGAACCTGAAGGTCAGATAGCTCGCTGGATTCAAAGACTTCAGGAGTATGAATTCGAGATCCAGCATCGCAAAGGGATCTCTCACGGAAACGCAGATGCCCTCTCTCGAAGACCCTGTAGGGAAAGCTGCAAACATTGCACGAATGCGGAAAAAAAGTTCGGAATGGAAACGGATATTTCCGTGAAAGTTTTAACAAAAAAAAACGGTGGATCCCTGGTCTTCAAGTGAGATACAAAAAGCACAGCTGTAAGATCCCGCTATTAAGCCAATTTTGAAGAAGAAACTAAATTCGGCGGATCGACCATCTTGGCAAGAAATCGCTCCGGAAAGTCCGGCAACGAAGCGATACTGGGCTCTTTGGGACTCCTTACATCTGAAAGACGGTGTTTTATACCGCAAGTGGGAGAGTGATGATGGAACCACCTGCCGATGGCAATTAATTCTCCCAAAGAGTAGAATTCCAGAAGTTCTGCGAGAGACCCATGACAGCCCAAGTGGAGGGCATTTTGGAGTCATGAAAACCTTGAGTAAAACAAGGGAAAGATTTTATTGGGATCGACTTCGCGTTGACGTTGAAAAATGGTGCAGGCAATGTCATGCTTGAGGAGCCCGAAAAGGACCTAAAACAAGAACGAAGAGTCGTTTACAACGGTATAATGTGGGAGAACCATTTGAAAGAATTGCCTTGGATATCCTAGGACCTTTTCCTGCGACGACAAAGGGTAATAAGTATGTCCTGGTGTTAATGGACTATTTTACCAAGTGGCCCGAAGCAATTCCCATTCCAGATCAGGAGGCCTCGACTGTAGCTGGAGAATTACTTCGAAGCTGGATCTCATGTTATGGCGTGCCTATGATTTTGTATTCTGATCAAGGAACAAATTTTAACTCTGCTCTTTTTACTGAACTTTGTAAACTTTTGGGGATTGAGAAGACTAGAACGACGGCGTTGCATCCCGAGTCCGATGGAATGGTTGAAAGGTTTAATCTAACAATTTTAAACAATCTGTCTTTATTCGTTTCGAAAAATCAAACTGATTGGGATGTACATCTGCCACTCTTTCTCTTAGCCTATAGGAGCGCAGAACATGAGGCGACCAGACTGACCCCAGCAGAAATGCTTTTTGGTCGAACGCTGCGATTGCCCTGTGATATTCTCTTTGGATGACCGAGTGAAACACCTTCCTCGCCGAATGAGTACATGAACAATTTAGAAGCGCTTTTTTAAATGCTTTTGCCAGAGAGCGAATTAAACTGGCCAGCGAAAGAATGAAAACTCGTTACGACTCCAGAGCGACCGACCACCAATTTAAGGAGGGTGATCTAGTCTGGATGTATAACCCGAAGCGACGGAGAGGTCTGAGTCCGAAGTTACAACAGAACTGGGAAGGACCTTATACTATTGTCAAGAGATTCAACGATGTCATCTACAGAGTACGGAGGTCGCGGAATGCCAAGCCAAAAGTCATCCACATTAATCGGGTGGCTCCGTACCGGGCCACTGATCATAGTTCTATGTAATGAGACTGCCCGGGTCGTGCAGTCTTTGAAGGGGAGAGCAGTGTTACGAAGTGATAAAAACGTATCCCTGACATGCCGACCTTGGCGACAAAAGTTGGCGACTTGGCGAGAAATTTGGCGGTCTTGGCGACAAATGTTGGTGACCTTGGCGTCGAAAGGAATCTTCTAGAAGACTCCAGATGGTCCCAACATTATATCACCGAGACCAGTTTCTCCTTGAAACTTGGAGAAAGTTCTGGGACTTTCCCAAGATTACGTCACTTCCTGTAAATGACATCACTTCCTGTGGGAAGGCTATAAAAAAAGCAAGCACTCGAGACCGAGAGGTCTTGGAGGATTAGACAGCAAGAAAGCTGCTGAACTAGTAATTAAATGTGTTGCGATTTATTGGCGGTATTTTTGCAGTAGAAAATTTTTTGTAACATTTGGTGTCAGAAGTGGGGTTAATTGGATTTTCTTGTGTATGCCTTGAACCAGAGGAATGGATGAAAAATTTGCAGTGCTACTTGCCATGATGGCAGAGATAAAGAAAGGACAAGAGGAATTGAAAGCCGGATATGAGGAAATAAAGAATGGATTAAAGAAAGAAATTTTAGAAGATAAAAGTAACAAAACCGATGGCGTCCACGATATTACAGAAGAAATTGAAGGAAACAACGAGAGCCAAGTGGAAGAAAAAAAGACCGGAGATAGAATGGAGACCGTTGTCATCGAAAAGAAGCCTGGGTGAAGTTCAAAGTGACCAACCGACCATCCTGGATTGAGTTCGTTTCAGAGAGTCCTGTTGCGACACCATGTTTGGCACCATGGGACATCCTGCATTTTAAGGAGTGGAATCAAGTCTGGATGTACAATCCGAAACGACGAAGAGATCCGGGTCAAAAGCATTGAGAAGGTTCGGATGGATCGTTAGTCGCCGCCAAATTAGCGAATGATGTCATCTTCGAAAGTGCGGAAGTCGCCAAAAGCATCAACATCATCACATCGTTCGGAAGCCAGCTGCTGGATTGAAGTGGAACTGCCGGGACGTCAGTCTTTAAAGAGGGGAGCAATGTTACAATTCTGTAATTTTGCTGCCCGGCATGAATAGTGTCATCGTGAGAAAGACCGTTGTAAGATCTGTGCTGAGCAGCTGCCGCGTAAATGACCTGAGAGCTTGGCGACTAAATGGATACTACTGGAAAGTTCGAGAACTTTCACGATCCATCCACTAAGACCCGAGATACAGCCAGGTACGCCCTGATTGGTCTGAAGATTCCAGCCCCGCCTCCCGGAACTATAAAAGACAGGCAATCTGAATCTGCAGGGAAGAAGAGATTAACCTCGCCGTCTCCTGATTGGTCCTGACAAGTTTCTCCCAGTATTCAGCACCTCATTGGCTCCTGGCTACTAATCTGAACCCCGAAAACCAGTGCTCCCTTCTCCTGTCCTCACTCCTGTGGTGTCATCTTAATAATCTCTCATCATCTACTAGTACCTTGAACTAATAAGAACATTTTTATTCACCCCAAAGTTTTATTTCTTGTTAGATTTACGGATGGTGGGGCCTGCGGCCCCAATGAGCCGTAATTCCTCTCAACAAGGGGCAGGGAAGAAGAGTGTGTATCGGCGGAAGTTGTGTGTGTGAGAGTGGTCGGAGTCGCCGACAGGTAAAGAATCTGGAGGATTAGACAGCAAGCAAGCTGCTAAACTTACAATTAAATGCGCTGAGTAATTACAATTGAGTGGCGGTATTTGTTGTAGAAGAAAAAATTTTGTAACATTTTGAATTCAAAAAATTTTCTACTGCAAAAATACCGCCAATAAATCGCAACACATTTAATTACTAGTTCAGCAGCTTTCATGCTGTCTAATCCTCCAAGACCTCTCGGTCTCGAGTGCTTGCTTTTTTTATAGCCTTCCCACAGGAAGTGATGTCATTTACAGGAAGTGACGTAATCTTGGAAAAGTCCCAGAACTTTCTCCAAGTTTCAAGGAGAAACTGGTCTCGGTGATATAATGTTGGGACCATCTGGAGTCTTCTAGAAGATTCCTTTCGACGCCAAGGTCGCCAAATTTCTCTCCAAGTCACCAACTTTTGTCGCCAAGGTCGGCATGTCAGGAATACGTTTTTATCACTTCGTAACAATATTAACAATACAAGATTAGATGGAATGCCTTAAAATTAAAAGTAACTTTTGTCCAATGGATCATACTGGATTTATAGTATTTAAGAGCAAATTCTGGCTATACTGATAATAGTTAATAGTTAACTGTAAATAGTATTAAAATAAATGTCCAATGGAGTATTTTTTTTGGGCTTTTTATTATATTTAGAAGGATTTTTTTTTACATTTTCGGGTATTTATCACATACAAAAATCATTTCAGTTTATAAAAACAAAGAATTTAATGAAATTGAAAGGACAAAGATAAAGAATGAGCGACAACTTTTGTTCTATTATCGGGACCTTTTTTTTCTTTTGGAATGATCACAAAAGCTTGCCCTGATTACAAGTTGCATCATACTATTGAAGATTATTAGACAAAATTTTTATCCTTGTGTAGTCTTAATCATATTATTATTTTTTTATCATTGAACAAGTGAAACAATAAATTCATATATGCAAAAGCAAATAAAATTTTAATTCTTAACAAAATGGTGTTGATAGAAAGAGCTCAATACTTTCTATAGTTTCATGAAATGAAATGGATTCCATTCTATTTATGGATTTATAGGTTATTTTGATTTCCTACTTCATTTCGTGGTAAACATTTCTAAAAACTTGGAAGATAGGTTTTTATGGGCATTGAAATAGTTACACAATTATTAATCGGTCAATAATATTTATATATATACACTTGTATTATCGAGAAAAAAATTACCCAAAGCTTGCAGCAAGCACGTACAACACGTTAGAGGTTAAAATAAAGCAAGCAGTAAGTGCATAATGCAGTAACAACTGATATAATGCAGTTACGCAAGCAAGCAACTGATATAATGCAGTTAAATCAGTTTAAATGAAGCTTAATAATAGGTTAAAAAATGAAACACATTAACTGAACCAAAGTATGAACTATTACTTAGTTATATCAAAATCACTGAGTGATCCCAGTTAGGAAATTTCAAAGTAATTTAAAATGAATATAAATAGCATCTGATTATTATACATAGCTGTGAAACGATACAGAACTATCCGTTTAAGCGTTTCCTTTGCATCCAATTACACAGCAAAAGTGAACCATGGCTTAAACAACCTTTAACAATTAAAAGCGAGAAATAATTAAGATTGCAACATAATGGAGAACTGAGAATACTATTACAGCAAATGCAAATTCTAACCACAAGTCTTATACCAGAGTAGAGATGCAATCCCTCTTTTCCCAATTTCAATTCTATGATTGAATCATACTTTTGTTGCAGAACTGTTGTTTTAGTGACAAGATCACATACCTCATTTCATTTATCTAAAGCACAGTGTATTTAAGTTACCGAATATGTATTCATACGAATGTACAGACCGACAGAAGATTAACTCGTTACGAATTTGTTTCGAAAATTGGTACGGATATATTCATCGGAACTTCTTACTAAATACTATTTATCTAGCTTTTTCTGTTTAATAGCTATAATGCTCGCTTGCATTTGGACAAACAGGCAGATGAATTTCCTGCGAAAGGATTCTGTTAAAAAATCTAATAGAAATTTAAAAATATGGCTTAGAGACCCCATATTCCAATTTTCTTCCGTCTGGCACAAAAGGAAATTTGGATGTCTTCCTATTGACCTACTGGTTTTAGCATTTAGAGTTTTGATGTCCAGTACGCACATCTAAATTTATTTATCTATTGATTATATTTTGGAACTACCATGCTCAAATGCACACGGACAATATATCTATTGACGGATGTTCCACAAATTGGAGAGATATCTTGAGAGATAACATACAAAAATTAATCCTTCAACTTTTTGCTATTATAAACCATCGCGCACACGTATGAATGAATAGAAAGGTTAGGTAATCTAACGTTTGTTAGGTTTGAACATAAGCTTAATATCGAGCTTGACATCGTTAAAAAGCATATACTTAATTGTATCTATCTAGCTTGCTGTGCATTATATTTATCACACTCGGAAATAATCTGTCTAACAGAAAGATTATATCTTTCTTGGTGAACTTCAGATACATTTTGATGCAAATATAAATATTTTATTTAAAAACCGTGTACTACATTCCATTCATCCAGCTTGTGGAGCTTCGGAATTATCATATTCTTTAGCAAACTCTCAGAATTAAAAAATATTAAAATTGTAAAGTAAATACAGAATCCTAATTTACAAAAATTTGAAGAGTGATTCTTGTATAGGAATATGACTCGGAAATGAAGTGTTGCTAATTTATTACTTTTTGCCATAACTACCATTCATATTGAGACAACTGTCCCAGCGCTGGATCTGTTTCAAATGTCTATTTCATAGAACGCATGTCGTCACAAAATTTTTGATCGATGGGAATGTCTTCATGGGTCCAAGTGAATGAAATGTAAAATCTGAGAGTGTTAAATCCAGAATTGCTTGGTGGTTATTACAAAATTTGCATATCAGCCCCTTTCAAGTTCTCCGTAGTAACAGTAATACGTGGATGGTAATGTGTCGATAATTAGCAATAAATTGGGTACAACATATACTATTATAACAATATACACAGTGGTGGCCAAAATTGTGGACACTGGAAAATTTTTATGTTTTCTAATTTTGTATGCTTATAGAAAATATTACGTTTCACAAAATGTAAACTCTTGTATATCATTTTAAAGAATTTAATATTGATTTCAATAGAAAAATAAAATTTAGATATCTGCAATACAAAAAAAAAGAGCTGAGCGGCAATAATCGTCGAGACACATTAGATGCTGATGACTCCAGTGAGAGGCCGCGGTGGTCTGGTGGTAAGATCTCGGAGGGTTTCAGGTTCGTGACCCGATTTCACCGAATAACCGTCGTGTAAGGGGGTCTGTTGCACATTAAATCCGTCATGACCAAGCGTCCTCTCACTGGTGTGGTGTGGTGTGGAGAGGGGGGTGCCAGCTCAGGTGTCGTTTTCGTCATCTGACCGCGATTCAAAATTACGAGGTCCGTCCCAAAATAACCCTAGTGTTGCTTCAAACGGGACGTTAATATAACCAAACCAACTGCAGTGAGTTATCAGTACTTAGAAGGTTAGCCTTTATTTTTTTATTACTGCTCCCTATCAATGTGGCATTGAGCTGACGAGAATTTTAAGCCCTTCCTTCGTTATTACATGATGCCCGTAAACATGGGGGGAAATTAAAATGGGGAGTTTTTTATTATAACATGTAAGTCAAATTCTTTGACTCTAGTTTTTTAAATTTAAATTTGAATAGGAAGTAAATTCTAGAATTGTCTCATTCTATTGATAAAAATTGAAACGCAGAATAAAAAAAGTATTTTTTTTTACTGGCATATTCATTTTGAAATTAGATGATAGTAAAAATGAGAAATGAGGTGCGGATCAACATCCCAATCATAAAGAGGAGCCTGCAAGCTTGTTATCTCATTTGATTTTGATGTATGACTTTACTGAGACAAAGAAAATCGTTTGGGTATCAAAACATCATATAATTTTAAAAGCAAATGAAAAGAAAAGAAAAGCTTTTCAGCCAAAACATGTGTCAGCTATTTTTCATCGTCCAACGCCTGCGATATAAATCGTCCATCTCTGATTTCGCTGGGTATTGAATATCAGTGATGATGCCTCTTATCAGAGAAAAAAAAACCGTTCAACTTTAATCTTCCAGAAAGTATATCACGAATTATTTTTTAAAAATCAATTTATCAAGACAGCAACCTGTCGGATTCTACAGCTGACCACTCAGCATGGCCATTATTAGCATGGGGTGGTATTTAATTCTCTCGCTTCTGGGACCCAACTTGCATCCGGATAAGTCGCCAACCCTAGAGAAAGGAGGTCAGATTCATTCTTGTTCTCTTAAAAATGTTATGAACTCGAAATTTTTTTAAATAATAAGAAAGAAATATAAACACAGTTTAAGTATTTCATTCTTTATAGATCAGTTCTTTTAGATGATGCAACCAAATTCGTAACAAAAGAAGTGACACACACACACATATATATATATATGTGTGTGTGTGTGTGTGTGTGTGTGTGTGTGTGTGTGTGTGTGTGTGTGTGTGTGTGTGTGTGTGTGTGTGTGTGTGTATCAGAGTCTCTGATCAGATAAATTTGAAAACTGATATGTTGAGCACGAAGTGCAGTTTGCATATACATGTCCATGTTAGTTGCACATATGGATGAATATGAAATATTTCTCTTCTTATATGATTTTTGCATGTTTAATGAATTGCATTTTATGCTTTCTGTCTGTCAGAATAAACAAGATTATTTCAGGTTGGGATAAGAAGATACAGCAAATCTTTCACTCAGAGTTCAAATATTTTCGAGAGGTCGTAAATGAAAATACCTTTCATTGAATTTTAAATACTTTAAAAATAATTCTGTTTTTGGTTATAAATGGTGGGAGATTTCTCTTCTGCGTCATGTTACTTAATCTCATTTCATAATTATGTAGCAAGCGTCAATGCACAATATTTAAGTACTAGCTGCATAGCATCGTGCCTGCATGCCACTAAACTTGAACATACTGTCATGCTGTATAACTTCTGTTTCATAATCAAGACTAACGTTATGCGCATCTTTCAGAAACTTAGACTATCAGACATCGTTGCACATTATCATATATGATTCTACAAGTCTTTTTCTTTTTGTCTTGAACACATTATTGCAGTGTTTTCGGACTTTGTTTGCATGCTATTTTAAATTTGAATTTAAGGCTAAATTAAGGAAAATTCAGTATTACAAGTTGTACAAAAAGAAGCTAAAATAATAAAAACAGAGAGCGGAATTCAGAAAAGTTTCTCCTCCTTTCCTTTAATATCTTGTCTACGAAATTCAGAGAGTTTTATATTCGTCAACAAATTCGAACTCGAGATCTTGGCGAACATCCAACGAACGTTTTGAATGCTCTTGAGATCGAAAAACACATTTTTGGAATTATGTTTGGCATTTGTCTATCCATCTATCTGCCTGTGACAAAGGTAATAAAAAAATGCATTGAGCTGAACTAATGAAATTCGGTATATGATCATCAAATATGTAGATTTCTATCAACGTTTGTGGAAAATACTTTGAGGAAGTTTGTCTGTCCGACGGTTCGAAAATAAGTTAACACGATTACTACAAAAAGAAGAGAGCTACATTGATAAAATTTGGTGAACAGATTAAACATTTGTAGTATAAACACTTAGTGATCATCGGTCTGTACTTTCAGAAGTATATTAACGTCTCAAAAACACAAAGACTTAAATATATATCAAATTTGGCAACTGCAATGATAGTTCTGTATTATATTTTGGTTCCAATCGGATAGGAAAAACACGCGTTTAAAACACAAATTCAATTTTCGGTTACTATTAACCGCATTCCAGAGATTAATCGCCAAGGGTCACACGTTAAATTGAGTACAAATGATAAATTCACGCCATACAAGGTAATCTCAACCTCACCCATGCTCCAAACGTTTATGTGAGTTGAGGGAGATAACAATTTTATTAAAGCGAATAAATTTCAGGAAAACCACTCCCGCTAGTTCTACAACGCTTTCTCGATTTTCTTTCACTCTGTAATAAAATCACTACATTAAGGTGTAAAAGGAAACTAATTTAAATGATGCGCTTAAAAGAAATTAAAAGTTTTTTAACGGAGCAGGTTTTTGAACCGTTTATCGATAAACGATAAAAGCGTACTCAATTAAAATATAAATGAAATTAAAATCAGCTCAAGTGTGAGATGAATGTTGTTCATCTCGTTATTCCATGCAGAGCAATAAGCATATTACGGCATAAGAAAGCAAATGGCTGAGAAGGACAATCATTCGATAAAATTTAAATAATTTATATTGTTACTGATTCGCGGGTTCTTTCGATTTGTTTTTCGATGACGAAACAGTCCTTTAGTAACGGACGACGACTTTTATTAAATATGAAGAAAGATTGCACAGACAGCAAGTGCACAGCCGAAACGAACAAACGCAATACACAGCAGCATACTACAACGAAAAGTTGCCCACAAGTATTAATCAGTAGTAATAACAACCATAGCACACAAAGCGACCAGACAGAATTCAGCAAGAGGAAAGAATCTATGTTGCTACTCTCTATGGTCTGTCTAGACGCCTGCAATTCTCCACTGTCTCCTCGCTTTAGCTGTATCCAACTGCCAACACATCACTACACGATTGGCTACTCCACACACGACTCGATGTTGCTTCTACAATAAACACCAGGACTTGGCACACAGCTCAATTCAGCAATCGCTTGAGCTCCACATAACGTTTGCTCTTCGCTGGACTGATCCAACCATTCGCCGTTGACTCTTTCCATGATTCTATACACGACTACTCTTTTCGGCTTGAGACTGCCGGCCTTTTATAGTTACCGGAGGCGGGCAGAGAAAGTTTTGGAACATTCAGGCATATCTCGGTTCCTATTGACTCTATAACCAAAATTCTGGAAGTTGCCAGTAATATCTATTTTGTTCCCAAAATCTCCAAATTCGTCTTCAAGCCTCCAAATGGTCGCCAGGTTTGTCGCCAACCCATGAGATCGCTGATTCGGCATCCGATCAGCATCCAACAGAGCTGATCGTAAAGCGGACTTTCCAGTGATTGAACTAACCGTGCTGGGAAGCAATATCGTAGATTTGTAACAATATTGTTTTTCAGTTATTTCGCCTAACTCGTTAAAGAATGGTAAATAATATGAATTAAGTTTTGTCACATAATCTTTTATTTTCGAAACAACTTCTAAACAAAGTGATTTGAGTTACCGGAGGAATTGCTTCCGCCCATTCTCAATGTAGCAAAATTTTTAAGTGTTTTTATTTCTAATGGTGTGTGATTCTAAACAGATTTTTCCTATTCTCACCGCAAATGTTACTAACATTGAGATCGGTGAACTGAAGCGGTTTATGTATTTGTGTTTTAAAATGTGTAATAATCATAACTTCATACGTGCTCGCTGCTTTTAGTTTCCTCGAAAGCCTGGAAAATTTACATAGGACAAGGCTTCATCTTCTCGACTATCTTGTTGCTAATCCTCGGATTTATAGGGTCATTCTCTTGTCCAGACTCATTGATCTCTCGGCGTCTGTTTTTGTGATTTTCACTGAATATACGTCACCTGCGACACTATATTTTATGGTAATTTTTCCTCTTCTTAATGCCTACTACCACCTTTCTTAACTTATCTTTCGAATTTCGCAACACCCTCTGCATACCGATGTTGCAGCGATGTTTTCTTGTGCCCATTTTAGCTTTTCTTGAATATATTAAAAACTCCTCAGTTTTCACACTACATGCTTATATCAAATTAGAGACAATAAAATTCCTTGCATTTTCAATATTTTTTTTTCAAGTTTTAATATTTTTGCAGATAAAGGTTCTAAACTACTTTTTCGTTTTCAGTAATTTACAACCCCTTGAAACATCAAATCGGCATGTTAATTATATGAAGAAAAAAAACTTTTAAGAATGTGCTTTCACTTAAAAAAATTCATAATAAACATATTATTTATTATTTTTTTATTAATTTTTTTACATTTCCAAACAATTCTCGGACACCCTATATTTTTGTGATTTTTACCTACTAAACGCAGTTTGGGACCCTATGTTATACGGAGATTTTTTATCCTCTTGATGCCTACTATCACCTCTCTGAATGTGTCGGTCGAATTCGGCAACACCCTGTAGATTTTCTTCTTAGAAAGATTTATATAGTTATTTACTTTAAATTATTTACTTTCAGACATAACTGCATCATGCAAAAGTGACGAGGTTTACAGTCAGTGTCATGCCCATTGTCAAAAGAACTGTACAAACTGGGATAGGCCGGGTCTTTGTCAGCATGTTTGCTTATCCGGATGCGTATGCAAACCCGGACTGGTGAGAGACGAACATGGATCTTGCATAAGCCCACAAGAGTGCAAGGGTAAGTTGCATAATATTAAAACGAAGGATTACAGCTTTATGCAAAAAATCAAAGACATAGGATTTAATACATCTGCGCATGGTCTCTGAATTTTTTTTAAAAATCTAACCTATGCATTTCGGAGGTCCATCCCAAACAGCTTTATACAGTCTAACATCGGCAGGCAGTTTCAACTACTACGAAACACACTTTGAAATATCGCATCTTGAGAAAGCTTCTTGACAAGAAAGACATTTTTTTTGGCAATAAAGATTTAGCTTAATTTTCTAAAATGCCACCAATCAACAATTGCAATAGCATGATTACTACCAGCAACAATTGATTCTTCTTGTAAAACTTGCCGCCTTTGGTGACCAGCTTGTTTGCCTAATTATTGATTCCGTGGGTTAGATATTAATGTGGAATGCTCATTTAAAAAAAAATCACTTTATTTGTTAAGATGCAAAACCACGAACTGAATAATTCAAAATAAATTATAAAGCATTGCTAATTAAAAAGTTTATATATTATGAAATAAAAGCGGATGTGAAAATCTTAATTCTGAATCAATGAAAGAATTTTTTAATCTTAATTTTAACAAAAGCAAAAGCAAGAGATTGAAAGTTTTGAAGGTTTTTATGAATTTTAGTTTCATAAAATTAGAAATGGAGTGTTGCAAATTTGCATTACAATTAAAAAATATTAAAAATAAAGGAAGTATTGAATAGAGATATAATTGATATCACTATAAAGGTAATTTTTTGAGTTTCTATGATAATGCAAAAATGCCCATGGTAATTGAATGTTTTGAAGGTTTTTATGAATTTTAGTTTCATAAAATTAGAAATGGAGTGTTGCAAATTGGCATTACAATTAAAAAATATTAAAAATAAAGGAAGTATTGAATAGAGATATAATTGATATCACTATAAAGGTAATTTTTTGAGTTTCTATGATAATGCAAAAATGCCCATGGTAATTGAATGTTTTGAAGGTTTTTATGAATTTTAGTTTCATAAAATTAGAAATGGAGTGTTGCAAATTGGCATTACAATTAAAAAATATTAAAAATAAAGGAAGTATTGAATAGAGATATAATTGATATCACTATAAAGGTAATTTTTTGAATTTCTATGATAATGCAAAAATCAATTTGTGAGATAATAGTTTTGGAAAATATAGTTATCATCTTCCATAGATAAGTCATAGCGATTACCCATTTAGTAATGGTTGCCTATTTACACTCTCGATTAAAACTATTCACTCTCGATTCTACTGAATTTTATCTCAAAAAGAAAAAAAAAATGCATTTTTGTTATTTTTATAAAGATAACTTTTTTTCCGAAATAATTCAAATGATAATGTCTGAAAAATCAATAATTCTCCTAAAACCTACTAAAAACCAGAAAGTCTAAAAAATGAGGAAAAGATCATTGGAAAACAGTACTAGTAAGACATAATAAGTGTTAAAGCTAAAATCTCAAAGTAATTACAATGCTCTAACACTTTTAATCGTTATATTTCTCGAAAGGTAGGATTTTGAAAAATCTTCTAATTCATATTAGATCCATAAAGGTTTTTAAAAAATTATCACATTTTTGACAAGCATTAAAAATGTTGTGTGATTCAGCACATTACATTTTTTTCAGTTCTGTAATCACACGAAACAAACGGAAGATAACGAGATAAAAATATGAATAACACTTCTAGAGACAAGCAAATGCAGATTTTTTCATCTGCAGAACCACTATTAAATTATTTCAGCTCAGCAACATATTGTAGAATCTTCTCAGTTTTCTTTTTAAGATAGTATTTTTTTTCTTTGTAAAAGCTTAAACTAATGCTGAAATTCCTTAGTGCCCCTATTAGATACACTTTCGTATTACCTTTTATATACTTTATTAAAAAACATTTGAGTCCAATACATGTTTTTGCTATTAATAATCGAATGATATACCATTGAAATTCGCAAAGTGGTTTGAATGATTCGATTATCGATCAACATGCACTGTATCTAAATTTGCTGCCTTGTTTAAATGAGAAATCAAGTAATGCATATAATAAAGTGTTGTCAATTTTTTGATTTCTTATTTTAGTAAATTAGATGAAAATCAGTAAATATAGCACTTTATCAAACTTCCTGCTTCTGTAGCACCAGAACTGTAATGCATCACCGGATGGGATGACAGATCTCTGCCTTAAGCGAACATGGCAACATCTGACACCGGAAACAGAGTATTTCCGAAGTTTTCTTCAGTCTGTGTGCGGTTCCCTTGCTTGCATGTTAGGAACCCATATTTACTTAAAGAATGTAATTTTTATAGAAAAGGTTTTATAGAATAGAATCAAGTAATAATTAAAATTTCTTTTAAATTATTACTTGACTAATTTGTAGGTATGAGTTAATTAAAATTTCTTTTAAATTATTACTTGATTAATACCTATACTTTGCAATTTAGCACCGATATTGGGTGTATTTATTGTGAATCGAGTTAAAATGGAGATATTCTTTTATAGTATGGTTTTACTTCTGTGCGATAATGCCAGAATGTTCCCCCAAGAATAAACCAACTTAAATAAAGAGCTATTCGTTATAATTTCTTATTGATTTCTTTCAGCTTTATAAAAAGGGTATCAATATACGCTTTACTATAATTATTATTATAACCCTATTATCCCTTACCTATAATTGATAGCTATTATCTATAATCGTTTAATTATCAGCTTTTAGACAATGTTTCTTGTACTATTTTTTGTTCCAGTTTTCACCCCGGGTGTGATGAAGACTCGCATACCTTCCTGTGAAAGCGCATGCAATACTTTATGCTTTCTTGAAATGGTGCCAATGAGAGGCCGATGCGACGAGGGCAAATGCAAATGCTGGTAGTGTGCTGATGTCTCAATTCAATTCTAAGAATCTGAAAATTCCTTTTACATTTTTTTTTTCATTAATAAACATATCTCCAAGATTGCATACTAACATTTTCGTATAGTAATGTATTCTTATGTGTGGGAAATTTGCAATTGATTTTAAATTAATTTCTCGATGAGTTATACCCGATGCCAAAATTTATACCAAAAAGGACAAGAAAATGAGTTAATATTGCATTATCATTTAGCTCAAAACTCTAAAGGACATATTGCATTACCATTTAGCTTCGAGATTCCAGTTCATCGAAAATTTAGTTTATATCCGATTGCAAATTTGTACCGAACAGACAAACAAGGAAGTCAGTTCATAAAAACATGTTAAAATGAATAAAAAACACAAATATTCCTACGATTTATCATGGCACTGTAATGTCGATAGTGACATTTTTTAATCATTCAATTCTTTGGTTGGTTCAAAATCAGTTTCAAAATTTGTATCCAACAGACAAATAAGAAAACTAGTTAATAAAAATGTATTAAAAATAGGATTAAATAAAAATTTTAATATAAAAATTATTATTTTTTTTGCTATAATATTTTTGGAATATTTTTTTAAAAAAGCCAAAATTTTGATTCATTTTTAATTAAATAAAATATGGAGAAAATCGCAGCCAGCTTCTAATTCACACCTTCGGAATTATATTAAAGCTCATTTTTTTGTATATGAAACAGAATTTAGAGCATTTACATATTCCTTTATTATAAACAGAGTTGTAGATAAAATGGGATTCGTATTCTAATAAATGTTTAATATAAATAGAATTATTTTTATAGAATTTTAGAACTCAAAGGAAACGGTGAATAAAATTCCAAATCAGGAAAATGATATGGTTTATTGTTGTTAACCATCTTTAAAACATTACATCATTACATTCATCCATTATTCATTTTCCAGTATCTTATTGGTGCATAAAGGAAAGGGCAAGCAATGGGGTTGACTGTAATTCATTGCAATGATCAAATTTATCTAGAGAAGACTCTGATTCTAGACTCTGGTTTTGGGCTTGAATTTTTAAAAAACACGATCGTTCATATTTAATTATAAACTTAAATTATCCCTGCACTGCGCTTTTGCGAAATCACAATTCGATCAATACCCATGCTTTCCACTTGACTAACTTTTTAATGAATATTTCTTCAACTCTACTGTTACTATTGGTCCGCACTGTTTATATTAGTCTAAATCACAGTATTATAGATCTTATTATATCGGTTGTAAATATATTCAGTACATTGATCATTGCATTATTACGTGCCATAGCAGTCAATTTTTTATCTTTGCGTCCCTTGTATTGGATTTAAACAGATTTATTCTAATTGATGAACAATTCAAAAATCGAAGATAACAACAACAAAAAATTTTCATTGCTAGGTCAAAATATACTGCATGTGATTTTACTCAAGTGCTTCATTGATGTTATACACTTCTATTGGCTATTAACTACATTTGCTCAAATTATCGTATGTTTTCATAAAATATCACATATTGCTTGTAGTGCCAGATATTTCGTAAAAAAATAATTTTATTTGTAGCAGTTTTATATAGCAGTGATAAGATGTACAAAAATGTACTTAACATTGTCGCGTGACTATATAATTAAAATATTGAAAAGTGTTGCTATTAAAGAAGAGTATTGATTTTACTTAAAATATTTTTTAATTATTAAAATTAGGAAAATAATATGGAAAAACTCCGAGATCTCTGTTTATCTTATTTTATAAATTTTAATGACGGTTTTTGTTTTTTGTTTTTTTGTATTAGAAATGTGTTTTATGAAATAATATGCCTGGAAGTTGAGGAAAACCATTAAATTATGTATTAATTTTTAATTAAAATCCAATAAAAATTGAAATAAAAAAAACAAGTTTCTCGTTTTGAACAACTTTTACGCAATAAGTAACTACTCGCCATAATTCTTAACTTTAGATCTAGTAAATCTTTAGGTCTTGTGAATGATTCTCGTCACCGTGAATATCGAATAAAAAGTTTTTAGATAATGTGCCAGCTTTTAAACAATATTATGCCAAATAGTTATTGATTGATTGCTCATATTGATAAAATGATGATTTTTTGGCATTTTAAATTGCATCACGTAGTATGCATGAAGTTAAAGCCCTTCAAGACGTTCCGCAACGTAGACCCTATTAAAATTAATCAAAATTTTAAATAATCTCAGTCTAAACAAATCAAAATTAATCAAAATTAATCAAAATTTTAAATTTGGCACACATTTACTTCTTGGATTGTAGGTGCTTACTAAGAATGGGTTTTCAGAATTTCGAGCATCTATTTATTAAAAAATTAAATCAAATTTCAAAAAATGTTTCTCAATAAGTTCGAAACATATTATCATAAATCTTATTTTTAAAGCAATTAATACAAGAAATTCGATTTTTAGTGATATTAATTTTATTTTCGTGCAATGTTTGTTTCTAGTTTTATTAAAACTTTCAAATATATTTTATTACACTGATTTTAATTCTTTTAATACCTGCTCATACACTACGTGCGTCGCTACAATATTAAATATTCAGTCTTCCGATATCTTTCTTCATCATCAATTGTAGATTGTTGAGATATGGTTTATTACTGTCTACAATATGCAACTCTAGCTAGAAAAACGAAATAGTAGAACGCATCTTGTTTGGTTGCCGAAATATCAAACAAACCTGCTCAATGACGAACAAAACAATGAATTTTCTCACTGTCTTTCGTGTGGAATATCAGACCATCAGATTGATCAAGGAAGAAATTCAGTCGCATTCATTGTTTTTTAAAGAAATATTTGTAATTTGCGCACTCCTTAACAAATACTTGAGTTTTTAAGTTTCAGCCCACTTTCTTTCTCAATTAAAGATAAAGCCACTGAATACAACTAAAAAGTCATAAAAAGCCAAAACTCAACCATCAACAAATATAGTTATTATGGAGCATAACTGAAAAAAATAATAATATGTAAATATATAACAATTTCATGCAATGATGCTCAGAAAAGAAATTAGAATTTCTTTAAATATATGTACATGCATATATACATACAAATATTTTTTATTTTCAGGTAACCTTATCGAAAGAGCTGTAACTGGAAAGACTTGCGCCCAGATTTGTGAAAAATTATGTCGACTTAGTGTTCTGAAGTGGCAATGTGTTGGCCCTAATCAATCAAAATGTAAATGTGTTGAATCATAAAATTTTTTTAATTATTAGAAGATTGTTCAAATGATCGAATTTGACTGCAACTGTAGTAGAATTAGCATCATTGATGCATTAGAATAATATGAATAAAAAATATATATTATTGATGATCTCATTTGACTCTAGAAACTTTGTAAGATCTTTCTAGAATCTTTTTAATTTTAATTTAATTTTATATATTTTTTAAACAGATAACATAACTTATCACAAAGTGTCAAATCTCAGGAGAATGTGTATTTGAAAGTAGAAAAAAGATATGACATAAGAAGGAAAATGTACATTGTGGGCTATACAAATACAATTAATTTATCTTTGTAAATTAATTTATTTTAATAAATAAATTTAGTTCACTGATCATATTAATTGCATGCAGAGGCCCAAAGCACCAAATATATGTATATATATTGTGACTCCGATAACAGTTTGACTTTATAAAACAGTCTGCTGTCTGTAAAACGTGCTGTGTAATCGTTAAAATGGCACGTTTGTTTTGTAAATTCTTTATGGCATGGGATCCAGCTCTTCGTCCATTAATTCTTTATTCGTATATTCTTCTTTCCTTTCTTTATTTCTTTTACCAATTTTGAAAAGATTTCATAGCATATTATACCAAAGACTTACCAAATATATTATACCAAATTATCAGACCGAAGCATAAATATTACAATAAACATTGTACATATTATAATAAACATTGTACTATGGCTGTTTTTCCTTAAGATGTTTAAAATAACACAAAGAATGTTGTTCCAATAGCAAATAATGGATGGCAGCTGGAGCCGTGCTTTAAGTAATGCCTAAAAATTGATTAATTAATAAACAATTAATTAGATTTTAATGGCTAATTAAATGAATTAAGTGATAATTATTTATTTAAAAAATTTAAAGACTTGCATTATATTAACATTTTGCACTTTCATTTAATTATTCAGCTCCAAATTTTATCAAATCATGCCATTAAAAAATCATGCTGATAAATTAATTTAAAATAAAAAGAATTGAAATTTCTTTGACTTTGATTAATATTTTACTTATCTATTCTTTTTGAAAATAGCAACGGTGCCGAATGCTTGAACTAAACTAAGCAAGATTTGTGCACCATTCAATATTCAGCGCAATCATTTTCTCCAGAGTTGCATTCAATTACTTCTTCCTCTGTTGTCTTATTAAAGTCAAATAGTTTATAAAAAAGTATAGAAACTTTCTGACTCAGCAAATCGTTTTTGTTTTTCTGTAACTTATGATCGTTTTAAAGATTGCGCTACTTTTTTTCCAGCTGATTCAAGGTCTGTCTTCTTTGTATATCTAAAATGCTGTTCAATCCTTCTACACTTGCCGTCTTTGGCCCTCAACTGTTTTCCCAAGTCTATAGGTTCCAAAGCATTTCAATATCTTTTTTTACTTTCTCTTGTAACAAGTATAGAGAAAGTATTGTAATCGTTAAAAATTTGAACTCGAAACTTTGACGAAACTTTAAATTTCAGATCTCCCTGAGTATGAAAAATACATTTTTGGTAAATTTTCGTTCGTCTGTCTATTTGTAACAAAAATAATTCAAAAACGATTTGTGCCAGACGGATAAAATTTGGTATATAGTCTTTACACTAAATTTATAGATTTCTGTCCAATTTTGAGCAAAATTTATTCAGAAGGAGTCTGTCTATCCAGTTTCTCGAATATACGTTAACATTGTAGTGAATAGCTTATAAGCCAGTTAACAGCTACGCTACATGAGCAATTGCTTTTGTATCGTGGTCATGTTACTGGGCTAGGAACCACAAGGTCTCTGGTTCTATCCTCGCTCATATCAATCCACCACATTGGTGACCTCGGATGATGAACCTTCACCCTTCTTACAACTGTTGTGGCGCCATCTACCCACAGGAAGCCAAAGTCGTCAGATTCACTTGACGCAGCAAACCAAAGTCGTCAGACTCACTTGACTCAAACAGGCCGCAGCAACTCAAAGTAATCAGACTCACTTGACGCAGCAACAGCAACACTCGCCCATACCCGCTCGCCATAACGCTTGGCTGAACTCAAATGCACAAATGGGTACAGGCTCAGTAGAATCAACAGCTGTACATCACCACTCAACAGCCATATCGTTCGTCTCACCTCCGACTCACTGGAGGGAGAGTCTGTAGTGAATAGCTTATAAGCCAGTTAACAGCTACTCTACCCAAGCAATTGCTTTTGTATCGGGCCCATGTTTCTGGGCTGCGAACCACAAGGTCCCGGGTTCTATCCTCGCTCATCGCAATCTACCACAATATAATAACTACAAAACGACGAGAGCTAGATGTATAAAATTTGGTGCCCATATTCAACATTTACTGTGTAGGACACCTGTCAAGTTTAAACCGAAATCCAGCAAAAGATTGATCGTGCAACCGCGATTATATTTTCAGAAGCGTGCAAACGCGAAAAGTCGAAAACGTAATGACATAAATATATAAAATTTCTTTTATAATTTTATGGCGTCAATTGCAGTTTTTTTTTTTTTTTTTTTTTTTTTTTTTTGACAAATTTTGGTTTTAATTGGAAGAAAATTTTCTGAAACGCAAATTCTCCTTTATCAGAGAGTATGCAAGAAAGTTTTTGCAAGACCATTCCTGCTAGTAGTTGGTATTTGATACGCTATTTAGTTTGGCTTCCTCCGGAAGACGCTTTTATTCTCTAAAAATTTTAACAGACAAGTGACCCATTCCATTTTAGAAAACCTGTCAGAAGATAGAAAGTATTACCATTCGGCAGTGAAGCTTTGTGAATATTGCTGAATATGTTTCATGAATTATGTAATATTTCAGAAGATGATTCAATAAAATTCCATTCTCAATTTCCGCCTTCTTCTTAAGTTCCGCTCTTTCATAAATTGGACAAAGGAATCTTGACAAAACCTAAAAGTTAAATTATTTCTTTGAATTTAAGAAAAATAAAAAATTGTATTGTTAAAGAACTTCTACACTTGCTTCTTTAAATTATGTTTTACACTCATGCATATACAAGGATATATATGTTTTTATAAAGCTCATAGTTTATGCAAAAGCAATTTCTTAAAATTATATGAATGTGAGGGATCATAATTATATCATGGTTTTTTTTATTTAAATTTGGTAAAAGAAACTGAAAATCTTAAAATTCTCTGCATTATTGTGAAAAGGGATAATGAGTTTAAACAACTATTCTTCGTCTTACATGAAAGAAAACGAAATTAAAGTTTCTTCCAATAAAAAACAAAGTTTCATAATAAGTCAGGTTGCTATTAGTTTCCCAGTAGGTTAGAATCCAGTAGTACTGAATTTATCTATTCGTTGGATTACTTTTTATAGTCCAAAGGATTTTTTCTTCATTAAGAAAACTGTTTTAGACGTAAATCTCAATATCGCTCACAGCTATGTGTATGCAAATGTAATATTACCGTCACAATATTTCATAGAAAGCACCAAAAATCCCATTTAAGCATTCATTTACTTCAGGAAATCAATAACGTCTGTAGTGGGACGAGACTCTTTATAACTTCTTTATGAGATAGATGAAAATAACAGACGAATTTCAGGAGCAGTTATTTAATTTTTTCCTAAGTTCCTCCTTTCACAAGACAAAACAAACACGAACACGAAATATACCATATTCACTAGAATACAATCTAATTATGACCTCCAAGAAGGATCATGGTAAATATATTTTAATCTTACTAAAGTTAACGCCATCTGTTGTATCAAAAAAGAAGGTAGTAAATTTAAATTACCACTACACATAATATTCAGTTTCACAAGAATGCTTTTTCCTTGAATACGGAACTGAACTCTATTCCCGATTTAAAAATTATTGTCGAAATATGCAATTAATACACAATCTGCTTTCTTTTATAACACTCTCTCACTCTTTTTTTCGAAAATGAGACTTCGTAATATTTTAATAATATTTATTATAGCAATATGGAGTAAAAATTATTTAAAAAAATTGGATAAAAATTTTAAAGTTTTCTAAAATACATAAAACATGATTGAAAGAGACAAAAGGAACTTGATCATCAAAATTAAATTAATCCAAATTTTTCTTCTTATTGAAAAATTTTCCAGAGTCTTATTGCCCTCGTAAATATTATTTTTTTCACAGTTTGAAATTGATCATTCTTATTTTCCTAAAAAGTTCAAATGATTTTGGGAAGTTATTATTGCAGTATCATTGTTAAGCGAAAAATGGGCAAGAATAATTTTGCATTATTATCGTTTAAATATGTCGTAAGATTGACACTTGAGAAGAAATGTAAGAAAAAGAAATTCCAAAATGTGAGCATTTTTTTACTTGAATGTTTGATGTGACCAAAATGTGAGCATATTGAAAAAAAAATTTTTAGCCGCAGCTGAAAGTTTGAGTCATATTTTAGAAGATTTAATTAGTTTTATTTCATTCGCTCCTAACGCACAACCAGAGGTTATTTCAGATTGAACTAAACTGATAAATTTCTAGCAAGACTGCATTCAACATTAGCTGGAATTTAACCAATTAATTCCAAAACCTGTTTGTTCATATCTATAAAAAGCAAAGATAAGGGAATGAAGTATTTTTATTTTATTCTCGCGACATTTACTTTATTACTGTTTCATATATTTACAGAATTTAAATTAATGGTCTTAAGAAAAGAAAAGTTAGAAAATGTGAAATAAATATTACATGATATAAGAATCTCTCGCTGCAATATTTCATAGAGAACCATTAGCCTAAAGCCATTTCAATGGTCTGTATTAAACGGATGCATTCAATCCCTTGAAAATTAAGTAGAAAGCTGTATTTAGTGATTAGACGAATATTAAGCGGGAAATAAATATTTTAAATAAACAAAGAAATTAATTTTTCACAATCCAGTATTTAGAGAAAAAATTTTATTGTTCACAAATCATTTTCGGGAGATTAAAAAAGCCAACCGCATTTGCACTTCCCACTATAACAACCAAATCCTAGCGGAGGGATTAATCCAATATAACATTGATTATAACAATCGTAATTATTGCAATCTGTCGCATCAGCCGACTGGCCTTCTGTAACGTTGTAACCACATTTACACATCCCTTTAATGCATTTGCCTATCATTGGTATCCCATTTCTTGTGCACGTCTTTTTGCACTCCTGTTCATTGCAGGCGTTTACTTCAGTATTCAGTGACTGCTCAGTGGCGTCTTGAAGTGTTTCACAACTACACAGCATTTTGTCAGGACCAACACAAGAGCCTTTAGTAGTGAAATCAGGATGTTCTCGACAAGCGATGCTGCATTTTGTATCATCCGGACATCCAATGTCTGAAGAAATGATTTGAGCTGGATCTAGGGGAGCAGAAAAGGAAATGTGAGACATTCTCAAATATCATAGTAATGTTTTAGTCTTGATTCGTTTACCTTGTGTAGGTTTGGTTTTATTGCGTCAACTGTTGTTTTATATCCATGAGGATTTTTGAAGCTTAAAAGTTACAGAAAGAATGCTTACATGGATTAAAAGTTAAAACCAGTGGGAGTGGTCTTCATAAAACTTTCTTGCACACTCTGTAATAAAGTTGCAATGCCCTATCCAACCACAAAAAATTGTGGATCTTGAGAAACAAAAAGCCTTGCATGGCATTGGCATACAATAGTTATGAAATATCACCTTTTGGCGTGAATTTAATATTATTATTAAATCTATCGTGTTATCGTTGGAGAGTATTTTGGCGATTAATCCATGAAATGTAGTTAATAGTATCCGAAAATCGAATTTGTGGTTTAGGCGAATTTTTCGTAAACGACTGAAATTAAAATAATAATGAGATACAAATATTATTATCTCCTCTAAAGTCCTGCATTGCTGTCTCATCGCGACGGTGGAGTGTTCGTGGGGGGAATAGGCGAAGTAATTCGGGAGAATATTCTCTTAGTATGGTCACCCAAGGCGTGAAGGCCATTCCATTATGCTCAGCTAAATGCAATGCAGGCATGAGGCAAAGTCAGACTTCAGCTTTTGATGCCTCTGGACCCTTGAGCTCTTTTAGCTGCATTTTAAGCCCTTTTATCATGACACGACGTTTTGCCCTTCATCGGTTTCAATACGAGCCAGCTGTTCTCGAATCCTGAGGCAGTGCTATATTGTTTGAAGGCGTTCGGGCTCACAGACCTGGTTTGATGTTACTGTTGACCAGGTGAGATAAGCCACAACAACAACTACTATTATTAATCACAAATAAGATACAAAACTACAATTGCAGACACAAAATGATAAACCAAATTCGATATATATATATAAGTCATTGCATTTTTAAGTTATTGCGTTTGCATGTTTCTGAGAGTACAGACTGACGGACTATCAATCCTTTGTTGGATTTGTCTTCAAATTTGACAGGTGTCTATACTATAAATGTTAAACCTGGGCACCGAATTTAATCCATTTAATTCTCATGCTTTTCTAGTTATCGTTTTAAATTATATTCGATCAGCCGGACAGACAAACTCCCTCAAAATCGATTTTGCTCGAAATTTCATAGAAATCTATAAATTTCATGTAAATACCATATACCTAATTTCCGTCCAACTCAAAGTGTTTTTGAATTATCTTTGTCATAGACCGACAGAAAATCATTTTCCAAAAATATATTACTCGAATTCAGGAAAGTGTAAAAAATGGAGATTTGTTAAAATTTCGAGTTCGAACTTTTTGACGATTACAGTATTTTTTCTCTACCTGCGTATATGAAGAAGTAAAAAAAGGTTTATTTTATGTGCCAAGTAATAAACTGATAAATTTAACATACATCTTTGATATGCAATTACGCGAGAGCTAATAAAATATTCACATCTATTTTTCACAATCTCACTATTTTGTTGTTCTTAAAACAAAAACTGAAATATTTATTTAAATTAAAGAAAAAAATTAGTAAAGCTAAAAACTTCATTTTTTAAAGTAATGTAAAAATGGTTTGGTATACTTCAAAAGCTATTGCGGAAATTTTAATTTTTGATAAATTTTCTAATTAATACAAAGTCTATTTAAAATTTTCAAGATTTTTTTCTTACTGGATATCCTTTGTCGAAGAATTTACAGGTACGAAATTTGCTGGTTCGAGGTCTAAATGTCTCTCTTGCTGAGCGTTTTGAAGGATTTTTGTATTGACAACGTCCATTTTAGATAATATGTTTTCATTAAAGGCACTATCCTCTTAAAAAGTCTAAAGAATTAGACCTGGATACTCGTTGTTATGAATTAAATCTTTACTTACTTATGAATACCACTGAAGATTTTTCCGGACGAACACTTAACCCAATCAAAGCGAGAATAGTATACCAAACAGTATTTATGAGAGCCATCTTGAATCTCTGCTTATTTTCCTCAATACTGCCCTGGTTATAAATATATATGGATGTTTACAAAAAGGGTTATTGTTAAATTGATGACTTCTGTTTTTCCCCCAAATGTATAATCTCGAATTGAATCAAGCTGAGTAAAGGTCTGTATGTTTTATTATATGTGTTTTGCAGAGTTTCTAATTTCGAATATTTTAATGTTTATTCCAGTCGATAAATCAGTATGTAAGATTTGAATGTCGATTGTTTATAGATGATTGACATACAAAATTAACATAATTACAATCGACCTGTTTTATTAACAAATGAATTTAAATTTTGTATTAATGATTTTCTTTTTTTGTTTATAAAATTTTGCTACATTTGGCAAAAGTATAAAAAAATACTTATGTGATATCGTGTGTTTCCTCATGTTGTTGTTGTTTATCCTCAAAAGATCTGACCTATGTCAGATCAGTTCCAGTAGATTGTTGATCGCCAAAAAATCTATATTAAAAAGGGTATCGGATGTTAAGTCTCCCATAAAAAGTCCGATGCAACCCAGAATATGATCCACTGAAACTGGATAGTCACAGCATTTTTTACACGTCGGATGGATTTTTCTTCCACTTTCAAAGAAAAGACACTTAAGGTGGCTAAAAGGTGTGCTTTCCTATGAGAAGAGAGAATTCATCGATTATTTCTAAAAGAGATAATAGATGAATTTTTCTCCTGTATATCAAATTTAACTTAAAAACACAAGCATGGAAAAAAAGTAAGAAAAATAGCAGACATCCAAATTTATGTTGTATCAATGATCTTAAATGACGTTTTTCAGTTTAAATATTTTTAAATCCATACTTTAAAAAAAAACAGAAATTAAGAAAATATTTTTTTTAAATTAGATAATTTTGCCCTGTTTAATGGTCAATGTTTTGAATTGTACATATTTTTACTTTCTCGTATACGAAATATAAAGGTAGTATTGTAATTCTTAAAAAAATACGAACTCGAGATTTTGGCATATCTCCACGTTTCAGAACTCTTTGAGTTCGAAAAACACATGTTGACATTATATCTGTATCAATCAGTCAGTCTGTCTGAATTTTTCGATAACTCAAAAGTGCTTTAAGCTACGCGGTTGAAATTCGATATATGGAAGTGCGACCGAAATCGTACATTTTTGTCAAATTTTGAATGAAATAGATTCCGATAAAGTCTGATTGGTTGGCTGTTCGAGAACAAGAGAACTCGATAGCTACAAAACGCAAATAGTTAGGTATATGAAAATTGGTGCATGGGTTACAATACAGATTTTTATGGAATTTTGAATCAAATCCGTCAAACCAATGACCGTCTAGCGGTTTGTACTTTCGCACCTATGTAAATATAAATGGAATTACTTACATCAATATCTTGCGACTACAACTGTAGTGGTTTTAATTGGCAGGCAAAACGATGCCAAACATATATATTCTCGTAATAGATTCATAAAAATGCTAAATTCACGCCAAAGATCGATATTTCGTATCTATCCCTCATCAATGTAATAAAATGTATTCACATGGTCCAAAATTTTAAGACCAATAATTGAAAGTATGCGAGAAAGTTTCGGGGAGAATACCCCCTCTGGTTTCTCATGAAATCAGGGAAAAGCTTTATTAATAGGAATTGGATCACCTTTTGACTTAATTATAAATTGTATGCGACTTGAGATGGATGCATATAGATTATGAACAGCATTTAATGGGCTATGCAGCCTTTGTCTTCCTGGAGGGCAGTCTCTAATTTCGAAAACGCGGACGGTGAAGAAAATCAAGCACAAAGTTTTGTCGACAAATATCCCCACAAATGTTCAGTTCAGAAGTATAGAGGCTGATGTTGACTCTTAAAATGCTAATGAAAATAAACTAATAATTGCGGTGTAGCTAAAAATGATGAATACGATGCTTCTATAAAGGCGGTTTATTGAGTTATGAGAAGGGGCATGGAGTCATCCCGCTACCAACGAAATAACATCATATCTGGTCTTCATTTCTTGTTCTAGTGGGTCATGACAGCAGTTACAAAAAGGAGTAACCCTAGAATGGGAGCTCGCCAATTTGGCGCATTGGTAGCAAAGTACTTAACAAGGAGCCTAAAAGGGCCAAGTAAGACATCCTACTTCCTTCTCCTGCTCTTTAAACTATTTTTAGACAATTTTAGCAGTGTGGATAGGAGCGTTGCCGTCTTGATAAAGTGGGCATTGTCCGGGAAATAAAGTGTGGAGAAAAGGATATACCTGCTCCTCCAGATTATTGAAATAGTGAGCAGTTGTAACTTTTCCATGCTGAGTAACAAGCGGCCCAAAATCAAGTCAAGATATCGCACACATAAGGACCTGCACATTACCTAGTCGGCAAGAAGCAGTCAGAAGAAAATACTTCTGTGGGCATTCTCCATTCATAAACGCATCCAGTAGTCTGAAATAAGCTGAAGGTTGATTCATCAAACAAGATGACTTGTTTGCCATTGGTTTTAGAGTCCAGTTTCTGTGTGTTTTATACCAATGACGTTGCTGTAAAAACGCAACATAATGTTACCAGTGATTTACGAATTACAACTCTTCCATAAACATTTGAAGCATGAAGTTCTCTTCGGGCAATTTTTGCTTGATTAAGGTTCCAGAGGTAACTATTTATCTCAGACATTATCTGGGATACAGATTGCTTTGGTTTTCGGGCCACTGTGAGAGTCAACATTCTTTTATCCCACTCAGGAAGTTTTCTTACCCTTCCACTGTTGTACTTAGCAAATGCCATGTTACAGCATTTCGTGTACACTGTCATAATGCCCGATACAGTATTCCTTGCACGCCCCAAATAATTGGTTGTTTCCATCAACAATCAACCAATGTACCGCGAAGTATCAATCCCCGGGTGAACCGTTTAACCCCCTTTTTAGCCAAGTTGCGATAACGCGCCAAAACTGGCAACCCCCATACTGGCAAACCTATTATCTTTCGCCTTTATTATGCGCTATGATTGGACATCTGCACCCTCGCTTTTGAACATTTCGCAAAACATGGTGCAAGAGCGTTGTTGGCGAGTTGGCGATTTTTGAAAATTGAGCCAAGCAGGGGGTTAAACTCCGGTCGTACCCACGACTGTTTGAGAAACTGATACCTTGCCTTTCATAACCACCAGGTGACAGACTTGAATGCAAAGTAATATAAGCGTTTTGTTTCTTCGAAATGAGTCTTTCTATGCCTTTTGCATGAGTGCTAACACTAATTTGTCAGTGAGTTGCGGTAGTATGATGATAATTTTGGCTTCTGCATCAGAAATTATTTGGATTAGAGCTTACCAAATATATAGTACACATTTCTGACAAATATGAAAAGAGATATGTTCTTTCGTGGGTGTACAACCACAAAATAAAAAATGCATTGCAAAGTACCCGTTTAAATGTCATGTACGTTATAAAACGGTGGATAAAAAATTCGTCTCGGTTCACTAGCTTCCAAGATTTCGAAATTTCGAATTACATCCCCAAACAGCCCGTTAGTAGTTTGAAATCAGAATATCCGTATCTACCTTCCTTGTTTAAAGAAAGTCAAAAATTTTCATTTCGATCTTTACCTTCCCGTTTTCGAAAATATGAATTAGTATTAGTTAGCATCTCCAGCAAATATAAACTACTAGCATAAACAAAAACTATTAACTAATACTGAAATGATTTGGCAAGTTGTTATGATAAATGCATATCTCTGTAAGAAAAGCTGTTAGCATTTTTTTTTCACTTTCGAAACGCTAACAAACTAAAATAGTGATGAGTAAGTGACTGTAAATATTTTATCGATTTTGATATGATCGCGTGTTATGAAATTACGTCTGTGCTTATTTTACTTTCAGTAAGAAAAAGCAAATTAAAAAAAAGAGTTTCTTTTTTTAAACTATCAAATTTTATTACTGCATCTTCTCTTTTAGCATGGTATGGCGCTTCTGAGCACTCTCTGGTACTTAACACTAGCGCTGCTGGGATTCACTTTTTATCCTGATCACGTGCCGAAGGGTGAGTTGTAAATTTGAATTTTTTTATTAACCTGATATATCAACGCTTTTAGAGATGAGTTTTGTTTGCTTACTTCGATAAGTGTTCACATCTTTAAAACTAAATTATTGTAATTTCGAAACGTATTACGTAATTTTGATTCCTAGCCAGATGACAAGGACGACGGAATTATGTGGGAACTTTGATCTTGTAGTACCAAAACTAAGACGCTCCCATGTTGATCCTTTTTTTGTAGATGGGCTTCAAGGTTTAAATAGTTACATTAAATGCTAGAAATATTCAAACAATTAAGAGTTTACCGCATTTTTCCCTATCTCGGGTAACTTAATGACTCCTCTATCTCAAATATATAAATTCGTGATGTATGGCTGGGGCATAATACCTTCCATTATAAATGACTTGCCATCAGCGATAGGCGAGTTAAACAGAAAAAACCATCGTTAATGTATTCTCCAGAAAAGTGAGAAACCATTTACTTATCAGACGACCTAATTTTAAAACATGCATAGATAACGAAGAACTGGAAGCAAGGTTTCACCATAGTAGACCACTCCGAACCTGCCCAAAAGCACATGGAAAAATTTGAGTGACCAGACCCCGCGACAGCATTGGTAGGAACTAAAATTGAGTCTTAAAGGCCATCACTGGTCACGGTACAACCTTTCAAATAAGAGGCCCGCCCCATCATCGATTGTGGGGGGTAGTCACTGACACTGTTTCTGTACTTATCAGAGCAATGAGAACCAACCATCATTCCAAAAGCTTCTCATTCCCATATCTGAGGTGCCCCTAGGGGGTACTTGAAACGAAATTACTAAAAGTTTCAGAATTCCGATATTGTTCTAAATTATAGTCTGTCGGTAAATAACGTACTGTTTATGAAGCTTATCTGCTTAATAATACATGGTTTTATCAACTTTTATATAAAATAAATGAATATGCACTCAATGTCATATTCTATTTAAAATCGATTCAAAATAATAATCAATTTTTTTAAAACTCTTGGAGCATGTTTGAGTATTTCCGATGTTTTTATGTCCCGACATGGGTTTAAATAGCATTGAATGGGCTAATATGATGTGTCATATGATTAGAAAAATAAATTTATAGGCCGATCGGTAAAGGAGTATATAATCTTTTTAAACTCATTTTTGTGATGAAATGCTTTCATGGACTTAATGCCAAAAATGTGTTTTTTGAACTCTAGGAGAACTAAAACGTAAAGATTCCTCGAAATTTCGAATTCGAAATTTTCGATGATCACCATGCCTTTTCTAAACTTTTTATATGAGAAATTGAAAAACAATGTACAAAAAAGTGTGGAGAGAAAAAATTTTGATTGCCTGCTTAAATTTCAGCATGAACAGTTGCACTAGAAGCACCTTAAAGCTATCCTAATCAAAAACTTTATTAATAAAAGTTATTACAATTTTAAGATTTTATGAAGTTCCTCTAAGGCAATAATAAGAAAATGCCTAGTAATATAAAATTTTGAACAAGATGGAAGAATCAGAAACCTGACATAAATTTCGAGCCAGTGAACAGAAATTCCTCTATGGCTCAACGCGTGGCAAACCATTTTGTGTCAACAGATAGAATTTCATACGATGCATAAACATTAACATAATTAAAGTTTGTTTATAATACGAACTACGATCTTACTTTTAAAGTGAATTCAAACAAATATAAATAAAATGAAATTAGGTTAGATAACTAACATAAGGTAAAAGCGGCGTAACCGATAACTAAGGAAAGGTGTTTTATATATATATATATTGTCACGTAGAGACTTTAATATAGAATTCAATGACAGACACAAGAAGTAGAGCTAAACCAATTTATTAACTGAACTCAGAACTGAGAATACAGTGACTGATAAATCCTCTGCTTTTATATTAGCAGGGAAAGTTCCAGAATACTTATCTGGAGACAGTAAGAAAAGTCCAGAACATTTGTCTGGTAAACTAAAGAAATGTCCAGTATCTTCTGGAACATGAAATAAAGGAAAACATAAAAGCGAGGAATTAAGTATTTACATATTTACATATAATATTAATCGCATTGACTCTAACGGGATTCGAACCAAGGTCTCTTGATCATGAGACCAGTGCCATGACCATTCGGCCATGGAGATTCGACCGTCTTTCTTCAATGCGGCAATATATCTCGTGAGGAGATGAGTCACTAAACCTACATTTCCATTCTTGTAGTAATGTTTTGGACTATATGAATTACGCCCGAATTCTGGATTAGGCTTTTAAATCAGAATCTGACTTTGACCTCTTCAAATTAGCTAGAATTTCACTATCCTGGCAGTATATTTTTATAACCATGTCATTGCATTGGACACCCACCTCGTCTCCTGCAAGGATAATTTATCAGATCACAATCAGATGCTTTTCTGTGAAATAGATAACACTTTTGCATAGTACCGACACAACTTGCTGATTTTGTGAAGCTGGAACACATTATAATCCGTGAATTTATAATTCCTGATGTTGCAGAATGTTATCTAAAATCCGATTTCATTTAAACCATGTTATTAGAGAAGTTGTTGGACATTTCGGGATGATTGTCTTATAATTTCGGAAATTTTTTAAAGTAATTATTAGCCCCTGACACTGGAATGTCATCTATTGGTGATATTCGACATTAACTGAAAGAAATATACGAACAAAACTTTCTGACTGAATTGATTAATTTTCTAAAAGGAGTAATAGAAATGTCACTGTTTCCCTGTAATTCTTTTTTTTTAAATCTCCTATCTATTTCTAAACGTTTTGTAATAAGACCCTGAGATTATTCCTATATTAAAATCCAATCCAGTTTGAATATAGATCTATAATGTATATATATATTTCAAATTTAGACTTTAAAATTAATACTTGAGCAAATCTCTTAAAGAAGACCTTTCTTTGGATAAAGAATTACTTCTTGGGCAATGAAAATTTTCAAATACTTTATATTAGCTGAATTTTGAGTATACAAATGAGCAGTTTCAAAACTATTTAAAAAATTGAAGATTTAAAATACGAAAATACACCAATATAGCTTGAAGCAAAGGCATTAAAATAAATATATAATATTACGTCAATTGTGATTTTCCATACGAGGAATTATTTTTAAGTAGAATTTTGTTAGTTAAATCTTTATTTCAAATAAATTCATAAATGGCGTTTGTTATCTTTATCTCTGCCGCTAAATTTAGCTCACTGTTTGAATTAGATTTTAGAATCAAAAAGGTTCCTCTTTCCGCTTTTGAAAATTCATAAATTTATGTACCATGAATATTAAAACTCCAGCAAAGATTATTTACTTATTTCTTGTTCAACTTTTTTGGTGGAAGGATATCACGATTGTTCGTGGATTTAATATAAAAAAAATAACTACTGGCATTTTCATTTACTTTATCTGTCACAAATTTTCTCAAGAATAAAGCAATTATTCCTAGCTTTAAAAATCTTGTCAGTTTGATTGCCATTGTAATTTTCAATTAAATATTCGCATATAATTAAAAATAGCTTCTTCAGATTCCAAAATCAGTAGTTTTTACCCTGCAATTGTTTGCACATATTTAGAAAATGCATCACATTTTGATAACAGACATCTAAGCTTCAAAAACGATATCCTCCCCTTCAACAATAGATGGATTTAACTAAAATGAAAAGACTTATCAAATGCGTTCACTGATTGCAGAAATCATGTATTTTTATGAGAATTTCATAATTCATTTTTATCGGCTTTTGAAATATCAATTTTTTAACCAGGATTCTAACTAACTGTTTTCATTTTGATACATGGAGGAAAATTTTCATAAAATTATTTTTTTAATAATCTTGTTAAATAACGTATTTCGGTGTCGAAACATCATAAAATGAATAACATGAATGTTGACTGTATAAGTTTTGGACAATGTTAGGAAAATTATCAATATTATAGTTATCAATATCAATATTAAAACTAACAATTTTTTTTAAAATTATGATGAAATGTGAGCATGCGCAGAAAATAAGTAAGTCAGATTTATACAAGTCATTCGTCAAATAGCAATTCAAACTTTTTTTAAATTAAAAAAAACAAATAGAAAATATTTTATTTTAGAAGTTTTAAAGTCCTATTTCATGTTATCGTTTAAAAATATTTACAGTTATATTTAAGAAAAACTATTTTATAAGCAGATTTTTTTTCATAAAACTTATAGAATTAAAAATGATATCTATATGCCGCATTTTAGTATATGTATATATATTTATTAGTTTTTATTTTCTCAATTAGAATTTTTAATAAATAATCTATTAACTCGATGGAAACTAATGAACAATAATGACTCAGAATGAAATGAAAACATTTCAGAAAAACAAAATGTAAAATAATAATTTATTTACATCTTATTACATTCTTAGGGTAATATTAAACTAACGATCAGTAATACCATTTAAAGTCAATACAAAACGAATCAAACTTAGAAAACTCTTCACTAAAAGAAGACACATCAAGCAACATATTTGAAAATGAAAAACGAAGCAATAATGAAATGGCAAATGACTCATTCATCACATTTAGGAAACAATTATTCAGAATTTAAGTATTATATTTATACACAAAATGATTTAATACTTTTTTCATCTTAGTTTATAAAATATATTCAATATGAGATGACATAAGGGATTATTATCAGTTCATGTCTTAAGACATTTCAAACAATATCCATTGTTGTCAAATTTATGTAGTTTACTCAAATGTACGCAGTTATTGAGCATCTTGCAGGAGAGAAAGAACGTCATTGTTATTCTTATTGTTAGTAATCATGTGGTTGACTTTACTATTCATAAATGAGTAGCATACTTCAATCGCTTCTATAATTTTCAGTTCAATGGAACGATTATAATGGTACGCGAACCAATACATATCATTTAACAGTACACAGTTTTGTACAGTAATATGACGTCAAATCATATTCTTTCCTACAAGATGTGTAACAGATCGGCGTGGTGCATTAGAGGCATATGATGTGAAAATGAATTAAATATTTTATAGTTTTCTAAACTATTCAACAGATTGCAATAACTTATTAAATAACTCATTTGATTTTTTTTATATTACTACAAGCAGAAGAATATATGAGGTTCTTAAAAAATGAATCCTAGTAGCACGCAAATATTGTACAATATTGTATGACATTGATCTATGTTCGCAATATAGAATAATATTGTGGAATATTTATTAATATCATATAATATCGGAAAATATTGTACGATATTGTGCAACAGACTGTGCTACTTGGAAAGCCGAAATCTTTCGATAAAATTTCAAATTAAAGTAAAAACAGTAAAAAATCCAACGTTTCGAAAAACATTAATATGGAAGAGAGGTGAATGGCCATTTAAAAAGATTTTATTATGTTACCTGTATTCTGAAATTAAATATACCATTTTATAAATCGCATGACATAATCTAAAAATAAATGAACGAATAAAACTGGATCATAATCCAACTTCGTAAAAATAGGAACTGGAATGGATGGAATGAATTTGGCTCTTTGAGCATGCCGTTTGCCTTCTAGAGTACTTTACTGAACAGGAAAAAAATCAGAACTTGTACTTGTCGACAAATGACAAGAAAGTACAAGATACTAATATCTTAACATATAATACAATATTCACAATAAATTAAAGTATGAATTTAGATTATAATAAAATGTATTCATTTTTAGGTGTGTCTATATATGATACAAATAAAGTCTCAAATTCGAAAGATAATTGGATCCAGTTATGTAATTAGGAAATATTAAAGAAATATTCGAATTTTACATTTTTCCAAAAATATTATAAAGTTATAATCAGTCTGTAGGGATAAAGTAGAACTGAAACATGAAAATAAATTAACTTAGTAGCCTGATATATAATTTATATCAGTGAATAATAATTCATAGAATGGGAATTTATTCTCTAGAATAAAGAGAGATATTTTTAAATTGAATTTTAAATAGAATAGAGATACGTTCTGATGCACATAGAAATATTAAAATTTATTACAAAAAGCATATTTTTCTAATTAAAACTAAAATTGTATTTGTTACTGTTATTTTTTTAGCGACACACTTTTCATAAATTTAGTGAGTAAGCTTTTCTCTCCAGCACTCTATTAATTAGATAAGAATTCTTCAAAAAGTGTTTTCAAAATCACTTAAGTAGCTATTATGTTATGTGTGTGTTTGGCATCCAAAGCTAAGACCCCAAAATGTTAAATCCTCGAGAAACATCTTTAAAATCATCTGGAAGGCTTACTACAAACTATTCGATTACATGATATTCCATAGTTAGATATCAATTTTTAAACTACATTGTAGAAGATAAAAGCTGAAAGATAAATTCAAAATTTGGAACGAGAAAAATCACCTAAAAAAGCTATTTCCTAGAGAATTAAAGTTAGCATGTTCAAAACGATTCATAAAGTGAAAATTATTTTCATTTTGTGATTCACAAAACGTTCTCATTGGTTAGGGAAGAGGAGGTGGTAATGAGAAGGTGGTATACGACATAAGGTATTTCTTAATCATTGATGCATGCCGGTGTATGATGACTGAAAACTTTGATTGCTAAAAAAGACTTTGGGATTATCCTAAACGCAATCCGATCGCCGTTGAACCGAGTCAACGTTACCGATTCGCCTGGGAGTCAGCGTTAACAATTACTGATTTGCTCAATTTTTTACTTGGTTCAGTGTTTATTTGATGATCTATCACATACTTTGAACAGTCTTTATCTCAATCGCAACAAACTCGCTTGTCGACAGCAATGTGAAGCACACGCACTCAAAAAGATCTTGTTGATTACTTAATTATCACTGGAAAAAAAATCAACAACGTTTATGGCTGATGAAGATACAAAGTAGTTTTTAAACTGTCAGGCAAGTTATTCCAGATACGAGTGGCTGGTGTCTCAACTCGGCAAACGTGTTAAAAAAGCGTTCCTTCACATGATGATATTTAGATACATTTCAAACATTTCTCAGGTATATTACTTTTCTAAATTCTATGAAATCTTTTTTTAAACGGATAATTTTTTAAATCAAATTTGAATTCCTTTTCAGTTAATAGTTCATAAAAAAAATTCTTTTACATTGCTTTTACTTTATATATGTTATTAAGATACCGTAACAAGAAAAATAAAAGTACATGACAATGATATAGTAACTAGGAAGGGACAAACGTTATAGATGTCATACCAGTATTAGGGGCATACTGAAGACAAAGTGTGAGGATGTGTACTCACTTTTGAAAGCGAAATGTTAAGGGAGGCAAAACAATTATTATCATATCCCGAGGGGATTTACATTACCACTGATGATGATAGAAGACGAAAAATCGTATTATGCCCCAAATGTCACTTAGTCTCGCTATCACTGATACGTAAATGTACGAAAAAATTAACAATAAAATTTCTATGCAGTGTGACTAAATCAGAAGATTTTATATTCTCTAAAGTTGGCGATATTAAAAACATAAATTTTTATCAAATTTAGGAAACATTATCCATTAATCAAAAACTCATTTTTTTCGAAGCATGAACTTCTTTTCTTTTCTTTAAAAACTAGGGAAATGTTCTGGGCTGTTCACGTAATGATGAGACTTTTTGTTACCGCTATTGAATAAATTAAACACATCTCCTCCATCAATACAATACTATACAATACATACATATCTATTAATTCATAATACATATCAATACAATACATAATCTATTAATTCATAGATAATTTAATCATGCACTTCATTGATTTGTATGCTATTCATTTATTTAAAATTAGTTTGGATAATTTAATTTAAGTGTCTATGCGTGTGCTTTATGCCCAAAACTTTTTTATGAAAATAGGAAACTGTCATTTATTTTTGCATAACAATATCATAATAGCGATATAAAAATTACTTCATCAAGTTCATTCATCGTATACAGCTGTTATAAAGTACTGCATCCATTAAGCAGCTTTAACAGCGCTTTTCAATGATTCCAAGATAGTAATATGAGACCTCCGGACTGTATAAAACTTAAATGAATGCTAACATCACTACCCATACGTGAATGATCCATCTATCATTTATTTTGTTTACTTCGTTGGAAATTCCTGGACCTTCTGGGTCTCTCTCTGGGCAAATTCCTGTAGATCACCTCACTAATAAAGAACAACCGGTTCTCCTTCGGAAAACTCCCAAGACTGCACTCAAATGGACTGCGCTCCGTGAAGGAGTTCTGCTCATCGAATTGTAAGAACTTGTAATTCTTAACTTCATTGGCTTCTGCTGTAATCTGAACTTTCTGACTTGCATACATAAATATAGATTTGGTAAACGGTACAACAACTTCTTTCGAATTCTGTATTTTAATGTGCTCCTTGAAAGTGTAGTTGTTATTTTCACAAGTAACTGTTATAACCATGTGCGGGATGAAACTCTGCTCCGTTACAGGGTCCCCGAAGGCCAGCTTCAGCGCTTTGATATGATATTGTCCTTCAAGACATTTTAATTCCAGGATACTCATCAAACTGCTCAAAGATCCTCTGGCGAAGGGTCTAAGGGAAATCCTCAGTTTTCTGTCAGTACTTGGCTGTCTTGGTGGGGCTAAAAAGAAATGAACACAATATGAAAAGTCATTTAACCTATTGAAACAAACTGAGAATTAACACATAAAATGTTATTGTGAAGCTTTTTTAATTACATTGCAACATCAGCGGGAAAGATTTCCCCCAAACTTTCTAGCATATCTTCTAATAAAAATTAGGTTGGCCAAATGAAAAGTGGACAAGTTGAAGGAAAAGAATATCTTTATTGGAAATTAAAAGAAATCATGAGCATTTTAAACAGGTCCCATCTTTTATGTAGCAGGTCTATGCTTTTGCTGTAGAAAGATGGTGGTTGATTCTTGAGGAAGTCCTTCTTTCTTCCCTTCGTCGTCCGAATGGAAACGTGCCCCCTGTAATGCTTTCTTAAGTGGCCCAAAGATGTGGAAGTCACAGTGTGACAAATCCAGATTGCACGGCGTGTGTTCCAAGATTTCCCAACGGAATTTTTTTTATGTGTATGGGTTTCACGGGAGACGTCTAGGCGCGCATTGTCATGGAGAAGGATCACTTATTATGTGAGAAGGTCTGGCTGTTTTCTTTTGATTGCTTTCCGTAGTTTCGTCAGAGTACTGCAGTAATATTTTGAATTGATAGTGCTCCTTGGGGCTGGAAATCAACCAAGAGTAGTACACGGCATTTGAAAATTCAGAAACCGTACTAACGCGCGTTGTTCCAATCTGGACACAACCAAGTATAGCACAACTTTACTTTCGATCCATTTCCCCTACCACGAACAGCTTTTAAAGTCTCATGTCGTATGCAATGCACAGCTCCTACCGCCCTTTATATCTCTGTTCGGTGATGCTTTCATAGCTGCAGTCATTCTGACGCAATCACAAGTGTCCACTTTTCATTTGGGCAACCTAAATAATACCTGTATATTCGTTTTGGATTGGTGGGATTTCTCTACCATGGATATCTTTTAATGAAAATATACCATTACATTTATATTTATTTAACTAAGCGCAAACATAGACCATATTTTTTTTTACTTGCTATCAGATTTTAAGAAGCTGACTAAATTTTCGTTCAAAAATAATCGAATTACTTATAAAAAATCAATGCAATTAAATCTCAGTACCTCTTTCTATAAGTGGTTTATTGACGCAACGGTTCGGTCCTTTGTTGAACCACGTCGGCAGCTTTGCCAAGGTCGCTGAATTTGGATTTGCCAGGTGCATCACTACGTGCATGGCTTCTTCTGCTGTAAATATGTCCGGGCATCTCTTCACGAGCTGCGTGAACTTCATCGCTGAAATACTCAGGAAGTGAATGGTTCTTAACAGAGGAAGCAGAATGTCCCGCTTCGAAACTTTCGCCCCCGGCTGCAAGTCTGCCCACTCCAGTATGGCTTCAAACAGCTCTTCTTCAGAGCTCAGGTTCAACCTTGGCAACTTGCAGATGGTTCGAACAGTAGACAAAGTTGAATTTTTGAAGGCATCTGATCTGTAAGACATTCAGAAAATAAATTTATTTTAAAAAAAGTTTTCTTAAAACCCACTTTTTCAGAGAACTCCAATGCGAAATTCTTTATTTCTCTTCATTTTGCACTTTTAAGGGATCAAAAGAAAAGTGGTGTATGGGGCAGAAATGTGTAATAAAAATGTTTAGTTTAGTTATATTAACGTCCGAGTTGTATAATATTTAGTTATATAAACGAGTTTAGTTTAGTTATATTAACGTCCCATTTTAAAGCAACACTAGGGCTATTTTGGGACGGACCTCATAATTTTGAACCGTTAGATGACGAGGACGACACCTGAACTGACACCCCCCTCCAAACTTCCACACCACACCATACTAGCGGGAGGATGTTTGGCCTCGACGAATTTAATGTGCACCAGACCCGCTTACACGACGGTTTTTCGGTGAAATAGGGTCTCGAACCTGAAACCCTTCAGTTCCGAACCAGGCCACTGAGGCCTAAAAATGCTCGGGAAAACAGAAGTAAAAGCTCTCGTATTCACAATATTTATATGATTCAATATTAATTATTACTGGTGCTTACCTCAAATATATAACAATATAAATTAAATGTCGAAACTACTCTACTTTTTCACTCTCACTTTTCGCTAGAAGAAGTGCGCTTAAAATGTATAATATATTCTATTAGTCTTTCGCAGTATGAATACGGAATTATTTAAAATAGATATTTTTAGTATAATAAGGAATTTTAATAACCAATATTGTACTTGAAACTTTAGCAACTACTTATTCAGAAGGAAAACACATTCGCTACTCTCTAGAGTCATAAGTTATTCAAAATGGATTATTTCGCATCTCTTATTAATATTACTTGCATTTTCTTATTTATCTTTCAAGCTAAAAAATATTAAAACAATTGTCATCCTTTTTCACAGATGATTCTTCAAATTGTTTCTGGTTGAATGTGACGGCATTCTACTACAATTTTTTTCCTACTCGAACTGTCTGACGAAAACAGTTCGAGGTGGTAAACAGTATATGCGGTTAAACATGTATGCCTGTTACTAATATCATGATACTTATATGACACAACTGTTGTAATTCGTGAAATTGGAATAATAGGAAGTGTGTTGCCATTGCCATGACCATTTATTTGTACGTTACGTACAAAATTCATGATATTGTCTTTCTACCGCAAACGAGCGTCATAGGCTAATGTATTTTGACTGCCATATTGGCAGTGGCGGTTTTAGGTCACTAAATCCGTCACTGCCACTTCACATTGCGGTTCCAGCCCAATCAAATTATGAGGCCCGTTTCTTAAGCTAATCTCATTTCACAGATATATACATTTTTAAAATTAAATTAGCATGCTTATTATTTATTTCAGGTTGAACTTTTATTTTAATAACCATGTAAAAATGAACGTGTTTTTAAGATAATTTAAAATTGAATGGCACTCACACTTGCGTATATTATTATTTAACTAGATATAGTGTTTAAAAATATTGAAACAATTTAATGATCATATTTAAACAGATAATAACCTAAACCATAATTTTACAAAGTATTAGTATTAATTTTATATTGTATAATAAAAAAAATTAATACTTTTTTTCTTTAATCGATTTTTATTGGAAACTTGTTTAATAAAAAATTTTAATCGAGCAAATTATGCCCCCTCCACCTCCCTCATTAGCCAAGTGGCCAGAAATCTGTCACTCCGTCTTAGCATCGAAAAAAAAAAAAAAAAAAAAAAAAAAAGATGAAATGACATGCCTTACGATCATACCGTATCACCCAAATTTTGGATCATGCAAAAATAACGCACCAAATCATTTATTGCTTTACGACTGTGGAGATTACCATATCACTATCCACTATGTAATTTGGCCGACAGGAATTTAATATTTTTTCCCAGCTCGAGAAAGCTACTACATGTTTTTTTCGTTATTTTTTCTTGTTTTTTTCTTTTTCGAGTGAAATAAAATCTATTCTTGTTCTTCTTAAAAGCCGCAGCATTTTTTTTTCTGGGCTCTGAATATTTAAGTAGAGAAATTTTCCCAACCCACCACGCGACATTTAATTATAACTGCTAATTAATTTAATATCCGATTGAATACACTAACCTGATAACGTCACGTGTATTGTCTTGGATAAACAGCGCACAGCGGGCCTTCAAACCTTCCATCTTGTTATCAATGGCCATTTGATAAATACTACTGGCATTATCTTCTGAAATTTCAGCAGACTCGAAATAAGACTCGCATCTGTTCACTAAGGATTGGACCTGAAATTTCTTTGCAGCCGCCATTGTTTGTACAACGAGTGCATTATCTTCAAAATACACATCATCGGTATAGAGATATCTGTAAAAAGCAGATTTGAGAAATTTTAAAATTGAAAAATCTTGAATTCTTAGGCAATTCTATCAGTAGCTCAAGTAATAGCTTTTTTGATCGTCTTTCTCCCGAAATGTATTAACAAACAACAATATCAAAATGAATGTTCTCTTACTCAACAACATTCCTGAAAGCCTCAAAAGGGACATTCTTTATTTCATATTCGGAGATAACGGGTCGTCCTGCATCTTGCGGAACGTTGCTGAAAAGCATTTTTGCAAACTCAGGGCTTCCAATGGCCAGAACAGCCTTGTGAGCTCGCAGTTCCGGTTTCGGTTTGATGCCACAACTCACCACAAACTTTACGTCAGTGTACAACTGATCAGTGTATAGTTTGCGCAGGCGTTGAAGGAGATCGGGTGCACGAGGTCTACGATAACCTGGAAAATACCGAAGTGTCTTATAAGCAATTTTAAAAATTTGTCAAAGAAATCCATTAGAAAAATTATAGATTATTATATTAAGAAATAAAAGAGGAAATAGAAATTTTATTATAGAATTGATAATTTACAATAGCAAGAAATTAAATATTTTGATGAATGAATTTGAATTCCACCATAACATTTATAAACTTTGTCATAGATTGCGTATCAAAATGGATAAAAAATATTACTCAAATTAAGAGAAAATATTGTGCAAAAATTAAATTGATATCAATAACAAGGTAATTTTTGAGTTTTAACAAAATACAAAGACCTTTCTTTGTGAGATAGTAGTTTAGGAAGATATGGTCATTAAGATATGGCAAATCAAAGCGATTGTCTATTTAGCTTCTGTTTAGTTGATTTTCGCATTCATTTGACATCAATTTCTTGATTTTTTTTTTTTTTTTTTTTGTACATCCATTGGGCTCTTACTGAATGGACTTTTTAGTCTCACTCCAGAACAATTTTAATAACATTTTGAATCTTCATTAGTTAGCTAATCGGTGCTTTGAATTCTATGCAGTTGTAAAAACCTTCAATCAAAATAGTTTGAAATTCGCATGATGCCTGATTTACATTTGAATGTTGCCATTTGACAATCAGTAATAAGAACAATTTCTGTGCCACGTACGAAGAGATAATCAACTATAGTAAAAATGTTTGTAGTTTGGTAAAATAAATAAATAAGTCGACTGTCTAATGTAGTTGTTCTAAGTATCGACAAATCTTCAGGGCCATCAATTTTCTTTTTAAGCCTTGATATACTTTCAAAAACTCCTTAAATTCTTAAGGAGTTTTTGTAGTTTTCCTGGGGCGAAAACTACTTAACCCTAGATAACTAAGCATTCGTCTAATAGACTACAGAGACAGGCTAGTTTTGCGAGTTCGAGGTGTTCCGATTGCATTTAATAAATACAGCTGCACACTTGCTCTTTTTGAGATTTGCTTTAACGGCCGTCTTACAATTGACTTTAATGATGCGTGCAGAAATTTGCTTTAATACTATAACTGGCCACTGTGAATTTTTTTTTTATTATTTTTTACTGCATTTTACTACTATCTTATATATTTCTTATGAAAGATGGATTCGATGGAAAGATGAAAATCAAACCATTGCAAAATTTTACTTTCTATCCATCTACAAAATGCAGAAAGAAAAAATTACGTATATACTAATGTATAGAACTAATTTTCACTATTTTTCTATTTGTTTAATAGAACTTTTATAATACTTCTCTTAGTTTACGCTAAATAGTTTGAATTAAACGAAGAAAATGTAGCAAATTACTTTGTAATATGTTCTGCATAATTGAATGCTTTGTTACAGAATAACGTTGATTTAAATAGAGCTAACTGGGGTTAATATATAGTAAACTCAAAATTCAAATAATACCAATGGGTTAAATTCGAAAATCTGCCTGGCTGAGTAGCGCCCAAAGAGCGTGTTAGCGAATAACTACTTCCTCAGAATGACGCCACGATATATTATAGAAGTTTAATAATTTTATTTACAATTCTATTTCATTTTTTTTTCAAGACAACAACCATAACTTGCGTAAAATAATAAATAAGCTCAATGACTGAGCTATCTTGCGGCAATTTACAAAAATATTTGCAACAAAATTTGGACAAGCAAGACAACTTTTCATTCCAAAGAACTAGAGCGAATCTTAGTGGAGAATTCAGGCAATTTGCGGCTGTGGGAATTCTGAAGTCTTTCTTTTAATAAACTTTAGTTTCACATTTAAAATTTGTTAATAGTTTATTTTAGGTTATTTTTTATTTTATTAATGTAGTCAAAATAGATAATACTTTATTTATTTATTTACTTTGATTTATGGCGGCGCAGCATTGACATTCATATGCAATTATATTTAAACAGATATTTGGAATTAATCAATGGCGGATTTAGACATTTTGTGGTCCTAGGCAGAACACATTATAAGGTTCTTCTTCAAAGTCTGGTCAAAGTACTTACAGATTTCGTGATATTTTTTTTTTTTGATTTAATCAATTGTGAATGACTTATTTAATTTTCGAAATATTGACCATAAATATCCGTTATTACATATATCATAGATCATTATTTAGATATTAGTTACTGGTTCTCTTATTTGCATATAATTGTCAGATTAGAAAGAAAAACTAAGCTTCAAACAAATATAATATTAAAAATCCTAATTTTACAGGAATTGTCGTAAAGAATATAACATAGCTAATTCAATAATAAGTAATATCGGAATTTATAATAAATAAGTGCCTACTATATTAATACAATATATAATATTTTATTTCATAGTTCAATGTAAATCAACTTTCTATTCCAAATATTTTATAATTCATAGAATTTGCACTTTTTAACACATTTATTTATTTGATAATTTAGCAATGTCATTTTTTTGATCAGCATGTCTGCGACCCCTTCTTAGCCCAACAGTCTTTAGCAGCAGCCTAATATGCCGATTTGGAAAGTCGCCAATAGTGAATCATAACTTTATTTGCTACTTTATTCTTGTGCTCAATTGGGCTTTCAGGAATTGTATCGAATGGACTCAAAATTGAGAGAAACTCAAAGTGGATCAATAAATAAGGGTAGATGCGTTCGATACAATTCTACGATATGAAAAATATGTGTAGAGTTCAAAAATGACTGATCACTATAATTGCTAAATTATAGTAATCATTGACTATATAGTATATAATTTAGCAATGATAGTGATCAAAATTATAGTGACTATAACTGTTCTAATTAATATAGGGAATAAAGTAACTGAAAATAAATTTTTAAAGGACATTTACAGAAATAGTACTTTTAAAAAGCGCGAAAATTTGTAGGAAAAGCAAGATGCTGGGTTCTGTGAAGTGTACATTTTTATATACTTATTTCCTAATACTATTTTTTAGTAAAATAGTTTTGACACTTTTCTGAGATCGAAACTAAATGAGTAAAGTAGACTATGCATTTAAATATTTTAGCTAAATCAACGTGTTGTAAGCAAGTGTTGTATGCTGATCGATTGCCATTAAAATCGTTTACTGTCTTCGAGACATTCACTGAAATACAATAGTTTAAAATCGTAATAATTCAAATCCAAAAAAGAGATATTCAAAAATTCATAACTCGTACAGCTTCAGACTAATTTTTTTGTTAAAATGCTAGTGTGTTATAAATATTTTACTAACCGATAGGACCAAGTAATTCTGCAAACATTTAAATGTTTTAATTTTTCAACGGCGCATTTAATAACACAAATAACATAAAATATAATTTTTTACATCATTTAGAACATTTTTTCCGTTTGAAAGTATATATCTGTCTCTAAAAGTTTAGAAATAGCTATTGGACCATAATTAGAGTGAACATCCTGCCATTTAATTAAACATATGAACAAAGAAAAGAGAATCAGCTTGTTCGAACTACTCACTGCATATTGTGAACTTCACTCAATTGTCTGTCTTTAAAAAAATAAACTAATCATTTCATATTAAAAAATTCTTATATGGAATGGCTAAATTTCTTACCTCCAAAATCAGAATACTGTGAGGCAGTTTCTGAGACGTTGTCTGTTTCGTAAGGGCTCAGCCAGTGCATCTGTCTGCCGGGATCACCATACATATTACCTTCAAGAAAAAGAAATTATCTGTCTCTCCGTGTAAAGAAATAAAATGAAGTAAAAGAATACTTTACATAAGAAATTTTCTTGTTCGTTTTTTTTTTTTTTTTCAAATTCTTCGCTTAATTTTCAACATTTTAAAATTTCTGTAATATAAACTCACTTCAATATATTTCTCACTTCAGGAATTTCGACATTGATTGAATATAGAAATAACCCAAAAGATTTTTAACTTCAATAACTGAGATACCATTTAAAATATGTTTAATATGTTTTTGACGAGTAAACTCGTCATGGAAAAAGTACAACATTTTGCAGTTTATTCTTCAGGAATAATAAGTAGTGACGATATACAGTTTGAATTACAATTTTAGTAAAAACTCAAACATATTTGTAAATTTCAAGATGTTTCAAATATTTTGAGGTCAAATCGAAATGAAAGGAACGAATAAAATTTTATTATTCGTTGTACCATGCTTTGCTCAATATCATTCTCTAACAGCAAATTAAAATAATTAATTAATTTTTTTATCTTTCTTTTCGTTCATATACAAAAAAAAATTATGTTAATTTAAGTAAATAAATAAATATGATTATTGAAATAAAAAAAAATAAAAGTCATTTCATTACAACATAATTTCATATTATACATACTCCGTGTTTGACGAGTAGACTCGTCCTCGCTAATTTTTTTGTGCCATTTAAATACGCATTTTCCTAAGAGGTCGAAACAGTTAACTGGTTAAATTGTTTTCGAAACCGATAATGAAAAGCCATTTTTCACATATATCACTTCATGTAAAACTATCTGTCTACAGATATCCACTTATTTCCAACAAAACTTAAAAAGCCTTACTTGAAACACGATGATTTATATCAAATCGAAATTTATATCAAAATGTGGACACTAATACATAACACCAATTTTATTAATATAAGTTGAAGATTAATCTATTCAAAACAGGAACAAGTATATAGTTCTTTTAAATAAAGAATTATGGTGATTATTTTAAGTTTTAAAGTAAATCTTCAGTAATTGAGAATATTGAATATGATACGTCTTTATATCATACCTAAAAGGAATCTTATAAATGAAACTCGGAAATTTTCTTTTATTTAATTTTTTTAAACAGACATCAATTCCAAAATAATTCTGCAAAAGTGTACAAGAAAATGAAGATTTTACGAACTTCATTGCCAATAGACATGAACTACTATGATACAAAAGCAAAAAAGAAAATATAAAAAATTTATTTTCCCTCACTGGAAGCGGAATACTAGAAAAGCTAACATAGTTTGTGGGAATTCTAGGGAAAGTTTAGTTTAGTTATATTAACGTCCCGTTTTTAAAGCAAAACTAGGACTATTTTGGGATGGTTCTAGTAATTTTGAACCGTGGTGAGATGCCGAGGAGGACATCTGAGCTGGCACACCCACTCCAAATTTCCACCTTACATCAACGGTTTTTAGGGAACTAGCGCTTTCCTTTGAAAATTGCTGGGGTAATGCGGCCAGCGCTTGTGTTATTCAATTAAAAATTTTCATGCAAACGACACGAGCAAAACACAATAAATCATGAAATTCATAAAGGGCATCTAATAAAAAAAATTCCTTAAAAATTAATTTTAATATTAATTTATTTTAATAATTTCAAGAGTGTGTCGTTTATATCTGAAATTTAAATAAATAAAACAACTGAATAGAGATGCACTTGTGCTCACATTTCTTCGCCAGTTGTTTCACTTATTCAAAAGCACCTATTAACAATCATAGTTTCAAATGAATCAAAACAGATTTTATACAAAATATAATAAAAAGATTCATTGTGGAAATGTTGCAGCTTGAAATGCAGAACTTTAAAATAACAGTTAATATCATTTTCCTTCTTTATTTAGTGTTTCTGAAATGATAACGAAAAAAGTTTCAGTTTCCGTTGTTCTAAAAAATATAAATTGTGTATGGTTGTAAAAGGTGGAATAAAGATTATTTTTTGGAAGTAAAGTGTGGATTAAAGTTATTTAAAGTAGCGGAGTTCTAATGATTAAGATTGATTTAGGAGTCAGGGCCAATAGAAACAAATTACACTGAAGTTTGTTTTAAGAAATGACTAACAAAATAATAAATATTTTCCAACAGTCAGTTATTTTCATGGTTGGATCATTTGACTTAATTGAAAATTATCGAATTGCTCAACTTTAATATTTTTTAGTAAAGCGTCATTTTAATATTATCAGAACCAAGTTTCTTAGGCTTTATAAAACTTCCTAAATAGTTCAACTATTTTCGAAATTCTAAATAATTTCTTTCATTTGATTACCTTACTTAGAATAAAAGCATAAAATTAAATAAATCAGCGTATTTCCATTGCAGTCCAAATTCATTTTTAAAAACTTTATTGCAAATAATTTATACAAAAAAATGAATTATGAAACTTAAGCAAATATAATAAAACTATGAAAAATATTTTTTTATTTATATAGGCAAACTCAAAAAGGAAAAATTCAGTCTACTTTAAAATACTAACTTAAAACTTAATTTGAAGCAGTTAATGATGTTTTTGAGTTGGCCCTTTACCCCATAAATGTATCAAATTGTTAATTCAGTATTTCTTGTCGAATATTTTCTTCACTTATTTTAATTTAATTTATCATGTGGTTTCTACAAGTATATGTTGACGTTTTCTAATCAATTAACTTTGTTTCTCAAAGTTTTTACTACAAGAACTTGTCACTTTAATATTTGCATGAGATATTTAACAAACACGTATGTGGTCTAATGATGATAAAGTGTAGAGGCATTTACTCTTTAAATACAATTTCATATAGTTCAGATTGAATTTTACTAATGCACTAAAGAGGATTGACAATAAAACCATTGCTTAAGCTATAAAGATTTTCAATGAAGTTAATATCAGAACAAGAATTACATTGGAAATCATAAAGGAATTAATCTGTCCTAAAACAATAATAAACTTAACTCAAAACAGTCATTATCAGGTAAAAATTTAAATAGTTCCCTTAAGCTAATTATGAGCACTGGATTTAAACAGTGTAGATAACACGTTATTGAACAGTGTAGATAACACGAATTTCTCACTTAATATGAATTATTAGGGAGCACCTGTTAAATATTAAATAAAGTAGCTTAAAAGTGTTAGGAAGTCGCATGAATAAACAAACGGGTGTATGTCGTGACAGTTTGCTCGTTCGTGAGGAAAATACCCATTCTTACAATTTGCACATTGATTTCACCTTCATCTTCTCAATAAAGTTCAATTACAGATCTTAAAAACGTAGCTGATCAACTTGAACAAAATGCATAAATCAACTTGTAGACACGGATATTAATTCTGCATCCTTAGCTTATAGCCTTATTTCTAATAAATTCTAGCACATGATTTACAATGTTCCTATAAGCATATTTTTCAGCCAAATAATTCAATTTTTAAAACAAATCATAAGGAAAAATGTTATTTTTAAAAAACGCAATAGAATGCAAGTTTAATTCAGAGAAACTCCCTCTAAAAACTTTCAGCATATTTTATTAAAATATCATACCTGACATCCTGAACAAGTAAGCACTTTATTTGAGAACCAGAACGACGAACAACAAATTCAAAATCACGAAATTAGAGAAATATTTTACGAATATTATGTATGTCTCATTTTTAAGTTAATATGGCAGACAACCGAAAGCAACAAAATGCTGCTTTCAGCGATTAAAGGAAGCTTATCTTGCGAACATGCATCTCGGTTTTAATACCGAATCCGATAACAGCTTATCATAACAGAAGGGAATTAAAATTCAAGGCTTGCGATCGACTGTAGCTGTATCATGAAGGAAGGGAATTTCCCCTCTTTGACGCGTAATTTGTTGTTTTGACGCATATAAATGCAGTAAAAGCTGCAAGTTTGCGCATGATCACAAAATTCAACATGGAGGTTGTTGAAATGCTTTTGTTTGCTAGGGGAAGGAACTTACAGTTGTGATTTTTAAAATTAATATCTGCATCTGCATGCGCATGATTGATAAATGATAGATAGAAGTTATCAGGAAATTCGCATTGCATGTTGGCAAGATAAAATTTACCAGCAACAGTCTTTTGTGCGTTAGAATTTTATTTTTATGCCAGTTTAGAAAAATTAAGTAATAAATGTTTGTAGAATGAATTGTAGTTTATTGTTATGTGTTTGTAGAATATTATTTTTTAATATATACTTTGCTAGGGGCGGAGCAATTTATTATTATTTTATTATTATTTTGGAGTCATCTAATTAGCCATGACGATGAATGTATTAAACAATATTGTTAATGAACGAGTTAATGGTTCATGCCTTCATATAGTAAAATTTTTTAAAAAATTAAAGCAGTTAAACTAGCAAAATTAGTTCAATGATTTATTACTTAAGAAATTACATTTTTGTTGAAGTACTCATGAAAAAAACTATGATTATTGTCATAAATTCCTACAGCTCTTAAACTCCGCCATTCTCATTAATATTAAACATAATAACATGACATAAACACTCAAATCTCTTTTTTTCAAAGCGTTCCATCGCCTTATATTGGCCTTCGAAGCATCTGTAGACCTTCTTTCTAATAGACACGCACTACTTTTGTTGGTTTAATACTAATCGAAAAAAAAAACACTGCCATGTATTATTTGTGTCAATGTTTCTTTGTTCACTTGAGTGTTTCTATTTCCTTTGAAACGGAAAGGTAATTGCAATCTGTTACAATAATCAGAAAATTTGTGTATAATATGAATTTTGTATCATTGAGGAAAACACTAAGAAGGAAAGACATAGCCCCGATGATAAGTCGCGAATGTTATTTCTGTACGTAATGGCTAGGGGAAAGGTAAGTGCAGCTGTAACAAGAATGAGAAATTTGCGTATAATAGGAAAAATTGACGCATTTAGAAGTACACTAAGAGGAGAGAAATAACTCCGATGATAAATTGCGATTCTGTTTTCTGTGCGTTGTCTTTTCTCATATATAAACATATCTTTTGCTGCTTGGATGTAGTAGTCTGATCTTTCCTTTCTTGAAGTTCTATGCCACCAGCCTATTAAAGATTTACTCTTTAATTTCTAGTAAATAATCAGTCGTTTGTGACTAGAAGAAGTGGAACAGACCAATTGTCCCTGTTCAGCTTTGTTGTCACGATTCATTTTCTTCCAGTCGGCTGAAACTTAGTAATAAATATTTTAAGCAAGCAGCGTTTATTAAAACTGTTCTCTTTATTGTAATTGTGTTCTCATAGATATAGGTTTCTTGAATATCTTTTAACGAATGATAGGTTATTTTTCCGAAAACTTAAATCCATTTTTATTTCTGCCGATGCCAGATTATGACTTCTACATTCAGAATTTTCTTTGAAAAATTGAAGACGCGATAGAGTTATTAATATGAATCATCATGTTGTCGAATTGCATCTTAAAATACTAGAAGGTATTAATTAATTAAAATATTACGAACAGAATCGTTTTGTCAACGTGTTCCTCGTTCCAGAACAAGATTCTCGCCGTAGGAACTTATTCTGGATCAAAGTCCAATTTTAGAAGAATCAGCTTTGCACGAGTCTTTAAGTGTAGAAATCATTTGTTTGTGCACGATTGCTCTAGACTGCTTATTTATTAAATGCGTTGTTCACAGTTTGTTTGTTTTTTAATGTACATCATCAAGAAGCGAAATATTTCAATTTAAATCATTGTTTTGTTTTCAGATGAAGTGACCAGCACACACATGGGTGGATGTAAAGAATCTCTCTGTGTTGTATTCTGTGAAGGGTATGGCTTGAAAGGCCACTGCGAAGAAGCTTATCCAGGAGGAGAGGAATTATGTTTATGCTCGAAAGAGGAAAACTTTTTTTTAAATGAAGAAGCAAACATAGTGTAATTTGTTAATCTTGATCTTGAAATCTCTTCAAATAATAAAGTTGAATGTGTGTTTCTGTGTGTTCATATAATAATGTGTTTTCATAGTGTTGTTTCAAATTTGACAAATATATGAGTAACCAATCTAAAGTAAGAAATATTTTGAAAACGAAACTAAAAGGAAAACGAAACAAAATAGTTTCGGAATCGCAACTAAAAATTATTTCTTATTCAAACTAAAACCAAAAAAAGGAACAGGAAAAACTTCATAGAATTTAGAGAGCGCAAATGCAGCTACTTCTAAAACACAGATGAATTGAGATAAAAGTATTAAAATCAAGTTAATAGGAAAATCAAAAAAACCAAATAAAAAAAAGAATCCGGCCTGAAGACTTTTTCAAGGGTCACTCTCAGGCAGGGATTCAAAAAAAAAGATTTTTTCTGTGAGGGAATGCAGACAAGAAAGTCTAATAATGATTCCTCGTGACCCGAAAATCCCCTGAAATTAGGCCTAAGAGATATACCATTTAAACAGAAAGGACAATACAAAACAACAAATTAGAAGAAAATAACCACTAATAAGTAAAAATACAATAACAAAATAACAAAAAACACTTAAAACATTTAAACCATTAAAGAAAACAAAAAGGAAAACACATACCAGCACCTGGCAAGGAAATTTTAAGTGTGGAAAGACGGTCAATCCATTGTTGGTGTTGGTTCAAAATTTAATCGGTGTCCACAATATAGATGTTAAATCTATATATTGAATTCTAGCCATCTATATATCTTCGTTTTTGGAGTTCTTGTGTTAACTTATATTCGAACCACTGGACAGATAAACTTCCTTTGTAGAGATTGCTCAAAATTTAATAGAAATCTGGAAATTTGGTGTAAAGACAATGAATGAGATTTCGTCCGTCTAGCTAAGCGTTTTTGAGTTATCTTTGTCATAGACAGAGAGATAAAATACCAAAAATATATTTTCCGAACCCAGGGTGGACTAAAACGTGGGCATTCGTCTAAATCTCGAGTTCAAACTTTTTGAGGATTACAATAGTATACGTGAAAGTAAAAAGCATTGCATTAAATTTAAAATTCTTTAATTAGAAGTTTACAGCAAATGCACTCTCCGTGTGAAAGGGAACGTCTTTGTTCACTGCATCGACACTTTCCACAGGACCCGTTGCGATGTACAGTGCGATGGCATGTATCAAGGCCTCTACACCTGCACTCCACAAAATGGCTGGTACAGATCACTTCCCTATTGTGTTAAGGAAGAGATGGAAAGTAATTTTTACGTGAAACGTTTTACGTGCATACAGTGTTACGTGCTTACATGTTACGTGCTTACGTGTTTGAAGTCTTAGAAAGAAATATTTATATCCCATATACAGATGAATATAAAATATTTTATTTTTTTCAGAATTCAATTTTCCATTATTCTAGAGAATTTAATTCAAATTGATTTTGATTTTACATGAGTAGTAGCAACTATAAATAAGTCTGAGAAAAATTATTTCAAGATATCACAACAGTTGTAATAAAGATTTAGGAAATATGCCAGCAATTAAAATGCAAAAATTTTTAATCTTACTAAAAATATTATAACCAAATATAAAAAATATAAATTTATAAGCTCTGGAAATAATAAATTCAGGAAAAATAAAATTTCTATACTTTCATTATAAATTAAAATGTATTGTGAATAAGATTTTAATTCTTGTTTCCATAGGGCATTTATATCAGCATTTAACAGTTTTATGATTTCTGCTGTAAAGTCTAGCTATTTAATGTAAAAAATATATTTATTTATTTTTTGCAGACTAATAAATAAGTATTTTTTAATAATTTTTCATTATAAGTTATACAAAAAAAAGAAAGAAAGAAAGAATTGCAAACGTCAAAGAAAAAATAACTTCGAATTTTTGATTAATTAACAGTTTTACGTTTGAGACCACAAAAATTATTTATGAATTCGTGTCCAGTATGTGAGGGCAATATTACAAAATTCAAAGGGTGAAGTCTGGAATTCAGTTGCAACATTACCTCGTATATTTAATACGTTGAATGTTGTATCATCCGTATTTTGTGACAACAAAAGTTCTCATTCAATGTAGAATTTAATGGGAATAGAACACGTCGAAGCTCCGGCGACGTCGCCTAGGGGTATCGCGCCTTCCCCATGATCTGGGCATCCCGGGTTCGAGTCCTGGTTTGGCATGGTTGCTATCTACCCAGTGTTCTATCTGTGAGGGTTGTGAAAGAGTCTTCATCTAAAAAAGGGTTGTGCAAGCGAATGTAAGTGTCATCTTCATATGAGCTGGAAGTCAGTCTCTGTCCTCGGGTGCTCACGGACTTTGCCTTCAGAAGTTACTGCGCACTCGGCTTTAAACGCTGACAGTTCGTTAGCGGGCTTGTAAAGTGTCATAAGAAACAACAACAAAGTTTATGCTTAGTTTATATCTCTTGTTTTGTTCACTGCGTGAATTACCTGTGATTCCTACTTGTTAACCAATTAGATATCTTCTTTACCACAATTAAGAGATAGTAAGTAAATAAGAATCTTATAAGACAGTGGTAGAGAACAAACAATTGTCTTGTTCTTCACTTTTCCTCTAAAGATTTTAAGTATGGTTTGAAGAGTTCAAGTAAAAATAGATTTGAAATTTTGCCTACGAATATTTCATGACATCCCTCCCTTCACAACGCCAACTGAAACTTGTCATTCACTGCATTCCAGTGAAGTGGTCATTTAGATTGGTCATTCATGATCGTCATGTCTCGCCAGCTACTCTTCAGTTTGAACGATATACGTATCTCTCTACGTGCACCAAGTCTCCCTCTACCCTGTCCTTATTAATAAAGCACTTAATTTAAGACGCTATGTATTTTCTTTACGGATATTCATACTCCGAATTCCCGAAATACCAATTCTGACAGAGTTTTCCTCATCCATGGTAAATTAGAATGGCAGTATTCCATTGAAATACTACAAAGCGATTGTCTCTCATCTATCCAGTATTATCAGGTGGTCACTAAATAGAATTCTTAAACTTATCACTTAGTCTGCCATGGTTCATTTTCATTGTAAATAACACCAGCCTGCAAAAAAAAAAAAGATTTTTTTTGTTTGTAAAATTTTAATTGATTTATATCAGCAATGATGATGTCATTCCAAAATGCAAACTAAATTTTATGCAACACGTCAGGATTTTTTACAAATGACGATGAAAAAATTAACAAAATGCAGTATAATGCATGCAGTTGCAACTGTAGTTACTATTAACTAAACACAATAATGCTGTTCATTTGCAATATTATGATAACTTTTGTGTTTTTCTTGAAGTCAAGAAGCTTCTTTTTCGAGTTTTTCGTTTACATCACTGTCTCTTTTTAAAGACCAACAGTAATCGGCCATCATGTTAACATCCCACCGTCCTTGATATCTGCGTTCCATCTCCTTTATATCCTGGTGGAATCTTTCACCTTGCTCGTCACTCATTTTTCCTAAATTTTCTGGGAAGTATTCCAAATGTGAGTGAAGGAAGTGAATTTTAATGCTCATATTGCACCCCAAAAGATGATAAGTACGTAATAACTCAGTTACAAGTTCTTTGTAATTTTCTTTTCTCTCATTTCCCAAAAAATCTTCTACGACATCTTTAAATGCAACCCAAGTCTGCTTCTCTCTATTTGTCATACATTGTTCAAAATTGGAATCTTTAACTAATTTCTTTATTTGTGTTCCATCAAATACACCTTCTTTAATTTTAGCGCTAGACAATTTTGGGAACTTCGATATAAGATACTGAAAACATTTTCCACTTTTATCCAAAGCTTTCACAAACTGCTTTATGTGTCCCAATTTTATGTGAAGTGGGGGCAATAAAATATTTTGTGGATCTATTAAATATTCATTTAAAATATTCTTCTTACGAGAAATCCATTCTTGTCTCTTCGACCATATCATTTTTATCCAATGACTTTCTCTGTCCCTTCTATCCCATTCACAAATAAAGCACGGAAATTTAGTAAATCCACTTTGTTGCCCTAGAAGCAGACCTATAACCTTTGTCACCACATATTGCCCACTTGTGTTCAGTGTATTTTATTTTAGTGAGAAGCATCTCCATACTTTCATATGTTTCTTTCATGAAAACGGAATGTGCAACTGGAACTGATGCAAGTTTAGATTCGTTATGCAATAAAACTGATTTTAGACTCCTCTTTGAGGAATCTATAAATAGTCGCCAATCATTCGGATTATAAGGAATATTATCTTCTAATTCATGTAACAAACCAGGTATGTCAGCACAATAAACCAAGAAGTTATCAGATTTGAAAAATGATAAAAATTGCTTTTCTCGATTCCTGTACCAACTAAACGGCGTATGTGTCGTTAATAAATTTTTCTCTTTTAACCGAGAGCCTAATAATTTTGCATTTTCTTTAGTTAAACCTAAAACACGAATTAAGTCATTTCATTCGGCTTTATTAAATTCATCAGGTACTTTACTTCATTTTTCACAGTGAAATCCAACTGCCATCAATGTTTTGAATTTTAAAATAAAAGGTTTTTTTAAAATACAATTATAAGCATTTATTCAATATAAATGTATTATTTAATTTCAATGAAGTAAGAGGTTTTCAGAATTTATTTAAACAAATAAACATACATACTTTATTAATTTATCCTATCCAAATCACAAAAAATCTGTGTATTTTTACTTATTTAAAAAATTTACTTTTCTAAAAAAACTGTACGTGATACGTAAAAACTGATATTATTTTTGAAATAAGCATGCGAAAATACATAAAAAACAACTATTACTTTTAAAACAAGAAATTGTTGCAGGCTGGTGTAATTTATGAAGAATAAAAAAAAAAAACCTCATATAATCTAATTATCTATTTAATTTTGCGATTTGGAATACTCCAAACAATGTTTACTCAAATTTATTTGAATTTCACACATTCAAGTCAACCGAACCTGTCTTTTTTTTTCAGCTGATTTATTTAAAGCATGATTTGAATCCCCAGAGAATGTAGAAAAGAATAAAATTCCTACTGCTAAAAAACTGTTGGACTCAGCGGAAGTTGTATCAACGATCAGAGAGTGTAGATGACTTGCAAATGATGCATTTGTATTTGTGGTTGCAAATAAATGGAGTTTTCTTGTTTCCTATGGTAGAAAAATTCAATAATAAAATGCGCCTATACAAGTAAGTTTTTTCAGTCAACATTGTTTCCATATCAACACAATGACAAATAATATAGAGAGTGAGAGATAAATCAATTCTTTGGAATCTTTCAGAGAAATTCGGGTATGTACAAAAATAGGAACTGGAATCGCAAAGGGCTATTATTAAAGTGGGAAATTGCACAAAAGAAATAGATGCAGCTGAAAAACTGTTCATTGTAGCTTTATTGGAATATAAATATAAGTAATTACGTAATATATAAATATCAATATTGGAAATCGTATGTAACTTAAGAAATATTATTGCAAAAGGGGCACATTATCAGCAGCAAAACTTTGGAGCACTTAAAAGTGTCCAAAAGATGTGACATCTGAAACTGTACACGCTTCGCATGTTGTTGTGCTGTTGTAAATTTTTTTCGTTAAATTTATACTATACCTATCATTGGCATATCTTTTTATTACGTAATTCACTAACAAAAAGGCCATACAGAGATATTTTTGTTTGATACCCTCTCCCCCACCCGTTATATTGCAAAAATTGCTTCTTTCCATATTCCTGATTTTCACTGCATCCCATGATTTGTGTTACATGGTAGATGGGAAACATGCCTAAAAAGGGGTATTAGGAGGATAAACATCCAAAATGGATAAAGGAAATTTTTAACGAATGCAATACCTTTTACAAATTACATACAGAAGAAATTAAAAATATTTCCAAATGCAAATATTCGTAAACTTACAAATGGATCACTGTAAATTAATTATGAAATAAGTCAAGTATCTAACTCATTTTAATAAAAAGTGCTAGATTTTTCTATTTTACTCATCATTTAAAGTTCATCCGCTGCTACAGAAAACCTCCCACGCCTTAGTGAAAGGTAAAGCAACAGGTGTAAAACGGATATCCAATGCATTGTTCAGATAGACAGCAAAGTAAGCATTTGTTGAATGTTTTTTTTCAGGTTTCGAGCTTTTCTCTCAAGCTTGCATGTTATTTGAAATTCTGCACTGAACACCTTTTTCCACCACCACTCTAACTCATTTTATTCTCACATTTTCAGTCACTTCTAAAGTTTTTAATATGATCTTCTCGCCATTTTTTATAATCACCATTATTTTAGGTAAGTTGAAATAAATTTCAATTTATTAAAATTAATGAAATATGTTCTTATAGCTGACTGAAAAAGTTAAGCTTAAATGCATTACAAAAACAAATTTTTATAATTTTTAAGCATTTAAAGAAACTGTTGACAAAAAATTGTTTTCGGTCATATTTTAAATAAAATATTGACATCTAAAATCATAAGGGAATAATTATCTTGTGATTATCTCCAGATTATCCAGATTATTTCCCTTATTTGTTGCTTTCTTTTTTCCGTTAAATAAACACAATTTTTTAAAAGTAAACTCGCAGTAAATAAGCAGATTTAATTAGTCAAAACTTTTAAAATAAAAAGTTTGCAGAGATTACCATCCTGTAATACAGAAACTAAAAAAATTGCTTTTATATCATTTTTGAGTTGAATTCTTGAACTTCTAGGTAAAAAGAAATAAATTAATTAGTATATAACATGTGTTTAAACTAATTTCTATTGAAAAAATACATATTTCGGTTGAAGACAATGTGTTTATTGTTATAACTCAACTGTCTGATTATGAAAAATTTTAAAAACTATTTGATTCTAAAACTACAAAATATGATTTATATATTTTAAATAATCTGTATTAAATAATGATAATTTTCTTTTCTTCTGAGGTTATTCTTAATTTGTTCAACTTATTTTTACACAAACAGGAAATTTCATTTTCGAAAAAGAATTACAAATGGAAGAAATTTTATGATATCCTCATTTATTATTTACTTTTAAAAATGAATGTTCACTGATATTTTTTCGTCTTTGATGGCTAGTACAATCATATTAGTGCAATTATGTCAAAAATTATGATTTTCAATTATTTATATTTATATTTTTAATTATTTATATTTAATTTATATTTTTTAAATCAGAATCATGTGATACATCAAATAATATTTTGTTTATGATGAGATTTTATCAGCATGTGCCCAATAAGATAGGTTGAAAAAAAATCCAGTTTTTCTCCTATGTCACTATACAGCGGAAATGCTGCGAGTAGGTAAAAGATAAAATAAAGAAAAAATCAAAGAAATTAATGAACATCCTCCGTTCTTGCAGGGTCTAAAAGTCGTAAAAATAACAAAAATAAACTGATTTCGTATTAAAATTTAAAAACTCTTTATGTATTATAATATTAAGTATCAAGTACTCAATTTCTTTCCAATAATACAGTTTATTTCTACAGCTCTACAGGTCCAGGCTAAACATTCCCTGCAAAATAAATTTTTTAAAAATTATGAAACTGCTCCAATATGTAATTTTTAATACCATGATTTTAATCATCGTCTTGTTGTGGAATTACAATAGTTTAATATTTTATATGTTTGATTATTTCTAGACTTAAACAACAAAAATTTATCAAGCCTAGAAAATATCATCCAATAATTTTCTTTATTTATTGTAATACAATGAAAAATTAAACTCTTAAATTAGAGTATCATTTACCAGCAACAAACAAGAATACAAAAAGTAACAAAAATTAAGAGAACTTCTGGAAAACACTTTATTTATTAAAACGTGTTTATTTGATTAAACTTTTTGAATGGTCTTCTTGGAATTCTTTTCTTTTCCTCATCAGATGATAAAAAAAAAAAAATTGCATTATGGTCACTACAGAACAGAATTCACTCCTATTACAGCTTGTTTAAAACTTAACCTTCTATTCTCATTAAAAATCATTCTATAAAGTTAAAAGAATTTCGCATTATTTCTGTTCCCAACAGCCAAAAAAACTGCAAAATGGATAGATGAAATGACATCTGCGATCTCGGCACATTTTAATAATTTAGGAGGTCGACAATAGGGGTAAAAACTCAGATAGATAGTACTAAGATGAAAAGTTCGTAGTTTAACATCGTCCCTTCGACTATTGTTAAACATTAAAACTAGAAAATACATAATAGAGCCAAAACACGCCTTTGAAGCCATATAAATAAATCATTACCTTTCTGAAAACTTACTTAAAACTACAGACTCGGTAGGCGTATGTAATAAATTGCTTGATTATGTTAAAAATATGATATTTAACATGACTTTGAATAACTGTAACTACTACTGAGAAGTGGGCGCTAGGCATCTTTGAGGAGAGTAAGCCACTCGCAACAAGAACAACAATCCGAAGTTTGAGGTAACAATAATTTAGAATATTTTGATTGCGAATAATATTGAATCCTTTTTATCTTTTTTACTATTGTTAAAAAACCAGTGCGAGTTGTCTGCTCTGAACCTCCTCGCATTCTCTCCAATTTAGGTCTAATCCCCTCCCACATAAAACTATGGACCAATGGTAAAGCCACAAATAACTTATATGATACTAGCGAATAAATCTATCCTGAAAATATGTATTTGGCGTAATTTGAATGCGTTTGCCGCCTTTTCGACACCGAAATTTGACACAAAACTATAGTGTTTACATGGATAAAAAAAATAATGCTAACAGGTGGCAAATGGCTCGATGGATTTGGTTCAAAATTTAATAAGTATTTGTATTTTAGGTGCTAAATCTGTGTACAAAATTTTATTGACCTCACTCTTTGTGGTTGGCAGTTATCCATTCCACTTGTAATCGAACATTCAGATAGACAGAAATTTTACCATATGTTTGGCGCAGTATAGCCAAATCTGGCTCTTGTGCCATAAACATCAAACTCAAACTCAGATAGATAGATTTTCTACAATTGGATTCCGTTCAGAATTCGATAGAAATATCTACAGATTGGCAGTCCAAATATCAAATTTCATTCGCCTGGCTCAAAGCGGCTTTGAGTCATCGTGTTCACGGACAGACAGAGAGACAAAACATCATACCGAAAATGTGTTTTCTGGACTCAGAGAAATTTGAAACGAGGAGATTCAGCAAAATCTCGGTTTCGAATTTTTGACTATGACAATACTTCCTCTAAATTTGTACACGAGAAAGTTAAAATTCATCAAATAAATTTAATATATAATTCTCACTAAATGGAAGTTTTTTTAATACATTGATATCTCGATTTTTCTTCTTGTGAGAAAATCACATTTTTCAATTCGTGGGAAAAAAATAATTCACCGAAACGGATATCCTTTCTCCAAACCCTCAAAACCCAAGCCCAGGGCTGTTCAGAAGCATTTGGACAATTAGCGCCAAATAAGTCCAGAAACGGTGCTATTGCCCATAACATCCGAGTTCTCCTGTAAGTCAAAGTATCGTATGGTGGGAAGATAAAATTAAATACCACGATAAAAAAATCAAAACAAATGAAATAGTTTTAATAGATGAATTATTTTCTTAAAGGTCTTTTAATTTTTGTAACTTTCTCTACGATATTCTAATTTTGGAGCATTTTTTTTCAATGTATTATCATAAACGAAAAAATAATTGCAGATAATAATTTCTAGACTTAAATAACTTTTTTCTATGCTTAATCATCGAATTAATGCAATTTATCTCCAAGATGATCAATGAAAATTGTAAAGATGAATTATAATTCCATATCATTATAATTTTCTAATTATAATTCACTATATTTCATTTTTCGGCATTAAAAATTGTATATTGAAATAATTTCATGTATTTTTTGTTTACATTTGCCCGAAATATTCAACTGGAATAAATAGATCGACATTGATAAAATAAATTTTATTACTCTTAAGAAGATGAGTAGTCAGTGGCTAATATTATTACGAACAGATAGACAGAAATTAAAAAAAATATTGAAAAATGGTTAATTTTTGAAATTTTCTAGGATTTTTAAATTTCGTGCAGGAGTGGAGAATTTCATTAATTTTTTTTTCTTCTTTATATTTATCACCATTTAGCAACTTTATCACTTTATAGCAACATGAGAAAAGTGATGAAAGAAATAGCCAGTGTTTAAAATATTTTTCTTAAATACATGGGAGATAAGGTTTAAGTTCCACACTATAGCAATCCTATAGACAGCCAATACTATCTGAGGGAAATCATAAATTTGCTATTCTGTTTATCGCCATTATCTCTATGGCTCCGTATAGAGAAGCTTCGCCATGGAATTTACTACCAGGACTCATCTTCTGCTGATAATGTAATTCTTAAAGGATCTCTACAAAATTGCATACACTTGGAATATGTCAATTGCATGCACTTCAACACTTGAGTTTCGTATTTATCCATATTGTATACACCATGTTTATCTTCCTTTACACTGGTGAACATCCACGGCAAATTTCAACTTTAGCATTGACTGCCTCAATCCACTGTCTAAACCAGAGGTTCACAAACTTTTTTTTCTCGTGGACCACTTTCAAAGTTTTACTATTTTCGGTAGACCCCCCCTGCTGTTACATTTCTACTGTATTCCCAAAACTCCTAAAAAATATCACCCTAAATTGGGGGTGTTAAGAAGAAAAAAAAAAACGTAGCACATTTTCTTGTGTCCTATTTATTAAAATAATACTTGCGTTTATACAAAATTATAAACATTTATTATTACAAACAATCAACAATTGACAAAAAATCAACAATGAACTCTGAAATGTAAATCAACAATAAAAAATAGTCATAGTTTAATGAGATGAGTTCATAGTTTATGTTCAAAATTCCGGAAACAAATGAGTAACGTTTTGTTCTTGGCATTCGTATTTATACTAATGTAGATTGCAAGCACAACGCAAGTCGCATTTCATCCCTTTGCGGGTCTAAACAAGCATCCCGGACGAGCGGGAGTACGGGCGACACTTTGCAAGTCTCAACATGTGGTGTACACTTGTACTATTATCTATTGTTCTATTCAATTCTGTGTTTGAACTGAGTCTCGAATATTTTGAGTACCTACCTAGTAAATGATGCTACCTGCCTACGTTGATAGGTAAATCCAAGTCAAAATTTTTGTTCTTTATTATGAAAACCAGAAATTTTTTCGTGGACCCCACTTACAACTTGTGAACCCCTGTTTTCTTTTCACGTCTACGTGGACCCCCGTGTGGTCTCCTATGGACCCCTGGGGGTCCACCTGGACCACTTTGGGAACCTATGGTCTAAACGATTCCCAAGAAGTACAATCAATCAATGGTCTTACTTTCATGGAAAAAAGTAACCAGTGGATCCAGTGTTTAAAATATTTTTCTTAAATACGTGTGAAATAAGGTTCATGGCAATATACAGAGGGACGTCATGGCGTTTATATTTTTTCGCTCTATCGGCAATCTGAGAAAGGAGAATTAATAGACTTTGATGCTGTTCAGTGTTGGCAATTTGATGCCCGTTTTTTTAATTTGTTTATACGTCAGCCAGCCTCGTTTACTCTTTTCTCATTTATCTAATTGCTGTGTTTGTCCTAAATGTGGTATATATTCTTTAACTTTTAATTAAATGCATTTAATCTTTCGCTTTTTAATCGGCTTTGAGTATTCCACATACAAGTCGTAGTTATTTTGAATAACTACAAAGAAGAGATACTTAAAATTTTAAATTCTAAATGCTGACTTTATCATATATCTAGTTTTAATTATTTTTAATGTCTTTGGAATGTCTTAGCTTTTTTGCCAGCTCATTCCTCTTCCTGTCCCGAAAATGAAATTGAAACGGATTGCGTCAATCCATGCAACACGTGTGAACAGAAAGGCCGGTGCGACCACCATCTTCCCTGCCGTCACGGTTGCGACTGCAAAATTGGATTCTACCGAGATGAGAATGGTTTTTGTGTACAGGAGCAACAATGTCTAGGTGAGTTCGAAAAATAGATTAGTAAAAAATGTGAATTTTCACTCTGTATTATAGTCATTTTACAATAAAAGAAGCGTTGTTTTCAACATTGCTATTCTGAAATCTACCGGGTGTCCCAAAAATGTCTGATGGATTTTGAATTTGAAAAAAATGGTGGAATGGGATAGAAATATAAAGTTTTTACGATATTACGTTTCGGAAACGAAGGAATTTATCCCATCATATTGCAAATTTAGTTAATATTGTCACCGAGGGGTAGCGCTGCAGGCATAGTTAAAACGAAGTACTTGCGAGAATCATTCTGTATATCATTTTTTGTCTCAGACTGTGCCATGTTGCTGCAAATGAGGATTATATTGAAAACATCGATGTTCACATTTTTTTTTTTTTTTTTGCGACATTTTCATATTTGTTTTTTATTTTTCTATTTTGTAGTGCCATGCCATCTTTCACCGTTAATGTTAACTACATGTGCAATTTGGTGGAAATAAAATTAACTGATTTCCCAAGCGTAAGGCAGCAAAAAATGCATTTTTGTCTCATTCCTTTTAATATAGATTTTTAACATCCATCATCATTTTTGGGACACCAGGTTCTATTACAAAATGAAAATTTTCCATTTCCCTATAATAAGGAGTTATATTGGCAACATTGTTTATGTTCCCTGCATTTAAGTTAGGCATTACAGAATTTATGTCAAAATATGAGCAGTTTATATCCTTTGACTTATTGTTTCTCTAATAAATTCTTGAAGCATGCAGTGCAATATATAAATTACCAGTACAGAGCCTTCTATTTTATTATGACACATTACTGGAAACTGTTTCTATCATTCACCGGGCCGCTGCCACGTTCACATTATACGTGGCTTGAGATAAATAGAGGGTTTAGTACTCAATAAGAAGTGAAAAAATATGTATTAAAACAGTGAGCTTTGGTATAAAAACTGTTTCTTCTGGTATTGGTGGGCAAAGAACTGAGTTCATAGAACTCTGACCTATTCGACTTTTTTGTTATTCGACCTGCCCTTTTGCCACATTAGATAGGATGCTCGGGAGACTGCTATACTTCCGATTTTAGAATGCTGTACAGATGCAAAGTTCTGAAACAGAAAAAAAATCGCATCGATATAAAAAACGTTTTTTTTTTCCCTTCTAAAATTGAAGCAGGAACAGTTCAAGAATTTGATCAAGTCCCTCAAACAATGGAGAAATTTGTCAGTCTTATCATGTGTAGCATTCGAATGTAGATTGCTGTGGTATCAACAAGCTGCTGGACCTAAATATCACAAAATGTTAATGATCAATGAGCTTATGAAGATACGTTAGCATACTGCTGCAGTAGAAGCCAATATTTCGGACTCAGATCCATCGAATAAATAAAAAACAATTGCAAACTGTTCAGGAAGTCCGCAAACTCAGTTGCAAAAAGAATTAAAACTTCTAGAGGCTGTAGATTCTGAGAAAGGTCTTATTCTAGCTGCAAGGTAACTAATAAAAATACATATATCATTTGGCTACGGAGAAATTTTACGTGGAGGCAAAGACCATTTACGCGTTAGACGAGTTTGCTAGATTATAAGCAATCATTGATGTCGAAATAGTTTTAATTTGTGTAGTAATTCTTAAATCTGCTATTTTAGAACACATTTCACAGATACTTTTTTTATAATGTTATGTCAACTGAATAACTGAATATTGGTATATCATAACTAAAACTTATATTGATATGTCAACTGAATAACTGAATATTGATATGTCATAACTGAAACTTATATTGATATTTCAAAACTGAATTCTTTATTATAAACATTCCTTATAAAAGTAGTTTTCCTACATCTCTCCTCTAATTAATTTTTTACATTCAGTTATTTACAAAATAAGATTCAAACTTTCTCGCTTATCGCGTAATTTCTGGGTACTGCTAAATTTATGAAACAAAATTTCTCTCCTCTAATTAGGTATGCTTATTAATGACTGAACGTTTCAGCTTCCTCCAGAACAAATATGCTCAGTTAAATTTCATAAAAAACAATAACGATTATCAAATAAATGCGACAATTTTTATTTTTCATACCAGTGAAATAACTGCATATGCTTTTCTTATGATTATTAGGATCTTTTGTTGAGATAATACTAGTAATGAAAATGTAAATATGCGATAAGCCATTGGGTAATCTGAAAATAACAAGGTTGACAAGTATGCCCAATTCCCATTAGTTACTGTGAAATGTAATTCAAGGCTTTCCAATTTTTTCTAGCAATAAGCAAATGGCAAATTCCAATGCCACACAAACCTTAGAATGTTTGACTGACGACATTAGACTTTATTTGCAATAAGTTAACATGTTGCTTATGCACTGTAATTTACATGTGCATTAGATATTCATAAAAATACTTTCCAGCACATGAAAACAGGAGACTCTGTCACTGTGGTTTGAAGAGGCTACAGTTCAATCGAACTTTTTATGCTATTAAATGAGCCTTTTAAAAATTTCTTATGATTTATTTAATACGATTTAGATTTTCATAGATGCTACAATTCTCAAGTATCAGTTATTGGAGACAGGATCTCGTTTTCAAACTGAATGATGAACTGCTAATTCCCGTGCTGCTAATATTAACTTCAAAATACTACATTTCATATCCTAAAAATCTGTTTTTGTAGATTTCAATATTCGTTTAAAAGATTATTTTTTTGAAATGAATCATGTTTAAACGAAACCACCAAAAGTTATATATATATATATATATATATATATATATATATATATATATATATATATATATATATATATCTTTTGTGAATAAATTAAAATTTTATATTTTTTATTAATATTATTATTTTCAGCCAAGCCAGAGAACAGATGTCCGAAAAACGCTTTGTTTCTTCCCTGTGCTCCCCTTTCTCTTCCAACGTGCGAGAATCCTTTTCAAGATCCCGATTATGACGAGGAATGTATTCCAGGATGCGCTTGCCGGCCAGGGTTCCTGAAACGGAAAGATGGACGGTGCGTGACACCTTACCAGTGTTACTCAAAGGAAGATCACGGGAAAGAAAGTAGGCACTCTTTTGATAACTATTGCTTATAAAATGGCTTCACTTTGTAAAGTGATTGCCACCATTAAAATGGTGGTTAACGATCGCCGTATCAGGTATGAAATTTGGCCTATCGACTTTCGTTTTGTAGAGAGGCAGCTAACAATTTGTGGATTGCCACATTTGACAAATTCCCACTTGAAAATATTACAGCTTGGAGACCGTATCGTGTTGCGTATGCATTAGGTATTGAGATTAAAGGAAGTTTAAAAATGCAAACACACTTTCACAATTTTAAAAAATGTAAAGGCGCTTCTTTGAAATTTTTAATTAATGTAGAAAGCTGAAAAGAAATCTTCATATAAATAAAAGTCATCACGGTTATGTATGTTTTTCTAAACGACTGGTTCATATTCAACAAAATTTTGCACATTTATTATTTTAAGATAATGAAAAGAATACCTTCAGCTTTCCAAAGCTTAAAAATGCATTAAATATTCAATGAATTAGGAATTAACTAAAATGTTGCCTTTTCTTCCATTGTAACCTCAGGAAAGAAGAAATTTCCAAAAGAAATTTTTAATCCATTGCAAAATTTAAAATATGAAAGGTTGCTTTCATTTCTGCATAATATTTCTTTCAAATGTTATTAATTAAAAAAAAATTAAACGCTTTAAAATTTATAAGTTTTAGATACTCTACCATTATCTTTTAAAATTTCCATTTTATATTAATGTATACATTTAAATTTATTATGCTTTCACAGATATCAAAGTAATAATTCAACAATGCCAAAAGTAAGTTTAATCGATCGCTCAAACGGAGGCAAGAAAAATGAAACTCTTGCAAACAAATGAAACAGATTTGTAACTTCAGTAGGGACTTTAAGCGATGTGAGATTAGCCAGTATTTAAAATTATTTTTAAAAAATTTACATCATAAAATTAAAAATTTTAGCTTTTCAACTATACCAATTTCCTTTTTCTACAATTTTTATTTCAATTATTATTTATCCTTGGGAAGATTTAAAATGGGTTATTTTAAAATAAGAAATTTATAGATACCCTTTGGAACATTAAAATTTCGAACTATGGTTCCACTATTTTTAACCCTGTTTTATTTCAATATATATGTTCTGAAAAGAGTTTGGTCTATTAAAATACTTCGCACAAAAGTAGTTTCTATGTTAAAAATGTAATATATGAAACGTTTTTGGGCATGGGGGAAAGCCAGATATATCCTCTTGTTTCTTACAAAATCTGAGAGTTATAGAATGGTATTCAAATGTTTCTTTTATTTCCGGCTCAAAAAAGTCAGTTTTAATTTTTTTTAAATATTAATTTAAAAATGATGTTGTATAAATTGTATAAAACTTTTATGTAATAAAATTTTAGAAATTTAAGTATTGGAAAGCAATTTTTAATTTTATTTTCGCTTGAATTCAAATGAACCAAAAAAAATTGAAATTTGAACCACTAGTTCAAATTACCATTGCATGATATTGTTTTATAATTGAATCGCGTTTTATTTCATTTTAAAAATTTCCTCCTAATTTTGGCGACGATAATGCTCATATGTACATAAAAAATATATATATTTAGTATCATAGCAATGCGTGTGCAGTAATTAAAACAACAAAAAGTACATTTATAAAAGATAACTAAAATTATCTTGAAATTTTACGGAAACCAGACAAAAAAATTGCATTGAAAAAAAGTTGATATAACTGAAAAATTATTGCAGGAGACGACTGTAACATAACTCAATCCAGGATCTCTCATGTGGATTGGGCTCACTTTCCAATCCAGAAATCGTGACCTTGCCAATAAATGAGTAAATGAGGCTATTTTATGTTAAAATGATTATGTAGGATAAAATGAACCAGTTCTTGAATCTGAACAGCAAAACAAACTGGCTTTTCGAACACAATATGATTTCTGTTTTGTTTTTTTTTAATTTTATTATTATTATTATTATTTCGAGAGCTTTAATTCTGTTTTTAAATAGGAAAATAATTTATAAACTGCAAATATGTGTAACTCAATTATTCTAATTATTGCTATTTACTATTTTCAGCACCAGGTATGTGCCAAGAAGATGAAGAGTATTATGAATGCACTCCAAGCTGCAAAAACACATGCGAGAATTTCAACAACCCAGGTATCAAATGCCAATGCGGTTCCCCTGGCTGCTTTTGCAGGGAAGGCTTGGTAAAGAGAGCTGATGGCAAATGCATTCCCCCTGAACATTGTGCTCGATTACGATCTCCAGAAGGTTGGATTTTTTTTTTTTTTGTCACTTTTGTATAATTTTAAATCCAAGATTAAACAAGAATCCGTGAAGAGTTTTCTTGCATTTCGTATTATTCCAATGCATTTTTTGTTAATCGGTTTAAACCTATTCTCAGTACCAAAAAAAAAAGTCAGCAATGGTACTTTCTTATCTTTCTTGCAAACATGAACTCATTATAAACTTCTCTTAAAGTATTTTGAATGTAAGAAAAAAACAGATATACTATTGAACTTTAGATAATGGAACTCAGTCAATCAATGATTGAGTAATGAGCTTTGAATTTAGTTATAGGTGAGTACTAGTTCGAGTTTAAAATAAGTACAATTTATTATTGAAAAGAGAATCTCATGTGTTTTGTCTCGAGTGCAATAAATTTTGTTTTACAATATCAGAGGCATTTTTTTAACTTTTCAAATAAAATCCAGAAACACAATATGAGATGCTGATTTCTTGTTTTAATCCTCTGTTAAAGCAAAAACAAGTAAACTATATTAAAAATAAATTTATAGTAACAAATATCCAGAAATAGCTCAATATTTATTCATGCTTTCTTCTTTCTTAATTCTAGTAATAGCAGTAGTTAGGTATTCTATAATTTAATCATCCGTTAATCGTGCTATTTGATAAATACGTAAACAGTATGATTGTCGAACCATAATATTTTCAAGCAATAATTAGCTAAATGATGCAAAATTTAAATTTTTAATTGATCTTCAGACAAGAAAAATTCGTTTCTTATCGCCATCCAAGACAGCGAACGTTTGGTAAACATTTTAATAGTTGACGATCGTTTCGATTGCTAGACGGTGAAACTGTAATGTTATTTTATGTCTAGCTAATGACTGCAACTAACAAAGGGTTCGTATTATAAAAGGATCATAAAAGGGCTAATTATTCAGATCTAGGGCTCATCGCTCTGCATTTATTATTATTCAGATCCAGCCCCTAAGTGTCCGAAGAACGCCATCTTCATCAAGTGCGGATCTCCCTGCCCGCCAACGTGTGATGATCTGCAACCGGAACCTTGTGAAGAGAAATGTACCACGGCTTGCTACTGTAAACCTGGCTACTTGAAAAGAAAAGATGATGTATGTGTTCGACCAATAGACTGCCATCCTCGTAAGAAGCAAGGTGGGTAAAAATGAGACATGATTCATTAATTTATTTTAATTATGGCCCCAATCGCTGTGTCATAAATGACTAGAAGTATTACTTTCATCATCTTTTAAATAGCTATGGATTTCCAAATTATTAGCGGCCAAATAATTCCTTTCCAAGCTTTGGAGATAGAAAAATGCTTTAAATGATATGAAAAATTATATTTTATGTTATTCCAGCAAATAAATGTTCTGCTTCAGACTTTTTTCATGTAATCTTCTTATTCTGTTAGTATATTAAGTCAAATATTCTTAGCAAATTAACATTTTAAATAATGATCAATTTTTCTGTAATTAAGATTAACCAATTACGGAGCGTTGAATTTGAGTAAATTGGACTAGTCAACGGCCTCCTTAAGGAAATAAAGTCCATTGATTGGATGATTTTTCACGAGGTAAACCCTCTTTAGACATGATCCAGGAGAATAGTGTTTTTTACTCTATCAGAAGAATAAATCTATTTTTTTATCTGTCTGTTTGTTTAAAATGTTAATGAATCAAAAGAAAAAGTTTACTGTATTTTATTATTAGGATCAGAGGACTGTATAAAACTTTATATTTTAGCCACAATTGTCTCGGACTTTCTGCATAAAAAATAATATTCATACAGGATACACCTACTGGTTTATGATGAAACCGGTTACGGATGAAAGAACTGTTCTGAGACGGCACATCTATCACCTATCGGTAGTAGAACACTTTCCATCAGATACAACTCGCAGATTAAATGGGGTCGATAACCTCCTAATTAAAGTAATTCACAAGCACTTCCATAAAATCTTTACAACCCTTTTAAATAAATGCCTAGTATTAAGTTTCTTCGCAGATTCTTTGAAAATAATAAATATAATTGTATTATGAAAAAGAAGAAATGACCAGTGTCTGACATCTCCGCATCGATCTATTTCACTTTTAGAAATAATAGAAAAAATATTGAAGAAACTGATTATTCAAAGGCTGTTAGTCTTGAAGGAGGTCAAGTCGGTAGATATAGTCATCCACGAGCTTATAACAAAATTCAAATTGCTAGTAGAGAGGGCGAGTATGCCTTAGCTTTTTCTATTGATATTAAAGGATTTTCCATAACTTGTAACACAGAGTAATTCTTGGTCTATTCAGAGTCTAGATGCCAAAATATGCCCCTTCAACATCAATAGACTCTTTCACCGTAACATTGACTTGATAGGAAAGAGTCATAACGGTCGAAAACAAGACTGCTCACAAATATCATTTTTGTGGGTCCGGTTTTGTGGTACCTCTAAACCAATGAAATTTCAGAACACGTTTGTTTAGAAAATACATCCAAACCTTCGCAAACGGTTTTGTGCTGGTTATCGAAAGGGACACAAAGAATAACCTGGGAAGAGTTACACAATTCGCAATAACCAAATTTAACTCCTGGTATTCAGAAAATATCAACTTTCCATTTCCACAGATATTACAATGTATATTTTGCTCAGAAAAATGGCAAGAGGCCTCAATATTGCTTGAAACGAAGACACCATCAAAAGAGTCAACACTTTTAAATATTTAAAAATATATATTTATGACCATCTACACTGACTAAAACATATGGAAAAACAAGAAGGGAAAGCCATTAAAATGTCTAAAAGTCTTAAAAGAATCATTGGAAGCACTTGGAGAATCTCTCAGAAACACAGAAGAATTCTATAGAACTGTGGCTGAGAGAATATTGGGCCAGATGACCTCATTATGGTGTCTAAATACAACATATAGTATAAAAAGGAAATAGTATATTATGAAGAAAGAAATAAGACAAATCAATATGGTAAATGTGAATTGCGTCTCAACATTGGTAGAAAAAATTTGAAAGGAACACATTTAGTCGACTCAAATGCTAATAATGTAGTTTTATATTGTTAAATTACTTGGTAAGAACTCTTGAAATATACTTCTAAAATATCAATTCACTGAGATAATAATTTTTTTAAGGAATGTTTGATAGCCATCGGATAAAAATAGTCCCATTTTGTATTCCAACCTTAAGAACACTCAAATCATTGCGATGTTTTAGGTGGCTAGGAATTTCTACGATTTTTAAAAGAGAATTCTGATGCTTCAATATTCTTTGGCTCCAGGTTTCCTAGGTTCGTAGAAATCAGAGATGTAATAAGCATAATACATATACCGTCAAGGAATTTGTTCGAGTTTTTGAATAACCCAAATATTAACTTTGGTTACATATTCTGGCTTTTTCCGAATGGTCGATAGAGTTTAAAAATGTGAATATTCAATATTTCTGCTGTATCATTTGTTCTGTAACAAAGTTTTTTTTTGTTTTATTACTTTTATTTCGTTATTGTCAATATTGATAAGCTTCCCTGAATGAAGAAATTCGTTCATCAGCAGTCAATTTCGTGAATAAATTATTGGTATTGACTTTCTTGTACCATACTTTCTGTCACCATAAAGCTCATAATTTCTTTTTGACAAGTTGACTTTTGCGTTTTAGAAAATATGTCGCAGAGCAGTTGGGTTGTTATAAATATGAATTTACGCTCTTTTAAAGATATTTGCAGATAGCATACTTAATCTAAATACTTTCCAAGATTAATAAATGTTATGCACATTTAGGAGTAGTATAAAAATTTTATTGACAATATCCTTCGCGCTGTGAATATTAAAGTATTCATCTGAAACAAAATCTGAATTTAAAGATAAAAAAGTAACATGGTTTTCATCACTGCTGGGAACATTAAAGAGTTGCAAACAAGAAACCATTGGGAAAATATGCAAACATACTTTCTGCTTGTTTGACAATTTTCGCCTTCCATTGGAGGATGCTTGAATTTTCTAATACCACGCAAATTAAAAGTTAAAACTTGAAACAGCCGGCGAACTAGAATAAAATTACATTTTAGATTCTTTAATTCCATTACTGATTACTTTTAATTTAATTTAATTTAATTCCATTACTGATTACTTTTTCCCTTCCCATATAGAGAGACTAACACCGAAGTGTCCGGAAAACGCCATTTTCATCGAATGTGGTTCCCCTTGTCCACCTACCTGTGATATTCGGCTTCCAGAACCTTGCGAAGAGAAATGCACAAAAGCATGCTACTGTAAACCTGGATTCTTGTTAAACACTGAAGAAGGAAAATGTGTCAAACCCGAGCATTGTAATACGAGTCATGTCCCTGGTAAAAAAAACACAGCTAATATTTATCTTTTGCAACTAAACTTCATACAATATTCAGTACAAAGTTTTGTTCGAAGTTTAATTTTATTTGCAGTACGTAATTATCAAGTTATAAGTACTAAAACATTTATGATCAAATTAGTAAGCATGAGACACATTAAGCACAGCGGTAAACGGGGACATAACCAGGATGCCGAAAAAAGGTCACAAAGTTAAGGAAAAATTGGATTGTACAGAGTTTCTATGCTTTGTATTTAGTTCAATAAATTAAAAAAAAATATTGTTATGTTTTCATCCAGAACTAAATAACGTGTCTTGTGTTAGAAAAAATTAAAAATTGCATGAATCCTGTTATTCAGAAATGACTACTTTAGAGATTAGGAAAATTAATTTAGCGTCATTCTGAGATGCATATCACCTTTGTTTGGCGATTTTAAGACAACTATTTCTTTCTTTTTTATATTATTATATTGTTTATATTGTTTCGAATAGGCAAATGTTCCAATCCAATTCAATCAATTCAATAGATTTTAATCTAATTCGTTTTACTCTGTATGTTTCCAGTACATGCAAGACGCTGTCCAGTAAACGAAGAGCCCAATGATTGCGTTAAACCATGCAATGACTGCAAAATTAGAGGAAATTGTACATTCTTCGCGTGCAATAAAGGCTGTGACTGTAAGAAAGGACATTTCAGAAATAACAATGGAAATTGTGTACCTGCTTCGGAATGCCCCAAGAGGAGTAAGTGTTCTTGAGACAATTTTTTGAAGAATACTGAAATTAAAACAGTGCTACATTCTAAAGATATGAGCTTGTATAAAAACCTGCAAAAATGAAGTATTTTTACTAAAAAATAAAAGTATTGGGCGTAACATGGTTCCAGTCGAAGAGCCTGAAATTTGAACAGGAAATCTGGAGTAAATTTACCTCTCTAAATAAATTTTACAATCCATTCGGAGCTTTCAGAAGTAAACAGGATATAACAGCCTTAAAAAACATGTGACAAAAATTAGATATCTAATGCCTATAGATATTTTTATGTGCCTTTGGTATCATGGAATTCATTCCATTGTTTTGTTTTGATAGAAACATATAAACAAGAATACATATGAATATAAATCAAATTTTATTTGAAAAATTCAATGGTAATAACTTACAGAATATTTATCGATTAGATAAGGAGTTTATTATATACTTCTTGTATTAATAATTTTGATTTGATGGCTGAAAGTGATAAACAATATAACAACCAAAAAAATTCAAGCATCCTTTTTCAAATTAAAATGTAAAACAAGTGGTGTTTCATAATATGGTAAACGTGAAAATGTCTGATAAGACCTCTAAGCATTTCAAAAGAACGAATAAGGAATTCAATAATGATCGCTTTGGTTTGTATTCCTACGGGAGGATCTTATAATTTTTCGAGAGTGTTTTCGATTTTGACACTTGAACATTTCCCATTTTTAGACCTAAATTCTTTTAGTTCTTTATTTAACAATCTTTCACTATACAAAACTTGTCAACTTTTGTATTAAATGAAATTTAAATCACCATATTCCATTTATCTATTGTAGGACCTCACCATAAATGTGCTGCCGATGAACAGTTCTATGAATGCACGCCAAGTTGCAAGAATACATGCGAAAACATTAATAATTCTGACGCAAAATGTCAATGCGGACCACCAGGCTGTTTCTGCAAAGAAGGACTCTTCAAAAGAGAAGATGGAAAATGTGTCAATCCCGACCAATGTAACGGTGAGTTCTTTGCTAAACAGCTTCTAGTTTCTCTTATGAGTGACATAAATCAAAAAATGAATTTCTTTCAGCAATCGAGACTCCGGAGATGTGATGGCCTGACTTCGGCATTGAAACAAGAGGATCGACGACTGAAAATGCGATTCCCTCGCACATTAATATGGGCATCCATTTTGAATTTTAAATCTGCCATCCACGATCACTCAATACTATGCCATTTTAATTCTGAATAAACACCAGAGTGAATTTCACTCGAAGTACCAGAGTGAATGCTTTTCCAGCGTACACTGCAATCCACTCTTGCATGCATTCGAGCTTTTCTCACACGATTCGCATTCATTGGGTGTTTCTTCCAAATTTCATGATGGAAAATAAAAAATAACTGGATATCTAATCTCACACCTTGCCATTTCCCTCAATTAAGGTCGATTTTTCAGAAGAGTGGTTGGATTTTCAAAGTGCCATTGCAGGTTTTATTTCAGTCATTTAATAGAGACACTGAAGGTCACGCCATTTTTCTTTCACATCACTCCCTTCAATGAGCATCATGCTAGAGGACAAGCCAAGCTCCACTAGATCCAAAAAAAATCTCTGCCTCCCCATCCGTGTTCACCACCCGGCCAGTGTCAATTCCTAGTAACATGAATGGGAAAGATTGAATGCCCAATTCCCCGTTCCACGTCACACTAAGACTAAATGATATTCACTTCTCAAGCTTGTTTTTTCACCATGGAGTGTTCGGATTTGTACGGCATGGAATTCTCACAAATGGCTGCCTTTAAACAGCGGAATTCAGACGTCCTCCCACTAGATATAGATATGATTGCTGGAAGGGAAAAGGTTCCGGCTCTCGTGCTGTTAAGGTCATTAAATCATTTCAAAATAACTAGTTCTGTTCCAAAATAGCTCTATCGTAGTTCCAAAGCAGAAAATTAATCTGATTAAACCAAACCAAATCCTTCTACATGATCATATCCACTTCCAAAAGGAGAAATATTTTCTTAATGAATTATCTGATTAGAAACAATATTTCGTATACCAACGGACTTTGAGTACATACTATTAATAAAGCGATTTTGTTTGATACTGCAGTCACGTGATATAAATAGCTGAGCTTGTCACCTATCTTTTGATTGTACACTAACACACTACGTTACGTTTCATTTGACTTTTTTACTGTTGTTTGTTTTTCCTCCAACAAGATGAACAAACAATTCTAAAGTGAAATTGGTACACTTTATTCCACGTGTTTCCCGTGAATATGAATTGGTATCACTACAAAGTTATCGTAGGGAGGAAGAAATAAATGGCTTTTATCTCCATCAGTGTTATAGAAGATCTGATTTACTCATTTTAAAATCAAACGTGGAAGTTGAATGAATAATTTAAAAATCAATATTTTTACTTCATGAAAAAATTAAAGTTGTTAAGTGAATGAAAAGAGAGAGGTCAAGAGAGAAGGTGGAAAATGTGTTCCACCTCTCTAGTGTCAAGACGAATGCTCTTGTATGGAAACTATCCCTATTTATCATCTCTAGTAAACTTCCTAAAATATCAATATATCGTTATATATATTTCTTTATATTATTTCTGATGTCAGTATTGTTTTTTCTCAACTAATCCAAACCTTAATTAATAAAGTATCAGGAAACTGGATAAATAGCGTAGTCATCTATTTGTGAAAATAGTATCATGGTGGGAGAAAAGCTGACTGCGATAAAGTTTCACTTGAGTTTATTGATACATGAACGTAGCATAAGGAATCTATGTCAAAACTCGCTAAAATTATTTATCTTTAAAAGATTATTATATAAAAAAATATTAAATTTTTATCCGTTTTGCAATTTTTTTAAACATATTTCCATTAGAAAATTTACTTCTAGACCGGCCTCGACCAGAATGTGCTTCAGACGAACAATTCTACGAGTGCAAACCAAGTTGCAAAAATACCTGCAGTCACTTCCAGAACCCCGGAGTACAGTGTCGGTGTGGACCTCCCGGCTGCTTCTGCAAAGCAGGTCTCGTGAAAAGATCAGATGGGAAATGCGTTCCACTCAGTCAATGTCCAGGTGAGAGTTTCATTGTAGATCTTTCAATATCTGATTGCATATCGGGAAACATTTGCTTCATTCAATGCTCACTCTATTTCTGAACCCCGATGGTAAGGTCTAGGTGTCGGAACCTGAAGGCTTTAGGTTCGAAACCCGATTCCACTGAAGAACCGTCGTATAATCTGGTTAATTAAAATCATCTAGTTGGTAGGCGCCATTAATTATTTCCGAATGACCCGTCGAAATGCAGATAAGCATACGTGCGCACTTTATACATAATCAGGAAGGCTCTGACCACTAGCACTTCAAAATGTGAGATTTCATTGACTAGTCAATTAAAAAAAATTTCACAGAAGATGTTTCCACATTTTTAGAATGAGTTCGAGGCCATTTAATTAAAGTTTAAAATGTAAAGATTACTTTTTTAAATATTTGATCTAATAGCCTTTATTATGGATTATAAGTTCAAATGATTTCCATGATAGAAGGGCCTTTCGCAAACTCACCGGGGGAGGGTGAGACGTATTGATTTCCGTTCCTCTGCGACTACATTTCAGGTTCTATTAATCGTGATGTACTCCCTTAGAAAGATATCTTTTCAACAGACCAAAAACACAATCGGCCATTAGTAAAAGTTTCAGGGGACTTCACAAGAATATAAATACAGATATTGGATCTCATTTTTGAAAGGATGCAAGGTACTTATCGAAATATGATTTGTAGAATTGTCTGGATGAAGTTTTACTCTTTGAAAAATAATTGTTAGAATGCGATATATTCAAACAATTAATAACTGGAGAGGTAAATGCTAATAAAAGACAGTGCGGATCAGGTTTGGGACCATTATTAATTTATCAGATGGGAGACATTACATGAAAAAGAATTGTTTGCAAGACTGATATTCATTTACTTTTCAATGGTTCCACAATTAAACATATTGCTAGAACTCCTAATATTACAGCACTGGATGGAGAATTTTAATCAGCACTGTGGATTCGTTTACAAGAATAAAACGAAACTATGCATCAAGAATATTCTCTTAAAATGAGCCTCAATGCCTCTTTTAATGCAAAAATTAAGATTTCATATATTCAAAGGTAAGAAGTCCTCAGTCTGTTACTTCTTAGTATCAGCAACTTCGTTACTTTAGCAAAGAAAGCCTTAATACATAAAGGAAACAATAAGTTTTAAAACTAGATTTCTCATTATATTTTGATGTGCGAGTGAAAAAAAATTGTTAATAATTATTCATATCTATATACGAGGTATTTTACGTATCTCCGCGATGTTATTTAATATCCTGAATTTCAGACGTTATCGTGAAGATATCGTAACAGTTATTTGGCAGTTTGCGATAATATGGACAGCTTTTGGCATTTTAAAATTAATATTTGTTTTTCTTCTCCCCATGTATATTTTGTTTTGGTTTATTGATAGTTTGTGCCTGGGAAAAATTCTAATCCTTGTAATTTATCCTACATAATTCATCAAACTAAACGCATTCATTCACATTCAATGTTTGCACGATTTATATTTAGTTTTGCCGCAAACTACATGTGATGCCGACTGGTAATTTTATGATTGATTGGAAACTTCATGAATGTTTACAAAATTTTTCTGAATTCATGAATAAAATGTCGAAGTGGTCTTACCGGTGTATGGGGTCTTTTCAAAGCTTAGATGAGGAATGTGCACAATATAACTAACGTCATCAAATATATTTTCTTACCTATATCCTGGCAATTTTATTAAGTACTAGTAGCCGCAAACAACCAGCTGGCTCATCAGAAATATTAATTATATTGTTTTCAAATAATCGTTTAGATATAACTTCATGTTCATTATTCCCTCAAATTGTTTGACTTTGTTAAAAAAAAAAAATGCCAAAATTCAGCAAACACTTGTATGATTATTAAATTGGCTTCATCAAAAAGGCAAATTTTTATTTTTAGTACTACGATACTTCCGAAATCATGACAGGAAATTGCCAAAATTCAGTTTAATTTTTAAATAATTAAGTTTTTAATTAGAATTTTTTTAAATCGCTCCTAGGTGTACATTTCTATCCTCCAAGATGCTAAATTTGGTCATTGTTGCTCAAACAGCCTGAATCGCAAGGCGCCAACACACACATTTATTCTTGTTTGTCTATCTATTGCTAATAAGTTTTACTGTTAAAAATGAGACATAAGTTTCAGAGTAAGTAGCGATGCCATTATGTGGGATTAATATTAAAACTATTTTAGAAAATTATAAATCAGTTGTTTAAAGAAAAATACAAGCAAATGCCTTTTCTCTTTATGATTTCTTACAGAATAGGAGCTTTCATTTTAAAAGAATTATGGCTGATGTTTTGTTTTTAACCTAATTCATTTGTATTGTCAAGCATTTACATATATTCCCCGCATTTATCTTCACTTCCACGTAACAATTCCATGAATGCTTTTTCTATTCATGTTTCATTATTTTAAAATGCAAAATTGATGAGTAGATTGTTTAAAGATGTGAGAGGAACGGTAGCCAACTAATGATTAACGTTATTAAAAGAACATATTTATTGTTGGGTACTGCTCAACAATGAACTTCAGAGAAACTTAATGCGAAGTGGCAACACAAGTTTACTCTTTTACACATGCTTAAAACTCGTCTACTCAAATTATTTTTCATAAAAAATTAAATTTAAAACTAGGATTATTATCAGGTAGAAAAATTGAATTAATTTTAAAATAAATTATTTAAAATATTACACGACTGTAATTAAATGCTATCTGGTATCATTTATTGACAAAAATTCAACAATTAAATAGAAACTAGAAATTAAAAAAGTAGCGTAGTTTTTAAAATTTTATTTCTATATTTCACAGTGTCAAATGAATTGCTTTGATATAGCATTTTGCAATTCAGATATCAAAGCTAAGTTTATAACTTTCAACACTAACGACGAGATATCTCGCCTTTCTGTTACTTTCTATTACAGGTTTCTGTGGGCAAAAATGTGTCTCTTATGCCAGTTAGATAGGTAGAACTTTCTAATACATATCTGAAGAATACCTTTACTTTTTTCATTTATTTTTTTGCATAAAAAATGTCAACAGCCGGAAGAATTGATATTTGAATTGATATCTCATCGGTAGCGTTGAAAGTGTTAAGATCATTTTAATTATACCTAAAAAGTAATTACAAAATTTACTTGGATTCTCGCAATGAATCCTCATGGTATAAAGCATGAAATCTTTGTTTTATTTAATTTTTGCTTATTAAAATTATCTCAGAATAAGTGAATAAAAAAATTACCACTGTTTCAAAAACTTCCAAGTAACGAAAATTCAGGTGGTTCAATATTGCACTCAAAGCATTTTGTTGAGTCACTAGTTTGAGATTTTGATTTGTTGAGTCACTAGATATGGGTGCGGAGCGGGAGGGGTAGCTGGTGCTCTTTAAATGTGTAATAAATCAAAGATTCTCCCTCTTGTAAGGATTGAAAGTTTAAAAAGCGGTGTATCGTTACAAGTGTTTCTCTCATTATCTAATAACAGGACAAATTTACGACGTTTGTTTCAAAATATACTTGAATAGCTTAAAACAACCACTATTTATACTTTTATTTCACCATTTATTTTTTAACTTTTGAAAATTCGTTTCTAGTTTCGCTTCGTCATGCGTGTGGTGTAGATGAAATGTTTTACAACTGCACACCGAGTTGTAAGAACACCTGTGAAAACTTCTCCAATCCTGCAGTCAGATGCGGATGTGGCCTCCCTGGCTGCTTCTGCAAAAACGGACTCGTCAAAAGGGCTGATGGAAAGTGTGTATCACCGAATCAGTGTCAAGGCAAGTATAGAAATTTTTCAGCAAAAGAATACTCACTAATCTATTTTGCTACTCATAAGTTGTAAATTTTTAAGTATAATATACAGATCATTTGAAAACAATCGAACGTTAAAAGAAACAGTTTCTTAAAATACATATGAAAGTAGTATTAAATCACACGTACAGAAAACTCTCTATTGAAAGCATTATCGGCATTCTACTGTTTTGATAGAAACTGCAGAGGAAACAGTGATTATGAACTGACTAATTTAGCGACATCTGCCACAGGAGAAAATAGCATCGATAAAGATAACATCGTTGAATGGATTAATTGTGACGCCAGTGGTCCAGGATTTGAACATCTTACTGATGAAAAGGCTTTTATATTGAACCTTAAGTAGAGTTTTGGAGGTAAATGACGAAGAAGAGGAAAATGGACTGCAGAAACAAACAAACCTTGTCATAACTCTATTGATTATTCATTCTAGATTTGGAAAAACAAGACAATGAAATACTTTGCGATAAAATATTGTTAAAAGAATACGTAAAGCAAAATAGGAAAAGAGGTACTTCAACCAAACTAAACAAAAACTAAGGTTTTTTTTACAATAAAAAACTTAGCAAAAACAGACTAAGCAAAAATAAAACTTTTTTTGTACAAAAATAAATCAACAAAATGGCAGGTATATTATATAACATGATATATTATATTCATGATTGCTTATTAAAACATAAATCTATATGTGTCTGTCTCTAGTATTCATAAAAACTCTATAAAAAGATATTCGTGATTAAATGCATCCTTTCTTTGCAATTTTGCGAACTTTACGGGTTGTCACGTGATCCAATTCAAAAGATATCAGGACTTTGCAAATATGTTTATACAATCTAATAAAGTGGATAGTAAAAGATATAGTTCGGATACCTTACTTTTGGATACTTACTATTTTTATTCATTTGAATTCTTTCTCCTAGAGTAACCAACAGGATGCAACTATTTATGTTTTTTCTATTATTTATATTGAAATAAAAATATATTCACTTCTAAATTCAATTATATATAGAATTTAAAAATGAATAGAGCGGGAAAAGTTTTTATTTTCTTAAATATTAATATCTAGCCATGCATTTTTAATTACAAAATTCCATTAAATAAACACTTTGAGGTTTTTGTTGTTTTAAGATAGATGATAAAAAAAAAATTATGGTTTTTAATATAAAAGTATCAATTAGCAGAATATTTTTGATGCGCATATAAAGTTGACTGAACCATCTGGTACCCAAAAAAAGATGAAACCAAAACTTAAGTGGATTGACTGCCTGAAAAAAGACTTGAGAATCATTAAGCAGCGTTCACACGAGCCCAAGTATTGCGCACAATGGAAGGCCGAGCGTACTTCAGGAAGATCATGTGACTGCAGTGGGACAATGGCAAATAGTCGTCCCGATGAAACAATCATTTGTCATTGTCCCGTTGGAGTCACATGATGTTCCTAAGGTAGGCGGGCCTTCGATTGCGCGCAATAGTTGGTCTCGTGTGAACGCTGCTTCAAGTCGATAAATTGGATAAACTTCTTGTAATCAAGTGAATAGACAACTTGTTTTTCAATCAATAATATATGCATAATAATTGTATTTCTTGTTGAAATTTCTCAGGTGTGCAAAGCATAATTAATGACTAGCCGATTCGGTGATCAGCTGCTCACTGATCTTATTGACAGTATATATTGAGTCATATCAACCAATTCTGATGGATTGCAGTTTATCAGAACAAAAGAAAGTACTTGTTTAAATTATAAGAAGAAGAAAGAATTCTGGTTGGCTGGCTGTGCTTATAAGGTAATCGGCAAATCTGGCTAAAGTAAAGTGACACTGTTGGAGATTATTTTGCAATATTGCTCGTAAACAGGGAGTAGTGAAAGGAATAATTGATGACATAACTAAAAGTAAATAGCTTTAATACGAAATAAAAATTGGCGAAATTTCCATTGTGACTGGAGTATTCAATCCATATATTTTCCCTTATAGAAAATGCATGGTGAGGTAGTTCTTTCTGGAATATGGAGGGCAATGGGAGGCAGGGAATCATTGAAAATAAATTCAAAAGTATTATTTTAGAGAACTTTCAAGTAAAATAAGCAGCGGGTGTGGTTTCCCCAAAACTTTCTCGCATATTCTCTAATAAAGGTGAATTTGTATTTCAGGCGCGTTTTTTCTCAATCGATCAAAAGAAAAATTTGGCACTGAACTACAATTGCAAACACAAAACTGCAGACAAAATTTGACATATTTAAATAATTGCTTTTTTTAGTTATCACATTTACATGCTTCTGAAACTACAGACCGACAGACTGTCAACCCCTTACTGGATTTAGCACAAAAGTCGATAGGCGTCTACAATATAGAACCAAATGTTATCCATCTAGCTCTCTTCATTTTGTAGATATCATGTTAACTTATATTCGAACAGCCAGACAGAGGGGCTCAAAATCCAATAGAAATCTGCAAATTTGGTGTCAAGACCATATACCAAATTTCATCCGCCTAGCTCAAAACGTTTTTTAACACAAATAGATGGACAGACAGACACATTGCTAAAAATATGTTATTCGAACTCGAGGAGATCTAAAACGCAGATATACGTCAAAATCCAGAGTTCAAATATTTTCGCGATTAAAATACTTTCTCTACACTTTGTATGCGAGAACGTGAGTAAATCGAGCTGGAGATAAAACTAGAGGACAAGTTTTTTTTTTTTTTTTTTTTTTTTTTAAGTTTTGACAATTATTTAAAATAATAAATGATAGAAAGTCAAAAGAATTTTGAAAATGCAAAGCATTACTAATGGGATATAGAAGTATTCTCTGCCACTAAAATTAAATTTGATTAATTTATGCAGTTGAAATTCATTAAAATCAATTTAAGTTGTCGCTAAAATTAGATATCGGTGTGCAAAATCAGGTATTCTAAAACTAAGATGAACGTTTCATAGGAGTAATGGTAAAAGGATTTTCATTGTAAAAAATTGAGAGTCATTCGTTGATTTCTTTAAACATCTAGATTGATTTTTGAATGTAATTACATCCAAATTTTGAAGATCACAAAATTGTTTAAACAAATAAATCGATTTTTAAATGTAATTGTCTTTAAATTTCAATGCATGGAATTGATTTGACACATTCAGATTGATTTTTAAGTGGCATTCTTCAAAATTTTGAAACTATCTTTCTTAGATATGACCATACTTGATGACTACCACGGATGTCCCAGTACAGCTGAGTGTGAAGCATATTGCAAATCTTTGGGCGATTTTGTAGGACTTTGTACAGGTAAAGATCGTCGCCACTGCCGCTGCACTTCGATACCTCTTACAGGTAGACGGATATCTTAAGCCCTTAGCACATCATGTTTAAGTACTCTTAATGAAGTATTCGCTGCCAAGTGTGAATGCCTGTTGGAGCAAAGTGTAAACTTTTTAACTATAGCTCAATAAATTACTTTTAATAAAATTGGGTGAGCGATTTTTTTTTCTCTCCTAGCTGCAGTGTTTATATTGGGAGTGCCACACATAATGAAAATATAAGTTAAACTGCAATCATCAGTAGAATTGCGTGCTGTGGCAACTACAGATAATACCGAAAATGAATTAAAAATGTACGGTATTTTTCCGTTTCCGATGGCCGTTGGCGACAGTTAAATTATTTTCGCAAAATCGCCAAAATTTCAACAAATTTGCAAAAGATTTTTTTTTCTTTCCCCCTCCCCCTCGCAATCTTGCGCCGCAAGTGTAGTAATGAATCGTTTTAGGTTTACTACAATTAATTAAATATCACGCCAACAGTTCGATGATTTTTTTACGGCCATCGGAAAGAGAAAAATACCAAATATTCCAATCAAACCAAAAATAGTTTTGAACAATTTTGATTTACAATAAGATGCCCATTCAAGAAATTATGACTTAATAAGCAGTAAATGTTTGTACTTACAAATTTATTAGTTTACTTTTTACAAATAAAAGTATGATTTTTTTCAAATCCCTTGTTTTCATTAAAATATAGTATTTATAACAGTAATTTCGAGTTTAGATAAGCTACAAAAAGGATAATACAGAACTCACTTCATATGATAATCAATAGGGATTTTAAGCTTACAACAGGACACTTCGCAAAATGGGTAACTCATACATATATATATTGTCCTTTGTTAATAAATTAGCTTAGTAACTTGTTTGGCCTGCCAAAATTAATGATTGTTAGAAATTTCAATTAAATATTTTGTGTAACTCAATTTCAATGGCTTCGTTGGCAAAATATTTTTATGCTTCCAATTTGATAGACATCACAAGTCTTACAGAATCTTGATACCATTCCCTTCACTTGTCTATGCATTTCCCTAATTTTTAATCCATATTCTTATGATTGCAATTATATTACAGGAAAGAGTAACAGACACATAGCAGGGCATGTCCCCTCTCTAATTGATTAAAATTTCAAAAAAAATGCTCCGAAATGCACATTTTTATCCTTTACAGAGTATCTGTGTCAAGTTGGGTAGTAGATCAGACTTGTAGAACACCAACACATAAACATATTTATCTTCATTATTAACAATGTTAGAAAAGATTATTAAATGACTCTGTTGTTTAACTTAAATATTTATAATTGCTTTTAAATTTGAGGTCGGTTTAAAGTCATTTTTCGTGGATATTTACGTCTTAACCGCGTAATAACAATTAACCGAAAAAAAAAAACTTCAAATATCACCTGTTAATATGCTCTTCACAAACTAAAATCTGACCATTTTTACCAATGGCATGCGGAGCATCTCTGATGAGTATACTCTGCAGTGTTAACAAACAAACGTGCCGGAATAATAATCAGTTTTAAAATGTCACAGCAGAAATCTAGAATTTCAACGAAACAGCAAAATATAGTCTGGCAATGAACAGGTGAAAAGTGATCAGATTCCAAGGATTGCGCATCTACACATTCTAATGCATACTTTAAAATTTGTAGAGAGTATTTTCAACTAACTGTTGAAAAATTAATGAAATATCTGACCGTATGCTTCACTTTTCAAGGTATGATGACGGCATGTTTATATATATTGTTCCTACTCCAATTCGTGAGTAAGTTATTATTATTATTATTACTTTTTCGTATTCTATTAAAGAGAGAAGAAGCCTAGTTTTAAAAAAAGCTTTATGAAATTTTAACGTAACAGATTTTGGTCGCTTTGATTTATAGCTGACGAATTCAACTGAGATCATGAAAGCTTGGAAGATATATCTTATTTATGTAACTGAACATTTCATGATGTTAAAAGATAAATATACTTTTTGGCAGAGTCTAATTTCCTCTTTTATTAAAATTATAACTAAAAAATCTATACGGATGGTGGAGGATACTATTCTCGGCTTCCTTCACATATAATTCGTTTGCAACATATTGTGACATGATCGCATATCTTAAAATTACAAAAGAGATTTATATTTCTTATATCTATCAAATTCCGTGTTGATCTGTTATGCAATGATGAAAAAAAACTGAAGAACCTGGCAGAAATTACTTTTCAGTCTTATTTAAAATTAAATTTAAAAGAAAAATTTTAAACAATAAAGCATTCACATGTCTTTGTTACAAAAAAAAAGTGCTAAAATATATTGCCTGGCAGGTATGAATTTAATTGCCGTTTTATTTCACTCGCCAATTTTTCCTTAGAATTTATAACCCTTGTTTAATGCTTTCTTTTTCTTTTTTTCGGCCTTATTCTTTGATCTTCACTTTTGAAACTCTATAAAGTATTGTTTACTTTTAACAAATTCTCCAAATACACTTGATGATCTAAACAAAATTCCCCAAATTCGCTTAATACCGTGTGCAAAATTTAATTAGACTTCGGCAGATATCATCAGACTGATTAAGCTCTTTGTCCAGAAAGAATATATAAACAAATACTACTATTAAATCGTATAAATGCCTTCAAAAATCTTTTCTGGAAAATCGCTACTAACACACAAGTAACTTATCATACAAATGTAGACTTATCTTTTTTTTAGGCGATAAGCTTCTTTATATTTATTTATTAACCTGGTTTATACTAAAATAACTATGAAAATAATTCTAAAAGTCAAATATTCAAAATCATTAAGTCAATGGAGTGATGAAACATCAAAATCTATAGGCAATGTGGAAAACCAGTCAGAATTGGCATGGTGTGGATAGCTCTGGACTTTCAACATGAGTTAATACCCTATCAATCCCTTTATACAGTGATTTAGACTCTCATTAAATAGTAATGGGGAGGGTGGAAGAAGCTTGGTGTGCATGCAGAATGGTAACTTGCGATGAATTCTAGCAAAGTTTTCACTGGGGTGGAGTGGGGGATTGAATGATCATAAATAATTGGTTTAAATGGATGGAGTAAAAAATTATTGAATGTGGTGTGGTTGAATAAACAATTTAGGACCATGTAAACTCAGCTTTACTACGTTAAGCTATAATTATACATTAGAGTATTGATGAAATCAACATTAACATGATTTTGATAGAAATGCGCAGTACACTTATCACATTTTAACTATTACAATGTAAACTTGCCTTCAGTACAATTCAATTGATTTCATGTCTACATTTAATTTTTATATTGACCTCGTCAATATAATCAGTGACAACTCAAACTGATAGTGGGGAAGTTACTATGTTTACTTTAGTTATATTAACATCTCGTTTTAAAGCAACACTAGGGCTATTTTTAGGACGGATCTCGTAATTTTGAAACGTGATCAGATGACGAGGACGATACCTGAGCTGGCACCCCTCTCTCCAAACTTCCACGCCACACCAATGGGAGGATGTTTGACTCCGACGGATTTAACGTGCACCAGACCAGATTACACGACGGTTCTTAGGGGGAATCGAGTCTCGAACCTGAAACCCTCAAGTTCCGAAGCCAAGAGCTTACCACCAAGACACAGCAGCTCTAAAAAGTTACTATGAAATGTATCATTCCGACTAGTAAAATAAATCTAGATATTATCCTAATATAAATAATAATTTACAATAAACAGAATTGAATTTCTAACACTAACAATCGAAATTATATGCAATAAATCTTTTTATTTAAAATAAAGGGGTTTTTTTTGTTTGTTTTTTTTTAATTTCATTACACTTTTTTCTATGACATTCAAACAGGCAAGGATACGATACCTGTGCTTACATGAAAAAGAAAGAGTTATATTTCTTTCATTTTCATATTGCATTAAAAGATAGGATTTAAAATCAAATAATTCAACTAACGAGAAGTACCATTACAGGTTTAACCATTAAGGGAACTCCACCTGTTCCAAGAAACATGTGCCCTGCCAACTGGAAAGCATGCGATCAACAATGCAGAGCAGTCGGTCGTAGAGGCGGCTATTGTGGTGGACTTTGGTCAACAAGATGCACATGCATTGTACGTTCAGTATCAATCACATCTGATGTTTTGCCTGTTTGGGGTTAGACACAAGAATATAGCCTTGCAAATAGTACATTTTAGATTAGCGTGTACTTTGCCACCCATTATGAAGGCTGCGTCGTAACAGTCTACCTTCCTTAAATTTAATACTAAATTTGGCGAATTATATTTTGAAAAAATCGTTTGGCGATTGTATCAAGTTTTTAAGTGCAAACAATCGTGGAAAGGATGAATGATTCATAATGATAATAGAAATTCTTCAACTCATTTTCAGATAAATTTTTAAGTTTTTTGTTTTTTTTAACAGAAACACGATGAATTCTTGTAAATCACTTGATCTATAATATTTAAATCATTTGCATCAATATTATTCATTATATATTAGTAATAAACAAATCATTTTCAAGATACAATGTCAATGAATAAAACTCCAGCTAAAATCGGAAGGCAAAATTGTTGAATTTTTTCAAGTCATCTGATATAGTTATATATTGATTTTGAGAATATCTATATTCTTCAAAATCTTGGAGAATAAAGGATGCTTGTTATAATAATCACAAAGCAAACGTTCTTTCAAAATCCTCCCATATGATTTTTACATTATAATACAGAATACAATCAGAAAATTTTTTATCATTTAAGATAATAACAAATATTTAAATAAATGAATAAAGATTAATCCAAAAAGGTAAAAATTATGTGTTCTGGTTTTTAAAAAAAAGATATACTAGAGATAACAACAAAAAAATTAGTGAAAACAAATCTTAAGACTAATAAAGAAGCTTCTGCCTATTTTGAAGACAACAGCAATAAGCATAACAAAAAGACATATTTCCATAGTAGAGAAATGTTCTCTATATTTTTTTTAAATGATTAAGAGCTCAAATTTACTGGTTGAACTGGCATAAGCATAAACTGATTAGCACATTTTAATTCACAAAAGCATTCCATCAATTTATTGCCATAACTATTATTTATTTCCTTGAATTCTTATTCTAAAAGATTCCATCATAAGATAATGTATAACTTTTAAGTTTTTATTATACCAAACTGATTACATGCTCTAATTCTCTTACTGATTTTCATTTAAAATTACTCACAAAAAGTTCAATTCAATTATATGAATTTAAGACATTTAGAATTTTGAACTCATTAATATTTAAAACTCCTGTAATTTTGAGTTATAATAAATAGAAGGAAGAGAGAGAAACCTTGGATTCCAATAATTGAGTTTCAGTATTAGGAAACTAATATGATATGTTGCCAATAATGTTTGAAAAAAAGTATTCCATAGAAAATCTGAGCCCTATATAGAATACCTAAGTATTCCATGGTTTTATTTCAGAACATAGGATGTAATGATCCATATTCCAACGGATATTAGTTTTCTGCATAATGTTAAAAATTAAATATGTAAAGCATAAAATATTATTAGTATTGATATTTCTAATGTTAAGCAGCAAAAAATATGACTTAGCATACAAAACTACATCAAAATTCTGAATGATTGTTAAATCAAGAACAATAATGCAAAAATATAAGAAATCTTACAGAATACTGAAGTTATTGATAAAAATAACTATTAAAGTAGCAGATATTTTTTTGATTTTTGCTTAACATCCAAATTGCTATTCCTATTTTTTCTAAAATATATTTAAATAGGATAGTGAACTTCCATATTTAGAAAAAATCATTATTCCAAAGTTGATTTTAGGAAAGCGAGATTATGAGAAGGCTTGTAAAAGATTCAAAATTTTATTTTAAATACTATTAACATGAAGAAAATTGACAAAAAATTATATTTTTAGGTAAAAAATTAGGTTACATTGTTAAAAAGCTGTAGAAATAGCAGATCGTATTCATTTTCTATGGATTTTTGGGGAGCTGAGAAAAAAAAGGAAACTATATAAAGACTGTATAAATTGAAGTAAAGTTTAAAAATATTTTGTTATATGAATATTGAACCTTACAAATATTTTACTGAAAAAACCATTATAATGAAGTTACATAAAATATTTAATTAAAAATTCAATTCTTCCTCTTTTTCTTTAACCATTAATACCTGCAAACCAGCTAATCACTAAAAGCAGCTAGTTTCCAATAAAAACCTTTATGTGATTCTCCTAAAAAAGTTTACCTAAATAGCATTTCTCATTCTACATTGTGTATAAGGAGAAATATAAATATAACATTTTTAAAAAAGCACCAAAAATAATATATATTGTCTAATTATTCTATGCATTGCCTGCTTTTTACACTTTTTAGGAACATACACACTAAATTCTTAGCTAAAAGAATGATTTAAAATCTAATTTAAAATTAATTTTGCAAAATTATTCTTACTTGAAAACCCATACACTTTGTAATTCTATTTATTTAAAAATAAATTTAACATAAAAGTTAAAATTTAAAAAAGTAGTACAGAAAAATGACATAAAACTCAGATATGAAATATTTCTTAAAAAAAATTGTACTAATATGATCAATGATTTATTTATAAGTTTCATAAACAAAGAAATCTTTCAAATTTATCATGAAATTATTAAACATATAAATATGTTCATGATCTTTAGATTGAATATCAGCATTTATTACTTATTGCTCTAAGTAATTTTATCAAAGATTTTCATAATGTGGTTTGCTATTTCATTATACCATGAAAATAAGACAAATCTCAATTAATAAATTAAATATAACCTACTTAAACAATTAAATGAGAATTACTAATTCTCTGTAGACTCAAAATAATAATAATAATAATAATTGCTGACAATCACAAATAACTTGATGCTATATTTACTATTCATAAATTTTAAATAAACATTTTTAGAATTATTATTTTTCAAGATCTGATTCACTTTTATTTTTAAAAAGTTAAAAATGATTAACAAATAATTTTAGAATTACGTAACAACTAAACTAACTCTAGATGCAAAAAAAAAAAAAGTTTATAATAATTTTTAGTTTTTTTTAATTATTATTATTATTTCACATTTAAAATTAATTTTTAAGTCAAAAGTGAAAGAATCTTATAAATACAGACATTCAATGATTATGCTACAACATGAAGTAAAAATTTTTACATTTTGCAACTTAAATAATAGATATATATACAAAAATATAAATTGTGTAACTATGTCATATATAGAATAATCATGAGAGGGGGAGCTACCTTCACTATAACAAGAAATACTAAATCAAATTTTTATATGAAATTTTTCAACAATTTTTCTAAACATTGCCATAACAACTTGATAAAAGTGATGATAATAAATTGTAATTTTCTTTTGAATTTCATACATCTTTTGAATTTCAAACAAAATTTAGCATATATAAAGTGATTATTTAAATTTTGGATATTAACAAAATTAAACTTATTAACATTTTATCTTCTACGCAAACTAAAAAAGAATATGACAAAACAAACTAAAAAATAACGTGACAGTTTTTATATAAATATCATTAATAAACAAAATAATTGTCAATGAGAATGATAACAGTTATTGCAACATAAAGACAGAGCAAAATCTTTGAGTAGCAATCCTGAAAATATGTTCACTGTATCATGCATGCATGCACAATTACAAAAATGGCAAAAAGTTACACTTTTCCCCTAATAAAAGTACTATAATTGATACGTTATTTTATGTGAAGGTAAATTATCATATCATAAAAATGAATGACTTGACAAAGGCTAAAATTTTTATACTGGGAAATAACTCTAAAACAGTTTAACATAATGGCTAACTTATTAATATTTTATACTAATTAATTTCTTAAATAAGAAAATGAAAATATATATATATATATACAAATTTTTATTATTAATAATAAAATTTAACTGCATCAAGAATTTACTTCGTTAAATAATAGTAGGGGAGAAAACATGATATACAATGCCTAATAGCCATATTTAGCATTTAAATGGGTCATGCCATCACCAGTTTGATTAGCAGGTGGTGTCCATGTACAATAATCATTATTATCTGTAGCATAAACATCAATTTCTTTTTTAGATTTCTTAGGATTGTCCTTTTTCACACATTTTACAGATGGAGATAATTTTTCAAAGTCAAATTTTTTATCACCTTTCATTTCAATATTTTCACAATCCATTTCTTCATCCTCTTTCTCTTTACTTTTGTTTATTAAATTAGGAGTTCTAGAATTTTCAAGTAAATCACTTTTAGAACCAACTGGAACATCAATTTCATTCACATTTACATTTTCTGTTTTCCTGTCAGTTTCATTTTGAGCATTCAATAGTAGACCATATTTTTTAGGTTCAGCTGGAGAATCTGAACTTTTACTAAGGTTTTCTTGAATTTGTTCATCTGATGGTTTTTCAGATGATTCAGTTTCTGAATCACTTTCAACTTCTTCAACCATTTCTCCTTTTTCTAGTGGCTTAATCTCTAGTTTGGTTTTTTGAACTGGGAATAGTAGTTTGGATTTCAATCGCTTTCCAATGATTTTAGAATGTTTCACAACAGGTGGCAATTGAGCAGGTCTCGCTATATCTAATAATTTTTCCAAATGAGCCTTTTCTTTTTCAGCTTCAATCAACCTCAACTTCAGTTTCCTTTTTTCAAATTTATCAGCTGGCATATCTGTTACTTTCGATAAACTAGACATGTACGATTCAAGAGAGTCTTCACTTGCATCTATAGAAGAATTTGCATTCCTTTCTGTATATGCAGTTATTTTCTTATTTATCTCCTCAATCTCTGTAATAACAGTTTTGAGCTTTGTCTCCAAAGATTGAAAGTTCTCAACTTCAGGTTTCTTTGATGCCAACCTCTTTCGCATCTCTCTCCTTTTCTCAATTTCTCCAGATCTGTCATAAAATGTATCCTCATCACTATCATAATAATCATTCTCTTCCCATTTTTTCTTCCTCTTTACTTGGCGACTTTCTTGATGTGACTGTCGAAGCAAACCCATTCGATCCAAAGTACGACAAGCCTCAAGAGCACAGGCTACAACTGCTTCTTTTTTTTTACCAGTCACAGAAGCCTCAACAGTTAAAAATTCCCCAGAAGGTGTATCAACAGGTAATTGTACAGTACATGAAAAAGTCCTGAAGCCTTTTTCCTCAACATTATATTCAACTTCATATCCTTCCCTTTCAAACCATCCTCGCAATGTTTTTTTGGGATCATCTAAATAAAGATCTTCATTTTGTGTGGAAACAGCAAATGGATTTATGGCCAAATCTTCCTCTTCATCAGCGTCTTCTCCCATTCCCCAAGTACAGACTTCTTCCTCAGATTTATTTTCTTCAACTGCTTTTTTGGTTTCTTCCTTTTCTTCCTCTTCGGGCCCCTGAAAAATATGCATTCTGGAACTTCCTCCAAATTTCAAAATGTATCCTACTTTGAGCTTATAGTAAATATTTGGAGAAACCTTCCCCTTATTGAGAAATGTGCCATGAGTACTCCCAAGATCATAAAGATAAAAACCCTTAGGGTGAGAATCATCGCCTCTGCAATATTGTATCACAGCATGGTATCTAGACACTGATGGATGTTCAAAAATCACATCACACAAGTCTAATCGACCAAATACAAAAAGAGATTTTTTTATATTCATAGTTGAAACAACAGTACCATTTTTTATGATCTCAAAAAAATAACCAGAAGGAGGTGGACCACTCCATTCAGGTTCCTTGTAAGGCAAAGGAACATTAATCAAGGATTTGGATCCTTTTGTAGAAGTCTTTTCAGATACTTTCTCTTCACTTCTTTTTTCATCTGCAATTTCCCTTTTTTTTAGATCTAAAATTTCATCCGATGCCTCATTTTTTATCTGAGAGAAAGGTACTTTAAAACTATCTATATCCATTTGCTCTTCGGCCATTTCAAATGCTAGAACAATTCTTTTAATGAGTCAAAAATTATCTACTGAAGTTCATATATCAAAAGAGTTTGTATAGTGCAACAGTAGTTCAATATAAATACATTATATGCTAATGATTTATTTAGAAAATAACTTTTCTCTTTTTTACTTAAAAGCCGTTATATCTAAAGAAAAGTTTATATGTTTAGAAAACTTTCCAATATTGGTATGGGTTTTTTAAAAAAATGCTAACCAACAGATTCTGAGACTCGTTAACCGGAGGACGCTTGAACCCCCCATTTGAAGTTGAAAGGGGGGGAGCAGTGAGGGAAGCAGCACTGGACGACGGATTTCATTCCGGTAGTGATGGAAATGGGGGAATCGATGTATGGTTGCTTACGGAAAAGCTTTTTTCGCCAAAAGGTGAAAATTTATTTACACGCCAAGAATGAAGCGCATTTTTGGAATGTATAGGGTGGAGTGTGGACGAATGTCGGTTGGATCTATGATTAAGGCAGACCTTATTTATGCACGATCTTTTTTAATAAAAGAATAATACCGTGTTATAATATATTTATTTTTGCTCATAATTACGTTTTATGAATCTAATTTTTGATTAGAAATTAATATTGACTGTGGCTGAGAACAGTGGGAAAGCTGAATTTTCTACAGACGTCTTCTATTTATAATTAATTAAATGGCAAGAAACTAATATGTTAACTCATAATTAAATTCTAACTTCTATTGGTTTGTTAAAGGAAGTTTAAAGTTTTCACAAAGTAATGAAATGAATTTACAAGTTTCATTTAAATTCTTAATGGAAGCTAAAAATGATGCTTTATTCGGAATACAAATTCGATGTAGTTTTAATTTTATTTCTTGCAATTTGGCTGTGTTCATTGGAAAGTATTTTAGTTTTTTTATGCTATTAATTTTAATGCTCATATTTTGTTTGTTTGTTGTTGTACAAAGCTAAATGTTTTTTTTTTTTAAATTAGCTAAAAAAATTTTTAAATGATGCTTTTAAAAAATTATATATATATTTTTACCTAATTAAGTAATAAATTAGTGTTATAGAGCATTTAAAACATTTTTTATAACTGCAGGCATGCTTTGATTTTGTTATTTGCTAGTATTTATAGTAGCAATAAAGCATTTATATTTTGTGGTCTAAAAATTGCAATAATAAAAATCTGTAATCTCTTTCTTGCAGTTTTGTCCATTCTTTTTTTTTTTTTTTTAAAGTTTGATAATGTGCATGATGAACTCTTTAAAATTTGTTTTCAAATTGAATAATTCATACTTGTAAAAATATGTATTGTAAAGATATATATATATAATTTTAGCTAAGTTTTTGATAAAATATGGCTTATTCTCTGTTAAGAAAGTATGATAACCAAAATTCCTCAAAGGAATCATCAAAATATTCAATATTTTCTATTTAATAAAAAACTAATTTTTGTTTTGTTAAAATAAGATTTATATTGAATTAAAAATTATATGCATAGGCTGATTAATATTATATGATTTTAAAAAGTACTTTTTCAATACATATATTTCTTATTCTAATTTATTAATTTTTTTTTCATAAATGCTTAAGACATTTATTTATGCATACAGCAATTTAATTCTTCTTTTAATGCTAAAAATCAGAATTTTGATTGAAAGTAGCCAAACTAAATTTGAAAAGGTAATCGAATCAATTATTTCTAATTATACGATTGGTGCAATAATATTTTAAAAGAAAAATTGTATTAAAAATTCTAATATCTTGGATAAATTTGTTCTAAATGTTGAATTTTCTACTTTTATAATAATGCACAGAAGTTAAAACTTTTAAAGAAAATTTGGAATGTAATTTTTAATTTCAAAAAATAAAAATTATTTTTTAATTTAATTTTTAAATATTAGTGCATTCTAAATTAGTCAATAGAATTTTCAATTAAATTGTAAAATGTCATTTGTTAATTTTTGCATAAAATTTAAGTCATATTTTATTCAACACTTACATTTTCTCAAGAAATTTTTCTTAGTTTTTTGAAGCTTAATTTCTTCTCATTTTGATTTTCAATAATAATTCATGAAATAAAAATGATTTGCTTCACAAGCATTCATTATTGTAATATACAAATGTATATTAGTTAACTAAACCATTAACAAAATAAGAAACATTTACTCCACCTTAAAAAATGCTATACTAATATTGTTTTAGCTGATTGAAATGAGTGGATAAATACCGAGTGATGAATAGTTCTGAGATATTGTGTAAAAAAAACTATAAAGGATGATGAAAATCCTTAAAACCTATAAAACTTATATAGTTTATATACCTACTTTATCTTTTAGAATTAAGGTTTTGACTAAATTATTAAAAAAGACAATTTCAATAAGGATATAGAAAAAAAAAAATGTTTTAGAAAAATAAAATGGGAAAATAATTTTTATTGTTTTAAAGTAATAATTACAATGGAATAATGAATTTTAACACTGTTTATGTTAAATTGAAAAAATTATTTACAATTTAGAATCAATAATAAAAATAATCATAATCTCTGAATCAAATTATCTGCAAATTCATTTGTTCAATAGGAATTTAATAACTTGGAGAATATGACTTTAGTCACTTGGAGACTTTAAATCAACTTCTATTGTCCCCATTACAAAAACGCGAAGAAAGGCTAATTTCCAAAAATAATTTAGTATTGATTCAATTCACCTTCAGTAAAAATTTTAAACTACTGGCACAAGTAGGTTAAAACTATCTGAGTGGTTTAACTTGCATATATCAATTGGATCAATAAAAGAAAATAGATGGCAATCAACTGAAGACAGATTTTATTCATTACAGAAAAAAGGATGGACAGAGAATGAATAATATCAGAAGGATCACAAAATATGTTTTGATAAAGGAGTTTGTATGAAACCAGTATTTTGAAAATCAAAGTAGTTTTGTACATTTTAAATGCAACTGAAAGAACTTCCTGCGCCATTGTATTCACAAAAGAAGAAAAAAGAAATCTTTTAGCATATGAAAGAGCAGTTGAACTTGGATATGTATCATATAATTGGGAACTTCTAAAGAGATAAAGAGAACTTGACAGAAAAAAGAAAAAAAACTTAATGAACAAAGAGAAAGCACAATCATTTACGAGTGGAATATATGATATAATATATTCTCAAGATGTATCAAAGCTGATAATCTATGCAACTCCTCTCAAAATTCAAATTCTACCTCTAAAACATGATTCTTATTAATGCTTAAACCACAGTCTGAAAATTGGAAGGAAAAAAACTATAAACAGTTTCCAATATCATTTAAGTAAAAGAAAAGAAAAAATCTTTCTTTATTATTTGATTAAAATTACTTTTTAAAAAAATCGCCTTCCTCATTATTGTTTATTGTACCTAAAAAGAATTTAAATCAAGTATGTTAAATGTATGATGTGTTATTCTTTGTTTTTTATTAATTTTTTAAAAATTTTATGAAATAAAAAAACTGATATGCTTCCTTTCCTTTCTCTCTTTTATCTTTATACTTTTTCTGCCTCTTTATAACATTAGCATATAAGATCATACAGTTTTTTTTATATGAATACAAATAATTGAAAAATAAATAACCATTGTGGATATTTATCCTTAAAATTAGATACCTGAATGCCATCACTAATCAACTCGCACTTAAATTTCTTTACAGAATTTTTTTAAAAGAAAATTTTACTTTTGAAGAAAAATAATTATTTTGCGAATAAAAGAAACCTTGGTTAATGCTTCAGAAGAAAATTTCATAATTTCCAAATGTATTTTTTTAAGTTTTAAATACTAAATCTGAATGATAAAATGGTGTTTTAACAAAATTTCGAATATGGCTGTGTTAATTTACCTAAGCAGTTTTATTGAACAAAAAAAATATCTTAAAGGGTACGAGAAATTGTGTTGTTTCAAGATGTCATAAGGAATTGTTTTCCTCGTTTGTAGATTTTGCAGCTACTATTGCAAACATAATATTCCATTTTTTTTCAAAGATTATTGTTATCAAATAATATTATTGCTGTCCTACTGCTTTTTTTTTTTTTTTTTTTTTGTAATCATTATATTGCATACAAACAAACGTGTAATGTTGAGTGACAGAAAAAACAAGTTTAAATTAATGACAAAAGAATAAATTCATCTTTACTTGATTAGTTAAATTTTGATAGTCTTGGGAATGAAATGAATTTTATTACAATAATAAAAATTATTGTAGAAATACATTCTAAAATATTTTTTTAGTTTATTTATATTAAAAAGACAATTGTATGATAATGAAATTGATATCAATAAAAGGATTTTGATATTAAGTTTGGAAAATGGTGTTAGTATCATTTTTGTAAAATAATATATTTTGGGAATTATAAGAGGAAAACATCTACATTTTGTTTAGTTAAAATTATAACTGGAAATTTTGATGCATTGCATCAAAGCCCACGCTTTCATCTTTTAAAGCATGTTTGATAGATTTTCAGTTTCTGGAGTCGGCAGTCTGTCTTATAACTCATGTTAAAGTATAGATAAATATATGAACAACTATATATTTCTTCAGTAAGATTGAAATTACAATTGCATATCTGTACATTGACCTAATGTCATTCTTTGATTTGATATCCACCGGAATGCAGCATCTTGTAAAATTTTTATTCATCTACTATTCTATTTAAAAGTGAAGGGGTTTTTTTTATCAATTAATTTTAATAAACATTATTTTGATATTTTTCTCTTTTTTTCTTTAGCATTTTAATCATCAAAATAAAATTGCTTAAATGTAGTTTCTCAAAGAAAGCTTATTTGCAGAAAAGTATTTCTTAGATAGCGCAGTAACCGATGCTTTTATGAGCATAAAGAAAGAAAAATAGATACTTATGACAGTTCTGTAATTGATTTTTCCACTTCCATCTACTTATCTATCTCTGCTGCTTTTGAAAGGCTACCCCAATTTGCTTACGGCAACAAAACCACCGGGTGGTGGTAAGCAGATGCGCTCTTATCTAGTATCATATGTGCTAAAGTTGTAGGATTAACGGAATTTAATTACCTTTTAGAGAAAACTTGGTAAACAGTTAGAAAAACTGTAGGGAATGCATATTTCTCATTCTTATAATGCGAGCGATTGATGGATAATGATTCTTTTTTATGGGATAATCAACATTTTTCCCACGCGAAACTTGATAATTACACTTTAACCCATGCCTAGAGATGGGAAAATTCAGTGAACTCATGATCTAATTTCCTTCAAACAAATGCCTTCATTTTATAAAGGCAAATGAATAAATTTTTATTGAATTAAAAAAAAGACAAATTAAGGAATAATTAAACAGACAGTTATTTGTTTACACAAATGATATAACAAAGTATTTGACATTCGCATTGGTCTGTGAATATCCATTTTGAACGGATGATTTTTAAGTAAAGTTGATTAAACTAAATCTATTTTTCCCTTGTAGCATATAAATATTTCAAACATTTGATAAAGAATATTGGAATTATTATTACGATTTATTTCTTATTTAATACTTTTTTATCGGTGTATTTTAGTCAGTTTTTGAGTTCGCTGTTTTGAGCTGCATTTTAATATAGGTAATGTTTTGATAGCAATAATGGACAAAACCATTTTTTATACAACCATGTCGAATGAGTTTTATTTCAATATATAGTATGTATAAATATATATAGAGAGAGAGAGATTAATTAAAATTATAGTTGTAAATTTTGATAAATTGCCTAAAAGTACACATTTTTAACCTCTAAATCACGTTTGCTAAATTTGGGGGCTTTTGTCTTGCAACTCATGTTAACGTATAGATAAACACATTAACAATTATATTATTTTTCAGTAAGACTGAAATCACGAACTTCAGTAACTTTAGTTAGAGTAAATTCAGTATTTTACTCTAACGTTATTCTTTTGATTTAATATTCCTTAAAAAAGACCGATATTAGCTATTTGGAATGCAGCACATAGAAAATTTTTTTATTCATCTGCTTAGTGATGAAGATTTTTAATCAAATAAATTTTAATAACATGAGTTTTATATTTTCCCCTTTCTTGTTTGGTATTGTATTCATCAAAGAAAGTAGCTTCTTGCTTAAAAGTAGCTTCTCAAAAAAAGGCAGTTGTTTTCAAAAATAAATTCAAGCTAAAATACCGATTTTTATTTATTCTTTTAGTTTTTAATTATATTTTTTTATATTGGGCTCAATTTTTCATTCGGTTGATATGTCTCATTTTTCTGAAAAGAATGTCACATTATTTACAAAAATTTTAACATGATTAAATTTATGGACTGGATGTTGTCTCCGAATTAAGTTAGGAGAACATTTATAATGCAAAAACATATTCGAGATTTCTGAAAGCTAGACCGTTTGACCGAAAGTTAGTTCTTGATTTGAATAGTAGATGTTCAATAAGAAAGGATTTTAAAATTGTAAATAAGTTTTTTCTTTAAAAATTTATTGACGTTTTAACCCTTTGTCTCAATAACTTCCGATAGTATTGTTGCATAGAAGGCATTCTTACGCCATTTTAAAATTCAAAATATTAATTATTCAGTGATATTAATTTTATTTCTATGCAATTTCTTTTCATATTTTAATTAAATATTTAAAAATATTTTAAAGAATATTTTATAATAATACTTTCTAGTGCCTTTGTTACAGGGGCGGTCTTAGAAGACGCGAGGCCCAATTTGAAACTATTTTCTATAATACTTATTTCTAGACAATTTTTACCAATAATATAACTTTTGTAAAAAAAAAAAAAAAAAAAAAAAAACTTTTAAAAGATAGTTTAATTAGGGAATTAAAAGTACATTTTAAAAAATTTTAATTGATTTTTTAAAAAATTTTTAAATCATTGTTACTATTCCCCTTTGGCAACTAGCTGGTTTGCCAGAATAAACATTTGCTTTTCAATTAAATTTTTTATGTAACTTGCTCCTTAATAGATTCTCAAGCAAAATGTTTTTAAGCTTCAAATTTTTATAAACGTATCACCGATACTATTATAAAAGCCTTACCTTAAGCTGCTCGTTCTTCGATGCCTTTCTCTAATTTTCTATCAGTTCCCGTAAAATGTGAACTTGAAATTTAAGCTGGAATTGATCAAACTTCAATAAATACAGTTTTTAAAAACCAAACACGTCTTTAAAAAAAATATGAGTTCAGAATTGAAATCTAATTTGTATTACAGAATATTTTAATAATTTATGAATTATATAAAAACATTATTCAATAATATTTTCTTTGGCCTCATCATAAAATTTTATTTTCAATTTTGCTTTCTGAAGGATTTAAATGTCGTAATATTTTATTTTATTTCAATAAAAAAAAGTACTTCTGTAAACGATTATGAAGTCTAAATTTTATTTTGTCCTTCAGGCCTACGAATCCTATTCAATAAAATAATCTTGATCATCTAACGTTTCTATCTTTTGCGTTATAAATCCTTGAATATCCTTATTTTAGGACAATCAAAACTGTAATTATTTTAGGTCGATCAATCTTGGAGAATCTCAGGGCATTGATTGAATATCTTCGAGATGGTCATTGGAATTCCGCGTTTTTATAAAACAGTGACATTCAAATTGTCATAACTCACTCAGTTTTGGTCACAAAAGGGCGAACTTTTTTTATTTAAAGCAACAAAATATATGTAGAAAAATTATTAAAAGCATGCTTCATATTTAAGCCAACTCAACATGGGAAAATAAACCGAACGTTCATATCTTGGTCATATCAGTGGGAGAAGGCCAAGATGAGGTATTAGGAGCAACAATGTATGTAAATGGTTTTAGTTTCTCTTCAATAATTAAATACAGTGTTGTAAAATAAACTTAAAAACTTTTAAAAAATAAAAAATTATATGGCAAAAATTTTGTCATCATTAAAAAGATAATGTTATGAATTTTAAGATGCTTTACAAATTGTTTTTCTGCTATATTTTCAGAAATTATTGCAAAAACGCCAAAATTTTACAAATTTTAATTAATTGTGAATTAATTAATTGTGATTTTAATTTCTGTGATAAATTTGAAAAGAGAATATAAGTAGAGTCTATAGAAAATATAAGGATCTTTTTGATCTGCCGTCAAAGACATTCTTTTCCTTAATCTGTTCTCTCCTAGCAGATAACAAGTGGTCAAGATCAATTACATGATGTCATTGATACCGGATAAGATTAATGTATTAATCATTGGAAGAAGTAATAGGATTTATTTGAACAAAATTAAAACACAGTGCCTGAAAATTTGCCATTGTAGAATATCCCCTTTCCGAAAACTAAGAGAACTGCTCCACTTCGGGCTCCTTCATGGGTTTTTTTCTATCATTTTTCCTGATAGGTTTTCCAATATCCTTCTATTGATAGCGTTTGAAAAAGTCATAACAATAGTTTTTGATGCAAATTTAATTGAATTTTTTTATTTCTTAAGATTTGAAGTCTGATTGGAAGAATTTACTTGATAAAATCAAATATCATAAATCCCATTATGGGTTTGAAGGGGTTTATACATTCCAACTTATTTTCATCAAAAAATCTACCAACAAGTTCATTACATTTTCAGAGAATAAATGTAGATTATTCAAAGAATAGTAGTTGATTAGAAAAGATATGTAGAAATTTATAGAACAATTAAAGGTCCATGCAACACATTCAACATTAATATAACAATATAGGCGCATCCCCGCAGCTGAACATAAATGCTAAATAGAGAATCAGTCAATAAATATTAATTTTGGATTTTAAGAGGAGTCGGTGCATAACTAAGCAGTTATTCCATGTATGACATGGCTAGAGACGAAGAAGAAACATGAGCTCTAGTGTTAGCTAACTATTTAATATATAGACACCGCGTTCCCCAATGATATAAGTAGACTGTTTTGTTTCACATTGAAAACACATTTACATTATAAGGATGATTATTGTTCGATGTATACTTTGGAAACGAAATCGAAATAATTAGGGATGTACCAGCTGCTTTCGGTGACCAGCTGGTCTGTCCATCATATATTTGGTATTACTTTAATTATGTCAATTAAAGTATTTGCAATAAATTTAATTTTTGTTAAATTAATGCATGAATTGCAAAAAAAAATAACAAGTTATATATAGTTGTAAATTATTATAAAAAATACTGTATATGAGAATTTTTTTGAGAATTATTTTTTAATACTTAATTTTAGTTTAATTCTTCTTTAATTCTTAGTTTTTTATGACAATAACTGTTTAAGCAAACTATAATATATAAATAATTAACATAACCTTCGAAAAGAATTATCTTGCAGTTGATAGAAGACTTATTTAATGATTGAGCTAAGAAGTAAATATATTAAAACTAATAGAAAGTTAATTTTTAAAATTGCCGTTTATTAAATGATAGAAAAAAGCCATAAAAAGCTGGTCAAATAAAAAAATCAACTGTATTTTATTAGGAAAAAAAAAGAAAAAAAGATGATGCTCCAGTTATACCTAATTTTTAATTTTATGTTAACCTAAAATAAATGAAATAAAATAAATAAAAAATAAATAATAGAAATGAAAATAATAAAGTAGATTTGAATCTTCATCCAAAATATTATAGAAAGCCAAGATTGTAGATTTTAATTGTTTAGTTTTATATTATCTTTAAAAAATTAAAATGACAATAATATGCGTATAAAATTGTATTGAATATCACTGCAATGTGCTCATATAGAAGTATAGTTTACTAAACCAATGAAAAATATTTTTGAAAAATATGTTTAAAAGTATTTTGAAAAATACTAAGATCAAAGAAGAAAAATATTCAATAGAATTTAAAAAAAAAAAAAAAAAAAAAAAAAAAGATAACTGAAAAACTAATTTTTTTAAAATTTAAAATGTTTTTGGTCAGCGATATATTTCGAATTTATAAAGAAAATGCTGGAATTTTGTTAATTTTTTATTAAAATTTTAATTTAATTTTTCAAACAAGATTTCTTAATATTGCTATCTAAGAAATAGCTAATTGCCAGCCAAATTTGGAAGCTCAAAGTCCAACAACCTGCCTTGAAAGATGCAATTTATTGATAGCATGCCAGCCTATAAATTTTATAATATTAAAAGTATGAATAATTTTATCTCATATTTTTTAACAAAGAAAAATCATTCAGATTTGATTGAAAAATGAAAATGATTTGTCTGTCACGATATTGCTAAAAATCAAAATTTAAAAATTTGTTAAAATAAAGAATGTCATAAGATTTTATAATTAAAAAGATATATGTCTAAATACACCTTTATTTTAAAGATGAATTAAAATCTTTTTTTAATTTGGAAACATTTTCGAAAGTTATTGCAGAAAAACTTCAAACTTTTTCGCTTTTTTAAAAAAATAAAAATTAAAAAATTGCTCTACCAAACATTACACTTTCCTACCCTCCAAAACATATTTATTCTTCTCTGCATACACACGCGCACGTTTTCTTTTATTAGAAAAAAAAATTTGCATATAGTAAAAAATTTATATATATATTATATAGAAAGTCCTTGCAGTCAAATGTTATTTCGAATCGCAATAACATAAAAGCATTTATTTATTCAAATTTCGCATGAAAATATTTCTATTATTTTCGACTGTTGGAGACGTTTTCTTTCAAATGAAAAATAATTATACAATAATAAAATAAATAAAAAATAATAAATAAATACATTTATATTTTCAATAAGTTATTTAATAAATAATAATTTTTAACAAATGACTTAAAAAAATTCTTAATAAATAAATACATTTTAATAATAATAAAGAATTTATTTACATCAATATCAATTTAAAATAAAAAAAAATTATCAGATGAATTTCTGAAAGAGTGTAAAAGAAACGAGTAAAGTTTCAGAAAGAGTAAAAGAAACGAAACAGTTAGACGATTCCAAGTTTTGGCGGAATAAAATAAAAAACAAAATCGCGTAATAGGAAATGAAAAAGATTGGCATAATTCGCCACAAATGTGCTTATTTGCCAAATCTTATAACCCCTATTATAGCTAATCCTGCAATTGGGATAGTTCTTGTTAGCGCCTACAGATGGCTGTAGACAGCTGGCGCCGTCTACAGGCACTAATTGGAACCTAGCTTGATCCTCCAATACGTCCTCCGGTTAACTCTACCCACAGATTCTCACAACCAAAACAAGATTTCATTTCATTTTAGATCCATAAAATAATTCTAATGTCATACAAAAAAAAAAATAACAGGAAAAATACTTTTTACACATAACTTAAAATATATTTAAATTTGCACCCTAATTATGAAATTAAATAGTTTTATAAAACTAATAATAGTAAAGAATATTGGAAATAAATAATAGAATAAAAATGAAAGAAAGGTACAAAAACTGTTTCGCAAACAAAGCAAGCGTTAGGGAAATTTAATTTTAAAGAAATTTTTTAAAAAATACTATAAAATTTTTTTAGAACTTATGCTAAATTTTTAATAAAATGCCAAAATGTATAATTACGCATTTAATGCAAAGTGAGAAAATAATATCTGCTTATGATTAAAGAAGGGTACTTCAACTCTACTCTACTACCTGTCATATCAAATTCAAAACATTCGATCCTCGTGATAAACATTGTGAATGATTCGTTATACTCTTCCTTTGATTTATTAGTTTCATTTATTGCATCAAAATGGTAAAAAGAATCAATGTCGAGGGTTATGCAGCAGTGAAAAAAGCTATTGAAGAAAATTCTAATGCAAATTCTTTATTCGTTTTATTTTGTGGATCTAAAGATGACAAAGGAAAAAGTTGGTGTCCAGATTGTGTGGCCGGTACTTTACTTCTTGCATACTTATCTTCGGATTAGAATTACTGATTCACTTTTTTTTCTTCTTATTATAGCTAAGAAATTATTGGCTTGGAAAGAAATTATTTGTTAATGGTGTATTAATGTTTAATGATATATTATTAAGTACCGATAAAAATATGTGACTTTATTTTTCTATAAGTCATTGAAATATAGTAACCTCAATCATCAAATAATATTAATAAATTTGATCCATAAATAAAAAGTATTAAGCAAACATACTTCATTCCAACGCTCAGGTATTCATTTAAAAAAGCGTTTTTGATCTCAAAAAATATTAGATATTAAATAATACTTTCCCCTTTGTATAAATATTATATTAGCATCTTAATGCGTAATAACTCATAAAAATTGGTTTCCAATATTAAAGGGGGAAGTTTTTGTGTAAATCTGAAAATGTCCTGTCTAGCACAGATTTGACTGTGTTGCACTATTTTTTCCTATTTCATGCATTATAATATGTAGTAGTAATATTATTACATTTTTATCTGTATACTCATACGTTTTTATGGAATAATTGTAAACTTAACTTTGTAACTTTTGTAAGTTATTGTTTTTACAAATACATTATTTAAATAAAACAATATGCTAATAACCTAACCTTCTTACATTTAAGAAAAAATCCATAATATTTTTTTTGTCTGTTTTTAAAATGAAAGATGTATAGTTTATATAAAATTTAAAGCTTACTTACTGTATACTTAGCTTTTTTTTAAAGTAATTTATTAAAGGATTTTTTTTTCTATTTATTTAACACAGAATTAGATGAGATTACTTCAGTTTTGTTATTTGTTATCATCTGATTTTTAATTTACTGTTATTAAATTTAATGGCAAATCTAACTAATTTAGGTTAAGATATATAGATATAAAAATATGGATGGCATCACAAACTTTTTTTAAAAAGAAGAAAGCATATTGTGTTATTACTAATGAACAATTTTACCAAAATGGAGACAGTTAGAGGGTTTTTTTTCCCCCTGCCTTAGAGGATATTATTTCTGTGCTTAAAAATGTTGTTAGTAAATAGGAATACTTCCATCTTTTTCATATTTTAGTAGTATTTTTTTCCTGTGCATTACTAGAAAACGAGTTTCAATTTCTGTAAATTTAATGTAAGTTTGCAATTTCTGTTTTAGCTTTAAAAAAAAAAAAAAAAAGGTCCTTTAATTTGATGTTTTGATTACATATTTTAAAACAAGGCTGAATGCATACTTTTTATTCTTTAAAAAATCAGTTTCAATTATTTTTTTTCCTAGCATATATTCTCAACAATTCTTTACTTTAACACAAATTATTCATAAATTAAATGAAATTTATAATAAGTTTTTAAAACCATTTGGTTCCATTTAAACTTTTAATTGACTTATTATTATAAGTATAATTTACTACATTTTTTTTTTATTTTAGTCTTCCCTTTGTTCAATGTATATGCTTATAGGTATCATCATTTTTTTTAGCTGAACCAATTATTGAAGAAGGTTTGAAAATTGCTCCAGAAGACAGTGTATATATTTATTGCAGTGTTGGAGATAGAACTTAGTAAGTATTTTACTTACATTTGATATTTAAAGTATCAGAATTGCTGAACACATTGCAAAATTTTATTTTAAAAATTTGAATATGGATTAATGTCTTTTTTTTAATAAAATTTTTATAGCATGTTCAATGATTCTTGCATACTGGATAGATTATTTTGCATATCTCGGATTTATTATGAAATATTATATTTACATTGTTGCAAAACAATTTATCTTTGTGTATTGCTTTAACACTTATTTTTAACCAATGTTATTTCAGTAATTTTAAAATCATTTCATATTTTTGATACCATATCTGGCATTGTTGTAAAATTTGCTTTAATTGCTAAAATAAATTGAAAATTAAAATTCAGCATTCAGATTACAATAAAACTCTTTATATTTAAGTCAGTATATAAATCAGAAGATACAATGTAAAAGTCATATCTCATGAAATCTGTGTTAAATAATAATAAAAGAATAAAATATTGGGAACAGTATTAATAATAGAAATGAGGAAAATGTGTTTTCACAATACCTTTTGCCACAATGCATAAATGTCCTATTTCTTAGAATAGTTGCATTTCAATTCCATAGCTAAATTGAAATCTCTCTCTTTATTCTTTTTTCTACTTTATCTAACATGTCACTACATTTTTTCAGAGTTTTAAGCAATTTTGAGCTGGCATGTACCATTGTTTAGCAAAATAGATTATTATAAAAAAAGTTGAACCTGGCAATATCAATAATACTTATCAAAAAGTATCTATGACTGTGTTTATTACTTATTGTCCTTGAATCCCAATTTAATAGTGCCACAATAGCTCTCACCAAGATAAAAAGAGATATTTCCTAGTTTATATGAGCAGGAACAATTCTCAAAACTCAATTTTTAAAGCATGTATTTGCAAAGAAAAATAAGACTTTTGATTATAAAGGTACATAAGGGATTTACATTTGGATTGAATTGGATGCCTGCAATTTGGCAGTATCACATAGACAGATTATTCCAGGTTATAAATGGTCTTAAAGTATTACTGGATAATGCAAGAATAATCAGAAGTGAAATAATGTTACAATGTAAAATCTTAGGTGAATGACCAAAAATGAAATATAAATAAGTGACACAAAAAAATGTGTATCTAAAAATGCTTAGAAAATAAAAGTTTTGAAGGTTTATAAATTTTTATGATAAGTTTTACAAAACTTAAAACATCTCTTAAAACTTGCCAATCTCTCAAATCATTTAAATAAGAATATGTTAAATGAACAATAGACTGCTAGGTTGCCAATAGCTAATTAAGAAAGAAATCTTCGACTAAAAATTTTGGTAAATTATGACCCAATAAATCCTTTTACTTTAGTTAGGGACAAATCACTAATCGATGTTGGTTGGATTCTGTAATATCATTTATATTCTGATGCTTCTGAATGACTGAGAAGTTTTCACATGCAAAATGTTAACGAGTACTTAAAAAAATATTCTCAAACAGGCATTAAAATTGATGGAATTGTATAAAAGATAAAATTGTTTTACTTATATTTAAAGATTGGAAGATTCACTCAAGTAAAAGATACCAGCATAGCCATATTTTTTTTAAAATCAAGGGTACTGTTTTGTGTACAGTTAAAGTCTATATTTACTTCCTTTTACTTTATAACTTTATTATCATTAATTTTTTATGTAATTTTTCATAAAACAATTGATTATGGGAATGCAGACTTTCTTTTCTGATTGCCAAATATCTTGGAAGAATTGAAATTAAGTGATAATATAATATTCTAAACAAATCCAAATTGAAACTCGCTTCAAGGGGGCTATGACAGTAGACTGTTAAGGATTAAGAATTTTACAAGGCTTAATGGATGGTCAAAATTTTCTAGGGTGAATTTTCATTTAAAGCAGTATTAGCAAAAAAAGGTTCTGGAAGAAATGCAATATAGACACTTTGAAATGATAAAGGTGAAAGCATATCAAATATCCATTTTTTAGAAGAATATATTGTAGTTGTTGTGAAAGCTTCTATTGGCTATATCAAATCAAACTGACTCATTAAATACTGAAGTTCATTACTGGGAATATTGCAGGATATCCTGGGAATATGTTCACGTCGACTTCAATAGTCTAGTTTTCAAATGTATGTTGTTGTTTTTTCCTTATCACTGATGCTTGCTTCAAAGAATCAGAAGTATATCCCATAAAGATAATCACAACTGAGAAAGTTATTAATACTTCTGGAGAAAAAAAATCCAGATACTTTTCTTCTTTTGCTCACTTATCTAATTGGTCAATTTATTCACTGAATTTGTCAGCAACAACATTAATCAATTTACATGCCATTAATTCCAGATGTTTATGCAGAGTGATAGTATAAAGCACAAAACTAGTGCACAATCCAGATTTTCTTGTAATTATGTTGCTACATCAAAACAGTTGCTAACAGCTGTGCAGAAATATGAAAATAGCATATTACAGAAATTGAGATCATGTAATTTCTTATCCAAAGAATATTATTTTGATGAATGTTAGTCATATCCATCCATTAGATGATCAAATGTATTTGATATCTCTCTCTTACATTTAATCATCTAATACATGGATACGACGTTTCAAATTTTGATCAAATACTGCCAAAATTTGAGAAAACATCCCAAACCTTCAATATATTGAAATAGATGAAAATCTTTTTTCCCAGGTCTCGAATGAAGAACAGAATTTTTTTTTTTTTTTTTTCCACCAATAATAACATGAACAGATGTTTCTGTTCTAAATTCATCGCTGCCATCTGCTGAACTGAATAATTCTTCAATGAGGAATCCTCTGATTCCAAAAGGCCAGAGGCGAATTCCTAGATTTTTTGAAAGAATCTCATTTTCTTCCAAAAGACTTCATTTATAAAGAAGAAAGTGACATAATGTCAAAAATTAGTACTGAGAAGTTAAATATCAACCTAAGTGTGTATAAAATTTTATGATAGTTTTGTTGTCTATTTTTTAAGATATTGAAGCAGATGTTTAGTTGTGGTTAATGTCATGTTATTTTATTCTCTGTTGTCTTGTAAATACTGTGTGTCAGCTGCGTGTAAATCAGTTTCTAAATATATTTGGCAAAAGTTAAATGGGCCTTATTTTCTGTTGTCTTGTAAATACTGTGTGTCCTCTACATGTAAATCAGTTTCTAAATATACTTTGCAAAAGTTAAATGGGCCTCATACTTCAAAAATTCAACACAGAATTACCTTATTTCTATCAACAAATGACTTTAATAATGTTCACTTGCAATCAACATTTCTCTTGAAAGACATTTCACTTTTTTCCCATGCACTCTAACATACCATAATTAAATGAAACATGGGTATTTCATACATCTATTTTATTGTCTCAGTAGGAAGTTGATCATAAATACAAACACGCTTTTAATGTTCTTGATAGCAGAGCTTCTGTATAACATTATTTTTTTTTTTCATAAATTTTACAGAATAAGTAATTGGCAGGGAAGAATAGTTATTTGCTATTGTACTCTAACACACATTTCAAGCTTTTAATAAAATTTTTTACAAAAAGCATGCAATCTTCTAATTTATTTTCTATTCCAATGTTGAAAGAAACTGTGGAATATTATTGGAATCCCTGAAAAAAAAATAGTAAGATTGCTACATCTGACTGTTTTTACAATTCATCCTTAAACTATAGGCAAATCAGTTCATAATTAGGAAGCATTTCTGACTTTTTGTTTAAATAAAATATTCTAAATGTAAGCTTTATCTTAAAGTTTATAATTCACTTTTATTTGAATTGTTTTCTCTATATGTATTGAAAATGAAATATGTTTTTCTCTTTCAGTTGGAAAGATCCAAACAATGAGTTTCGTAAGGACCCAAACTTCAAACTCACAAGTGTACCAACTCTCATGAAATGGAATACTGTTAGTAATACTTCTTCATTCATCCTGTTTTCTGCATTATTTAATCATTAAATCAAATTGTATTTTCTTTTTTTCTTAAAGTAGTGTAAAAAGTATACTTAGCAATATTATATATTACTTATAGTGGAATGGATTCATTCTTTTATTTTGTATATTATGTGACTTAGTCAGGGTTTTATTTATGTATATGTAATAAATACAAATTATTAAAAATTTTCAAATTAATTCCCTTTCTTTCCTGTTAAATCCAAACTTAAAAACAATTTTAACTTCTGAGTTGTACCTGCTTCGGGCTTCTTGTTCATCACTTGACTGGTGAATATAACTGTTTTAAATTCTAATTAAATAATGTTTTTAGTTGTTTGGTTTCTGGAACAAATATTCTTTTTCATTCTCTTTTTGTATTGAGATTTTCACCATTGATGTTTGTGCTTTGAATTTCTCTCAAAGACCTTTCTCTATTATGTTTAAAATAATATATGGAGAGTAGCTTCATCTTTCATCGAACAAGAAAAATACAAGCAAAATAAACATAGTTTTCCATCTGAATCATATTTTCTTCAAAATGCCATTACGATACAACTTTGTCTTTTTATGTTATCATTATAAAGAATAAAGATGAATGTGTATATGTTTCTTCTCGATAGACCAGACTGTTTGATCTACAGCTACCAAATTTGGTACATATATATCTTGTATGGTGGGAATGTTCACCTTAGAGCAGTTCTTATTAAATTTTAATTAATTAAGAATTAAGCTGAAATTGACATTTTTCTGTGATAATTCTGAAAATATTACAACATAAGAATGGTTTATACATCATCTTGAAATTGCAAGATTATCTCTTCAATGATACCAGTCTAATTCTGGCATAAACTTTTCATGGACATTTTCAATTTCTTAAAAATATTTTGTTTTGCCTAATTTCTAACACTAGATTACATTGCTGACTTCAGATTCAAACTCTTATCATTATTTCATTAGATATTTAATTGTGGGATTTTTTCCATTATTGGCAGTTAAGGAAAAAAATTCTGTTTAATATCTGTGTAGTTTTCAAGGCATGTGAAATGTAAATTAGAAAATGCAATCATTACAAAAGAAAGGAATCAGGCAGTTACATTTTTAATAGTGCTATGGTGTCATGGAGCTGGTTCTCATTTATGAAGTTCATGTACATAATAAACAGAACATGCAAGACAGTTAAAATTACATGGTTTAAATATTTGACAATTTGAAAGAATCATACATGTGTAAATATTTTAACTGAAAGTAAATATTACCAATATCCTTGAAGACCAGCTAGTTGACAAATGCAACTAGTTTATTCAAACTGTTGTTAAAATTTCAGCATCTCTTCAAAATTGTTATTAGTAGTAGTATTCTTAGCTGCTTATTATAATCATTAATTGCTTTTTTTTTTTGCTTGTTTTTTTGCTTTTTTTGGTAAGAAAGTAAAAGTTAATTGCTAATTTTCCTTCCAGTTTTATACTGTCATAACTAAAACAAATATATAATTTTGTGATACTGCTTTCTTACAATTTTTGTTGTATTACTCAAAAATTATATTTTACAATTTAAAAAAAAAATATGTATTCTTCTATCAGCTGTTTTTTAATGTGTAATATTTATTTCTTTTATTAATTTATAGCCTAGGAGACTTGATGATGAGCAATGTAAAAGTGCTGCCTTAGTTACCATGTTGTTTGAAGAGTGATGAAATTCATCCATGAAATGTTCATCAGTCAGTGATGCGTCTTCCTCAGATTGTATACATGCTTTGAACTATTTTTATTTGTTTGCATGTATGATGCCAAAGCTCAAGAAATCAAATTTAGAATGCCCTTTTTATAAGTATTATATTTATATCAGTGATTTCTCTGTCTCTATCCATGAATTGTTATAATTATGAATAAAATCATCTTATATCCAAAAATAATTGCATTGGACTTGTTATAATTTATGAAACATGCTACTTTTGCTATCTGTATAAGTATATATATTTATTAATTTTTATTTTATTAATATTTTCTTATTATATAAAATTATATTTAAAATATACTCATTCATATTGCATGCAGTATTTAATACAATTTGCAATTTTCTTCTAAAGATCTATATTGATGAAGTTTATTATAAACATTACCTCCTTAAATATGAGTTTCTATTTTCTTCATCAGACTACACAAAAATGATTTTGAATATAGAATTCTTATTAAAAATTTATGACTGATCTTAAATAATAACAGAAGTTAATTATGATGGTTAGCTTCTTAATCATCATTAATAAAACTTGTTGGTTTTGGGAACTCATTTATTTATGAACTAAATCTATGTAAATTTGTATAAATATTGATCAAGATTTGATTAAATGTTTAAAATTTTATTTCTATAATAACAGAGTACCCTCCCTTCCCCCCCCCCATCATTCATTAAAGGAAAATTTATATATGCTTGTAACAAAGCAGATAGATAACAACTTATATCTTTGTTAAGAAATCCCTTCTGTACTTAATATACAACTAATAAATAATTTTTATCTTTAATAGCTATAGTCTTATATACTTTTAACATTAATTTAGAAAGGTTTTCTTAAATCATTGAGCAGATCATGAAGAAATAATAGTTTAAAAATATTTTTGGCCTTTCAAATTTTCAGCCATTTAACTGCCTTTGTATTAACCAGGATTGTTATATTTCTATAGATTTCAGCGTTTTCGGCATCAAATTTTGAGATCAGTTAATTTCTTTTATGTAACAATTCTACAAAAAAATTTTATATTTCAAAGACTTTTGGTATAAATTTATTCATTTTATTGTTCAGTTAATATGTATTTATTATTGTCAACAGTGTTGCTTTTCAGTGTTTATGTTTGGCACAATTCATTATTGTATGAAATTTAGCTTTTTTTGTTCCAAACTGCTGTCACGTTTTGTTAATTAATTAGGCTATTGAATCATAAAGTTATTTTTATTTGAATGTTTGTAACACAATATTTAAGATATTTATGACTTCAATATAACTTTTGTATTTAATTGTAGTATCTATAGGTGACTTGATTTAAATTTGTCATTTTATAAATTATGATAATTAGGTTCTTGTATGATATACATGAAAATTAGCTAACAAAATTTGTTGTGTCATAAGTAATATGTATTGTTTATTTAATATATGATTTTTGATGATTTTATTTTCTATTTTTGGTAGTGAAACATATATTTTAATACCACTGTTTGTTTTACAGATTTATTTTTGATTTTTTACTTTTTAGAAGAAAAAAATTATTAACTGTTTCAAAAGTAATTTACATAGTTTGGATGATGTGCAATTTATGTAGAAGATATTCTTTGTTAAATGTGTATAAAGGTGCTAAAGTTATTACGTTATTTGTATATAATACAATAAATAATTTTTTTTCTTTTTCCTGTTAGATTTGAAAGATATGCTGTGTACTTAAATTTTAATATAAATTTTAGAGTAAACTCAGTCTTAATATCTGTAGCCTTTTTTTTAGAAGTATCCTGATCTTTTGTTTAAATAATTTTATAACTATTTTGTAGATTATACATTATGATCTAGAGCAATAGAAATTTTTCAGTATTGATAATTAAATTTTTGTAATTTATTTATAGGTTATTGGGAAATATTGTTTTTGTTCATTTTTTATTTAATGTTCCACAGAGTATGAGAATAAATTATTCATTGAAGAAATAAGATGCGATTTTTTTCAAAGTCAGTTTTCTTTTTATTTATTTATTTAATGTCAAGAAAGTCAAGCGATACAATTGATATTGTTCCGATTAGGGATTGCAATACCGAATATCGGTATTTTCGGCCATTTGTACAATTTTGTAATACCGGTATTCACAAGTTAAAATACCGTTTTTTCGGTATTTACTAGAAATTTTTAAAATGGTCTCCACTATATGTTCAGGGATCGCCAACATAGCAAAATAGTATATGTTTTTGTTTCTATGTTTCCTTAACGGACGAAATTAATTAGCTAATTAATTGCTTAAATCTAAATTAGCGAATCATGGATTGTCCCTGAATGAAGATATTGTATCCATAACGACTGATGGAGCAACAGTTATGAAAAAAGTTGGAAAGTTGATTGGTGCAAATCAGCAATTGTGCTATGCTCATGGAATTCAATTAGGATGTATTATACCAAAAAAATAAAGAACAGAAGAAAGAAAAAATAAAGAACAATTACTGTGGATATAAAAACTTCGGATTCCAACTTTGAAGAGAGTAAGAGTGTGAGTGGTAATGTAATTGTTGTAGAGATATTGCTAATGAGGATGAAATATTAACCCATCAAGAATTGCTTCCCATAATTTATAAAGTTCGAAAAATTGTTAAGATATTTAAACGTTCCCTCATAAAGAATGACTTATTACTAAAATATATATTAACCGAAAATAAAACACAATATATATTAATATTAGATTCTAAAACGTTGGAACAGTTTACTCCTAATGATGGAACGATTTTTGAAACTGAGAAATCCAATCCAACCAGTAATCGACTTTAACCTGTAAATTAATTTTTCAGATAGCGAATTCGACCTTATATCCAGAACTGTATCAGCTCTACTTCCAATTAAACTGACTATTGAGGCATTATGTCTGAGAGATTCTAATTTATTAACAGCTAATGCAACAGTAAATTTCATGTTGCAGTCACTGAAAGAACAGCACACATCACTATCTGAAGAATTATATATTACATTGAAAAATCGCACAGAAGAAAGGCATACCGAAATAGAAAACGTCTTATGGTATTTACATAATTATAATGATTTTAAAAATGAAAAAGAAGAAAAGGGATTAATCAATTCAAATTTGATCAAGTTTATAGTAAATTTTCTTAAAAATTTTTACGCACAAACTTATCCACATTCAGAATAATTCCGTACAGTTATCGAAGATTATGATGACATTAATGTCGATAGTGAAAAGGAATTGTCTCTTGAACAAAAATTAGAATTAGCGATAAATAAAAAAAAAACAATCAACAAACAAAAATACAATACAGAAATCAGCTATATCGAAAACCATCCGACGAGAAATCGATTTATTTGAAGATGAGGGATTTAGAGGTAAATTCTTGGAAAAAATATATCGCGCATAGCTAACAGTACCACCAACTAGCGTAGATTCCGAAAGAGCGTTTTCGACAGATGATAATTTTTGCACAAAATTACTTTTCAGGCTTAATGACAGCACAATTAATGCATTATGTTTCTTAAGATCACATTTTAAAAATTTGTAATAGTACCACAGACTGAATAGTGATATTTACACTATTCCAATCTTACACTTTACATTTTTTTTGTGATTTAAATAAATAAGATTTTCCTTTACTTTTTGTAATACTGTTATAATTTATAAGTTACAATTTTTTTTTGTGATATTTACACTCTCTAATAAAACTGGCAAATAAGACAAAGTAACACCTGTGTTTTCTTTCTTTTTCTAAAATTTCTAATACCGGTATCCCGATATTAAGATTTACAAAATACCGGTATTGAAATTTTGTTCCGATATTGCAATCCCTAGTTGCGATTCATACCTTAAACGTATCCGGTTTACTTAAATTAGAGCGCAATGAATTATAATGTGTGTCATTGTCAATGAAATGAGGAATAACTTAAATATTGGATTTACATAAAACCATTTTGTTATGAAAAAATATGTATATGTTTTGATTGAAGTGTAGTACTACATGAAAGGCTATAAACTTTTGTTCATTGCTTGGCACTTTTTCTATTCCGTATTCAGTTTTTCTCATTCTTCTCAATAGAATCCAATTCCTTTCTCATAAAACAGTGAAGACAAAACACTATTTTATAAAAGGGGTTTGTGACTATTTCTGAAGTGAAAAGTGATTTTATAAGTGAGATATGGAATTTGTGCTTCCAAAAAAATGTAACAGCTATTCATAAAATGTGCTGCCACACTTGCAAAAAATCATAAATGTTCAAAACTGAATTCTCAATACACACACAACAATTATGTATTATCTTTTGCAATTAGAAACAATTTTGTTTTAGTTTCTACCCAAGAGGTGAAATTAACAATGTGATAATTTTTGTTGTTGTTGTTGCTAATCTCCATGGCCTGACTTATCAGACAAAATCCAAAAATCCGTTGACAAGAAGAAAGTCAAAAACCCTCCCAAGGCCTACAGATTGTCTTAACGTGGCGGAATGGGTGAAATAAATTTATTCACGTCACAAAAATAATTCACTTTCAATAAAAAAAAGAAAAGAAAGAAATTACTTCATTAAAATCCTCTTTTTTTTTTTTTAGTAAAATTGAATTTTAGGATGAATTAGAGAAATTTTTACTGACTAATCTTTTGAGATATTCTATAAATCCCACACACACAACATATATATATATATATATATATATATATATATATATATATATATATATAAAAGTATTAGAATCAAGTTAATAGGAAAAACAAAATCAAATAAAAATTAAACCAAAAAAATTATTAAAAAAGAATCCGGCCTGAAGACTTTTTCAAGGGTCACCCTCAGGCAGGGATTCAAATAAAGGGATTTTTTCTGTGAGGACATACAGACATTAAGTCTAATAATGATTCCTCGTGACCCGAAAATCCCCCGAAATTATGCTCAAGAGATATACCATTTTAACAGAAAGGAAATACAAATGAGGGTGACCCTTGAAAAAGTCTTCAGGCCGGATTCTTTTTTAATATTTTTTAATAATTTTTTTGGTTTAATTTTTATTTGATTTTGTTTTTCCTATTAACTTGATTCTAATACTTTTGTATAAATTCATCTGTGTTTTAGAAGTAGCTGCAATTGCGCTCTCTAAATACTATGAAGTTCCTTTTTGGTTTTAGTTTAAATAGATAATAAATTTTAGTTGCGATTTCGAAACTGTTTTGTTTCGTTTTCATTTTAGTTTCGTTTTCAAACTTTTTCTTACTTTAGATTGGTTATATATATATATATATATATATATATATATATATATATATATATATATATATATATATATATATATATATATATATATATATATATATATATATATATATATATATATATATATATATATATATATATATATATATATATAAGCATTAGGTAATTGAAACAATCTAAAATTAAAAATATTTTGGAAACGAAACGTAAATTATTTCGGAATCGTAACTAAAAAATTATTTCTGATTCAAACTAAAAAAAGGACAGAAAAAGCACCAATGTATGTAGAGAGCGCAAATGCAGCTACACAGATGAATCAAGACGATAGTAATAAAAACCAAGTTAATAAAGAAAAAAGTATCAAAATTAAACCAAATAAAATAAAAATCCGGCCTGAAGACTTTCACAAGGGTCACCCTCAGGCAGGGATTCAAAAAAAAGAGGTTTATAATTGGTTTGAGTGTTATTAGATGATTATTTTATTTTATTGTATTTTTGCTTATTAGTGGTCGTATTTTTCTAATTTATTGTTTTCTTTTCTTTTCTGTAAAAATGGTGTATCTCTTAGGCCTAATTTCAGGGGATTTTCGGGTCACGAGGAATCAATAAGTTGGACATTTTATATTACTCACAGAAAAAATCCTTTTTTTTTTTTTTTTTAATCCCTGCTTGAGGGTGACCCTTGAGAAAGTCTTCAGACTGGATTCTTATTTTATTTGGATTAATTTTGATCTTTTTTTCCTATTAACTTGGTTTTTATTACTATATATATATATATATATATATTCTTTAGTGTAAATAAGGATTCCATACTGAACAGATATCTTTTCTGTACTTATATTTAAAAAAAAATATTTCGTTTATAGAAAAAGATTTTTGTATTCATTGAATTTGCATAAAAAAAAGTAAATAATTTTATTTTGAAATGCACTTAATACTACTTACTAGCCGCCTTAGGCTACCGGTCAATTCGCTATGATTAAAACACGCGAAAATTTTCAATTAAGTATTTTATGTAATTTGGTCTTAATGGCTTTCTCAGTAAAATATTATTAAGCTTCTAATTTTGACAGTCATATAACTCATTGCATTGTAGAAACTTTACGCCTTTCTGCTCATTGAATAATGCATTCTCCCAGTTTTCTATCATCTCCCCTATAATTTGAACTTTGCTTCGTAATGGAAAGAATTTGATTTCAGTTAATACAAAACTTTTTTCTTAAATTAAACATTTTTTTAAAAATATCTGTAGAGAAAACAGAACATCGGTATCATTGTAGTCTTCGTACCGCAGAATATTTTTTAATAATTTATAGAATATTCCAAAGAATTATTCAGTATAATTTTTTTCAAATTCATCATAAAATTCAGTTTTACTTTCAAAGGTATTTAAATGGTGTAACTAATATTCCATTAGTTAATTATATTTTTGAAAAAAATATGAAATCTAGATTTTATACAATCTTTTGGTTCTTTGAATCATATTCCATATAATTCCAGAAACATATTTTTGGAAAAATATACATTTTCCAAAACATATTTTTGGAAAATGTCTATCGATCTGTGACTAATATTAGTGCAAAAAACTTCGAGCTGGGATGAAACTTGGTATACAGTCTTTACACCAAATTTGTAAATTCCTATCAAAATTTTGAGCAAAATCTATTAAGAGGCAGACAATCTGTTGGGCTTGGGTTGCTCGAATATGAGTCAATACTTTTATGAATACAAAACTAAGAGAGCTAGATGGTTAAATCTGTCATCTCATACATCTCTTATCAAGTTTTGAACCAAATTCAACAAGGAATTAAACGTTTGGTGGTCTGTACTTTTAGAAGCATGTAACCTTTGGTATGCGATTTTGTAATTGCAATTACAGTTCAGTGTCAAATTTTGGTTTCAAAATTGATAGTGGAAAAATGCATATAAAATGCAAATTCTCCTTTAATAGAAAGTATACAAGAAAGTTTTGGGAGCCCTTTCCCGTTGTGGATTTTTCCCTCCTTCTTCTTCTCATCACATTCCTATTAACAAAAATACCTAGACAGACAGACAATCAGAAATTATTACAAAACTGTGTTTTATGATCTTAGAAAAGTCTAATCCTCGAAGATTGGTACAATTCCCCAACTTTCGAAATATTGTGCAGATAACAATATTTCTTCTTATAAGAAAACGGAAGAAAGGTGTTTTGGTGTTAAATGCCTGGACACCAAAGTTCTTAGGTATTTCGCTTTAATTAGATTTTTAAAAATTTAGATATTTAAAAAACATAAAAATTTTAAATTCTTCTTCTTCTTCTTCTTAAGTATATCCATTTAAAAATGCTAATTAATTTATAACACGTCTGAAAATTATTTCTTATTCTTCATGCCATTAAATGCATTTCCGACACATAATTTTGATTGCTATTATAATCAATTAGCAGCACACAAACGGCTTTGTCAATGACATCATGATTGTAAACCAATCAAAAAATTACAGCATGAATTAAAATTTTTAAAAAATAGAATTGATTTTGTATGTTTTCTTTATCATAATAATGGTTTCTTACGATTGAAATAAATAATTGAAAATAAAAACAAATTTATAAGACAGACAGAAAGACATAAAATTAACAAGTTAGATGCAAATTATTCAATTAGAACTTAAGTTGTGCGAAATTAATATTCATGATTCTTAGAGCATTGATTCTCATTTTGTACTTGCCAGTTCAAGGTTAGGGAGACATGTGGTACACTGAGGCAATAGGAATTGAGTAAGAACGAAAATTTAAATTTTTTTTTTTTTTTTTTTTTTTTCTTTCTATATACGAAGTATGTAGAAAGTATTGTAATCTCAAAAAATTCGAACTTGTGATTTTGAAGAATCTTCATGTTTCAGACATTCTTGATTTCGAAAAACGCATTTTTGCCTTATATTTGTCTGTAAAAATGATTACTCGAAAACGCTTTGAGCTGGATGGATGAATTTTAGTATATGGTCTTTGCACCAAATTCTATAGTAGTTTTGTGTCAAATCTTGAGCAAACTCTATTTAGAGGAAGTCTGTCTGTCCGAATGTAAGTTAACGCGATAATTAGAAAACGAAGAGAACTGGATGAATAAAATTAGGTACACAGATTTAATATCTATAGTGTGAGTAACTATCGAATTTGAGCTTAATCCAACGAGGAGTTGACTTCTTTTGGTGTGTACTTTCTCATTCATGTAAACTCAGTGACCTAAATTAATGAAATTTGGTGTTTGATCATGGTGGGAGGAAATAAAGCTCCAGTTAAGCCTCAAAATATTTGAAAAATATAAGGAAATTAGAGTGAGTAATCAAAATTAATTTAAAATTTTTCAGAGAAATTGACTGTTTCTTAAAAGATTTCTCAAAATTCAGCTAAGCAAGTTAGACAATCGAAACGTATTTTAATTAGAAAGATAATTATTTGTTTCATTTGATAATGCATTTGGTGCTTTAATACTTTTATTAGCACTACTGCGGGAAAATGTTTAAACTAAAATCATAGAAAATAACACCAAATATTATACGAACGTTTTGCATTAAGTTTTTATATTTGGGTTCCAAATATGTTTTCAATCCTCTTTATGAATGCGCGTGTGCTAAATTTCATGACAGTAGGTGTGATAGAATTGTTTAAACACGCAGACATAGATACATGCTAGCATGCACATAAACATTCATAGTTTAAGATGAAAAGCAATTTTAGTACAAAGATTCAGTAAATATATCATTCAATTTTATATCATTTTTATTATTCATTTCAAATTTTCAGATGTCCATGTGTAAAAAAGTATAAAAACGAACAACACAAATACATGTACTGACAAAGTATATATACATTATGTGCGTCTGAAGAGACTATAGCCATATTCAGGAAACAAAAGCAAAGTAGCATCAATTAGGAATACCCGAAGGGCTTATCTTTTCCCTGATCCGCAATAGGAACGCAAGGTGGAGAAGCTGCAAGGTCGGTGGCAACACTCGTCGGCTACACCCCTCTGCACCCTCAATTGTCGGTCCAGAATATATTCCACTGGCCTGACGATTTTGTCATCGAATATGAGTTCATCTGAAACAAAAGTTCATCGGTCATGAATAATCAGAAATAAAAGTTGTCAACACAGATATCCATAAATTAAGCCTTTGGCGACCACCTCGTCCGTACAGTTTATAGACTTTACGGACTTTTTAGGTTGTTAAATGATTAATTTGTTATTTGAAACGACTGAAAAACATGAATTGAATGAGTACACTGCACATTAAAAAGTATATATATTACGAAAGGAAAGCAGAAGTGAAAATCCTAGTGCTGACTAGTAAAAATACGCGGTTGATGTATAGTCTGAATTCTTTCATGGCATTTAAAAACCTTTTTTTTTTTCAGATAATGTATCAAATTGAACTAAAAATATTATTTCTTTTAAAGAGGAAATTGTCCAGAAATAAAATTGATATCATCAGAAAAATAATTTTTTGAGTCTTAAGATAATACAAAGATAATTTTTTGTAAGATAGTTGTTTTTGAAAAGATGAATATCATTTTCAATAGGGAAATCATTGCGATAAGGGTAAACGCCAAAAGTGAAATATTTCGAGGCGATTTGTCGCCAATTTTTTGCGATCTTTAAAAGCCATTTATTACCATTTCTGTTAACCATCCAGAATAACAGTTTTTAGGCGTGATTTTAGACGAATGGCACGATTTTTATGTGCTTGTGGAGAAACCATTAATTAATCTGAAATTTTACCGTCATTACTTATCTCGAGATGGTTAAGCCTATTTATGTGCTCGATTAAACTTTTTAAAGTCTATTTCTTTATTTCATTTGTATGTGTTTTTTTAACCTGACTGAATGTACTTTTTGATGAGATGGCGAAACATCTCCAGAATATTTCTAGTAATATTTTGCAGCTCCATTAATTGTCTGGGCGAAGCATTGGATTTAATACATCTATAAAAATATTCATTTGTCAACCGATTCATGGAGAGGGAAGTGCAGCTTCTGTGAGTCAAAAGACTGGAGCACCAGGAGGCAGAAGACTGTCTTAGCTCCTTCTGTTAAAGCTGCCTAAGAAAAAACACCGTTTTCTTTCGCTTTTTATATTAAAATAGAAAAACGATATCCCACCGGTAAAAAATTCAAACTTTGTTTATTCCATCTTGGGATTGATCTACAAGTTGCCATCTACAAAATGAGACAGCAAAAAATATTTCTTAAATAACGTTGCCATTCTAAAATAAACAAATAAATAAAATAAAATATTAATACATTTTCAACATCCTCCCACCTTTTGATTATAAATAATAATCAAAATATAATACTATTAGTTAAACACAGTTAAGAGATTCAATAAATGGCAACGTTTTACAAATTTTCAATTAATATTTAAATATAAAAATGAAAATTAATGTGAAAATGTCCAATCAAAAACAAAATAAATCACAAGTTCAGTCTCTCTGGCAATTTAATTCTTCTTCCGGCTCTACTAAATTTCATCTCGTTGCCAGAAGTACTGTCAGAAGTTTTGGTGATGTCATTTGACTTATTCAAATCATCTGGTGTCATCGAAGTGGAGAAGTCATCAGAGGATGTTAACTCTAATGGATATATTCTTTGAATTGGTCGCAGGAAATTCTGCTGTGAAGTTTGCACTCGAACAAGTCGTACATGTCCATCTTTACCTGGTATGATTTCTGTGATACGACCTAAAGGCCAGACAAGTCTCTTTTTATTATCTGCTCCCACCATAACAATGTCACCAACAGTAACTGTACATTTTCTTGATTTTTTATTTCTCCGCTGTATGAGAGCACCCAAATACTCAGATCTGAAGCGATTTCTTAAGTCTTTAAGCACTGCTTGTCTGTATTTGAATCTATTGCTCACAGAATTTTGCTCTACAGCATCTATATCAGGAAGATTGCATTCATGCACATCTTGTATGAACATCGATGGAGAAATTGGTTTTATAGCTTCCTCTTCGCAAATGTAAGTTAGAGGTCTTGAGTTGATTACACGCTCGCAGTCTGCCAAAACCGTTATCATCTCCTCATAATTGAGACGTGCCTGTCCTAACACTTTCTTCAAAAGATCTTTTAAAATTCTAATTAATCTCTCCCACCATCCGCCCCACCAGGCAGCAGTTGGAGGATTAAACTTCCAGTCAATAGAGTTTATTGCTCCATATTTTTGGATGCGGTTCCAATCCAGTTGTTTTAAATAGTTGGCTGCTCCAACAAAATTGGAGCCATTATCGCAGTATATTGTTGTGCATCTTCCTCTGCGAGAAACAAATCTCCTAAAGGCCATTAAAAAAACATCAGTCGATGCAGCAGTAACAAGCTCGAAATGAACTGCTCTGTACACTGCACAAGTAAAAATCAGAACCCAGCTCTTCTTGTCTTTAAGGAATAAAGGTCCAGCCATATCAACGCCAGTTATCTGAAACACCGCAGCATCCTTTACTCTATTTTCTGGAAGGGGGGGACTTATAACTTCTATGTTCTTTGAGCTATATCTTTTACACGTAATGCAATTGGCCACCACATGTTTCACCGCTTTTCTTCCATTTAGGATCCAGTACTTTTCTCTAAGTGCATTCAATAGTATCTGGACTCCAGCATGACAGTTCTTAACGTGAGCATTATAGATTAACCGCTTTACCACTTCATGATTCGGAGGAAGAACAATAGGTTTAAGAAAATCTTCACTGTCCTTGCGATAAATAATTTTAGTTTTCAAACGGATGATGCCAAGATCGTCTTTAAATACTTGTAGGGTTTTAATCTCTTTTCTTCTTCTGGGAGAAAAGACTCATTCTGTATCATAAATAAAACCTTCATTTCTGCTTCCTGAAATTCTGTAGCGGTTAATTCACCATGCTTCTTCTCAGTTATATTTTTGCAGTTGTTCATGAAGCGGAGGATCCATGCAACAAGACGAACTATTCTATCATAGTTCGAAAAATATCTGTAGTACCAGTTTGCAACACCACAGGCTTCATTATTTGATAATATAAAAGTCGTCTTAGACTTTTCCTTTCTAATCTCTTCTTCATTCCAATCATGGTTGGTGGAACCCATAATGTTTTGAAATTCAAAAGCATTTTTCATCCATTGTGGACCCTCCCACCATCTTAGGGAGACTAGATGTTTTGCCTTGCAGCCCCTGGAAGGTAAATCTGCCGGATTCTTATCACCAGGTATGTGTCTCCATGATGTAGGATTACTCAACTTCCTTATCTCTTGGACTCTGTTCCTAACGAAGACAGACCAATTTTCTTCTCGTAATATCCATGCAAGCACTGTTGTAGAATCACTCCAGTAATATATCGTAACATTTTTCCAACCAAGAGCTTCAACAACTGAATTCGCTAGCCTCGCTCCAATCACCGCCGCAAGAAGTTCCATTCTTGGGATAGTTGTGCCTCTTAAAGGAGCCACTCGAGATTTCGCTGCAAGTAGAAATAGCTCGATTCGACCATTATTTTCTATTCTAAGGAATGTAACAGCAGCATATGCATCTTTGCTTCCATCAACAAACGTATGAATAGTGCAGTTGCTTATATCTTTTGAAGATGCTTGAACACACCTAGGAATCTGTATGTCAGACAAATGCTTAAGTTCTTGAAACCACTGTAGAAATTCTTTACGAAGCTCACCAGTTACTTCTTCATCCCAACTTGTACCTAATGTCCATGCCTTTTGTAGCATTATTTTTGGACAGAGCATCACTGGTGCAGTGAATCCAAAAGGATCAAATACTTTATGTACTGTAGATAACATACTCCTTTTAGTTACTTTTTCCACATTAATGCCATCCAGCCATTTCATGTTAATTTTCAAAGTGTCTAATTTCTTATTCCAAATAAGACCTAATACCTGAGTTTCTTCCTTTGAATTAGTTTCACAGTCGCCAGACCATTCCCATTCTCTAAGATCAAAACCACCTTTTGCCATCAAGGTTTTAGAATTGTCAATGAATCGATCTAATTGGTCTTTACTGTCGACACTAGTAACGACATTATCAATGTAGAAACTCTCCAAAAGTCTTTTCTTCAAAGATTTTTCAAATCCTTCACATTTTTGAATATGGTACTCAATTACCGAAGCTAAAAGAAAAGGGCTACATTTTACCCCAAAAACAACTCTTGTGTGACGAAAAACTCTCAATTTCTTTTCTTCTCTATTTTCCCACCACAAAAACCGAAGGAAGTCTCTATCCTCTTTACGAATACTAATTTGCAGAAAAGCTTTCCTGATGTCAGCTATAACGCCAAGATGTCCCTCTCTGAATCGAAGAAGAATATTTGGAATAAGCTCAATGAGATTAGGACCACATTCCAAGCACTGATTCAAAGATGGATAATTTGCTAATCTCGCTGAAGCGTCAAACACCGGACGAATTGGAGTAGTGCTGCTGCTTAGTTTTATCACTGCACGGTGAGGTAAATAATTACCATAAGAGTTCATTTCGTTGGTAGGAACTTCCTCTATTATGTCTTCATCTAACCAATTTAGAAGAATATTTTCATATTTCTCATACATATTCATAGCTATAAGTTTTGAGGTAGTGTAGTCGAGCCTTTTCCTCGCCAAATCCAAGTTGTCGGGCAAAGGTGACTTATCATCAGACCATGGTAAACAAACCTCATATCGACCATCTTTATTAATTGTTACCGTTTCTAGAAAATGCTCCTTGGTCCGAAGATCAATCTCGTTCTTAGATTTTTTCTCAACAGGATCATTGATTCCGATTGAATCTAATTTCCATAAATTTGTGATTTCAGCTTCATTTACAAATAAGGACAGCACTGTTAAAGCCAGGTTTTCTTCCGAAGATTCTTCCTGTGGTACCTTACCCATTAAGGTCCATCCTAAGAAAGTTTCTACAGCGACAAGACCTGAAGATAAGACTTTTCTTTTGCCAGTTAACATTTTCCCCATAACGTCAGCTCCAATTAGAATATCAATGCCTTCACAAGTATCGCTAATATCAGTCAGATTAATCTGATTTTCCTCTAATTCTTTTATCCAGGGACCTTTAAAAACAGGTCTAATATTGTCACAAATGATAGATTGATCCAGAACTTCAAAATTACAGCCGAAATTTCCAATCAAATTTCTCAATTTTACTTTATAACAATTATGTTTAAATTCATTAGTGATAACGCCACCAAAAAGAGAATGTACCAATTTTTCACATCGAACGGGTGTATAATTCATTTCTTCAGCTACACTTTTCAAAATGTAAGATTTATGTGATGCAGAATCAAAAAGTAACCTCACAATTTTCTGTTTATTATCCGATACCACTTTAGCTTTGAGAGTTTGAAGAAATATCTTAGGGCTGTGTTTATTAAAATTAGCCATATTAACATCTAGTGCGGGTTTATCTTCTTTTCCCTCTACAGACATCTTTTGCGAATCAAGCACATCACACATTATAGGAAAATGTTTTTTAGAACATATCAGGCATTTTAAAACTGCTCGGCATCTTTTAACTGCGTGAAATGGCGATAAACATGCAAAGCAGCATCGTTTTTCCTTGACTATTTTTTGAACAACCTCTCTAGCACGAGAACCAGAAATTGTTGCTTGAACTAGGTACTGAAATTTGTCTTCTGGTGCGATATCCTCATCTTTATGTATTTGCTCAAATTGACTCCAAAATGGGAGCCAATCTTTAATATCGTCGCCAAATTGTCTAAATTCTAATCTAGGCAGTGTAAACTTTCTCTTATAATTATTTAAATCAGCAGTAGAATTAGCAGAAAATGACTCACCTCTATTTTGAGATTGTATTCTTGCCAATTCTATTTCTTTTTCAATTTCAAGCTGCAATCTTCTATCTTCCTTTTCAGCTTCAAGCTGCAATCTTCTATCTTCCTTTTCAGCTTCAAGCTGCAATCTTTTATCTTCTTTTTCGGTTTCTTCTTTTAATTTCCTTTCCGAAATAACATTACTTAAAAGTTCTTGAACGAATTCTGGATCATTCTTATATTCACAACTTTTTAAAATAAGATCTTTTAATCCAACTATCGTAATATTTTCTGATACGTCTTCTCCAATTTCAGACGCAACGTATTTCAGATCTTCTTTTTTAAAACCTTTTATTGCTTGAAACATCTTGATTTATTTTGTTTCGAGAAAGTCCTGTCGCGGACGCCAAAAAATGTTAAAGCTGCCTAAGAAAAAACACCGTTTTCTTTCGCTTTTTATATTAAAATAGAAAAACGATATCCCACCGGTAAAAAATTCAAACTTTGTTTATTCCATCTTGGGATTGATCTACAAGTTGCCATCTACAAAATGAGACAGCAAAAAATATTTCTTAAATAACGTTGCCATTCTAAAATAAACAAATAAATAAAATAAAATATTAATACATTTTCAACACCTTCGACTGCAGATTTTAGCTGGGCATAGTGGAATGGCCTTCACGCCTTGGGTGACGATTTTACAATGTACGCCAAATGGCAATCAACTCACTATGAATGAGAAAGATACTCCTTGTCTCTGCTAACGAAACGAAACTTCCTTGAGAAAAATGCTCATGACCTTACCACGTTTCAAACGAGTGTTGAATATAATAAATATAAAGTGTGAGAAATTTGCTTTAAAAATGTATTTATTAAAAGGAATACGTTTATAATTTTCCCACACGGAAGACATTTATAAAAATTATAATTCTGATGTGCATAATACAAATTTAATCTAATAAAATGGATTATAATTTTTACTTTTATGAGGATTTAATCTTTATATCTCTTACATTTTAACTTTATTTAACAAAATGAAAAAAAAATACATAGAAAGGGTTTTAAATTCAAATTTAAATGGATATCAATAATGTTTAATTCTTTCTATATGTATGTATGCTTTTATGTATATACATTCCACAAACTGATACTTGAAATGAGCTGATGTATTTTTTACATTAAAGCTGTTCAAATAAGCCTTTTTTTTTGGCTGGCTAAAATAAATGATAGGAATCATATTAATAATTTTAAAAACAGCTGCTGGTTAATTCTCGGGAGAAAAAAAACACATTTTCAATAAGAAAATGTTGATAATTAATTTAAATGCAACATCTAAACGTGCTACATTAAAACGCTTAATTCTTAAATACAGTATCATGAGCTTAAATTTTATTCGCAAGTAGTGTAGTAGCAAATTTCTGCCTATTTTCTTAAAAGCGCTGCCAATGATATATTACTAATTTTCAATTTGTCTTAAATCTATGCACGAAAGAAAGCTAAAAATAAAATATATTACTTTATATTTTATTCGTTCTTTTCTTTTTTTCGCCCCTGAATTTCTTGCCAAAAGTATAGACTTATATAGATTGGACCTTTATCGTAATCAAAATTGAAATTATAATGGTAAATATTTAAATATTAGGCCTTAAGATAAAAACTAATTTCACAACTATGTAAGCATGGTTTCTAAAGTCACTTTTTTTTTTTTAATATTGCATCTAAACATACTTCGAATTACAAAATTTCATTAAATAAGATAGGCAATTGTACAAAAATTGCAAAAATTAAATTTTTTTATATCCATCATAATATCAAGAGTGAATTAGTATATATTGATTCTTATTTTCATCTATACAAAATTTCACATTTCTATCTAGAACATTTGTAGGTATATGCTTAGTTTTAAATTTCGAAGGACTAGCCACAAATGTGGAAGAAAGCGTTTATTTCGGAATGCAATTAGTACATCATCAAGTCATTATGGCTTGAAAAAAATTTCATAATAATAACATTGTTCATTTTCACTCTTCGGCAGTTGCACTATCATCTTTATAAAGAAGGGAAGAGAAACTTGGGGAACTGAACATTTAAACCCTCTCAAAGACTTACTGGAATACTCAGCAAGAAAAGCATTGTTTTTGTTGCAATGCAAAATCAAAACTTTTTTTTTTCTGAAAAATGTTATTTGGAGAGACGAATGTTGTTTTAATCTAGATAGAAACATTAATTTGAAAAAATTTCACGTTTGGAAAAGTGAAGACTATTTTTCGTGCAAGAAATTCATCATCACTCGCAGTTTTCTGTTCATAAGTTACAACTGCCGTTTTTAGAAGTCCTTGAGTTGGTCTCATTTTCTACAAAAGTATATTGTATGGTAACCATAGATTCAGTTAATTTTTATTGGCACTATGTCTGAACTAAGAAATGAATTAACTTTATCAATAGATATTTGATAAATCTTTGCTGACTAACTCAAAAAGCCAGTCCTCATGTCACATGAACTCAATCACATATGCTCAAACATTATTAAGTTAATGTAATTCTGCATAGGTGTTGTAGGTGTTAATTTGGAACCAATTTTTAAGCACTTTAATTAATAGAATATCATTCTATTTTTTAAAAAAAATGTAATGAAAGTTAATAAATGTTATGTTTTATCAAAGGAAAGATAGAATTTCAACCGCTTGAAATTAAGCATGTTATATCCTTTGAGAGTAAATTTTATTGACCACAGTTTAGTACATATTATAGTATAATTTTATTCAAATACTTTAAAGATAATGTTAGGTTATTCTTTTTTTTTGGGGGGGGGGAGGTCCTCCTAAAAGGGCTTAAATTGGAATTAAAATTATTACCTGAATTTGAAGAGGTCTATCGTAGCTCTCAGAAAGCAGTTATAAACATTATCATTAATTGAAATTGGAAAATTCTAAAGCAAAAAAATAATAATTAATATAAAAAGCCACCAATCAATAGAAAAATTAAGGCTGTATTCTTTTATATCTTGAGGAACAAACGAATAAAAAAGGAAATGATATCGTTCATAAAATATCAAACTTGAGTTCAGATTTTATATGTTGATATGAGCTTGAAAATCAAAACCTATTTTCCATTATTGAGCTTAAAAAAATTAGTGATGTAATTTGTGGAATCATTTTCTTTAATTGATCCGATGAAACGATTTTAATAGGCTATATTTTTTTTCTACATTAAAGCGTATTTCTCAGAGTGTTTATTACATTTTTAAACGTAAAACTACAAAAAATTTACTGTTTTTCCTTTATTGAAATTATTTTTCTGTCAGATTTCATTAAAAACTATTTTGGCGATTCAAATATGACAAACTTCTCTTATTTCTACTATTTTGAAAATATTCCTATTAAAGTAAGCAATATCAAACTAATTTTTTTTCTTAACCAATAAATATAATTACGAAGGAAACAAATTCTATAAAATGATGTGGAACGCACTAATCATTCTATTTACTGGCCAATTACATTAGATTTTTTGTTTTTGTTGTTGTTAATTGATATAGTTGTATCACTAAAAACCGAATTTGAAGTCAAAACTTATGTCTTGTCGTAGCCTAAAAATTCAATTCCCTGTGTATTAGATATCCTATTCTATCCAAGATATAGTATTCAAATTTCGCATGTGAAAATGTTCTCTTTAGGCATCTATTTTCTTTATCTTTTTTTGTAAAACATAATTATTTATCAGATATAAGACATTTCTTTGCATAAAAGCAGAATTGATTGTGTAAATAGAATTTACATGATTTAAAATATTTTTTAAGAGAATATTTAACAAAAAAGGGAGTTGAAATAAACAAAAGTAGGTTTTTCCAAACTAATGTATTGAAAGAAAAAGGCAAAAGAATTCTTGAAATCTATAATATAAAACTGGCAGATAATTGGCAGAATCCTATGTTCAATTTAATCCACTTATGTACATTTTTTTTTTTTTTACTAAAATTTCTTTTCCATTACGAATCTAATTTCAATAAATGTTAAGACAATTTTACTTTATGACATAAAACATGAGTACTATTGAGATTAAAAAACATAAAATTGCTAAGTGAACTATTGTAATATATATACATACACATACATTTTTTCCCTTTTATGAGTAAAGATAATAGCAATTTTGAAGAAAATTCATTCAGAAATATGAGATTGTTCAAATATTAGTAAATAAAACAGCTATAGATTCTCTTATATCTTACTTCTTTTTAAATGCATTTCATTCCGCTATTTATTTTTCTGATAAAAACAGTCTTACTTTTCTATTAATAATAGAATTAATTATCATTTATTGCAAGATATATGAATAAGATAAATGTATGTACAAGATCTCATAAATGAAAGATCAAATAAAATTTTTACAAAAATTATCGCCATTCCATTATTACCAATAAGCCCGACCGGAAATGCAGCTATGGAAAACTAAAAACTGTCACCCACGCCAAGTTTTTTTGCCAAAGGTCTAAATCCCAGTAAACCTATGACAGCAACAGGGGTAGGGAATGATTTACCGAGCGCAAATGTTCCGATGCCCTTCACCCATTCCGCCCAGGGACACCCTCCCGCCACGATGAGGCAATCTAACACTTGCCTGTCGCGCCTTGCCAGTGGCCACCTTAAATGTCTTTTCTTTTCTCAGGGCGAAAAAGTTTACCCTCTTTGCCCAAATGCTACCAACATCAGGTCTCTGCTGAACATATTCTAGACTGTTTAAGACTTCATTGGGGAAAAATTTATTCTTCTCCCTTTCTCGTTTTTGACTTTCTTCTTGTCAACGGATTTTTGGATTTGTCTGACTAAATCAGACCATGGAGATTAGCAACAACAACAACAACGTCAATAAAAATATTCAATGAATAAAGCAGTCTGAACTTTGTAGGGTGGTTTGTTGAACGCTGCTATTCCACGGTAAGTAATAAGCGCGATTTCTGTGCCACGTACATTAGAGTTTTATGTGTATAAATTACAAATTTATTTTATATAGATAGATAGATATATTTTATATAGATAGATAAAAATATTTTATATAGATTTATATAGATAGATGGGTGAACCTGAGTTTAACCCCCTTCTTCGCCAAGTTAACTGATTGGCCATCTTTGGGTCATTATCGCTAACTTGGCGAAGAAGGGGGTTAAACTCCGGTTCACCCTCCAAATTTTTCTTGTAATCCACACATTCCATAGACATCGTAGTAGAGAGGCAAGAGATCGTTCGTAGAAGAGGCAACGAAAAGAAATGCTAGGCTTGATTTTGTTAGATAAGATTTGAAAAGATGAAATTTTTTTGAAAGAAAAATTTGTAGAAATGAAATTTTTGTAAGATTTGAAGTTTTGAAACTATCCAATCACAGAGTAGATGTCCAATCTTAGCTGACAGCGGATCACGGGAAAGATAACAGGGTTGCCAGAAGAAGGGCCATAGAAAACGGGAGGTTGCCATCCTTGGGTCATTATCGCTAACTTGGCGAAGAAGGGGGTTAAACGGGTTTTATACAGATGATTTATGTTTGTTCTTTCGATATGACTATTATGGTTAATGTGATTAATCATGTGATTATGTATACTAAACTTATTGGTGATTATGAATAATCACCGGTGATTGCACACAATCAACAGTTTATTACATTTACTGTGACATAGCAAATGAATCAATCAAAAAGCACGTTTAGATTATTTTACACAAGGCAGAATAAGGATTTAATTAAAAAGAAAAGAAAAAACATTCAAACAAAGACGTTTTCAACGTATCCAGAAATCGCCAAAAATGTTAGTGGACGATTGAATAAAGCATTTTATGGCATTGGAATGGTTACTAGATATTATAGTTCTGGTAACTGGTGAAAATTGTAACAATTCGGGATCTTTATTTACAAATAGGGCAAGAAAAATCAATTGCTGTTGGCTTGTTCATCCATCCACCGATTTTATGTATTTCAGGAAGTATTTTCAATAAAACGATGTGACATGAATGTTGGCTTGACGCCAACTAACTTTGTAGTGGAAAATGTCTGTTGGTGCAAGAAAATGAGTATTTATCATCAGATTAAATTCTTTAATACATTTTGCATGAGCTTGGACAAGCATATTTTTCCATCAACAGTTTGTACAGATGACGATTTACAGTTTGTGCATGTATAGTCTTAATATGGAGTAAATGACTTGAAAGGTGAACTATGAACTTATTCCCAGAATACTACAGTACCACTTTAGCGCAGTGTTTTAGACGCCATTGCTTAGTCAAATATTTAGGGCCCAATATTTGAATTTTGAACCTTATTTGATATGATAGTAACAGCTATTAAGCAGAGGTGATTTCCCGAAATTTACTCTCATACTCGCTAGTAAAGGTCATAAACTCGTATACAGCTCGTATGAATACCACGAGTGTACAAAATTCTCAAATGCAATGAGAGTCCCGCTCATGACAGTCACTTGTTATTAACTTCATGCAATGGCGAGGACTGGTTACGAATGGTCGGTCTTTGCCGAGAATCTAGAGATTTCACTAATTATAATTTGCAACATTTGGCAGTGTTTGGGAGGGGGAGGGCAAGTAACAGGAAATTAAATGTATTTCTTTCGATGTCTTTTTTTTTTTTTTTTTTTTTTTTGCCAACAAATTGAAACCAAAATTTAACTTACCACTACAATTATAGCCGAAAGATCAAATACCAAATTCCACTTATTTAAATCATTACATTTTCGAGTTATGCACATTTGTTGCACATTTTTAATTAGTTTTGAAAGTTTATTTAAATTTAAAATATATAATTGCAAATTAAAAAAATAGAATTATTGAATAGAAAAATTGCACAGAAATGTAACTGATATCACTAAAAAATGTAATGTGTTACCATACTAAATTTTCAGATATTAGTACTTTTTTTAATTTTAAGATGACTTGAAAATAATCTTCTTCTCTTTATCTTTTTTTAGAGGAAATTAGCTACTTTTTAATAATGTTATTAATTCTACCAGGTTCTAAGGAGCATACATGCTAATTTTTTTTTGTATCTATCAAAGGGAATAAAATTGCACATGGTTAAAGCAAAAAAAAAAAAAAAAAAAAAAAAAAAAGACATTCAATTCTATATAGAGATATAATTTAACTAAATTCGGATTTCATATCCGTAACGCCATCTAGTAGCAGAGTTGAAAAAATTTATTTCTAGATTTCATAATATTACTAATAATGGTTGACAGATTAAAAGTTAAAACATTGAAAATAACAAAAAAATTTTAAAAAATGCCTACATTTTAGCAAACTAATTAAAGTGTGTTTAAAAACGCTTTTTATTAAATTTATTCCTTCATTTTTATATTGCAAACTTTGAGGTATTAACTCAAGGATTTCCAGTAAGATGCATATATTTCGAATTATCATATTTTTAAAATTAAATCATTCGTAGACATTTCAAATTGATACAAAAAAAATGCATGAAATCCGAAATAAATGCGTATGTTCTCAAATGCTGTATAGTTTCTTCATCCCATTCTCAAAATGGAAATTATTACCTTATTGAATTTGGGGAAAATAAAATATTTTAGAAGCAATTTGCATTCTCTGTTGCTTAATATATTGAAAGTATTTTTTGATATATTTTTTATTTCACTCTTTTTTACTAATTTTTTAAGTTAATTTTTTAAAACATTCTTTTTTCTCTCTAAAATTCAACACCAGAATTTCTTAGAGGAAGAAATCTTATCTCTATCCTTTTTAATTTCTAAATAATTTTTATAACTGATATACAGCATCTTTTGAAAAAATAACGCTTCATTACATAGACCATATTCTGTTTAATCATTAGATAATATTTATGAAATATGCATGTTTAATTTTTGTTGATTTAAATTCTTGCTTTAAAAACAGTTTTTACTAATAGATCATATTTTAGTAAGCAAGACGATTTATCCTAAAGCTAATGAAATCAATCACAATGAAAAATTATAATTTTTCAATTAAAACCTGAACAGAAGATTTAATATAAAAGTAAAACAGCCCGAGAAAGCTTTACTTTTCTTTACAAGACTGTTGTTTCTGATAGCACTTGCCATAGACAAGCCGCTGATTTCGAATTCAGCGATTTTTAAGCCGGGAGAGAGCGTCTCTTGTCTGTAGTAGCTCCAACTAGGGCCAAGAGTACGATTTTGCTATTCACGCATCACATTCGCTTGCACAGACCCTTTTCACAGGGGGGCACATTCACACATCTCACAGATTTACAAGACTGTAAATCTAGGAAACAAATTAACGTATTTACGCAGAGAAATGCGGAAGCTTATGTATTTAATTAATAATAACATATTTTGTCTAATGTTATTCTCGAACACAAATCATTAGATGCTTCGGATTCAGTCTCATTTAAATTCCAAATCAAATATTTGAATTGTTACTTTTAAAGAATTTGTCTATTCAACTAAATCAATTTCATTTTTTTTCCTAGCAAAACAAATGTGTACAGAAATTTGGATGATGAATCCTTAAACACACTCAAGTACTTTTGAACTTCAGTTGAAAAATGTGACTTGAAATTTTTTTTATTATATTAAAATGAGGAAGAAAAATTAATAATTACCAATAGAATAGTTATCAGAATTAATTGGGGTTAACAACCCGAGAATTAAGCAAATCCAAGCAATTTAATAATTGAAAAAAAAAAAAAAGAGTAAATTTTAAGGGAGGAAGAAATTTGCTTAAAGCAAATGAATTTTATAATTGCAAAAACAATATTATTAACGTTTTGTGTATTCATATACTGCATTAAAATATCACAGCTTGAATATATTAGTCTAGGTCATTGACTTCGTTGTCTATATTCTTTATCACTCAGAAAGATTTCGTTTGCGTCCAACCCCCCTTCAAAGCGATACGGAATATAAGATCCGAATAATTTAAATTGATTATTGAAATTTTACTGTTTTGAAAAGAAATTCACAGCACTAAGTTGAACGCAATGTCACTATTCCGTATTTAATAAATAATTGGAACTCCATCCTCTGCTTGTTATTACTTATTAACAACTTAAGATTTGTTAGTGTTTTCTCTTCTTTTCGTTTGAGAATTACAAGCAAAGAGGACAGTAAATGATATCGCCGATAAAATATTTACACAAACCATTAATATCGATCATGTTTAACGGAGAATATTCTTACACACTAGAAGATGTTCTTATGTAGACGGGTTCTCATCTGGTCTACAGTATCGTGGACGGGATTGTCATAAATTAATAAATGAAAGTCGTAATTAATTTTAATTATAATTATCGCCATTAAATTTTAAAAAGTTGTTAATAACCAAATTTTTATTTTTATTCTATCAGTTTCGAATTGTCCAGATTCTACTATAATAAATGTTGGCTCTTCTCAAATTCTAAATTTTTTTTATTAAAACTGTAGAATAGTAAAAGAAAAATCATTGCTAACTTTTTTTAGTTCCAGAATTGACATTCTCTCTTGTTGAGTTGCTTTTTAGACCTAGCTTTCTTATTCGAGTTCTAGATAAATCAAAATTTTTATTTCAATCCTCTCGGCTTCGAATAATTAAATTCTTTAATAATAAATTCAAAATGAAAAGACTATTTGGAATATGAGACACTACGGAATCTCATATATCGAACTCCAAACATCGAAGATACCTTTCATTCAAATTTTATTCTGGAAACTTGAATTTTCAACCGTAAAACCCCTTCAGTATTTCAAATGAAATTTTGATATATCAAATTAGAATTTAAAAAAAAAAATTCTTCTACTTATTGTGATTAAAATGCGCCCATTCATTCCGTTCTTTAGGAGGAATATAAATTAAGTAAAAATTAAGTAAGAAAAAGCCCTGCTCCACTTTTTTTATTATAACAGATATTCTCCGAAGATTGGAGGTCGTTTATGATAAATTAATAAATATTTGCTAGGAGGTCACATTTTATTCTTTTCTTCTGTTCTACGAATTATTTTTCTGCGCGATTTTCTTTTAAAATTAATTTTAACTTCAACTTTTAATAGTTTATAGTTTAGGACTATACTTAGTCTTTAAATAAAAATATACAGTTAAAGAAAAGTTTAAAAGTGCGGATGAAAAAAGAATTTATGAAACTTTAAGTAAATTAATCTTTAATACTAGCTAACTCGGCAAACGTTTTTCTGCCTTATAAATTATTTCTATTGAATATTTTGGTTATTAACAAATGTATTGTACGTGTGTAGGGATGGGATCTATGACAGAAAGAGGAATGGAGCACTGTAGACGATGATCGCCGATAAAAACTAAAAAATACCAACCATCATTTTCTCAATACAATGTATTTCATTAACGTAACGAACATATACATTGTTTGATCTCTTAAAAGTTAAACGTAAAATGAAAAAAGCAATATATTTTTTGTCCTAAAGTTTAAAAATGAAATAAAGAAAATCAATATTCATTTCGAAGAGCAATTGAATGTACGATATTTTTTCTCAGTCCGCCTTTAGCCAACACAAATAAGCTCGATAGTTTGCCTACGCGAGAACATGTCACATGTGAAAAACATGGTGTGCCCAAATCTAAGCCGGAAACAGACATCGTTTGGCCTTGCGACTTATTGATTGTCACTGCGAATGCGAATCTAATAGGAAATTGAACGCGTTTGAATTCGATTGGCACGTCTGTGGGAATCACTGGAATTCGTGGCAGCAAAACATTTTCGGATCGGAATTTACCATTCAAAATGGTGGCTTGGATAACGTTTTTCATCCATTTTTTAATGACCAATCGCGTGTCATTGCACAGCCATGGTGGGTTCAAATTCCGAAGTAAAATAACCGGAGATCCAACTTTCAGTCGTAGAAGGTGTGGACATGCCTGGCAAATCGAGTAAGTTCAAAAACTCTGTTGGATAATTTACAGCTTCGTTAGCATCGCAAACTGTATCGATCCATTTGTATAATACCAAGTCGCTTGGCAACGATTGCTGTATCTTGAAGTTTAAATCGTCTACGTTCACATTTTTTGCAGCCAAAATGGCTCTTTCTGCCAGCCACGCATGTTTTATGTATTATGTGCATACATCGGGAAATATGCGGTCAATGAGAGCATTTTGAGAATCAATGATAGTGCAGAAATTAGTGAGCAATTTTATGCATCCAGTATTTTCATAGACAGCAACTTTTCCATCACCGATATTTAACAATTGGTCCGAGAATGTGTCAGCAGATGGATCTTGTAGCATTTGGACGTGCATGTTTATTTCTAGCTGGACTTTTTGAACATTACGTCACAGTGGCGATGATTTCAAGTAAGCGTTGATCTCCTCAGTATACGGTGAACATGGATAGGAACACCCTAATTAGCCAGCGTTGTGAATTATACTTTACGACCTATTCTCGTACCTACCAAATACACATAAAAAATTTCATGAAAATCGGTCGAGCCGTTTGGATGAGTTCGAACACAAACACCGTCGCATGAGATTTTTATACATTAGATAATCACTCACACCGCTTGAATCGCCGGACGGAGTTAAAAATGTTTCCACTCTTTTGCTCTACGTCTTTATTGAATACGAAACATTTTCTATTAACAGCTTGATAGTAATTCATAGCGTTTATAGTATCAGTAGTATATTCAAGCAAAATTTGCTCAAACATATTGCAAACTCAGCAGTTTTTCGCAAATTCATGATTCTGTTATTAAAACTTTTGTAAGTAGTGAAGAAAATCGTAAGCGTCCTTAAATTGCGATGAAGTCAGTGAAACAGTATTAAAACAAATAAGAGTGATCTGTCGAACATCTCTATGACTGGAATATTCAGTAAGGATAAAGCGACTGCATAAGCCATAAATTTAGGAATTTATAATTGGGGATGAGAAAATATTTGCAATATGTATTCTTGCGTATTGGACTATTTTATATAACGATTTTTTCCTGCTGATTAAATTCGATACATAGAAAATCGAATGTATTTTTCTGTTTAAAAATTTCGACAACAGAAAACAGAAGGAAAAAAAGAATCGCATTAAACGTTATTACGAAAGGTGCCTCGGCAAGTACTATATTCAGTTTTGGTTTACTCCTGCTCCTACATTCTGTTTTGTACTATATTCAGTTTTGGTTTACTTTACTCCTACATTCTGCTATATTTTAAACTGATATTATATTTTTAACAACAGGCCATTTTGAAAAAAGCCTTTAATAATCTTACAAAAGTCGAAAATTAAATGATGTTGAAAATTTTGCTTTTAATTATGTTTAAAATCAATTTTAAATTCTTCCATTGCTCTGTTATTTCCAAAACTACTAATCTATAACAAATATCTTATTGATAACAGCTGATACTACCCGCCATTATTAAAATGACTACGAAATAAATGCATTTGTATTAGAAACTCTTAGTTCCGTTTTTAAATTGTTTAGAATATTTATTTTGAAATGCTGAAAAAACAATTGATAGAGTGAAATTAGGGGAGGAGGTGATAAAAAAGTTATACTTACGATCACTTCTCTTCGTTCCGCTGGGTTCATTATAATTTCCATGGCAGACAAAACTGAGAAGCTCCGACAAAGACCGACCGCACGCCCTCACCGTCCCTTTAGTATCACCAACGGCATACCCTACGCACAGCAACAGGACAACCAAAACAGCGAACTGAAAATTAAAAACCTTATGTATTATTAAAGAACTCGCTATATTGAAAAAAAAATGTAACGTTTTTATTTTCGTCACCTTGGAATGAAATCGTCACTACTGGGAACACCAATGGAAATATGCAGTTTGTTTGTCTCCTTCAATAAGATTTGAATAACTTATTAACAAAAAATTCTGCTGGCTACCACCTCTCCTTCCCTTGGATTTTTTTTTTTTTTTTTTTTTTTTTTTTTTGTGGTTTGGTCGCATTTTTATAAAAAATAAATTTGAATCAAAGTGCTTCAAAAATTACTTGCTGAGTGAAGACAAAATGTCCTCAACTACTTCAAAGTTTATGGATAGTATAAAGTTTCACCTTCTTCTTGAATATGCGGGATATGGTGAAACACCATGTATTCACCTTTTTCACCATGAATTCACCATGGTTGATAAATGTTTATTTGGTTAAGTATGTCTTCTCTTCCCCATTTTCTTTCATAACAGTTAAGACTAAATAGTGAAAACTACTTATTTTGTGAATTTTTATCTCCTACACACTTTCAAATTAATATCTTAAAAAATTATTTTTCTCTATTTCTACTATAACAAATTGAAAGAGATAACTGGGAAATAGGAAAATCATATATTTCGAAATTTGCCCTACACATTTTCTAATTAATGTCTCTGTTTATTTACTTGTCTTCTGTTTTACCTCCCCTCATTTACTCTCTAAGAAATATGCCTGTGAAATGTTAATCGCATGACATTTTCAGCAATTACCACACAGTTACTAAAAAACCAAATATGTATTTTGGACTCTATTTCCCGAAAAATTAAAATTAAAATTTGACGCAGAATTACAACTGTAATTTTAAATCACATACTAAATTTCACTTATTTATGCCATTGCTTTTTTTAAATTGTCGCCTTCATAGGCATGCAAAAATACAAATCGACAGATGGTCAAAACCTTGACAGATTTGGTTGCAATTTTGACATAATCTAAACTTAAGATAATGAATCTATGCCTCAAATATTATCATTCCTATTTTTTTTTTTTTTTTATTGAATTGTACCAGGACAGCCAGGCAAACTTCCTGTGAATAAATTTCGTTGAATATATAACGGAAATAAAAAAAAATTTAATATAAAGATTACACATCGCATTTTGTTTGCGTAGCTTAAAGCGTTTCTGAATACTGACTGATTGTTCACAGACTGACTTCATCCCAAAAATGAGTTTTTCGAATTCAGGAAGGTCTGAATCATGGAGATGCGTTAAAATTGCAAGTTCGAAATTTTTGACAATTACAATATTTTATCTTTATGTACTTCGTATACGAAAAAAAGGCTTTAAAAATCTATTTTGCTATGAGTAAAATCCTAATATCGCAAAGTGCATTATCCTTTCTATAGACCTTCTCTTTATTTCTTACTATCTGCGAAAGTTATTGCGATAAATTTTTAGCTAAGTAACTGGTAATTCATTTTAAACTTTCAGATTTCAAAATAACAAAATATATTTCCATTATAGAGAACGAATTTCGCTGGTTAATGGGGAAGCAATGGAAATTAGCTGCTTCCTACAAGGAAAATTTTGCCATATGATAAGAATTATTAAGGGAGAAATGTACATAAATTAGTCTCTTTAGATTTTGAATATAATAGAAAATTATCATCTTTCTGTTGCTGAAAGCAAAGAGAAGGGGTAGAATTTAGGATCAAATTTTTATTGAGCTAAGTTAATCGTGATATCGTTTAAAAAATACAAATCTTGTTCTTGTACTTTGAAAACCAATTATCCGTTTTTATTCTCTTAAACCATTTACCGTTCACCGTTACCACCAACCCGGTTTTATTCTCTTCTCCATTTATCATTTGGATACTCTTTTTTCAATTCCTACCATTAGTTCATACTCTCCCTATATATATATATATATATATATATATATATATATATATATATATATATATATATATATATATATATATATATATATATAACTGGTAGTGAATGACACTTGATATTAATACAATTTTTTTCAAATATTAATTAATTAATTAAATATGTCCAGTAATTTCTATTTGGTCTCCAAAGTCGCCAAATCCGTTCCCATGTCACCAAATGGTCCCCAAGTTTGTTGCCAAGCTCTGAGATTACTGACGCGACATTTGATCATAAATAATATAAGATATATATAAATAATATAAGAAAATAAGAATAAATTGGTTAAAAAAAATTTTATATATATTATTTGTTTTTCAAACAACATACAGCTCATAGTAATATCTTTAAAAAAATCGAAATAATTATAAATTGAATGGGATTCAAGCAATATTATTCGATGCGGATAAAGGACCATCTTTAGTTCTCTATCAAAATAAGGAAATGCAAGAATAATTTTGATTAAGAAAGTCTTGGTTCAAGCGGTGTAGGATTTATCTGTTATGCTACGAACAGAAAATATTGTAAAAAGTGCAGTGAATCTCCATAAAAATTGATACTGTTACTGCTGCAAAGCAGAAACAAGAATATAAAGAAAAGTTAGCCGCAAAATAGTTTTTCTTTACTAGCTATCTATACTACGATATTTTTTTTTATAAAATATTACGAAGGAAAATAATTTGAAAGTAAAGTTAAAAAAATTTTAATTTTTGAGAATTTTATAATTTCTTGATTTAAAAAAATGTGTTGTTTGCTTAGTTCCGAAATGGTATCACTCGATATGGACGAAATTATAACAATTCAATGTTATTAGAAATTATGAATAGTTATTAAAATGTAATGAGTTACTTTAGGATGAAACATTGATAAATGAGGATGCAGTGTTTTACTTTGTGTTATAATATGAATACTTTTAAAATAAATAATTGAAATGAGAAGATTTACTTCTACATATACAAAGACGAGAGGTCAATGAAAAATAAACCTTCTTGCGAGAAAGTTACTACGATATATATACCTTTATTCTGAAAATACGAAACGCCAAAAATCGGAGAGGAGAAACTGTTAGATAATTTTAAAAATTAAATAGAATGTTACTTTCAGTTGGATATATTATCCTTCGACTTTGATAGGAAAGTGAAGAGGCCATTGATAGTTTGCAGCAAGTGAATGAATTTAACGATAAATTGTTAAAATGCAGAGAACAATGTTGGATACCTGTGCAAGTACTTTGTGACAATTTTTTTTTTTTTTTTTTTTACATTTATCTGCTCAATGGTACATTCTGAGTGTTCAAAATTCGCAGAATTCATTGAAGAACCGCCGTATAAATGTGCTTAGTTCGTGGTCAAGTGTCCTCTCATTTGCGAGGAGAAGAATGGTGAATAAAGGGCTGCTAACTCGGCCATCCTCGTCTTCTGATCATAATGCAAAATTGCAAGGTCTGCCATGAATCAATTGTCTTATAGCTTCAAAACGGAGTTAATCTAACAAATTGCTTTGTCAGTAACAACAGCAAAATGAGGTTAGATGCTTTCTTAAATAGTTTAAACGTCGTTGTTGTTCTTTTCTCAAAAGAAATTTGGAGAGCAAAATTTACTTATGTTGGTAGTTAGGTTCTGGTATGGAAACGTAATAAAAATAACGGTATCGCTGTACCCAAATATAAGCTAGACGGCACCGAAATCGCATTATTTATATTTGAACACAGCGTGTATATCTGTGTGATTGAATGACAGAGATGTTTTTAAAACTAACCTCAATTGCTTGTATTAAATTTTATTACTTTGGCCGAAAAATAATTGAAGAAGAGCACTGTTTCTAACATTTTACACACGGTGATTCCAAATCAAATTAGTTACCCTACTTTTCTGATAAATAAACAAATTTTTACTACAGAATTTTACAGATTACAGATTTTTGGACTAATGATAAGTGGTTTTCGGATTAAACCGAAAAACACTGCAAGTAAGAAGAATTGATTGATTCTTGATTTGAGGCTTTTGCATTAGTTTATAAATTATTTATAACATAAGTAAATTCTGCACCACTTTCCTTTATTATTATCTAAGTATCAATCCATCTCTAATCAATTACATACTAATCAATTCAAATATTGATATTATTAAGTAGAACTGAGCCAATATCAATCTCTCGAGCAGCATTTTGGTATAATATAATGACTAATCTTGATACAATAAAGAACTTAAATTTTTTCTTTAATATCTGGCGGAAACATCTGTATCTCAGAATGAATAATGAGGAATTTGCTCCTCGTCACCTAACTGCGTTAAGGAACAATTCAAAGGAGTTCAACCAAAATGTTACTTACTTTCATCATCCTGAGAAGTGAGAACAGATTTCGGTGGAATTCGGCGATTTCTTTCATCAGTATGAGATCTAGTGGCTTTTATAGAGAACGAACCCAGCAAAATGTCAGGAAGCATGACAACTTCCAATGTTTGGACGAAGGCTGATGAACTTTTAAGTTTCACCATCTGACGCTTTCAGGATTTAAAAGACTCCCCTCCTCTCAGACGAGATTAAAACAACTTTCCACCCCAGGAATTAAAGAGTGGACTTAATCTCTTTTTAAGAGTTGCGCGATCCCCCAAAACTCGCGCCTTCTGTTGATGAAAGTTCTTGTAGCAGATTTGACCAGCACTGACGTAAGCGGCAGAGACTCATCTTGGACAGATGGTTTTGACATCAGATGATAGATTTTTTGCTGCCGCTCTGATCGGATGTCGCAGGCTGGATTCGAAACAAATTCAAAAAAAAAAAAAAAACTTATTTTGATGTCAGTGTTCGGCCTGAATCCCAAGCCAACAAAGAAAAAATGAATTGTAACATTAAATTAAATCACTTTTTTTTTTCAGATTTTAAAAAATCTAATTCCAAACTAATGGATATCAGCACCTAATTTAAATTTTAATTGCTTTTATTTTGTTATTTTTATTATGAAGTGCAATAGATACAATTTTTCTATTTAAAAAATGATTTTAGATTAACAGATACAGATAGATTAGATTAATAGATAGATTCATATCCAATTCAACATTTAACAATTTTTAATTGCAATTAAAAGTAACGTTAATTTTAAAAGTTATTTAAAAAAAGCAAAAGTTGTCATTTGCGAACATTGAAAAACATTTCTCATCTTAAGCTTGGGAAAATCTTACGGCAGACTATCGTAATAGCTAATGAAGGGTCATTCTTTTAAAATAAATGGCGCAAATTGCCGATAAGAGGCTATATTAATAATGTATCCCATTTTTATACCAGTATTAGGTTTAATTTTCATTTACAATGAAGGAAAAAACTGCAAAAAATTATTCTATTATTAATTTTTATAATCAGTGTTAATAATTGAGATAATTAAATCAAAAGCAGTTGCACATTTTATTTAAATAAATGTGAAATTATTTGGAAGTGTCCATGATACATGAACATTATATCAAATTTTTACATTGCAAATGCATAAAAATTGTAGAGAATATATACAACTCATATCAGAATGCAATTGCATTCTTTTAGCATTTTAAAATTGCAAGGGACTTTAATTTTCTCTTCACTTAATCATGCTTTGAAATGTAGAAAATAAGTAGCTGCCATTTATATATTCATAAATCTTATGTTTCGTGAGCATACTTCATAAAAATTCAATCAATCAATTTCTCATAATCCTAAATCTTTATTAATGCATTTCGCGGAAGACAAATCGAGACCTGTATGTGTATGTGTGAATTTTTTGATAAAGATAGAAATTCGTTTAAATTTTTACACTTTCGCCATTACTATTCCAATGCATTATTTATCTTAGCAATATGAAGAAATACTAATATCAACTAAATTGAATTTTTTATAAACAACATTTCGCAATGTCAGTAACAAATACATGAATTTCTTTTCAGTTTACCTCCCAAAACATGCAGAATTTGAACAATTTTGTAGCGTTTATTATCTTTAAATTTGTAAAAAGAGTATGCCTAACTCATTTCTAAAATAGACGAATATCATCAGAGTGTTTTGATTTTTTATTTACATCACGAGCACAGTTCAATTTTTCCCTAGCCAAATCAAAACTTATTTGAATAAAAAATTACAAGTATATGTTTAAGGGCTTTCATTTAGTTTGAAATTTTAATATTACTGAATTAGCTATCAGACAAATATTGAATCATGTGTTTGTTACATAAAAAAATTTTGTTTTTGTTTTTTTGCAATCATTTCAGTGCTTTCTTCAAATTAAATGAAGCAAAGAGAAAACATTAGCGTAAAACTTAAAATAATCGTAAGTTAATTGTTTCCAGTAGGGGAAAAAAGCATTTAAATTAGAAATGAGAAATATTCAAAGATCTTGATGCGAATCTTCACTGACAAATCTGCATGAATAAGTGGTTATTCTAGCTAATTTGAAATTTATCTGTCTGAAGGATAATCTTAATATATATAAATTACGTGTCACGTTGTTTGTCCGCGATGGACTCCTAAAGTACTTGACCGACTTGAATCAAATTTGCACACCGTGTGCAGTTTGATCTAACTTAAAAGATAGGATAGCCCTTTTTTTGAATTTTTAATTAGAATTTTAATTATTAATTAAAAACTAACTTTCCCGCCAAAAAAATCGTTTCATTTTCCCCACCGCCAATCTTATCTTAATATATATAAATTACGTGTCACGTTGTTTGTCCGCGATGGACTCCTAAAGTACTTAACCGATTTTAATCAAATTTGCACACCGTGTGCAGTTTGATCTAACTTAAAAGATAGGATAGCCCTTTTTTTGAATTTTTAATTAGAATTTTAATTATTAATCAAAAACTAACTTTCCCGCCAAAAAATCGTTTCATTTTTCCCACCGCCAAATGAGTACGGCTTCAGCTTTTTTTTCCCAACAGTCATGAGGCTAGGCTTAAGATTTTTCGGCTGATTATTTAAAACGATTTTATTTATTTTTTTAATGTTTGATGCATTTAAAATTAAACATTGTTAATGAATCGATCTTTCAGATTTATTCTGAAGTACTTTTGAATTAAAATAAAACAGAATAAAGGAAATTAAAAATTTCTAATCTGCATAACGTTACCCCAACTGGCGTAGAAAAACTCACGCATTTGCGTTACGTTTCGAATCCGAATGTTCGAATTATTTATGATCCTATCCGAAAACGTTTCTCAGGAATAAGATATCATTTTCCACAATTATTTTTAATGCATACAATAAATTTGATACGTTGTAACGGATAAAGTATCACGATCTTATGTTTGAATTTTGTATTACTGTGCACGGTGGCAATTCTCAGAAATAAGATATTTTATTTGAAAATGATTAATTACAAACGTTTTAACTTATCACTTATTAATATAACATACCAAAATTCTGCTTTTTTTTAATTATAAAGAAGTTTGGAAAAATACTTGGAAGTGCACACGGATAATTATTACTTTTCGTTTTGAATGAATTCCGATTCTTTATTTGACTGTTTACTAAGAAAAATGTTGTACGGCAATAGCATTTGTTACCTTCATTGAATTTTCAATCAAATGATTTTATTTCTTTTGTTAAGCATATCGTAAAAAAGGTAAGTGAGCGAGCCAATAATAAGTTCCTCTAATCGGATAATAAAAAAATATTAACTCATTTGTATGCTAAATGAAATTTAATCTTTTTTATATAAATTATTGAAGATATGATAATAAAAAATGGTTACAATAATCGTTTCAGTTTTTCATTTCTTTACTAATAAACTGCATGTACGTATCAAGTTATGTCAGCTATCATCAACTCAGCTATCATTCACTTCAGCTACAATGCTTATCATTATTTAATAAATGTTTCTGAAACTGATTTCATTTTGTAAATGAATTCTGAATTATTGCAACAGACTAATGTATCAATGACGGAATAAATCTCATGGCAACTTCATGTGTGGAATATAGAACTTTTTTTTTTTTTAAATCTTTCCTTTAAGCTGAGGAAGCCAGAATCGGTATCACTGAAGTTAGAGGATTTATTATACATCATAAAGGGTTTATACTAAGAAGGAAGGTTTTAAGAAGGAACAAATTATTTGTTCATTATTTGACAGTCACAATTATCTGTTAGCTCCAAGCGATTCTAACAGATGGCGGTATCTGTTGACTGGATTGAGTAAGTATTCTAACAGATGGCGCTGTGTTAAAAGTACCAAACTTTCACATAAGCTACAATTTAATGGCATAACCACCACGTGTTGCTGAGGCTAAAGTATAAGTTAAATTTATTTCGTAGTAAACGCAATACAATGAAATTCAATTGTTCTTACTTTTTCAATTTTTGGTATTAGCATAGCCGACCACGTGTTATTTAGACTGAAGTATAAATTGAATTCATATTATAGTAAAAGTAATACAGTGCAATTCTTCTTGCTTTTTAATTATTAGTGCTTCATTGTTCAACAATCTTTAATTAAAATGCATGTTTAAAACAATCATTCTTATGGCGAAGTGTTGAAACACTTCGATTGGCCATAAACATGCGCGTACAATTGCAAAATGATCCATCAGCACAAATATTTTCTGAACAATTACTAGATATTGGGAACGGTAAAATAGAACTGCAACCAAATACGCAATGCATTAAACTGCCAGACAATTTCTGCACTGTTCTTGAGGGAAAAATGAATTGATTCAGAGTATTTTTCCGGATATACAGAGTAATTACTTGAATCATAACTGGCTCAGTTATCGGGCTATTTTGGCAGCCAAAAATGTGGATGTTGGCGAAATTAACCACATAACCTTCGATTAAAGATTGGCTCACCTATTATTCTCCTGCGTAATTTGAATCCATCTCGATTATGCAACGGTACGCTTTTAGTCATCAAAAAGATCACCGGAAATATACTTGAAGCTACCATTCTAACTGGAAAGTTTAAAGGAGAAGTGGTCCTGTTGCCACGTGTTCCGATGATACCATCAGAATCTACGATACCCTTCAAAAGGTTACAGTTTCCAATTCGTTTAGCTTTTGCCATGTCTATAAATAAGTCTCAAGGTCAAACAATGTCCATTTGTGGTTTAGATTTGGAAAATCCATGTTTTTTCATGGGCAACTATATGTTGCATGTTCACGTGTAGGAAAACCGTCAAATCTATTTGAGTTAGCTAAAGACAGGTTAACCAAAAATATTGTGCACCTATTAGTGCTAAATTAAATTGAAATTAAAAGTATTTATAATTCAAAATAATAAACATTAAGATAGTTTTAAATCTTTTATTAATAAACATTAATAAAAGATTTAAAACTATCTGCCCTACCTACCTCATTTATAAGTTTAAGTGTTACGTGTTTTTTACTAACAACTTTGTAATGTACTCATTTGTTACAAACTTGAAAACAAAAAAATAAAGAAATTTAAATTTATTTTTTTTGTATTGATTTTTGCTCAATATCAACGGTAGTAGAAAATCAATCATGGAGGTCCCCATGTTTTTTTACAAATGGCATCTGTGTAAAAAAGCATGGTGGTCCCCATGACTGGTGTTCTCCTACCGTTTCCCTTGAATAGTTTACTACTATGTAATATAACAAAAACCTTAGCCACAGCAACGAGTGGCCGGGTCTGCTAGTATATATATATGAAGACTTATTTTTTATCTCAACTTTTTAAAACTTACAAGGCATTTTACTGCAAGAAGTATGAAAAATTGCATTACGATTTCCATGTTCGTAATCATACCGGTGCGATTGAATTATACCATCCTAAAATTCTGGAGTACGTATTTGAAAATTTTAAATAGTTTAAATTTATTATATTTTAATATACTTGGATTCTGTAGTTATTCCAGAAAAATATTGTGTGTTATTCGTTTTTAAGGAGACAGTGAACTCTATCAAGACTTTCGCGAATTATTCACTTAGGGTTATGATATTTTTTATGCATTATATTAAAATATAAATACGTCAAGTTTCTTAAAAAAGGCTTTTCAAAACATAATATATTGGTTTTTTTTTAAATTAAATCTAATTTTTAGTAGTTTTGAAATATTTCAGTAGACTTAGTTTTTAATTTCTTCTGTTATTTTTCCCTATTACCTAATATAAATTTATTTAGAATAAATCTGTGTATGATTTTCCCAATTCCAGTTATATGCCATTTTTTAAGAAAATTTTTATGCACACTTACTGAATTTTAATAATTTTATTTTTTCTGAACTAAAATGCCTTTTAACTATCTAAAATAGCTCGAAATATAAAATGCATATCCTATTTTCTTTTAATGTTTAACCGAAATCTTTATTAAAAATTCTATTTTAATTTCTTCACAAATTAAGGCACCTGGAACATTTCAAAGATATTTAATACTAATTGCTATAAGAAGAAGAAAGAGAAGAAAGAAAGAAACACATCTTAAGAAAGAAACACATCTTAATGACTTTTAATAAAAGTCATTAAGATGTATTTTTCTTACCTCTAGGCCCTTCAAATACTTATTTTATTGTACAATGCATTTTATAAGCTTATTTTAGTTAAGTATATACATATATTTAAGTGATGAAATGATAAAAATAAAATTTCTTGTTTTTGAGTTCGTGTTCATTTCAGAGGTTCACTGTCTCCTTAATGTCGATTCTGGTATCTTCTGGAACTCAGGAACTGGAGGAATTATATCACAGCATTTTTATTTCTTTTCTCTAAGATGGTTAAGGTGGTTTCTCGGTGGTTTTAATATTTTTAATGTTGTTTTATTAATAAGTGACTATTATTTGCATTTGACTTAAGAACAGAGTATATACCTAAACCGCTTGATTGTTTCATGTTGCACGAGAAATAATTGGCAATGTTCGACTTAAAATCTGCAACAACCGATGTAAAATCTTTTTTTTTTAAATCAATTTTTGTTGAGACTTAACATTAGTAGACCATAAGTGAAAAGTGAATAAAAGGTTGTAAAATTTAACTTTAGATCAAGGTAGCGATATTGCAAATTCACATCACAGGAAACCGTTTCCCTAGCTTAGATTCCAGAAAATAAAATATTTCCTTATCACTGGTCTTATTTTCCAACGCGGCATCAGTCTGCATCTCTTTCAAAAAAGCGAGGCGTTAATTATTATTTTTTTTATGTCGTTATTTTCGAGCTGCAGAATGTGACACAAATTACAGACAGTGGCGCCACAAACACCACAGGCATTATCTCCCAGGCATTCGCTGGAGTTATGCCTTGCAATATCTTGATCCTGACCGATCAAATAAGAGAGTAGCATAACAAAACTTTTATTTACAGCCTTATATATGTACCAAAAAAACTTGTTATCATCTAAGTTAATATTATTTACTGAAATCAAATAACAGTTCAATCACGAAATAGTTCCTGATCAAATCGGTGAATAAACCACCAAAAAAAAAAAACGCTGTTAGTTCTAAAAGGTTACTCCAGGGCCACTCCAGAAATTCACCGACCTTTATCGAGAGGATCCTAACACAGAAGCTCGAATCACACGGAGCTTCTCAAAAAATCAGAAACAACTTCACCATACACCGATGTCTCTCCGAATCCCAATTCGAAGCTTTTCTCTCCTCTTCTCTGGAAAAAAATACCACATTTTATTTCCATCAGATATATGCCTCTGGTTTCTCATTGGTGAACTTGAGTTCCCTGTCACCCAATAGCTGCTCATCAATGCTTCCTCAATGGTCTCAACTCGATCGAGGGAGTGTCTGCTAAGGATCCATCTTTCTGGTCAATCCCTGTTGAGTACGTTTCAATTATAATAAATTCGCAGCTAACATTGGCTGCAATGCACTTGAGTTTGAGATTTAATAACAACGGTGGCTGGTGATTGATCACTTCTTGATGACTTGGGGAGTCTTTTTTTAAGGGAAAAAAAGTTTACCAAAAGTGAAAAGTGAAAATCAGAATCATTGGAGAACACAAAGAGAGAAAACAGATTATGATCGTTACCTCTAGAAGCTGGTAAGCTATTCGGAAAAATAAAGGACACTGCTTCATTTCTCGACTTATGTATTCAGTATGTAAATCTTGAAGTTATTCGTAAAAGATGTTAAGTAGCTGAACTTGTAATAAAAAATTGAGCACGTCATTGCAATTAAAGTGGGGAATATGTGTTGTCTTGTAAAAACCAAGAGCACGATACAGAACATAAGTGTGTCAAGATTAGTTTAGTTATATTAACGCCCCGTTTTAAAGTAACACTAGGGCTATTTTGGGACTGACCACGCAATTTCGAACCGCAGTCAGATGACGAGGACGTCATCTCAGCTGACACCCCTGTCTAAACTTCCACACCACGCCAGAGAGAGGACATTTCACCCCGACGTATTCAACGTGCACCAGACTCGCTTACACGACGGTTCTTCAGGGAAATGGGCTTTCGAGCCTGAAACCATCCAGTTCTGTAGCCGACCACCAGGCCACTGCGGCTGTCAATTGCCAAGAAGAAACCATAACAGCTTTTCATTATTTCATTTGTGGATATCCAAGCTACACAAAAAACAAAGGCAATCGTCGGTATTAAGATCCAAAACGTAAACATGAAATTAATTATTACATTTCTGATAGGCAATTCTCTCTCTCACTCACACTTTTTGAAAATTATTTATCTTCTGATGCTGAATAATCGAATTTCTGATGTGGTTTCTCTTCGCCACCGTGCCGTACCACAGTGGTAAAGAAAGAAGGTTTGCAAAGACATAGGCAAAGATTATTTCGGAATCTAGCATTCCACAGTAAAGAAGCATAACACCAATATATAGTAAATATATCTGAGAGAAAAATAGTAAAAATGGAAATAATTTTAGAGCGATTTTGAAAAATTGTGTCTTACAAACCCAACATTATCATGAAACTATACAGTTGTCTTTAACTATCAGGCAGAGAGTAGTAATCATCCATTATCCTTTTACTTTCTGGATAGCATAAAATTGAAGATACTCATTACAATTTTTGTCTTATAACAAACCAAGCTCAAAGCTTCTGAATGCTATCAGGCTGACTATTCCGTTTATTTCTTAATTTCTCCGTCCAATTCCAGATATTATAAATAATATGCTATCTTGCTCTAATTTTGGCTCTTTGTAAGTAACTAGATATTTAGTAAATTCCACATCTATATAAGAAACAGAATGTGAAATAACAGATAGTGAATATCAAATATACTCATACAAAAAAAAATATTGCCTTTAAAATTTTTTTGCTTTAAATCTATTATTTGAGCCATTTTTCCACAATTTTTCTCGAAATTTTAAAAAATTCTACGAATTTAATAACAAGAAACACATCAAAATTTAATTTTTTTATAAATATTCATGTTTAAAAGAAATTTGCGCAATCTTTCATCAAATGGGTTTTATAAATCTGATAAGTCTGTCCAGCAACTTCTACGAAAATCAAAAATATCGATTTGAATCTTTTAAGTAAAGTTTTTTTTTTTTTTTTGTCTTTTTCATTAAATAAAATAATGGTTTTTTTATATTTAGAAAGTATACTAATTTCTAATGCTTGAAAAACATGGCTAAAACCTTTTCACTGCTGTGGAGTGTGAATACGATTGCTCGATCTAACGTTATAACATAAAAAAAAGATTGTTTTGAGTTGTTTTTCAGTAAATTCTTAATAAACCCAATATTAATACTCATTAAAAACAAAAAAGAATGTTTATTGTTTCAATTTTTAATATATTTTATGTTAATTGAATGAAAATATTTATGTTTTTATGTATATTTGTATTGAATTAAACCTTCTCATGAAATTGTATTTTACATCGATTTACCCACTTATCAGCCTCCTAAATTGGTTAAGTGATCGATTTAAGAAAAGAAACGAAAATTAGATTTTTATTTTCTTATTCATCATAACATTTAATTAATGTGTTTAAATTATTCCATTCCATTCTGAAATTCCTGCAGAAAAAAAGAACAGCTCCGGCCTACTCTATAAAGGGGAATGAGTGCAAGAAACCATTTGAGGCCCTAAATTTTTTGTAAAGTAAAAAAAAAAAATTACAAACACGAACTTATATTACTAATGCATGTTTATTTAATGCGTGCTTTTGTTTTTGCTAATACATCAATTACTTCAGAAAAATTACAATTTTTTGCATTTTCTTTTTTGATACTTAATATAACAAGTGCATTTAAGCTTTCTGCACACATACTTGAATGGATAATTTTTTATTAATTTTCTAGGGCATTACAATTTTGTTCAAACTGTGTTCACATTGCTTTAACCGAATCTATTTTTACCTTCCCAACGAATCTCGTATAATGATTTCAGAATAATTTTTAAATACTTTTGTAGAATTTCCTATCTTTTTGCAGATGCAGAAAATATGGAATAAAAACACTGTAATATCTCAAAAAAAATTTACAGAATATATTACGGGAAGCGATATCACAAATTAGTAGATTAAAAGAGTGTAATAGGAAAGACATACAGTTTGCATGAAGGTGGTTTAGAGCAATTATTCTAGATTGTACATTTTTATGTCGTTTGCCTGTCCTTTACAGTCCATAACATCTAAATTAAGATCGCTTAATCTTTTCAATTGAGTTTTTGCTAGTCCTTCTTTAGTCGCATGAATTACTTAAATAAACCTTATAAATGACTCATTTATACTTAATTTTTTCTCTACTTACATAAAAATGATTGACGTTTGTTTCTTGTAGGAAATATCGGGAGTACAATCCATTTGGATACTATAGTACGTGGCTGCTTTTATATCGTCTTTAATTTTGTTAAGGATGTCCTAACGATATCAGAAGACGCTCAGCCGGCCACGTGGAAACAAATTAATATGCATACTTCCAGAACATTATTCTATTATTGTTCAGAACATAATTTTAGTTCTTAATAAAGTTGGGGGATTCGCAATCACGGGCCCCCGGTGCATTGCATCCGTCACACCCCTTAGTTGGCCGGCCCTGAAAAAGAAACAGACATTTATGAGTAACATTAGACGAAGTCGAACTGCGCTTTTTTCTGGGAGGTAGAACTGTTTTATTAAACTGATGAACCATCCATCCAAAGCTGGCCTCTAAGTTCGAACTCGATGTTACCGAATAAGAATTGCATAGACTTTTCGAGTTTAAATAAAGTGCTACTGAGCTTAGAGGGAAAGTGTTAACTAAAATGCTGCGTGCATTATAAAGTGAAGTATAAAATGTAATGATAACTAACTTAATAATGAGTAAATTTGAAATAATTGAAAAAAAAAAACATTTTTTAAGCTTTATTTTTAATCTGAATTTTTAATATTCCAGCGCGTTATATAGAAAAGAATAATTGATAAGAGTTTAAATCGGTATCTGCATCAGTTTTCAGGAAATTCAACTGTGATAAAGAAAAACAGGGTTGTAAGAAAATGCTTATAAATACTTTTTTTATCATTCGGGATCCGATGAAAAAAATTCCATTCTATTCTATTACAATTTGAAATAGTATCATAATGGGAAATTTTCATAATGTGGACAAAAAAGGAGCGAAAATTGAAAAAACTAATTAATGATTTAATGTTTAGGCAACAAAATAAATGGAGAAAAATTAAAATTCTTTTATTTTTACTGTTTATTGTTTGAGCTTCAGGTATCATAGATCGATAAAAATTCGAAATCAAGAACCCGCAAGAAAAAGAAAAGAAAAAAAAAGAAAAGAAAGAAAGAAAGCATAATAAGAATGTGTTTGCAGTTTCTTCTTTCTGGATATTTTATATAATTTATAATTCTACTTTTTTATGTATAATTCAGAAATTAATGCTACTTTATTTCCGTTTTTTTTTGTAAATATTTTATTTGTATGATTTTGTTTTTATGCGATTTGCTATATACGTTTATTTAAATATCTTATTCCTATATCTTGTAATAAATGGTAATTATTTCTATTCTTAATAGAAAAATAATATTGTTTTTATCAGAAAAAATATAGAAATTAAATACATTTAAAGAAAAATAAGGAATGAAAAAATCAATAGCTTCTTTTATTTAATATTATTTGAGTACTCTCATGTTTTTGAATGAATTTTCTTCAAAATCGAAATCATCGATACTTTTAAAAGCAATTGTTTGTGTGCATGTGTTACAATAGTACATTAAGCAATATACTTACCACAAAAAAAAAAACATGTAAAATCCTTATCTTTTAAGTGTTAATGATTGATATACTTTGATAGTTTAATCTTATGTCTTGTGGTTTTGATTTTGCTTACATTCACCGTCACTGAGAACGACGTGCAGATACTAATAGTAATCTATACTACTGATTTGGAAGCTATCTTAGAATACTTAAATAACGCGTTCATATAAATTTAGACATGTTGTAATTATCAGAATAAAATTTCAACAGAAATATTTTTGAGCAAGACAACGAAATAATGTTTTTTAATGTGCGTTAACATTTGTATACCAAAATATTTTACTGTTATTCTTCCCTGGAATTCGTGTATCTACATTGGTTATATTAGAGAAATCAGGAAATCATTGGGTTATAGGGAAAAGGAAAAACATGAAGGCAAGCTCATAATATCATTTCCAAGATTTAAAAAATATTAAAAGAATTAAAGCACATTCAACTTCTAGAATTTTCTGGCCAATTTTTACGTAATGTTGCGAATAAAAGTTACTGTTCCCTTATCTCTATTTATTTATCTATCTATTTCTATTTCTTTCAAACCATTAAATTTTCGTTAACGTGTGTTTAATAATACTTGAAATGATAAAATTCTATTATTTATTTCGTTATAGTTTTCATTTTTATTTTTTAACATGACAATACATACAGGATATCACTCTAATCGTTGCACAACATCTAATTCATAAAACATTAATAATAAGCTCACACATCTAATAAGAAGAATGGTATACATGAAGCAAATAATTATATTTTATATAGTTTGAGCCAATAAATATTCTGACCACTTACAAAACTTTTATTTTTATACAATTCCTTGGTCCCAAGAATCTTATTTAATTAATCATTCTTGAAACACTAATAAAAACAGGTTTTTTTTTTTTTTTTTTTTTTTTGTAAAAAAAAAAAAAAAAAAACTGATTTGAGTTATGAAAAACTGAGTATCACCATTTTATGAAAACTTTCGATTTCAAACCATTGCAAACATTGATATGAGTAAAAAAATAAGGGAAATTATTAAAAATTAATTAAGAAAAATTAAGGGATAGAAAATTAATAGAATCCATAAGATATTGAATAGAATGGTACAAAATGTTATAATAATACTAGTTACCTTTGGCAATCAGTCGGTTAGCCAGTATTAATGCTTGCTAAAATTTTTAATTAAATGTTTTATGTAACTTTGACTCATAACAGGTTTTTAAGCAAAATATTGTTAAGCTACAAATTTTGATAGTCTTTTTAATTCACTTATACTATTATATAAGACTTAATCGTTTTGTTCATTGTATTACATATCTCTCTCTGATTTTTCTATCAGCGCCCATAAATTCAATTTTAAATTAAAGTTGAAATGATTAAAACTGCAATTAATATAAAGACATTTTTTGCTGAAACCAAACATGTCTTAAAAAAAATATGAGAACTGAAAGCATAGTCGTGCGGCATTGAAGTCGCACTTGCACTACAGACTCATTTTCATAATTTATAATATCTCAAAAAATTATTCAACAAAAATTTCAGGGATTCAACGTAAAATTCAGTGTTTAGTTTTATTTTCAAAAGGATTTAATTGATGTCAATAGTAATATTTTATAGTCTATTATTTTTTATGGTCTATAAATATACTTCAAAAAATCACGAAGTTTAAATTTTAGACAGTTTTTTGGTCTTAAGGATTCATATTCTGCAAAATATTCTTGTCACTCCAACTTTTAAATAAATAAATGAACGTTCCTATTTTATGTGATCAAATTTTATTGATTTATGAAGCATTTATGAAATGAAATAATATAAAATATAATATTCAATAAAGAGTAAAATGCAAAGAAAAATTTTTTATGTTATTTTATAATACATATAAAAATAATTCAATAAAATAGTTTTATTTAAACTCAAATATGGTTTAATATATACATGATATCCATTATAATCAGAGTACAACAATTAATTTGTAAACCTTTTGTAATAGACATGCATCTGCTAACAAAATGGTCTACATGAAATAAATATTTTATATAATTTAAATCAATAAATGTCCTGATGAATTACGAATTAAAATTTTTACATATATCCTCTGCCCTGTGAATCATATTTAATAAAATATTCTTCAGACGCTAATATTTTAAATAAAAAGAGTTGCACTCCAACAACTAAATCAATCTCTAATACTGACCGATTTATGAAAGTTTCCTACATCACTATTCTGTAAAAAAGGGGATTTTTGACTATTTCAATGACCGTCAATCAATGGCAAGGTTTCTCAAGAATTATTCGCAAGGATTATGAAAATATTGATTGTTCTGTACTATTCTATTCAAACTTCATAAATTGATCATATTTGATAACAGAAGATAGTAACGTTTATTTATTTATTTAAAAGTTGCAGTGTCAAGAATATTTTGTAGAATATAATTTCTTACGATCAAAGACTGTATAAAATTTAGATTTCATAATTTTTGAAGTGTATTTATAGACCAAAACAAAATAAAATATTGTTTTAACGTTATTTAAATCCTTTTGAAAGAAAAAAAAATGAATTTTATGATGAATCTGAAAAATTTTTGAAGTATAATTCTTAAGATATTACATAAATTATGAAACTTATTCTGTAACGCACATAAAAGCTGAAAGATTCCGTTTTCAGTACTCAATTTTTTTAAAAAAATGCTTGGTTTCAATAAAAAAAAAAAATTTTATATTAATTGCAGTTTAATACTTTCACTTTAATTTTAAGTTGAAATTTTAAGGGAGCTGACAGAAAATTAGAGAGTTACATAGAACATTATGGCTTAACCCTTTCTAGGGCCGTGGGAAGCATGCTTCCCACCAAATTTATCAATCTTTGTATGAATTTATGTAGGTTGACATCAGTTCTGACAAATTTTTTTAGAAAGACAGAAACTTAGATGCTTCAGTTCTTTATCTTACACAAAATGATGTGTCTTGATTTTTTACTTAATTATTAATTAACCAAATTAATTAATCAATCAAATTAAATCTATATAATAAGCTAAATGAATCCCTTTTCTTATTCTAATTTCAAGCCTAAAAATATTTTAACTTAATATGACTAGAAAAAAATGGCCCTTTAAAGGGTTAAGGCCTTTATAATAGCATGAGTAAATTATATGACTATCAAAATTTGAAGCTTAAAAATATTTTGTTGAAGAAGATATTAAAAGACAAGTGACATAAAATATTTCATTGAAAATTTTCACGAGCATTAAGATTGGCGAACCGACTGGTCGCCAAAGGTGGCTAATATTCAATATGTTTAATTTCTTTTAGTTAATTTATTTTTTAATTTGAGCTTATGTCAATGTGATGGCAACACATTGATAAAAGCTATTTTTTCCCATTGATGCGTAACGTGCTCATACAACTGAAAATTTATTTATTTTTTGTGCGGAATAAATTGTTGAAGAATGTAACTAAATTATTTTTTAAAAATTCATTAAAAATAGAAATTTAATTTATATATTAAAACATTAGTATCAATGAAAATATTATTTTTTGAACTTCAATGTGAAGTAAAAATCAATTTTGTGCTGTAATATTTTTGGAAGTTATAGCGATGCCAAAATTTTGATTAGTTTTTAATTTATTAAAATTCTAATTAAAAATTCGAAAAAAATCACCCCGATATGCACATTTCCGACCTCCAAGGTATATATGTGCCAAATCTAGTAGCTGTAGGTCTAGCCTGCAGAACGCCAACACACACACACGCACATTCTGCTTTATTATAAGTATAGACATAGATATATATACTTAAAAATCAGCATTTGAAGTTTAAAAATATTTTGCTGAAGAAGGTATTAAGATACAGTTACATGAAGCATTTAATTGAAAATTTTAGCTACTCAGCAAACTGACTGATTGCCAAATTTTTCAAGCAAATAAATAAAGCAAAACTTATTCAAAAACAAGAACAGTTTCTGCTAGGAATAAATCAAAAGTGTCTTTTCATTTTATCGGCAGCATATGCAGGATGCAAATGTTGATGCGACTGCATCGCAATTGATAAGTACGCTAACTGGTATGATTCTAATTAGTATATCATTAAAAAAGGTGTAGTTTTTTTTCTTATATAGCCACATATATAAGATGGTTATAGTGATCTGTTAATATGTTGGATCTATTAACATGTTGAAGTTGAAGAATGTAATAGTATAGCAAACTGATACGCGTCTTTGTTTATTGATAAGTACTTTTTTGGCGATTTGACGTATATTCTCATTCCCTATTCACGAACGAAATCCCACTGTTTTACATTTGGCGGTGCATCTGGAGAATGAGCAACGAGTTTATTTCACCACGTCGAATGTTGCTCAACGAGCTGAAGCACCTCCAGCGACATCATTGACGAGTTTCTTTGCGACTTGCCAAAGCGATCTGTTTGTCCGAATGTTGTTTTATTCAGAGATACCACGTTATTACACTTGGAACACTTCATCGAAGATATTTCAACGTTGGAAGCAAGGCGATGCGGTTCCTGGTCATCCGGATGTGCTTCTACTGATGCTCTTCGCCGTATTTATACAGTTCATCCGAAGAATAATGAATGCTTCTGTTTGCGGTTGTTACTGGTGAATGTTCGAGGGCCAACATCATTCAAATAACTACAAACTGTTAATGGTATAGAGTGCCCAACATTTCGTGCTGCATGTCAAGAGCTCAATTTGTTTGAAAACGATAATCATTGGGACACGAAAATGGCTGAAGCAACTATTTCTGCATCTCCAAGTCAGATACGCACATTATTTGCTATCGTCCTTTTGATATGCTTCCCATCCAATCCACGTGACCTGTGGAACAAATACAAGGATAACATGTGAGAAAATATTTTACATCGAATTCGTGTAAAATATGCATAACCAGGCTTTGCTGTTGATTGAAGACATGTGTTACCTCATGTATTATTAGTGAAGTTGGGAATGCCAACTCCAAATCGTGAAATGAACAACGCATTTAATCTAGAATTGGAACCATGTTCCTATCGAGTGGATTAATTTCATTTCCTCGGAATTTTTGCAATTTCGTTTTATCGAAAGATGAGCTCATCAACAAAGTGTTACCGAACATCATTGATAACCACAAAAATCACAAATGGTTGAGTGAGCGAGTAATTTTGGCGGCTAAGAACAAAGATGTGGATGACTTAAAATTCGTAATTCAGAATCAAATCGTTGGTACTCTGCATTCATTCAAATCTATTGACTGTGTTACAAACAAAGACGAAGTCACCAACTATCCATCTGAATTTTTAAATTCCTTGGATGTGTCTGGCTTACCACCGAACAATTTACAGCTGAAGGTTGGCTCGGTGGTCATGATACTTCGAAACCTAAACCAACCGAAACTATGCAATAGAACGCGTTTGAAGATAAAAAAAAAAAACTGATGATCAGTGTGATTCATGCGCCTATACTCAAAGGAAAATTCAAAGATGAGGAAGTTCTCATTCCAAAGATTCCCATGATCCCAAGCGATATGCCCTTTGAGTTTAAACGAATTCAATTTCCAATTCGTGTTGCATTCGTGATGACGTTTAACAAATCACAAGGCCAGTCGTTGAGTGTTTGTGGTCTGAATCTAGAAAACCCATGTTTTTCTCATGGTCAGTTATATGTGGTATGTTCACGTGTTGGTAAACCATCCGCTTTATTTGTTCTTGTGCCAGATAACAAAACAAAAAATAATGTTGTATATCAGAAGGTGCTTGACTCAAGAGAAAAAACCCGAATGTATATATAGATTGAATAAAGAAAATATCTTTCTGACAAGCCATTGTAATACTTATTATTGTAGTTTTATTGAATTTTTTTTCCTTATATTATTATAACAAGTCAAATATAATTAAAATCGGAACAGCTGTTCTTAAATTATAAATGGTGTAACTAAACTGTTCATTGATTGTTAGGTGGTAAAAAATTCGCCGGGTCAGCTAGTCACGTTATAAAACAAAAACTCTATAACAAAGCTTTCTCAACTATCTATCTTAATATAGCCAAGGATCTTCGGTTTTTGATTGAAGACACAACAAAAGGAAAGATAGCATGGAAATAATTTAGAAATATTTTCACCCAGAAAGTAGAGCCCGTATAATAAGTTTAAGATCAGTTCTTTCTTGAGAATCTATGTAAATGAGAGAATTGGGCTTTACGCAGCCAGACTACGGAAGATCGTTGCTGATTTACTAGATTGTGATGGAAAAATCCCTTTGAAATGCCAAGCGTTTTAGCCAATCAGATTTTTAACAGATTGCTTCGTGGCAATTGTCCAAGCTATTTATAGATGGCCTGCTGATAAGTTTACATATGATAAAGTTCTGAATAAACTTATAGCCATAGAGGCACCTTTGGAGCAGTGTTAAAGGGATCACGAGCAATTTTCACTATAAAATGCCACCTTACCCCCTCGCTCAAAGGTAAATCATCCTCCCAACAAGGCTGTTAAATATAATATATCAGGGTAGTTTTTGAGCTGAGCCGGATCATTTTATGCGCAGTGAATAAAGTTGAAAAATTAAAATATGTTGTTTCATCTTTGTTCCAAATAAAAATTATTTTAAATAACATGTTATTTGCTTATAAGTAAAATTCAAGAAAATCGGGGACATTTAATTAAAATTCGCTAGTATTAACGAATTATTGAAAGGAAGAACTAAACCCGTAACAGGGTGCCAAACTAGGAGTGCAAAATTAATAAACACAGTTATAAAATCAAACTTATATCAAATAAAATATAATAAATGCTGAATTATTTGTTTATTCTTCCTAAATTATAACATCTTGTAAAAACAAATAAATTTTATAAAGAACAATTGAATGCATAAAAAAATTATAAACTTCAGTCATAGCTATAATTTTTATATTTTAAAGGCTCATCTTCTCTAGCATTTGTTGCAGGACAATTACAAATATTTTTCTGCGCAGTTAAAATACGAAGCATCAAATCAAAAAGTATCTTTTTTCAAAATATCTGCGTGATATATTGTTTACAAACAAAATGGCAACATTTTCCATGTATTGTTTTCTTTCAAGGATACATTAAAAATAATTGTAGGAAATGAAAGAGGACACGGATTGAGAAGAAATATCAACCTTTTTTCGGACGCATAGTTCCTGAGGAAATGGGACAAGCATATTTTGTTAGTTCTCGATGAGAAGCCATCCAAACGGCAACATTTAATATATCTCGTTTTCTATTAAAGGTACATTAAAAATGATAGCAGAAAACGAAAGGGCACTCAATTACGCGAGTTCGCAAATTGTACAGACTAAGTCTATGGCAAAGGATACCGACGTGCTCTGATTGGTTTAAGCCTTGGCATCTTTTTGGCAATGTTTTGCACTCATAATGGTGTAGTTTTCGCTTATTTGGCTCAAACCTTTTACCTTTCATTAGTTTTATGAAAGATACGAGTGAATATCAACACGCTTCAATTTTTATTAATATAATTGTTTTTTCCAAATATTATTAGTAATATTACTAATACTAATTATTATTATTAATAATAAATATTACTAGTAATGCAAGTAATTAATGTTGTTTATGTACAGAAGTATAAAAAGTAAATGAAAGTAATTACTCAACATATGATGCAGCAATTAAATAATTCTTATTTTTCTATGATTTGAGTGCCTTTATTAGATAATTTATGCAGTCATTGAAACTTGTTATTGAACATTTGTTACTTTCCCATCAACTAAATATGGGGAGATGATTACTTAATGCCCAAAACATATAAATATGTAAGCTTTAACGGAATATGTGATTTCGTAGCTAATTTTTTTAGTTATATCAAAATAATATTAAGAAGAAACACACAAAAAATATTTTAATAAATTGCAATTTTTATATTTCCTGAATTTAGCTTCCAGGATCAGCTGTATATGTGTTTCAGATTAATATTACATGTAAACCGTAAAAAATAGGGGGGGGATAATTTTATATATTTTATTTATTTTTATAAAAATATATTTCAGAGTAATAAATAATATTAAGAAATTTAATATAATTTTCAAAACTTTTATTAATTATTCCAAAATTTTTATTAAGAGATGTTAAAAAGAATTGTTTTAATATTTATTTTTCAATAACTAAAGTCGTATATCCCCAACTCCATTTGAAAACAATTTCTTTGGACATTCAAACAATTAAAATTTTATAAACATGTGTCTTTAGTATTTGTGACAAATATATTAGTTAAGTTCTTACAATATTTTTTCTATTTCGACAAGCGAATACAGTTTGAATTTTATCTAGAGCAAATAATATATCTTCATTCCCTCAACAATGAAAACAGTTTAATAAAATTACAAAAAATGGCATAACATGTCAAATCATTGCTATGTACTTTAAACTGAAAAATAAAATTTTTATTTTTTAGGAACTTTTTTAAAAACTCTTTTCAATTGGAAATTTTTTTATATTTTGCAATTTATTAATTTCAGTTGGAGTAATAGTAGATACTAACTATCAAAACAAAATAGATTTAGTACAGATTTTACTGTTCACATAAATTATTTTATTGAAAAAATATATGCTGACTTCAAACATGAAGATTCTAAATACTTAGTCTATTTTTGCCTCCTTTGTGAACTATATTTATGGAGTATATCTAAAAACCTCAAAATGAAAAACTTATTTAGGACATGATCTCTTTTTACAAATAAATTAAAACTTTCATTATAGTTTGAAGACTTTTGTACCCATTTATGTTTTTAAAAATGATTTTTTTTTTTGTATCTCTCAGTAAAAATAATTCATATGTATAAAATGTTGATGGTAGACTTACTTTTTAATATTTCATAATAATAGCATAATACTGATTATTTTTACAATTCTTAGAATGAAAGATTTTGTGGATTAGGAATACATTTTTCCTAATGCTTTTTCTCTCTTTGTTTAATTGATAGATTTATAAATGATATAGAAATACAGGTTTACAGAAGATAATAAAAACTATAAATACTTCATATATTTCTTTCTCTTATATTTGAAATTTTAAAAAAAATAATATTCTCGATATTCTAATATAAAATGTTCTTATCATTTTTAAGTTCAGGCACTGTGTTAAATCCCTTCTTCACTTCACTTTTCATCCGTTGGCATGACTAGTCAATTTAATTATATGGATAAAAATTTTTTTAAAAAAACTCTAACCAATTACATTAAATAGATTTTTAATTGTAAATATCTAGTGTTTTATATTTTAAATAAGTACAAACTATGTTTTATGTAAATAACTACTTCAATTTTCAGCAGGAAAGGAAGATGCAAATCCTTTGAGGCTATGTGCTTCCTAATGCTTTTTAATCCCTAGGAACTAATTTTTCAACTTCTATTTTTTATGATAAAAATTAGTCTTTTTTTTTCTTCTATACACTGCTTAAAATCATGTACTTAGAAAACAGTTTATTCCAGAAGTTTGAAGTATTGCAGAAAAAAATAAAAACTAAGGAAAAGAAAGTGCAGGAGAAGAATGAGTAAGTTTGTGAATGAGTTCAATACATAGGAGTAAGTTTTAGAATGCGTATGTAAACAATTACTTTATAAAAAGTTTGATATATAATAATTTTATGAAAAGTTTGATATATATGAATACATATAACATCAATAAAAAAATTCAGGACTCTTTGGTTTCAAAGGTATGTTTTATTCATCTTCTAAAAATGTTTCAATATACAACAGAGCAACTTGTAAATACTTTTTCAACTTCTTTAATTTTTAATATATAATAAGCTGAAAAATATTTAACATACAACAGTTTCATGGAAGTGCTATTTAAAACCATAATAGCATTAAAATTTTATATCATACTAATTATTTTAACACCATACAAATCCTGTTAAAATGTTCTAATACATTTTTAAAGCATGTACAAAAAAAAAACAAGGAACATATTTTTTTTAAATCATGATAGTAATAAAATAAATATAAATTAATTTGGAAGAGATACATTCTTTTCAACACAAGGCGTCAAACTATGTTTTGTTTTTCGATGTTTTTTCGGTAACTCAGAGAATTCTTTTAGGGCAGGTGGTAATGTTCGTTTAACTGGCCTTCCACCAACTTGAGTTTTCCTACCAGAATAAATAGATTTTCTTCTTGCAATTGCTGTAGGTTGAACAGGAATTTGATTGCCTCTCCTTCTGCTGCACTTCAAAACTCTGCTTGAGTAGTTAAGGTTTCTAAAAGGAAGGGGAAACAAAAGAAGACATCTAAGTAAATTTCTGCCAACATCACCATACAACCGAAGAGTTTAGTGGAAGAAAGTCCTACATGACATTTTAATAAATTAAAGAAATTTAACTTTAGAATGTATAAAAATACAAGAAAGCTACTTACAAAACCCCTTTTCATACTGAAACTCTCTTATTAAATTTTCTATAGAAAAATATCCTACCATATTATAAATGATGAATGTATAAGTTTTTAAATTGCTATTTGACACTTTCTTTCGCTAAACTCTTTAAATGTGGTGTAAAAAAAAGTTGTTAGTATTAACCCATAACATAAACATTAATTATACTTTAGAGAACATTAAAATAAAATTAATAAAAACCCATACACTGTTTAGCTAAAATTTTAACAATACATTTTTAGATTCTTTATTGAATGTATATTGTAGTAAATGTATCACTCTTTCAGTTTCAATTTTTACAGCAATAAAAATTAAAAGAAAAACATCAAACAATTAAGAAATCTAAAGCTAAACACACTTCAAAACTGGATTTAAAAAAGTTTAGTCTTTAAAAATAATAAAATTAATTTGCTACATTATAATATAAACATTAAATTGTTACACATTAAATCTTATTTTCTATCTTGCGAATTTTCTAATGTAAACTTAACAAGCCTACAAAAATAAGTTTAAAAAAGTACCTTCCAAAGTTATGCAAGGCAGAGACACCAATCCAGTTTCTTTTCCAAACTTGTTAGCATTCTTCACCATTTTTTTTTATTGCTGGCTTAAAAACATCAGGATTATTTTTGTAACCGGATTTAATCCGATTAATTATATCATCAAATGTTTGTAAATAATCACCATCATCATCATCTGTTTCACTGTCTGAGTTTTGACATGTAGCTGCAATGGGCTGTGAAGTAGTGCTTATAGTTGGTAGAACCATGTTGTTATCATTGCAAGGCTGTGAAAATGTATCAATATCTCTAGGTGAAAGCGTGTCATTTGAAGAATGTTTAAGTGTATTATTATTAAATTGCGAAAGTATATCGTTAGATGAATGTGGAAGTACCGTAGAAGAAAATTGTGGTTGTAGAGCATCATCAGATTGAGAAGAAGGAAAATTGTGTGATGGGTTAAAACTTAAAGGTAGCAAGAGGGTGCTATTTGAATCCAATTTTTTTCCCAGTAGCCACTTCATACATTAATTTTCTACTTTCTAGAGAATAGACAAATGTTGATTGTTTATTTTGTTTCAGAATCACAGCACTTAAATGCTTGCAAAGCTTTCCATTCATGCCAACAAAGCAAGTACAAATGGAACTTTCCAAATCAACAAAATGTTGATCAATTTCAAAATAAGTGTTATCTTTATTTAGTGATCTGATGTTCTGAATTATTCCTTTATCATCAGGCAAAAACCTTTTTACTAGTTTTTTGTTAGAACGACCAAAACTAAAATCTAAATATCTACTATGTAGATACTTCTCAAATTTTGTGACAATGAAGTCCAATAATTGAACTAAACTAAATGCTTTCACTCGTCCAAGTATGGTCTCTTTTAAAACTTTGATCAAACTTTCAACATAGTTTGTTGTATTGTTTCCCCTGGTTAAAAGCATTTTTCTATGACAAGTGCACCATAATTGCTTTTTGGAGAACAACTTGCTCAAATATATGATGAACTTGTCATATTTCCTGATTGTGCTATTCTCCAACATATTTTGAAGCAACTTTTTCAGTTGCATTTCAGTTTCTGCATACATCAATGATTTAAAGGAAAAATATAATTCTTGACGGTGCTCTTTTAGAATTTTATTTTCACTGTTCATAAGCCATCGCCACACTGCTTTTAGCACATGAAACTGACAGAGTAAGTAAGTAGAATTCGGCCATATTTCACTCAGAACTTCTCTTTCCTTCAGATCATCATCTATCATTACAATCAGTGGCCCATTTTGCAATAAACAGCATTTCTCAGGGAAACACTCACAAAGAAGTTTCACTCCTTCACGAAAAATATTAGTTTCTTCTGCATTTGTGATGATGCAGCCAATAGGTATTCCACCAGCTACACCTGGAGAAATAAAAAAATAAACACGATGATTTAATCTGTCCATGTGGCCAGATGCATCAAGCATTATCATTTCTTGAACGTTGCTAAGTAAATCTATACTTCATTATCGGCGTCACTACAGCAATCGCCAAACTGTTCTTTACTTTTGAAAAAGCAGCTTTACAGAATGGCTGTTGATTGTATGAGGAAATATATTTTTCAACTTCCCTGTCAATATCGCTTTCTCTTCGAGATCCATAGATTTTCCTAAATTCATTATTTAGCAAGTGATTTACGACAGATAATGAAGGTAGCTTAGAACTGTCCATGCATGCTTCTGCATAATCTTCATTACTCTGAAGTTACAATTCCATTTGCAACATCTGTCTTGCAGTAGCTGCAGTATGTCCCAATTCAAACAATTCTATCAGACGATTTTGTGTTAGGTTTGATAATGGCCTGAACTTTTTAACAGCAGCACTGTCAAGCAAATGATTATGCAAGTACAGAAGCTCACATAATGCAGGAAACTCTATAACTTCTGGGAGTGGATCTTTGTGTTTTGGCAGTGAAAAATACCTGTAATCAAAATAATTTGAATATTTTACCATGCATATATTAAACATCTAAAATAAAAACAAAGAAAATTTAAGCTTTCCAAAATATGATAATTCATAATAATATTAGAAATAAAAAATTATTATTGAAAATATAAGAAATAATTATTGATACTGAAAAATAAATAAGTAAATGAAGATATTAGGTATTGACACATATAAAGAAAAATGTAATCTATTTTTTAAATTAGTTTTATAAGTATGTAAGTGACAAATAAATCCAACAATCACACTAAATAAAAATATTTGATTACACATTATTATATATGTTATTTGTTATTATTATTAATCAAATTTAAATAATTAAAACTTACCTTTGAATAGTAATTTTAAGAACTGCAGGGCATCCAGTATTTTTACTTTCTTTCACATGTTTTGATACCTGTAAAAATAATCTTTATATAATTATCAATAATGAGAGCACTGTGCCGATGAATTTCAATAGAAGAGAATAAATATTATTTATAAAGCTATGAAGTACTGCTTTAAAAATTTTAAATAATAATAAACCAATCTAGTCTTTATTTTTTATTTGAACAATATTTAAAATGTGTTTAAAGATCATAAATTTATTAAAATTATAAAAAAAAACAATATTTTATTTCAATTCTTAACCCTTTATTGGGTGCAACTGGCTTATCAGGTACAGCTTTTAAATTCAAGTTAAATTAGTGCCAGAACTGTAATTTTTTTCTTAACATAAAATACGATCTTATTCATGGAATGTGTGTTATAAAGATCACAAATCAAATTACACACACACACATACAAAAAAAAGATTTTCTTTTGTTTATCAAACTGGTCAGAAGATTGAAAAGAGAATAAAAAGAACAGATATTTCTATACTAGGAAAATACATATAAACTATGCAATATTTGCTAAGTGCTTTGTAACAAGGCAGCCAAAAATATCAGTCTTGCCTTAAGCAAAATGAACTTTTAGATCACACCTTAGTTAAAAATACATGTCAATATATGATACAGAGTATGGAAGCTCTAAAACTTAGTAAAACAATTTAGCAAAACATGTATAATATAAATACTTATTATAATGGAATTTGATACAATTAAATATATTTGTAGCTAAATAGATATAAATATGTCTCTTGCCACATGCTAAATAAACTTTAAATCTAACCTTGTCATTATATAAATGATAAAACATAAAGTGTCTAAAATAACACACATAATGCATTTGAAGCAGTAAAATATAAAATATTAGTTATTACCTGTTGCACATTGTGCTGCCATCTAAAGTCACCTTTATAAACATTAAGGCGCCCAGTTGATTTATGTGTTCTCTGAACACGCCAAACTGTTTCTGATCTTATCATATTCTTTAATCCATTCCTAAAATATGTGTTACAGAAATGCAAGAAATAAGTATTCAAAAGAAATGTATAAACTATTTATATATTTATAAATCTTAATATTAAGTTAATAACAAATATCAAGATTAATAATTAGATTGTTAATAACTATATGAATCTAAATATCTTAACAAATATAGCACATTTCCAGATAGACATCTTATGGTAATAATTTGAATACAAAATTAAAAAATAAATATCTCCTTGTGTTATTTTATTTTACATGAATATTCAATAAGAATTATAATGATTTCTATTCTGTTTAATGTCATCTAAATATCTTAATAAATATAGTTTATTTGCATATAAATATTTTATGGTAATGATTTTAACATGAAAATTTAATTAAAAAATTGGCCAATCATTTCCCGTAAAATAAAAGCTTGATTTTCAAGTCTTATTTTAATAATACTTCACATAAAAATTGCTACCTGTGCTGATTCTTTATTTACAAGATCAGAAATGCGAAAAATAGCTCTATTCTCATCAATCTCAATTATTTTATAATTGTATTTCTCTGGAAGATTTAATTTCTCCATTTTGAAAAATGGCAGGCAAAAAAGTACGTACAAGTAAACAACAATGCAACAGGGTTACTACAGCATAGAAAGTCTGTGCGAAAGAAATCGACCAATCAGAGCACGGCGGTATCCTTTACCATAGACTTAGTCTGTACAATTTGCGAACTCGCCTCAATTACGTTTACAGAACAAATATCAACCTTCTCGAACACATTGATCTTAAGAAAATATGACAAGCACATTTCGTTAGTTTCGGCGAGAAGTGATCGAAGTGTGAACATCTAGCATATCTCGATTTTTAGGATGATGATGTCATGTCCGCTTTACAGAGGAAGAGGGGAGCAATAGCTTCTGAGGGTAAAGACCTCTCAGAACCCGAGAGCCGACGTTTGACTTCTACCTTCATATGAAGATGACACTCACACTGTCGTGTGCACAACCCCATTTTATAGGGGGCTCATTTACACATCTCACAGAATGAACACAAGGTAAGAAACAACCATAGTAGAAACCAGGACACGAACCCAGGATGCCCAGTTTACCGGGAAGACGTGCTATCCCTAGACCAGGACGCCGGCCTCGATTTAATGGTCAATGATACATTATCAAACATACATTAAAAAAATTATGGTAGAAAATGAAAGAGGATACTTAATTACGCTTACAGGACAAATATCGGTGAGATGATAGTGTGCACGAAAAAGAGACAAATATCGATTACTGAATTTATAAAAAGAATTATTATACTCTGTTTCACCCTAACTTGGCAGTATTGTAAAAGGTAGAAAATGTGACGCTCCGCGTTGGGAAAGAGTTCCCCATCAATTCCGACTTTAAAATAGTTAAAATGCGCAGAAATTTATCAAATAATATCATAAATTACAGAAATCCTTTTTTTATCAATATGTATTTAAAATTATTCTCAAGTTAGAAGTGCTTATTTGTTAAGTATTTTGTAAATAAAGCGAACGAATAAAACTAAAAGATTGACATAATGAATTCCACTTTGGTTAGAACCGGTCTTCAAGGTCAAATATTTGGCGCACTTTTCTTTTACATCTCCGCCAAACATTCAGGTGTTGTAAAATATGATGATTTTACATTATTCTGTATTTGACGAAAAATCCATGCATATTTTCGTAGAAATGAAATCCCAACATTAGATAAAGTTTTAAAAGATGTGAATGATTATACAGATATCTTTTCGAAAAACATTAGCCGAACTACGCTTTACCGAATATTGAAAGATTTAGGGTTTTCTTTTCAGAAACGATGAAACGAAATGAAATAACATTAATGATTTATTAAAATAATGTATCAATAATATTAAAAAAATAATGAAAATAAGGAAACAATTAATTCTCCGATAAAGTGATAATATAATAAAGTAAATAAATATTTACTATTTGGCGAAAAATTTGCGAGATAAAGTTTCGCCAGTGATTTGCATTTCTAGTAACTTTGTACTTTAAAGTAACCCAGTTCCCCTGATAACGACTGCGATTCGGCATCCCTAGAATATACACTACTGCCAAGTTATGGTGAAACAGAGTATAATGCTTAATTTTAGCCTGATAATATTTATAATCTGGACACTTCCTGTAAAATGCATCTTGTGTCTTGCGAATTTTTATTATTATGAATTTGGAATTCTAAATAATTCTAGTGCGACTATATTGAGAAACTTCTGCGTCACATGATCTTGAAATCCGACGCTTCAACCAATCAAATTTATACAGTTTTAACCTAACAGTGTGCAATCTGCGAACTCCAAGGTTAATAATAATAATAAAATAGGCGGCTTGTAAAATGAAAAGGATCAAATGCTGTCTATAACGAGAAGTGTAAAGTTGTAATCGCTATCGGCTACAGCTTGTATTTATCGTTTGCATGTGTTCGCGGGAAATTGTTAAAACGCGGTTTACATTTGATTATCACATAAATTTTGTAAATTGTTCATGCTTATTATAAAAAGTGATGATATTCAGAAAATCTGATGTAATTTTTTGTGTATATGTTTCATTTTGGATTTCTTTTAGTTCTCAAAGATATGTTCTGATTGGATTAGTGACTGATTCAGATAAGTAAAATGTAAGTACATTTCTGCAATTTTTTTAAGTTATTGTAATTATGTACTCTTCATAAAGATCATCATTTTTTATGTAAATTTGATGTTACTGGATAAATATAATAAATTGAATATGTGAAATAAAATAAATATTGTGAATTTTAAGAGGGATGTAAATATTCCCTCATGAATTAACCTTCGAACCTAATCTTAATAATGATAATTTAATTTTCGCAATTAAGTATTTTCACATACATAATTATTTTGTATCTAATGTCATGTTGATTTTGATGATTAATTCATATTAATGACCATTTCTTCAATCTCTGTATATAGATTTTCCTCTCTTAATGGATAGATAAATGTGGATAGTATGCCCTAAATGTGATTAGTTCTAATTATTCTCTTCGTGAAAATTGGTAGAAAGAAAGAAATTTGTTTTATCACCATTGCCATTTGTTAATAATTTTTCCAATATTATTAAAGTTGAGCGAATACTATAATTGGTAAATATTCATTACTTATTGGGATTAAAAGCGAGAAAAATTTCTTAAAATTTTCTTTGCGTAAAAAAACAAAACAAATGAAATGTGTTGATTTTTATTCGTTATAAAATTATCAAATTTTAGTGTATCTAAGTTAATAATAAAATTTCATTTCACTATTAGTGCATTTAAAATTGATAGCTAATTGCTGTCTTCTTAAAGATACAACATTGTTGGTTAATCTGTAACTAGAGACATGAATTTCTTTATGTGGTCAAAGACATGGTGTTTAAATGACTCCATTTTTATTTTTTGTCTTTTGTAATCAGCTTTGGAATTTATTTTGGAAACACATTATATTCTGAAAATCATGTAGTTATCAAAAATATTAATATTAAAAATGTTACATAACTGTTAGAATTTCACAAACAAAAATGAAGAATACAATGTTTTAAAATATTGTATTAAGAATATTTCTTTATTCTTTGTGAATTACTCAAACTAAAAGCAATTTCTGAGGCATGGAATTAATAACTCCATAAATAACAAAAAAATTTAAAAATTATATTTAATATAGGAGAAGTACAGAAAATTTTAAGTTCCCTAGTTCCATTTTTTTCTCTTCCATTTAAAAAAATTGACAATCTAAACTTTGCAAGAATAAAAGATTGTAATTGTAGCTCCAAAGATGAAACCATACCATTTGTAATTGATGTAATCACGGAAGTTCACCCTTTTTCTGCTTGCCTTTTTTTTTTTTTAATAGATCAGTCAAATTTCTATTTTAGAGACAATTCTTTTCCCATAAGATTCCCAAAATGCAGCTAATGAGCATAAATGAGACTACTGCTGCGTGAGAGGATAGAATACATTTCTCTGGCAGGAAGAGAAACATTAAATTTGCTGAGATATTGCTTAGTCATTTACTCATGAATTGATTGAATGGTTTGTTTATTATTTGAGAAACTGTGAGTTTTTCAGAATAGATAAGAATTATTTTAAACAATGGGTTGCTCAAAATCTGTATTTAATTTGAATTGGATGGATAAAAATATCCGTCCTGATTTTGCTGAAAGAATTAGAAAAGTTTTGCAAAAATCCATTTGCAGCATTTGTAAGAAGATAATAAGCTTTAGTAGTATGAGAAAACTAGTACTTACTAGTCAAGCAAAAAGAGAAAAACATGAAATTGTCTGACATTTCAAAAAAGTCATCATTGATATTTGATTTGTATCTAAAAGAAATACAGAACAGGACATATGAAATTTGTTGTTAAAATATAAACCAACTTTAAACTTTTGAATTCAAGAGCAATAATTCGAAGCTGATATTTTATGGGTGTTAAAACTTGCTGTGTCACATTCTTCCTTTAATGCATTCAGTAATAAATTGAAATATTTCCTCATATTCACTGATAGTGAAATAGCCAAAAAATGTATTTTAGGTTGTACAAAAATGCCATACATTATTTGTTATGGATTAGCTTAGTTTTTTTCAACAATCTCTTAAAAAATGTTTAAACAAACAAAAAAAAAACAAAAAAAAGAAATTTTGTATCATACTTTGATGAAACTTTGAGCTTCATTTCATTAAAAAACCAACTGGATTTTATTGTAAGATATTGATATGAATTAACCCTTTGAATCTCCACATGTTATTGGAATTCATTATCTTTAACGCATACCACTGATCAAGAATTTTAAATAAGTTTTATCAAATTTGGACATATAGTTACTTTTACAAATTAGTATGGATGGACCAAACATAAATTAAAAAATTTTAAAACACTTCAAAGAAGAACTTTTATGTGAAAATGTCTAAAATTTTAATTCTTTGTACTTGTAGTCTACACATAATCCATTGAGCATTTCAATATTACCATAAATTTACTGAATGGAAAATAAATATTATTCTAAGAGCAGTAAATATTTAAAGATTGTTCAGGTAGACATGCCGATTTCCTGGAAGTTAGTGGTTCTTCTGAATTAGAAAATGTCTATGTCTGCGAAAATACTTTAAAACTTTTTAATAACATAAAGAAATGCATAGATTTCAATTAAAAAAAAACTTTTTCTCTAGCTGTCGTAAGTGATAATATTTTAAATGCTTGTTTTAATAAATTGATTTTGATTAAAATTAACTTCTTTTATATTGTTAATATTCTTCAAACATTTTTTTAAAAATTTCAGACATCTGAACCAATAGTATCTTATCTGAAAATATTTTCATGCATGTTGAATAGTTATTGGAAACAATCAAAAGAATCATAATTGAAGAAGCAAAAATATGATAGAATTTATTTTTGATAGAGCTTGATGGTGCTAAAAATCTAAGGCTGAGAAGGTTCGTCTGATCATGAACTTTTGTGGAAGTGTTTTAAATATTCCGATTTTGAAAAATTTGCTTCAGCACACTAAATGAACATGTTCAAGGTATTATGAAGCTTTGGTAGAGCAGGAAAAAAAAAAAAAAAAAAAGGAGTTTAACAAACAGAATTTCAAATAAAATTATTGCAAAAGAAAAAAAAATTAAATTGATGCCTGGAAAATCTGTAGAAGTTGCGAAAGCTGATGCCCAAATATATGAATTGGGAAAAATAAATAAATAAGAAAAAAAAATAATCTTGTTTCTTAATGTTTTTAGTTGGGCAAACATTAAATGGGTTTGTATCATAATGGTAAAAATGTTATTTTGCGTTTTATTTCATCCAAGTCCTTAATTTTATGTGACTTACAATAAAGAGCATGGGAAATGATCAATATATTTCTCACCTTTAATGTGTAAATTTTGTCTTGCTAAATTCTGGACAATAAATAAAGAGACAATTTTTTTTCTATATTTAAATATAAACATTCTTTTAATATATCATTATTTTGAGTAAAAGTTAAATTGTTCAATCTTTTCCTTTGATTTTTCCACTCATTAAAACTATGGAGTATTGCTATTCTATTATAACTAGCACATAAGTGCTGTTCACACATTTTTTCTTATATTGCATGTATGTACAAGGAAAACATGGAAATCTTTTTAAAAATCTTGATTTGAGTGGCAACCCTGCTGCAGTAAGTCTAAAGAAAAAAAGAGAAGGCAAAATCAATTTTCAAAAAAGAGTTCAGTAATATTTCTTAACTGAAAGAAACTTAACATAGAATTTTTTCTTCATTTTATTTTTTTATTAAATTAAAAAAAATATGAGTGATTAATTGAATGCAATGAAAACTTATTTCTTCATGTATTTTTTGTAATCTCTTTTTTTCTCTATACTGTTTCAATTTTATGTGCTAAAGCACTGTCACTCTATATTAATATTATACTATTCTTATAAAATACTTTATTTTTACTTATAACTATTATACTTTATTATATATTATAATATCCTCTTTCAGAAAGTACTGGAAGATGTCTGAATCAGTGAATGTACAGCCAGACCTTTTCAAGGGTTTGAAATTCTGCTTAATTGATGAAGGGGATGTTGTGGATAAGGTTAGTTATTGTTACTCCAAATCTCTCTAATAAAATGAAATTTGCATTCCTGTCAACTTTCTTACAAATTTTATCTATGTTTGTTTATTTGAAATATGATTTAATTCCTATAGTTCATTATTGAACTGTAGGTATAAAAGCCATACAAAAATTGTATCTATTATGTGAAACAGATGTATTTTCTTAATTCAATTCACAATCATGAAGATCAAAAATAAATAAATTTGAAATTATATATATGTGTGTGTGTGTGCGTGTGTTGCAGTTATTTTGTTAAACGTTTGTAGTTTGTAAAACTCGCTATAACTTTCCACTTTCTTCATAGTAAAGTAGAATTAAAAGAAATTTTTAAAACGATTTAAAAAGGAAAATTGTTGTTCAGTTTATATATATATATATATATAAATTACGTGTCACGTTGTTTGTCCGCGGTGGACTCCTAAACTACTTAACCGATTTTAATCAAATTTGCACACCGTGTGCAGTTTGATTTAACCTAAAAGATAGGATAGCCCTTTTTTTGAATTTTTAATTAGAATTTTAATTATTAATTAAAATCTAACTTTCCCACCAAAAAAATCTTTTCATTTTCCCCACCGCCAAATGAGTACGGCTTCAGTTTTTTTCCCCAACAGTCATGAGGCTAGGCTTAAGATTTTTCGGCTGATTATTTGAAACGATTCTATTTATTTTCTTAATGTTTGAAGCACTTAAAATTAAACATTGTTAATTAATCAATCTTTCAAATTCATTCTTAAGTACTTTTGAATTAAAATAAAACAGAATAAAGGAAATTAAAAATTTCTAATCTGCATAGCGTTACTCCAACTGGCGTAGAAAAAGTCACGCATTTGAGTTACCGTAACTGGCGTTGAAAATTCACGCATGCGCATTGTGTTCTGATTGTTGACATGACAACCATTATCAACAGATGATTTAAATTATTTTTAGGTTAGTTGCATGTTTTTGTAATTAAATTGTATTTATGTTAGTTATATATTTTTTGTATACGCTTATAGTTTTAAGTACATCGTTTTTTTAGTTTTTTTTTAACCTGTTTTCGACCGATTATTTTAAACGATTTATTTTATTTTCTTAGTGTTTGATGCATTTAAAATTAAACATTGTTAATTGGTCATTCTGGTCATAATAAATCTGAGAAAATTTTGTTGACAAATTCTTGAAATATTACATAAATTAGGAAAGATATTCTTTAGTGCCCATAAAGTTTAAACGCTCAGTGACTGTTTTCAGTAATCATATTACAAAAAAATACTTTGTTTCAGTAAAAAATATTATTATATTAATTGCAGATTAATCCTTTCCACTTTAATTTATAGTATAAATTCTACGGGAACTAACAGAAAATTAGAGAGATACATATTACGTTATGACTGAAGATGTTTATAATATTATGAGAGAATTATATGACTATCAAAATCTGAAGTTTTAAAATATTTTGATGAAGAAGCTATTAAAGTAGGAATTGCATAAAATATTTAATTATTAAAATTTTAACGAACATAAAGATTGGCGAACCGGCTGGTCGCCAAAGGCGTCTAGTATATATATATATATATAAACCTTCTGCTATATGTAGAAAGCTTTATTAGTTTTCATATCAACCAGAGTAAACTATATTTACAAAAATATTAATAATAAAATATAAAATAACTTAAATAGTTGTCTAATATAGGGACTAAAACTTCTTTTGTTTCTAATCATCGTATTCATAATAGAAGATCAATTTGATATTGAGGCATTATACTCCAGTGTATGTGAAAGAAAAATATTTTTAATCTTTGGTTTCTTGATGATACTTAAAAATAATCTTTGGTTACTTGTTTATATATCAAGCAGATCTCTCTCTCTTCCTCTTAAAAAACATCTTTTTGTTTTTATTTTTGCATGTGTTTGTTAAATAGAATATTATACATCAATTTTGTGTTCTCTTTCATACTCTATGTCCTATAATTGTTTCTTCCTTACACACGCATTCAGATTAAAGCTATTCTGTTGGCTGGTGGAGGTACTCACAACAGCTACTTGTCTGACATGGTGACCCATGTGATTTGTGATAATCCAGATAATCCGGGTGTGAGTGAAGCACAAGAACTGTTTGAAAAACCAGTTGCCACAGTGAGTATAATTGAAATTATACCTTATTGCAATAATTTGATTATAGTTTCTCATATGAACAGAATTTTGAAACATTTTACTGTCCAGAAATATTGCTATTAACCATATTAATAACCCAAAATTCACCTCTATAGTTTATTTATAAGTCGATCATTTAAACTTTGTTTTGAAAAATTTTAATTTCCCCACTTTTTTTTAATTATTTGATAATTTTCTCCCTTCTTTTACTTCACTTAAAAAAAAATTACAATTTTTTTGTGATCATTAATGATTTAGTATTCAGACATGAAATTAAAAAATAAAATTTTCCACTTATTTATTAAAATAAGTTTTGCTGGTTTTGTTCAGGAATTAAAAATTTGATCTTTATATTATATTATTTCAGCAAAATAGGAGGGATCAGATCTTTTTAAGTTTATGTTTTGATCTCTTGTGTAGAGTCACACAGAAAGAACTATTAAGACTACTACTATTAAGAATGCACTATTAAGAATGCAAAAGTTCTAGCAGAATATTCTTCTTCAACTCGTAAGAAAACATAGTTTTAAAAAAGCCACTTCGTATTGATTTAAAAAAAAAAAAAATTAAATTATTAGCTTTGGTTGGATTTTTTTTTTTTTTTTTTTTTTTTTGTACTTTTCCATTATACCGGCGCAAATCTCGCCAAGTAGACTTTTTGGAGATAGCATGCAGTCACCAGAACAAATCGCAGCAAGCGGCAAAAGGTTACCAGCGGCAATATTCCATTTGGCATTGGTTGCATCATTATTGGCAACTTATATAATGCGGTATAATGGAAAAATATTTTTTTTTTTATAATTACTTACTATTTTCTTTTCTTTTCTAACTTTGAGATTCAGCAAAATTTAAATGAAAACAGAGTTATTATTCAAAAGGACTTGCCAAGTCCTTATTTTTTACTTACTGCCTTAGGTGACCAGCTAGTTCATTGTGATTAATGGCAACTAACATTATCAGCTAAATATTTTATGTCAATTAATCTTAATAACTTCTTTGGAAAAATATTTAAGATTATTTTATTGATTATGATTTATAAAATTGAAAGAATGTATAAAATGTTGACTTCAGAATTGTTTTCAGAATTATTATATTATTTTCAGAATATTATTTATCACATTTAAATCTGTTTGAAACTAAAACTGAAGTTTATGATAAATCAGATAAATTTTTATTAAATAATTCTTTGAAATATTGCATAAATTATATATATAAAAAAGGAGTATTCTGTTGTATACATAAGATAGCAATGCTGAAAGATTTAATTTTCTGTTGTCGTATTTTTAAAAAAAAAAAATGGTTTAGTTTCAGCAAAAAAAGTTTTCATATTTATTGATCTATTTCTTCCATTTCAAATATAAATTTTACAGCAGCTGATAGAAAATTAGAGAAATATTTAGTACAATGAACTAGATATCACAAGCTTCTAAAATAATATGAGTTATGTTACTATTGAAATTTGAAGCTTAAAAATATTTTGCTGAAAGAAGCTGTTAAGGAACAAAGATATATATGTATATTTAATTGAAAATCTTAGGGAGCATTACTCTTAGTGAACCAGTTGTCACAATAGCTGGCTAGTCGTTATCATAAATAAAAATATGTATTTTAATCAAAATTAAATCTCTTAAATTTTATGATGTAGTTATAAGCTGTACATAGAGTATTGACCTAAAAAAATATCTCCCCTATGAAAAATAAATATTTTTATTTTCTGTATAACATTAACTGTTTGTCAACTTACATATTATTTTGTTTTATCTCTGTCATTTTCTTATGAAAAAAAATTCATGAAACAAAATTTAAATGCTTGATTCTTCTGAGTGATAAAAGTTCAATGTGTATGTTCAGTGATCTTATATTTATTGAAATTGTAATCTATATAATCTTTACCATTTTCTTAAATTGATTCTTTTGTTAGCTATTAATAATTTTTTTACTTTATTGTATGTAATATTTGATTAATTAGAACAGAGAGATACAAATAAAAATGCATTTCAATATGGGTAATAATTGGATGCATAATAATGGATTATAATTGGATATATTTATGTAATGGAAAAAAATCTCTGAAATATAAACTTTGAAATTAGTCATTTTTATGAAACATATTGCAACCAATTCTTTGCGACATTTTTTAATTCTAAATTTATTACTGCAATATAAATAATATATCCAACTGCAAATTAAGATTGATTCAATTCTGCACAGCTAATTATACACAGTTAGGAATAATTTTTAATAATGAATCCCATATCCCATAACATAATTGTAGTCAATTATCCTCTACTTTATTTCTTTTTAGCATCTGAATTTCATGAGATATTGTTTTTCAGCTTCTGTTTAAAAGAAAGGCGAAAAAGTACAGTTTTAATTAAATATTGTATCATTAAGCCATATTATGTAAAATTCCAATTGTTTCTTTTTCTGAAAAGTCTGATCAAAACTATATTTTAAGTTTGTAAGAAAGTTTCTGGGCAAATGAACATAATTTTCATTAATTTTGTTTTCTTTTCATTGCAACATAAAGCATTTGTTAACTCATCTGGCTTTTAAAAAAAATTGATCTTGGATGCAAATATGTGTTAAATTGATAGATTACCATTGAACCTTCAAGTGAAACGTTTTGAATATTATCAGCATAAAACATTCAAAGGCAAAAAAAAAAAAAAAAAAAAAAAAAAAAATCATAGACATGTACATATGTTGGAATATATATATTTTCTAAATCAGTCATTTTTAATTGTGTTTGATCTAGTTCTAAAATTAGAGTAGAATCTATGTCATATATTTTACAGCAAATAGAAATAAATTTAGTGATGACTTTATGCTTTTTTGTTCTTAATTAATGAATAATTTATGTAAAATTTCATTTATTTATTCAAGCAATTTAAGCTTATTATTTTCATCTTCTTTCTTTTTCTTATCTTAGAGTCGCTGGGTTATTACATCTGCAAAATGCAATAAGCTGTTACCGTATCCTTTGTTATAAAATTGCTACTGTTCTGGGTGAATATTTTCTGTCTCTTTTGATCTTTTTTATTTCCCACATTATATAATATTTTTCTGATTATAATTAATTTTACATCAGAGTAATGGTCTTTCCTAAAAGCTCATATTAAAAAATGCAATGGCCTAATTGCTTTCTAATTATCTAGATTATAAATTGAACAATTTGTCGATGATATTTTCTTTAACTTTAATGTAGTTTATCAGGATTTTCAGCTGTTAAAAATCAGCTTTTTTATGGCCTAGTTTTCTGTGCTTCTCAGGTAAGTGGTTTATTTTTGAAATAGCATTCTGTATAATTATTTTTTGATATTATTAATCTTTAAATCATGAAATATATCTACCAAGATCTAATTACGGTAATTCTCAAGAATCAAAGTAAATTTTTATTTCTCAAAATATCAAAGCTTAGTTACCTAATGTTGATCTGAAATAATATACAAATTGAGATTGATCTAATCTATGAAATGAAAGAGGCTGGTAGAAGATTCCATGCCGAACATAAATCATTGTGGCAGTCTTGTCCTATCTCTTGCAATTTGCAAGTTATTTCAGACAAATGATTATGTTGCCATTCAGGGGAAAAAATCCCAATTTAAAAAACTTCTGACAAACCTATACATATTAAAAGCACATATTATGAAAGCACAAGAAAAATCCTATAACACTACTTTCATCAAAATATCTGGATTTAAAACAAATCTACATACTTCAAAATCTTGATAAAATGTACAATTAAATTTTCATCCAAATTTTTAATGTTGAATAAGGCAAATACCATTCTATCTACAATATGTCAAAATTACCAAAAACTTGTCTTTTTTCAGAAAAAAAAATTAAAAAGATATAGTTAATTAAAATTTGAGCAAGTTTCGCTTTAACATCATTGAAATGAAATTAATGCAGAATCATGGTATGACAAAAGCAAAACATTGACTATGAAATAAATATGCTAATTTTGTTTACAAATCTGATATTTCTTCTTTTGCAGTGGTTAACATATTAGTTTCTAATTGATTATTTTACCTTGCTTCTTGTTTTTAACAGATACATCATAAATAACATTTTCTTTACAAATGAATTTTTGCAAACTTTTTTCTTGGCCTTCATTATTTGAAAGAAATGTTTTCACTGTTTTCAAAGATACAATGGATTTTTTTGACAAAGGGAATCCCATTATCCTACTGTAGCCTTTTAATTTATTGTGTATATCCTCAGTTGCAGATGGCACAAATTTTTTCAGATTTAAATTTATATGTATGTATATATGAGTGTGTATGTTAATTCATCTGTCTGCTGTGAAACTTTTTTATGGTAACTCTTACTGCAAGATATCGAATGATTATTTATTTTTCTAGATAAGTGTTGCAGATAAGAAAAAATTATGGGCTATGGTCACATTTTTTGGGGGCTCCTTTCAGCTGAATTTCACCAGGTCCTGTACTCATTTAGTAGTAGGCAAGCCTGAAGGGGTAAGTAGTGTCAAATTGATAGTTTTGACATTTTTGTTTATAAATTATAAATTATTTTTTTAATTCAAAATGTCATTTGAAATAAAGTGTAGTATTTTTTATAGAGTTATTTTTGAAGTGATAATGTATTTAATTTGTATGGTAAATGTTTTTGGTCAATTCCATTTGTGTCTGAAAACATCAATTTTCAGATGACTTTCTTGCTCAATTTTAAATACTAAATATTATTGTATTTCAATGAAACTTGGGTATCTAATGTATTTATATCTTTGATTTATAAAGTAATATAAAACTTTTTACCCAAGAATGAATAATTTGCATTTATTAGATTAAAATTCACTGTGACAGACATGATTTTGAGTGATCTTCATATAATTGCACTAAATTGCAACATTTGAAATTCAAAAATTTTAACTTACACAAACAGAATTTCATGATATGAAATTTTTAAAAGAATAAAGAAATCATTAATAGTGTGACAGACATGTTGTGTGCAAAAATTTGAATCATCTTTGCATATTCTTTTCTTAAATCTTTCATTAATGATGTTCAAAGATAGATATATACCTAATGTGCTATATTTTTCGTATAAATTTTCAAACTTTATAAAATTAATTATGTGTACCACAGTTAAGTAAACCACACAAAATTGGCTTTGCTTTAACCATGCCCATAGAAATATTAATTAACAGTGTAAAAAAATAAATAATATTCGGTACTTTTCTGTTAGCCAGGTGCAAAAATGTCGCCAATTGTGAACCAAACTCGAATTTGGCGGCATTCTACATTATTTGGCAATTTTTCCCTTGCGCCCAGCTAACGGAAAAGTACCTAATATTCTTATCATTTCTATAAAATATTAGAATCAAAAATGATCAATCTGCTTGATGTGCAGAATAAATTTCAAAAATATAGCACAAATAAATTTAAAAGATGCAGTGTACAATTAATGTGGTGTTTGTATTTAATAAAAATTTTACCCTAGAATTTTTCTTTTAAATTATTTGGGAAGAAAAACAGAAACTCTTCTGTATATGAAATACTGACAGATGGAGAATATTGAAATGAATTAAGTTTTAACAATGGCCAGAATTTTAAATTATGCATTTGTGAGATTTGAAAAAAAATTATCATAAAAATTGGTAATAAATCTAATAGTATCTTCATATTTCTCTATATATGCTATGACTAAACAATGTGTATAGTTTGTGTTAAGTTCCCAAAGATGTTAGATGTGGTCTAGTAAATTCAATCATATTATTCATGAAAAATATTCACTACAGCTAGATATACTCTATTTGAAACATTCATATCCTATACAAATGAAATACAATATCAATATAATATCAATTTGTTTATTTAATATAAAATTATTATATCATAATAAAAAAAAAAACCAATGCCATGCTTGTTCGTTTGGAAAATGTGTGTGTTATTGTGAGGCTAAGGAGACAATTAATTTTAAACTTCCAGAAGTAAATTTTTTAATTGAAACACAAGGTATTAATGAAATTTGAACATTTTTTTTCTAAATATCTTATTTTTGTCACATTTTACAACAGAATCAAGAATAATCTATGTTCAGAACTTTTTCTAAAAATTTTGCAATGAATTTGTAGAGGAAAAAGTTATTTTATTGACATACTGTACTTAAAATGTATTATTATAATTTTCATAAACTAATTTTTGACTATTTTTCTGTGCTGTGTGTACACTTGTTTTCTTTCAAGCATTTATCATTTAGATTTGCTTTTTGTTTTCTATATAATTTTCCTTATCAATTTAAGTCACTTCATTCACCTGAATGCATTATAATTTGTTATTTTATTTGTATTTATGACACAATTATATATATTTAGTATTCCTTTTTATTTTGTATTTTATTCATTTTAAGGCAAAATATGAAAAGGCTCTTACTTGTGACTTAAAAATAGTAACTCCAGATTGGATTTTAGACTCAGTTCGAAATAAGTATCGTTGTGATGAAGACTTATATCATCCAAGGCTTCTAATTCTTCCAGAACCTGAAGTACCTGATATACCATCTCCTGGTTCTCCATCATTAACATCAGCCCTCATATCTCTTGATAAAATAAATATTGATCCAAGCATTGTTACTTCTTCTCAATCATCAGATCAAGTCTTCCTACAAAATTTTCCTCAACAGCTTAAACTCTCTGGCTTGGACAACAAAATTGCTGATGACATCCTCAGTAGTTTGCCTTCCGTAGAAAATATAAAAACAGAAGCAAATGCTCCTCAGTATTCTTCTGAACAAACATTTACTCCCAATAGAATAGTATCTTTGTCATCATCTTCATCTCAACAAATAAATATTGCTGTCAGACCTCAAACATCATCACCTGCTCAGCAAAATGCATTATATCAACAAAGCCTACAACATCAGCAGATGTTACAGCAAGGGGAACAAAAGCTACACCAAGCTCTTCAGCAAATACAGGCTCAACAACAACAGCAGCAGCAACATCAACAGCAGCAGCGACCTCCTCTACAGTCACCTCAAGCTCAGATTTTACAACAAAAAGCTCAGTGGCAGCAGCAACAACAACGCGTAACTTTTACTCAGCAGCAACAAATTCAACAGCATCTCCTTCAAGTACAGCGCTTACGTGCACTTCAACAGCAGCAACTGCGAAATAGACAAGCAATCCCAGCTGCTCAATTTGCCCAGTTGCAGCAGTTACAACAACAACAGCAGCAACAACAAACACAGCAGCAACCAAACCCTCAAGCTCATCTCCAAAGACAGCCATCCCCTGCAGCTTTATTACAAAAACAGGCACAAATCAATACTCAACAACTTCCTCTACAGCAGGCCATAACTCAACAAAATCAACAGTCTGTAATGCAATCACCACTTCTTCAACAGCAATCTGGAGCACAAAATCCTCCATCTCAAATACATATTCAGTTGCAGGCACAGATGAGACAGCAGCAGCAGCAACAACAACAGCAGCAGCAGCAAACTTTATCTCAGCTGCAACTTCAGCAACAGGCTTTACAAAAACATCAGTTACAACAACAGTTACAGCAGCAGCTTCTGAAACAGCAACATTTGCAACATCTTCAGCAACAGCAGCAATCACAGCTTAATCAGCAAAGAGCTTTAAGTCAGTCACCAAATATGCCTCCATCTCCTTTACACATTCAACAACAAAATATTTTGCAACCATCACCTCGACAATCACCTTTGCAGCATTCATCTCTTCAACACTCACCTCAGCAACAAGTTCAAAATCAATCTTCAGGTGTTCAGATACAGCACAACCAATCTCCACTTCCTTCTCAGCGTCCTCAAACACCGCTACAACAAGCATCTCCACAACAATCTCATCATTCCCAGCTCTCTGTTCCTCTTTCTCCTCTGCAGCAAGCTCAGCAGATAGCATTGGAAAAGGCTCAGCAGACTGCTGTTGAAAAACAGCAAACTGAATTGATCAAAGTTCAGTTAAAACAGGCTGCATTGGAGCGAGCTCAGGCCATTGAAAAGGCTAGGATTCAACAGACATTAGAAAAAGTACAATTGCATCAAGTTGCTATGGAAAAGGCTCAGTTACAGGCCGGAATAGAATCCGCCCATTTACCTCAAAATCTTCTGCAGCATGCACAACTTCAAAGAAGTGCAGGACATCAATTACAACTTCAACAACAGCTACACCAAATACAGTTACAAAAAGCAAGCCTACAACAATCTGTTCAGGCTCAGCAATCATCTCCAAAAGTAGAAATTCCTTCAAATCTTCAACAAACCCAAATATCTCATTCTGTTTCTCAATATACTGTCCAACAAACTCAAATCCAGGCTGCATCTAAACCCTCTCAGCTTCAAGGATCTGGACAACTTCAACAAACATCAGTGCAACGATTGCAGTTACAACAATTGTCAGTGCAGCAATTACAACAGCGATTACAAATGCAACAGAATGCTCAGAGGTTGCAAATGCAACAAGCATCTCAAACTCAGCAATTGCAACAGTCTGGAACATCTGTTCATCAGCTTCAACAATTGCAGTTACAACAAGGAGTTTCCCTTCAACAGTTACCACAATCATCTTCTTCTCAGCCTTTGCAGCATACAAACTCGCAACCTATGCAACAAGGTTCTCCTGCACCTCAGCTTCAGCAGTTACGAATGCAACAAGGTTCACCAGCACAGCAAATCCAACTTCAACAAGGATCTCCTGCACAGCTTTCACAGGGGTCTCCTGCTCAGCTGCAACAGGGATCTCCTGCTCATTCTTCTATACAGCTTCAAGGCTCACCATCTGCACAACATGTACAACTACAACAAGGTTCACCTGCGCAGCATTTACAACTTTCTCAAGGCTCTCCAGCATCACATGGGCAAACATCTGTTCAGGGATCTAGTCAATCTATTCAAGTTTCTACCCAACAAACTCAACTTTCACAAGTGCCTTCTCAACAAACTCAAATGCAAGTGCCTTCCCAACAAATAACACAGCATTCCCAGCTGCAATTACAGTCTCAAGCTCAGATGTCTCCACAGCAGAATCAAGTGCATCAGTCTTCTCAAATTCAGCAGATTGTTTCACAACAAGATTCTTCACAACAGGCTACAGTACAAGCTTCTCCTCAGGATGTGCATGCACAGTCTCAATTGCAACAAAATCTTAAACAGTTACCTTCTCAATCAACACAGTTATCACAAGTTTCATCACCATTGAGTCAGAATCAGCTGCAATTAACTCAGAACTCTTCCCAGCACTCAGAAATACAACAAAATCAATTACAGTTACAAATGTCACAGGCACAGAATCAAACATCATCTCTTGAAATGAATCAGTCATCTCCATCAAACTCCATCAGACAAACTTCTCCTGTCCAAATGCAGTTTCATTCTTCTCAAGCCCAGTTACAAAAGATACAACTCCAGAGAGTTCAGCAAGCTCAGTTGCAGCAATCTTCAGCCCAACAAGTTCTATTAAAACAAGTATCTTCTCAGTCACAATTACAGCAAGGAATTTCTTCTCTTCAACAGAGCTCATCTCAAAGTAGTGGCCAACAAATTCAATTGTCTCAGCCTGCAGTTCAACAAGTTCACTTGCATGTCTTACAGCAAGCCCGCTTACAAGCTCTACGTCAGCAACAAGCTCAATTGCAACAATCTATTACTCAAGGATCAAATACAGTTTCTCAGTCGACACCAGGGAACAGTACTCAGTCAAACAATTTACAACAAAACCAGATCCTGCAGACTTCACAAGATACTCAGATGCAACCTGGTCAAGCTGTTCGTCAGTCCTTGCAGTCTTCTCAAAACTTGCAAAGTCAACTTGCACAGAACAATTCTCAACCTGCAAGATTACCATCTCCGTTACAACAGGCTCAACTGCAGCAGTTAGCCCAATTACAACAAGCTCAGTTACAAAAGCCTGGATTACCTCAAACTGTTTTACAACAAAACCAATTACAGACACAGTTACAACAAATTCAGTTACGGCAATCAGCTTTGCAACAAGCACGGTTACAGCAACCTTCGGCTGGATCTGCACAACAAATTCTTTCTCAAGGCCATCTTGCAAGATCTCAGCAGCAACCTCAAGTACAGACTCAAATCGTTACTAAACAAATTCAGTTGCAACAGCAGTCTCCTCAGAGTGCTAGTACTCCTTCACAGACACCACCTTCTCCTCAGTTACAACAGCAACCTCGTTTTCCACATCAACTTACTCCTGCTCTACGAGCAGTGCAAAAACAGTTCCCTGCAAATGTACCAGCTGCAAATCAGCCTCCAATGCATGGTCAACCTCCAGTTCAAGGTATTCACCAACAACAGCTGTTACAGCAACGACAGTTGCAACAACAGTTGGCTTTGCAGCAGCAATTACGCCAAAGACAACTGCAGCAGCAACAACAACAACAAATTCAAAATCCCCAGCACCCACCTCAACAAGCAGTTCAACAACTTCTAACTAGTCAACCTCCCGTGATGATGAAACCCCCTCCACAGTATCCTTATGACCGCCAACAGCTTCAAGGTCAACCTCGTTTACAGTATCCTGCACAAACTAGACAAGTTTCACCTCAGCAGCAGCCTGCTCAAAGAGTACCATGGCCACAAGTTCCTAATAAGCCAGCCCAATTTCTTAGACGTTCCCCTGGAGCAAATCCACCACCTTCTCCCTCTCAGTGGCAACAGGCTTCTCCGAAAGAAGAATTGACTCAAAGCCCTCAACCAGCTCAACAGCAAGTTATGTGGGCTCAGAGACCAGTGTCTGCTGAAAATCGTGAAAATACTACTCCTGTTGCTCAGAGTGGATCTCAATCAGTTTTATGGCAACCAAATCAGCAACAATCTCAATTAAATCAACAAAGAGATCCTAATCAGGTTGTACAGCCAGCTCAATCTTTGCAATGGCAGCAACTGAAGCAATTGGAGTTGCGCAGACAGCAATTATTACAACAGCAGCAGCAGCAAGTTGCAGGACAACGACCCAATGCCCAATCCCAGTTTGCTGCTCAGGCTGATCCTCTAAATCAGGTTTCACCTCGATTGACAGTTCCAACTTCACCACATCAAACTTTAGCTGTTCCTGCTCAATATCAACCTCAGAATGCACCCAGTATATTGTCCCAGACATCTCCTGGGTCAGTTGCACATGGTCAACCACCTACACAAGTGACTCCAAAAACAAAAACTGCTTTGGCAAATTTATTAAATACACGTTTGCAGACAACAGGACGAGCAGTGGAGGGTGAAATTGTCCAACCGCCTCTAAGAACTTCTCAAGTTATTGCGGTAACTATTTCAGTTTTCTTTTACTAGGTCAGTTTGAATTATTAATTATTGAAAGGACAATTCAAATATATTTTTTCCATTCATAAACCTGTTACAGTCCTTAGAATCATCTTCCTAAAGTATGCATACTTATAGATGTATAATTAATGAAAAAATATTTAGCCTATTACACCAGATCAAAGTTTGTCTGTTGATAAATTGAATCTTATGCTGATATAAATTATAAATGAGTGCAACTATTTGCTGCCAGTTTGCAACTATTAATTTGAAAATCTTGTCATATTATTAAAATAAGTTGAAATAAAAAATACAATTATCTCTATAATTTGAGCCAAATAGGAGAAAACCAAAAAATAATTAAATAAAATTGAAAAATATCTATTTACGCAAAAAAAAGTATTTAAATTTCTTTAATTTGAAGCTCCATTATCCTTACCATTCTATTTATGTTAATCTAATTTAGTTAATTGAAAAATTGTTTCAGCTTATATTTTAAATCAGAACTTAAAAATTTGATGAAATCTCATAAAAAATGTCACATGATATTATGTTTAGTATCGGTAAAAAAGATTACTTTCTATACTTAACAGAATCCTAGAAAACTCTTTGAATTTTATTTTGCTATAATCAAGACCTCAAAAAAGTGTTTGATTTTTTTTCATTAGGTCCTTGAAGAACAAACAAACTGTGCATCCACTACTTTTAAGGAACATAAAAAATCATGCAACTTTGTTTTGTTTCAAATTATACCAACAGAAAAAAAGATGCTGATATATGAATGCTATTAATCATCAATTTTTCTGTCTGTATAGTTTAGAGGAAAGGGAAAGGTGGAAATAAGCAGGATTACTATCACAATTGCCAAGGAATATTCAGCTAGCCCAACTACTAGAGATAATACTACCATGCAATTTTTGTGTCCTTGCAAGGCTTAAGTGCAGAAATAAAGTTGTTTTTGGAGTGTTATTATTCATATAACTTGCTAGGACATGTCAAGCGAGCTCTAAGGAATGTTCCTATACAGATAGATTTGTTTAAATGCTCTCTGTGGGCATGCTCTTGCTAAATTTCTCTTCTTCATAAGGGCATTTTATATAAAATCCTTTCATTTTGATGTCATAGTCTAATTTTTGATGAAGAAATCAACATACCTTTGCAAACAAAGTAGATTGATTTAGATATTCAGAAATAAGTAAATTGGGATGAAAAAGAAAGAGTGGAGGTTATACCTAATGTGTAATTTTAGTTTTCAAGAGGCATTCTACTACCAAAATATTTCACAATAATTTTGTGATTCCATGGAAAAATTGGATTTAAGTAAGATTTTCTTTCTCTCTCTCTCTCTCTCTCTCTGGAAGAATTGAGTTGTTGAATGATGAAATGCAAAATTATTTTAAACATTTTTAGTGAATATGGGTAGTTGTAGCCTATATATTATCAATAATTCATATAGACACAGTAAGATAATTTCCAAATGAAATATTGATCATTTTTTTATATTTAGTGGGTACTGTCTGATCAAAGATTCAGTAGCGAGAAAGAAAAGCTACTTATAATTTTTAGAGTGTAGGATGTTTCCCAAAAATGTTTGCAAAACCAGATGCAGCTAGCACTGAACGAGCAGTCAATAATGTTGAATGATTTGAATATATCTGCATTGTCTTGGATATTATAAAGGATATTTTGAGAATGGTGAAGAAAAGTAAGTTTCTTACATCAGTATTTAGATCATATAAATTTTCTTTCTGGGATCCGATATTGTGAAATTGAGGCTTTTCCTGTCAATATCTTGCTCTGCTGGTACCTAACTGACTTTTTGCCATACGCAGGTTATGGAGGAAAAAAAGGAAGGGAAAAAAAAACTCTAAATGTCTAAAAAATCATGTTCTTGAAAATCTGTTGACTGTAACAAACATTTAAAATCAAATTTTTATTGCCCGTTTGCTAAACATAAAGAAAGGTTTCTTGATTTATATTTGCTTCTTGCAATTTTTCCTTCATTCTTGTAGGATTAAAAATATTTGTAGTGTATTTTGTTTTGATTAAAGTCTAAAATATGTTTGCAAACTGAGCACTCAGAAATAGTTTGTGCAAAGTTAGCTTCGTATTGTGGTTATGTGGTGGCTAATAATAAAAGTGCATTGGCACTGTGTTCCTATTTTAAATTGTAATTTTTAGTTTATCAACAGCAAGATTAACATAACAAGTATCCTTATTACTCTTCAGTTTAGTTTAGTTATATAAATGTCCCATTTTGAAGCAACACTAAGACTATTTAAGAATGGACCTTGTAATTTTGAACTCGGTTAGATAATAACTCTAGTACTGATGTCTTGTTCTACCCATACCACATCTTTTCCCTTATCAAGTTCCCACTCCATACCAGTAGGAAGACGTTGAATCTCCTATATGTTGCTTCTTCTGGGGAATTAGGCCTAGAACCTTCAGAACCTAGCTGAGACAACCTTGGTCTCCTGATATTCTTCATTTAAGTATCAAAAAGTTTTAAGCACGAAAGTAAAAATGCAGTTGAATATTAATGATATAAATTCTCAGTTTGAATTTATCATTTGTTATTATTTTTTTTTTTAATTCATTGAAAACTTAACAAATATTTGGGGAAAAAACTTTTTTCTGATTTTTGAATTTCTCCTCTTCAAACGTACATCCTGATTAGCACTGTATAACTTGTCTGTTTATTCTCTACCTTTCCCTTTATCAAGATGAACATAGCATAATATTTGTGGAATGATTTTGACTGCAGTTTGCAATAATTAAAAAATTTATGAAATGAAAATTAAAACCATAAATACTTAAAATAATATCATTAAAAGATTAATTTTTTTATATATATATTTCAAAATGGTATAGAAGCACATTTATATTAGAATTTTTGGAAGTAAATGACAAATTTAATTTTTCAATTTTATATAATTAAAAAAAATTGGCTCTAAAAATCTTGTCTTCATCATCCAAAATATACTTGTGCCAAAATTGTTGGTTCTATTTTCAATTCTATATTCTGTAGATCATTGATAGACAGGCATATACATCTTTATTAATATTAGAGATTAAGTAATAAGGAATATTTGGTCTGTGAAAGTTTTATGATTCTGAAATTATGCTATATCAACGAATACAAGATCAAACTATAGTTTAGTTAAAGCCATAAACTCATCTTGTGGTATATAATTAAAATGGAATTTTTCATGATTGGCTTGATATATTATCCCTTTGATTGTATAAGTTATTCCACAGTTATGTAGTTTTAAATTGTATATATTATCCTATGAGATATCAAATTATTTTTTGTGGGAACATGTTTTTAATAACTTACTATAATAATTAATAATTTACCCCAAATTTTTTTTTTTATTTCTATACAGTGAAAATTGTGAAAGTTAAAAATTGAAAATAAATAATAAAAAGTTAAATTTTATCTATTTGAATTTTAAAAAAATATAGCAAAAAGAAATTTAAAAAAACAGTCAATGTTACATAAGATTCAAAGGTAAGGGGAAGGGATTGACTCATTATTATCAGCAATAGTTAATATTTTTTGAGGAAAAGAAATCTGACACAATCTCAGTTTATGATAGCAACTTTAAATTGGTGCATTGAATATTGAAATTTTTTCAATGAATATGCACTGCATATGTGGACCTGAATATATTAATTTATTTAGGGTTCAGAAATTATCTTATTCTAATGGTGTGGAAATTTGAAGAGTGACATACTTGTTTATGCATCATCTGTTTGTTCTTTAGAATTATAATCTATAATCATTTATTATTAGTGAAATATGGTATTATAAACAAAATATGCATTTTTCAATAATATTTATTTACCTATAAAGCAACCTGCTCAAGCAGTCCAGAGAAGAGCCAGTTCTGATGGTATAGCTGTTATACATCCTCAAGCTCAGATGCCTGATCGGTCAGTTATACCACCAATTCCACAAATCATATTTTATGGACATGATCCAAAACTAAATAGTAAGTTTGTTTTTGTTGTTTTACTACCATCTTTTTTATATATATGATAAGTTTAAAATGAAAGCTTTTTAAATTTGCCTTTTATACTTGTTTTATACTTGTTGCCTTTTATACTGAATTTCTGAATGATAATATATAGTTATATACTTTGTTTATTTTCTATATTGTAAGCATTATTATGTACTGCAAGTGAAATATAAGGAAATTTTTAAGATTTTACTTAACAAATGTAAAACAAATTACTAGTTGTATAATATTTTTGTTTTTTGATTCTGTAAAAATTTGTATAAATAATTTAGTATTATCAAAAAAATTTAGAGAAATAGAAAATTATTGTCTTATTGTTATTGTTATTGTGTCTTTTTATATATTATTATTATTTTCTATTTTAAATTTTGTATGAGTAATTTTTTTAACAAACTATGCATATCTTTTCTTGTATATGAAAATTCAGTCATTATGAATGTTGTAGAATTCAGATTTATTATTATTTAATAATAGTATTATGAAATAAATAGAATTGACAATTTTAAAATCAAATTCCTAGTTAAAAGATAATAATAATTTTTTTTTTCTTTTAATACATGAATTTAAAATCTTATAAACTTTGTTCCCAGAATTTTTACTTGCTAATAATTTTTGAATAATAGATCATTTTGTTAATTGTAAATATATTAATTAAAGTAATAATTAAATTTTGCTGGATGTAAGTTAATTAAAAGCTTTTTTTTTTTTTCTAAATTTTTAGTTCCTCCTGATCTATGTCTTTTGGGTTGTATATTTTGTATTGTTGATTATGACAAATCAGAAGATTATGATCCAGCCGTGTGGATAAAAGTAAGTTTCTCTCTAATTGGAAATAATTAAACTATGAATATAGTCATTTCATGTGACATCACATTCATATGACAAATTTTTCTGTGTGTCATCTAGTGACGAACTTGACATTGTGTTACATATACTTCTTCCTTTTGCAAAATGTTAAATGGATTCTAAAATTAAATTAATATACCCAATTTGGCATGTAATTGATGACAAATCCACAATTTATATTAATGGCTAGGCCTTTTGAAGATAGGCTATGGACATTGGGAAGCCTGTAGTGCCTTTCTATCATGTTCATGTTTTTCTCTTATTTACGCAGTATATGAATTATTATACTTGTAACATGTTGTAAAATATTTCACTCTGTTTATTTTTTTGTCTTATGTATGTGTTCAATTTAAGATTGTGCAATGTTATTTTCAATGTCTGAATACAAACCGTCCACCTATAACCTAAGAATTATTTGTTTTGTTTTGATTTTGCTTGTACTGTATGGCAACATCTTGTAAATAGTGTAGTTTGTTTTGAATGTGTTTGTCCGTTAATAAAGAACTGTGATATGCAATCAGGGTTGTTAATTGCATTTAAGAACACTGATTAATACACTTTTCTGTGAGTATATCACTCATCTGGAGATCTTTTGATCATTTGAGTGAATTGTAATAGAAAAGGCGTCCACAACGATATTTTTACTGACATTGTTTACATTTCTGGCGTTACGCGACAGGACATTGTTTTTGAATACAAACATGTTTAAAACAGCTAAGGGCTTCTTGAAAGAGGACTTGTTGTTTGTAGCAGAAGAAATTGGAGAGACAGTGCCTGATAAGGTAAAAATTTCTGAACTGAAAGATATTATTTTGAATAGCAAAGAGTATTTGGATGATCCAGACTTTGTGACAAATATTTTAGTAACGGCCGTTAGCCAACGAAATCTAAAAGAAGAACAAAAACAAAAGCAAACAGAATTTGAAAAAGCGGAAAGATTAAAACAGCTAGAATACGAAGAAAGTGGAAAAATAAGAGAACACGAACTGGAATTGGCGAGAATCAGAGCAACGTTGCCAATTACAGGTGAGTCTCAAAATACTGTTATATCTGGTGCTAAAAAGAAATTTAATCTGCCAAAATTAGAATTTAGACAGTTTAATGGCGATATTAAAGATTGGCTACAATTCTGGAGCCAGTTTCAACACATTCATAACGATGATGAAATCGCGCCTGAGAACAAATTTCAATATCTTGTGCAAGCTACTGTAAATGGATCACGAGCCCGAGAAGTAGTAGAAAGCTTCCCGGCAACAGCAGCCAATTATGCCAAAGCAGTTGAAAGTTTAAAAGCACGATTTGGGAGAGATGAACTATTAGTAGAAGTTTATGTTCGGGAATTATTAAAGCTGATAATCTCAGTTCAGAAACATGAGAAAATATCGATGACATCTCTCTATGATAAACTCGAATCTTATTTGAGAGCCTTAGAGACTTTAGGAGTGACTACTGATAAATGTGCTTCAATTCTTTATCCCATGGTGGAGTCTTGTTTTCAAGAGGACTTTTTGAAAGCATGGAATAGAAGTGCTTCTTCAGCAGTCTCAACTGATGCTAAAGACCGTTTAACCAACTTGATGACTTTTCTTAAAGCAGAAACGGAGGGCGAAGAAAGAATTAATTTGGCTATGGCTGGTTTTGGCTTGGGTGCAGATGAAAATCGCCAATCTTTTAAGAAAAAAGTAAGAGATTTTCCAATGAAAAAGGTACCTACAGCTGCCAATTTATTTACTACAGCTTCAAAAGAAGTGAAGAAAGAATGTGTTTTCTGTACTGGGAAACACTCGAGCCCAGACTGTTTTCAAGCTCAGAAGATGAGTTTGGCTGAAAGGTATAATATTTTAAGAGAGAAGCAATGTTGTTTTGCTTGCTTAACACCAAAGCATACATCTCGTTCCTGTAAGGCATTTTTAAGATGTGTAATATGTGGGAAAAAGCATGTCCCACTTATGTGTGAGTCTCTAGAGGCTAAGAATCAAGATTCATTCAAGAGTGAGAATAAGAGTCCAAATGTTGAAATTAATATGGCCAACAACACTTCTAGTCCCAGGGTGTTCCTCCAAACGTTGAAATTAAAAATGGTGTGTGGTAACAAAGAAATCCCAGTTAGGGCAATTCTAGATTCTGGGTCACAAAAGACTTATGTATTAAAGAATGTTGTTGAGAAAATGGGATATATCCCACTCAGAAAGGAAATTCTGATGCACTCATTGTTTGGAGGCATTAAATCTGACAAGTGCGAACATAATTGCTATAGGATAAAACTGAGAAATCAAGACAACAGTGTTACATGCAACCTGGAAGCATTAGACCAGCCATCTATATGTGACAAAATTTCATCAGTCACTCCAGGTTCATGGATTACAGAGCTCCGTGAGATGAAGATCAGGCTATCAGATGTAGGGGAGGAGCCACAATCTGTTCAAGTGCTTCTTGGTTCAGATGTGATAGGGAAGCTCATGACTGGCCAGCGTAGAGTTCTATCCTGTGGGCTTGTTGCCATGGAGACACTACTTGGCTGGACTCTGTCAGGTAAAGTTCCTAAGAATGAGATGTCAACATGCAATGCTATGCTGGTGGCCTCCCTATTTGTGAAAGAGATGGATATCGCCCAATTATGGAGATTAGATTCCTTGGGGATCCAAGATCCTTCAGAACAAAAAACCAAAGAGGAGCTTCATAAAGCGTCGATGGAGCACTTCTTAAGAACTGTCAAGGTCGATGAAGAAGAGCGATTCCTTGTCTCCCTACCTTGGCTTGACGGTCATTTGCCTCTTCCAGACAACTTCAATTTGGCACTCAAAGGGTTGCAAGTGACAACCCATAAGCTGAAGAAGGAAAACTTATTTCAAGAATACGGTGATGTCTTTAAAGAATGGGAACGAGAAGGCATAATTGAAGAAGTTCCCCAGGAGGAAATAAAGTCTGCTTGTCACTATCTGCCCCATCGACATGTGGTGAAGCCAAACAGCACTACGAAAATTAGGCCCGTCTTTAACGCTTCATCAAAACAAAAGGGAGCGGTCAGCCTCAATGACTGTTTGGAAAAGGGATTAAACTTGATTGAATTGATCCCTTCCATGTTAACAAGGTTTCGACTGTATAGGTTTGGCATTTCGGCTGATATACGGAAGGCCTTCTTACAAATAAGTCTATATAAGGAGGATCGAAATTTCCTGCGATTTTTGTGGCACAGTGAAGAAGGAGAACTCATACATTGCCGAGTGGTGTTTGGTGTTTCCAGCAGCCCTTTCTTGCTTGGGTCAACAATCCAATACCACTTGGAGAGAAAGTTGGAAGAAGCGCAGCAAGGCCGTGGAAGATACCCTGAGTGCATTATTCAAAAGTTGATGAACAGCTTTTACGTGGACAATTGTTTAGCAAGCGTCAAAACCCAGTCGGAGCTAGAACGATTTATTGATGTAGCCACGGAGATCATGGTTGAAAGAAAATTCGACTTACGAGGGTGGGAGCACTCTAGCCCATCTGATCCAATAACAAGTCCTACAATCATCCTGGGAACGATTTGGGACAGACATTGTGATACTCTTTCAATAAATATTCCGGATTTGAGAGAACTAATGGAAGAGGTTATCACGAAAAGAAATATTCTTGCTGCTTCCCACAAAGTGTTTGATCCCTTGGGGATTACTAGTCCAGTGTTGCTACTACCAAAACTCTGGCTACAAAATTTGTGGAAATCTAAAATCGGTTGGGATGAAGAAGTAGATCTAAAAACACGTCAAGAATTTCTGAAGTGGCTAATGGAGCTGGAATATTTGAAGCATGTTAGAGTACCAAGATGGTTACACTGTGATAGTGGATTTGAGAATATTTCATTGCATTTTTTTTGCGACGCGAGCAAACTAGCCTATTCTGCGGTTGTTTTCCTACGAGTTGATAGTGGAAACTCTGTACACATACAACTGGTGCAGAGTAAAACTAGAATTGCACCTTGTGGAAAAAAGGAAACAACTATTGCAAGGCTGGAACTTCTTGGTGCTGCTATATCTGCTCGTCTTTCTTCCACTGTCTTGAAAGAGTTTCCAACAGACAATGTTTATTTCTGGACAGACTCTACTACTGTGCTGGCTTGGTTGAAGAGAGAAGAACCGTGGGGTGTATTTGTTTACAACCGTGTTCAAGAAATTCGAAAGCTGACACCAGTCAAAGCCTGGAGACACGTTCCCGGATCACTGAATCCAGCGGACTGTCCGAGTAGAGGGTGTTCAGCGAAGCAGCTTTGCAGTTCGAAATGGTGGGAAGGTCCCAGTTGGTTGTACCTTTCGTCTCATGAATGGCCTGTTAGTGATGTGGTAGTAGATGTCAATGAGGAAAAAGTCAATAAAGAGAGAAGAGCTATCGTGACCTCTCTGGTGAATATTCAAACAACCGTTATAAAGAGTGAATATTTTTCCACCTATAGTATAAACATCAGAGTAGTGGCATGGATTCTACGTTTTATTCATAACGTTTCAAATGCAACCAAGCTAAAAGGAAACTTAGTCTATGAAGAATTCAGACAAGCAGAGATTTTGTGTTTCAAGTCCATGCAGTCAAATGCCTTTCAGGATGAGAAACTCCTTGCTAAAATGCAAGCATTTAAAGATGAAGATGGGCTTCTGAGAATAAGAACCAAACTAGCAGACAGTTGTGAGAAGGAAGGTTTCAAGTTTCCAATTCTCTTACCTGCCAATGATGTTGTAATAAAATTAATTCGAGAGGAGCATATAAAAGCGATGCATGCAGGCTCTTCAATATTACTCGCCCGGCTTAGAGAGAAATTTTGGATAATTAGAGCCAAAAGATTAGTAAAGAAGGTTCTTTCTGAGTGTGTGATTTGCAAGCGTTATAAAGCTAAACATTTTGAAGTGCCCTTCGCTCCACTGCCTAAAGATAGAGTTACTCAGACAAAGGTATTTGAAGTAACAGGTGTAGACTATGCAGGTCCTCTTTATCTTAAGTCGAAAGGAAAGGCCTGGATTGTTTTATTTACTTGTGCTGTCTACAGAGCAGTGCATTTTGAATTAGTCCGATCACTCACTACTGATACTTTTATTCAAGCCTTAAGACGGTTCATTGCAAGAAGAGGCAGGATTTCAGTACTTTACAGTGACAACGGTACTAATTTCGTAGGGACAAATAATGCATTGCGAGCATTAGATTGGGATAAAATTTCTGTGTACTCAACTGCTCAGAAAATCACTTGGAAATTTATCCCGCCCACAGCAGCCTGGTGGGGTGGATGGTGGGAGCGTATTGTGAGAATGCTCAAAGAGCTTTTACGTCGAGTGTTAGGAAAATCTATTATAAATTATGAAGAACTCCTAACCATCTTATGTGACTGTGAGTCCATAATCAATGCTAGACCGTTGACATACATACAAGATGATCCAAATGAATTGCTACCTTTGACCCCATCAATGTTTATTCACGGAAACAGCAACTATGAAACGCCAGATTTAGATAAAGTAGATCGATCTTCGTTGGTAAAGCGCACCAAATATTTGCAGAAGTTGCGTGAAGATCTTAGACAAAGATTTAGAAATGAATATCTTGCTCTTCTGGTCCACAGAGGGACAAGGAAAAGTGATGTTTTAGAAGTGGGCGATGTTGTACTGATTGGTCATGACAATATTCGACGCATTGACTGGCCTCTTGGTGTTATCTTGGAGGTTTATCCTGGCAAAGATGGTGTCCCTAGAGTAGCGAGAATTAGAACCTCCCATGGTGAGAGGTTCCGTCCCTTCCAAAGGCTTTATCCATTGGAAGTGTCAGCAAAAACTGAAATTGATGTTTTGAAGGCCTCAGGAAAAAGTGGCTTATCTGTTGAGAAAACTCCTGATTTACCTACTGACCATGTTCCTGATTCACCTACTGATCATGTTCCTGATTCACTTGCTGATCATGTTCCTGATTTACCTGCTGACCCTGTTCCCAATTCTCCTGTTGAAAGGACTGATATTTCTGAGGAGATACACCATACCAAAACCAGATTAGGAAGGACCATAAAAGTTCCTCGTAAATTGGACTTGTGAACTCCTTTGAATTTTACAGATTTCACGAGGAATTAAGTATTATAAATTTCAATTTGTTTATATTGCAAAGTTCAGTTTGTAACCCTTCACTTTGCAAGGTGGGAGTATGTAACATGTAAAATATTTCACTTTTTTTTTATTTTTTTGTCTTATGTATGTGTTCAATTTAAGATTGTGCAATATTATTTTCAATGTCTGAATACAAACCGTCCACCTATAACCTAAGAATTATTTGTTTTGTTTTGATTTTGCTTGTACTGTATGGCAACATCTTGTAAATAGTGTAGTTTGTTTTGAATGTGTTTGTCCGTTAATAAAGAACTGTGATATGCAATCAGGGTCGTTAATTGCATTTAAGAACACTGATTAATACACTTTTCCGTGAGTATATCACTCATCTGGAGATCTTTTGATCATTTGAGTGAATTGTAATAGAAAAGGCGTCCGCAACGATATTTTTACGGACATTGTTTACAATACTGATAATATTGTGGATATTAAATTATAGACATCATTTTATTTCAGTTTATGATTCTATCGGCAAGCAGGGGTGTTTGTGCTCCGGGGAAACCCCGGAATTCCGGGGATTTTGAACTTCGATACCCGGAAATTCCGGGGATCGTCGTTCAAAAGGAAGTAGGAATAATAATGAATTATTTATTTTGATCTGGGTAATTTTGTTTGCTTTGAAAGCAGAAAGCGCAAGGTCAGTGTGTGTGGTGAAAATTTTTCCTTTCTTTCTCCAAAGGCAGTGATAATGCGTGAAAAGGGGGGAAAAAACTTCTTTTTTGTTCTTTCCTTATTGCGAGTTATGACTCATTCCCCCGGTTCTCGGACATTCTCTTCTGGATTCTTTTCGGCAAGTAGGCGCGGCAGAAAAAAAAGGGAGAGACTTCGTTCGACCAGATGTGCGATCACGTGACCTGGGTTCAAAGGTCTTAATTTTGCAAAATTAATGGTTATTAATTTTGCAAAAAAAGTAATTCATTGAACTTTTATAATTAGGTCATTCAATACTTAATAATCGTAATTTTTCATTTCTCTCCCCCCCCCCTTCTCGAAACTGCAAAATGTCGGTAGTAAGTCCGTAAAAGTTTCCGGGGATTTTTTGGGGTCCCACAAACACCCCTGGGCAAGTGTAGACTGATTTAAACTTTGTTCTTTATTCAAACATTAAGCAATAAAGAAATCTGTATCTTTATTTTATTAAATTGATATTAAATTTGCATTATAGGCTTTAACTGGCATGTATCTTAATCTTTCATCTGTTGGTTTTACAGGGGTTTTTACCTATCCATAATTTTTTTTCCTTCCTTTCTCTCTTTACTTAAAAGCAATTTAGATATCGTACCTTGAAAACACTGAAATTTTACTCTTTTATTTTCTGAAGAAAATAAATACTAAAAGTAATAATTCATTTAAAATGGCTGTGAAGGAAAGACATTCTTTTTTGATGTCCAAATTGGGCATTACTCAGGAAAAAGTTTTAGATCAGGTTAAATGACATGTAACTATTGTGGCCTCACACATCTGTAGTTTAGAAAGAAATGTTTTGATTATATTTGAATGTTTGTGATGCTAGATTTCTTCTAAACAAGAACTGTTCCATTAAAGCCTGAAGTAAATTCATGATCTGGGAACCAATAGTATCTTTGTTTAAATAAAATTTTAAACTGGCTACCTTCTGCATTGTTTGATATAAATTAGATGGGAATTCTATTAATTATATATTGTTGAAAAAAAACAATACCAAATATTTTAATTTCCTTAATTTTACAAATGGAAGAAAAGATTGAATTTTTTACTGCAAATAACAGATATTTCTGAGTTCTTCCCCCCTATCCGTCAAAAAGATCTAATATGAACACATGATTTTTTTCATACCATACATGGGAAGGGAAAGTAATCATATAATTGCTGTTGTTTATGGGCGAAAAAATGAGATTAATAGTGTTGCTTGTTTAGTAATGATTTGTTATTTTTGATGTTTCATGAAAATCAATCTAAGTACAAAGTATTTCATTAAATTGAAATTCCTTTTCAGATCATTGAAAAACATGGTGGCCAAGTAGAAAGCTCGTACAGTAGCAAGTGCACTCATGTAATTTGTGAAAATACAAAATCGTTAGTTGTCCAACAGGTAAATATAATTTTTATATCAAAAAAGTTCAAGATAATTGAGACTTTCAGTCTATCTAATTATACTTGCACAAATTCATAGTACAATAAGAGGTTTATTTTTGTCTTTTTATGTAAAAAGTAATGAGCATTGAGTTGCTTTGTTTTCCCAACAATCAAGTAAGAATATCAAATTATATTAATCTTTAATTTGATTAAAATATTTTCAGGAAGCCAAAAGTCTTATTTTATTTTTTTCTGTGATTCTCTCTATTTTTTATTTCAAACATCATGTTTTCTTTTTTTTTATAATAATCAGTATCAATAAAATATATATAATATAGCTATTTTATATGGTATATATAAAATAGCATCAATTTTTTTTATAACAATTGAAGCTATTTTTTTTTTATTTATTTATAAAAATGTGCCAATCATACAGAAATCTGCATTTAGTCCTTTGGGCTTAAAGCTACCATATTTTGAACACATATATTTTGGAAGATAATGGTATGTACTTTTGAATTTTCAATTAATTTTTTTTATTTAAAAATTTAACTTATCATTCTTTTTTATTATAACTTAATAAATAATCTCATAAAAAATATTTTTTTACTGTCTTAAAATTACAATTTTAATTACTGCAGTATGATTATTGTGATTTTGCCCCTAATTTTGACATATAATTAAAAGATTTTTTTTCTTTTTAATATAGTTTCTAATTCTTGCAGTGCTTTTCTTTGTTGTAATGAAATAGACTTTTAGTTCTCCTTCATATGCTATGGATTGAAGTAGCCTAGTATCATTGGAAACATATGGTTACTGTTTCCAGGATTTTTCATAAAATCTATTATATTGCTAAAAAATGATTCCTGCAACATGATGAATCTGTCAGTGTCAAAGTTTCTTCAAATTATATATTCTGGAAAATTATTTATCTTGATTGAAAATTATAAAAGTCTTTGCAAAACAGTTCTTATATAACTTCAAAAGGGGGCTTTAATCTAACTAAATTAAATCTTCTTGTATTATATTTTAATTTATTTTTCAGGCTATAAGAGAAGGCAAACGTTGCATAACTGCTCATTGGTTAAATGATGTTTTAGAGAAAAAGAAGTTGAAACACCCTTGGCTTGCTCATCACCTCCCTACTCCATTTTCTGATGATAAGCCTTGTAAAGATCAGGTAATGAGGTTTTTATTAAATTTGAAGTAGATTATGTGTAACTTTAGAAACTTTCTGCAAACTACATTTTATAACTCTGTATTAGATCTGTTTTAAAACTAGTCCCCGCCCCTTTTTAAAATTTTTTTTTTTAATTTGTCTAGTATATATAATATCTTTAAAGGTCCTTAAAATCTTATTTTTAATGGTTCTTATATAACAACATTCTAAGTACTTATTTTTTAGTCTAGATCTTTTTTTCTTTGTGATGGGGGAGGTGGTATTTCACCTAATCACACAACCTCTCTAGATTTATCAAGTTATATTTGTGGTGTCTCATTGAATCCAGAACTCAATGGAAAGGGTTTTTATCTTTGTTTAGGGAATTACTGATGAAGGGTAAAATATACCTTTTTTATCAACTTGATTTTTCTGACTAGAAAATCTAGGTGAAACTTGGTGAGATTTAGCAGTAACTTAAGCTCATTGTTGCTTTTCTACACATAATTGCTTGTTTGTCGAGCATATGTTAATTATATACCATCATTTAGTAAATTACCATGAATGAATTATGTAAATATTTTTACTGCAAATAAATTCTACACCTTTTTTTGTACAAAGGTGTTGAATATTTTTAATAACATGCCAGCAAAATGTGTGTTTAACTTACTGTGGTCTTTCAAAAATGAATACACTGAATGGTCCGTAGCCTCAAAATGTGAAATGTTTATGATGCTCTGAAATTACTTGCAGGTCATTTGTTATTTGTGCCATAGCATGTCGAAATTAAATTAATGTCAGTAAAATTTCTTTTTTACCTTCGTGAGTTTTCAGGGAGAGAGAAACTGTAATATCAAAGAAATTCAAACTCAAGATTTTCCCCATTCTTTACGGTTCAACCTTCGATAAACTCATTTTCGGATTTATACCTGTCTGTGAACATGGTAACTCAATGCTTTAAACTAGAAAGATGCAATTTGGTTTGTTGTCTTAATGTTGAATTCGCAATTGCTATTAAATTTTAAATGAAATCCATTTGCAAGAAATTTATCCATCTGTCAGCTGTGCAAGTAAACATAACTTCAGAATGCAAAGAGTGACATCAGTATTGATATTAGTTCTTATTTTTACTCTAAAAGTTCTTATAAAATGCTTATTATTTTTTTAAATAAAATTCATCAATTATTTTGTTTTCTGCATGAAAAAAGTTTCTATGTCTTTTCTTTTAAATGTTGAATAATCAAGAACTGTTCATACATGTCTGCATGAACAGTTCTTACTTACATACTTATGTCATGCATACTTACATGTCTGCTTTTTTTTTTATTTATATGTACATGTAGTTAAAAGCATTTTCTATTCAAAGATTTTTTTTAAAAAATTAGAAAAGCAAATCTACTTAAAAAAAAATTAAAAATTCATGCAATGAATCTGAGTTATATGTGAGAAAGAAAAGCTTTTTTTTTTTTGTTGTTGTTGTTAATGTTTTTGATAAAATGTGTTTTTTCTTTCTCAGATAATTACTATTACTAATTTTGAAAACGAGGAAAGGATAGCACTGAAACATATTATTACCATCTTGGGTGCCAAATATACCAATTATATGACTAGTCACAATACAGTTATTATTTGCAGGAAGTAAGTTTTTGCTTATGTTTATTAATGATTTCTCTTGTAATTTTCTTGCTGAAAGGTAACTAATATTTAAAAATTTTAGGTGATAGTTTTTACTGTTGTTGCTGTATTTCTTACTATCTATATAATTTCTCTTGTTCAGAAATTTCTAATTCAGATTTTTAACTTCATTAATAAATTGAACATATAATTCGAAAATTTAGATTTTTTTCATAGATGCAGTTTTATGTATTAATAGTACTGATATCCTAATTACATGGTTAAGCTATCTTTAAACTTGTCCCTGGAATTGAAAGGGTTTTATTTAATGGAGAAATAGTATTGAACTTTTAGATCTGAAATCTGTTTTTAATCTGGTATGAAAAGAAAATAATTTTGTTTACTGGAATTAAATGCTTGATTTACTTGCTTTAAATGTGCCATATTAAACGTATTAACAGTTTTATCACTAAATTTAATTTATGCTTAACTTTGGTCATTTTAATTTCTCATAATTCCTTATCCAATAAATTTTCTCACTTGTGAATATAAATTTTGATTACAGAATACTGAAATAAAATTTAAATCTATATAGAATGCAAATTTTTATATTATTTCAGTATCACCAAATTTTTTTTTCCCATATTAGATATCAATTTTATTTATGAATTTAAAAAAAAATTATATTCGCTTAAAAGAATATTGCCTGTTATTCTGAATAGTTATATTTTAAAAATAGTTCTGTATTTAAGCATTAAGTATTCCATTTTTAAAGTAATTTGAATAGAAGTTATTCTTAAGAAAATACAGTGTAACACTTCAGTCAACTAGATATTTCGATCCAATTTTTGTCTCTTAGAAAGAAGATTTTAATGAAGAAAATTCATTCTTTTTCATATTCAATTAAATATTTCAAATCTGAAGAATTTCAATAATTATGAATTTTATTACATATATTTAAATTTAATTCTCTTGGGAACTGAAAACGGAAATAAAAAGGGCAGATTTGACCTTTCAAAGGACTTAAGATGACTTCAGTGACAATTACCTATTATATATTGTAGCATGATATTCAGATGCAAGAATTTTTAACAATAAGGTATAATTTATGGATTGCATTGTTAATAGCTCTAATCTCTATTCCTACTTGTAATAAATAAATGAATGGGGGAGGGGGTAATTGATTATTAGATTATTTTAGAATTTGTTAAAACAGGGTATGAATCTCATTTGTTATGAATTTAAGTAAAACTGTTCTTGTAATTTTAATTTTCCAGTTACATCCTGCTTTCTCTTCAGTTATTTGAATCTTTTAAAGTTATAAGTTGGATAGTTACTTTCTTTTTGAAATAAAAAAAATTAACCAACCTTATATCATTTTTTAAATAAAGTATTTTCTAAGAGATTGTAATGAAAATTTATTGAGTTCTTGCAGAAATAAATTATTCTGAATTTGAGAAATCTTTCCTTTCATATGATTCTCTTTTATTTATGAATTCATAGAGTCGGATATGACTTTAATTATGCAATCTTCACTTTATTAATGCAATTTTTTTAAAGGTGTATGTATTATTATATGTTTCAAAAAATTATATATATATAGTATGAAATTTTGGTTGTTGTTGTTTTTTGCAGTGAAAGGTTGATAATAATTTTAATTCTTAGTTAAATATATGGGTATTTATAACTTCACCAAAATAATAGTTGTTATCCTATCAAATATGAATATCTTACACAGGTTCTATTTTTTGTTTATAGAATTCATTCCATCTATTTCATTTTTTTATGGTGGAAGCATTGGAAGTTTATCAGGCTCTTGATGAACTTTCAGTCACAGAAAAAAGTTTACTTTTGCTATTTGGTTTTAAATGCTTAACAATATAATTTTCAAGGGTCATTTCCAGATTAGCTTGCAAAATTCTAGTCCTGGAAAATTTTGATTAATAAATATGCTTGAAGTAGAGTCCAGGGCATACTCTTATAAATTGGTATGAAAAGCCAGGCTTACTCACAAAAGCATTAATGGAATAACATCTATTACTGAAGTGGATTGCTTGTGAAGATTCAGCTTCTTATTATCAGAAAACTTTTCTTCAAAAACTGAGTCATATTTTTCAAAATAATAAATATTGGATATGTCCTCACCTTGTGTAGGTCAAACTTTTGTGCAAAATTTGATTTTAATTTTCAGACTTTTTCATCGTCCAAAGCCTATATTCAAAAAGCTGTTTCTGATTAACGGTATCTTCATTTTCTTGTACAATTTCTGAAGTTTTTGTTATTGATTGCATCTTTTGGGCATTAAGAGATAATGGCCTTTTTGCCAAAAATTCCATTTTCATCACATTTCAATCAATCTTACCCTCAGCAATTAAGTAGATCTTGAATTGAAAACTCAGCTTATTGCTAATGACAAATCCCACTTTTTATTCTTTGCAAAATCATCTGCACTTTATGGCTCTGTTTTTACCCTTTTCTTTCTGCTTGGAATTGTTTACCCCTCTACTATTGTCAATATAATAATAAAAAAAACGTGCTTATTTTTACATATTTTTTACAAAGGAGAAAATACATATAAATATGTATGTTTGTGGAATTTGAGCACTTTCTGCAATGAAAGGGTATTGTAGAAAGAAAGGTCTTTATTCTTGATTTAAATATATGGATATTTACATCACCAAAAAGAAATAATAACTCTTATTTTACTTTATAATATGAATATCTTGCACATAACAATTATACAACAGATCTTGATAGAAAATTTAGCTTATTACAAGTAGCAAAATCATCTGTGTTTTATGGCTTTATTTTTTACTCCTCTTCTCTGCTTGCAAATTGCTTAACTTTCTGTTACTCTGTCTGTCGAATCCAGTTTTAATCTCTCTCATTTCATTTTTAGCCATGGAATGAATTGTTATATTTTTATCTCTGAGTTTCTCTTATAAAACTTGGTGTGCCAGCTAGCTACCAGTACCAATCTAAATTGTATCACAAACTATGTTACAAAATTCAGTTACTACTACAGACATTAAGACCCGAATCAGTCTTAATGCCTTTAGGCATGTGCTTCATTATCAGATTTAAGTATCTGAATTTCCCAAATATAATAATGCTTGAAAATATAGCAAGGCTGCTGTTTATTTGAAATTCTATCAGTTTTCTGTAGGGTCTCACTCTCAAAATTATTTAATTCAAATAAATCATTTATAATATTAAAATTTATGTAAATATGAATCTAAAATTTTCACTTGCTAATATTTTAGAAATAGAATTTTATTTCATTTGTTGCTCTAACTTAATTGTGCTTTTTAATTTTTAGGAATGAAGGTAAGAAAGTGAAGAAGGCTCGTGAATGGAGAATACCTGTTGTGAATGTTCAGTGGCTTCATGATCTTATGTTTGGTCAGATTGATGCTTTGAGACTATCCATGGCACACAAATATCAACAATATGATATGGAAAATCCTTTTGCTATTGACTATGCACTTGCTCCCCACCTTATGGGTAAGTTGTTATAAGCTTAAATAATATTAACACTTCTTTATCTAAAAAATCATACTCAATAAACAAAACAGAGTGTCTCATAAGTCCTTTTGATGTGGCAGTTTATAAGATTTTAATATGACTTCTTCCAATTGCTTTTTGTATCATAATACCACTGAATGCTCTATTTACTTATTAGTGCCTGTTTAGAATTATATCATTTTTGAGAAGGATTATGAGAGGTATTACTCATCCAGATTTCTTGCTTTGTGTGTCATATGAACATAATTCTTAATGTGGTTTTAAAAGAATATTACAGATGTTGAAATTAGTAGAAAGTTCCAAATCCTTTGTCTTCATATATTCCATATATCAATTAAAAAGCTTTTCATTTAGGAACCTTTTAGTTTCTGTTAATACTAATGTGGTCGCTACCTTATTATCACCCTCTAATTGAGAGAAAAGACATTATATCAACATTTCTTGATAAGTATATCAAATGTTGGGTCTCATGGTTGCTTCTAAACATCTTTTGAGACTCTATGAAGAATAAAACAAAATTTGGTAAACTATTCTTTTTTGTTATGATACAAATTGCAATCAATAGTTGTAAAGAAAAAACACTTTGAAATCATATAGAAAACTTAATACAACTTTGTATTCTGAATATTTTTTATGATCAGTTTTCTTTTTTGTGAATTTCATTTTGCAAGGTATAGGATTTATAAGTCAAATTTTATAGAGAATTTTAGGCCATAAAAGCTATTTTATTGATTATAAAAATTTAAATCTATATTATCATTTAACATTATCTAATATAGCTTATTTTCCTGACTGCGTCGAATTTTTTTTCATGTCATGCCTAAATCTTTTACTTTTTTTGTAGCTGCTTGGAAAGTCCCCATTAAAATCACTGAAGAATTGATTAAGGTATGTAGATTGTATTTACCTCAATATTTTTATTGACTTATCTTTTTAATTTATTTATGAATTCAATTGTTGGCATAAAAAGTATATTAATATTTTGTCAAGTAAGCTATGATTAAGTAATAATAATAATAATATCTAAGGGAAGTTCAGAATTCTCTTGCGAAAAAAAAAAGCATTTATCATTTTGGGACTGTTTTATAAATTATTAGATAATAAAGAATATAAAATATGTTACAGTATATAAAGTTCACCTTATGTTAAAAAGAAAAATTGATAATTAATTCTTTAATATACTCTCTTCTAGAACTCTTATCTTCCCTTGTGTGTGGGCTAAATACTGGGAATATTATATTAGATTTAAAACTGAAATTTGGCTAAATATATTAGTATTGCAAAAAGATAAATCGTAAAACAAAGATAATCTACTGGTACACCATCTATTCTGTTCATTATAAACTAAAGCTGTAATTTTTTTCTCTTAACTGTTCCTTGTTATATCCCAGAACACACTTTCGTGTTATTGTTCTTATTGCAATCATTTATGCAATGCCAAATCAGCATATACTTCTTTTCATTTATCTGATTAAATCAGTTTTTTTTTTTCCCTTTAACTTTAATTCAATTAGCATCTTTGCAGTCACCTATATTTTTATGTGCTTCTTTTTAATCTTTATAAAAGCTCTTTTTGTAAAGAAATTCATCGGTTCCTCTATAATTTACATCATAATAACATAACAATAATAAATGAATTTTTATTTTCTTTGATAATGTAAAATTATAAATGAAATTTAAATTATGAAAGGAAACAGAAGTTTTTAGAATGAAACAAAACTCCATAAAATTTAAGCAATTTAAAGATAAGTAAATGTTAATAATTTTAATAAGTGGCATTACTTTTTATTTGAATTTAATGAAAAGCTTTATTTAATTCGTATATTACCTTTAATAACTAGTTGTATATGTCATAATTGAGATAGGAAAATTAAGAAAAATCCTGGGCAGATTCATTGAAATCATTTTAGAATAACAGGATATTTTTGTCAGTAAATGAAAAAAAAAAAATTAAAAATTTTTAAGAAATGCATTTAAATTTTGATTTATATATTTCTTAACAATTTTAAAAACCTTTTTTTTTTTTTTTTTTTTTTTTTAGAAAAAAAAGATCCTAATTTTTGCAAAATTGTGATTTCTTTCTTTGAATTTGATAAATGATCTTATCTACTAAATATTTAAAAAGATATTTGCAAGTTCTAATTTTATTAAACATAATGCTTTTATTTCTAAGATTTTTCCCCCCATTTTTTAGAAGCACAATATTGAAACTAAAACTCCAGAGTCAGTAGCTAGTACTGAAAAAGTAAGTTTATAATAATATGTTTTATATTTGTATATTAGAAAATAATCAGCTTTTTTCATTTTGTCCTGTATAATGTTCCATTTCTCCTCTTAAGGAATCTAAGAAAAGAGAGAATGAAGAAAATATTGAACCAGAAGCTAAGAGGATAAGGTAATCTTCTTTTTTTAAAACTTAAATGTATTGATTTGTCAACTATTGTAGGAGTTCCCTAGTTAAAAGAATGTAAGTATAGTTGGGAAAGGACAAAATATTTTGCTTATGAATTAATTTTAATGTATATTTTGGTTTGAAAAACTTTATTCAAAATAACTACATTTGAAATACTCAGAATACAATATGTTCAAATTAAAAACACTGCTGCAAAATACTTCTTTTATCGTTATTGTATAAGATTTATATAATAGCTAAATTTATTTTTATGAAGTCTTTAACTTGCTCTTACTCCTTTTCTTAGAGTTGAATCCCCTCCCCTGGAGGAAAACATTCCACTTACCACTCAAAATCCACCTGATAATGAAAATAAACCTCGAGTTCTATTTACGGGTGTTACAAAAGTTAATGATTTAGCAAAGGTAAATATGTTTTTCTTGTGATTCTTTCTTTTTATTTGATGATGTAACTTTATCTAAAGAAATATTTCATAATTCTGACCTTAAGGATGAATTCATAAATTATTTATCTTGATAAAAAGTTGTATTTATCTATGAAATGTGCCGTATTTGACTAGGTGGTGTTACAACTTGGAGGTTGTATTGCAAAATCAGAAACAGAATGCACTCATCTCATTGCCAGTCGTTATAGTCGCACACAGAAGTTTCTTTGTGCTATTCATGTTGTAAAATATGTAATTACACCAAATTGGATTACTGAAAGTGAAAAGCAAAATCAGTTTGTGGGTAAGTGAGGCAATACATTTTTAATTTGTTACTTCTAATTAATTAAAATTTGTGTATATATAAAGACTCCAACTTCAGTGCTTTTCATCAATTTCAGTATTGTTGTTACATATTATTTATATAAGCATTATATGTTTTTAATTATTTTAATAATAATTGCTTTTCAGTAATTTTATTTAAAAGGAAAAAATATATATTATCTGGTAAAAAAAATTTTTTAACAAAAATTAACTTATTTCAGATGAAAAACAATATATATTAAGAGACACTGAAAGTGAGAAGATTTATGGTTTCAATATGGAGACAGTATTAAATAGAACAGATAGAACTCTAATTTTCAAAGTATGATAATCTTTACTACTCACAATTACATTTTTGTCTTTAATTATTATCATTTGATATTTTTCTTGCTTATGTATTACTGACATTATATAGTCAGTAGTATGAAAAATTTAAGAGTTGTTCCTTATATTCCAGTGTCTTACAATTATATGTTCCTTGTAAATTCCTAACACATTTATTGAGTATAAAATGTAACATTTTAAATTACTATAACAACAATTAAAACTTTTTAAATTCTTTTAACTGAAACTTAATGGGGGTGGGGGTTGACAGTATTAAAAAATCATTTTTTTTTTTTTAAAGAAAGAAAAACTATTATTTACTTGTTACTAATAAATCTTTTGACATTACAGGATTATATATTCTTTGTTACTGCTGGTGTAATTCCCAAGCCTGATATAACTAAAGCCATCATTGAAGCTGGTGGTGGAATACCTGTATATAAAAAAGCCCCAACTTTAAGACAGATTAAATCTATTGAACAAGTAATTATTATTTTTATAAAATCTTTACTAATAATAAAGATTACAGGATGGAGCCATTAAAAATCTACCAAATTCGGCACAGATATATTATGGAAGGTGTGGTGTATACCCCAGAGCATTTTAACTTTTTTTTTTTTTTTTTTTGTTAATTCCCCATAAAAGTCATTTCTCAAAACTAATTTTTATGTTGTTTTAAAATTTAAAAGAATTATCTTTTTAATGGTAATAATTTAAATATTGTAGAAATCTTTCCTGAACTTAGTAGTTTAATTTTTTATTATTTTATTTATTTATTTTGCATCATTTTAATCATTGAAGTTCCAACTATTTTCTTTGTTCATTAAATGTTTAGTTGCACAATTTTCTCATATTATTAAAGAAAGGGAGGAGGAAACTGTTCAACTGCTTATGTAAATCACATAAATATTAAAATTATAGTACTATATAGAGAGTTATATTTTTAATAGTACTATAACATAATGGAACTTGACTCCATAAACAAGGTTCATATATGTAAAAAACAGAACACGTGCTAAAATTACTTAGCATTACTTTAGTGTCTGCCACAATTTAATGTTTCAATATTTTTCTTTAAGGGAATCCTGAACATCCAACTAAGCATAAGAAATCTAGTTAGCAACATATTTTCCCAACGAACCAACTGGTCGAGAAATTCAGCAAATTAAATAATAAAATTACTAATTTAGTCTCATTATTTACATATACCATCTCTTCTATATAAAATTAATTACTTGTCTTATGATCATGATTAGTTTCAAAAATAGCTCTAAATGGGATACAGATCAGACAAACAAAAGAAATTAAACTGTTAACAAATATACTATGAAATATTTATGCATACATTGCAAAAATTTATGTATAAAAAGATATTGCATTTACCCAAATGATTGATTTCAAAATGAGTTCCCTTTTCATAAACTGGACAAATTTACATTAAAATTTTTCAATAGCATAAAACTATTCAATAATCCATAACTTCAAAGGGAGAATATTTATTTAAAATTGGTAAAAAATATTTTTATGACTTGTTTTACTTTAATTTATTTATTGATGTTATCCATAATTTTTTACTTGTGTTATGTAAAGATTTGTTTGTCTTAATTTAGAATAATGGACATATAATAATGTTAAAGAAAATATCATTCTGCACCATAAGATCTTATTTGCATCAAAAAATCTACAAAACATTTTGATAGAATTGATTATATTCTGTTTAGTAAACTTTTAAATCTTATTTAATTGAAAAGTCAATCAGGTTACGGTTCAGCTGTAAAGTTAATTTCTGAACTGTGTTATGAAGTTTTAACATTTACTACTCTTTCCACATATTACATTATACCAAAGAAATTAATATATACATTTAATCTAACAAATTTGCCTTGTGTATGAATAATTTTTATCAATAATCAGACTAAATTGTTAATATATGTACTGATAATTTTAGAGTGGGCGAAAGTTTATCATCATCACGTGTGATAATGATCTTCATCTCTGCAAAATGTATATGGAAAAAAAAATCTGTAAGTTTTTTTTTTTTTTTTTACTGTATTCACTAGTTGATATATTGAGTTTCGATTTGAATGAAACTATTTCCATATTTTTCATTAATGAAAAATATTTAATTATCTCATCCTCTAAGTCTTCACTAAAACATATATATATTGTGCATTAAGATTGGCATATTGGCCTTTGCACCAAATCTTTAAACCGTATCTTGAAAAAGCACTTTTTCAATTTTTAAGGCACATTGCAGACTTCTTTCCTTTATTGTTAAATTTCTTTTAACAAATTTTTGGTGAAGAGAAGAAGTTATTTGGATTGTTATGTTTACCCAAAAATGAAACAAGGCTTATCTATCTGATAATTATCTTTCATTTTTATAAGCAAAAAAGTTTTTAGAAACATGCATTTTTTTATTATTATTCTACTTAATTTTTGATAGCAGCCCAAAGAAATGTAAAAAAATTTTATGGTGAAACAGCTATACAAATGCTTTTTGAAAGTGTTCTGCATCTTTTATACTCAAAATGAAATTGGAAATTTTTATTAAAAGATATTATGTTTAAATACTATTTACAGCCGATAGGGCAGAATTAACAAAGCAATTGAAAATATTTCTTGTTATCTACATGACTAATAATATTTTCATTCCAAATTTGAGATCTATTTCAAAATAGCCAAAGTTTAACTTGTGAAGTACTTATAGCTTATATAGAATATTGATTTTAAATTGTTATTTTTCAAAATTTATAGCACCAGATCATATGTGGTTACTAATTTTTGAAGGATGATAAAAATAGCTGTCTTTCAGTAGGGGAAGCTAAATTTTAAAACTTGACTATTTGTTTTAATTATTTAATAGATTCAAAGTAACAGGAAATTTCATAACAATGTTGAACAGTAAAAAAAAAAAAAATCTTTCTTCCAAGTTTTAATCCAACTTATTTAACATGGTGAGAATAGCACTATGCTGTTTGCTATAGAACTTTATAATTAAAAAATATTGTCTGAATTAATTGTCATAAAACCTTTACTAAAATCTTCTTTATACTTCATAATTCAACCCTAGATAAATAAACAGTTGCCTAACGTCAGTTTTCAGTAACGTCAGTATCAGTTTTCCTAATGTATTTCATGACTTGTATTCTGATTGAAAGATTATAATAAATCTCTTAAGTTATGCTAATTTATTTCAAATACAGAGACTCCTGAGCATCCGGCCTCTGGAACGATAGGCCGGAGTTCTATGAACTCATTTCCTTGCCCACTAATACCAGAAGACAAAGTTTTTATATCAAAGCATACTATTTTAATACATATTTTCTCACTTCTTATTGAGTACTAAATCCTCCATTTATAATGTGAACGCAACCCGGTGAATCATAAACGGTTGCCGGTAACATGTTGAGTTAAAACAGAAGGGTCTGAACAGGTATAATTTATATACAGCACTGCATGCTTCAAGAATTTATTACAGAAAAAGTAAGTTAAAAACTAATAACTTTTTGACATAAAATCTGTAATGCCTAACTTAAATGCAGGAAGCATAAACAATATTGCCAATGCAACACCTTGCTTTTTTCATTTAATTATGATGAAAGTTAACTAGGCCTGGATAGTTGGGAGTATACTGTAAATAAAGGAAATGTAGATTTTGTTTTTTATTTGGGGTTAAAGAAAAATTATTCAGTGGTTTAGATTGCTGTTGGGAATAGAAATTTTGCTATTTTAGTTTTATTTATATAATGTATCCTGATGTTTCTAATCTTACAGGTGTGCAGAATATAGAATTCATTCTAACTGGCAGTATAAGGCAGGAATTGGACTTGAGTTCCTTTGTATACACTTTGTAGATTTACAGATTATATTTATTTTTTTCATAAAACATATTTTCATGCTGTATATATATATATGTTGTGCAATAATTATTCATTATTATAATTGCAGATAGTTACTAAAATAAATATATTTTAAAATTTTATTTTTGTATTGTTATATATAATTAGAATAAAAGTTTATTTCTAAGATAAATATTTAATTTTACATGCCTTTATTTCAACTCTAACTTTACGTCTCAGAGTATTGTTCCGAAAAAAAAGTGCTAGTAATGGCATAAAATATGATTAAAAAACAAACATAATAAACATTTTTTTTTAATTACTGCCACTATAATAATTTACACAACAAACAAAATTTCTTAATAAATATATTAAACAATATCAATCTGTTTCCATATATATATAAACAACATACATTGGAATGGTTTTAGTATTTACAATGAAAAAAGTCACACTCATAAACCTTTTTATATCTCATTTTACTATCAAATAAAGATCTTGGTTATTGCTGATATATGACACAACCTGAAAAAGAAAATCTTTTAGCATCTTGAAATAAACTACAATTAATTTTTCTGCTGTAATTTTTTAAAACTTACTGAACAAAAAATTATAAATGGCATATCTATACATAGTATAAAATGAAATCTCCTGAAAGCATCTGTATGTTGAAATCCAAAAAACTCGAGAAATACTTAACTCATTTTGGAGATATTAGTACCATTTTGTAGAGCATTTATTGGGAATATTTTTAGTATATTGAAGTCATATCAAAATGAAAAAAGGAGTTTTATAATTACGTTTTAATTATTTTCCTACTACGATTCGTGCATCCGTAAAGCAGCAGTATCTGTGCTTTGTACTTCTCTCAAACAGCGAGAGCTGTAGTATTTGTATGCAATACATTTCTTTGTTTACACTGATTTTAAACAGCGATTCAAATCTCATTATCCCCAAAAGAAGAAAATTCAGCCTTGTACAGAGCACATTAAATGTCAAAATGCTTAGTTTGTTGCATGATTATGAAAATGAAGAGGAAAGAAACATTAGGTTAGCGAATATCAGAGAAAGAATGTCCACACTTTCTTCAAAGGAGAGTCTTCTGTTGAACGAAATAACCGTCTCTCTTTAAAGACATTTAAATTTGAAACACAGGAGAAGTGAAAACAAACGTTTTTCATATTTTGTCCAAAAAGGAGTACTCTGCTCTGATTTTCGATCCATGTGTGGATTACAGAAATGATGCCTCGGTTTCAATAGGAACAATGTCTATAGTCTGTCAATATTGTTCAGCTTTAGGAACAGCTTTGATATACAGTCATTTTCACCCAAAAAATAGTTTATCGTCAAATCCTAGCAAAATGGTCGAATGTGGCACGAACAGCAGCAATAGCGTTTCCAATCTAAAGGTTCTGAGGAAAGCTTCAGCAAATTAACGGAAATATAGAAAAAAAAAGTCAATAAATGCAGTAAAATGAAATGCATTCAAAAAAATTTAATTGGAAATAATAAAATGAAACAGAAGAAGTATGTGCAGCAGGAAAAAAATCAAGGGAAATGAAGAAGGAAAGATCGAAGTATAGTAACATAAAAATAAAAGGAGGCAATGACTGTATATCACAACCTAGCCCTAAATATTTCTGAATGTGTGCTATAAAAAATTGTTCTGTAGTTATTTTTGATGATTTCTAAATATCTTTTTGATCCCACATGACATTCCCATGTCATATCAGGTGGTGGCTAGTCTAAAGCTAATTTTTTCTCTTAAATGTTATGCCATGGGCAATGCTGTGCGGGTTCTGCTTATACATATATATGCAGAAAAATAATAATTCAATAAGATAACAAGTCTAGTACAAAATGTTATTAACACATAAACAATGGATAGAAAAAAATGCATCTTTGATATTTTTCATAATAATTTGACTGAACTATCAGTTTTTGACTTTTTAATTCAATCAATGGAAAGGGGGAGTTAATATGGGAAAGTTGTCAATTTCCAATCTTTTCTTTCTGTGTAGTCTGGAAAAAGGAGAAAGAGGGTTACAAAATTACCATACAAGAAAGTAATTTTCAATATGGCCTGCAGGTGAAGATAATATTATGCCTTAGATGCAGAACTGAAATGGTCTGTGTAATGTAGGGAAAATTATTTGTAGAGCTTTTATAAAGATGCTTTTCTGTTTGTCATTTTGCCATACATTTAGGATGTTCTGTTTAAAAATCTAGCTGATCTTAATGTATATAATCTAATATTTGATAAACATTCAACCAATCCTTTAATTTTGCACTTTGTTTTATAATTGGGGGAGGGGGAAGGAGGTTGAAATAAGATATGTGGCTTCAATTTTAATGTGCCATTCCATAGCCAAAGATATTTTGTGTTCGATTAAAAAATTGGATTTGAGAAAGATTTAATTTATTCAACCTGTAAATTGGAAATTTGTAGCTTATTGAATAAATACTATTATCATCTATATACATATCTGTTAATAACTACCATCATCTATTTCTATCTGTATAATCACCGAGATTATTTCTATAACGCTGATGTGCATACCATAGGTTACAAAACACTGTATATCTAAGAGGCGTCCAATTTTGAAGCTCTATAATGAGTTCTATTGACATACAACTTAGCAACACTGTCAAATGATGAGATAATATCATTTGCATCACTCAAAAAATTTATAATAAATGAATGAAAAAATTATACATTATTTTTCACATTTTTCTTACACCATGTCTAAATAGTTTAATTAAGTAGGAGTACTCTTACGAAATAAATACTATTTCCAAACTTCCTTCATAACTGCCAAAGTAGCTGTTGGTAGCTGAGGGCCAATAAGGGGATTCATCTGTGCCATGTAACAACACAGCCAACTATAAAAGGAAAAACACATTAGCTACAATTATCAAATCTAGATATTAAAGAAAAAAATTACAATTATTTTTAAACATCAAAAGAACTGTGGTCCAATACAGGCTAACTAAAGTATACAAAAGGGTATACTAGGATCTTTCCTCAGGAATGATGTATTTGTATGTATCTTACAGCAGTTATTCACTTTTAGACTTCACCAAAAATAGCAGATTATTATTATTTTTTTAAATTTTGTGTGCATCAAATCTGTTTCCATGTCACAGTTTCAAATGAAAAAGCTGTAAGGTAAACTGGATATTTTCTCTCCATTTATAATTAAAGTACATAATCTATGCATTATGAAACAAAATAATGAAATCTGAACATACAAATATGACATTTAAAACTGCATACAACTGAATATTTTGTGAAAAAATATTCTGTTGATTATTCCAACTATTCTCTCATATTGTTATCTTTAAATAAAGAATACATGAAATGTTTCAATAACTGAAAACAAAATTAGATTTAAAATATTTAATTTCAATAAATTTGAAACTACAAAAAATTTTTAATAATGCATACTGTAAGCATTTTAATTCTCAATATGGTATGTGCATTATATGTTTGCATTTATGCTAACAAAAGAACTGCAACCTATATTCTATTTTAAATATTTTTCATTAGCTTCATTATCAATTTAATGAACACATTTTCACCTTAATTTGTTAAATTTAGAATTGATATGCATTTTAATACAAAAGGCAGCAAGTCAAATCTATAATAAGAATCAAAAACAAATATACAAAATTAAAACATTTATATCGAACTATTATAATATTCACATTTATTAAACAAATTAATTATTTTTAAAATATTCATTCATTGCAATACAAACAACAAAATTGTCATTTTAACATAACATCTCCTTTTAAAAAATCAGTAATATTAACACTTATGCTATTAACCTGGCCCTACCAATCCTGCAAATTCTATACTGACAGGCCAGTTAGTTTCAAATGAGTAAGGCAGGATGTAAAGCAAGGAATTCCTCCACAATTCTTTCCTCATTTTACATCCTGCACCCCTCATTTGAAACAGTAATTGGTCAGACAGTAAAGAATTCATCAGGATCAGTAATGAAAGAGTTAAAGATCACCATACTTTATTAAAATGTATAAGTTGTGAAAATATTTTTAAAAAGAAAGTTATTACTCAAAAATTGATAATTTTATAGAATTTAACAATCTTGTAAAATAAATACTGGCAATTTTAGTATAAAATCCAATTAAATTTAATGTTTAGTTTAAAAGATTTAATTATTATGAAAAAAGTGAAAGCTAAAAAATTTCTGTAAAAAAATCTAAAATAATCAGTATCAAAGAATATTTTTTAAAAAATTTAAGAAAGCTCTTTTTTTCCTAACAAAATAAGAATACATCTTATGCATAAGCGAAATTTTAAAAAATACCTTATGGCAATCATAATAAAAGAAAACTGAAAAATTATATTATTTGATAATAAATTAAACTTTTCTTTCCTAAAAAAATAATGTTTGATTTAGATAATAAAAATCTTTGCTTTGTTGCAACAAAATCCCTTCACAAAACAGAATGTCAATCACAAACAAAGGACTCAAAATCCAACAGGGAACATCCGTGTAAAATAAAAATGATAAATCTATTCACATGTTCTAAATAAATAATTTGTGGTAACATCAAAAATGATGAAATTCTGAGAAATGGAATAAAATGATTTCCCTAGAAAGCATTGGCAATCATCAATTTTTGCAAAATTTAGGTACAAGATGGAAAAAAAAGAATATATGAAATTAAATAATATCCCATTTGAAAATAGATTTTTCTTACAGAAAATACCTGCTAAATATATTTAAAACAAAATTATTTTTTAATGTATAAACTAATAAAAAAATTCATTAGAATTGTTGACAAATTATTTTACTAGGCATACTGATGCACTTCACAGTTTTTTACTATATGGCTGAATTAATTCATTTTGGAGTATAAGCAGTTCTATAAGCCAAGTTTAAAGTACTTAACTATTTGACAAAAATAACTAAAAATAATTAGTAAAAATTATGACTTCTGAAAGATCTCAATTTTCAAACTATCATGTTTTGTCCTTTAATATGGCAGGTGCTTTGAATAATTAGGTTGCTAACAAAAGTAAAAAGGTTGCTTAAAGTTTCTTCTCTTTGAATTTTTACTTACAAAAGAAAAAAATTTAAGGAAAACATCTGTATTTTAAATTAAATCAAAATTTACTGCACAATATTTTGTATTAAAATTTGTTAAATAACCATAAAATTTATTAAATAACCATTAACCAATAACCATTTTTTATTTATAATTTATTAATGTTTCATTTTCTTACTTAATTACAATTCAAGAGGTGTTATAAAATATTTAACAGAGAAATAGTCACAATAGAAAATTTGTTTCCCTAATTAAGAAAGATTTTCATGTCTCTCATATTTTCACACAAGAAAATTGCCATGAGCAATTCATTAAAAATTTATAAGAAAATTAATTCATTAGGTAGAGAGAAAAGTTTTAAAATCTTACAAAATCTCCAACATTTATATTTTTCTAATTACTTTTGGAAGTCTAAAATACAAAATCTCCAACATTTATATTTTTCTAATTACTTTTGGAAGTCTAAAATACAAAATCTCCAACATTTATATTTTTCTAATTACTTTTGGAAGTCTAAAATGAAAATACAATATAAAATCTGAATAATATTTTATGAGAATTTGTATTAAAAAAATCTCTAATAATATAACAATATGCAAAATATAATCAGAATAATGAATGAATTTTAATGAATAATTTTATAATGAATTTTAATGGCTATTTTCATATACTGTATTAATTCTATTTAATGAAATTAGCAAGCTTTTAGTCGCGAATGATAAATCCTTTCAAAACCCGGATTTGGAGACCAATAATCTGCCCTGAAATAGAATCATGCAGGGTGATTAAGAATGATGATCTTGACAAATGGGGCAGCATATGCCACTTTTAAAGCCTCTAGAGGTAGAAGAAACACTTTCTCACATTTTGAAAATTATTTTCTAATGTTTATTTCAGTTACAACTATGCTTAAAAAAGTATGGAACCAAAATTTTCATGTTTCATTATACAATGGTTAAATGTAAGATAAGTTTTTAATTTGCATAATCAGTAAGGCACAACAGTTATGAGGAAATTTCAATTATCATATATGGATTTTCTCCCAAGAAACATTTTAGTGTTCTCAATTATCCTGACAATTCTCAACACAGTGTAATTGGAAATGGATTTTTAAAGTAATAAAAAATTACATTTATCACACATTTGGAGAAATTTATTATATAAGTATTCAATTGCACCAATAATATTTATTATTTTATGTTAAACTAACAACGGATGTATTTAAAAAATATATATTATGTGATCTATACATATTTTGTACTTAAAAATATGTAAATTGATTGTTAATTATCATACAAAGCCCTTTATCATTAAGTGTAGAAGAAAATGAAATTGATAACAAAGAGAAAGAAAATATGATGTTGATGGAGAAATCTGTAGACAACATTTCTTATCTTATTCCACAAGAAATGAAGACTGCAAAGGTAAAAGAAGTAAATTATCTGCTATTATCAATGGCTAATTTTTGAGGAAAAAAAAAATGTATATTTTTAAGTATATGTATAAAATATATGTATTGAAGGCAATAGAAAAAAGACAATTACTCTTCTTTATCTAGAATTAATGCAGTTGATGATTAATCATATGCAATAGGTTTCAAGAGCCCTAATTTGGCTAAATCAAAATTAGTTTTAGTCATTATTGAATAGTCTACAATTTTGGAGTCAGAAGGAAAAATTATCTTTCACAATCTTACTTGTATACTTGAAACATATTTTTTTAGCTAGTGCGAATGTTAAAGAATAATAAACTGAAGTAATAATTGCTGCTGATTTCAACAGTGCATTTTCAAGATTTAGATATATTTCTTGTGTGTCATAATTTATAATGATTTCAACTTTTATAAAATTTAATTTCAAAAACAAAACTGGCAATACAATATTATGGATCACTCCAAAGTGAAGATAAAGTAATTAAATTTTTTCTATGTGAAATCTTATGAAATAGAAGATTTTATAGAAAAACTCTAAAATACACAATAATTTTGGTAACAGGAAACAAGCAATAAAATACATTCTGAGCCTATATGTAATTATTTCTCATCATTTTATATATAATCTCTTTAAATCATTTCATTATTAGGATCAGAAGTTGAAACACATTTCTCAATTACTTCATAGTCTCTAGAGTAATTATTAAATTAGTTAAGAAAAAATACATTGTTTAATGTGTACTGCAGAATGTGATTATAAAATCATCAAAACATGTAGACCTATTCTCCATTTCATAAAATCATTTCATTTTTTTTAAAAAATAAACAACATTTACAAAATTCATTCTTAATCAGCTGAACTGGTTCTACTTAAGACACACTGATACTCCAATAAGTAAGTCAAGATGATATAACACTCAATAATTAATTGGATATTAAGTAACTGAAAGGTAGCATAAATAAGAAGGATATTATGAATTTGTAATGTTTCCCAGTACAGTAAATCTCCTGTTAAGAAAGATACTCTCATGAATGCTGGATCAATGATGACCCCCCCCCACCTCAGAAACAAATTTAGCGATCATTTGGCAACAAAAAATAAAGATTCTAAAAACAATAAGAATTTTGGCAATGGGTCTGTTAGTATGCAAGTTATAGTAATCCTTCAAAAAGTTTCTATACCCTATTTTGAAAACTATCTCAGAATTGTCAAAAGACAGATTATTGAATTAATTTATAAATTGTGCAGTCAAGGCGAGAAAAAAATAGTTGAATTCTCTTTGAGAAATGTCCGCTGTTATGGTTTTTTATTGATTTGTGGCTTGTGTGCCACTGCTTAATTAAATGATATTCTTATGTAAGTGTTGTCTGTGTTTTTTTTATCTATGAACTCATGCATTCTTGTAGAATATTCTTTGTTGTTAATTGTGTTGGACTATTTTACTATATACTCACTATGCTGGATGCAATAATTTCTGGATTTCAGATTTTAAATTTTCTATAACAATATGGGTATTTATTTTATACTTAACTAAATTACCAAATTAAATTTTTGATATAATATTAAATTCAATAAATCTAAATGAAAAGTTTTAAACTTCTAACTTAAAAATAAATACAGTCTAATAATCTTGTTTAAAAATGAATATAAAAAATTAAATCTTTCCCTAAAGTTGTAATTTAATTTACTTAATTTTGAATATTAGTATAATTTGATTAATTTAGAATAATTAGAATATTTTATCGATTTTTTCAAAAAGTACAATGCAATGTTTTTAGAGATATAAACTTAATAAGCATACTGGCATACCCTATACAAAGTTTAACTTTACATATGGATAAAATTGGTATTTTTCAACAAAGAAAAATTTAAAAGGCAATAGTTAAAAAGGCAAATATTTGCTTATTACAATAAGAAGAAACTGCTTCTCTAATGCTTCATAAACTTATCCATTTCCAGAAGTCCCACAGAGAAAAACAATTAATATAATGCAAAGAGCATCAGAATATCTGAACTAGAGAGCAAAGAGAGACAGTTCTATTCACTGAATTCTAACCATTTCAGCCTAACCACTGGTTCTTTTTATATCTGGGAAAGAAAAAAAAAATCCTAATACCTGTCTTCCAACAACTGAGAATAAAATGATTAGGGAAAAGAGATTGATGACTTTTGTAAACATCATATTAAATATGTGCTCAGATCTCCATGTTTTTAGTGAAGTACAAGGATGAGATCGTGAAGTCTTATTTTATCAAATAAGATATTATTGTAGACAACAGATTGCTCATTTGGTAAAAGTATTTTTTAGAAATAAAAATATTCCATTCTTGGGAAGGTAATCATAAATTGCCTTTCCTCACTTACAATGAGAAGAATCACACCAATTTCCAAAGGAATTTATTTTTCTGCTACCTTTAAAAAAAATTTATATTGAAAGAAATGTATATATCTTCTCCACCATTATTATTATTTTTTTAATAATAATTTCCATTTTAGATAAGCCCCTACTTTCAACCTTGATGAGTACAACTATACACAATTATCATAACTATAGTATAATTAATTTATTAGCCATAATATCTACAACTTTATTTGTGTTTGTTTTATTTGTTTACAAGAAAAGGTAAAATAATACATTTTTTTAAAAATGTTTTTACAGTTTTTGAATTCTTATTCTTAAATGCTTTAGTATTTATAGGTCATTTAAGTCTAATAATAATTAAATACTCTGAAAAATTTGGGATAAATGACAGATTTAGATTTGCCATTTGACACATAATATTGCCATATATATTAATAAACAAATAAAATAAAATCCTAATCAGTGAACTCAAGCTAATAAACTAGTAAAAAAAGAAAGACATGATATGCCAAATAGTTGCATTAAAAATCTTAAAACTGTTAAAAACAAAAGAAAATTAGATCAAACAGAATTACAACTTTAAAACACAGTGTTTAATTACTGTAAGGGCCTACTAAAAATTTTGCTTTCACTCTACATATTAAAAATATCTAAAGAAAGCAACTTCACATGAATACTGATAGAAGAGCAGAAATGATATATCAATTAAACAAAAAGATAGCTTTAATGATTAAACAAAAAAAAATGATAAAAATTGTTTAAATTAACTTTGAAACTATCAACAAAAATAAAATAAAATAATAGTATGAGAATAAGATTGAAGTCATAATTACTTAATAATCATAATAAAATGATTTTTTTTTAAGATAACAATTTTTTTAATGCAGCAATTTGCTCATAAATTATAACAGGAAACATATTTCAATTCTCATTTTGCCTCCTTTAGAATGCAATAAACTTTTGGATAGTGCAGTTAATTCTTCTAGGTGCAAAATAATATGTATGCCATTTTTTTTTTCAAATCTATTGAGGGGTGCAAAATTATATAAAGTTAAAACAAATAAACTCTCAGTTATACATATAAGGAGATAGTACCATATCATTCTATGCATATATTTAAATTTATTAAACTACTCCAATAATTCTCAACAACAGACTCAACCAACAGTAATAGCTTTCAATTTTAAACATCAATACAGATGGTATTTCATAACTATTTAAAAAGAATATAAAAATCCATCAAAAATTACAAAAACTTTTGCAATAATTTTATTTAAAAAATGACGAAATGAAAAAAAAGAACCTAAAACTCATCATATACTTACAATAAATAGCAACAAACTGCTGTTAATACTAGCATTGTTTGAATAACCCTAAAGAGGAAAAAAAAAGTTATTTTAAAAGAAAATAAATAGAATATATTTAGAAAAATTTTAATCTCACAAAATGAAAAAAAAAAAAAAAACTAGTATAATTAAATTTAAAGATAAATTCAAATTCCACTACTTTGCTATTAATTACACAGAAAATTAGCATTAAATACATCTTCCATTGATTCATTTAACATAATTTTTGCTTTGCAAGTACACATATTTTAGTGATTTTAAAAAAATTAAATTTTGCATCATGCTTACCAATAATGCTTTGAACTGATGAAAAAGTATTTAAAATTGTAATTCAGTTACAACACTAGTCAAAACAACACAAAAATAATATAAAACACTGTAACAAAATAATAACATAAATTATTGTAAAACAACAAAAATATTATAAAATACTGTAAAAACAATATAAAATACTGTAAATGAATAAAAGCAATATAAATAAATCAAAGAAGCCAAAGCCCATCAACTGTCAATATTCACAAAAAAATATATTGATGCTGAACATGCAGAAACTAGTTGTATATAATTCCATATTACAATGATTTCAAATAGCTCTTTTTTTATATATAGATCTTATCCATATACTTTATATATTTTATTAAGAAGATTTTTGCTTCATATTTAAAATCAAAACTAAGGCCCTGTAAGAAACGAGAAAATACAAATGAAGAAATATATCAAGGTAATATAATAATATTATACCAAAAGAATTCTAAGGTGAAAATTAAAAATTTTAATGAGTAAACACACATTTCAACGAAACTTTGTCTTAAAATCTTTTTACAATACATACCCTCGGTTAACACCTTTCGGAACAAACCACGGTAAAATACCTCCAATCAGAAACCAAAATAGAGTCATAATAACGAAGGGAACAGCAGAAGCCCCCATTTTCTAAAATTCAATTTCACACCTTTAAAAAATTATATTTTGATCTAAAGCAATAGCTCATCATGTGAGTTTCCAACGGTTACAGTTTAAACATCAAGTCCATATACTTCATTAGTCAAATCGGGCAACCAGTTGGTTAACCAGTAATGTTGGTTATACTTGTTTTCAGATAAATCATTTAGATTTATTCTTTAATATCCAGGATTCCTCCAAACTGTCTCACGCCAACGCCTCCTTATTTTTATAATCTTAGTCAAATTCTGTTTATCGTGTACATGAACCTTCGTCATAGCTCTATTTCGCTATTAAAAATCGCAAGTAGCAAGTTTATATATCTTCTTAATTCCACTGTACTGTAACTTCACATTTTTTTTATCAAGTTACATAGAATATTTAATCGGAAATTTGAACAACCATTAATCCTGGCGAACTAGTGCTTTATATAAGGATGAATGTACGTGTTGGTATGTTTTGGCGCTCTGGAGGCCAAATCATTTGACATGCGTCTGCCAAATTCGCCCCGTATATACTTTATAGCAGCTTTTTTTAAAAATTACAGTTTTACTGGAGCTTTTTTTTTAATTACAGTCAATCACCCCGTTACCACATAACTAAGCCGCTTAATAGACAGGGCTTAAATATTGTACAGCTAGAAACTATTTTTTACTTCTTCATCCGGCTGATCGAATAAAAATTAACATAATTACAGAACGATTAATAGATGGATTAAATTCGCAACATAAATTTAATATCTATAGTATAGACAAATGTCAAATTTGTCTACACTATATTTCCCCAAATTCAACTATGGGCTGTCGGTCTCCACTTTATATAAATATGATAATTCAAAGAAGCAATGGCTAAAATATATTAAATTTGGAATGGGATTTTGTAAGTACAAGTACAGTTTTGTGTCAAAGTTTTGTTTTAATCGGCTGAGAAAAACGTGTCTAAAACACAAGTTCAATTTTTGTATACTATTAACGCATGCCGGAAATTAATCGCCAAATAACTTACCAAGGATGGCATGATAGATTCAATAAAAATGCTAAATTCATGCCAAAAGTTTATATTTCATAATCAATGACCATGTAAGACATTCTTTGGCATGACAAGTTTATTAGAGAGTATGTTAGAAAGTTTTGGGAAGACCACTCCCACTGTTTGTTTGTTTTTTATTTTAATTCATTATAAATCAAGCTTAATCTTCGCATTTTTTTCCAATAATTTCCGTAAATATTATTGTACAAAAAAAAAAAAAAAAAAAAACACTTTTTCAAAATTTAAAAATATATCTTTTAAATTATACCAATTAAATGGGCATGCAAATATTTCCTGTATTTTGGTATTTTTAATATATATATATATATATATATATATATATATATATATATATATATATATATATATATATATATATATATATATATATATATATATATATATATATATTGCCTATTTTCTAACAATATATTGCATTGTTATCCTAAAATTCAACTCATTTCCATCATTATTTCCTTAAATGTTTTATTGTGTAATTTTTTTCATTGTTGAAAAAAGATTCTGTTTAACATCTGTGTAGTTCACAAGGCAAATAAAAGTGAAGTACCACGAGAAATTCAAAGACAAATGCCCAGAAATTCAAACCATTTTCCTTGTTACATTAGATATTTAATGGGATGTTTTTCTTTCATTGTTGAAAGCTAAGGAAGAAGAATTCTGTTTAATAACTGCGTCGTTTACAAGACAAATTTTTAAAAAGTTACAACACTGCGAAAATTAGAAAATCGATGTAATGCACATGTACACTTTGAATAGAGCCATGATGTCATAGTACCGTTACTAGAATGGTTCGTGTACACAATAAACAGAATATATGTAAGAAAATTAAAATAGACTGTTTTAATGCTTCATAATTTGACAGAAGCTTGGATATGATGCTATATCTAATCGATTTATCTGAAATTAAACCTAACCAATATTCCCCACGAACCAACTTTTCGAAAAAGACAATTAGTAGATATAGTATATATAAATAAATGTTTGCTAGTTTATTTATTTGAAATTTATATGAATTTGAATGAAATTTGTCTTCCTTAATATTTAGAAGGTTGCATGTTCTTTAATATATGAAAGGATTAACTGTGCTATTAAATTTTCTACGATTTTCTAACCGCTCTAAATGAAATGAGGATTTAAAAGATATTACTTCTTTTTCCATAATTTCGGAGCAAATCATCGCACAAAATTTACTTTTTCATTGTCTTAAAATTCCAAAATTAGTTTTATAGTATTATTAATTTCATATATCGTGTTATTTTTCACTGATTTTAAGTATTTTTTCAAAATTAAATTTTTATAATTTTCATTTCTCGTCAAAATATTAAACCTATTTCACTAATTAATCAAATTTATCCTCAGCGCACTTTTGACAATTTTAAAATTAAATAACTTTCTTGGAATTCCTTTTGATTTGAGTGAATTTTTACGTAATACCTATCGATATGCGCCTCGAATTAATTGCTTTTAAATGTTGCACTCTTTATTGTTATGAATTTCTTTTAATTATTTGACTTTTAAATTTGAAACAAAATAATATACAACAAAGAAAGAACTCATATTTTCACATAAAATTCTAAAGATAATCTGCACATTAAAGATCTACATTTTCTGACCCAAGTAGTATATTTGATTATATCTAAACTACTCTTGATTATATCTACTCTACTCTAAACTCAGTGGCCCGACAGCCCATGTGGGCCAAGGCCTCCGAGAAGAGCGCTTTCTTTTCTATATAAAACTTTTATTGCTCTCCTCGTTCTTGGAGGCCTCGACAGTGCCCATATCTGCTTTCTTGACCGACCACCCTGGGGTGCAAGGCATATATCCCGCTTAGGTGGTCAGTCTAAAGCGGAATCTCCAGTGTTTAGTTCCCAAGCATGCTTGGTCCTCAGTTTATCGGCCCACTGAAGGGATGAAAGGCTGAATCGAACTTGCCCAGCCCGAGGATCTAATCTCGGACCTGCGTGTTGAGAGCGCGAAGTACTACCCCTACACCACCGGGCTTCTTGGTTATATCGTGCTAACATCTAAATTTGAGCAAGATTTTAAATATAAAAACTTTAACCAAGAAATATATTTAGCCTTTTGGGAAACATGTATTCCAGGATTGACTAATGAACAGTTGCAGATTATAAATCTTATTTTCTTTGAAATTTCAGTAATTTTTTCTAAAAACTGTTTAGTACTCTGCATTTTCATATATAGAACTGCTTTAAATTTTCGATAAGAAAAATAAAAGAAGCTAGCATTTTACTTGGATATTCTTCCTCATGCACAATTGGGAATCTTGCAGAAATCAAATCTATATTTTATAAAATCAATAAATAATATTTGTAATACCATTTAAAACGTTTAACTATTAATTTTCTTTATACTGAAATCTGGAAGAGTATAAAAAGCTAGTTAACTACCAGTACAAAGATTAATTAAGAGTATTGTATCCTCCATTGAAACCTATTCCACAATTATATCACAGATTATCTTGAATCATTTGGAAATAAACTAATGATAAAGATTAGTTGGTACTAAGCCGAATTTTGCAATTCAGAGAAATTCTGCAAAAATGCTACAACTGCATTTTTGAAAATTGTTGCCAATAATGCAATGTAATGTAATCAAATAACAAAGTCAGCAATAAGCATGAATATTAAATTCATTGACATTCTGATAGAAGTACTTTTACACGCAAAACAATCTCGTATCCCTCCAGTTTCCATTTTCAATAATTTCTATTATTTTCAAAGTGTATACTTTCCCAAGATATACAAACTTATGCGAAAACCTAAGATAAAAATGAAAGGACGCACTTCATTCAAAGTTATTCATGAAACATTAAGTTTTATTATGCATTTTCAAATCACAAATATTGAAATAGTTTTGGTTACTATCATACAAAGAAATCCACTTCCGAGTGAAGCTTAGGTATTTGTAAAAAATGTGTACTTTTGGCAGACAAATATTTTACAATTTTATGTAAAATATATTTACTCTTAAATGAGGCATTTACGCTTTCCAGAATGCAAGCAGTCACATTTTAAATTACTACAAAAGGAGCCATAGGAGAAAAAGAAAAAAAAAAAAAAAATGACAAATCAAATCACAATAACTAACAATCTGTCTTAACAGATGCACATTAATCACTTAAATGAAAACTTTTATTTTCATTCCAATCTGAAATAATTCTTGCACATCAAATCACACTCATATATTACAAAATAGGCATGAAAATATTACATAATTAGCAATATTACAATTTATTTATTTGAAACCATGTTAAAATAAAAATTAGAAATCCCACAATCTAAGACATTTCAGAGTTTTAGAATTAATTTTTGGTTGCATCAAATTTTAACATCAAAATGTTGTTTTATTTGTGAACATTTCAAAGAAATTGAATCATGATTCATAAAAATATAATCTATAAATAAATACAAGAAAAAAACCAATTTTCAAATAATTACCCGAGTTGTATGCGAGAAGGTTAATTCAAACCACAATAAATTATATAAATGAAATTTGATTTAACTGCTTAACAAAATTCTTGATAAATATCAAACTTTGGTCAAAATGAGTCAATTGCATAAGACAATATTTCAAAATTACAAGATTCTTTTTGAGATATGACCAACTTAATATATATATCAATTTAAAAACCACTAAAAAAGTTGAGGAAACAATTCTCATGATTTTTTCAATGTAAATCAAGAATTATATTGTGAGATTACTATAGGTAATTACATAAATAATATACAAAACTTCAAAAACAAATGAACACAGTTTCTTTATAAGCTCAAGCTTTAAAGAGCTTATGTGCATAAGATATAAAAAATCTTAGTCTTTAAAAAGCAGTCCAGAAGTTCTTCAGTTAATGCCAGCAATACTCTCCAAAAGAAAACAATATACTGTATTCAGATGAAATGTATGACAAAAGAGATTACATAACATGAATTGTTTCCAAACAGTTCATTTTATATTTCACTCAGAAATACAGAGAAGGAAAACACATATATGAAATATAAAATCTCCATGCTGTTATACCAAGATAAATTAATGAAAAATAAACCTATTTTATCAGGGCCTCCAATATTTTTCCGAGGAAAACTTGTAACTTGAGTATTTTGGATATAAAAATAATACTTTAAATAAATAATACACTTATTGCTGCAATAAGAATCCTTTTCTTTAAGAATAATACTACAAAATGGTTTTGTATTTTAAATATTCTTTTAAAAGTTATTTGAAACAAATATTTGGCACTCTAATAAACACAATGCAGACTATGATTTCTGACATGTGATAAATCATAAAATGATTTACAAATTTATACACAGCTAAAATAAAAGAATACGTAGTTCTAATTCTTTAATGCACAATCATAAACATTAGAAGAGTGTAAAATGTAAGATTTTATATTATATATATAAATGTTAAAATTCTGAAAGCTTATAATTTTTACCAACATAATTTTTTGGATACACGGAATAAAATCAAATCAATACTAAATAAAGAATTTTAGGGCAGTAAAAACAAATTTACCAATTTAAATAATACTTGTTCCAATACTAAATCTACAAAATAACTGCTTATAGCTGAACAAAATACTATCACACCAGTAAAAATTAATTTTAAAAACAAAAATGTTATTATAACTATGGTAATATGATAAGACAATTTCGAGTACTATAATTTTATGAATTTAATCTTTTGAATCAAATAATTCAGCACATGGCAGCATTCCACTCATTAACTGGTAAATCATTCCATAAAAATCAGTACCATAAATTGATAAAAATCGGAAAAGGGGAAAGAAAGAAAGAAAGAAAGAAAAAAAAAAAAAAAACCACTGAGATAAAAAAAAATAATAATAATAATGAAAGGAAAATGTTAAGTATTTTAAGGAAATTTCAAAATTTATATATCTATGGCAATTTAACTTTCCAGTCATTGATAAACAGTCATGCATAACTGATAAGGCTAAAATTGATGTATAAATAAATAATACATTATACAAGGCACCATTTTAAGTACATTCAAGAACTTAAAAGAATAGGACATTTCAAACAGAGATTTGTTTTTTGACCTAATGAGATCTATATGTTAGTCCCAGAATCATTTATTTGATTTAATGCTTTAGAGTGTACACTAAAACAAGTATTAAGTTTTCTAATCTGAGGATGTTCTGAAAACTTAATAAACTATAATACTTAAAAATATTTCATATCTACAGTCTTAAAACTTCATTTTCATGTAAATAATCAAATGCTGTAGAAGGCAGATATCATCTAAACAATTAAACCGGTAAATTCGAAAATTTCTATTCATTCTAAATAAGCATTTTTTCATACAATCATAGAATTTAAAACTAAAATGCACAGATAATTATGAATTTCCTTAAACAAACTTAAAACTATTGTACTACTTATGAATTTTACTTAAAGGAGGAAGGGAACAGGAGACCCAAGGATGCCATTTCTAAAACAATAAATGACCTACAGTCAAGTTCAAAATTAATTTAATTTGCAAGAATAAGTTAAAAGAAATTATTTGTATTAAATATATGATATACAATATACTAAGATTTAAAATATGGTTTTATCCTTAATATTGTAGAAGTATCACATTTTGGATCAAATTTGTCAATGATTAACTATCAGGTGGTCTGTTTATTTGCGAGCATATGAATAAGTTAATTTAATGACGCACCAACTTAAGCAAATTAATAGCATATGACTTTGAGATTAAATCTGTTCAAATTTTGGATTATATAAGTCATGTATACTCGGTTCAATTCCATGTACTATGATATATAAAATGCATCGTATTTTGTCAGTATATTCAAAAGTTAGGGAGAACACTCCCACTGCCGAAACTGTGACCACATACTTCAAGCGAGCAACAATCATGTTAGAATATGAGAAAGGAGAGGAGATAATACTTCCACTGGTTTTCACTATCATGCATAAAGAAGTACATTCCAATTTTCTCAATTATTAAGCAGTTTTTGTGCCATATAGATTTTACAGAAAAGGAGCAGGGGGAAAAAAATGTTACATAAAATTAATTTTCAATTCTCACTGGGATTTATTTCAAAATATTTCACACCAATCTTACATGGCATTCATAAGTTTTTATATTTGAATTTGCACTGCAAATTTCTGACAAGAACTTTACCATTTTTTTTTAAATGGGAAAACAAATTGCAAAAATTGATTCAAAATTTTCAGCTTGGGAAGTGACATAAAATGATATATGTATTCCATGTTTTCTCATCACAAACAGAGGTAAATAATATTTGACATTTGGAATTTGTAAATTAATGAAGTTCAAAACGTGATATCATAATTGTATGAAGATCTATCAATAGACAAAATGCTAATGCATTGAGGAAAACCCTGCATAACAAAAGGGTGGGGATGCTGTTGCCATGACAGCAGCCATTGAAAAAAATGCACATAAGTTAGTTACAGTAATCACAAAATCATTTTCAGAAAAACAATTAACAATCACCAACACAGTATTTGTTTGACATCAATTTTACATGGTTATAAAGATATATTTTTCCTTTAAAAATTAAATGCTTTTACACAATTAAAAGAAATAAAAAGGCATAATCTACGAACCTTGTATTATGCAAAATATAAAAACATGACATATTACACAGTCAGCAAGAGCATCTTGTAACTTTACACTCAAGCTTTGAGGTGGTTGATAATAAAATGGGGAAAAGCAAAGGTTTAAGTATATTTTGGGAACATAACAAGCCAAAATGGTATTATATCCATCAAACAAGATGTCAGCTGAACTGCAAAAGAAACTTGTCTATATTAGCAATACAATTAGTAACAACTAGGACAAAAGTTACTATCTTAGGTTTGTTGAGATTACCACTCAATTATTTACAGAAAGAAAAAAAGTCCTAAGCTAAAAGGGCAATATTTAAGAATGGTAGGGGACAACATAGGTGGCTGGAAAATAACCCCGCCTGGAGCCGATCTCTCCTTCCCACCAATTTTGATCTGATCGGTCCATCACGGTGATGATGTCTCCTCGACGGAACTCCAATTCTCCTGCTTCTTGTGGATGGAAATCATACATGGCTTGAACCAAAAACTGGAAAAGTAAATATTGAAATTTGTCAAAAAAAGTTTTAAAAAGAAAATAATTTTAAAAAAATAATACCTTCCCAAGGAAAAAACAATATTTTCACAAAGTCTGTTAATTGGTCACATTTATATTCTCAAAAAATGTAATCACAGTGAAATATTACTTACATTAAAAATATGCATTAGTTTCATAAATTAATACATTAATTACTATCAAAATTGATGTATTGATGGATTAAGTTTTGAATTCATTGAAAAAAAATCATAACTCAATGAACTGTTGCAAGCACAATTGGGAAGGGGGGGGGGAGACTTTCTAATTAATTTCTTTTTGCACAACAGAAAAAGTTAATATTTTAAAACCAGTTACTATTGACAAATTCAGAATGAGTAGTTATTCGAAAAAGGCTGCTGTATAATAACCGATATGTCTAGTTATATTTGCATTGTTTTCTGTAGCTATATTTGCATCTACTTATTGTTTTTTCAACTCATTTTGACATTACTTGTGTGGGGTGTGTGGAACTTTGATACTGAGATAATAATTATTCTAAACAGAATGAAATAATCGAAGGCAAATTGTCTAAAACTAACAGAAGCAATGATGAAGAAGAATATAAAGAAAGTACTTTCCTTTAAAGTTATGTATTTCTTTGAAAAATTATACACCAATTTTGTTTTTCACAACACCAGAGAAGCAAATATTTATTGAACTATTTAATTAATAAAGTTGTTAATAATCAGCACATCAAATGATGTTTATATCGTATATTTGTTCAAACACCAAACCGTATGCACAGAAATCATAAAATATCCCAAACTAAAAGTATACAATAAAAGTGTGGTTTTACACATTTTTAGAATAAATGTTTGGTAATAAACAGTATTCATCAAATAGTTTAAGAATAATTTACCATAAATTTAAAAAATCATATATAACTTTACAAAAAAAAAAAAAAAAAAAAAAAAAAAAAACTGTAAAATATTAAAATTTAAATATATATGTAAAATACCAAATAACAAAATTTAAAAAAGCATCAATAAATCAGATGATTCATCAAAAAGATCAAAAGATTTATTGTAATTAAAAAAAAACTATTTATAACAAAAAAAATGCGATTAAAAAAGTGCATTCCCTCACAATAAAATAGAAAAACCACTCAGTATAATTATTAACAATAAAAAAAAAGAAGATATTAAAAAATATTTTTTAGATTTTCTATAAATTATGGGCTTATAACATTATAAAAACAATTTCTAATAGTTCAATACACAATATACTAATTCAATATTAATGATTGATCATATAATTGATTGAATTTGCTATGTTAATTTTGAAATGAAAACATACTTCTTCTGGATGCATGTCTTTGAGTTTAATGTCCTGGGAACGACTAACAGAGGCAGACCTATGGTATTCTACTAGCTCATTGAGCGAATTAAATTTCACTACCCACAGAAAGAACTTCCCTTGAGTATCCCGCAATACTTTAAAATGCTGGACAGCATCTCCACATCTAGAAATAGACAAAGATTATAACAAATCACTCATAGTTTAATTTATTCACACAATTCATTCACCAATCCTGATTCAATTTAAAAATGCACTCAAAATCCTAAATTTTTAGGTACTTTGCTTATGCGGTACTTAAAATCAAATTACTAAAAGCAAATATAATAATTATCAATAATTTGCATTACTAACATCTCTTTATGAAGTAGCATGCATAACTATAGATAAAAGTTGTATATATAGTTAAGATGAAAAGAATAGCATTACAAATCCCTCTCTAAATTTCTATTGCACATCTTTATAATTAATAAGATGCAAAAATTTTCAATATTATAAATATTTCTACAACTTATTTTTGAATTTAAAAAATATTAAAATTTTAACTTGTGCCTTTTAAATGGATTTTAAGAGGATAGCTATGACTGACATACTATTTCAAAATAAAGAAATTTTTTGAAAGTTAAGATTTTTAAAAAGAAAGGAATGCGGAAATATAAGATACATGACAGAAAAAGAAACATTTTTTTTTTTTTCAATTTAAAAATTTTCTGTAAGAGGCTGATATTTGTGAATAGCTGCACATCCAGAATACTAGCACTTTTAAATAAATTATATCATTTGTATATTCAATGTATGTAAATTTTGATAAAAATAATCATATGTATGTAAATTTAATTTTTAGAAAACAAATCATAATGTATATTATAAATCTTGTTTATTTTTTTTCAGTAACATTAATGCAATAAGCAACTCAAGTTTTTTTTTTTTTTAAGTTCCAAAGAGTAATTGGTATTTCAATACATTATCATTAAAATTTGCATCCAAAATATTTTTTAGATAAAAAAGTTGATTACTACATTCAGTATATCAATATTAAAAATAAATTGAGATTTCAAAAGGTATCAAGTCAAAATAACTGACTACTATCACAGTAAATTTGTTATTTATTGATATAAGTGTTTCTGAAATTTCTTATAGGTATCCTATGTATATATATGCATGATATGTATAATTTAGGTAATTCAAATATGTACAATGACAATTTTTTAAGAAAATGGAGGAGGACGGAATAGAAAGGCATTTGATTTTGTTTATAAAGTGATTAAAAAATTGATTAGTTTCAAATAAAACAGCAAATTTCATCTTAAATTTTACTTGAACCATTTACTATGATTCATCATTAATGTATCTTTTATAAATTCATACTAAAAATTTGTCTATATTACAAAACATTAATTTTTTTTAATCTTAAGTTTGTTTGTTTTTTATGTTAATACTCATGTATTACCTTCCAAAGTCATTTTTCCCATAATTATTTACATATGTAAGAAATATAAAACTTACTTCACAGATAGGGAGAAGTCCCCAGGTGAGCTTTCACTGACTCGAATCAAGAAAGCACCCTCATGTTTGTTCAGCAGCAGTTTTTCTGCATCGGCTCTAGTTATTCTGCCATAATACCAACTAAAAGCAAGCAATATATGAATAAATGAAAGTCATATACTATTGGGATACAAAGTTTTTCAGAAAAACAACTTATCACAGTTCATTTTACAGTAAAAATCTTTTTTTTTAAAGATTATCAAACAAATCACTAAATGTATGGCAATATATATATATATATATTTTTTTTTTGGAAGGGGGGGGGGTTGAAGTTAGCAAAATAAGATGCAGTTATTTTCTATTCTAAAGAAAATCAACCTAAGCATTTTTATTCTTCATTTTAAAAATTGGTATGTTCAGCTATCCATTAAATTTTACAAGGAAAAAAATCAGGAAATTTTGCTTCCAGTTACAAGCGATTTTATTCAATATGAGTTTAAGAAAACATAGCATTTATTAGTTTTAACCTAATCTAATAACTTCCACAATATCAAGCATATTCATAGTGCAAAAACACAATGTTTTTTAATTTCAAAATTGTTATCTATACTTATAATAAAGCTCAATGTGTGTGTGTGTGTGTGAATGTGTGTGTGTTGGCGCTCTACAGGCCAGACCGTTCGACCAACAGCTACGAAATTTGGCACGTGTATAACTTGGAGGCCAGAAATGTGCACCTCGGGGTTATTTTTTGGAATTTTTAATTAAAATTTTATTTATTTAAAAAATAAGCGAAATTTTAGCGTGTTTCTGCTATAACTTCCGAAAATATAACCGCACAAAAACGATTTTTACATCAAGTTAAAGATCAAAAATTTATCTTTTAAATGATACCAATGTTTTAACCTTAAAATTAAATTTCTATTTTTAATTAATTTTTAAATAAATAATTTAACAATATTTTTCAACAATTTTTTTCGTACAAAATAAAAATAAAATTTAAGCTACACGAGCACGTTTCGCATTCATGGGGAAAAAATTAGCTTTTTTCAAAGTGATGCCCTCACATCGATTAAAGCTCCATTTAAAAATAAATTAAATCTTTTTGGAAATGAAATCTGCAAAAATATGATTTTCGTCACGTGTCTGTAGGAAATGAAACAAATATGAAATATTTTTTTCTAAAAAATAAATTAAAGAAAAATTATTTTATGTACTTTTACACTATCTGTATTATTAATCCAATAAATCAGTTTTATTTTAAGGCAAGTTTTGTTTAATATGAACAGGATATCCATTCAAATCAGGGCCAAACTGCTAATTTGTAAACCTTTAGTAATAGACACAGATCTTCTAAAATGGTCTAAATGGAAAATGATTATATTTTATGTAACTTGATCCAATAAATACTCTAATATATAACGAATTTTTGATTTTACATAAAGCTTCTGCTGTGGAAATCACGTTTAACAAAATGTTCTTGAAACACTAATATTTTAAATAAAGAATTAATTTCCCAATCAACAAAATCAATCACTTAAACTGACTGATTTATAAAAATTTGAATACCACTATTCAAAAAAAAAAAAAAAAAAAAAAGAAGAAGAAAAGAAAAAAAGGATAATTTTAGATTTTCCATCGATCGTTTTAAAGAAAATACGCCAATCAGCGAGCAGGTTTCTCAAGATTAATTGGCCTAAGATTATGAAAATGTTGAGTTTTTATAATTTTTTAACATTTAAAACTTCATAAATCAGTCTTAGTTAATCGTGGAAAATAGAAACATTCATTCATTTATTTAAAATTTGGTGTGTCCAGAATATTTCTCAGAATATGATACCTTACTACATAAAATTTAGACTTCATAATTTTTGAAATATATTTATAGGCCGGAACAAAATATTATTGATTTCATTTCAATCCTTTTGAAAGCAAAACTAAAAACTGAATTTTATGCTGAATCTGAGAAATTTTTGTTGAATTATTCTTTGAGATATTACGCAAATTATGAAAAATATTTTGTAGTTCACATAAGACTTAAATACCGAACGATTCTGTTTGCAGTACTCATATTCAATAATAATAATAATAATAAATAAATAAATAACAACAAAAATGATAAATAAAATAAAACGCTTGGTTTCATTGAAAAATATCTTTACATTAATTGCAATTTCAGCATTTCCACTTTAAATTAAAGTTGAAGTTTTACCCGAAATGACAACAAATTGGTATGGATTGGTATTGGAATTGGAAATGATCTAAACAACAGTATAAATTTGGTATGACTATCAAAATTTGAAGATTGAAAATGTTTTGTTTGAGAAGCTATTAAGAGACAAGTTACTTAAAATATTTAATTGAAAATTGTAGCGAGCGGTAATACTGGTGAACCGGCTGGTCGCCAAAGGCGGCTAGTATTAAATAACACAAAAGACAGCCCATGAAATTTTTATTTTAAGAAGCTGAATACATAATCCAAGAACAGGAATAAGAACACAATAAATGTTTGTGGTGAAAAGCTATTATACAAATATTCCAATATATATATATGCTGCATTTCGGAAGCAAAACTTATACCTTTTGTAAAGCAAGATATTTATAGATATATTAATTTCATAGCATACAGATATATTAAAATGCTAGTAATTTTAAAATGTTTTTTCATATATTAAAATTTAAAAAAAAATAGTAAACTAATAAAGTAATAAACTGTTTCTAATTGTTCAATATTCTTAAATGGTGGAAGAATGGTGATCACAATATAATTACCATCCATTTAACTTGCAGATTTGATATATTTTCAGCACTATGATTGTTTTTTAACATAAAAAAGCAAGTTCAGAAAAATGAAAAATATAAGTTAGCAACTTACTCATGTTTTTTCATTTCAATGTAATTACTAGGTATTAATCCTTCCTTCCCATCCAGTTCTGCTCTATACCAATTCATATCATCTTCCATATTAAGGACCTAAAAAAAGGTTAAATTTCCTGTCACCAAAATTAATCATTTAAACTGAATAAAAAAGTTCTACAGTACAAAGGTTTTAAGATAGCTCGAAACATCTGATATAAGAAAAATGTATGAAATGAAACATGAAATTTAAAAATACATTTCAATGAATTGTAATAAACAGTAAAAAGCAAAAATAAATAAATAAGTAAAAATAGCAGATGTCATAGTAAAAATCAAAGATTTATTCTATTTACAGTTTTAAAATGAGTAAAATATCTCTTTCATAAAATGCAATAAATCTCCATCACTTTATAGTTATTATTACTTTTTAATGCATAAATTCAACTAAATAGGGTATTTATCTATTTTTATGATCTCCGATGAAAGTAACTGAAATATATCACCAAGATGGTTGTGTTGGGAGGAGTGAGACAAATTTCATAAAAAAAAAAATCATTAGTTTAGATTTATCAAGAGTGCACTTTACAAAAATCTAACAGTATATTCTTTAATTTATTTTTTAAAAAATACAAACAATTAGCTTTTATTTACATGTTATAAATTGTAACATTTTTGTCCACACCTCCATTATATGAGGAAAGTATGAAACCAATATAAGGGAGGAATAGTACAAGATTTGAGATAATTAAAATTAATAAATATAGTATTTTGATAATATTTTCATTCAATGATTTATGGTATTGGACATGTTAAACAAGAGCTGATTTTGAAATCTTCATTAGTACTTTTATTTTCTTGTACAACCGTTTCCACTGATTGCAATATGTTATTATTTAATATATTTTCGACTATTTGGATGCTTTTCCTTCCATATTCGTGGCATTCTTATATTAAAAAAATATATAATTAGTAATTCTTTTTAATTTAGAATGATAAAAGCTTTAATAATTAACTTTTGCAATTTACCTTCGCTTTTTTTCATTCTCCACTATTTATTATATTGCTTATTACTTTATTCACAGTAGAATTTCTTTCTTTAACTGAATTCATGTTGTTAACATGATTTTAGATAGAAAATAATTTTTTTATGTGAAATGATACAGATGATGTGCAGGATGTTATATGTTACAATTATTAATGAAAATAAAGAATAACAAAACATGTTTAAAGACACTAGTTTTCCTTAGTAAATTTTTGAAAAAGAGTAGAATTTTAATTTAGATAATGGAAGCTCATCCTTTTTGTTGTTGTACATTAATTTATATCATTTAATAAATATGACATAATAATGTAGATTAACATATATTTTAATGAATTTAAAATCACTAACTCACTATTGCATTGAAATACCACAATTAATTTTATTCAACAACATTAAAAAAAATTAAAAATTCAAATCATTAGTGTATTTAGCTATTAGAATATGTATTGAAATGTAATCAAACAGGTCCCATTCCTCCCACTACAGAATTTCATTTAAAAATGCATATCATCATAAAGCATGCTAGACTTAAATTTAATTTGACCCTTAGTTTGTAAACACTATATCCATAAGTTTATTATATATTTAAAATATTTTTATTTTACAATTTATGACTGATAAAAATAAATCATTAAGAAATAAAAATTTTATTTACTTCCAAGGAATAAAAATCAGTATTTCTGTTTAAAACACAAATAATATTATAGCTGGTGTAACAATTAAGATCAAGTAAGAGGTTACAGCTGCTCTGTCTAATAAGAAACTAGAAATAGATTATAATCTTTTATTTAGACATAAACACATGTATTTCATTCTTCCCAACTCTCCCCTATATATAAGATTTAGGTGTTATTTAAAAATCTTAAAATAAATCTATAGGCCATGAAAACAGCACCATTATTAATTTTTTACTCTCAATTCTTCTCACAGAAATTGCTTTGATAAAAACAACATTTTTAACAATTATTAACATTCATTTCTTTTTTCATTAAATGCCATCTTAAAGAGTTTTCTGTAACATATACTTTCTACTTTACTAATTTTAAAAGTACAAATTATAAGATACATTAGAACTGTACATAGATACATTGTAAAGTTATTTCCCAATGGTTTACAATTATGAACTATAAATAGGAGTAATAATTACAAATTTTTATCTATTTTTATAAATACGTCAATTAGTTGCCAGCTATTTCTAATTCATATTTTTCTCCATAAACAAAGTATAAAAATAACAATAAAAGTTATAAATAGTAATAAAAATCCAAAAATTGTTCAACAAAATAAATGTAAAGTATTCAAATTGGAGAAATGCAACTAATCTATACTTGATAGTTTGGTATACATGCATAGCTACACGTAACATACATCATATGTAAGCTAATTCATTTAATCAATATCTTAGACTTCAGTTTTTTTTAAAAAAAGCCTAAACTTAGATTAAAGATAGTTTTTTTAATATAGGAGAAGGAAATAAAAAAATAAAAATTAGAATACTTAAAAAATAAGAATAAAAAATTCAATTTAAAAGTAAAATTTTATTAATTGTTTGACAGTGGTAAGAATTACTTAATGGTTTCTTTCTTACCTATTAAATATGTGTAATTTAAATTGGTATTTCATTTTAATAAATTTAAATTTTTAAACAATATCAATTAAAAATCAAAATATTCCAAATTTTTAAAACTGAAATTCATACAGAGCAACAATAACATTTTAATAACAAATAAACTTAATTATGAAGTTTGTTTATGTTACTTTAAAGGTTGAACATTGTACTCATAACTATTGATATATATATATTGATAAGAACCGACATAACAAATGGTAATTACTTTAATTCCTCAGCATTAAGCATATTGAATATTAAAATATCTTTTTTTTAACAAGTAATTTGCTATTCATGAGAGATTCTTTTGTACAGTTTAATTAACTTCTTTAATTCATTGTAACTTATTTTTAAAAAAATAACAAATAGACTATATTGTTAATAAATACTGAAATAATTCTTTTCCTTGTATCAGAAGCGAGAAATTCGACAAATTACAGAATAAATTAAGGTTTTCCCACTAACATGATAAAGATTTTACAAGGCTGCTTCTTTTCATATAATGTATTTCTATAACTGCTAACAATATTATGTTTTAAATTTAAAAGAACTATAAATGTAAAATCTTCTCTTGTTCAAATATATTTTAAGATATAAAATATTTTATAAATATACTGCTTTATTGAACTATCATTTAACACTAATATACCCAATAAATTTATAATAAAATATAAATTTAAGATTATGAAAAATATGTTAGCACTCTTAAAAACTGCAAGCCCAGAGTAGCTTTTATAAAACATTTTTCTCAAAATTAAACTGATTTTTATATTGAAAAGTGAAAAAAATTCAAAATCTACAAATGATGCAAGAACCATTTTGTTATAAATGAAACAGTAACATAAATTTTACTTAAACATTTTCTTATCTAAGTAATGATATCTTAACCTTATATCTCACCTATGCACTTTTCATGTTAACATATCCCTGGAAACTATATTTAATTCAGAATAGATAAAAGTAATAAGTGACAATTTTCACAAAAATATTGCCTTCTTTTAAGTGTTTAGAGAGAGAGAGAGAAAACTCAATGTAAAAGCAGCTATATTTTACAACACTAAATTTGCAAAAAATGGCCATTCAATCAATGCAAGTATAATTAATCTCCTCCTCTCTTATTAGATGAAATAAATATTGTACAAATAATATGATTTGAAACTTTGAGTTCAAGATTGAGGTAAGAATTCCATTTCAGGGTAAAAATACTGACTGTAAAATGTTGAAAGTCATCTTATAGAAAAGAAACAAGAATTTTAATAACTTAAATGTGATTATTAGTATCAAGTTGAAAATGCAAGCTATTTTTAAATTACATCAATAATATATATATATAATTCCTTGAAATTTCAATTTCTAGAAATTGTGTATGTGAAAAAATCTCAAAAAAATAAATAATAAATAAATAAAAAAAATATAAAAAAATAAACCCTTTATATGCAATACATAATTATTGCATTTGCATTTTATTGCATTATCACTTTATATGGCATTGATTTATTTTTTCTTTTCAATTTTAAACTCCCATCTTCTTTAGTCTTTTGAACAATAATCAAAAAAGTTCCTCCAATTTCTTACAAATTTGGATATAAAAAGTAATGAAAAAAGCAATGACCAATCCAACTCTATTTCAAGGTGTCTCCTTGAAAGTGCATAGATCAGATATAAATAAATCATTTTATATTTCCAGATGAATTTCAATATTATAAATAAATGTTAAAATCAATAATAAACGATTAGAAAGTAAGAAGACTGCATTCTTTCCAAGAGTTTTCTTGCAAAATTGAAATGAAAATACTTCCGACTTCCGCATGAGATTTAAAAAACGAGAAAAAAAATTACAACATGCAAAAAAGGATTTTTCGAATAAAAATTCATAGAAACTTTAATAAATATTCCTAATGAAAAAAAAATTTTAAAAAAAAGCACACACTAGCAATTTTTTTTAAAATCCAGTTAGAAGCACAAAAATTGAAAATTTACATTAATCAATTTATTAAAAAATAATTTACTTACTTTTAAAACTTGGCCCTTTCTAAAACTTAATTCGTCATCAGCGGTCGCATTGAAATCGTGTTTAGCAATAGCTTCCATCTTCTTATATTTATGGAAATATATTAAAAGTTATAAATGTCAACACAATCAAATTCCGCGAAAAATATCGAATCCAATAGTCTGTCTGTGATCATACAAATAAAATGAACACTTCTTTACAATTAATCTTCGTACAGTTTCCGATAAAATACATGCGAACTGGAAACATGCATGCTATTTGTAAAGAGATAAAACAGATCTTTTCACCAAAAATTTGTTCTTAAATTTTCAGATGATGAAAGCAGACGAGGATCGCCGCTGAGGCAAAAATAGATCAATCTAGACAAGAGTCAGGTCGCCGCCCTTTTCTGTCTAATCCAGAGGAAAGCCCGCAATTTTCAGTCGGTTTACATAAAATTTTCTGAAATATGACTCACACAAATGCAACAGCTCACTCTCGACTCTGTTAAATTACAAATTAAAAACAATAAATGTACATGATGCCATTTAAATACATATGAAGGAAGCGGAATAACACTTCGACTTAGACCAAAATAAGTCTTTTTAACTGTGCTGACGTCAAAATGCTCTCATAGGTTAATTTTAAATAAATTAAACGAATCTTCAAAAGAGAGACTTTCGCACATAAATTTTATTAATACTTCACCGCGTATTTGTTTACATAAAATATGACTATGTGACCTATTTTTATGGGCGGAAGATTTTCAATAGCCTTCGTACTGCACTGCGGCAGCGAACGGTGCGCAGAATAAATAAAATACTAAATGTTTGTAAGAAAAAGCATTTTATGTCCAAAAAAAGTTTTTTTTTTCAGCATTTTCCCCATTTTGTAATGTTTTACAACTCTTTTTCTTATAATTGTCTTTAAATATCAGAATTCTAGAGATAATATGGGATGACAAAATTGTAGATTTCCCCATTATCCATCAACCAAAACTCCAAAAAAAATCAAGCAATAAGCAAAGTATTGCTGAAATTGCAATGTGAAATTAATGGAAAAATAATTATTATTAACCATTTTGGAAAAATTGAAGAAAGAAATGCATGTTTCACTGCACGAAAAGCTTTTCTTTTCAGAACAATTAAAAAGATGCCATTGGATTGAAAGGGGATTTATCATTCCTTTCTGCAATAAGGTAGATTTAAAAGGATATTTATTTTTTTATATAAATATTTTGTTTCTGTAAAAGTTTCTCTATGAATGAAAATTCAACCGGAGTCTGTAATTTTCAATTAATATAAAAAGTCTTTTTTTAGGAATTATATTTTTGCAGTGCAAATTCCGTGAGACGTGAGATTACCAAATTATTATTTTGCTAATGCAATCATCATTACTTAATTTCTAATTATATAAAAGTATGAAAAGTTTTAATGATTGTCTCTAAAATAATCTAATACTCTGACGAATACACTGAAAAGAAACAGAAAACTTCGCAGTAAAGAGAATTACGAAATCAATGTATGTGGTCCGAAACTCCACGAGACCAATGATTTAAATAAATAAATTTAGAATATTTTAGGATCGATATAAATACTTATTTATGTTTTAATTAATCAGAATAATGTAATTATATATTTACATATATTTTTGTTGATCAAACATTTTCTCAAAAAAACCCTGAATAGCACAATCTTAAATGCTTCTTTTTAGCGATAAAGCTTATCCTCGATGTTCGATTATCAAAAGGTCTATTGTCAAGATGTTATGAAAATATTTTTTGGGCATTTTTCATTAATATGATATAGTCTATTTTATTCTTTGCATCCCTAGTGTTAAGTCTTTGAATTTCATCAGTCTAGTGTATTTAGGAATGTATTTCCCAAAATGTACATAGATATTCCTAAATACATTTTGCCCTAAATGTATTTCTAATATATTTTCCTTAAGTTGCGAGAAATTGTCTACACACAGAATGATGCACGACAATCTGATTTTTTTTCTCTCTTTCAAGTAGAACACTACATTTTATAACAGGTTAAGTCTGAAGAGAACAATGTTGTATAATAATATAATTGTTTTACATTACTAAAACAATGTGAAATATAAGGCTTTTGTTATATTGATCAATATTATATTTCAAGTACACTGTGGCATATTTTGATACGATGAGACCAGAAACACTGGAATATTTTGAGGCCCTTCCTTGATGAATTCTAATGATGACAAGAAATTAAAATGGATAAACTTATTCGAGTGTTCAGTCTTATCTTCATGCTTGTTTGTGATATCGTTATATAATTGAAAGGCAACTCCCTATGATTTATAGCTTTTGTTTGTAATTTGTACAGAGAATATACCTTTTATCGATACAATTTATATATTATGTCATTTTTTTAATGTTTCTACGCCAATGAAATTTGCAATTTGATATATATATATATATATATATATATATATATATATATATATATATATATATATATATATATATATATATATATATATATATATATATATATATATATATATATATATATATATATATATATATATATATATATATATATATATATATATATATATATATATAATTAAAAGCAACAGTCACGAAGTTCCTTAGTGATTTTTTTTCTTCCCAATTTCAAGGAAATAGCCCAATTTTCGTATCAACATTATTTGTCCAAACCCTGGTGAGCAGGTTGTAGCCAGCCTACGAATAGGAGGGCAGAAAACAGGAAGGAGAGGTCGTAAGAAAGTATTCTGAACTTATAAAGTTTTAAGAAATGAGTTTGAAATCACAGCGGTTTGATTCTGTGAGAAAAATAAGAGCTATTCCGCAAGAGAAATTACAAATATAGTGAAATCACAGCATGATCAGTTAAGAAATTATTTTTTGAACATAGATTAATTAGAAACTATTCCATTATCTCTATTATTTCGCACGATTTCTTCATCTTGGATACGTATGTATATAATCGAACAGTTAAAAATAAGATATAATTCTTTACTGATCTTCATTTCTATTTTTTACGTTATACTTAAAAAAAAATAAAAGAATAAAGTGTCAGGTGATTTCTTTCGATCTTTGCGTCCTTCTAAATCAGGTGGACATATCAATGCACAAACAATCGAATTTTATATGAAACAGGAACCAAAATTTAAAAAATATTCTTACTAACTATAGCATTTTTTATTTTCTTTATTCAATTATAAAAGAAGTAAACTTATTCAATTTAATCAGTGCGAGTGGTATCCCTGAGATCTTCTAGTAAACTCTCTACTAAAGATGTCCCCCCGCCTCCTCAAAAAATCGTAGATTTGAACATGGCTGTGATGTGAAGTGCCGCAATTTTTATTTTCAGACGTCCGCACATGAGAGTTTTATGCTTTATAATAAAGTGAAGAAACTCACATATGCGCTGTAAATGCTCATTTTTTCAACTAACTGAAAAAAAAAAATCAACACAGAAATATAGTTTTAATATCCAGACCAAATACCAAATTATATTCATCGAAGTCGTTATTATAGCGTTTAATGCAAGTGCAGATCAACAGATGCTCAATTCGTTGAAGGATTTAATTCTAAACTCAATATGCACTTACACTTTAGCTGCTTATTTTGTGCACTAAATTTTATTCATAAAGCTATTTTGTAGTTTTCGTGTTCACTTGTTTTCGAACAGGCAGACAGATAGACTTTTAGTCAATAGATTTAGGTTGAAATTTGATAGAAATCTACAATTTCGATCAGGACCACACTCCACATTTCATCTACATAGCTGAAGGCATTTTTGAGTTATCCTATAATTCATATAAAAGACATAATATCCAAATTGTTCTTTACGAATTCAGGGAAGTCTGAGATGTTGCGATTTGTCGAAATGATGGGTTCAAATTATTTGTGATGATGAAAATATTTTCTCTTGATATACTTCGTCATAAGAGTAAGTAAAAATGGCCTCGAGTTCATAAATTGTTAAATGTTTTATGAATTATAATAAATTTTATTATAAACAGAGGATTGTTAAGGGAACATTTTATATTCTTTCTGTTCGAACTAAAATAAACATTGTCAACTTCCTATAACTCGAAGACTGAATGGCATGTTCTACATTTTAGCTTATTTTTTGATTAAAAAAAATAAAGGTAAAGAAACATTTTTGAAAGAAAATTATAAAAATATTAATGCAAAATAAAAATTTTAGAGTGACGTAGAAAAGCGCATATTGAATTAAATTAAATTTATGCTTTCGATTGGTAATAAAATAAATGAAAAATAAATAAATAAGAGTAAAATTTTGCAAACATGGAAATGTTTATTGAAAAGCATCAAAATATCACCTTTCTCTCTTTTAATTGGGATAACTTGTGATAATTGGGATAACTTGGGATAATTTCTTTAATATTATCATTTTAAATAAATAAGCAAGACAGTTGACTCACACTATACCGCAAATAATCCTTAACTATTTTAAAGCAGAAAACGATTTCTCTCAATTTGTATAGCAAATTCGCTTTTCGTAGATTTAAATGGCTTTTCCTTAGATTTAAATTTGGAGAAAACTGAACATAAAGCAACTAAACATTTTTCACTTAAATATTAAATTACCATTTGTAACTTATAGCATTTAGATTATTTCCACTATTTAAAAAAAATGTGCTGTATTATTCTCACTAAGTTAAGTGATCTGACGTTAAATGAATGAACGGAATAAAAGTATTCGGCTCTGAAAGGGAAGTGCCCGAGTTGAACAATGATGACACTTTGGAAAACACAAAAGAAAAAAATAGAATCTCTTTAATACTGGCAATTCTTATTCAGAAAAGAATAGGACTCGAACAGCAGAATTCGATAATTAATGTAAATGTTTACTACTTACGTAAAATTAATCCCTTTCAGTTAAACGAAGGACTAATTTAATATTTTTTGTATGCTAATAACTAGCAGCATTCGGTGGTGGTGGTTCATGCACCATACAAATTGTATTAATTTAGCTATATTAACTGTATTTTACCATCACAAATTAAAAATATTTTAAAACACTCTGCACAATAAACATAGAGCATACAAATTTATTAGCTATGCATACATTCGAAGTGGCGAAATTATTTGACTAATAAAACTGACATAATCCATGGGCTGCTTTATAGTTTAATTCGAACTTTCGAAATGGAAGTAGTAGAGAGAGGGAAGCATTATTGATAACTTATCTCGGGATCATGATCTTTCAGTCTCCAGTCGGCGAAATCGAACCAGCAGTTAAGGCTGGGTGACTGCTTATAATTTTTTCAATTATTTTAAATATATAGATTGTTGATTTAATAATACAGTTTACTTGCCATATTTATATCTTAGAAATATCTCAGAAATTCCTTAAATACGGATTTCGAAATTATTTATTATGTTTTTTACTATTTTCATCAGTATCCCCCCCCCCCAACTCAACATTTCATTTAGTTGTCTTTTATACAATCATTTCCTTTCTTATTTACGGAAAATGATATTGCCTTGTTCGAAACATGAAAACATATGATACAGATATATAAGTAAGGGTGGGCGCGCCCATCAAATTGCGTTTTCTTAGAACGATTACGAAAGGATAAAACTGTAGATTTGGGATTTCAAAATTTATTTTAAAAAAGAGATTATTGGCGTGATGGTAATGAAATAATTATTATGACCTTAAGTTTTTATCTGAACATTCAATTTTTAGTCTTTCGTGGTTCCAATAACAAATTATTCAAAAAAAAAAAAAAAAAAAAAAAAGAATAGTAATGTTTTTTTTAAAGACTACAGAAATGTTTGCAAGGTATGGCCCTATCATATCTTTCGTATTAATGGAACTCAAATTGAAAAATGTAAGCCTCATTACCTTGGTGAGAAAATTCAAAATGAAACAGTTGGGTTATTAGGGGATAATAAAAAAAAGAACTATCTTAAATAGGATCAGATAGATAAAATATTATTCTATTTTACTGCCAGCCATAAAGAGCAGATATCAGCTTGCATGAGGTATCTTATTTGAGAAAATATAAAACTGAGTATTGAAGGAAGTGGTATTTTGTCCAGCAATAGACAAGACCTGTGAAAGACTCTTGTTGAAAATTTTGAAGGAAAATGGTTTAAATTTTATTTTTTTACACTGCCAAGGATAAGACAATGAGTCATACTTGAGATGTAAAATATAGAAGCTTGTAAAAAAGAGTTTTGGGCATCACCCCCAAGTCATGTCCACTTCCCCTAAACGTTGCAATCACAGTTGTCACAAGTGACGCTGCGAACAACAATCCATTCAATATAAAAATGTTTCGATGATTCAAAAACCTTTCAATCTCCCCCCCCCCCGTTTCAACTAATTGTAAAAAAGACATATTTGAAATTTAACAACGCAGCCATTATCATAAAGCAGGTGATCGAGCCTTATAGACGCAATAACCTTGGCGAATTTTCTGAATGCTGATTCTAGTATCTTAAATTCAATAATTTAAATGCTAGATAGATATAATTTTTAATTAATTACTTGGAATGAGGAAAAGGTTCAAATGTTTGATCAAGAAAAATGTTACACTAAGCATGAACTTAAGTAATCAAATAATAAAAGACAATGTATATAGCAGTTTAATACTTGTAGATGTCTTTTCAACAGATGAGTCAATATTTTACAATGTATGTGGGATATTCATTATTAAAAAGTTATTGTAATAGTTTTTGAATAAATTTATAATAAAATATTTTTTCCTGCATTTATTACTGATTACGGAAAATATAAAATTTAGGGAAAAAAATGAAAGAAAGAAAGAACAAAAAGAAAGGCAGCAAAAATCAATGTAAATTTTACTCGCAAACGCTTCGAATGCAAAGAAACTTCACAGTCAAATACAAATGTATCAAACGCTTCCCCGATGAAATGAACAACAAAATACAAGAATATTGACAAAAATAAAAATATGCAGGCATACATGATGCCAAAATATTGATTAACATATCTTCAAAAGAGCGACATTAGGTCTCTCCAAAATTTTCTCGCATGTTCTCTAATAAAGGTATTACACCAGAGAACGCCTGCACTGACATACTATAGTTACGAAATATTAATTTGAATCTAGCATCTTTACTGAATTTTTTGGAGATTATTCCCAGGCACGCAAATATAGTATCCTAAAATTGAATTTGTGTTTTAGACGCATTTGTCCATTCCAATGGATACCAAAATTTGAAAAAAAACAACAAAAAACACCCGAACTACATTTGTTATCTCAAAATCACATATTAACTTTGATATATTTAAAATATTGTGTTATTGAATTATCGAGTTTACATGTTCATAAGAGTCTATTTTATAGGTGTTAAATCTGTTTTCCGAATTTTATCCATCTAGCTCTCTTCGTTTTGTTGTTATCGTCTTAATTTATATTCAAGCAGCCGGACGGACAGACGTCCTCTGAATAGATTTTGTTAAACATTTGACAGAAATATACAAAATAGATATAAAGACCGTATTTTCATCCGTCTAGCACGAAGTGCTTTGTATACTTATCTTTGTAACAGACAGGCATAATGCCGAAAAATGCGTATTTCGAGGAAGTCTAAACCATGGAGATTCGTCAAAATCTCAAGTTCGAATTTAATGAGAATAGTAATATTTTCTCTATCCCTTTCAAGACCGACGGGGCTTTTAAGAACATTTAAACAAATGATAATTTTATAAAATCGGTCTCGAAAGGGCTATACTTCGTACACGGAAAAGTAAATATGAGCGAATGGTTGTCGAGGATGATAAAAGCTAGTAATTATTCTGTTGTCTACAATCCGATCAGGCACATTTGGTGCTTTTAAGAAATAATATTTTTTATTATGTGTTTGTTGATTTACTTAATTGTTTTTTAATCAAGTGAATTTTTTCAACTTTCATGAATACGGAACAGACTTCAGTCAGTTTTAGTTATATTAACGTCCTGTTTTAAAGCAAAACTAAAGCTAATTTGGGACAGACCTCGTCATTTTGAACCACGGCCAGATGACGAGGCTAGCGCCTGGACTGGCATCCCCTCTCCAAGCTTCCACACCACACCAGCGGGAGGACATTTGGCCCCGACGGATTTAACGTGCATCAGACCCACTTACACGATGTTTCTTCGGTGAAAGAACCGACGTGCAAGTGGTCTCGACTTCGAACATGAAACCCTTCGGTTTCGAAGTTGAGACCTTACCACTAGGCCACTGCGGCCCTCAGACTTCAGTGAGTGAAGTTCGCCAATTCGGAAACTCAGTTTTCGAAAACATCGTGATCAGAACTTCATTTTAAATTAAATGGAAAAAAAAAATGACATTTAAAGGGAAATTTACATTAGGTCCACATTTCAAATTTAGTAGTGTATTTAATACGATACAATCAACGCTTCTTCTTTCTTCAACGCAGATTCTTAATCCTGATCAAATTTAAAAGCCAAGGGGGTGGGGTGGAAGAAAGACATGATTGCAATTTGGAATTTTTTGCATTAATTAACTGAGTACAGGACATTGCATAACACGATGTTTCAATATTTCCCATTAAATTATGAAAGGTTTTTTCCTTTTCTCAATTATTATCAATCCTTAATCATTATGCACAGTTATTAAAATCTGAAGTTGAATAGCTATAATAATAATAATAAAAAAAAATATTTATATCTAAAAAATATGTTAGCAAGAATTAATTACTCAGATTTTAAGGAAGGGGAATCTTTTCTTTCATAGGAATAGCAGATCAATTTTTTCAGATAAATCAAACTTATTATTTCAAACTTTCGTTGTAGCCGTGCATTGCAAGTGTGAATGATTTATTTGTGAGATTAATATCGTCTTTAAAGCCATGTAAGAACTAAAGCTGACCGTTTTGAATTGGATTCAGTTGACAAGGATGAGATTTCTGGGTCAGACCGTTTTCCTAACCTCAAAAAGGTAGCAATTTTAAGACAATACATAGAAGTCTCGTTTTCAATATTGGAAGAGTTCGGATTTGAGACCAAATTCCACTGTCTATCAAAGAAAGAGACACATTGCATCTATTAACGAAAATCAGAATGTCTCCATAATATAATAAACCAAAATTTTAAAGTGGATGAAGACCTTGCCTCCTGTAACCGATGATATATATATATTGCATACGAAATATGCAAAGTATTATAATCGTCAAAAAAATATATGAGCTTAAAAAACACGTTGAGCTAAAATTTTGTCTATCAAATTTGTAAAATTAAACTTAATTAAAAATGTGCATATCCCTCTCCGAGTGCAAATGTTCATGATAACTATAAAAAATAGAGACACAGAAAAATAAAATTTGGTAAATAGTATTATCATCTCAAGTGTAGTTGCACATCAATCGTTGAACCAAATGTGTCAAGGAATTGACCATCTGTACTTTTCCATGGATGCAAACGCAACTGCTCGAAGACATTACAAGACAGATCAATAAAACTTGATATGCGATTTTGTTATTAAAATTGTAGTTCTGTGTCGAATTTTGGATGTAACCGGTTGTCAAAGAAGCAAGCGAAATACGCACTAGGTTTTCCCCAGTAAATTACGAAGCACAAAATACTCATCCTTTGAAATGAAAGGTCAACAATTTCTACATGAGGGGGCTAGCTTTTTTCTCCAGTATTTGACCTCAACTCAATGCAATGATGCTAGAAGCTAAGATGTCGGTTCTAATTCAAGCATTTTGCAATTCAACGAAATTTTTCAGTGCACATGTTTGCCTTAGACTCATTGAAAATTTTTGTTTTGTGTTGGGATGGTGAAAAGATTTAGACCTCCGAAATTATCGAATAGCTAGCTACCTTTTCAACTGGCATAGCGCACATTCTACTGGACGGAATCTCTTCTCACTAGTTTGGGGCCAAAATTTGGAGAAAGAGGCGATGATCATGGTTCAAAATTAAGAGATTGTTGCAAAATAAGTCGTCATACTACTTTATAAGGGAATGTATAAATATATATATTAACTGAATAATATTGCCAGTTAATTTTTGTTTTATATGAATATGATAAGAGCTATCATAAAAAATATGTATATATTTTAAAGATTGATTAAATAGTTTGCAATATATTGACAAAAATATATTAAATCTATTTACAACTACAGAGCATGATAGTACACAGTAGCAGGTGACTGGAACTCACTTGTGGATGCTTCATATAAATATGCAACTTGTTAATTTTGCTAATTTGAAAAAAAAAAAAAATTTTTTTTTTGAATAAATATAAGAAAAACTAAATGCACTTGTGTATAATATCCAATTGATTTTTGACCATTTCGAGCCTATGAAAGTTGAGTTAAAATAAGAAATTTTGAAATATATTTAAAGCTGGCATCTACCAAAACGTTTAAATTAAATATATCAATAATTCGAATATAATATTTGGTCCCTTGAAAATAATCAGAAAAAATAGCATACAATAAGAATTTATATTGATTACACCTAAATCAAAAAAAAAAAAAAAAATTGTAAAATCTTTTTGTATTTCTTTTAATCATATTCCATATTCCTAGAACTGTGAACAAATAATTATTTTTATTCCCTTACTTCAGTCATATATATTTAATTGTTGTATAATATACACTTTGTACAGAGCATTTAGAAATTTCTCATTTTTTAAAATATGTTGTGTGCACAATTACATTAATGATGGGTTTTGAGGTAGAAGAAGACTATTTGTGGATGAATTTCTTTATTTTGAACAACTGGCAATCTCTTTGTCCCTGCATAAATAAATATGATTTAGAAAAACAATGATGTAGAAAAATAAAATTTCACATCGAAGTGAATTTGTGTAGATAAAACGAGCTATCTCCTTCAACTGATAATTTGCAGTAAAACTAATCACAAATTTTATTTTTAATCTTATTTTGATGAAAATTGAAATTAGCTTATATAAAAAACTTCATTACAACATATGAAGATGTTTGACTTTGATATGGTGAAGCGGAAGGTAAATAAGAACATACAGAATGAGTTTTAGTCTACTCAGATTGAAAGTTTGAAGTGAAGTTAATCACAGATTTTATGTCTAATCTTGCAATGGAAAAAATTTGTGAATTTCATTACAGTTAAAAGAAAACAATATCATCAAAATTTCTCAATGAAAATTCAAGAGTCTGGCTAGTATGAGAATTGCAGTGTCTCAAAATGCAGGGTAATTTTTCTACCAAGAGAACAGAATGGAATTTCAAATGTTGAAGGCGAATAGTTGAAAAAGGTAAATGCATGACAAAAATATCTATTTATAAAATTACACTAAATATTATGAAATAACATAATTACAAACATAATTTTGTATATAGATAATAAATGTATATACAATAAATCAACAAAAATAAATGATGTTTTTTTATTTACAGATAGAAGCTATTTACAATGACGGAAATGACATTATTTCCATTCACTGTCGCCATCTAAAAAAGAAAAAGAAACCATTATTATTAATCTAGGAAATAACATGAAAAATTGAATAACAAGTCAAGTTTCAAAATTCTACATAATACATAGCAAAATGTACTAATATAAAAGATTTTATCTCCTTAGATATTAACGCCTGATTTTGAAGTTATGCAAAATTAATCTTAGACCCCCATGTAATATTTGATAAAAATAGTTCCCATTATTTTGCAGTTTAATTCTGCTCACATAATTATCCTTAGTACAATGCCAACAAATTTCATCTTTATTTTTTCTAATAATTTTAATTTATTTTTCTTTCGAATTTATGTGAAAGCAATGAAATATGCTGCTAACACAAAGAAATTAATAATTTAAGTATAAAAGTAAATAATGAAATAAAGAAGAAATCTGACTTTCTCAAAATTTTGATTGATAAATATTTGTATTAACAACTAAAAGTAAAAAAATATCAAAAAATAAAGGAAGACTAATGAATGTGATTTGCATAAAAAATACAGATCAAAAGTCCAGTGCACAAAGAGCTTTTAGAATGTAAATATTTTTAATTGCAGGATCTTATGTCATAAATAAATTTTAAAAAATCATTATGTATAATCAAATAATTATTTTATTATGATGTTTTAACTTGTAGTCTTTATGATACAGGGAAAGATGAAGGCAGGGTTTAAATTGGCATTTTCTTAATTATATCCAATATTCACAGATTTCATTATGCAGAATTTTGTCTTTCTGGTACAAAGAAAAAAGTTCAATAATCAAGAAAGTTTTATGTCCACTAGTTTAAATTTAGAATTAATAAAATTAGTCTAGAATATAATACATTTTGTCATATTAAAAAAATTTTTTAGTACCTTCTAATTTACAAAAGCATTTATAAAATAAACATGACAAAGCTTTATAGTATTAATGCAAAAAGAATATAAAAAATCATCATGATATTTATTAATAACAAGGAAAACAAAACAAAAAGAGTAAATGACTAACTTACATTTTAATGACTTTGTCTTTACCTCCACTTACTACACGTTGTCCATCTGGGCTCCAGTCTACAGCATAAATCTGCCAATAAAACAATTCAGAATCAAGATGGAAAATAAGGCAATTAATCATTATTAACCTTTAGATTACATGTAAAATCAAATATTTCCTTTAGAGATAAGGGTTTTAGCAGAGTAATAATAATTTGTTTCTTTCCTTTTCAATTTCTAACTATAAGAGTCGTATTTTTTAAAAAATTGCATGTGGCACCTACCTTTGTCTCCTCTTATTATCTAAATTAAGCCCTCTAAATAGTTTTAGCCGAGGCAGGTATCAAGCCTCTCTTTTCCTTCCCCAATTTTTAAGACAAGTTATTTTTAATCAAATTACTAAAACTTATGGGGGCGGGGGAATGCATTCATACGAATAAAATTGGTATAATCAAAAGTATTTAAAAAAACTTTTAAAATGATGTAAAAATTTTTGTACAATGATGTTTTTAAAGCATTGATGATAAACCGTTACAATTCTTTTATTTTTTTAACTAAACTTCTAAAATTTTGAAATATCTGTCCTTAATGGTTCTCTTATACCCAAGAATAACTTTCCAAATATCATGTTCTTAACTTCAATGATTTATGTTGTGCATTGCTCTCTCAAGGGAGATTTCTTTGAGGGGAAAAATTCTATAAGAGTTGAAAAAAAAAATCATTATAAAATTACACTATTTAAATCCTAAAAAATAAAAGTTTTTGAAAACTTTTTTTTATTTCAATAAAAATTTTAAGTACTAGAAATAGCAATTTTTTCCCCCTTGATAAAAATTAAAATTTGGTAAAATTGGTTTAACAAATGATAATTTACAAATGGGTGGGGTCATTTAAAAAGACACAATTACACCATGAAAGAACTCACAATTATATAAAACTTATGGCCTCAAGTTAAAATCTCATCCTACTAGATTTTACACAATCAACTAACATAATCACACACCACAATTAATTGCATTTCAGTTATTGCATATTAATTTCAACCTAATAAATTGTTCAAGGGATTGCTCTAAAACAACATTAGGCATATATGGCACAATACATATTTCACACTGCCCCTTCTCAATAACTATTCCAGTATTTTAATAAATAGCAATGCACATCGTTGAAAAAAGTGGAAGTGGAAGAAAAGTCTAATGAGCGTTATCTTAATATGCATTGGCATCTTTGATTGATCACTCCGCATTCCTTGTCTGAATTCTTCCCTTTTCTAGGTTTTTTTCTCGATACATCTGATAAACAAGACTTTACAACTATGCTCTCAAATTATTGCATTCAACACGTGGGGAAACAAAACAAATAAAAGGCTATCTATGAATTTGTCAAGAAAATTAAGCACTTTATAAGCACATGATGCTACGCAATTTGAATAAGCTCAAAATTTCTCAAATGATAAACAAACCATTCAATAAATTCCTGTGTGAGTGATAATCCCATAGATTTAATGTTGTATTCTCGCCAGAGAAATGTATACTATTCTCCCATGAAGTTACAGCAGTCTCACGTATTCTCATTAGTTGTAATCCAAGAATTTCAAGGAAAGAAAACAATTGTCTTTAATCTTAAACAACTGTCTTGTCAAAAATCTTAATTAGACTGATCTATATAGAAAAAAAGGAGGAGAAAGTGAAAAAGAGCGAGTTCCTATGATTACAAATCACAAATGGTGCTATTTTGTTTTAAGAGCTATTACTGCTATTTTTTACTTTTGCAATGCCCAGAGATAAACACTTTTTAGATGTGAAAAAAATCGAGCCAAGAAACTTAAATTTCCCTGCACTTTTCCTGCCTTTTTTTTTGAAAATTTTCAAATTTTCCTAATTTCAGATGATTTTTAAACCCCCTTTATTTTCCTAGTTCTCCCAGTGCCGTGGCAATCCTGAAGTAACCCATTTTAATAATATTCTGTAAATAACCAAATACACGGTTTTGCATAACAAGAGGATTAATATCAGGATTTGGAACAAGTACCTCAATTAGCTTAAATTAAGCTCAGTTTAAAAATTATGTCACGGAAATATTTACAAAATTACAATGCAGCTATAATGCAAGACATAATGTATATAAAAAAAGGAAGCATATTTAGAAAGAGAGGATAAGTGATTAAGCTTTACTTCATCAGAATGGCCAGGCAAATCAATCATAAGCTTGAAAGTTCTCATGTCCCAGACTTTTAGAGTGGAATCCGCACTTCCACTAACTAGTAGTCTGCTATCAGCTGACCAAGAAATTTGATACACTTGTTGAACATGACCATGTAAGGAAGATATGTATCTAAAGAATATAAAATCTAATTTAATAAAACATGAAACAAAAAAATAAAATTTTAAAATGTAATATATATTCCTCACATTTTTGACATACCACAAGTCAACACTTATTTGGGTGCTGGACATTTTTTAACTGATTTTATGTGTAGTTCATGTGTTGAAAACAAATATGATTTCAAACTTTGCCCATCAATTTTTGTTTGCAAAATATGACATAATGTTATTTAAAGTAACACATTAAATTAAACTTAAAGTATGGGTATTAAGTTATAAATACTTTTCCTTACTGATTATATAAAACAATTGACTGAAAAAAAACATAACATCACTTACATAAATTTACTATAGATAATTTAAAAATTAGCAGAAATGGAATAATCAAATGGAAAAAAAAAAAGCACTTTTGTTTCACTCTGAAAATTTCTCATGTTTGACATTTTTGCAAGAATTTTATTTACTACTATATGAATCGTAAGGGGGGGGGGAGCTTAATCAGGGCTTATGAGTATCACATATGCCCTGGTATTGGTTTTCATTATCTTTATCAGGAAATCATTCACTTCGTTTTTTAAATATTATCGCTAAGATTTTCAGCGCACAGTTTAAATGTCATTGCTTAGGTTATAAGTATTAAATTAAAAAAAAAAACAACAACTTTCCCTTGATAAATTCTGCAAAATATTTTAGTTAATATAGGAAATGCTTGATAATATTCCTATAAGCCTACAGTAACTTAATTATAAATAGAAATACAAAGAATCTAATAAAAATAAAAGGAAAGGCTATTTTCCATTACTCCAAAAGCTTCCTTTGTTTGACATCCTCGAGGGAATTACATCCCAGCAGTAGTTTGCCATGATTTGAGTGTCCCATGTGTCCTGGTATTGGTTCTCCATTGTCTTGCTCTAATGAAATTGTTCAGATATATTCGTTCATAATTATTTACTAATACACCACACCTCTTAGGTAAACTGTCTAAATGTTGTATTAGTAATGGATATACTCATATTACAATCAAACTTAATGAATCTGTTTAATTTTTTATTAAATCAAAACAATTAACATTTTTTAATTGTCTAGATAACTCCTGTCAAGGGAAAATATCAACCTTTTTCGCTCAGTCTCATTTACGGAATTCAAAGGCAACAATAAAAATCTAGCTTTAAAATTTTTCTACATATTATATATGTATGTATCCTGATCAATAACTTTTATGCAGCAATTTCATTGATCCTAGCTTTATTTGCAACAAAAGGCAAGATGATTTTATCCTATCCTTGTCTAATTAAGGTTTCAAGAGACATCTCTTTCTCTATATATACTTTTCTTGATAGGCGAGTCCTTTCTAGCCCAATGTTATTACATAGTCCTATTAACTTATATGCAAAAGAAGAATATTTAATGGTTTGTTGCTTGCTGACAAGAGGAATAGTTAAAATTTTTTGGATCCATACAAAATATGCATCGATATTTGTAAACTTAATTCTCTCTATGACAAATGGCCTGATATATTATTTTTGATTCATTACAGGACTTTCTGGTGAGAACCAACATCAATCTTCATTTCTTTTTTTCATGCGATTCTTCTATTCAAGAAGTCTAAGTTCAGTAATTCATGAAACTTAAATTATTAAATAACTTAACCACTCAAAATCTTAAAAAGTACAATTGATGCAGAAAAACTGTTTTCATACTTGAAATCTGCTCACATAATCTATTCAAAATAAAATCAAAAAATTGCAGGCACCAAACAAATCAAACATTTTTTTTTTTTTTTTTGCTCAGTGTAATTTATATAAAAAAAAAATAATACTGTAATAATTATATGGTCAAATCATAATGAAACTAATTATAGATTTTCTCTATATATTTACATTAAAAACTTGGATAGAAAAAATAAATAAATGCATTCTCTAGAAGGTATTTATCATATGATTTCAAATTTGAAAAACACTTGATGTCTAGAACTTTATCTCTTTCTTCCATAATTGATTCTGGAAATACATGACTTATATAGTAATTATGTCCTATCAAATGGTTTAATGCATTTGAAATCATTAAATTTTTTATTCAGCTTTTTTTTTTTTTTTTTTTTTTTTTTAATATGTTACTTGTTTTTACAGCAATCAATCTTAAACTTTTAAGTAGCACCCTTTTCTCCACTCACCAAAAAAAAAAAAAAAAAATTACCCAGTAAAGTTCAATCCAAATTCATTTTAAAATAAAGCACTTACTTTCCTGTTCTTCCATTCCACAGTTTAATAGATTTGTCAAATGAGGCAGTGGCTATCAACCTCATGTCCGGAGAAAATTTAACATCATTTATCAGATTGTGGTGGCCTGTCAAACGAGCTATGGATTGCTTTTCATTTTCAGGTGCCCACATTATCATTGTATAATCATCTGAACCTGACACCATAATTTCTGGTTCGCCTTTCTATAATGGAAAGAAATGACTTATCATTTGCATTTGTTAGTAACAAGAAAAATAATTTTAGAACAAGTTAAAATCAAAATTTATTACTTTTAAGTGTATTTTTTTTTTACTTTCATAATATATTAATGAACAAAAATCTCATTTCCTGATTTCTAATAGAAGATTAGTATTTATTCAGAATCATCATAATAAAAAAGTTCCATCACTAAAATCATCGTTCAATTAGCAGAATTTTACATTTTTATCACAATCTGGCAAATTAAAAGATTTTTTAATAGTATTTTCAAGACTGTTTTCTCATGGAACAAAAAACAATGTTTGGGAAAAAGATTCAAATATTGATAGGTGCCGAAATTCCATCTGCATGTGGTTAGTGGGCATTAAAAGTACTTCTCAATGGGACATTCAAATGAGCTTCTAATAAATATTTCTATCACCTGAATATTTATCATTACTGGTTTGTGAGTAGATAGAAACTTTGAAATAGAGCCATGCATGTATACCATAAGACTGCAAAAACATTTCTATATGATTTGCAGCAATATGTTGAACAATATTGGTATTTAAACTCAAATATATATTAGAAAAAAGAAGAATTTTATTCATACCTAATTAGCAGGGGGAGGGGGGAGGTATCACAAAATCTTTCAGTGTGTTAAAGGGAAAAGTAGAAAATATATGTTTAGTTGCATGTAATGAAACATAATTCACATTCATCTTCAGACAGAGTATTTACTGTAATAAATTATAGCTTTTAAAAATTATTTTTCAGTTTCTAATTATAAATATTGAATGATTTTTAAAAATATGGAAGCTGTAAAAATGGCAAGGTATAAAAACTTATTTTTCCTTTAATTCTTTATCCATTCCTTCCTATTTTGTCAAAATTTTTTCAAATTATTAATTACGTAAATATATGCGCACAGATGACGTAAATATATGCGCACAGATAAAAATTTGGCAATTGGTTTAAAGCTTAACAACTTCATTTGCATTATTGTAACAATCAATTTTCTAATCAACTGGATAAACAGTAATACAAAAATATTAGCCGTTTAAACACTAATAGAAACAATTAAACTAATATTTTGTTTAAAATGGGATACAAAAAAAAAGTTTCTAAAGAATGACTTTAATTTAAATTTGAGTATAGTGTCTGGCAGAAGAAAATACTCAAGATATTAATTCAAATTGAATTTTTACATATTGAGATCGAGTTTTTATAGTACAATTTTCAAATAACTGTATTTTTATAGAAATATTCAACTACCAGTGCAAAATTCGAAAATTAAAATAAATAAAGCTGAATGTTTTCGTTAAAAATACATTTGTTTTTCAGATATAGCTTAAATGATTAATTAAAGTGTTAGTCAATTCCAAATAATAATTTTAATAAACAGCTACAAAGATTTATAAATTTAGAGTTATCAACAAGATATTATTACTTACAGTAGCTGTTTCATAACGCTTTAAGGCTAATGCTGCTAACTCTGCACCTGCAAAATTGAAGGACTTGCATTAATATTATATTTTATACAAATGTAAAGCATTTGAAAATTTAACTTCCAATCCATAATAAATACTCAATCAAAATAATTGCTGTTCACATTATAACTTATGGTACTATAACATTAAAAAATGGTTTAGCAGTTTTATAATTGATAAAAAGCTAATCTCTCGAGTCTAAGAAATATTTTTTCACTTACTACAAAACATCCCAGAAATCATACCACGAATCATACTAAGCATTCATTAACTTAACAGAAACATTGTCATGAAGTCCATAATAGATTTTATATAAATATTGGTGATTTTTCTTAAGTGTTTCTGAAATATTTATGCAGAAAGAAAAAAAAAAAGAATAATAGCATTTTTTAAAAATGAGTTTATATAAAAATTCTAAATTTTTAAATTGCTAACATTAATCATTGTTCTAATAACTTTAAGCATGGAGAGAGGATAGTCTATACTTTTGATGCATAAACAAATTCTTTATAACCTAAAAAATATTTTATCCATGAGCTTGAATTCAACGTACAGGTATAAACTAATTAGCTGTTTAGGAACAAATCATTATGTACCAACCAAATCATTATGTACCATTAAACAGTACCAACCAGTTTATTCACTTACTGAGACAAGTTTCCTTTTCAACATGGAATTAAAAAGAATGTTTTAGATTCAATTAGCTTTAAACTGATCCCTGCTATAATAATACTCTAACATTTTTAGTTAATTGATTTTAGTTAACAAGATTGAGCATTGATAAAAATATATCTTAAATCACTCACTCATTTTCTCTGTTACCTCCATATAATTGACATTTGCTTTACTTGGATCATATGGACCTGTTCTCATGACATAATCAGTATTCAAAGCTATAGTATTCACCCAATGGGCATGGCCTTTCAGCGTCCGGCATAAAGCTCCCTATCAAAAGAAAAAGAATTTATATTTTAAATATTAGCAAGGAAATAATATAAATTTCAGTCCATGACTTCCAACTAATTTAACTAACTTATTCAAAAAAAAAAAAAAATGTTATTACATGATTAAATATTAAAGATTTTATCAAATAGATAAATGTGAATTTTCTTGCAAAAGATGAACTTTCTAGATATGATTTATAAAGAATGCAGTAATTTATAAACAAGCAGAAATTTAATAAGAAGAAATATGTTTTGTTGTTGTTTTTATTTAGCATTCAAATTCTGAAGTTCAGAAACAAATATACTATTATATCAGTTACAAACGATATTTTAATTTCTCTCTATATAAAAAAAGTAGCTTAATTTCATGGGGATCTCTAGATAACCTTATGTAAAAACCAGAAGCAGATTTTTTTAAAAAAACTAATAAAATTTACAACATACACAAACTTAAAATTCTTGCAAGAAAATTACACCAAGAAAAGTGTATATAAATATATCAGGTAAAGGTGCGAGGGGGCAATGATCAAAACTGAAGCTGAGAAAAAGGAAAAAACAATACAATTTTCCAAATAATTGTGAGTATGACCCTTATGTGATGATATATTTAAATCAAATTTAGTTTTATATATCTATATTCGATACTATGAAAAATGAAATTCTATATTTAAAACAAAAGCAATTTAATTTCATGAGAATTTCTAGATAACCTAATGTAAAAACAGGCATTATGCCAATTAGCACTGATGCATTTTTTTTTTTTTTTTGTATTATCAGTTTATACTTGCAAGCATTATCTAGTTTTATTTAAAAAAATACATTTGCAATTAAATGAGAAAATTTTATGGGATCTTCCCAATTTTATTTTTTGTTAAAATGAGAATATCAGTTACACAATATAATTTTTTAATCTTGCAATTTCTGAAAAATTTGATTACCAAACAATTTTTAAAGAACAGATTTTAATCAAGCATAGCAAGTTGTGATTCAGGGATAAATAAAATTAATTAAAATAAGAACATTAATTTCATTCAATAGAAATGGCAACACTAAAAATAAAATTTTTACATTTATGTGCAAGATTTTGAGTTTGGATTTTTATAGAATGTACACTATTTAATAAATATTTATCATTAAAATTTTTTCTTGAATTTAATAGTGTAGAATTAAAGATAAAAAAATTATCAGTAATGCTCAAAAGAACTAATAATAAGGAAGTTATCATGAATGACATGTCTTATAAAATCATAAACTTCATATAAAAGAGTATGAAATATTTCTCACATCACTTGCTCGGTAGACTTTAATGGTACGATCCTGAGAGCCAGAATATATGAGGCCAGAACCTCCCCATCTGAGACAAGTGACAGAGCCTGTATGGGAACTTAGGACATACAACGCATGATATGTAACAATATCCCATACACGAACAGTGGTATCTTTGGAAGCACTGGCTAGACGACGACAATCCCCATTCCTAAAAAACGAAATGTAAAATAATTAATAATAGCACAGGTTTATATTCAATCTTAGAATATTTAAGAATACTTTTATTGCAACAATTAAAATGAATTTATTCATGTTAACACTATAATCATATATTAATTTTCCACTCATATGGTAATTTATAATACCATATGGTATTTAGTTTATAAATACAATGAATGTGGAATTCTGGATTTCTAGGTGATCACCTAAATTGAAAAATCAGTAATTTACTATATCAACACCACAACTGCAGTCTAAACTTGTATCAGAATGTCCTGTAGCTTAGCACATATTAAATTCTTTTGATATATGATTTCATAGCATCACATCATCTATTTGTAGTTGAATTTTTGATGGCATCATATATGCATATTTGAAACTATCTTGACAGCAAAACTGTAATCAAGCTAATTTTGTTTATTTATCAAAAAGATAAATATATAAAAAGAGTTCTACAACTAGTTTTGCAAAAACTATATGTTAATTTAAAGAGGAGGAAAAAAAAAAAAAAAATGCTGAATAATTTACTCCCCCCCCTTCTCTCTCTTTTTTTAAAGAAAGTGGTCTAGTGAGTGATTTTTTTTTTTTTTTTTGTCTTGTCTATCTACATGATGATAAGTAGTTCATGAGTCTCAGTAACACATATTCCAAACAAATTTCCATGGGAAAATTCATTTTATACAAGAACATATATTTTATTAAGACATTTCAATTTAGTAAGGCATGGAAAGTTAACAAAAGCCATCGAAATGCAGGTAATATCATTTATTATACTATCTGATTATGATTTCAAAATATAAATTCTTTTCCTTAAGATAGATCTAATTTAATTATTTTTTTAATCCAGTAATTTATTTTGATTCTTACATTTTAATAACAATAAAATGCTTCCATTCTTTTGTCAAATTAATTTCTATTCAACTTTTTTTTCTTTCATTTCAATAAATTTTCAGAATATTTGATATATTTTACAATAACACTTTTCACTAATTTAAATACTGAATTTATATTCATGCATATTATGATGATATTTTTCTTCACCCTTTTTAAAAATCTAATAGTTAAAATCTTTAAGTGAGCTCTGAGTACAAAATAAAATTTGCTGATGTTAATCCTTACTAAATTCACATAGATTTTCAGTATTGATTTTAAGAGTGGGAACATTGATATATTATTGCTTTAGACATCATGTATATTTTGAACAGATCTATTTTCAAAACTTAAAATGCAAAATACGTAAATGCATGTACCAAATATTTGAGTTCCTTACTTTATAAAATTGCATTAAACCAAACGAAAACGTCAAGTATTTAGTGGATTTTAATGAACAGGATATTCTTATGTTTTCAAACAATTATTAGTGAAATGATAAATGAAAAATCAACAAATTTTCAATGATCAATGCATTGAATGCCCAAAATTTAAAACTAAACAAAGTTCTTTAAGTGCTGGCTACTATTATTATTATTTAAATGAGTGAGTATGTACAAATTAAAAAATACAATTAAAAATGACATTCATTCAAATCAATGGCAGATTAATATCTACAAAAAGAATGCTGAATTATTATTTTTAATAATAATAATAACGAAAAGAAACATGCATTTTTACCTGTGTAATGGTTCCCAAGCCAGAGCATTGATCCAGCCTATGTGACCAGAAAGTGTTTTTCCCATTTGTTTCCCTGTCCGTGGATCCCAAATGCAAATCTGGAACATAATTCAGTTTTTACATAATAGTCAGGTAACCAAATCAAAAAATTTATACCTTATAGATAATATTAGTTAAATAACTTATAATATTTATCTCTTGATAAAGAAATGTATTTCCTACAAATTTCTTAAAAACTAAACAGGCATATAACTAATGGGTGATAAACTTTATCTGTAAACTAACACTTTTATTACAATTTTAAAATACAGCAAGAAATTTGAAACATAGTTGAAATATGATAAATTTGAAATGCTAATTTTACAGACAGACAAATTTACCATTAAAAACTATTTACAAAAAATATCATTTAAAAAAATGATTATTTTAATAAAAACAATATTATATAATATATCAATTTCATAAATAATAAATGCCCTTTTTGTACTTTTTAAAGTTCTTGATATTACTTTAATACATTTATTTGAGTTTTATGATGAATAGATGATGTAATTTATTGTATAATAATTTGTTTTTAAAGATAATTTGTAAGAAACATGAGTAAAATTTAAAAGCAAAAACTGAAGCATAAACTCATTATCTTCGATAAAATACTTCAGAAATGCTTTGCTATTTCTATACAAAAACAGATAAACAGAAATTCAAGAGGCACTCATTTACCTGACCATTTCTGCATCCTGATGCCAGTTTTAGACCATTTGGTGACCATGCAATGCATAAGACCCAGTGTTTGTGAGCTATTGAAATGGAATATTTAAATTTTATATCAAAATGATTATAATTTTTCAAATCAGGTGATAGAAGTTTTGAAAAATAAAATAGAGAATTAAGATTTCTAAAGAATGCAATTTAAAACCTTAAGATATACATTTTTTATTATTATAAAAGGTAAAAGACAAGAGATTAAAACTCATAGCTAAAAGGTAAATAAACCCTGAGGTATTTTTTGTAAACTATCATGTACATTTTTAAAAAAGTATTTCAATAATGCAAGATTATATCACACTAGACCCTTAGATGTATGAAAATATATTAAAATACAGAAAAAAAATACTAGATTACTCATCTATTTACAGTAATTTTCTTAAAAAGTATTATATAAGCAGATGTATTCCACAACACTCTTATAAGTTTCAATCAATATAGATCTACTTGTAGAGTAATAATAAATAAAAAGTAATAACATCAATACATGGGCTGCCACATGAATTGCTTGTAATTAACATTCACTTTTAAATAATATTGCATATTTTTTTACTGCAATAAAAATAAAAAAAAGTTATAATCTAATTAGATAGATGGTACACATCACAGGCATGAGTGGTGATAGTAAATACTAATTAAATAAAGTTAAGAAATACAATTTATATTTACCTTTACATGTGTACTGAGGAGTTTCAGTACATACATCCCAGAGTCTGACAGTTGTATCTCCAGAACCGCTAGCCAAATATCTATGCAGAATGTCAAACATTTTAGCTTTTAAATATGGACTAGTTAGAAATTTCTGTTTAATAAAAATAAAATGTTTAATAATTCCTGTTTAAATAAAAATTTCAATCACATGAGTTCTTATTTATTATTTTTTTTCCTTTTTCTTTTCTATACAGTGAAAGTAAAATCATCTGTCCCTTTCAACTATTCAAAGAGTATTCTGTAATTCCTTAATAATAATCAATTTAGCAATTCTCTCTACAATGGTGCAATATGAAAAGAGGGAAAACTATCAGAAACTAAAAATTAGAAATAAAAGGAAATAAAGTTCTAAAGGTATACTGATATAATATTGGTACCATACACAAGGAAAAGATCAAGTTCATACAATATTTTACAAGCTCATTCAAGATGCGTTTAAATATATTGGTCCTATTTATTTAATAACTAATAAGATTTAATATATTCCTGAAAAGCAATTATTTTCTATCATAATAATTACTTTAGTAGAAAAAACCAAATTCCGAAATAAATTTACCCCTAATAATAATTCCATATAACTTAAAATTGCGTTTTTTCCCCCTACCACATTTTTTTATTGCAAGATATTTTTATAAAAAAAAAAAAAAAGTAATATATGGCCAAAAAGAAAAACAGCATTTAATTACTTTATTTCTCTTAATCAAATTCAGAATTGTTTTTATAATTTACGGTTTTAATGATGAATCTAAACATTTAGCAAAATGATTTTGAATTATAAAAAATTTCTCAGAATTTATTGTTTTGAAAACCATATTTGAACACAACTAATGATTATTATATGAGTACATTTAGAGTTAAGTAAATTTATATCCTTTCTAAAAATTCTTATACCAGGTTAGAGTGACATACTAGAGAATAGGTTATTACACTATGTGCTGTCTTATCATTTCATAGTAACTGGAAATTGCACCTTCACCATATTGTCAAAAAATATATTAAATTTCCAAGAGACAGTAAATTTTTATCTGCTTCAGCATATAATTCATATTTGTTTGTTCATTTTCTTACAATAAAATGGAATGCAATTTTACAAAAATGAAGTCACAAATAATGATATATATTGGCATTCTGGAAGAGGATTTATTAGTGATTTTGGAACTGGTTAAAAATTATAAAATAAAAATTGTGGGTTATTCACAAAAAAAAAAAAAAAAAAAAAAAAACTAGAATGATAGACTGATGAATGAAAAACGAATCACTACATGCATTTCAAAATTGGACATGATTTGCAGCTATTGAGACATGTTTACTACAGATTATCAGACAAACTAAAATTGTCACCTGTACCACTACATCATGTGGTACAGATAAATATCTGAAGTACTGCCTCAATGTTTCATTAAAATAGCCTTTCAAGGAAAATTTTTGTGAAGGAGTGCAACTAACCTTTTGACTGGCCAAAATATAATGAACTATTTATGGAACAAACTATTTTTCCTTATTTAATGATGTTCCTTATTTAATTTATACCAGTAAAATTTAAGTTCAGAGAATTATGCAACCATCATAAAATTACCTGCCATCTGGACTGAAAGAGGCAGATATAACAGCTTCAGCATGTCCTGGGATAGAGCTGGTACAACGGGTCACTGGTCGAACTCTGAATACAGCTTGTTCTGCATAAGTGATTTCCAAGATCTGTTCACTTTCTAACTGCTTTTTCTCCACAACATTCAGAAGAGAATCTTTGATTTGCACATCATTCACAAAGAAAAGAAAAGGAACACCTTCCTAAAGATGAGAATACAAATACCATGTTAGAAAGATTACAAAAATTACATCCAAACCATTCACAGGATTCAATGAAAATGAAGACCCACCCTAATCCATGGTCTAGTTTGAAAACTTTCCAAGTTGGATATTACAGCTCAAAATCAAGTAATTATAAAGATAATTAAAAATGAAATCATTTGAACATTCTGTTTTTCTTTTTCTATCATCTCAAGTTTGAAATGTAATTATCAACTTCAATTATATATTAAACATCTGTGAGAGTTCTTTAAGAATTAGGAAATTTGCTTTAACAAATTACATAATAAAAGATTTTTGCAACACTTTTATTTATCATTGATTTTTAAGCAATTAAAAATAAAATGAAATATATTCTAAATTCATGAAAAAGGTTTTACATATATGCAATATGAAATGAATTTGAGAAGAATATGATTTAGATCACTACATGGCCATGGTCTCTCCCAAAATAACAAACATGTAATTATGACAACATAGGAATGAAACAAAAATTAAATGGATTGCTGGTGTGAGCCTTTCATCTTGATTATTGACATAATTGCAGATTTTTTTTTGTTATTAAATTCATTCAGTGTCATAGCAAAAATAATGGGCTACTTCTGTTGGAATAGCAAAAAATATAAAATATTCTTCACAGATAATATCCAATTCATAAGCCAAAGATATTGCCAGGAAAAGTTTATCTCTGTCTCAAAAAAAAAAAAAAAAAAAATCAATTGTTAAGCTTATAACACCAGGAAAGAAAGATATCTTAATGCATCTAATTTTTTTTTATAACAATGCAGAGTTTCTGTATTCTAAAAATTCCAGATATAATTCCTTCCTTTTTTTAAAGGCATATTTAGTATACAGAACATTGTAATTAAACATGTGAAATTATTTTTTAATATACATTTTATAAGATGATTTATTTATAAAGAAAATAATAGTTAAGGCATTTATAGTATAATTATAGAATTAAAAAAAAAGCTGACAAATTAAATGAATAATTAAAAGTTAACAGATATATTTCTTATCATTGAAAAATTCCATTTACATCAGTTAATGTTTTAGCATATGTCACTTTTTTCTTTAATATTTTTAAAATATGCATTTGCAAGAATGTGGAAACTTGCCACTGGTTTGAAAGAAATGTAATAATACTAAAATCGATAAAACAAATATTTTTCTCTAAGCTCAACAACCAAAGTACATGTAAAATACACAGCAATTTGCAATGTGAAATAAAAATTTCCCCAGCCATATGTTTATGTTTGTTACAGATCTCTGAACTAATATTATTGTTTGGCAAATGTTGTTAGAGCAACAGAAATGTAGCTAGAAGTGTACTTAATTAAAAGAGCAAATATGAGATTTGTTTCATAGAAAAATTGAAGATTACCTTGTTTAAAAGTGAATTGCATATATTAGACAATTTATCAACAGTGATATTAACTGGAATATCCAAAGGAATACTTGTGATTTCACCAGTTTCATCTTTGAAGCGTGCCAAAATGAAATTAGATTTTCCTTCCATTTTCCAACACTTTAAAAATGAAAACATCTAAAAACAAGCATAATTCATATTAATCATTCATGAATAATTGTAAAATAATAATATGTAGAAAAATATTAGGAAATGCTCTATTTGCTAGAACACTTGAATGATTCTCATGCATCTTCCTCTTCTATTGACCTTATATAAATGCTTTGGAAAGAAAGTCAGCATTATTTTGGATAATAAAAATTATTATTTTTTCATTCTTTTCTGTTTTTTTGCAGAAATTTACATGAAAAAAAATATTCTTTGGATTCTTTAATCAGCATTCCTTTTCTTCCTGTCATATCAACCACTTTCATTTATGTATGTGTTTTAAGATGTTTTATTAATTAGGAAAATATAGATATTTAAAAAAAAAATCTTTTCTAAATTTAACTACGATACATTGCACTTTTTCTTGCTGTCTAATTCTATAATTTAAATTTACAAAAATTATGCTAATGATAAAAGATAATGATCAGTAGCCTTGAAAATAAGTACTGGTACACTTATTTTCACTGTAACTGCTGATTCAATCACCACAATTGACAAATGTATTTTTGACTGTGCATTCAAAATCTGCTTTTTAAAACTATATTTCAATACTTCATTTATTATTTCAGAGAAGTGCAGCACATATTTTTTCAGCATTTCCTCTTGAGCTTTAGTTCAATGAACTTTTGAAGAATAGTAGGATCATTTTATAAGCATGTAGGACTGAATAATTTTCAATTTATATAAAAAGAAACTTATTATGACTCATAATGGAATTGTAATCCAATGATGCACAATGCACAATAATGCAATATGCACAATTAATTTTAATTTTTAAAAGCCATTTATTTGGAGCTTCGATAATTATCACATTCATAATAATCACACTTTTCAAAATGGAAGTAAGAGCATCTAGAAGTGGAATTAAATGAATATTTTTTTTTTTTTTGTACTTTTTTTGGAGGTGGAAAAGGTATTAAGTGAAGTTTGGAAAAGGTAAAACAAAGATAACCAGAACTGAATGTTTGCATAAGTAAAATTCAAATGTTTTGATAATGTGGGTACTCTGATTTTCACTTTTTTTCTATACATATTTTGTTGAAATTTCAATAAAAACATTGTCATAATTCAATGCATTAAAATACTAGCTTAGAAGATATTATTTTGGAATAAATTAATTTGAAACTGTTTTCTGGTTTCTAAATTAAAATTTTCCAGTAAGTGAATGTAGTTTAAAAATAGTATAAGAATTAGGTATTTTTTATTTTCAGAAATATTTATGGTTCAAACCAATTTTTCAAATCTTATTGATGATAAAAAGTAAAGCATCAATTTATAATCAATCTTACAAACATCAATTTATAATTCTCTGACAAATGAAATTTAAAAAGTCATGTGAAGAGCAAAACTAATAATTAATCATTATAAATTAATATTTTCATATCTACCTAATTATTAAAAGATATTACAATCAACAAAATATTTTGTTTAAATTTGAAATTCAATGCAGATTTGCTTCAAAAAATCTCCTAAATTAGGCCTTAATTTTTTTTACAATAAGAAAAAAACTTTTTTTTTTTTTAAAATTCTATCTGTAAGAGTTTATATTAGATCACATTTCATAAAGTAATTCAAAAACTTACACATAGTTTGTTGCAAATAGCTTAAACAATATTCATTGTAAAAATTGATTTAAAAAAATTGCCAGTTTTTCAAAAATTTTGTTTTTAATCTAATATGAGATCACATATTATTTTTTGATATTTTTATTGCTAAAATAGGTATTTGTATTCCTTGTAATGTTGCTTGCTCTAAATAATCAAGGAAATGAAACCTTACCCTGTAAAATAAACTTAAAACTACAGGCAATAAAAATATTGCAATGTGACAGACAATTAACAACTAAATACAGTTAAGATTTGAAAAGCAACACAAGAGAATAAATAAATGCTTAAAATAATTATTTATATCTATCACAGACTGCATTCAAGATGCAAGAACATTGGATACCCAATGCAGCAATGCAAAATTAAAATTTTAATCTGGAGAAGAAAGTGTAACAGCTTTGGGATTCTTTCAGATCTCCTGACAATAATTGGCAGCAATGTTTTCTGTTAAAAGATTCAACAGTCTTTTGAATATGCTTAAATGATTGTTTAAGAAGGCGAGAGAGATCTGACATATATTCCTTCAACATAAAGCAAATCTAATTTACATTCATGTGAACATCATTGGACAAATAGGATATACTGACATTGGGTCAGATTTTGTAATTTGCACAATACAGGGTCCTCACTCTTATTGAAGAAAAAAATGTAAGGGTTTCTTCTAAAAGCAAATTTGAAGACCATAAAGTCACATATTTTAGGCATAAAATTGCATATTAAGAATATAAATTAAATATTTTTACTATTAACATTTAAATACGACTTTTTTTCTTCTTCTTACTACTTGTAGATGTAGTGTACAAGCACTAAAGATATCAGTTATGCTCATCTTGTAGTTAGCAAATCAAAAAAACTTAAGCTTCAACGCTCTGATATCATAATGCCAGCTCCCTTCCTTTTAACCACCACATGTTAATAGTAATACTGGATCCTAATTCATATAAACTACAACTAAATGCTAATTTCACATAAACTACTACTAGGCACTCAATTCATCAACATATCTACATTTTAACAGAATAAAATTCATTAAAAAGATATTAATTTCATAAGCTGCCCCTCTAACCTTACTTTTGACCATTATTTGAGAGAATGAAGAGAAAAAACAAATACAAATTTGCAAATTTTTATTTAAACAAATAAACTGGAAACAATATGTAGTTAAAATATTTATGTTGCTCTTCTAAGGAGACTCCTAACCAGGACTTCTAACATTATCTTATCTATACTTATAATAAAGCTCAATGTGTGTGTGTGTGTGTTGGCGCTCTACAGGCCAGACCATTCAACTTACAGCTACCAAATTTGGCACGTGTATACCTTGGAGGCCGGGAATGTGCACCTGGGGGTTAATTTTTCAAATTTTTAATTAGAAATTTATTTATTTAAAAATTAAGCGAAATTTTGGCGTGTTTCTGCTATAACTTCCGAAAATATTACCGCACAAAAAAGATTTTTACATGAAGTTAAAGATCAAAAATTTATCTTTTAAATGATACCAATGTTTTAGCCTTAAAATTAAATTTCTATTTTTAATGAATTTTTAAACAAATATTTTAATTATATTTTTCAACAATTTTTTTCGTACAAAATAAAAATAAAATTTAAGCTGCAAGAGCACGTTTCGCATTCATGGGGAAAAAAAGCTCCAACTACAAATAAATAAAATCTTTTTGGAAATGAATTCTGCGAAAATATAATTTTCGGCACGTGTCTGTAGGAAATGAAAAAAATATGAAATATTATTTTTTCTAAAAAATCAATTTAAGAAAAATTATTTTATGATCTTTTACACTCTCTATATTATTAATCCAATAAATCAGTTTTATTTTAAGGCAAGTTTTGTTTAATATGAACAGGATATCCATTCAAATCAGGGCCACACGCGAGTTCGCAAATTGTACAGACTAAGTATATGGCAAAGGATACCGACGTGCTCTGATTGGTTTAAGCCTTGGCATCTTTTTGGCAATGTTTTGCCAAAAAGATGCCATACCGAAATATATTTTTATAAAAATAAATAAAATTTGTGAATTTATCCCCTCCCCCTATTTTTTACGGTTTACATGTAATATTAATCTGGAACACATATACAGCAGAAAAGATCAAATCCTGAAACCTATATGCAGGAAATATAAAAATTACAATTTATTAAAAATATTTTTGTGTGTTCCTTCTTAATATTATTTTGATATAACTAAAAAAATTAGCTACGAAATCACATATTCCGTTAAAGCTTACATATTTATACGTTTTGGACATTAAGTAATGCGAGTTCGCAAATTGTACAGACTAAGTCTATGGCAAAGGATACCGACGTGCTCTGATTGGTTTAAGCCTTGGCATCTTTTTGGCAATGTTTTGTACTCATAATAGTCTAGTTTTCGCTTATTTGCCTCAAACTTTGTACCTTTCATTAGTTTTATGGAAGATACGAGTGAATATCAACACGATCTAATTTTTATTAATATAATTGTTTTCTGTAAATATTACTAGTAATACTACTAATTATTATTAATAATAAATATTACTAATAATACTAGTAATACAAGTAACTAATGTTGTTTATGCACATAAGTATAAAAACTATATGAAAGTAATTACTAAACATATGATGCAGCAATTAAATAATTCTTATTTTTCTATGATTTTCGTGCATTTATTAGATAATTTATGCAGTCATTGAAACTTGTTGCTGAACGTTTGTTACTTTCCTATCAACTACATATGGGGAGATGATTACTTATGCCCAAAACGTATAAATATTTACGCTTTAGCGGAATATGTGATTTCGTAGCTAATTTTTTTCAGTTATATCAAAATAATATTAAGAACAAACACATACAAAAAATATTTTTAATAAATTGTAATTTTTATATTTCCTGAATTTAGGTTTCAGGATTTGATTTTTTCTGCTGTTTATGTGTTCCAGATTAATATTACATGTAAACCGTAAAAAATAGGGGGGGGGGATAAATTCACAAATTTTATTTATTCTTATAAAAATATATTTCGGTATGGCATCTTTTTGGCAAAACATTGCCAAAAAGATGCCAAGGCTTAAACCAATCAGAGCATGTCGGTATCCTTTGCCATAGACTTAGTATGTACAATTTGCGAACTCGCTTAAGTAATCATCTCCCCATATGTAGTTGATGGGAAAGTAACAAACGTTCAGCAACAAGTTTCAATGACTGCATAAATTATCTAATAAAGGCACGAAAATCATAGAAAAATAAGAATTATTTAATTGCTGCATCATATGTTGAGTAATTACGTTCATTTAGTTTTTTTATACTTCTGTGCATAAACAACATTAGTTACTTGTATTACTAGTATTATTAGTAATATTTATTATCGTTAATTAGTATTAGTAGTATTACTAGTAATATTTAGAGAAAACAATTATATTAATAAAAATTAGATCGTGTTGATTTTCACTCGTATCCTCCATAAAACTAATGAAAGGTACAAGGTTTGAGCCAAATAAGCGAAAATTACACTATTATGAATGCAAAACATTGCCAAAAAGATGCCAAGGCTTAAACCAATCACAGTACGTCGGTATCCTTTGCCATATACTTAGTCTGTACAATTTGCGAACTCGCGGGCCGCGAGGGCCACACAGCTAATTTGTAAACCTTTAGTAAGACACAGATCTGCTAAAATGGTCTAAATGGAAAATGATTATATTTTATGTAACTTGATCCAATAAATGCTCTAATAAATAACGTATTTTTGATTTTACATAAAGCTTCTGCTGTGGAAATCACGAATAACAAAATGTTCTTGAAACACTAATATTTTAAATAAAAAGAGTTAATTTCCAATCAACTAAATCAATCACTTAAACTGACTGATATATGAAAATTTGAATATCACTATTCAATAAAAAAAGGATAATTTTTGATTTTCCATCGATCGTTTCAAAGAAAATACGCCAATCAGCCCGCAGGTATCACAAGATTAATTGGCCTAAGATTATGAAAATGTTGAGTTTTTCTAAATTTTTAACATTCAAAACTTCATAAATAAGTCTTAGTTGATCGTGGAAAATAGAAACATTCATTCATTTATTTAAAATTTGGTGTGTCCAGAATATTTCTCAGAATATGATACCTTACTGCATTAAATTTAGACTTCATAATTTTTGAAATATATTAATAGGCCGGAGCAAAATATTATTGATTTCATTTCAATCCTTTTGAAAGCAAAACTAAAAACTGAATTTTATGCTGAATCTGAGAAATTTTTGTTGAATTATTGCTTGAGGTATTACGTAAATTATGAAAAATATTTTGTAGTTCACATAAGACTTAAACACCGAGCGATTCTGTTTGCAATACTCATATTCAATAATAATAATAAATAAATAACAATAAAGATGATAAATAAAATAAAACGCTTGGTTTTATTAAAAAATATCTTCATAGTAATTGCAATTTCATCATTTCCACTTTAAATTAAAGTTGAAGTTTTACCGGAAATGACAACAAATTAGCAATATATATAGTAAATTGAACGAAACGATCTAAAGAACAGTATAAGTTTGGTATGACTATCAAAATTTAAAGATTAAAAATGTTTTGTTTGCGAATCTATTAAGATTAAAATATTTAATTGAAAATTGTAGCGAGCGATAATACTGGCGAACCGGCTGGTCGCCAAAGGCGGCTAGTATATATATAAATCTGTTCTCTTCTGCCTTTTTAGCTAGCTTGTCTACACTTTTGCAGTACAAAAATTTCTCATATTTTCATTCTTTTTTATTTTAAAGTATTTAATTCATCCTCAGCATACTTCCTTTTCTTATTCTTTTTAACACTGCAACTTTTGTTCGTCCATGTTTTGAGCATACTTATTTTGTATATAATCTGAATTCTTTTGTGACTTGTAGTTACTTAACCCCCCCCCCAATTTATCTAGAACCAAATATTTTACAATATATGTTTCTTCATTGAGGTTTATAATCTCAGTATTTTTTTATTTAAGAAAATAATTTTTCAATCATAGTCTTTATATGGGATAATATCACCAAAATCCTTCCACAACTTCCGATAAAACTTTGGGCCATCAAAATATCTTAATAAAAATTTATTAATTAAATTTTTGGATAACTGAAATTTTACAAATTCTACTGAAATGCAAGTCACATGAATAATAAAAAAAAAATGTTAAATTCTATTAAAATACACACTTTTTTCTAGTAATTGCTTAAATTCAGAGGAACAGAAAAAAAAAAAAAAAAAAAATAGCTTTCATCTTGTTATAATAGAGATAGGCTTGCTTGGCCATTCTGCCCAAAAGTAAACAATTCATAATTTTGACCAATATGTATTTGAGAGAAAACGTATCCAAAATTCTATGACTGAATGGTATACAAAATCCTGACATTCATGTTTGATATCTCTTAACTGTTTTTCCAAAATTTGATTAGTAAGCATTTTGTCCTCAAAGAATGCCAAATTAACTGAGCTGATATATGCATTTGAAAAAACAAACCTAAAAAGAGTATTTACAATTCTCAGGCATTCAAGAACATAAATTTTCATGACAGAGAAAGCTTCCAAATAGTCAGTGAACAATTTTTGATATAATTGTGCCAAAAATGGCAAAAATATAAACTGTAAAATATGAAGTATGGTTGGATAATTTTAGTTATAGACAAGAAAAACTCAATTTGACAAATAGAGTTGGATCTTTTCATCAGATTTTGTTTCAGTTGGTTGAAAATAGCACACTTTAAACACAAACTCAGTTTTTAGATACCTATTATTAAATTACAAAAATCTGACAAGGATTGATTCAATAAAAATGGTAAATTCATGCCAAAGATCAATATTTCATAACCATTGTTTATCAGTGTTGTGCAAGGCATTAGTAGTGTGCGTGTGAAGGGGTTAGCACTTTTATTAGACAATACATAAAAAAGTGTTGATTGTTTAAATCTGTTCCCAGTAAATTTCAAATATTTTCTTAAACCTAATTATTAAAAAAAAAAAAAAAATCTGGGACTCCGAGTTTAAAATAAAATTCAAGAAATCTTCCAAGGAATATAGCTACCTTATAACAGCTTTTAAAAAGGAATTAATATCTGAAACTTTACTGGAAAAGATAAGTATGTGTTTTTATCTTTAAGCAAGCACTACAATGTGAAGGTTCTATGCTCAGTCATGAAATCTTTCTTACAAGTGTTTTTTACATAAATAGTAACAACACAGGAGAACAAAAATTCAGTGCAAGTCATGTTTTTTAAAAAAAGAATTTACTTTTTTTTCACTTTTTAAAAATAGACAATAGAAGGGAGGGGGGAGAACCTTAGGATTCCCTACAGCAACTATCTTAGGATACATAAGTCCCCTTAACTATCATCATTCCTTTTGATTCTCTTGATGCTCATTGGATTCAGAGAATCAGTTCCGGCAATATCCACAAATTCCAGTTGGAAGCATTTGAATAAAATTACTTGAAGAAAGGAAATATCTATTGATGGAATGGTAGACTTTTATTATTCTTATTTTATATAAACAGAATACACATTTCAATGTTGTTTTCTTACCATTTTAATTCAAATGTATTTTTAATATATGTTTTTATATTTTAAGACATATAATCTACAAAATTTTTCCTTATCTTTAATAGTCATTTATTTGAATTTCATCATTTTTTTTTATTAAAGTGTTTAATTTTGTAGTTAGATAAAGATAACTATTAACAGTACATTGGTTCTTTTGTCATCTAATATCTATCTAAACTAATCAAACTTTCATTACCATTGAGAACTGCCTCAGCAATATCTTCCAATTTAATTTGAAACATAAGTATCTGATATGATGTTGAATAGTGCTAATAAGAATATGTAAGGATATAATCCCCCCTTTTTTTTCTAATAAAACAATTACATTTGGTTGAAAAATGCAAAGTTCTATTTGAAATTTGTAATGCATTGTAGAATTTTGATTCAACATGCTCACACTTCACTTCTGATTTATCACATCATATTTCTGATTTATTTTGCATCTTTTCAATCAATACTTTTAATCTCCTTAGATTTTTGAAATCTTATGAAATAATGTATTATAATGTCTCTTATGAAATTTGTCTGTTTAGTTGTAATGATCTAAAGTACTAAACTGAGTTAAAATTCTACTAAAATATTTAATTACATCTGACATTATTACTTATGTAAAAAATTTATTTTATTCATATACCAAATTTTTCTTTGTATTAAAAATTAAGATTTTGAATTAGAGATATATTAGAAACTACTTCACTTAGATGGTAGAATGCATTAATATATTTTTCTTTTATGATAAAAAAAACAACTCCATTATTTAAGTAAAACACTATTAAAATTATTTAAATACAGAGCTAAAAAATGCTTAATATGATCATGTTAATATCTGCTTTATTTTATCAAAATCCTCCGGTACTAAACAGATGTATTCAAATGTACATAAAACTATCCATGAATTGTGATCACTACATCATTTAATGTTATCAATTTTGAAATTGATAATTCACCCATCCTTCATTTTCAATCAACTTTACTAATGTTCATGGAACTGCTTGCACTATTGAAAAGAAATGTTTGGATGTTTTTCAAATGAGATGGCATTCACATTCTTTTATCAGGGCCAGAGTGATCTTAATTTAAATTGATAATTAATTATGAAAGGGAAACATTTGATAGCAAGACAACATTGAAATTCTTAAGCAGTATGAAAGTTTATCTAAAATTAGTCAATGCAACATCAAGCACAGTTGAAAATTTCAAGCCTCCTTGTAAAATAATGAAAATTTGCTAGCTTCTTGTAAGAAAGAATAAGGTTCCAAAAGGAATGAATGGATTAAAAAAACTTTCCAATCAATGTCAAAATAAAATAAGTAACAGACATTAAGAATCCTGAAATCATTACTCAAAAAACTTTTTAAAAATCTAAATAATTATCAATAAACAACAACAAATAAATTTTATAGTTAGTACTTTTTTAATAAATATAACTAGATCTGAAATAAATATTTTTCTTCTTCTTTCATCTTGATATGATAACATTATAGTTGGTTTTATACAATTTGGTTATCATTATCAATCAGTAAATGTTTTCAAAATTCTTGTTATAGAGTGATCATATTAAGCATTAACTACGTATCATTATTTTAAAATTATTTTATTAGAAGAAAAGTAAAATACTCATATTGCACGAAATAAAAACCAAGCAAGTTATACTGAACAATTATTTGGATGCATTCTGATTAAAAGAGGTGAACAGCTATTCTAACATACAGATAATTAATCGAGAAATACCGATTTACCTTCGATGATATTCTCGATGCTGAAGATGGGTCTTTGCCCAGCTCCAGTTGTAAGCAAAACTGTAAAACAACGAGATGCTCATAAAGAAGAGCAGAAACATAAAAAAACTTTATCAAACACAAAAACTTTATCTCATATTATCATTTAACTTATCTCAAACATATCTTGATGACTTCTTTTTATGCACAATAGACTAATATATTTTTATGCACAGCATAGACTAATAAAAGGCAATCCAACATGTAATGCCTCCTCTCCATTTATTAAGTAAGTTGCATTTTTACATTTTGTTTTTCTCGTTATGCAAGGTGCTTGTTAAGCGAGGTTTGACTGTAATCACTTTCTATCTATACAGTGATTATTTCAGTACAAATATTTAACACTGAAAAATCATCAAGATGAAGATTATATAAAAAAATCATTATTATAAATAATCTTGGTAGACACAAATTAACTATAATTCAATGAAAATATAAGTAATGCAATAATGCAGGGGTGTTTGTGGGACCCCAAAAAATCCCTGGAAACTTTTACGGACTTACTACCGGCATTTTGGAGTTTCGAGAAGGGGGGGGGAGAAATGAAAAATTACAATTATGAAGTATTGAATGACCTAATTATAAAAGTTCAATGAATTACTTTTTTTGCAAAATTAATAACCATAAATTTTTAAACATATAAGCTACTACATTTTATGCAAATCTTTTAAATTACCTGAATTAATTCTTTTAAAAAAAATTATCTAATTTCTGCTGCTTTTTTTTAATTTTCTGATGTTTGTGGGCTTGTCTTTCTTTTGTGGTGAACTTCATAATTGCAGGAAGGTTGACTTTTATTTTCCTCATTTACAGTTGAAGAAATTTCCTCGAGAACTGCACATGCAGAGGTAGAAGCAGTTTGCTTTTCTGCTAATGTAGAAGGTTTTTCAGAGACTTTTATAGGTGACTCATCTGAAATACATGTTTTTAAGTCCTCTTGATATGTTTTCCAACTTCTGTTCATATTCAGTATGAGATCTTTGTGAATTGGATCAGTCATTGGATTTTTTGAGCCATATTTTTCACATGAGGTTTCTTTAGAAGCCATTAAATCATATTTAATAGTCTGCACTGCATCTAGGGAATCAATCTTAAGAGAGGTTCTATAGTCAGTGACAAGTGTATCCATTAAGTTGAATGCACTTTCCACTAATGGGCCATGGAAGCAGCTAAGGCAGGCTTTGACCAATTTAGCCAATGTAGGATACTTATAATCATTTGTGAAATCATCTTTTAAATTAAAAACTTTAGACCAATATTTATCAATTGTACACTTGACTTGATTTCCACTTTCATCAGATGTGTAGAGCATTTCTTTGGTGATATCAATATCACTCTGGTATAACCTTATTTCAGCTTCTACTTTTGACTTTTCATTATCACTAAAAATATGGGACATAAAAGATGATAATTTTTCAAAAGCTAATATTGTACTGGTTTTACCTCTTAGCTCTGGATCTAATGCTGTAAAACTAATTAGATATGAATTTTTAAGGGGTAATTTCTGTTTCATATGCTGAAATTTCTAAATGAAATTCTCTTGCGTACATAAATAAAAAAATATTTCAATAAGCGAAACGAAAAATTTACATGTGCATCAATAAATGAAACGAAAATTTTACACAGCGAAGAAAAAAAAGTTCCGAAGCGATCAATGACAAATAGCTAGTACGGCGAAAAATCCCCCTTCTCTACTTATTGGCGCCACGCCAGTAGAGATAAGACCTTTGAACCCAGAGTCACGTTATCGCACATCTGGTCGAACGAAGTCTCCCCCTTTTTTTTCTGCCGCGCCTACTTGCCGAAAAGAATCCAGAAGAGAATGTCCGAGAACCGGGGGAATGAGTCATAACTCGCAATAAGGAAAGAACAAAAAAGAAGTTTTTTCCCCCTTTTCGCGCATTATCACTGCCTTTGGAGAAAGAAAGGAAAAGTTTTTACCACACACACTGACCTTGCGTTTTCTGCTTTAAAAGCAAACAAAATTACCCAGATCAAAATAAATAATTCATTATTATTCCTACTTCCTTTTGAACGACGATCCCCGGAAATTCCGGGGATCGAAGTTCAAAATCCCCGGAGCACAAACACCCCTGATAATGTTTATCTTATACAAAATAATTTAAATAAATGCACTAAAAATATTACTCTTATGTTTTTACAATAAAAGGTTCAGCAAGATAACTATCAACCAAATAAGGAGGAAAAGTGAGTTTAAATTATTTGTTTATAAGGATTTCTAAGTAATACAATTTTAAAAGTAAAAAAAATCATATAAAAATGAAATATTTTAATGAAAAAATAATTTAGTTTCTATTTAATTTAAAGAATATAGGGCAGGTACAATAATCGAATGTTAGCTAGCCATGTTTCCAGTGCTAACAAATATTAAAAAAATAAACAAGTCTCTTTGCTAAAATGAATGAAGTAAATGGAAGGGGGGGGGGAGACATAACTAAAGAGATAACGAAGATAATACAAAAACTAAATTTTATATTAACAAGTAGGTGAATTATATTACTAAAATTATTTAAAGAAATTTTCTCATATTTTATTTAGCATTTAATAAAAGATTTAAAAGGCTAATAAATAATTTTGAAAGTTCACAAATCTGCCATTACAGATAGATTCGATATTAAATTGTAGAGATCATAAAAAAAATAATAATAAATACAAATTATTATTTTTCCTCAGCAAACTTCTATCTTAAATCAAATTTATGATGAAAATAAATAATAAATGTGTCTATCAACATTATTTAAGCATGCTAAAAAATAGAATGCACCCTTCATTTATTTTTTGCAATAATGATCTATTTTGTCAATCCAATTTTTTTAAAAATAATTTAACATGTTAATTTAAATAATTACATGAATTTTAAAACTGATAGTGTGCTAGAGAAGAAAAAAATCTGAAATTAAAAAAAAAAAAATTAACAGGCAAATATAAAACATGCCAGAAATCAAACAAATGTTATAAAAATCTTTAAATAATAAACATGCCAGAATAATGATTATAATACAATAATAAGAAGAAAAATTTTATCTTTTGTTTAGTGAAGAAGTTAAAGAAAATATATAAAGAAATTAGAAAACATCAACTTTTAATGTGCTATACTAATATACAAGTCTAAGACTCCAAGTTTTGTTTTCATAATTGATTTACATAATATACAACTTCTCTGAAAATGCTGCACGAACTGTTTACAGTGATGGGCTCAGAGGTAGGAGCCTGCTTTGGAATTTAAATTGTATCCAAGTTAATATTCCTTATATTAAAGCTGTTTTCGGTTAAAAAACACTTTTATTCATTACATTGAGGTAAATTTTCATGGCTTCTTTGATGTTATATTTTTTCATATTTAGTTATCCAATACTCTTTTTTTTTTTTTTTTAAAAGGTTGCAATAAAATTTGTTCCATTTTTCAATTTAAAGCCACTGTTCTTTTCATAACAGAAACTTAAATAAATAAAATAATAAGTAGAAAATAGTAAACTTGAAACTGTTTGTAAAACAAAACAGTTTGCAGAACAATGCAGAAGTGAAGACTTCTATTGTTGGAGAACATTGAAGAGATGGACATTGCAAAAGAAAGAAATATGATGCTGTTAGACAACTTATAATGTTTGTAAAAACTTTCAACTGCATCAGCTTACCCAGAGACTATTTGTGTTTAAATAAAAATTTAAACATGAATAGGTCACTTAGTACATTTGAATCACACTTTAACATGTTTCTTTTCTAAGGAAAAAAAAATGTTCATATAAAATTCTTTTTTTTTATTTTAAAAAATGTAAAAATCGGATCAAAATTATATTAATTTCAGCTCTTCAGGCCAAATGCTTCTCGAATTCCGGTTGTTAAAAATATTATAAAATAACCAGCCTTTGAAAGATATTTAAAATTTCATAAATTTAAAAATAACTGTCAAACGAAAGATTTTGGACAAAAACAACAACAAAAAATAAAGGCAAGAAATCCTTATAAACTATAATAGTAACATAAAAAAATCATTTGATTCGTAGTGGAATCATCCTCATGTGGGTAAAACTAAACAACAGGTACACATTTTCTCCATTAGAATTCAAATAATCTTACTTAAAAAGTCACATTGATCACAAATAAATATTATATATTATTCTGTGATTCAAAGTACTTATTTATATTTATTAAACTTAAATACAATTATTATATACTGATATTTTAAACAGTTCATATCCTAAATATTAATTACCAACACATCACACACATATGAGGCACAATAATTTCTGTTAATTTGGATAGATATGTACTCATTTTGTATGTTTTCTTTAGAAAATACCATAAATTAAAAAGTAATAACATAGCATATGGATAAGTTATATTATATATGGCTCGTTAAAATTCAAAATTTCAGTAAAATTTAATACATACAAAAGTTTAAGCCGAAGAATGTTTTTTCACTGCCTTCTGGTACGACACAATATAAGCACACGTGCCCGGGCAAGCATCGTTATTCGTTATTTACAGTAAACTTTTAATTCCGCAAAAAGCGGAGAGAAAACGATATCTACACTCCTCAATCGATGGTGATTAGCATTATAGAATCTGGGTAGCGATATTTATTTTCATTCTCAATAAGATTTTTTTTTTTAAAAAAAAAGAACACTCTAGGGTTTTTTTTTGCATTTTAAATAAATTTATGGATAAAGATATCGTGACAGATGTGATATGGCAAAATATCTCTTCTCGCTTCTTACTATTTGACATACTAACAAAAACCCTGATGGAAGAACTAGCAGGAAAAATACAGGAATAATAACCTTACTGCTGTTGAAATGAGGAGATATTTAAAACAAAAAGCTACAAAAGGTATATCACCAGTCCTAATAACTGTTCTAGGGAAAACTCTGACTAACTCCATCAAAATTTGGTTTATTAACCAGTGGATGCAGCAATCTATAGAAAACCCGCGACAATGAAGCATATTCTTTCTTTTGCCTTTCTTACTCGTTTTGTGAAAAAAAACTAGCATCTGCTATCTTTGTAGAGTGACACATCATGGGCCTTGTCAAGGGCCAGAAAAAGGCATTAATTGTAATGGTCCCATAGCTTATATAATGCCAAGCTTATATAATGTCCAGCATACGTAAAAGAGCAAAAGATACTTGAACTTAATTGCCATAACCATACAACAACTGGCGAAGCTCCCAGTATTTTTGAAACATCAAGCATCAAATATTCTTACTACTGCAAAATTTTTTCAACGCGAAATTTGAAAAATTCGAAAAACAATCTGCTCTTTTCGCTGATATAATATAACATCCATTGAATGTATAGTGCAGAATATGGCACAAGGTGTCGATTGCAGTTCATCTTCTGCACGCAAAAAGAAAATACTACAGAATTTGAATCAAATGTCCAACACCAAAATGAATTGGGATCCAGGTGGAAGTAATGATCAAGAGATTATGCAAGTTGGCTAAACATTCCTTCCCCTTTCTTTCTTTCTTTCTTTCTTTTTTTTTTTTTTGATTGTCTTTTGTCATTATTTCCTTTTCTTTCCAACCAATCAAATTTGGGGTTTTGTTCTTCGTTTTCCATTTCTTTTTTCGCTTTCCGTTGTTTTTGCCACAGTTGTTCAACATAAGTTTTCGCACACTTTCATTATTTCCCCAAAAATGTTCTTTCTACAGTGGAATAAAAACAAGAAAATTTGGTTCATCCAACATCCATTCTCCACATCTTCTTTTTGGATCTTTCAAGAAACATACCTGAAAGGTACGGACCACTCTATTCCAAACAAAACATTTTTTCATACCAACCGATATAATAGACCAGGTAGTGGTCTCTTTATTCGTATACCAGCAAATATGTATGGTAGAGTTATTTTTTTAAAAAGAAAATGATCCTGATCTTGAAATCCTTGCAGTTGAAACTCAAACCTCAATTCAAATCTACCCAATTATTAGTATTTATGCTCTTCCGGGTTTCAATACTAACCTGATTAAAAAATTCCTTGATGGTATAAATTCGCCAACCTTCATATTTGCTGATTTCAAACCGCCTCCACCCTTTATGGCGTGGAAACCATTTTTTGCTTCATAGGGACAGTTTTGAATGGTTCAATAGTTCTAATTTTATACTCTTTAACTCAACATGCCTAACTCATATCATAAACTCAAGTACATACTCGAATTTTGATCTCACTTTATGCTCTGTTCAGTTTTTTTGAAGAAACTATGTTTTTCACTGATCTTTCAAAAGTGATTATATTCCCAATGTCGTTTCGTGATCGAAATTCAGTGCCGCATCTAAAAATCTCAAAACTGTTAAGTGGAACACAGTCATTCAGGAAATAAATTAAATCTTCACAGCAATTAAACAATCGATTATAGAAATAGTTACTAGTAAAATTTCATAAATTATAACTAAACATTCGTCGAAAATTTTTTTACCCAATGAGTATTAACCCCCGTGGTGGAATGCTGTTTGTGACAACTTCAGCAGTTTGAAAAAATACATGTGAAAAAAAAGCATTGAGGAGCATATCTGTCTCAGATCGGATTAAATACAAAATATACAGAAGCAAGCTAAATTTCATGTTAAAAAAGTGAAAGATAGGCATGGGAAAAGTAGGAGCAAAATTTCTCAAAATTCTAAAATGTTTTTAAAAATACTAAACAAGGTATTTAATCATGCTAACTCCGATATCAAAACTAATTAAATTATCTTCCATAACAATAGATACATAAGCAGTTCAAAAATTCAAAGTAAACTTTTTGCAAAATTTTTTTTTTATAATATGAATATGGACTGGTAATGACAAACTACTGTATATCCGATGGACTACTGTAATGACAAACCAATTTTTAAACAATAGTATTCACATTTGGAAACTCAAAAGAACAATTAAAAGAACGAAAACCACACCAGCAGCCTGGTTCAAAAAACATGACGATACTGCTTTTTACAAAGTAACAAAATCAAAACAAACCAACACGGTCTTATTCAGAGAAATCCAAACAACAACATATAAAATCTATTCAGGAATATCTGAGGCACATAAAAAGAAAGAAAAAAATTGTTCACGTTAGCCATGCGTGGTAATTCTTTAGACTTCTCGGTGGTGGATACCTACCTGAGTGATTAGTCTGCATTCTCTCTTGGTTTTGATGTTAAACTATTAGAATCGCCATGGTCACACCGCCTCATTCAGGCAAAATTTAGGAGTAAAAGATAGTTCATATTCTCCAAGTAGTGCCAATGCCCCTGCCGGTCATTGACCCAAATTTTTCTGTTCAAACTATCGGAGTAAGGAAAGCAGAGAATGAGAGAGAGTAAAGAAGTTGATAAACTATAATTTATTAATAGACCCTAAATTCAATCAAAGAACTACAATTTTTTACGCATTTTATTACTACTGTCTTGCTCTTTCTAAGTTCTTTCATATATATATGAAGCATTAAAATTTCATAATTTCATTATTCATTATATTTCATTATTTAAAGCGAATTTTTTTTTTAAAAAAAAGCTCTTTATTTTTTGATATTTTACCTATATATTCTTTTTTTATGTCTTTCAACTCATATTTTTTTTTCATAATAATAAATTTAATTATTAATAAATTTTTTCGCTTTTCGTTTTAACTTGTTGGACTTATTTTTTTACTAAACAAAGTTCAGATTTGACATATCAATATCAACTTTTTAGAAAGTTACTGGGCGCATAAGTGAAAAATTAGAAACCTTTTGTGAATAAAACATATAAATATTCTTATCATTTTTATTAGAACCTCCCTAATGTTAAGTAAGCCTAGAATTCGTGTTGATTCGTGAGATAATTATTTCGAAGATACTAATTATGAAATTAAAAGAAGCTATTAAATTTTATTCGGAAACTAAACTGATGCTCTATTAGAATTTCCACAATAATATCTAATAGACTCAAATAGATTTGTTTATTGTGATTGAGTAAAATCAAGATAATTTGAGCTACATGTAGTAATAATAAGTTCACAAATGCCTATTATTTGCTAGAAATAAAATACTGAAGGCGAAATTTATATTTTCGTTAGAACTAAGAAAGTAATGATAAATAAAAAAAAAGTTTTCGCTTCATGTTTTACAAACGAATCATTAATGACAAGTAAAAAAATATTGATCCTTAATTTAAGTCACTATTTAGCTTTCGTGTGATACATTTAAGATATTTTTATAGAATGAATTTTTATGCATTATACAAAAAGTGTTTTTAAAAGTATAATAGATATTATTTATGATGAATTTAAAATCCAACATTATCACTAAAAAACTTCACATTTAACAAATAAAACCCATTTTTGAAGGAAAAATATCAAAATGGATTCAAATCTCTAGTCCTAAATCTCTTAAAATGATGTGATTTTATGCTTGATTCGTCTTATATTTTTAAAAAACATACTCTTAATTACATAGCAGCAATAAATATTTTTTAAAAAATCTAAAGTTATCAAAACACGTGTGAGTGTGAATTTAGCTACTAACAGCAAACTAAAAAAGCTGTTCTCTCAGACCTCATCAAAGAGTGCTTTTTTATTGCTAAAATTAATGGCCTGTTTCAATGATAGCTCAATAGGGGCCCCCACCCTTCTCGTTGTCATTTTTCTGAAGGAAGGGACAATTCTATTCTATAATTGTGAGTGAGTTTATCCCGGATTTTGAGGGTCTGTTAATCTTACTCTAGAGGGTTCATAGAGTGAAAGATGGTCACATTCCATTGATTGTGATAACCTTTGTGAAGATTTGGAGGGTATAAGTTCTGACTAGCACTATGGTAAGCACTGAGGTTGGTAGTTACCAGATCTCTTGTTGGGTTCTGTGGTGGGTGATGCCTTCGGATTGAATCTGAAACTGCTCGCTGAACGATCTGTTCCCTTCAGCGGGCAGCAAATTACATCTATACACCAACAGCAAGAATTTTCCTAGTTAAAAGAATAGCTTTTACTAATGATGCACTTCATTTTTTCCCTCCATTTTTAGTTGAAAAAATTATTGCCAATAATATCGGTGAAGTAAAAGCGCTCCGATCAAGCAACTTGTTGATCGTAGACAGCCCTAATCTCGGAAACAGCCCTAACAAATTGTGAAATTAAAAGCCGTTTCAAATATCCCATATATTAAGAAGTTCTTCAAAGTACGTGTTTCCTGCGAAGAATAATTAAATCTTCCGAAAGAAGCAAACTCTAAAAAGTTGCAAAGACAGGGAATAAGCCATTTATAACGCATTTCTGTATGAAGGGATAATCAGAGTCTAAAGACTCAGCAACTGATTTTATTCTTTAGTTTTGCTGAATTATCAGATACACTGAAGCAGAGTACAGAGCGTCTTTCAATTAGGCCATATGTATAAGACCCGATTCGTTGTTTCATGTGCTAACACTTCGGATATTCAAACGCTGACTATATTCAAGACACTGACTTTTAACTTATTGTATAGAAATAAGCTATGGCTTCTGCTGATAAATACGTAAACTGCAAAGGCACACAAGTTCCCTTTCTCGGAACTGCCTAACATGATAAATGGAAAAAGAAATTATTAGCACAAAAATTTAAAAAGAGATTTCTTATTTTGTAGCCCAAAAATGTGTCATCTCAAAGCCTAGCATTTGGCAATAGCTATTTATCTATAATCAAAAATCGTCTGCAACTGACACTATTGAAAGTAATCCAAACAATATACCTGCATATTCTAATTCTGAATCTACTACAGTAACATCACTGCCAATATCTCGCTAAATAATATCCTCAACCAGTTACTCTCATCTGCCAAGGCATCTTCAGTTTCTGCTAAAATAATGAATTCCTCAAATAGTCATGAAATTTCTTCAACCCAGTATTTCTTCCAGTGAAACGTTTTCAGTTTCTAAAACTTTAATAAATACAAATTGGTTATTGACAAGAAAAAACATAAAAGGAATCGAAGTAAAGTATACAGGGAATACCAAATTCTAAACTTCATCCCAACAAATTTCTCATTCTTTGTCGGTTGTTAACTCCGTGACTAAGCAGACTGAGCAATAGGTGTAGTGGATGGAATCACAGCAAATGATCGTAATAAATTGTCTCCTACTGTGGTCTCTGAATTTAAATCCATGATTACTGGTCATAAAGCCAAATGTGAAAGAGAATCGGATAATATTACTGAATACAACCCTCATGAAGCAATTTACGAGACGCTCTTGAATTACCCTCAACTACACTCATGTCCAAAATTAAGGTCACAAAACTGTTTTTCAAAGTAATTTTAAATGGCTACCAGTAAAATTTAAACAAATTATAATTTATATATTGTGAATAACCGGTAACATGATATTAACCTTTGTTGTGGGGAAAAATGTTGTTTAGCATTAGTTTTTAAGGAACTACTGAAATTAGACCGTTTAAGCATCTGGGATTTTTGTCTGCAATTTTGTGAATATTCCATTAAAATAAAAAATTTAACCTGTTTCCAGTGATAATGAGTTCTCATAATCGTTTAGACGTTCCCTTGAGATGGAGATCCGTTGTCAGGCTTGAAGCTGGGTAGTCTCAAGCGGAGGTAGCTCAATGGTTACATGTGGCACCGAAAGTGGTATCCAGGTTGTGGAATCATTTCCAAACAAGTGGTACTGTAACCAGGAAGGCCGGTCAATGTCGTCACAGAGCAACGACACCTGCACAGAATCGCTATTTGGCATTAAGCGCACGACGGCATAGGTTGACAACAGCTCCTCAACTTGCTTGTGACCTTGCTGCTGCGTCTGGAATAAAAATTTTCAGACAATAGTATACAGACTTCTAGCAGAGAAGGCCCTTTATGCCCGGTGACCAGCTGAGTGCGTCCTTTTGATTGCATCCAACAGAAAAGTCCGGTTGTTTTGGTGCCGAACACATCGGTCTTGGGCACATCAAGAATGGGGGAGTGTTCTTTTCAGTGATGAGTCGAGATTTACCACATAGAGTGACACTCGTCGAATCTTCATCTGGAGAGAGCGAGGAGCTCGCTATAATCCCTCCTACGTAAAAGAAATCGACAGATTTGGTGACAGAGGAATCCTTGTCTGGTGTGGCATAATTTTGGGCAGTCGTACACCACTCGACGTCTTCGATGCGGGTACTGTCAATGCATGTCGCTATAGGGATAAGATCTTTGAAGCCTATGTGAGATTGTTCCGGGTTGCTTTTGGCCCAGATTTCATGTTCATGGACGATAACGCGCGTCCACACAAAGCCCAGATCGTTGATGATTTTCTTGAGGAAGAGGATATTCGACGTATGGACTGGCCCTCGAGGTCTCTGGATCTCAATTCTATTGAACATGTTTGGGATGGTCTCGGAAGAGCCGTTGCACAGCGTAACCCCCCTCTTAAAACCCTCCAAGAGTTAAAAGCCGCTCTTTTAGAAGAATGGGCTTTGTTACCCCAAGCATTTATTGACGCCCTCATAAACAGTATGAAAGCTCATTGTGAAGCCTGTATAGCAGTGCACGATGGTCACACTCCATATTAGACAGACCTTCCCCGTGATAACAGCTTTATCTCTGATTCATAATGTAACACTTTTTGACATACCCTGTTTCTTAATTCCCAATTAAAATCTTTTCCGTGTTGTTATGTGTCTATGTTCTTTCTTACATTGTAGTGTACCTCTGTGCCAAATTTCGTGGCAAAACAGAGAATAGTTTTTGAATTTTCGCATATTTTATGTTTGTGACCTTAATTTTTGACATGAGTGTAGTTCTACTATAATTGACAAAGCCAATTTTATATAGAGGCTTTCTGTAACTTTTCTCGAATTTTTAGGACATCATTGATAGTGCACTTGCTTTTTACATGAACTTCCTCATTTTTTTCATAAGATTTTATCGTTTTAAATTATATGATAGAATTATATGGACATAGCTTTATCAGCATCTGTTTGGCGCAGTGTATCACATCCATCTCTTGAGCCATTAAATCTTAAATACATCTTCCATTTTTGATACTATCACGTTCAGTTATATAGTTAGAGTCCTGTACCCATAATGTTACGAGTAACCTTTTTGTAGGCACAAAAGATTCTCAATCAATCAATAGCACTATATTGCTTTTAAGAATAAGGCCATTTTTATTGTTAGATTCGCAAAGTAGTAATTTCACATACACAAAACAAATGCATCGTCGGAGCCATGAACTTGTGCATTGTGTTGTAAAGTGGCGTCATTATAACAACACACGTCACAGCAAATATGAAAGGAAAATCAGACAATCAAATTATCCCAACATTTTCTATCTCATATCATAAAGATTTTTTTTTTTTGGTGAAAAGTAGCCAGTTGCGTGGAATATTTTATTGGATATCAATTAACCTAAAGATGCTGCTTTCAAATGGATTGTGCATAAGGTTTGATTTGTTTCGATTAAGGTTCTGTTTAAAAGTCTCACTATGATTTTTTTCTCATAATTTTGAACACTGATATCGAGCACGATACCAAAACTGGTGCTTCTCTTTCCACATTTCCACAGTGCACATGAGGAAACCTTCTTTTGAATTTATCTTATCTCCCTGGTACTCAGAATTTCTTTCACTTTAAATATTAATTTCTTACTTTTTTTTTCAGATCTTTCGGTACATGACAGAAACTTGTTTTCTGGCATCCTCAAAGATTGTTATTAATCATTTTCCCTCTTTTCTTTTCAGTCAATTAATTCCTTTTCCTTATTTAGTATTCTTTTTTCCTTATCTTAATTCTTGTGCATCGACATTCTTTTCCGTAAACTCAGTGTATGAAATAGTATATCGTAATTTATGTTTAGGTCACGTTTGTGAACCTCTTTAAACGACTTGTCGGGAACAATACCGAAGGTTCTATGGTTTTAAAATTTAAACTTGGTGCAGTAATTTCATTTTCTCTTATAATAATTTTGAAAGTTCTTTTTATCTTTCCCGAGCATAAATCGTTTTTATTTTCGAATCCTATTTTTTATATTATTCTTTAAATTTTACTCATATTATTGTTAAGTTAAACGAAATTTACTCTTACTATTGTTCAATTTAACCGAAGATGTTTGCAATAAGCAAAGAATATTAAGAATATTTTTAAACTGTAAACAATTTCGAGTATTTTGGAGAAAAATTCGAGAGATTTGTTTTTAAAATATTAGTTAGAAACAGCAATTTAATCATCAAATTATTTCCTTAGAATCATCGGCAGTTCGAAAGAAAATATTTATAAAATTTTAAGTCTTCTGTGAAGAGTCATTTGCACTAAAATTTCTTGATAAAAAGCATCTATTGTTTTTTTAACCGTAATGAATTTCGGATTGTAAAGAATATGGGTATTTTCACCACCGTTCCTCAAAACGCCTCTAGTTTTAATCAAACCATTCCTCTCTCATCTATTTCTCGATTAAAAACAACTCCAAGCATGTATCAGTATTTTAAACAGATTTGAAATATATTTTCCATTGAATTTTAGCTAATTTTCAGGATCAGAGAAGGGGTACTTTAGGCCCCAAAGCAAACAAAATTAATGCGCCTCTAGGTAAAGAAGAATTTGCATGTTTGTATATATTCACATAAATATCCCAACAATAATAAAAAATCCCAAATATAAAGAAATTTTATATGAAAATTTTGCTTTTAGATTAACAAAGCATGACATAATTTGCCTAAAATGAAAAGCAATTTTAAATGATATACATGAGCTTGCTTTTAGAGCATCAATAATTATTTAGCAACCTTAATGATGCATTTACAATTAATAATGCCTTTGCATCAATATGTACTTAGTTTTTAAGTGCATATTGCATTTCAACATTTATTATGAAGTTATTAAGTACATTCAATAGTTATTTCACTGACCAAATATCAGATAAGTAGGCTGGACAAGTTTCCTATTGTTGGGCTATCCTGGGCGATCACCAAGATTTCGCCTGGTCATAAAAAGAGAGCTTTTTCTAACAGATCTCCAACAGTGTAAAAAAAATACCATGAGTACAAAGCAATTTCAGTGTAAACAGGAGCAATAATTTATTTTAGTAAAATTAAAAGCTCAGAAGTTGTCATTTTAGAGTTTCATTAAACCTGCTCCGTTCAGATTTTCACTGCCATAAAATTTTAGTAGTCAACGAAGCAATTTAAAATGCCCCGAGCTTGATTTTTTTTTTCATTTTTATGACATTTTTAAGTTTTTAACTGGAAAAAAAATTCAGTCTTACACTTCAAAATTGATTCTTTTTTTGCTTCAAGGATATGAATTCAAAAAAGAAAGAAAAAAAAAAGCAAGAAAGAAAAAGAAAACTATTTTTTATACATTTTTTCCCCAGTTATGTATCTATGCAGAAAAATGTTTTTTCTTTAAAAAAATGTATTAGTCCGTTTTTACTACTTTTAATGTTAAATTAAGGAAATGATTTTGTTATTTTCGAATTTTTAAACCTAAAATTCAAATGCAGCTTTTATTTAACGAAGCATCGTAAGATTTTTAATTTTTGCGCTTTCTTATTAAAGTGAAGTAATTAAGAAATGTAATAACTTATTGCAAAAATTTTATCAATTAGGTTTCCTCCTTCGATGCAAAAAAATTTTTGAACTACTTTGTTATTTAATCGTGAAGTTACTCGGAATTATTTCTTGAAATGGCGAAAATTCAGACAGGAATCGCTGCTCAATGCGATGTGAAAAGTATCCCGGCTACATCATTTTTCTGTCGAGATCATTTCTTGTTTCGGTTGAAATGATGCAATGGATTTGCACGGATTAAGAAAACTTCTACAGGAGCTAAAATTACATTGGACAAGATTGTGATGCTCGGAGTATATATGACTTTTTCACCCAAACCTTCGTGAGCATCTTAATAAGCGTAAATGTCACTCAATATATGTATTTCCCGTAATCGTATTTGCCTCCTGTAAGGTTTGATCATATTATTTTGAATGATGGGTTCTCTGCTGACACTCCACTTCTTCAACTATGCACCTTATTTTGAATGATGGGTTCTATGCTGACACTCCACTTCTTCAATTATGCACCTTATTTTGAATGATGAGTTCTATGCTGACACTCCACTTCTTCAACCGTGCACCGAATCGTAAATGGAAAGGAGCCTTGAAGTCACGAAATGTGGGTGGACGATTCAGACACAGAAAACTTCGTCCATGAATTTTTATTATACGAAGCGTAGGGGATGTATTGTAGGTCCAGGTTTTAGGACTCTCTGAGATGGAAAAACACATATTTGTCATTATATCTGTCTGTCTGTGACAAAGTTAATTCAAAAACGCTTTGAACTTTGTTTGAAAATTGTTTTGTAGTCTTTACACCAAATTTGTAGATTTATATCAAATTTTGAACAGATTCTACCCGAGGAAGTCTGCCCGAATGTTCAAATGAAGTTTACACAGCATCTACAAAACGAAGAGAGCTATATGGAGAAAATTCACACAGTACAGAGTAGACACTTATCAAATTTCGAGTCAAATACATAGGGTACTTAGTATTATGAAAGAACTTAACGTGATTTTCATTTGAAAGTATGGTACTTAATGGTATTTAGTATGGTACTTAAACGTGATTTTCATTTGAAAGTATGGTACTTAATGGTACATAGTATGGTACTTAAACGTGATTTTCATTTGAAAGTATGGTACTTAATGGTACTTAGTATGGTACTTAAACGTGATTTTCATTTGAAAGTATGGTACTTAATGGTACTTAGTATGGTACTTAAACGTGATTTTCATTTGAAAGTATGGTACTTAATGGTACATAGTATGGTACTTAAACGTGATTTTCATTTGAAAGTATGGTACTTAATGGTACTTAGTATGGTACTTAAACGTGATTTTCATTTGAAAGTATGGTACTTAATGGTACATAGTATGGTACTTAAACGTGATTTTCATTTGAAAATCACGTTTAAGTACCATAAAAAAATAATAATAATTTTCAAGAACCGTTTTGAAAAAAGGTTTTTAAAAAAAGTGCTGCATTTTCTCAAGAAATTCATTTATTTTTTTCTCTGACGTGGAATACGATAAATTGAAAGCATGGGCGTAGAGATTAGTTTATTGGATGTATCAAAAAGGAAAACCAACAAATGGGAAGAATTTGGAGAAGGAATCCAGGGTGAGACAGAACACATATTTAAAGAGCGTTTAAAGATTTTTTTCTTTAACAACGGGCATCGCCAGTTTTTGAAATATTGGAATGATTGTGTCATGTGAGCAGTGCGAAATACTTAAAGAATCAAACTTTTTGAAACTCCGGAAAAACTTTCGAACTATAATTTTTAGTCCTTCAAATGGCGAAGAATTTATTTTAGCTATGCCTGATAAATGCATGTGCATCCTTTCATGTGTTACTGAAGAAGATTACGCAAATTGTTCCGATCAAAGGAAAATAAGAATAAAACGAAATGAATTTGGTGCGCCAAAGAGTTTGATATATCGAAAAAAACTCTTACATTAAAGCCTTTTTTTTAAGTACATTACACATCCGACCACTAATATGTTCTCATTAATATTATTAATAATTAATTTCTCATTAATGTCTCTCTCTCTCTCTCTCTCTCTCTCTCTATATATATATATATATATATATATATATATAACCAGATTAAATGAGTGCGACTTCCAGTTATGAAAGGCACATCTTTTAAACTAAGCTTAATTTTCTTTGTAACAATGTCTTTTTTACTTTGTTTAAAAAAAAAGATAGAAGTTGATAAAATAACTTATAATTAACTTACTTATGGAACAATGCCGGCACTAGCATTCAGCTGGGATTAATAGTTTTTCTAAAACTCATTTCAAAAATTTTTGTTTCAATATATTATGCATCTTACGCTTAATGGTTCCCCAATAAAGTATTTTCCAATTTCGACAGACACACACCAATTGGGAGTCTATTCATTCTATTATTCATCTCTCTAATTTTTAATAAATAATCTCACTAATTTCCCCACCTCACTTAAAATTTGAGCTTTAATTTGAAACAGAGGCGATATACCTTCAACTAATATAAAGATTTTCTTATTGAGACTAAACAAATTTTTTAAAATGTGAGGAGAGAAAGTAAAATCATATCTCATTGAAGTCTTAACGGATACTATGAATTTTTTTATAATTTATGCAACATCTTGGAGGATTATTCAATAAAATTTTCTATGAATCAACAAAAATTCTACAATAAGAAAGCAATTTTCCTGCAATAAGAGCGGTAATAATTTTATATATCTAGCTATATCACAAGAATAAACAGCAATTTTTAAAAATGAACATACTTTAAAATAAGTTAAGCCTCAGCAGTAAATACAATAAAATTTCAAAAAGTACATTGAAAACATACTTTATACAGAAACCTACTCCTCATTGAAATGTCATATTTACATCTTTAACAATAGAAAAAAATAACCAGGATGAAATATTTGCTGAAACAATAAAAAAAAATTTGAGTCTCTTGACAACAGTTAAATTTATTTCTGTAGAATATGTTTCAAAAACAGTTTTTAAAGGAATAAAAAATGGTTTTTTTTAAAAATAATTATCTTTATATTAAATTTGTATCCTTTTGAATTTTAAGACTATGTAAAAATCCTTTCTGCACCATGATAATTGTGGATAAAAAACATAAAAATTTCGGTTAATTTTCAATTTATAGAAATTTCCAAAAATTTCATTCCGATATGCTCTTTCTAAAGTATATCTGTGCAAAATTTGGCAGCTCTAGGTTTGTCCTGTTGAGAGCCGCCCATGTACAGGCGCACTCACACTTTCATCATTAATAGTAGTAGAAATAGGAATTATTTTATTTCTTAGAATTATTTTAAACAGAACTTTAAGAAGAATACATGCAACAGTAACTCCTTACTGTGACGAGGGTGGTTTCAGTTCACCGCATCATTAGAAACACATTTTCTGCTAAAAGAAACTGTCTTTTACTGTCGATTACATTATAAATGATTGTCAGGTCATTTTTATAGATTTATAACAAGGAAGGAAAAACCAAGAATAAAGATTTTTCACACATTTTAAGGTTAATTTAATACTCTCCAAAGTAAGTGAAAAAGAAACATAAAAATCAAATTTACTACGTATTAATGCAAACAGGAGAACGAAACGTAGATTCAATACTGATAAAATTATTTAAACTCATTTATTTTTCATTGATAAATAGTTTCACTAATAAGGCCTAAGATGAAAGAGGTGAAAATTGGGTAATTTCTGAAAAAGTCTTCGATAATATGATTGTATCTCAACTTGCATAATGCATTATAACAAAGGTAAGTTATTCCTCATTTTGTTATGAAGAATTGTTGCTCAACTAGACTTCTGTTGCAGTTTGTTGCGATATTTGAGTTCTTGAATTTCTTTAGAAAGTTTGTCAGAATCAGGTGAATAGGACGTTACTTTTATTTTCAAATCGGATGGCAATCTTAAGCAATTCAAACGATTTTTAAATTAATTATCAATAAAACTCATGTTCGGAAATGTGTGCTTGCTAATACGAAAACCGACAGAATTTCGGTTCATTGAATAAAATGTTTCAAGTATCAGAAAGAAACTTCATCTCGCAATCTTCGTCTAAATTGGTTGAACTCCTCGTTGCTTTTTTAAATTTGCTAGTTCTTGTTGAAAGTAACAGTCTAAAAGATGGAAAATTTGAATCGGTAGAATCCATTCATTCATGTAAACGACAAAGTTGCCCCTTTTATTTTTCTAACCTCTGTAAATATTTCACCAAATTTCGATTTCATGTTTATCAGCATTTCTTGGGTTTTTTCAGCATGCAAAAATGTATTTTTCTTCCCTTCTGCTGCAAACAAAAGCAAAAAAACTGCATTTTTTTATCTAGTGAGCTTTAATATGAGGTCAGTGTGAGGTTGATTGGTTAGCCGTACTTCATAATGGTGAAATTCTTAAACTGGCTAATAAAATTTTCAAAATCTTTCCATTGGCCGACGATAAGGACTGTGTGAAAGTTTTCTTTTGCAATATTTCCCAAAATGGAGTGGAAAGGGGTAGATAACCATTTCTAACATATGGAGAGATCATAAGTATGATTTTTTTTCAAAATCCACCAGGATTTTTCCTTCATAGAAAATGTGCAGTGAAGGTTTTTTTTTTTTTTTTTTTTTTTTTTTTTTTTTTCAATTTTTCCCAAGAATAAAAGGGGGTGAGTGACATATGACATATTCAGGGGTCATGAATTTTTATATGAAATAACACTTTCGAAATCGGTTCTGCATTTTTAGCTAGTGTCACAAGATTTCACCGTAGAAAATGTATTATGAATAGTTTTCCCTAAAAAATGGAAAGTGGAGGAATGCATGCTTGGCTTGAAGATACAGTTAGAGATCATGAAATGAACAAAATAGAACCAGTGGTTTGTGCTGGAGGACTGGTTCATTGGTTTTTCCTTGTTATTTTCAATTTATAATTTTTTTTTTTATCTTTGCCAACAGCAAAATCCTTTTGACATTGCTCTTCTGGTAAGTTACTTGACTTTGTTTTGCAAAAGAATGTCAGAATATTGACTGTTGAATTCGTTCTTAAAACTACCGACGCATTTATTTTGTTTTCAGTCTGTATAACCAGATATTGTTATTAACCGTTTGAAAAATTTGTACAGCAAGCAATGGAAATTTTTTTTTTTTTAAAGCCTTTCTTTTCCCATTTTATCATCTTTTCATCAGCTGGCAATTGTACAGTTTTGTTATTTTTTATTTTCCCCATAATTGTCAACAGCAGATTCAATATATACTCATTTTGAATTGCGAAGCATCAACTAATTATTTCTTATTAGCAACACAGTTAACGCATCTATGTACAAATTGTGCGTTGCCTTTTAACCTAATGATAGAAAATATTGGAGTTAAATTTAAATCCGGAAACTTTTTGTTCGGTTATATCTTCGACTTTTCACATAGTTTTGCATTTGCAGTTTTGGTAGAAAATGGCATGTTTTTTATTTTAGCAATTATTTCAATAAAATCACGAAAAAGACATTTTAAAGAAACCATCTTTCATAAAAGCAGCATGATTTTTATTATTTCGTGAGTAGTGACACTACTACTTGATTTTATCCACAATGAAATTTTTCTCCCTCTCTTTAATTGTATGTATTCGGTTCGTACTGTTACTAAATTAGTTTATTGGATAAGACAGCTCTGCGGAAAATTCATTAAAAAAGGGAAGTCTTCCATTCTAGACATTGTAACATGATGGCTTGATATTATTATAAATACCAATATAAAATTATATTCCCAGCCTAGAGCAAAATGTTAGCAAGTGATATCAATAAATGACTTGCTCTACTACAGCAAATATTTGAATTTTTTAAAAATCGTAACACAACAAGCCGATTTCTTCTTATTTTTCATAGGACAATCATTATGATCAAAGCCAAATTTAGAAAGTGGAGGAAGTATGTTCACCTAGATGAAGGTACATTGCCTAAAATTGGAAAGCTGTTTCTCTTTCTAATGCAATGAGTCTTTTAAAAATTGTTTAACGATCTTCAGGGCAAATATTATTCCAAATTTCCCTTGAACCAGTGGTATTTCCCGAGCTGTAACAAATTTTGAGCATAATGAAACGCAATTAAGTATGCTTATCGGAATTTTTAAAATGAATCTTTTTTCGATAAAAAGATCAAAAACAGAAATGATTTCTTTAAAAATAAAGCATAAATAATAATAGCCATTCGGTGGTAAAACTGGCACACATAATGTTGCGCTTTAAACGAAAAGAGAATTCGATGTTTGAAAACGGTTTGGTCAACAGAACATAGATCCTTCAATCACCTTGTTATCAAAGCATTATTAAAGCATAGTGGCATCGATATTCTTCATTTGAACGGATGTTTATATAATAAGAAATTTCTGACTAATTGTGCTTGTTGTGTAGATACACGATGCCAATAAAAATAAAAATAATGGCTTATTCCTATTTTTTGTCTTCTATACTCACTTGTTTCCTTTAAAAAAAACTTGATTGTTGTTATTTCTCATTTTTCCAATATAGTCCCAAAAAGATCCCAGGACATTAATTTTATTTTATTAGCACATATTTCTTCTTGGAATGACAATTATTGCCAAAGAAAGAGATAATTTCATCTATAGATTTTCCTGCCCTTCAACGCGATTGAAAGCTATAATAAAACTCAAATATCTCAGTTTCACAGATTAAAGTCTTGAAATCTCAATTTTATAATCATCGAGGAAATAGTGAAAAATTCGCTCACTAAGAAGTCAAATCAAGTTTCAAAGAAATCTTTTAAGCGCATTTTTAAATAAATGTTTGTTATGAACAGAGTCAAATGTTTCAGACCTTTGTCCCGTACTATTATGTTATCTGGACCATAAGTTTAACAAGGTTGTTTTACAGCTTTTTTGGAATAGTTTGTACTTTTAGCGAATGAAAAGGCTCCTGATTTGCCCCCACCGAATTAAAGGGATATTAATGCAGTTAAAATAATCAAAAGTGTTTACTACTTTCAAGAATTCTTCAGAAAAAAAAAAGCAGCAGTGAGTTTGCTATATACTGTAAATATGAAATGTTTCCGAGAAATGGCGACAGAGAGTGATTTCTTGACTCGAGAGATAGCGTATCTGACCTTGAGATCTGTGATTAAGTTGTTAACAACGACAATGGCAGCGTCCGATAGATGTCGGAATAGCACCAGGATCATCCAATTGCTGATCATTTTCCTTATGCCGTTTCTTGAAAATATGTCACGTTCATCAGAAGTAATTACCGAAACTCCTGTACCCAGCTGGTCGAATAAAACGAGCGAATAAACCATCGGTCCACTCCTTTGAAATTCTTGTGCTCCCTGAATAGTAAGGATTCTCTTGCGTCTCGACCGAAACGGTTTTACTTTCCCAACATGAATCTTAATCGGGTGCGTCACAAAAATGCCTTATCCAAGAAGTCGTTGTAAGTGTTTCTTTTTTCCTTTGTTTTAAGAGATATTATGCATTGCGAAGATGATACGAAAGGGGAAAGATAATGGAATTCCAGACTAAAAATAATCAGGAAATGCAATCATCAGTTGCATTAGCGGCAGGGACAATACATTACCTCGGACAGTATAAATCAGAATGTGGTGTTTGATGCTATTACGGTATTGCTTATAAATAGTATTTCGTTTACTTGTAAAAATATAAGGATTTACGGTGGAATCTCTACAAATTGGACTTGAAAAATATCGTTATATAGAAATCTTTCGTCATTTTCTTACTAAAAATAATAATCCACATTTCATTTTAGAGGATTAAAGAAAATTGAAAATAATTAAAATATGTAACTAATAAGAAATTCATTTTATACATGCAAATAAATATGCAATTTGCAAATTAACTTGCACTTTACTAAAATATCTGTTTGTACGTTGAAAAAAATTAAATTTATTTTTGAACAAAATTGTCCCTACTGTGTTTCTGAACATAATCTTTTAAGGAAATCGCTTCAAAATAATGTTTTAACGTTAATAAGATTTTTTTTTATTTAAAAAGATAAGGATTTTTTCAGGAATATTAAGAATAAAAAATAAGAACAAATTGGGCTCATCTAGTATGCTTTGTCGGTGGAATTATCAACCATAATCTACGAATGAAAATATCTCAAATTCAACATTGTAACTTATGAAATTTTTTTCAAGAAATCATATACAAAAAAAGGAGTTTTGAATTTTCTTTATTGTAGTGGTCAAAATATCATTCTTTTATACTTTGGCTAGTAAACTTGCACATTATTGAAGATTTGTTAATTTTTCTGTAAGTTGCCATTTTTGTGTTGTGACTTAGGGGCACTTTACAAGCCCGCTGACAGTTATCTGGCAGCGAATTAAGCCGACTGAGCGTCTCTTGTTTTTTCAGCAGCGCCAATTAGGGCCAAGAGTACGACTTAGCTACTCACGTGTCACAACCCTTTTTATGGGGTGGACTTCATTCATGCATTTCATTCACTCATCCACAGAGCGTAATTTAGACCTAAATCAAAAAACGATCACCTCTGAACCGGTACCCCTAGTGGTATTACTTTCGACATGGTATTTTGTATCCACGGCAGATAAATACCTGCGCCAGCTACAACACACAAGGAGAGTCTTCGGCCTGTGGGGTTCGAACTCATAAACAAAGGGATGCGAGTCCAACACCCTACCAAACAGGCTATCCCGGCCAGTTTAAACAGAAATTCAAATGCATAAAAAGTGTTTCCCTAATAATTTTTTTTATTAACTGCAACCTGATTCATGAGCTGCAGTTTTGTAATGGAAGAAAACAAATTTAAAATAATACAATTTTTGTTCAACTGAACTCAGTAGGCCGAGCATACATTATTTCTTTAAGAGAATATTATTCGATATATGAGACTTTTAGTCGATATATAGAATTTGTTCATCTTATAAAAATCATTTTTTTAGAAAACATTTCAAAATATGATGACTTGGATGAATGTGAGAACATAAATTAAATTTTTCCGTACGAACAATTTTATGAATTAAAAAAAAGAAAAAAGAAAAAGAAGTTCTGAAATAGAGTCTTCACATGAAAAATGTTTGTCAGGATTTTGTTATTTGTTCATTTTAGCACAATCGGGAAGGAAACAACATTTTAAGGATTTCAGGATCATTTTTAGGAATTGTAGTTGAATGTGGATAGTTTATTATACAAAACTGAACTACTTCCAAAACATTTCACAACAACTAGTCACTAATTTAGGAAAAATATAGTAATGGAAAATCTTCTGTAAATCTTGAATAAACAGTTATCTTTTGGAGCTGAATTTGAATTGTGTAGATATATCCAATTGCTGTTATTGCTGAAATTTCGGTATTTATTTGTTTTTAAAAAAAAATTATGTATAAATACTGAGTAGAATAACAATATTCCACTCATATTCTAAAGAAACTCTGATAAATTATCAGTGCTATGTATTTTTGTGACTTAGTTATTTTCAGATAAGCAATAAGTTGACTTTATGAGAGCTCGTTTATCAGCTAAGTATTCGCATCTTTGTCAAAATATCTACAAATGCTTCGTTTCTGTTGAGCATGCAATCGTTGCTGCCAACAGCACTCTTCAATGATCTGCGTGCCAGCACCTGGATTGCTATGGCTGTCTCCTATTCAGCAATGAACTTTCACGAATTGTTATCATCTCTGTAAGGCTTTTCAAATAAGTGTTAATACGCATGCTTTTGAACCAATAAAAAATGGGAACAATTTTATACTTATCAAAAAATATTTGTATTCTATATCATAATCAAACGATAGGATATTATACTGGTAGAAATATAGAACCGGAGCGACTTATTCTTTGCAATATCCTCGTATTCTTTAAAGTGATTTTGGCATTTTTCCTTCAGTTATTTCAAACTGGCTGAGTGGAAGGAATTATCTTCGCCGAAAAGATGTTGCCTATTTTGCATATTTTGGTTGCCGGTATTAACAAAGGACACAAAATTTCAAAACATCGTATTTTTATCATGAAAATGTTGCATTTTCATCACGATGGAATTGGAAATGAATTCGTAATTTATTTGCACTTTAGTTCAGCTGCCAGATTAATTCAGATCGTTTGTAGCATGGAAAGGGCAAATGTAACAAACTATTTGCGATACTTTATTTTACAGTTATTTAAAGAGAAATTTGTTCCTCCTCAATGCGCATCAATACTGAAAGTTCGGGAGCCAGAGCTTTTTCCGAGAAAAGTTTGCTCCAAAGAACCCTAAAAACATATACCATAATCGTTCTTTAGCATGTCATCGTAAAGCGATGCATCTTAACATTCGTTGATCAGACAAAACACAATTCTTTTCCTTTTTGTTGATCAAAATTTTATGTTTAAAAGAAAGTTTCGTTACTTTTGCATTGATTTAGAATCGTGAATCTATTAAATGATGCTCTTTTTAAAAATGAATACTTATATCTTCCTTTTACGCAATCAATATTTATCATCTATAACATCTGTAAAAAAAAAAGATACATTTTCTATTTAACATTAAAGTCTGAGAACACGGACGATGCATCGGCAATCCGTCCAGCTGGGTGAATGAAAGGAAATTTTCGCCCTCCCCCTGTCCTTGCGGTCCGCAAGAAAAAGTATGTAAAACGGTTCAGTGTTCAGGCGAACCATTTAATCTCCATCAAAATTATTGCAATTTCCTCGTCACCACAAAAGAATTGCAACAGGACAATTTCAGTGATATCTCTTATGAAAGGAATCGATCTCGCAGAATGAATGAGGAGATAGTGATGCAAAAACCGATTGCATGCTTAAATAGAGTATTTAGACTCGCAACGTGATCTGTGTTTACCTTAAAAATTGATTTTTTCCTGTGATAGATGGGTAGGTTACGGAAGAGAAACGATAATTCAACTTACTGATTAACAGCTAAAAATATGCATGTGATCGCTTCTTTTTCCTTGGAAATTACTCAAATCTGAATATTATATAAAAATTAAAACGAAATCCTTCGAAATGTTGGAATGCTTAACGCTTAGTGAGTTTTAGTTTCTCGCATTTCAGTGATCGATTTTTTTTTTCCCCTTTTGCCAGGATTTTTTTTATTTCAATGAAAGCTTTACACATCAATGAGAATTTTATTGACATTTTCATCTTTTAATACTCGTTGCTAAAGTATCTGAAATCTGATATAAGGACCGCAGAAGTTCACTTAACTCATTTGGCTTGTTAACTCCAAAGAATGATTTTAATGCTGGCTAGGTGACTTATTCATTGCCCTTGCCATATTTTCTCTTAAAAAGATATGATCAATGGACATAATAAAACTTGACCAATTTCAATGTTTTTCATTTCGAATTTTTCTTTATTCCATTGAATCGCCTCACCTATTACTATGATATTAAACTATAATATGCAATTTGAATTTATTTTAGCAAATCCAAATTTTTATTCTTTTTTTCTGAATTATTTTTTTTATCTACAAAGAAATTTTTTCCATACAATTATAGTATTTAGAATAATGTGTATCATTTATTTATTTAAATAATTTATTTACAAAATTACTATTTTTTATTATAATTATAAGTCTTTATTTAAGACAAATTATTTTAATATTGATAAATATTAAAATGAATGCTATTGTTGTTTATAGCATAAAAAAACTGTCGTTTACTCTTATTTATACATGTAGCTTTTCTACGTTCTAAATTTTGATTCATTTGAATCTTTGTAACAGCTTCGATTTAATCAGATTTCATCTTGTAGTATTTATCCCATTATAATAAATTCATTTTCAATTTCAAAAAGTTTTATTCGACGGAAAAATTATATCGAAGACTATGACTGTCGAAATATTTTTTAAAACAATAATAAAATTTCCAAAAAAAAAAAAAAAAAAAAGATTTTTTTATATAAAATTTTTTTATTAAATCTACCTGAACTAAATTTTTTGTGATAAAAAAAGGATTATGTTTGTGAGAAATACGTGTTGTAAAGATTTAGAAGAAACTTCAATGTTAATTTTGAATATAAATAATTTTTTAAAGAAAAACTGCCCATTTTAAGTTATACGGCTAAGTTATTTATTAGACTAGGCTCATCTATAATACAAGTTTTACAACGCTGTTTGGAAGCAGTTGATGAAAGTATTCATATCACATTATTCTCACAACTCATAAAACATTAACTTTATTTTTAAATAACGAAAATTTAATCAGCTTTTTTTGAAATCTTGAGGAATTAAATTTTTAATATAATTTTCTTTTATCCTAATGTATTGACTTAATGATGAGTAGTGTTTAAAAATAAATAAATAAATAATAGTTTTCATTGTTAACAGTATACTACAAAATTTTTACTTTATGTGCTTAAATGGGGCTTCCTATATTAAAAAAAAATTGTTAATGTGTTGTTATTTTAGAGGGGGAAGAGAATTGCATTATATTTCAATTCACTATTCAAGCTTCATTTCCATTGAAATGATAAAGTCAACCTAATTATTAAACATTTAAAAAAGGGTTTTGTCAACTTCATTATGCTCATGCAGGGAATTACGGGCTGTAAATTAATAGTTTCTATAATGATTTCAATTTAAATTGATAATACGTAGAAAGATATGAGAGACCACGAATGGCGTTACATATACTTTTAAATGTCCTTGAGCTGTGAAATGAGTTACATACATTTAAATCACTTTTATCTTGAACACTGAATTTAAAATTAAATTTTAGTTTATTCGTACTGGCATATTCTCAACTTCAGAAATTTTACAACAATCAATCACTTATTTCTAATCATCCCAGTAGTATGGTGACATATGCCATTTCATCGTTAGCCCTCATATTCACGCGCATTCCACGCCTAAACTCTTTGGCGAGAGTGTCCTCCAAGTATCTCCAAGCGCTTATTTCAAAAGGTGGAACTGAAATTAGACTTGGCTTCATATCATGCTGATTTATATCAACGAGAAATCTATATTGTGGCATTAATATCAGGAATAATTTTGAACTTCTGTCTGTTTAGGAGGCACTAAAGACAACTAACTGCTTGATGCCTAAAAGCATTTATTAGACACAACGCAACAATACGCGCATTACAGGTAAAAAACTCCGAACATGAACAAAACGTGTTACAGTCACAGGCTTGTCAAGTTTGCAGCTTACAATACAAGAAACTTTTATGATTGCTTATGACACATATACTCCCTTTTTTAAGTTTCCAACGGGTCGAACAGTTCTAACACTTCTGGTGTTTTTATTCTTGAGCTCTCTAAGATAAACGTGATTATGGAATCAGATATAAACGGATTGTCAGGAGAGAATTGATCTTTTGTGATATCAAACTCATGCAGGCTCGGCATGAAAATCTGGCGAATGAATTCATTGCTTCCGATTCCTCCTATAGCTACGACTACCCAATTGAATAACATATATCGTGATTGTGATGTTTCCTGTAAAGTTTTTCCAATTACCTTTTTTGTCTCTAATCCAACGATCTGACCTTAACTCATTAAGATCCCCAAAACGTGGTGTTTTTCATAGTTCTTCTTTTGGCCTTCCATTCATCTTTCTTCCTTAGCTTCGTAAACGTTCTTGTTCTCTGAACCATGTTGCCACCTTGTGAACTTGATTCTATTTAGAAGGCGGTATACTGCTACTGAAAGTCTTAAAACATTTATTTGACAACACAACAACACACCCACATTGTGCTGTGTTAATAAATGTACTTCATAATTCTGTTTGTAAGCCTAATCCCGAGCATAAACAATTCGTACAGCTACAGGCAAGCCAAATTCGGAGATCATGTTAAGATAAGATTCCAAGGTTTTGCTTATAGCATAAAAATTATAATTCTTTATTATTACAATAGAGATATTATTTTTTTTATAACAATAAGGGTACTTTTAGGTGAAATAAATTCGTAATCTTATTAAGTGAGTGTACATTTCCTCCTTTAATTTCAATGGTTTATTTGAACGGCTCGCCCGTTTCTTATTTTTTTTCCCTTATTTAATTTGACAAATCAATGATGTATAATGTTGAAATGAGAAAAATGAAGTATCAAGTTACCCCTTGAATCGAGCTGCCATCTAGCGAGAAAATTCTCATTATCGTATAAACTTGAATATTGAGAAAGAACTCTTAAATTCTAAATTCTCTCTTTTTCAAATAATTTTTTAACATGTCTGTGATCCTACTATTTTATCATTTCCATATTTTTTTATTTTTATAAATTTATCTGCCTTTCATCCCCCCTTCCTCCTAATGATTCCAGGCAACTGCCTGGTTTGAAATCTGGTAATATTATTTGTTTATGTATGTGTAAAAAATAATTAATTAAAATTATAATTATTAAAAATATGTAAAATAATCAGTTCTAATTTTTCAAAGGAATTGAATATCTTGCCTACGCAGATACGCTTAAATTGTAAATCAATTAAATGCAAAAAAATCGGATAATAGCATTTGTGTTTTTGTTGCATTTTACTTTTGTTACCTATATATTTCTTTTAAGGGTATTTTTATCAAAAAAAAAATAATGAACAATTTTTTTAATATTTTATTTATTTCATACAAGAAACGAATTTTGAAATTTTAAATAATTCTGGAATTTATTCTCGTCATCTGACCGCGGTTCAAAATGACGAGGCGCGTCCCAAATTAGCCTTAGTGTTGCTTTAAAACGGGGACGTTAATATAGCTAAACTCAACTCAACAGACCAACCACCATCTGAGAGGGAACGATTACGAACAAAGTGTCAACTATATATATATATATAACAAACCAACTACTAAAGAGTTTTGTGAAAAAAAAAAAAAAAATCGCATGTTTTCAACGAATAGCAAATGGCTTCATTCTAGATTAAGTGAGAATAGCTAATTCTGAGTGAATTAGCAGGAACGCGGCGAAAAGTATTCAAATGATCTCTCCTTGAGTTCAATACCACCATTTCTAGAGCTCATGCGATTCCTAGACGGTTAAGCGTAAATGTAAGTGTACTTTATAAAAAAGGAAAAATGAGGCAATATTACACTGCAATCAATCTCAAAGAGCCGTAGAAATAACAGATACGATTATGTATAAAATTGATAACAATGATAAAAGGAAAGGAGACAATGTCTTGAATATTGAAGGAATAAATATGCTAATGCACGGTATTAAGGAAAACTTGAAGTATTATATAATCTCCTTCACAAAGTAAGCTTAGAAATGTTGCATTATGTATCGAATTCAGAAGCTAGGGAGAAAATTGGATAAAATGAGAAACAAAAGAAGGAATAAGGATGTACTGTGAATAAAATGCTAGGAATATTGAAAATATTGCACTAAGAAAGTGGTTATGATTATTTTAATAATAGTTCATTGCCTAATAAGAATTTAATCATATTTATGTTTTTTTTTCCTTATAATAACCTAATATTTCTGATAAAGATGAGGATTTTTTAAGATGTTATGAAAGAATAAAAGGTTATGACACCTCATAGTTCTCCACAGGCCTAAAGTCATTATCAAACTGATAAAGAAAAGAAGAAAATGGATCATGTCCTGTAACAAATTGCACAGCGCATGTCATATCCAATGCATAGGTCATATCACTGACTCCCCGTCCCCCTCGAAGGCACACGGATAAAGAAAACTGAATAACTGAACCGCCGCAACAGCAACATTGGCGAAAATTGTGGTTGAGTCCTAAGAGCTATCACCAACCACGGTACAACGTCCCGTCATTGATGGGAGAAGCCAGATCTCTCACCTCTTTATGCACCCTCCAGGGTGGCGAGATCCAACCACCATACCGGAAGCATTTCATCTTCTTTTCAAGGTGCCCCCGGGGGTATATCCAATGGATAAAACAAAAGTTTTAAAAAATGCATATTTCTAAGATTTCTAAAAATTATCCATTTGCTTTTCAATTTCTGAAACATATTCAGGTGATACAATTTAGAGTGGAACTTGGCTAATTGGAACATCAAATAATAATAATAAAAAAACACATAGATAATTCGAATTTCTTCACTAGTCCCTTGACATTCCTTTATAAATTAATATTAAGACATTGTTTCTAATTCAAATGTAGATCTATTTTGGTTATTCGATGTCAAAACTAAAACGCGTTGACATTATACACGTTTCAGAATTATTTTTATTTAAAATGTCTGTCATATCTTTAGCGTTCATCAAAAAAGAATATTTTAACGCCCTTCATTCACTCAAAAGTTTTTTGTAAGTTCTGTAAATGGGCAGAGATCAAAATCAATGGTGTGCTTCTGATATTAAAAAGAGAAACAAGATTGTTTTTTCTTCCAAGTGATGGAAAGCTGAATGATCGGAAGTCCAGTTTATCAGATTTCAAAGTTTTTTTCTGGGGGGAGGGCATTAAACTGAAATTTTGGCATACATATGACACTTTCTACGTGAGGTAAAATACTCGGGATTTTTGTCTTTTTCAAAAATGAACAGGATGCTAAGTTAAACTAAATTAATTTTATTAAAGCTACTCATCACATACCATCATTTACATAAATTAATAGCACAAATTTGAAAGAAAGATCTTTTAACAGAAATATCTATTAGCATTACATTTTTCGGATCTATAAATTACTCATAATCATCGCACGCGCGATGCAACGTGTCTGAGCAATCTTTCAATGCATCACTTAAGACACGTGCGCTTGTGTAATCAAACAGGTTGCTATTCATGGTAATCACACCTGATTCGAGCTGCCCTCTATTTTTCAAAAAATTCACCGTCTGGTCAGATCATGTGTTTAGCGTTACAGTCTTGCAAATCGGCCATCCGACTTTTTAACTTTGATCCAGTGCATAAGTACATCACTTTACACTCAACCTGACAAAATCAAAAATGCAGAAGGAATGACTTGGTGGAGGTGGAAAGTATCGAAATCAAATATATCATTATAACAAATAGCGTAGTATAACGTTATACAAAATAGAGATAGCATGAAATTCCATATCATTTGAAAAAGAAAGAAATATATATAGAAAACAAGATTATTTAAAGAGCAATATATTATGAGATTTCTTAAACAAATTATAATTACAAAATGTTTATCTGTATCGTAGACTTTTGTGCATCTTACCAATATGTGGAAAATTTCTTCTGTTTTATTCATGGGATTTTGTACATCATAGTGACAAGTTTCTTTTAAGCTCCTAATATGGATGTTATCTCTACATTGGTTTAAGTTTTCCTTTTAAACCATATGTATTTTTTTTCCTTAAAAGTAAGTTCTTAATATTAAAATTAGGCCAGCAATGGAATATTTCCTCGATATTAAATCAATCCCATGTGCAATATGATTCACCAAAACCGGACAACTCTCCATTAAGAGGTAGGAAATGTCACTTTGAATTCCAACTCTTGCAAAAATAAAATTTTCATTTCGCTGGATGCAGTAGCAGCAAACAACGCTCATTCCTGTCACAAATCATTTATGTTAAATGAGTAACACATCAAAGAAGTAATATTTTTCATGAGCAGAATTTACCGCGATAGGAAAAAATTACATCATATTAATAATTTGCACCATTTATTGCAATAGGGACAAAATTTCTTATATTCCTGTACTTCTACACATTTTTCAATTTCAGCTTTTCGATATTAATAGCACTTGGTTTTTCTTTAATATAAAACATGCTCTAACCCTCCTTTCAATCTTAAGGAAAATTTGAATTTTTACAAATTTTTATTCCAAATTAAAAGAAGAAATAAAAAGTAAAGGCCTCGTGAATTAAAAATTGGTATATTGAAGATAAATAATAATGCTGATAAATCAAATGAAGCAAAAAGAAAAAAGAAAATCAACTTTCACAAATAATTCAAAAATGATCTTTATTTGTTTAAAAATCCGCGGAGTCCCACGGAGGGAGCACCTCCTAATTGAGGATAAAAAGTTTACTGACATGGTGTTTGCTTCTCGCCACCCCTGTGGGTACATGAAAAGGTGGGGGTCTAGCTTCTCCCATCAATGAAGGGAAGTACTTCCTTACGGAAGGATTGTACCGTGGCCGGTGATGGCCCTTAGGACTAAGCCACAATTCCCGCTAGCGTTGCTGTCGCAGCGGTCCGGTCATTCAAGTGCTTTCGCGTGCCTTTCCGGGGGGTGGGAGTTGTCAGTTTGTCATTGTGATTTGTTTGAATTCCAATTAACTGATATGATGAAATAGTACAAAGAAAGGAAGAGGACAATCTTGTCTCTTCTGTCCTTCCGAGTCTGGATAAAAACATTTGAACCAAATAAGAATTATATATATATATATATATATATTAACTTATATATATTAATATAATATATTAACTTATATTAATATATATATATATATATATATACTTATTAAAATATATATATATATATATATATATATATATATATATTATTGTTCAAACAACTTATTCACCAGACGAAAAACATTTTACTACAGGATCAGGTGAATCAAAACATATCGTTTGGCCTATTTAATAAAAATGCAACGTGTTTAAAAATGAAATATTGAACATCTGGTGCACACCCTTAGCCACCAGACTTTTAAACATAAAATTATTTAACAATCATTACTCAAAAGTAATGTATTATAAGAGAGAGTGTTTACAACAGCTCCCCGAGTGTCTGATTACTTTCACTTTGGATTAAGTTCGCTTAAATGATAAACATTTATAAAAACAATGATAATTTCCATTAAGAATAAATGTTGTAGGTAGACATAAACATGATAAAAACTTCAAATATTGAAGAATATGATCATTAATCAAAGAATTTTTAAAACTTATTAAAAAATTCCTAAATTCATTATTTATATTATTAATTAAATAATCTTTGATGACTTTCTTTTTTTCAATATGCAAGTTTACGTTAAAAAGATAGTAATAACAATAGCTTAGAGAATCAATGAATTTTTAAGTGAACACGGGGATTTTTTTTAGTCAGATCAGCAACATTTCATAATTTAAAAATTTACAACTTCCACGCAAGATTCTTAATTGAGCCCCATTCACATTTTTCTGAAACAAAATGGCGTTAAGCATTCACACACTTCCGACAATTCTTGATTGCAAGAAAGTGCAGCAACATTCTATCTTTTACAACACACGTGGAAGCTTAACGTTTCAGAATTAAGAATTTTTGTAGGAAGCTGACATTTTCAAAACGTGCTGGAAAAAAAAAAAGATTCTTGGTGACACAACAAACTTACCTACTTTCCCACACGAAACTGATGCAAGATTTCGATAAGATTTTTTCCATTGTTGACTCGCTGTTAAAACAGCCGGTGATGCAATATTTCACTGAAAGAGTTGAGGGTAGATCGATACTGGATAACTAGATGCTGAAGCTCCAGAAAAAAGAGAACCAGAAATGATATTTCTAGAATATAGATTTCGAAACAGATTGCAAGATTCATCACGATGAAAAAGTTCTAAATGTAGCTAAGTACTCGTCGTTAACTTTTAGATTCAGGGAACTCCCATCACAACCATTACTTATTGTCAGCGACGATGCCACAAACAATTTTTGTTTTGTTTAAGATCAGATACCCGCTCAATTTTGTGAGATTAAGTTTTCGAAGAGCTTTGCGAAGGTTTTTCAAAATGAGCAACGGATAAACTAAACTATTTTGTAGTTTCTATTTGTATCTTGTTGTTGTTTACGGTGCTTGTCATTTTAAGTCATGGTTTAGCGTCTCTTGTTTCAGTAGCGCCATCAAGGACCACGCGTACGTCTTCACTACTCATGCGTCACAGCCCTTTTGACGGGGCGGACTTCATTAATGCATTTCATTCACTCATCCACAGATGGTAATTTAGACATGAATCAGAGAACGGCCACCTCTGATCTGAAATGAAACATATTTTAAAATATATTTTAAATTTAAATAATGATGCACAACTCACACATTCTACGACATTTATAATAAATTTATATTTTAAAAAAATTTGAAGTAAAGGAACTTATCCCTTTTATTATACTCTCATTCTCTAAGTTCTATTGTAAATATTAATTTTGAATATGCTATTATCAGGATTTTATCATCATTGTCATCATTAATTCTATCTATGATTAATCGATGATCAAATACAACCATAAAATTCTTTCAGATAGTATAAACCTCAAAATATTCGAAAAAGGAAGAAGAAAAAAAATTGTCCCTGCCTTTAATAGCTAATAAAAGATTTTATTTTTGAAAGTTTGTTAATATAATTTAAAATTTTAATAAACATTAGTAATAAGAAAAAAAAAATTTTTTTGTTCTGAAATTTCAACCGAAATTTACGAAATGGGTTCATACATGAAATGAATTTTTATTTATTTATTTACTTTTCTTTAAATCTCTCAGACTTTTAAAAAAAAAACATGTAGACTTTTTTACAAATCTTTTTCCAAATAAATACTAATATATTACATAAAACTTACTTATGGATTTCCCCCTGCTAATGATCTTTCAGTTTGATATTAGTCATTTACCTCATCTTTTAGTTAGATTGCATATAGTAATTTGATAATACATACCATAAAATGCTTAATATTGTTAGATTTAATCATGTTCATGCTAAGGAAATATCCCTCTGGATATCAAAGAGGAAATTTAGCTGAAAAGGAAAAAGAATAAAAGCTAAATTTCAAGAAGTCGCATGTAGATCTGTTTTCTTGTCTATGAAGTAATTCTGGCTATGATATTACTTCGGCTTCAGAAGTTAAAATTCAAGATCCAACTGGAGAAAAAAGTTCCATACAAACTGAAAAATCTTGCAATGAAAACATAGAAACACGCTTAAATGCACTAACTATGCTAAACATGGAAAAAATTGTAAAAATTGTAATTTTTCTGAAGGAATTAATAACAAAAATAAAATCACGTAATAAATAAACACGCAATAGTAACATTCTGTTTGTATTTTTTTTTTTTTTTTTTTTTTTACTATACAAAAATTTTAAGTCCCCAAATGGTTTCTTGCACCCAGCCCCTTTATAGAGAAGGCCGACTTTACATGTATTGCAGTTCTATTTTGTATAAGCAAGCAATTCATAGACACAAAAGTAATGAACAATCAATGAATTTTAAGTGTTCATTAGCCATTTATTTGAAGAGGTCAAAAACAATTCATGCCAGCTAATAGGGTTGCAGAGAAAGGTAAACAATTAAGACGTTGATACCTTATATATTATTACGTTAAGATACATAAACAGGTAAATAATGTTACTTAAATTGCATTTCTGTCTCGTGGATGTTCACTCCAGGAAGGGGCAACAGTTTATAAATGACCTGGAGCTTTTTTCTAATGACAGTTATAGTCGAAGGAAAGATTTCATTGGCCTGACGTTCTATGAATTCATGACTTCACAAGTAATTAGATCGTCCTTTCAACATACCTCAAAACGGCACAATTTTGCCTTCTATTGTAACTAAATCAATGTTGAAATGAGGGAAAATGAAGCACAATTAAACAGTTGAAAGTTGCATGTTTAAAATTAATAATACTGACTTATAATGTTTTCATTTGAAAGAGAAAACACGCATTTTGACCTCGAAGATCTCTAGAAGTGAACATTTCGTTTGTGCCTGCAAACAGTTTCGCCACTGCTGCTTACCTTCCTCGAGGAAAGTGGACAAGGAAAGGTGTTGGGTAGCAGGTGGATGGAATAATCGGGTGGGGAGCTTTGTAAGAAATGCATTTTTTCTCTTACTCTAACGGACCATGGAGCAAAAGAAGTCATTGTTGAGGAACATTTCAATTTCTTTGCCTTTAATGGCAAACCTTGGATTTTCATAGAGATGTTGGCTTATTTCAAAAATTACAAGTTCAGATGGGATTTTTTAAAAAATTTCTGTTGTGCCTGCTCTTGGTACATGTCAATTTTTTTGCTGATAGTATCTTAGACATTCCATTAAAACCTGCGTTCACTCCCAGAGTTCGGCCGGTAGAGAAGGGCTTAAATTCTTCAGGAACAAAAAGCTGCTTGAAAATAAAAAATAATCAGGAAGTTACAGCGTAAGATCCATAATATGAAATATGGGTGTATAAAAAATTACTCAGAAATAGTTACAATAATGATTGAAGCTTGGGTGACTTAATTTTATTGGGATTCCAAATATAAAATTGATCCTGTGGATGATTACAGAAAAGAAAAAAAATGCATCTTTGTAATAAATATAGTATTAAAAAACTACTTTATTAATAAATAAATTAAATTTGTAAATAAAGGAGCAATCATCATTACAAAATTAACAACAGTAAATACAATAAATATCAACATTTAACTAGTGATTTTAATACAGAAATAGTAAATAGCACTTAGAATATAATGACCATCCAAAAAAAAAAAAAATGAAAGCAAAAAGTGCGATTCAAATCAAACAAGCTCAAAGTTTATGGTTAAAGTGAGATAATTTTAAATATTTTTTGATTGATATATATTATACAAATCAATTTCACAAATCAAAATCTTAAAGATCTGAATTCAAAAATTTTAAAACATAAAATTTGTATCCATTACTATGCAAACTGGAGACAGCCTGGTTCATTGCTCTAATCCAAGTTATCGCAATGTATCTTCGAGCCAATTGCAATGCATTTATAATCTTCATATTGCTAATGATCAATATTCGAAACTAGTTTCCACCAATAACTAAGAAAAACTATTCATTCCTAATTATTTAAAATTTTGCACGTTCTTACGAATGCATACGTCGAGCGAGTTTTAAAGGATATTATAGAATATTAGAGTTATATTCTGAAGAAAAACAGTTTCCTATCGAAGAGTGGTTAAGGGGAATATGGGCACCGGTTCGATAAGGCGCTGTAGACATTTTATTACTTTTCTCTGCTTTCTAGTCAGATCCGATTGTCTTCAGCATTTGTCCTAAGCTGCTGAAGAGAAGCGTCTAATTCTTTCTCATATGAAAATTTCAGCTAATTCTTTTTAATGGGGGGAAAAGTGTTTGTCTAAAATGAATAGAAAGTTTCAAATCGTTTGAGAAAATCATAATAGAAAATTACTATTGCATTCTTTTGTTTTGTTAAACCCTTTTTCACGTTGAGAAAGATATATATTATTTTAAAATTTCAATCCATAAATCACTGAAGCAAACAATAATAATTTTTTTATTTATATTTATTTTAAAGTTTTAATTATTGATAAGAATTAATTTTGTGAATATATCCAGAAGAAATTTATCCTTAAATCATCATTACAATAAAAAATTTCCGAAATTATTACATTTTCAGAAACAAAAAGAGAAACATCTGAACATTTTTGAAGCATTTTCCTAAAGTTTATTCTTTTTCTTCTTGTTATTGTAGCAATTTCCCTAAAAGGATTAATGGGAGCTTCTTCAAGTAGGCCATGTCTTGCAAGTGTTTTAATACAACTTCATTTAACTTTTTCTTGTATAGATGACGTTTTGTTAGATCTGCATTTGCGTATTCTTGATTGCGATAATGCTATTTTAATATCTTCAGAACTTAATTAGCTGTTAATCGATTAAATGGATCAACATTTAATTGAATACTTGTGGTGACACCAGCTAACGAATTTGTGAAAATTTAATAATATTTATAAATAATAGTATTTATAGCAATAAATCTTAAATTAAAGTCTTAAATCTTAAATTACAAAATAAAAAAATAAATTAAATAAACAATAAAAAAAATTGTGACATGTTCCAAAAAGCACATATTGGCTACACATTTGTGACACAAATATCTAGAATTTTAAAAAGAAATAATTTATTTGGCTACTTTTGCTGAACTAACGTTCTAAGAAATCGAATCGGTCATTTTGTTTATCGAAAAGCAATGATTGCAAACCTTAACACGTTGAAGCCAGCGTGACGTTATTGTAAACAAGGCGGAGTTAGAGCGATAGTCTTCTCGTGGGAATCAAAATGCATGCAGATTCCGTCCCAGAAACGTCTTCAATAAATCGAATCTAAACAGAAAGCAGTGCTTTTCGCAAATAAGGACAAAATTCCTAGATAGATTATCATGTTGCAAATAGGCTTCGTCGAGAACCAAATGTTAAATATCTTCCGTTGTTTGTGTCAATGAATTTTATCAGTCGCACTTTCTTTTTGAAGAGTAAAATTTCGTTTTGCTCAAGCGATTAAGATTAAAGCCAACATTTAACGTTGATATTTGCTGACGGGACAGCGATTAGCAATGCACGTTTCCTCTAGAACTTTCTTGGAGCTGTTGGGAAATGCAAAATTTCTTTAGATAAGTGTCCCCTTAAAGAAGAGGGCGGATTTCGTGATCTGTCGCGTTATCCCGAATTTCGAGACGGAGTATAGAGCGGAGTTTACAGCATGGTGTGCCGGAGTTCATCTAACGATCGGTGAGTACGAATTGGCAATGATAAAGTTATGAAACAGGGAGATGAATTCACTTTGACAATTTCAGCAAACATTTTTGATGAATAGAATAATTTGATTTACTTGGAAAAATTACAATGTTCTCTGTATATGCACTGATTATTCGATTTTTAACACAATTCTCCTCGGAGGAATTATTTGAAGTGAAAATGCATAAGAAAACTATTTGTACAGAGATTCTATCTATTTAATATAATAGTTTCTGAATGCCGCAAATGTTTCGCCTGAAAACCAAGTGCGAGCTCTAAAATATCTAGAAGTAATTTAGTTCGGAACAAAATCCATGAAATCTGATATCCATAAATGAACTTAGAAATTCTATTAAGTGCAGCTGCTGAGATATTCGAAAGGGAAAAGTCTGATATAATTTAATTAAACTATACTTAAATAAGATTCTTTCACGTAATTTTTTTAAATAACCTCTAGAAAAATTCTTGACAGTATTTTTTTTTTAAGTGCATTAAATTCTGCAAGAAATATATCAGTATTTCTTATTTAATGAAAAAGAGAAATACGTGCTTTGAATGAATCATTTTTAAATATAATTAATCCATAATAATTTGCTTATTTTTTTTATAATACTTCTTTTGAGATTCATGTTCATAATCTAATTTAAAATTTTTTCAATGGTTTCACATTAATTCAGGAAGAAATTTGGTATTCAAATTTGCAATGCGACTGAAAGGCATGGCTCTTAAATATGCACTGCTTCGAGAAAATGAAACCATATACTTAAGAGAAATATAAGAATGTAAGACCATCGTCACCAGTATTTTGTCTTTACAGCTAAGAGAGAACTATTTCTAAGGGCAATCTTTAGCCACCTTGTCATTCAAATTTTTAAAACCAATTAAAAAAAATTGATTTTAATTTAATCATTATATAAGTAGCTTTAAATAGCAAATTTTGATAAACTGAATAGCAAAGTGCTTAATTAGAGATTATTATCTAAAAAAAGTTGGGTTTCAGTATATCATGTATAAAAAGAATGCACAGCTGAAATTTACAAGTAATTTTAGACAAAACTGTAAAAAAAAATAACAAAATTTTTATTAACACAATCAAAATAATGATTAATAATAGAATTGGTTATTTCATAAAATTATAAAATTCCACATTTTAGCATAACCACAGAATAATTCAAACAATACTAGATTTAAATTTGAATAAGTTCAATTGTAGGGCCTTAGCGCAAAGTTAATGAACTTTCAAAATATTGCAAAAAGATCTCTAGGTCTCTGAACCCCTTAAAGTTATGGGCCCGTAAGCAATTGCCTACTCTACTAATTTCATTATTCGGCTTTAGCTAATAGTAGGACAGCGCTTCCAAAATCTTTTAATTGCACAGATTTCCAAAGGGGGGGCTCTATTTTTTCTCTTTATATTTTCATTCTCAGTTGTTGTTTAGTTTAGTTTTAGCTACATTAACATCCCGTTTTAAGGCAACACTTATTTTGGGATGGACCTCGTAATTTTGAATCGCAGTTAGATGACGATATCTGATTTGGCACTCCCTCTCCAAACTTCCACATCACACCACACCACATCAGCGGAAAAACGTTTGGGTCAAAGGGATTTAACATGCACCAGACCCGCTTACGATTCCGAATCCGAGACCCTACCACCAGGCTCCAAGGCCCCGCCCAGTTGTTGTAATTGTGATTGTAGGTGCACACAATTAGTGCAGTGAAAGTGGAATCTAATAATATAAAGTAGATGCGATTAGAAAAAAAAAAACGTCTTTATCTAGCGTCTTTTAATGACACCAAACGGAAAACAAGAAAAGATATGCACATAAAATGAATTTAAAATCATTCATTTCATTTATTTGAACGTGTTCTTTTTTTTATGCAAATACGAACGAAGTGACATTTATCATTCTGACAAGCCATTAAAAAATCAAATTAATGTAGAATTTTGTGCATATTCTTCAGTTTCTAGAGAATGAACAAATTCTTTTTTTAAATACTGCTATAAATTATCGATTATTACCTACTTAAAAAATAATGTGAAAATCTGAAAAAAAAAAAAATCAGCATGTGAAACCGCACTTTGTATCCTCCCTGATTCTGGAAAAGCATATTTTTAAGGCAGTTAAGCCGTCCGAGAACGATACGATGGTGCTGCGGGCATTCAGTTAAAACAACATTTTTTTTTTTTTTTTTTTTTTTTTTTTTGTAAATTTAAGCTTTTAATATCGAGTTGGTAAGTTTATTAAAATTATTGTAAGCTTTGACAATTATATTTATTTATTCGTTATGTGCTAGTTTTTGAATCTGTTAAAAAGTACAGTATACTCCCAAGTATCCAGCCTAATGTGAAGGAAGGACTGGCCGGATAGTCAAAACGCCGGATAGGCCGGAGTTCTAGGAACTCATTTCTTTGCCTACCAATACCAGAAGACAGAGATTTTATACCAAAACACACTGTTGTAATATGTATTTTCTCGCTCCTTATTGAGTAATAAGCTGTCTATTTAACTCAAGACAATAGAATGTGAACACGGCTTAGTGAATCATAGAAGCAGCTGCCGGTAACGTGTCGAGTTAAAATAGAAGGCTCTGTACTGGTAGTTCATAAACTGCACTGCGCGTTTCACGAATTGAGCCGTTTATATTGAAAATGGGGTAAGTCCATTTTTTTGTTATTGCGAGATATTTAAAGGTTTGTATTTCAATAAATTTAAAAATATTGGTAAGTATTAATAGATATATTTTTTGTATTTTGTGGTACCAGATAATGTAAGTTTGTAATCCAATAGTGTTTACAATGGTGATTAAAAAAATTAGAGTTTTTTTTATAACTAAATTGACTTGCCTCACTTTCAAAATTAATGAATTATTGTAAACCTACATTTAATTGGAAAATATTTCAATTGCATGAGCCTTTTTTTAATAATATAAACAAAATACTATTTAAATTTTTAAAAATATTTAATCATTTGATAAAAGTTCATCGGTATTTTTCTTTCTTTTTAAAACCGCTTTTTCCAGAGGTTGGGTTGAAAATAAATTTTCACGTTTAATTTCATGTACTAAAAATTCATTATATTTTCGAAAATTTTGTATTACTATATAGTAATCCTGGGGAATATGCAAGGAACTGGTTTCTGGATTGAATAGTTACTGGATGGTCCCACAACAAAATCATGATCGTTCGGTAGAAATGAATGTCCTGTCAATAAAAATTTGTGATCAATGATATTTATTTCATTGTCACTGGACTGAATAATCGGTGATGGAAGTAAACATTATTATCGACACACAAAATTAAGATATACTTTTTATTATTTATGAAATACTGTACAACCACCGATTTTCAATATCAAAAATAGATAAATAGAAACACCTCAGATTTCAGACATGATGTCAAACGGCCACATTTGCTTCACCATAGAGCAACCGGAGCTAAATTTTGCCGTAATATATTCGGTCAAATATAATTTCAATCTAAGATGGACTTGCACCACTTTCAAAATAAACAGATTTTCAATACTGTTAAGAGCTAAAACTTCCAACTTCCAAATACTAGAATCTAAATTTTTTTACTGTAAATTTTTTGCGCATAAAAAGATTATAACAAGTTTTATCTATAACTGCCATTATCGCCATTTTTTTCAAAAATGGACTTGCCCCACTTTCAAAATAAACGGCTCAATTTATTAGAGAACAAATAAGTTAAAGGATATAAGCTGTTCACATTTTAGAATAAATTCCGTAATGCTCAACTTGAATGCAGGAAACATAAACAAAACATTAACATAAATCGTAGGCCTAATTCTTAAGAAAATTGATTTTAATTGATTGATAACAAATTGATTTTATTATGATTACACTGATATGAAAAGGTAACCCTAAGTTAAGAGTCAAAACTTACAGTTTTTAGATTTTGTAAAAGTCCTTAACAGACGCTTTGCTTTCCTCCTTTAATTACGATAAAAGAAATTTAGGCCGGATAGTACGGAAACCGGATAGTCACGAACCGGATACTCAGAAGTGTACTGTAAAAATAAAATTTGTCGCTTTTTGTTTTTAGATAAATATTTCAAATTTTGAGTAAATCGAGTTCTTACTGTGATCCCAAAATCGATTCCCACTGCTTTTCATTATTTTGAAGTGCTTTCATTTATTCATTATTTGCTTATAAAATCATGTTTTGTTTTCAATTGATCTAAGAAAGTTCTGCAAATGCATTTTGATATACATTATCAGTAGATATTCAAGATAAAATATAAACGAATTTTGAAGTTTTCAGATGAAAAATAAAAGTATTGTTTCTATCTGAATATAACACACTATGGCACAACACTTTTGGTATATCTGACACTTTAAAAAAAAATATATTTCTTTTGTTAGTCGGAAACACTCATTGGAATCTGCGTTTTTGAGTCTTATACCCACCCCCTACACAAAACATTTTTCCAGGTCACTGCTTATAACGCGAAAAGTACCTTATTGTCTTGGAGCCGCGGTGGCAAGGTCCCGGCTTCGGAACCAGAGCGCTTCAGATTCGAGACCCGATCCCACCGAAGAACCGTCGTGTAAGCGGGTCTGGTGCATGTTACATCCGTTGGGGCCAAACGCTCTCCCACTGGTGTGGTGTGGAAACTTGGAGATGGATATGCCAGCTCAAGTGTCGTCCTCGTCATCTGACCGTTATTCGAAATAACGAGATTCGTCCCAAAAAGGCCCTCGTGTTGCTTTAAAACGGGACATTAACATAACTAAACTAAATTAAAGCCTTATTGTCGTTTGAGTACTTTAGAAACGCTTGTAAAGAGATTGCTAATTCACAGCTCGTATGAAAATTTTCCAAAGGCTTTCACTTTTGAAACAAGCGCAATTGTTTCCCACATTTATCAGGGGTTATTACTTTTATTCCTCAATACACGTAGATTAAATTTGCCTGCAAATGTTTCCAGAAGCTGCAAAATTGTATATTCTAAACGCTAAATAATCTTTTCTGAATTCTTTGTATATCCGTTACCTTTTAGACAGCATGAAATTTTTTATGTTTAGGTCTTTGAAGAATGATAGACTTTTATAGGAGGCAAAATAGAGTGATGAATTAAAGAAATAGAAAAGTTACTTATTATTTCTATTTTTGTTTGGCAGTATTCTTTTGTAATATTAAATTTATTTGTAATATGTGTTCTCATTTTACTTTACTCAAAACTTAGGCATTTTTTGGAAAATATTTGTCCTGTTACAGAATTTTGGTTCAAGCTATATGGAAAAAATGATCCCTAAAATGACTCCAAAGAAAATGCTTTTGAGATGCGCAGAACCTACATTGAATGTTCCAATTCATTGTTTCATTTCATTGCTTGCATATTATCGTAAAACAGACGCGAAATGATTTTTAATTAGTTTTTTTAATAAAACGAAAAAGGAATTGGACGCACTGCGTAAAAGCAAAGAGTCTTTAGCAGTGCCCTTTTTAAAAAGTGAAACTTTATTTCTTTACTGATTAGAATAAATAATTCTAATATCATGAAGAATCTGTTTAATGACGTGTTTAAGTTCGAAATCCCAAGATGCAGAAAAAGTCTTTTATGATCTCACTAAGAAAGAAAAAAATCCGTATTTTTAAGGTATCAATTGGAATACCTCAAATTACGCATTACTTATCCCCCCCCCAACACAATGCATTATACAAAAAATTAGATGCACAGTCTATTGAAAAGTCAAGAACCAAATAAATGTATTCTATAAAAGAGAGCATATGTACCAGATATAAAACCCGAGTATTCCATAAAAGAAAAAAGAAAAATGAGCTTATGTTCTTGGTCTGGGCTCATCCCCACCGAGAGAGATGAATTCTCATTCTTCCAATTTTTTTCTCTTTCTGTTCTCACAAATTGTATTCATTTTTTTTTATTATTATTATTACTTAGCTCAAAGAAACCACTTTCTGCTTATTCCTCACGGGACAGTTGACTCGTGTGGATCAAATAAACATTTTTTAATCAGCAATGTTAGAGAAATAATTAATCAGAAATAGTTGTTGTTTTTTGTCACTAATCTTCAAAACCGTGTTTTTAAGAAATGCACTTCAAAGCTGTATAAAAAAACAACAACCCATATTTAAATAGTGCTTAGAACTTGATACCAGTAATCTATGCAGATGATGAAATAGTATTCATTTTCGACTAGGTAGATGGAAGACGTGATAGATAGAAGGTGCTAGAAGGAAAATATAGCAACATCAATGAAATAACGAGCGAGTTTTTATGTATAAATCTGTTTCGCTTTTAAAATTTCTTTACTTTCTAATACAAGAACACCATTTGTTAACAGTTTGTGATTTTGTCTTCAGTTCTCTTCTTTGAAAATTGATTGATTAAAAATAATCTTAATTATTCTAAATTAATGAGCGATTTTTTTAAAATTCAAATTCGTTCTTTAATTAGATTATATTAAATTCAAGACTGAATCATTTCCACGCTTTGCGATTATGCAACAAAGATTTGCTTAACTATTAAAAATAAATAACATAAATAAATCTAATTGTTTTTAATAAAAATAAAAATGAAAGGATATGAAAGGTGAGAGAAGAATCGTGTAGTTTCAAAGTCGAATAGACGATTCTTTTAATATCATTTTGAAATGCAATAAATGTTTAAAAGTATGTTTTCAGTGTTTATTAAATGTTTCAGCTCTACGGCTTTCAATAAGATTAATCTACCGCCTAGAATAATCATTCTGAACGATCCCTTTCAAATATTTCATCTTCATAAATAATATCCTCATTAACAATGGGAAGATCTATAAAAATTTCAAGAGTTTATCTGAAATATAGAAAACATCCACCCTCGAAAAACGAATATTATGATTACAAGTAAGTAAAGTAATCTTAGCAAATTTTAAAATAATTCTCTAATATATTTTCACTTTTATGAGAAGAAAAGGGCATTCCATCGAAATCGACAGTTCGACAGTTTAAGGAGTAGGGGAAAAAAAAAAAAAAAATGGCCGGTAACATTTTATCAGTGTTCTCACTGACCTTCCAGGCTCCGTTAAAAAGGAATATTTTATCCACCGAGAGTGGTCGTGTTCTACAATGACAGAAAGTTTATCAATTCTTGTATCAGGAAAATAAAATATTCAAACTTCAACACACTAAATTGTAAAAGAAATTGGAATCCATTTTACTAAAAGGAATATAGTAAGCAACTGTTGAAAGAATAAAATGTACTTTTTTCGTTTAACTAAAGTGCTTGTAAAAGGAAACGTTTAAGTCGATAACGAAGTAAGGGCTTATAAATGACAAGGAAATGTCAAGCGAAATTCTCTTTTAAGCAATAGATATGGATCAAAAGGTCATTATGTGGTATAGAATAAAAAAGAATACGTCACAACTGCAGTTTTAGGAAACATTGGAGAATGATATATCCAAGAGGAACATCGATGATATTCAATTAAAATGAATATCCTTGTCAAATATTTAGACATGCAACATGTTGTCCGTTGTTTTCCGACCTCACTTATGAGATCAGAAACAGAAAGGGATGGAAAAAAGAAAGGAGGAACAAAAAGAAAACTTCTCGGTTTTCAACTTTTATTTCTTTTGATTCTTATAAAATTATGTTGCCATAGAACGAATGCCCGTTTTGAAATTGAACGCAAAAGGATGATTGTTTGGTCATATAGTTTTGGTTTCTTGACAGGAATTTGGCTTCTTCAATATCCCATTCATCAAACATTAGTAATCTTTGGAACTATCTGTTAAGTAAGAGAAAATGCGGCATCGCAATGCGTTATAAAATAATTGTTCATTGGTTCTAAATTTTTGTTTTTAGGTTCAATAAATTGTTATTTTGTATAGTGCGCTTCAAAATTACAAATAAAATAGCTCCACATGGATACGCAGTTCAAATCGAAAATTAGGTCATTTAGTAATACAAAAAGAGTTCATTTAAAAAGACGAAACAAGCACTTTTTAAAATAAAGTTTTAAAATAAGTTTTATATTATGAAAGTTATAGAAGATTAATTTTTCTTTTAAGACATTTACATACTTAAAAAGCCAAAATTATCAGTTCATCTGCTTTAATCAGATAAACTAATGAGTACTTTAGAAGAGTATCATAAAAATAGAAATAACTCGGTTTAAATAGCTAAATTTTATCACTGAAGTGCACTATTCATCGATTATGTACATTATACTAACCATAAAATATCTGCGTACTACCACATAATTTAGTTTAGTTTAGTTATATTATCGGCCCGTTTAAAAGCAGCACTAGGGCTATTTTGGGACGGACTTTAATTTTGAACCGCTGTCAAATGACGAGGGCGACACTTGAGCTGGCACACCTCCCCCCCCCTCCAAACTTCTATACCAGCTGGGTACTAATAATACATAAGAGATATTCACGAATAAAACATTCAGTGTCAATTATCATTTTTACAAATATGTCTCATCTACTATAATTTTCATTCTTAAATAGTCTCAATGTATTCTGTGCTGTGTTCATCCGCCTTCGGTAAAAATCAAATTGCAATGCATTGAAAGCAGCTAATGGGTTAAGGTTGCTTTCGCATCTAATTCGATATTACAACTACTGGAGTAAAATAGAAATTAATTTCAGTAGAAAACTCTTCAGTTATGTATCATTGCAATTCTTACGACTCTTAATAATGATATAAAGGGTATAAATACAGGAAAGAATGCGCAAAAAAGAAAGAGATTATTTTAGAATTTCATATTTATTCTCCACTTAATTTTTATCCAAATCGGAGCCGTAAAGAAAAGCCGATTCTATCAAAAATCCTATGGATATGCGAAAATGAGGCTCATTAAATGCACTGGGTGAATAACATCCTTTCGGTAAAGTGGCACTGGTTGCAATATCATCCTCGTCATCTAACCATTGTTTAAAAGTATGCGAGTCTCAAAACTGATTTCGCACAGCTTTAAAATGGTAGTTTGATTTTTCTACACGAAACTAGATTTTTTTTTCTGTAAACAGATACAAAGAAGTTAAAAATGGCTTTATTATAAGCTATGGTATTATATGTGTTTGCATACAAGCCAGTAGAGCTATGTTTCATCGTTGGAGGCCGGATGCAGAATTCTAGAATGTGGCGCATAAATTCCGCCCTTTTTCGGTCCTTTCTCATCTACAGCGCATTGGTGTATCTGACCTGCTCCATTGCAGACTGATTAGCGGATTTGTTGAGCGAATTCTTCACTGTTTCCGTTGGTGTCTCTAAAATGATTCGAGTCTAGTCACCGGCTTGAATCCATTTACCTAGGCATCCATTTCTAATATTTAGTTATCTTTTTAAAACGAAAGAAAATTTACCTCTTAAAGAAATCTATAGACAAAAAAAAAAAAAAAAAAAAAACACCTTTCTTAAGATGTGACGTCACTGACAAGCTAGGGTCTCGTGTGACAGTGACGATTCAGAAACACAATAAAAAGAAACATCCACAACATTCCCTTGTAGTGCAAATATTTTTGTTGAACCAGTAGCCAGAAAGGGATAGAAACGATTATTGTAAAAAAGCTTGCTTGGAATTAAAAAAACAAAGAAATGGCACAGAATGACAGATATCAATTAAAGTTAAATAGAGGAAAACAGACATTTGAGTAATGATTCTTTTTTTTTTTTTCTGTTTCGGTGGTGAAGCGACGTTGTTTTCGAATGTATGCTAATGATTGTTACTTGTGACCGGGTACTTTCCTATAGCTTGATATCACATGTTTTGCCTTTGGAAGAAAAATACTTTTATTATCGTAATGGTCACAAGGATTTTGTCACACGTGCAGGAAAGTGAAAGCGTCAACGCATCGCTTTGTACTAATATCTGAATTTTGAAACTTCTGCTGGCAGAGAAATTTCAGAAATTTATTGCAACATGCTGCTTATTTTCCTAGAAAGAATGTTGGAGCACAAAAATTTCTGTTCGAATTTTCGACTGGTTCTTCGAAATGGAGGATTTCTTTCATTCTTTTTTTTTTTTTTTTTAACATTTGGAGAAGCATTTCACAGATAGTTTTTAATCATAAGCTAAATTTTCCAGCAAAATCTAATTATTACATGCGGGTGCCTTGCCTCGATAAAACTGCAGATTTTATAGCAGTTAGTTTCAATTTAGAATACGATTTTTTTTTTCTTTTTACGGATATATTCAAATTTAGTCCTTGGGAAAGCTTATTCGCTGTCTTTGAAGCTACAAGCAGACTTCATCAATGCTGGATGATGAAACCTGAAGGAAATAAGACTGGAACCTCGCTTCCGAATCATTAGCCTACCCTTTTTCAATAGCATTTTGATGACTGAGCAGTGACTTTTCATTTTTAAGACAAATTTTAATGGTATTGCGTTCTCTGTATTCCATTATTCATTAGAAAAGAACCACACGGGATTCATTCAGCGCTGGCTTTAGGATTCTTTGTCGATAAACTCCCTGAGAGAGCTTCAAACCGAAGCAAAGGCGGAAGAATATTTTCTGAATCTCAATCTACAGATGCACGACAGAATCTCGGCGAAAACAGTGAGGAAAATATTCTCTATCTTTGCATTTCATTAGAGGTCCGAAGCATTCGTTTTGGTAATGAAAATTTATGTTTTTGTTTCCCAGAAGTTTGTAAGCGTAGTTTTACTTGTTTTTCCGCTGGTGATAAGAGGATGGCGTCATTCCGATTCTTTATGAGGAGATTTTCCGCCATTAAATGTTTTCGCTTTACAAAGTAGATGTCGTAATTAAAAATGGACATATGACATGAAGGAACTCTATTAGTGTTCATTCGCTTTATGTCTGCGAGACATCCTTGAGTTTTCGAGAATAGTTAAATCTTTCGCAAATTAACTTGTGTGTGCTCAACCTGTTTCTTTCCGCCGTTTCTGAGAGATTCGTGGATGACGCGTGTGAAAAGATTCCTCCGGAGTTCAATTTGTCAAACCCCCTTTGCTAAAGTGAATAAACTCTCAAGGTCTCAGAGAGGAAAAACCAAAGGTTTATATTCGCCAGCCCACCCCTCCTACAATAATTCAAGTTTCGTTATCTTGCCGTTCCTTCACCCCTTTTCTTTTTCAGCAGCCCAACGCATACGCACGCACACACAAGTGTTTCAAAAACCACGATAAGTATTTGTGTCCATGCAACAACAAGTATAGAAAATAAGAAAAGAATCTCTTAAAAAGTATTATTTGAAATTCAGATTTCTAATATCATACATTTTATAGACGTTTTTGAGAACTTTCCCAAATACAAAGCTTTTCATTTTTTTCGATTCATTCATTTTAGTTATGGGTTCGACCATTTAAATTGGAAATTGATGTGCATTTGTTTTAGTTGAAAAGGAAGATAAGAGGAGCAGCATTTGTCTTTTAACTCAAGAAATGTCCAGTTACTTTTCTATTGATTCATTCACTAAATTTACAAATTTTAATTAAAAAAATAAAATAAAAAAACTCATACCGACATTTAATTTTTCCTACCTTCCAAATATCGGGTTTTCTGTTCTCTGCGATTGGGTCTAGAAATATCTCCCACAAAGATCCATCAACAGTATAAATCTATTTTCAATGGCGCAATTTTCGAATGTAATTACGATAATGCAATGAGTGGTGTAATTATAATGAGTGCAATGTGTGACAATGGTATGTTAATACTAGCAGAGATGAATCAATATCAAAATGGCTGCATTCGAGGTGCTAATAGGGCCGCGGTGGCCTGGTGGCAAGGTTTCGGCTACGGAACCGGAGAGTCTCAGGTTTAAGACCTGATTCCACCGAAGAACCATCGTGCATCTAGTGCATTCCAAGCTCGATGGAGTCAAACGCCCACCCGCTGGTGTGATATGGAAGCTTGGAGAGGGGGTGCCAGCTCAGGCGTCGTTCTCGTCATTTGATAGCGATTCAAAATGATGAAGTCAGTCCCCAAAATAACCCCATTGTTGCTTCAAAATTGGGCGTTAATAAAACTAGACTCGAGGTGCTACTTCTCAAGATGTATTCCTTCACTTCAACTTTTTAAAGAACTAGTTATGATTATTTATTTCTAGACATTTTCTTCTTGTATTGTTTATTTCTTGAAGCCAATTCGATTTCTTAATCTTTGCTTCAGTAGTTACGAAGCTTCTGCCTTTTTTTAATTTTTAAGAATTAATTCGCTGTTACAAATTTAATTTATGTACTATTCGATTATCAAGACCTATAAGCTTGTATTCTCAGTTAAGTATTTATATTTATTTAGCAGCAAAGGTCGATCTTGATGAAGCTTGCATTAAATTAAAGAACCCTACTCGAGGACACTTCGCTGGAATTAGAGAAAAACGTTGCTGAAAAGCATTTGAAAGCACCAATAGCCGAGCTATTTGTATTTCAATCAATGTTCTTCCACACATTGTATCCAGACGATGAAAGGCAGAATGCGCGCCTCCTCCACCCCCCTTCCTTAATAATGCTTTATTTATTCATATGTAATGATAGATTTGCTGGATTACTGTCGATTTTTGATGCTTAAATTTGATTGCGCAAAGATAACAGTGGAGAACAATAGAAAGCTCTTAATGTACGAGCATGCTTGTAGGAATTAGTACTTAAAAAGTATTTTTCTGAAATATGACAGAAATAATATAATTCCTTTAGCACGAATCCGTAACGCTGAATATTCTTATTTCGTTGAATTTCTGATACAGCTTTATAAGAAGGACGTCAGAGAAAAATAAAATGTCTCTTTTTTTTCTTTTTTTTTTATTTGTTTCACTGATAAATATAATTCTTTTTAATTTTCTAGCTCTGAGTTTTTTTATTCTTTGCTGATATTTTTTCAAAGGAATTTACTTTTTATGGTATCATTATCTTGTTTGCTCATTGGGATTTTTAAGTGTTTTTGTAGATGTTGTTTTAAAATAACTGAAAAGCAGCTGAAAATTTTCCTATCTAAAAGACAACTGTTGCTCGATGAATGGGTTTCAAACAAAATGATAATCAAACTCCGGAAAGAGAGTTATTAAAAATCCCTTTACTACAATAATATAACAATAAATCCGAAATTACGAAAGGAGTAGAAAGTATTAGAAGAATTAAAAAAGATTATGTCACACAATTATGTCTCCTAGGCACACAACTAAGTACCACAAATCACCTGATCAATTCCATTGAGATATTGTTTTTCAAGGTTTTACTATTCCATCAAATAATATTGCTAAAAATCAATTATCTGAATTCTTACAAATAGATTTCTTTAAGTAAGCCTCAACAAGGTTTAAAATTAAAATTAAGTAGCATGACCCTGAATAAGAATGAATGTTTTCAAAGAATGCATTAATTTCTGAATTGAAAAATTTCTGTAGCAATTGCTTTAGTTAATAATATAGGTAAGAATTATATAAGAAGATTCGAAAATTGAAAAAAAATAAATGCGCAACTCGGCATCCTGAGAGACGGTCCTGGAATCAAATAAATCCTTCAATGGAAAGTACTCAGCAGTTTTAAGAATTAAATAAGGGAAATTTCTGTATTGTGTGTGAAATAATGTTAAACCGGATATATTACTGGAAAAGAAGGATACAGCAAAAGAAAAGGGAGGCTATTATAATTCAAGGGAACACTTCAACGGCGAAAACAAAGTAATAAATTATATTTCATTAGAATAAAAAAAAAATTTGTAAATACTTTCACAAAAACTTTAAGTATGACTTATCAGAACATAATACTTTGTGTCCACCTCTCAGGCCAAGAGCCTGCCATTTCGACAGCAGCGTGGTGAGATAAGAAACTATATTTTACATGTTATTTATAGATTTATCATGAAGCTTCTTATAACTAAAAAGGCCTCGGTGGCTGGTGGTAAGGTCTCTTCTTCGGAGCCGGAGGGTTTCAGGTTCGAGACTCGATTCCACCGAAGAACCGTCGTGTAAGCGGGTCTGCTGCACGCTAAATGCGTCGGGGCCGAACGTTCTCCCGCTAGTGTGGTGTGGAAGCTTGGATAGGGGGATACCAGCTCAGGTGTCTCCATCTGACCACCATTCAAGATTGTGAGGTCCGTCTCCAAATAGCTCCAGTGTTGCTTTAAAACGGGACGTTAATATAATTAAACCAAACTAATCTCCTATCACTGAAAATTACGACGAAAGGTGAATACGAAATATTCATCTTTTTTTATAATTTTAAAGATTTTACTTTTTAATTAAAAAATTCAAAAAAAATCTGATATTTTACTTGAACGATGAACAAATAGCTTTTGAAATAATACCATATTCATAAATATGCAATTTAATATAAACCCGAAATAAAGCGTTTCGTTAAAACAACATATTTTGGTTTATGTTTCAATAAATTTAATGTTAATCTTTCTTCTGGTAAAAGGTATTTTAATAAAAATAATATTTTAAATTATATAATTCAACGGTGAATATTTTTTAATTCTTGGAGCGCAGCATTTAGCTTCGTATAGCTTACTTTTTTAGCTAATAATAACATGACAAACAGCTTACATGTACAACATTAATTATTAAATTATTTATAGTCTAAATCTTTTCTCATAGTTTCTGAAATCATGAATAACACCTGTAGAAACATATTTTGTGCAGTTCTGATAACATTTAAAACAAATTTCTTTTAATCTTTAATGCATCTTACTCCATTTATTAAATTCACAGCTTTTACTCATGATCGTCTAATCAGCATAAAGCAAACAGAAACTTAACCGTATTTAAAACAATGATATGAAAATTTCGCGTCGCAGCTTGTATCATGCACTACTTTTAAATTCTGTCACAAAATTATTATTGATTATTTTGCTATGAAATTATTTTGCATTAGCAAGCAGTGAAAAATGTAACTTTTTTTTACAAGATAAACACCTTTTTTGTAGATCGCCAGTTCGAAAGAAAAAAAAAAAAAAAAAAAGATTATTTCAAATATGGAGGAAGATTTCTCTAATGACTGTTATGAGTTACTGCAGTACAGATTTCAAATTTGTTACAAATAAAAAGGGAACAAAATTCAGGAGAATGTTTTTCAAACAGATTTCTCTTTCTCCATTTAATTTTAGCTTTCTTTTTTTTCCCCCCTCGTGACCCTTATTTGCGTAAATGGCATTTGAATTAGCTTCGGTAAAACCAAAATACTACATAAATATAAATATTTTATTACACTCTTTTCTTCACAAAAAATTATTATTACTAGAAAATGTTTTAAGTCAAGAAGGATTTGAGATGAAAATTGGGTGATTCTTCATTTCTGTTTGAAAATTAAATTTCTAGAAAACATGAAGATTTTTTCGTCAGAATTTACTCTGAAAACAGCCTCAGAAACTTAAAAATGTCGAAATGCATTCATGATTGACAACTTACAATAATAAATGCCAGATTTGTAAACAATAATTTTGATGTCATCAAGAAATCAGAAAACTTCTCATCTTATTCTCGGTTTTAGTCTTGCTGCCAATTTGTATACAAGTCGCTAAAATTCGTAAATGAAATGAATATAAACAGATAATGGAAAAAGCAACTGTTTATGTCACGAATATCTTCATTTTTTTCCCTTTTAGATGACTCCGAGGAAAAGTACCGAGGAAATTTTGTTTTAATCTGTAAAGTAAATACTTATTATTCTTATAACGTACGTCATACATAAACATTATTCTAGAAAATTTAGAAGTAACATAAGCAACCAATTATATACTCTTGTTTTTACTTCTTGCTAAAAGTTTTTTTTTTGTTGTTGTTGTTGTTAATGCTGCGCGTCCAATTACTCTAGTAGCGCTCAATGGGGATTTCCTAACTAAAATTTTATATCTCGCAAATTAAGAAGCTATGACATAACATAAAGCCATCTTGTGCCCCCCCCCCGGTGCCTATAACACTTAGTTATCAAACCAGTTGAATGAGTCCAAGATGGAAGCAAAAAAAAAAAAAAAAAAAAGAAAAGAAAAGAAACGGTAAACCATTCAGGGATCTCCTCAGAAAATCTCATTGGTGTCAAATCCTGCATGGTTCTATTCAATATTTTGGTGAATTAATAATCAAATGAAGAATACTTAAAAACAAATGGTGACAATGGGTTGAACTTACAGAGAAATGTTGCTGTTTGCAGAGGCAATCTCTTTACATTTTTGAGGCCATTAGCTGTGGGTAAACTATATAGAGATTACAAACTAAAGAGGAAAAAAATGATAAGTAACTTTGTAAACATCTATATGACATGTATAAAAATATAAATAAACATTTTAGCATCAGAAATCTGTACCGCCTGTCTGGGTCCTGTGGTTTTGACTTCCTTTGTGAGAGGAAGCTGTCACAGATTTTATTAATGACTAATAGCATTTCTTTGCACTAGCCGATATAATAACAAAATATTTAATGATTTTTTTTCACTCTGGGACATCATCCCCCTCAACAAGGCAAGGAATGTCTGAACCGGTATTATGAAAATAATATTCAGAAACTGATCAACAAAGCCAAAGTAAAAGAAGTTTCATTCAGTTAATACAGAAATAAAAAAGCAATCTGAACACGTTTCGCGGAACGCTCCAGAATATTCAGTCGCAATTCCAGTAAAACACTTTTTTTTTTTTTTTTTCCCCATTGAAAGAAAGATCCTATTATTCAATCAACTGAATGGGATAAAAAAATATTGCATTTTATCAGATATTCATTTATCATGACGATTTGAACTGTTTAGCGTTCGATATTTTCTAAAAGGTTTCAAAACATAAATTATTCTTATGGAATAATTCAAACCTTCGTTTTTAATCCTTCATGTCCATTGCTTTAAGTCACTTTTAGAGAGACATATTTGGCATGTGATTCGAAATGGATTCATTCTTCACAAAATGATTACTATTCCTGATGAAAAGGGTTAGCTGTGGATCGCTTCACTTTTCATTTCGTATAACACAGAAAGCTATTTTGGTAATAATTCGGAAACGGGCAAAACGGAACACAAATCATTGGACGAGTAGAGCAGCGATTGGAATTGAAACAGAAATTTTTATCTCAAATTTTGAAGTGTCCTTAAATTGTGACTCTTGACAAATAAGGAGAAAAGCCTTTTGCATGATCTTTGATATTTAATTTTCGAAAATAAGGGGGCGAGGACCCATCTGTGTTAAACATTATATTGAAATATTTTAATCATGTTTACATTTTCCAATACTACTTTTCAATGTCTAAATTTCTGATTTAAGTATGGAGTCAGGGGATGAAAAAATAATCAATAAAAATCAAGTGTCGTGAGAATTTCTTTGACCGAAAGGGTTTGCTGTCCTGTACCGAAGCAGTACTGACCTCTCACGTGATAGAATGTTTCGTGACATCGTATTCCAGGGAATGAGCTTAGGAAAGTGCGTTCCGGTGACGTACAAGGAAAGCGAGGAGTGTTTCTTTCATTTCTTCTTCAAGGGTAAGCGCTTTCAATTCGACTGCGAGGGTTGCTGCGGTGAGGGTCTTCACGGTACGCATTTGGTGAGATTTTTCTCTTTGAAAATGACTTCGATCTTTCTTTAAATTAGATTCATGAAACCATAACTTTATATCTTTGCTTAAAATTTTATACTTAAATTGAGTGATGCAAAAGATTGCTTTAAAGTTGTTGCACTGCATTTTCAGATTTTTGCACTCATTATTATAACTATTGATATTTCTATAATCAAGCCCTTCGTTGCCCGTAACGCGTCTAACGCGTTCAAGTGAAATTTCTACTGAGCGGTAGCGTTCTTCTGCGTTCTTCTACATTTTATAACTTTTAAACGCTCTGTAAATGTTTACTTGTTTAAGTTTTTATTTTTGCTTGTTTTAATGCTGCGAAAAACAGAAATTTTCGCTGGCAGGAGAGGACGATGAAAGGGTTAAATAACAATTATTGGGTATGCCTATTGTAAACTTTCAAAGCATCTATACATTTTTTTTCATCCGTGTTATAATTAATTTTGTACGAAGAATTTTGAAAATCTTCATCGAAACTGCCGAAATTTTTCTGAGGAAATCGCATCTCTGTAGAAGATCTTACCTAAACAATACGCTTAGTTCTTATCAATTGCGTCAGATATATTCAGTTGCATTTGCAGTTTGTTTCATCCCTAAAAAGCAGTAGTGATGATCGCGTGTCAAATAATTTCTCTTTCTTTGCTTCTTGAAGACGAAACGGAAGTTTGATTCTTTAATGATAATGAAATTTCTATCTTTTAAGTAACAATGGTACACTTTTGTGCCCCATTGAAATAGTTAAATGATTGAATTGAGTTCAATGAAATGAAATTATCTTTCGAATTATTTCGTATGCTATGAATTTTAAAAAGTAGGTTTTCTTTTTATTTAAAATGCAGTTTGGGAGTATAGCTTATTTATTGAACCAAAACATTTATAAACTTCAAATGGTCAGAAAAATGTGTTTCTAAATGTAAATACGGTTTGGGCACAGGTAACATTTCTTTATCGCTCGAGGGTATCAGCGATAGTGATAGCGCTCGAGGGTGTCAATTTGAAAGCGTCTTATTTTCTAAATCTAAATTGCTACGCTTCATTCTCAAATATGTCTCTTTTAGCAAATGTAATTCTCATAAATTGCTTCTATTATTCTTGATAATATTAGTAAAATAGCCAAACACAGGCTTAATAATCCAAAATAAATAAATAAATTGCGAATAGCTTTAAATATTCAAATGATATCATTCGTGATTTTTAAAACTGTATCCTTTCTGGTTTTAAAATAGGTAGCATTCTTAATTCTCACACATGTTCCGATTGCGTTCTTATTGCCAATATTCACACAAAGATAATTCGCATTTTGAAAAATTATCTTAAATAGCGTTAAGTTCAAACTGAATTCAACTTTCAAATGAGGATAATTATTTACAGAATAATTATAATTATGACGATCGATCTAATCAATCAATATATTACAACGATCGATCTAATAAAAATTTCTTTTAAGGTATATTTACATTTACCTTAAAAGAAATTTTTAAGGTAAATGTAAAGGTTTATTCTCACAGTAAGACAGTCATGAAACTCTGATGATTATATCAGAGTATGTATACATTTTTAAAAGTCATGTGTCGGGATGTGATTTTTAAAAATAAATTTTGAATTAAAACACCAAGGAAATTATTAAGGATCTTAAAAGTTTTAAAAATTCATCTTTAAATTTGTTATGCTTTAAGAAACGCGGGATAAACATATTGGAGCAATGTAGACATTAAAATGATATTTTTGAATAAAGATTCGTTCTTTTTTTATCTTTCTGCGCACATGGGACTGTGCCCATGGAAAATGATCGGAAATTATATTTTTCTCGATTCTTCTTTCGAATGAAATATCTCCTGAAATTGTTTCTAGAATTCCGAATATACCATGTGATGAAAAGTTGTCTTCCTGTGATTTTGTATCTCAACGTAAATCATTTCACACACAAAAAAAAAAAAAAAAATCGCGAGGATTGATGTAAATGTATTTACTAATTGTTCATAGATGCTAGATCTGTGCTCGCATCTCTTCGCCTTTTGTGGAAAATAATAGGATCCAATTTTATTACTTTAAGTCGTTGGTAATACAGATTTCTCTACTTTCCATATCAAATGCTCCTAGATGTTAGGCAGAATAAGGAGGAAGTTGAAACCTCGGTTCTCACATTAATAAAAATCACAAATTTAAAAAACTTGCTTGTCAAACGTCAAGATAGCTTGATTAAGCCCGCAGAAACATTTTAAAAGGACAAATTTGTAAATTATTTCCATCGTTTTATAAATTTGTACAAACGTTTAATATTTTACTTAAATAAGTGTTACGCAAAAAAAAAAAAAATACATAATAAAAATTTCTATTGATATCTGCACCCTTTTTCAAAAAATTTAATCTTGTCAAAAGAAAAAAAAATGCTAGTCTTCTGATATTCGGATCGAAAAAAAAAAAAAAAAAAATCATATTTTAAAGGGTTATTCGACGATTTCAGAGAATATTGTAAAGGTCTATTTTCAATAAATAAAAAAACAATGAAAATTAAATTTGAAATTTTGTCTCACTTATTGAATACATTTTCGATACATATTTATATAAATATATTTCGATATATTTTTTTGAATAAATTTTTCGATGGTCCAATTCGCTTACCAACCCGCTGTATTTAATGTTTTCTGAGACAAATGGCACCATATTTTTCTGAAAAACGACCGCTTTAATACTATCTTTATACTATCTTTTAAATTATCTGAAATCGAAGAACAACCCTCTTAGAGCAGGATTTCCTTTTTCCCCGCGAATCCAGATAAGTAGAAAAGTACTTACATGCATTTTTCATTAATTCTGTTTTTACTATAAAAATGAATTTAAAAAATACAGATATCGATCTAAAATTTTCACCAGTTTTTTTTTCCATCTCTGTTAAGTGCCCACTTAAATATAATTCACAAACTTTCACCCAAATAAAAAAAAAATCTAAATTTATGCTTGTTTTAAAAATATTCTAGTTTAATTAAGCTACCTTAATGATCGACTATTGATTTTGAGATAATATCCCGTACCTAAACTCTTCCTCAGATTAAGAATTTTTTATTTAGATGTGAAAAGAAAATGTTCCCTCACTTCTTGCAGAGAAGTAATTATCGTGGTTTTTGTCTGGATGCTGCCACAACAACTTCACACAATAAAATTGATACCAGATTTCTTTCCATATCAAAATGCAATTCGATTGGGCATAGAGTTAAAACAGTCATCTGAAGAAAATTTTACAAGATATGTTAAAAATAAGAAAAGATACTGGAAGTATGTTTCACGAAGCGTTCGACTTAAGCTAGAATCGATTCCGTAGGAGCCGAATTCTAGAGCAGGGGTGGGCATTAAGTCGATCGCGATCGACCGGTGGACCGCCAAGGCATTTTGGGGTGTCCGCCTTTACGCGCATGCTAAAAGAAATGCATTAATGGAACATTGTATTCTTTTACCTCTTGAGGAAAGCGAAGTTTTTCTACTTCAAAATGACATTATTTTAAAAGCACGTTGTTCAGAATCTAAGAATAACTTTTCTAATCTAATAGACGTATCCTAATTTTTTAAAAATTACATATCATTTAACATCGTTCTTTGCTTATACCTACCTGTGTGAATTTGCATTTTCAACGATGAATATAATTAGGACAAAAAATCGTTCCCATCTCACAGACGACCCCTTTGAATCCAGTACAAGATTAGCAGTTAGTAATTTTATACCGAGATATTGTGTACCGTTTGAAGCCGAAGTTTTCTACTAACGATAACTACCAGAACTAACTTTAGATGAAAACGATTTTTTTAATGTATTTCGAAATGTTTGATATTAAATGAATCATTTGATATTATTGTATTTGTAATTTTATACCGAGATATTGTGTACCGTTTGTAGCCGAAGTTTTCTACTAACGATAACTACGAGAACTAACTTTAGATGAAAACGATTTTTTTTAATGTATTTCGAAATGTTTGATATTAAATGAATCATTTGATATTATTGTATTTGTAATTTTATACCGAGATATTGTGTACCGTTTGTAGCCGAAGTTTTCTACTAACGATAACTACGAGAACTAACTTTAGATGAAAACGATTTTTTTTTAATGTATTTCGAAATGTTTGATATTAAATGAATCATTTGATATTATTGTATTTGTATCTATTACTATTGTGTTGGTATCTTGCTATTATTATTGTGTTTGTAGTTATGTAGTTATGTTCTTCATAGTTAAATTTACGTATTCCGCATTTAATATTAAGTTGTAATAAATATCGTAGATTTTTTTTTTAAAAAAAAAAAGCTCACCACACCTACCCCACTGGGTGGACCGCAACACCTTGAAAAATTTAGAAGTAGCTAGTATTCTGGAAAAGTCTGCCTATCCCTGTTCTAGAGGCTAAGCGACTATTCTTGCCATTCAATTCTATCCCGATGTCTGCTGCGATCATGCGCATGCGCGTTATTATTGCATTGGTTATAGATATAATCACATGTGACCAACAACTAACTTTCATTTTCTAAATTTTCAGAAAAGTAATTACATTAGAGCCATAATTAATATATAATTAGTATGATCACCATTTTACGGAAAGACAGACAAATATAGAAAAGTAATTATGTCCGAATCATAAAAGTTGCAACAAAAGGTTAAAGAAGAGGCAGGCATTTTACATTCATTCTGTTTCTGAGTAAAAGCTATGCCACTAAAAATAACGAATAACGAAGACAACTTGACTAACGCATTTAACGAATCGGTGATAAGTTTAATTAACTCATATGTAAAATTTAAAGTAAATCATGCGGAAATTCTAGCATGCTCTCTAATAAAGATCTTCTCTCCCTTCTTCCACAGTAAATAGTGGATCTTGATTATAGCCTAGCAGGACATTGGCGAGAAATAGTTACGGAATATAGACCATTGGCATGAATTTAGCACGTTTATTGAACTTATCATGCGAATATTATTTTAACATCTTTTTTTTTTCTAACTTATCGGAATCAAAATTTCAAACGGAACTATAATTGTAGTCACAAGATCACAGACCGAATTTCCTTGATTTAAATTATTGCATGAATTAATTATTGCGTTTACATGCATGTGAAAGTGTAGACAGATTTGGTTGAAAATTTGACAAGAACTTACATTTTAGATGCTAAGCTCGTATTCCAAATTTCAGCTATCTAGTTCGTTATGCGTTGAAGTTAGCAAGTTCACTTGCACTCAAATCTCCAAACAAACCAACTTCCTCTGGACGAATTTCGTTGAAAATTTTATATCAACAAATTCGGTCTAAAGTGCATATACCACATTTCATCAGTCTAGCTCAAGAGTTTTTGAGTATTATGTTTATAGACAGACGTAATTTAAAAAGTGTTTTTCGAGCTTAAGAAAGTGTAAAACTAGGATATTAGTCAAAATCTCAAATTCGAGTTTTTTGAAGATGCAATGCTTTCTCTATTCTTCGTATGCAAATAAGTAAATAATTATTTAAACAAAAAGAATTAAGTGCCACGTTTTGAATGAATAATTTCTCCCATATAGATGATCTTGGAAATATATAACTGCAAATTTTCAGAACAATCTACATGGGTTTATAACTCTATATGGGTCTAGAAGAAACTATTTTATACTTTTTAATGAGTTTAAGAAACGTGGTTCATTGATTTTTTTTATTAAATAATTATTTTTTGTTTTTCTGTCTTGTGTGGGTGATTTTGAATTAACTTCCTAGTAACTTATATTACCATCTGTTCTTAGTGAAAAAGTTTGTTTTTAATAGATTTAAAAACTTGTATCGAAGTTGTTATTCATGATTTATGCAGAACAAACAAATAAGAAGACAGACTAGAAAGCAAGCTAATATTACACTGTCATCCAGTCCTGAATTATGTTTAAAGTCGCAAGTCTCTATATCACCGGGAAGTTAATTTTAAAATGGAGTGCAAAATGTTTACAAAATGGACAAGAAAGCGACTTAATGGAATCGTGTTAATACATTGCGCACACGGATATGTTTTGCTTTCGTACTTTTAACAATAATAAGGATAATTGAAACAATCACTGATCATTACGAAATATTTTGATGCACGTGCAGATACGATTGCCACAATCCGCGTGTCATGTCTTTAGTTACCGAATTTTGACGGCAAAAGTTAAGCCGAAATCATCGCAATACACGCACACAATACACGACTGGCAGAAGAGATTTTGATTCATGATGTTTGTGTTCGGCTGAATCATAATAATTTAGGAAATTATGTGAGTTTCCGAGTTTGCTTCCAAACGAGAGAGATGGTGATAATGCACATACATTTAGAAGACAATAAATCTATTCTCTTTGTCTTCTTTTTAAAAAAAATCAGAAATCTGTTTCCACCCATTCAGACAGACACTTAAACAATGGTTGTGTGTAACTTGTGTTCACTCATTAACTAGTGTCATATGCGCTCAAGCATTATGACCGGCTGCCATATTATAAAGTTTATCTTTGTTTATAAAGTTTGGGGCATTGACAACGAGAGACGCCAGATAATCAATCGATTTCTGTATGAAAATGACACTCCATGTCTCTGATAACGGAATGGAGCTTCCACAGACGAATGCTGATGGCCGAAATGATTGCTGTTTTGAAATGAATGACTAATACCGCCTTTTAGGTTGAAAATAATTAATAAAATGAGAAAAATTCACTTTTATCAGTTTATTAAAAAAAAGACATGTACAGTTTTCCTGTACAGAACGCATTTCTAAAAATCATAATTTTTATGAGCATGATACTAATTTAATCTATTAAATTGAAAGCATAGTTTTCAAATTTAATTTCTATATCTTGCATTTTAATTTTTATAACTTGCTGTGAAACAGATTAAAACAAAATATACAACAACTATTTTAAATTCAACTTTAAATGGATATTAATAATACTTAGTTCTTTCACTTATTCTCAAAATTCTTCAGCAGTGTAATTGTCATCCATTACATGTCAATTGAATACTATGTGGCAAACTACATCAGTTGTTAAAGTGATTAAACATATGAAAGAAAAAATGCTTCATTCATCGTGAAATTGCTATATTAATGTATAAATGAAACACAATAGATAGTTTTTACATTCTTAAGATAATTAGTGTTCAGTATAATTTTGAAAATTTATATTTAAATATAAATAAATGTCATAGATTTCTTATTTTCTTTCTATCACTTTAATGAATCGAAAGATTAAAAGTTCTAATTTATCATCTATCATTATCTGAATTGTGTTGAAAACTTCTACAAAACTGTCAATTTCGTAATTATAAATTATAAAAAAATTACAAACTATTTAATGAAACGTCTGATTCGTTATAGCAATCGACTAATAACAAAACCAATGCAGTTCTTGTAAAATAATTGTCAGCATCATTCAAGCCCTGATTTAAACTTTGTGGGCTCGAAATTACATAAGCTGCAAACTTCTGTGCAGTTTCGCCTGAAATTTTTTCAAATTTCTTCATTTACATTGCTGCCAAAAGCTCCAGAAATTGTGCAAATATGCAGGCCTTTTAATCATTTAAAAATATACTGGCCTTTTAATTTATTAGGATAAGTAATTCAGCATTTGCTGAGAAACAAAAATCAAGCAAGATGATTCTTTAAATTTCAATTTAAAATATTTTCTTTCTTTACTAACCAAAAACAAAATTTCTGATTATATTATCAAAGCATATACTATGGACATCGTTTTTATGTCCAATTAGTTCTTTTTTAAAATATAATTTTTTAGTGTTTTTTTAAATTATTCAGTTACCAGTTCTGTTGAAGTTCAATTCAGTTGAAAGATTTTAAGAAATTTTTAGATTAATGGTTAGTTCAATACATTTTATATCTTTTCAGAAATCAATACTGGAAGCGTGCTACTGAGTAAAGTAGCGTTGACTTAAAGTATCCGGAACCCTTCTTAAGACACAAAATTGTGAAAGAAACGTCGCCTTATCGAATGATAATTGGGTGGGATCACTAATCAATCTTACTAACAATTAACCCTTCGCACTCGGATGGTGCCTCTTACTTAGAATTCAAGACGGTGCATCATTTTGACGTTTTATTTATTTACTTTTCAATTTTGATTGTTAAAAACGCCGGTTATATTTCCGTCGATAAAAATACACTGATAAAAATCTTGGTAAAAGAGTATTTAGTGCAAAATGAAAATCTAATTTTTTTTACTATAATGACTAATTAAAGAAGATGCAATGCATTTATGAATATGACCTTTGCAGCATTCTAGTTAAAATTTCATATTTTTGAAATGTAACATTGTTTGTTTTCATTAAGAAATATAAAAAAGTTCTATTTTCCGTTGAAGAAAGTTATTTTCCAAATTATAAAAACTATTATTCAATTTACATTATGATTTCTATACTGGAAGCAGTTTTTGCAATCGAAATATTTATTGATTATCTTAAGGTAGATAGTTTTAAAAACATGAATGATGTTTAAATTTTTAATTTTAAAAGATTCATATCTGTCAAAAATTCATATTCACTTTGTAAAAGAGGACACATTTCCTCTTGAAATATTTTTAAGGCGGATTCGTTATTCTTACAAAATCTCTTAGTAATTTTTGCTACATGTTTCTTGAAGTCGAGCGGCTTACAAAATGAGTCATTTTGGAGAGAATACTGTTGTTTTCAAACACTTTTTACTTTTTTCAGATTTTTCGTTAAAGCAAAGGCATCTAATTACATTCTTAAGGCTAATACGGTATTGTTGATATTGACATCTAGTATACACAGATGGTGGCTTTACTTTTGATGCTTCAAAAATTTCAATAGTAGTATTCATATTAAAAATCACGTCAAAGCAACGGAGAAAAAAGAAGGCACACCGAACACCAAATCAAAAGATAAAATTTCTGTTTCCCGCATTTTTAAAGGGGCTTGATTAGTTTTACAGCGGGAAAAGAAGATTATTCCATGAGGAATAATCCTTAGACCATTAATCATGTCTCGTCAGAACGAGAAATATGCATTCTCTGTAATTCCTATACATACTAACCGAGTTTTCCTGCGAATGGTAACTAAGCTCCAGTAAACCTACAAAAGTGAAAGCTGAGTGAACGCAAGTTTCACAATCCCTCAAACAACGGAATCATTTTCACTTTTTTTTTTCTTTGCAGGATTTCTACTATCGTCTTACTAATGGGCCGTGACCATTCGGTGCTAAAATTCGAAATTTCGAGCGTTTTAAGGGCGACTTCACGAATAATCATGGTATTTGCCCGCAAATTTGAAATCTACCATAGGATTAACGCCTTTGCATGTGTGTATGATGTTGTCCACTTCAACTTATACTAATTCACATTGATCAGGTCATTTCTCACTTAATCTAGAAACGAAGTTAAATGTTCCACTTTGTGAATTTCTTCTCCAGTGTCACAAGAAAGGTTAATGCCGGATAGAACTAAATATTTGTCAAAAAGAAAAAGAAAAAAGTACCCGAAACTGATGCCTGACATATCTCTGACCCCCCCCCCCTCTCTTCTAACCTGCGGAATAATTTTATCATCAATTGGTTTATAAAGTAAAGATGAGCAATAAAATTATTAAATGTTAATTCTTAAATTATTTTGTTCAACACTTGCATTTGAATCGCAGGTTTTTATTCAGCAAATAATTTCAGTATGCTCCAAAATAAAAAGTCCTGTTACTCAGGGTTATTCTAAAACTAAATGAATCTAGGATGAAAAACATTTTATTCGCTCCTTCATTCTACTTGGCTTTCAAAAATAAATAAACATACTACCATTTTTTTTTTCTCCGTGGCCATAGTCATTTTCACTTCTTTAAACCTAAAGGATCACGCTACGATAAACAACAAATGAATCTACAGGAAATAATTTTCTGAATCGAAGAATGAAAACAGTCATTTGAAGCTCAGAAAAAAGCCAGGCTTTTTACTTGACCGGAAGAACGTTCTCTTTTCCCCGTGCGCGGTGATCGAGAAGTGTGTCAGTTCTCTCTCTCTCGCCCTCACGGTGGCACACGATTTGCGGAACGGGATTATCGTTCGAGTCGCCTTCCATGAGAAACATGACGGCCATCGCTCGCAGGTGGAGTGACATTGAGACTCTCAGGTGAGTGGAAAAAGTTTTGATGCGCCGATTTGTACTTTTCGAACCTAACGGTACTAAAAGCGTTGAAACTCGGCTTTGGTTTGCTAGCGTTTCGGCTATGCTGCGCCAAATGCTCAGTATAAAAACACGAAATGCAAAGGATTAAAAATATAAAGAATAGAAATTTAAAACCAAGCTGTCATTTACCCGGTTGACAATCGCTGCATTCTGTCAGTCATACAATCTCAGCCAGTAGCACTTCAATAATTCCGACTGAATGACATCTAAATAATCGATTTGTTAGTAGAGATGAGTAGTAAGGTCCAAGGAGAAAAATTATTTGTAACTTTTAAATTTAATGACTTTAGAAACAATACTATTTACATTCTTTCAACTTATTGTATTGAAATATCAGTCAGTCGTTTCATTGCCTTTACTTGGGAAAGATAAGTGCTTTCGAATTTCCTTATTTCCTCTAAAAAGAACTGTCAGATAACTGAAGTACGGATAAACGGATTTTGCAGTAGTAACAGTAAGGTAATAGCGCTTCAGTCTGATGTGATGAAAAAATATTCCACATTTCTCAAAAAATCCCTTATCATAGATTGAATCACTCAGGGTAAAAAACAAACTATTTTGCTGATATTTATTTTTTTCTCTTTGAAATCCCCAAAATGTGTTTTGAAGAGGATTAACTCCTTTTGCAATTCAAAACGAACTGCGAAGCGATGACGAAAAGAGCAGTAAATATCGATCAGTTATTACAAAGAATAAGAAACTTATTTATGAAATATATTACAATTTGACTATTTGAGAAAAATCTTAGTTTGCATTACAATGGCTTCCTAAGGAAAGAGTTATTCAACTTTTTTCAGTTTAATTACAACTTCTCAACAACTTCCGTTTTATATGAAAATCTACAAGACACTGAAAAAAGGTTATTTCCTCGATTTGTATACTGCGTATAATTCTACATGAGTTTCAGATCGGATCAATAACTTGATAACAAACAGTTCTGCTATTGATGTATTTTTTTAAAGTGTTCAACTGTTTGGTATTAACTGCAATGCAAATCTAATAAAAATCATTCATAGCAAAACGTTGTTAATCATTTGTGGTGCTTTATTGTTGTGAGAGTAATTAAACTCAACATAATTTTTATTTATTACAAAAATCTTTACTTTTGGAAGCTGTCCCAATAAGATGTCATGAGATGGATTATATTATATAACCTTTAAATTTATATTTGTAAGAACCTTTAAACCGATATTTGTACGAAAGAACACTTATCACTTGCTTTTTACATATCTCTTATTTTTCCTACGGTTAAAACTTTGCAGCTTTTAAAAGAGAAATAAGTGGGTTAATTTTCCATTTTAATAAGCATGATATTTAATAGATATTTTCAGTTTTTCTTTTCCTGAAGAAAATAATTAGCATGAAATAAGCAAGATAGAAAAAGTGCAATATAAAAGATACAAAACTAACTACAATTTTCACCGTGTACTTGAAGTTTTCTCTCATTATAAATTTTTTCACCAAAACCTTCTCCTTTTGATAGAAGAGAATGTTTGACAACGTTACTTTTCCTAACTGGTATTTTCTTACTAAACGTCAGAAAAAGCAGTACATCAGATATTTTTTATGAAGTTTTGCAGCCCTATAACATTTGCCTATTGGCGAACTGGCTTTTCATTGTTTTGAAAGTTGACTGATCATTTCGATTGCGGCAACTTCATGGAAGAAAATTGTTTTTTTCTTTTTCTACCGTTCCCGTTCCACAAACCTACTTCAAAAAACTCTTAACCTCTTTATTGTCATCGCTTGTGTTCGTCTTCATTTTTTTTTCTTCTCGATCTTCGATTTAGTTGGGAACTTTATACAATGCCGAATCGGTTCAAGATATTAGGAAACTTATAGAATTCCGAATGACACGATAATTCTGTCATGTTGTTGTGGTTCAACCATGACGTTTCCTAATGATTGTTGTCGCAGTTAACCTCGATAGAATTAATGAAGAGCTAAATATTCTGTGATTGAAACGTGCACAGGGGACTGAAAGGGCTGTCGCAATCGAGCACGTTTCTCGGCACGTTTGTGGTTTTTTTTCTCAAGATTGGAGTCGGAGTAAGTGAAAAGCGTTGGCTTAAAGTCGTCGTAACAGATAACAATAAAAATTTCGGTTTAATAAATTTGTTTAATCGGAATTACAAGAATTATGAAGTTACTTTTATTGGGATGATTCAATAAAAAAAGAAAACAAAAGAGAAGCTTTGTGTTCACCAAGAATTCTCCGTTCGAGAATTGTTCAGAATTACAAGAGTTGTCAAGGTCCACACAATTCCGCCATTGGTATTACATATTAACGCTTTGCACTCGGATGGTGACTCTCACTCTCCATTTCAAGACGGTTAATCATTTTGACATTTATTTATTTAATTTTGATTTTTAAAAATATCTAAAGAATGGTAAGAAGATCTAGATTAATTTTTTTGGTAAAATTCAACTTCAAATTATAATAAATATTTTTTTTTTTCATATCAATAAACAAGTTTTTGTGTTAACTTGAATAATTTTGCATCGACTTATTTTTCCTAGTGCAAAGGGTTAATACAGTAGCAGAGATACTTTCTACAGTATACAGTATATTCTATACAGTAGTAGATATTTACAGTACTAGAGATGCTTTCATGTTCTGCGAAAAATGCCCGCAAAAGAACTATTAGATGACCTCTATTGTGTTCTTAATAACCTTTATTTTATTAATACATCTGCTTATTACTTGTACAGAGAGTAACATTTTGTTGTAATATTTCGACGTTTCAGTTGTGATTTTATTAAGAATTTCAACAAATTTCCATTGTAAATGACACTAAGATCGTTTCTCCGAGTCGAATATAATTTTTCTGTCACTACGTGGATGCTGTCAGCGCGTTTAACATTGGAGACCTTAAACTCGGATTTCAGTTAATGTGTTTCCTGTTCATTTATCTAAAAAGTTCGAAATTTTTTCTTGCCTTTGGAACTGATAAATTGGTTTCATAAAAACGCATCTACCATTTCATAATCTTTATGCGATAAATTACAAAGCTTAAAGATAAGTTAAAGAGTCTACTGTCTAAGAAAATTGAATTTGAACAAATCTGAGTCGCAACAGCACAGCTTATTAACGATTGCAAAGTCTACAACAGCTGTTGAACAGAAAAATTTTCCATTATTTACAGTTCATTTGTTCTATGCCAACATTCGGATGAAATGAATGACTCAGCAGGAACTAACAAAATCATTCTTTGCTACGGAATTATATTCAGCTGATGAATATCGGTTTACATGGGGATATATTGTCCGTACTGTGCCAACATTACGAAACTAACAGTTATTGCGGCAGAATCGAGATTAGAAATCGATCTACCAATCGACTGAGGTTGATAATTCTTATGCTTCTGCTTAGAAATAAATTAACTTGTTTTAATGATTATTTGTGGACTTTCTGATCTCTAAACATAAATTATATTTAAAAGATCACTTTGAAAAAAATTTACTTGGATTTTGACTTAATTGTAAGTTTGCATACAATTACAACCCAAGAGCAATGAAAAAAAATCCGAACAAATTTTTAGTTATTCTACGATGATTTTGTAATTTTTTTTAACTTCTGATAAAAATTTATTTCAAATAAAATTAAAAAAATATTTATTATTTTCTTCAAGGAATCTGAATTGTAAAATTAATGCAATATTATCTAAAAAAGAAAGAAAACTGAAACATTGTAATAATAATGTTCATTCGCATTCTAGCTTCATCCTTTCAGAGGTTATAACAGAAAATTCATTTTAAAATTCTATAATTTATTTTTTATCTTAACTTTTGAAATTAATTATATCTGTATAATGCTTTTTAAATCGCATATATTCTTTATATTTTGCGACAAACATTTTTGTAAATACGTTGGAACAAGCACAATTGGTATTATAATATGTACGGAAAATAGTGCGACATTGAAAAATATCAGGCATCGAAATAGTTTTTGCTTTCTCTTTTTCCTTCCAAGTGAAATAACAGCATGTGTTCTACTCAAGGCTTAGATAATGAAAATGCAGGTGGAAAAAAGAAGCCACAAAAACCAGTTAAGCCATGAATGCTGCTTCGGGTTATTGAAGTTCATCAACCCCAGTGAAGACGCAAAATTACGAAGAGAAACAATAAAGTTGATAGGCCAGCGCTCATTTTGATTATTGTTCAATTGTTTACTGAAAATTTAAAGCGAAGGTATAATTTTGACAGAGTCTTTCTTTGAGTTGTATATTCAATCTATTTTTTTCCCTTCGTTTCAGACAAAACTAATTTTGAAATTTGCACAAAATGTTGCTTCAAAAAGAAATTAATCCGATGTAATCAAATTTATTCAACATGAAAAACAAATATGAAGCACAGAAGAAAAAAATGTGATCAATTATACTAATTACTTTCGATTCTAAAATTCAACTGTAATCTACTGTACAAATTATCTTCCACTTCGCGTGCATTTTATTTTGTCTCTAAACTATTTTCACGCTGCTACTGCCAGATTCACCAGTTTATCTGATAAAATCATTGATCGGGTGAACAAATTTATTCATTTAAAAATTTCTAAATAAAAGAAATCTTTGAAATACTTTTGATAGAACTCAAATTATAAAAGATGAGAAATTTTCTAATTATAATTTCATGTATAAAGAGCTATGAATCAAATTTATAGTGTAAATTGTTCGAATTATAGTTCCACGCAACAAATGTGTGTTATTTAACCTGTTAACCGGGTAATTAACTTATATTCAATTCGCTTTGCATTGAAATATTTCGTCATATCCAGTTAACAGGTTAAAATGAAGTGAAATTACATTTATCCATTTTCAATTTACTTAGAGTTCTCAGATTCAATGGAGTTTAATTCTTCTGTAAGTGATCAGTTGATCTTTCTTACTTTTTTACTGGCATCCGGTTCATCTCGGCAATTAGCAATTAAAGATAAAAATGCGAACAGCCTTATAATGTATAATACACGAGATGTCTAAAACAATCTGTGCATTGATTTGCTTACAAGCAGCACAAAAACATGAAAATAAAAAATACTGATGGTTATCTTTATTCCTTTTCAAAGCTAAACTTATGATGAACAAACAAATAAATAACTACAAACTTACTATTTGTAGAAGAAATGAAACTGATTCGAAATCAAGAACTTAGTTTGCTCAAGCAAATAATTACTTTAGCGATTTCATATGTTTTATGCTACATTATTTATTAATATAATAGCCGTCTTTGGCGACCAGCTTCCTCGCTAGGATTATTGATTTTTTTTAGATTATTAAATGATTAATATGGAATGCATTTTTTAAAATTTCAGTTTATTTGATGCGGCTGAAAAATAGAACTTTAACTGAATAATTTTGCAGCAAATTATTGCGGGCAACAAATTAAAAGGGCATATATTATGAAACATAAGCGGAAGCGAAAATCCTATTTCGGAATGAATGATTAAAAAGCAATTTTTTAATCTTAGTTTGAATCTGAATTTTTAATCTTAGTTTGATCTCGCGATTGAATTGAATATTTTGATGGATAAGCTTGAATTTCATAACGTTAAAAAAGCAACTGATGTGGGGCATTAGGTACTCTTAATAAACATTTTTCAAACCAAACTAACCCTAACATTAAAAGCATCGTAATATTGTAAATTAAACTTGAAGAATTTATTAAAAGCAAGGAAAAAAACTGTACAGAAATGAAATCAATATCATTAAGGAGATAATTTTTTGAGTTTTAAGATAATGCAAAAACCTTTTTGGGAATTTATAGTTTTGGAAGTCATCTGTTTCCAATAAGTAACTCATAGTGAGTATCCGTAGTAATGGGTAAGGCTATTTCCCCTCATGATTATTAAACTTTGTTGTTGTGCAATTGTTGAATTAAGTGCATCTGTAAAAACACTGAATAAAGCAGTCTGCCGAAACTTTCATGTATCGATATGTTTACATTTCATTGCTGCCATTCCGTAATAAGTAATAAGAGCGATTTCTGTACCACGTACGTTAGCATTTTATATATATAAGATAGTTATCATTAAAATTTAAATACTCTTGCAAGCAGAGAATAACAAAATGGTTTCAAGTAAAATTATTGTTTCATGATGCTTAGCTTTTGTTTAAATTATTTAAGATAAAAATTTTAAGATGATCAGCGACTTTCTCTGTTGAAGTTTAAAAATCATAAGAACATTTTAGGCAATGTGATATTGTATTAACGATTTCTTCTTTTCTATCTCTTCACTTTTGCAGTAGCTGCAGCTACATCGATTTGAGCATGGCACACAAGAAAGTGGACTACAACAATGAAGAAAATCGGAAAATGATTCTGAAAGAGGTAAAAAGAATGTTCTTTGTCATCTTTCTCAGTCAAGTTGTAGTAAAAAATAAATTAATTAATTAATTAATAAAAAGGGTATTTTCATTTTCGAAACTTTTTTAAAAAGCAAAATTCTTCAGAGCTTTAATAACTGATTTATTTTTTGCTGTAGTTAAAATTCTTCTTTCACTCATTTTCTTCCAATAAGATTCTCCATAAAATGCACTTATTAATCCACTTCCTATTTGCTTTTTTATCTACTTTAGAGAATATCCACATACCTCTGGTTCACATTAAATGCTCGAACTCATTACTTAGGTACACTATATTATCAAGAGTATACATATATTTTCAAATTTGAACATTTTTCTTCTTAAAAAACCAAATTTAAAAACAAATTATACAAAACCAAGAAAATTGAATTGAAATTGGCATAAAAACTTTTAGAACTTTGAATTGGCGCACAAGAAGTTTTAGAAGATGGATCGGAAATCGAAGAAATTAAGACTTGAGCCATCTCCTTCCACGGAAATCTTATGATGTTTTTAAAACTAGCATTTGTCGACAATTTAGTTTGTTTTTGCTTACTCAACGCTTATATGCATTTTTGTTATAACAGTGTAAATAATCGAGAAAATAAAAAGTATTGCAAGTAAACCATCAAATTTTGAACAAAAAAAAAATTACATAAGCATATCTGTTCGCTTTCTGTGTGCGTTGCTTTTATAACTAATCGACATCTATCTCCATCAGACTGAATTGCTTAAGATAAGAAACACCTTTTCTTCTGCTGAATTTAGAAAATTTGAGAGAAAATAATAAAAAAATTCAGTCAGCAATCTTGAACAGCAATCAAAATTTTTAATGTCAAATGATTTCGTTACTCTGAAAATGATTTTATTTTATTCTGATTGACAGATTAGTAGAAGAGCAACAAGTTTGCGTGGGAAAATGCTAAGGCTGAAAATTATTCTTAAGACATTAAATTCCTTTTTTTTTTTTTTTTTTTTTTACTATGCGAATATTAATTTCGTGAGTAAGTAGATAAAAGCATTTCATTAAAACATTTTATTAAACGTGCGATTCTGAGAGAAGAATTTTGATGATAATTCCTCGCTTCACATACTTTTAATTTAACACTTTACCGACCGGCCGTCGATTAATCGACGTTTTGTTCTCAGCGCTTACCAACCGGCCGTCGATTAATCGACGTTTTGTTCTCAGCGCTTACCAACCGGTCGTCAATTATTCGACGTTTGCTCCCCAGCGCTTACCGACCGGTCGTCGATTAATCGACTTTTGACCGATCTGTGGTGACTACGTTTTCCACCAATTCAGCATGCCCTGAAAAAAATTCAGCTGTCGTTTTCTCGAGTGCAGCTGAGCGGGCGGTGAAATGGCATAGTATGTTCGAACCGCTACCGGTCGGTAAAGTGTTAACTTGATTTGTATCATGTTTATAAATATGAAGTTTCGTACTCGAGTTTTCGATACTACACTTTTGAAAATTCACAATTCTGTTTTCGAAGACATCACTTGACTGTTTCATTTTATTAAGCTTCAACTCAGTACAAGAGGCGCCATTTGGGAGCAAATTTGAAGAAAATGAACTATACTAATAAATCATAACACTTAAAAGTTGCAAATAATAAGCATAAGAATTTTTTTAAAGAATTTCTTTACTAGTGCGTAAGACGTGTGGAAGATGGTGATGCGCGAGGATAGACTGAGACCTTCTGGTTCGCAGTTCAGTAACAAAACCATGATACCAAAGCAATTGCTCGGGTAGCGCAGCTGTTAACTGGCTTATAAGTTTTCACAATAGACGTAGAAAATATTATTTAATTGAAGATCTAGAAACCAAAGCAAAAATCGTAAAAGCGCGAGGTACTGTTAACACACAGAATAAAATTAAAGTAAAACAGTAAAAATTAGTGTAAAAAGAATTAATGTGCAAACTGTGGAAAATAACTTTCATTTCAAAAATTTGAAATAAAAGCATAAATTAAAACAAATGAGACACTAGAAGCAATGCAATAAGAAAATAAAGCCAGAATAAACATCAAAAGAAGGAAATTTTTTAATTATTTTGTGTATTTCAACAACTCTCCGCACTTACATGATTATTATTTTGACCACAAAATTTTTGGTAAAAAGCTATTTTCTGTATGTTTTCTCTGCTTATAATAAAATAGAAAATTGTTTATTGGCGGCACAACTACAAAGCAAATCGTTTGACCTAAAGTTATTAAACTTATACTTACCGGGTGTCCCAAAAATGACTGATGGAATTTGAAAATCATTTTAAAAAAATGATGGAATGTGATGAAAATTTATCGTTTGCGAACTTGCGTTTGGGAAATTAGGGAACTTTATCCACCAAACTACAAATTGAGGGCCACTAAATAAAGTAAGCTATGAGATTAAAAATCTTATAAGTACAAAAGAGGAAAAAATGTTGAAAAATGAAAAATGAAAAAAATATTCACATTTGTTTAAGTTAAAAAAAAAAATGCACTTTTTTCTCTCTTGGCTCCCAAATGAGGGAGGGAGAACGGTGCAACTTAAAAAATAAGCTTCTTAAGTTTAAATAAAAGACTATATATCTGAGAGGAAAAGTTTGGACAAAAAATGATAGATAGGGAAATTACCTATGAAATAAGTAATCGAACATTAAGATAGTTCAATTAAGCCGGGGAAAATTTTCAAAACCAACACATTTGGATTTTTTTTTTTTTTTTTCTTTTTTCTTTTTCAAATTTCGGCACAGTTTTTGAAATTTCACTTAAATAAGTATTACACAGGTGGAAATACTTGATTAAAATTTTCATCGATATCTGCATTATTTTTCGAAAAATTCAACTTTGTCGAAAGATATTTGCAAGTGTTTTTCTATCTTTCTGAATTCGAATGAAGATTCCTATTTCCACAGGACACTTCTACGATTTCAGGCAACGGGGAGAATTAACTATGGAAAATAGATTTCATTTTATATCCTGATCAAGCTGAAATTTTTCAAAATATATTTCAATCTGAAATTTTCCCCAGATATTTTCTCCTGTGTAGCATATATTCAAGTGAAATATTAAAAATTTGCTCCAATTAAGCATAGTTCCCCCCCCCCAATTATATGCTGTTTTTAAAATTTTCTTTGCCCAGTCTTAATTATATTAATATTCAACAACCAAATTTTAGAGAGTTTTTTTTTCTTTCCCCAAACCTATATTTTTTCCAAATTTTTCATCTCAGATTAACAGCCTTAAATTTAAACTCTAATACTGATCGACTCTTTCACACTCACATTCAGTTATCTTTTGACACCGAATTCGAGAGAATGCTGTTTCTTTAGCATCAAGAGGTTTTATTAGAACTGCTTTCAAGCATTTCCTTTATGAATTGTCACTTTTTGCAGTTTCGAAGAGTCCTGAAAGATATCTTGCAGCCCCACCACGACGACGAATTCCTCCTCAGATGGTTGAGAGGTAAAGGAATTTCTCCAATTCCGTTTGTTTTTTTAAAAATATATATTTGTAGATGATAGTGATTAATTCCTTATTCAATAAATAAGAATAGTAAATTTGTATCTGAGACATTTAAAAAAATTCAGTTGTGCATTCTATTTTCAGGTAGAATTATTCTATCGGTTACTAAATTATTCTATATGCATAACATTTATGATTTTGACATTTCAATATTTAAAGAGTAAAATGTCTTAAATATTTTTTGACAAATTCAGACATAGAAGTTACGTGGAGAATTTTTCACTCTAACACAATCTCTTAATCAGTTAACTATTTTTGACCAGTATACTTGTTAATAAAAAGAACAACATTTTACGTTATGATTCGTTTATACGTCACGAGTGACGATACGCAGTTTGAATTACATTTTTTGTAAAAACTCAAACATATTCGTAAATTTCAAGATGTTTAAAATATTTTGAGGCCAAGTCGAAATCAAAAGAACAAATGAAAGATTATTATGCGTTGTGCCAAGATTTGCACAGTATTATTCTCAAATAGCAAATTAAAATAGTAAATTAATTTTTTATGTTTCTTTTCGTTCATATGCAAAAAATGTCTCTTTAGTTTAAGTAAATAAATAAATATGATTGCTGAAGTAAAAAAATAAAAGTGATTTCATTACAGCATAATTTCATATTACATATATTCTGTGTTTGACAAGTATATTCGTCATCGCTATTTTTGCGAGAGAATTTAGATACGCATTTTTCGAAGAGGTTGGAACAGTTAACTGGTTAAAATTAATGCAATGGATTATTTCATTAATCAATTTGAGAGTTTGCTGTGACAAAAAAAAGATGGTTTCTTTTCACGTTATGTAAAGCTTTCCGTTGAAGAAATAGCGACAGCAATGAAGAAAGAAAAGTAGTATTAAATTTAAAATAAATGAGCAAGAAGGAAACACGTTCGTCTAATCTTCCAGAGCGCATACTAAAATATATTTAAATTGTTTCTTTGTTATATGTGGTGTAAAAATGAAGAGTACAGGATGTATTCTTTAGGTTGCCCATATGAAAAGTGGACAAGATGAATGAAAAGAATACTTTTATTGGAAATAAAAATAATTTGATATGTGTATTGTAACACAGCTCCCATTGTTTAGGTAACAGGTGCTGTAGAAAGATGGTAGTTGATTCTTGAGGAAGTAATGCACAGTTTCATTCACTTCGTTGTCCGAATGGAGAGTGTCCCCTGTAATGCTGTCTTAAGTGACCCAAAGATGTAAAAGTCAGTGGGTGACAAATTTAGTCTGTACGGCGGGTGTTCCAACACTTTCCAACGGAATTTTTTTTTAACTCGTCTGGGTTTCACGGGAGACGTGTAGGAGGGCATTGTTATTGAGAAGGATCACTTGTTGTGTGAAAAGGCCTGGCCATTTGCTTTTCACTGCTTTCCGTAGTCTCGTCAGAGTACTGCAGTATTGTGTTGAATGGATGGTGTTTCTTAGGGCAGTTAGTCAACCAAGAGTGGTCTACGGCAATCAAAGAATTTGGAAACCATACAACCGTGTGTTCTTCCGCTCTGGGCGCATCCATGTATAGCACGAATTTACTTTTGACCAGTTTTCTCTACCATGAATAGATTTCACTTTTGAATGCTGTATGCAGTACACACCTCCTACCACGCTTTATATTCCTTTTCAGTAACGCTGCTATAACTGCAGTCATTCTGACCCATCAAAAGTGCCCACTTTTTATTTGAACAACCCAAATACATTCGATTATTCTGGTGCAGGTTACCTTGGTAATGATTTTTAAGAGGTTTTTCGTTGCAAATCAGTGTAGCTTAAGAAAATGCCAGTGAAAACGACGGCTTAAAATAAATGATGCGACTTCAGCTTTGCTTTAATGAAGGAAATGTACAACAATTCTGTGGCATGCATTAACCAATAATTATTGTGACAAATGAAGTTTCAATATAAGCGTTCACTATAAAAGGTACGCAATTCTCCCATTTACAATGATTTAAAAAAAACCATTCCAACATTGTTGTAAAATTCCATCCTGGTTTCACTGTCCCTTTTTTATCGGAATTTTCTGACTCACTTTATATCGTGCGACATCTTGAAGCATAACATTTTTCATTTCTGCCAAGAGGTTCCGTAAAGTCGATGTGTGGTGCGATAGATTTGATCTGTCTTTGTAGCTTCTCGGAATCCTTCCCAGCCCTTCGGTTTTTGTAGATACATAAAGGAACTGAAAATATATGAAGCAAATCTCATAAACCAATAATGAATTTTAGTAGATACGAGTTTGCGTATAGAATCCCAATGTGCACTTATCACTTATAATGTCTGAAAACCAAGTGAATGGTCATTGCATGAATTATATTTGAATGCACCAAATAACAAACGTTCTTTCGACAATAAAAAAAGTAAGACGGCCCTTCGATGAGGTCTTCTTATTCATCTCTTTTATTCGTAAATATTGAATCCATCCGAGCTCATTTACTTTCAATCCTTCTTTCAGCCCGGGACTTCGACATTATTAAATCTGAGAAGATGATCAGAGAGGTAAGCAATCAATTTTTTTCTTACAACAACAAATGATATTTCATTCAATTATTGATGGTATTAAAAAAGCAATATTAATTGGTTTCATTTTTTTCATTATTTCTTCTATATATTTTAGATGCGAATCGGAGTACTAAATATTAGGGGCTTGCATGTATTTTAATCAGCGACATCTATAGGTAAACATGCGAAGTATCTATATAAACGTCAATGTTTTTGGGTTTTACCAATTTGCTATTACTTTATTGTTGTCATTTTGAAAGTTTTCCATTTCGTATTATTGAGTTATTCAGAGTATAACGATCCCAATCATAGAATGCTCCAAATTGCATTTTCGACATTCATTGCTTTTTTGTTGTTGATTTGAAGAAATCCGCTGCCGAAGCCCATCAGACACTTTTAGAAACTTATGGTGATGCTGCTCCGTCATGTCCCAATTTGGTCGGTTTGTTTTCAAAGATTTCAGAGTGGTGATTTCGATGTCACTGACAAAGAACGGAATGGAGGACCAAAAAAATTCGAAGACAATCCGTTGCAAGACTTATTGCACGAAAATGGGAAAAAGTTGCAGAAAATGATGGAAAATATTTTGATTGATATATACTGTACCAATTTTTCTCAATAAATGCCTTTTTAAAGTTAAAAAAAATGATCAAAATACATGCAAGCACCTAATACAATATACTTAGTTAAGAAATTAATGAAAAGTATAATATTGATTTTCATTTATCAGTTTTCAACTTTATAATCTGAATTCTTAGACAAATAATCGACGCAAAATGGTCGATTCTAGGTAAACACTGAATAGTCATTGATTTGACTCAAAATTATTTTTTAATTTAATATTGATCGATTTAATTGATTATTAATTACTATCTAGATTTCCTTAGACTTATAATATTAGAAATTCCATACATAATTTTCGTATAAATAAATCCTTCCGTTCATTGCATGTGCTTTTTTTTTCTTTCCATTGCAGAGCTTCAAGTTCCGCAAGAAAATCGGGGCCGATACTATCCTGACGGAAGCTTACCAACTGCCGGAAGTAAGCGATGCTTCTATTCTGAAGCTGCAAATGTTGCTAGAATGGGGAATAATTTTATATAAACCTGAATATATGGTTTTACAGCATATAATCTGGATATTTTTAGGATAATAACAAAAATACTTAAAGATTGTCCAAAATTTTACTAAGATTGTTTTTTCATATCAAATTGTCATGTCACTTAGACCACCGATTTTGATTGCAATTTAAGAAAATTTATTCTTTTGTCTCTTATACATGTTCATTCTCCAATTCTGTTTTGCTAAACAGAAAAAATATCGTATTCGGACTGAGCGTATTTTTATTATTTCTAAAAATTTTTACTGAATTTTACTCATGTAGATAGAGTTGCCATAGTTCAGATGACCAATGATTTTCATTTTCTTTGTTACACCCAGGTTCATTCCAATGAATAAAGCTTTATAATTGTTCATTTCTGTTTTTTTTTCAAGAAATAGATACATTTGATATGTTTACAACGATTATTCTAAATATAACACATTTTCTGAGATTTCTTCCAAGGATTTTTGGAAATTATATCTGCCATCTGACTGAAGTATTAAGTAATTTATATCATTATTACCCTTTAAGTTCAAATTGATGCCAGTTATTTACTCGCAGCATTTCATTTTCGCTTCAATAGAACATAAATAGGTGCTTTTTTTCTTTTCTTTTTATTCCGTCTGAATTCCACAATTTGAGTTTCAGTATGAGTAAATGGGAATTTCAAAAGCTTTTTTTTAAATGAATCTCTGATCTGAGCTTATAAGTGACAAAGATAGCTAGTAACTCCTATATAGCTTGAGGAAGATAAATATAAAAAAATAGGCACAAAAAATATGTTATTATCTATTAACTTTTTATAGCATTTTGGATTAGTATATTTTATCTTACTCGATGGAATTCATATTATCATATTGTTCCCTTTATTTTAAAGGTCTTTCAAAAATATCCTGTCACCTACTCTCTTGGACTGGATTCGGAGAACAGCGCTGTGCGACTTTTCATGCCTGGCATCTGTGATTACAAAGGTGAAAAATGTTTCTAAAACCTTTTTTTTTTTCAGATCAGTAATCAGTTTTTTAAATTTATTTATTTACTATACAAGAAATGAAACTTTAAGATCAAATTTCATGTTATAATATTGTAGATATATTTCTAGAATCACCAAAAATTATTCTACTTTTTCAGGTTATGTGTCATCTCTAAAAATGATGGACTTAATGAAACTACTAGTTTATTTTCTTGAATATGACTTGAATTTGCTACAGCAAAGAAAAGAGGTAGACTGATTTTTTTAGAAAGATATTATTTATTTTATAAAAAAAATAGTTCTGATACCTTTCATATTCATATTTCAAAGCTTTGAAAATGAGAGGGTGAACAAATTTTACAAAAAATAATCATTTTTAGGAACTGATAAAAAGTCGCGCTTAAAACCATAGCTAAAATTGCTTCTAGACTCCCGTAGAACTGAACCCATCACCTGAAGGCTTAACGTGCTGCTTCAGTTATTATCCACTTTCTCAACCGCAATAAATGAAATTCCTTTTTATATTTGAACCGTCAGAAAGAGAAAATTGATAACTGAGAAATCTCTATATTAAGCAATAAACTTAAAAATAATTCAAAATTTAATTTAAAAAAAACTTTACAACAAATGTATAGCAAAATTATTTTTTACTAATATTCTATTATCGAAATAATGTTGATTTTGAAAGTATATATTTAATTAAAGAGCTAAAAGAAGACATAGATTATTTGGCGCAGCCTGCTGTATATTAGAAAGGAGAGATGCAATTAAATTTACTAAACAACGTCAATTCGGATCAAAGGAAAGCCGCGGGATTTCAGATAAAAAGCTTTCTTAGCTTAGTTTAATTTAGTTACATTAACGTCCTGTTTTTAAAGCAACACTAGGGCTATTTTGAATGGATATCGTAACGGTTCTTTGGCGGAAACGGGTCTCAGACTTGAAACCCTTCGGTTCCGAAGCCGAGACCTTGCAGCCATGACCCTAAAATCTTACAGAAAGAATGAAATTCGGACTTCTAGTTACGATTTCGCTGCTACTCCTTTTATAATCGACAAATCATCTTTCCTAAGCCATAACAAGCAGATACTATGTTTGTTATCCGAGCATTACTCTGAAGTATACAAATCCAAAAAGCAAGGAAAACGGATTTTTCTTATTCCATATCGACAGGTTACGAGGGACACATTTTTAAAACTTTCTCTCTGAGCAGAGAGAGAGAGAGAGAGAGAGAGAGAGAGAGAGACAGAGACAGAGAGACAAAGACAGACAGAGAGAGAGAGAGTTAATCTTATTTTAAAAGCTTGTTTCTAAATGAAGTCATTTACCAGGACCTGTCAACCAGTAAAATCTGCTAAAAGTAATCGCATGGTAAAAGAGAATCTAAAAGTTATTCAAGAATCAAATCAAAAACTAAAAGCCAACCATTTTTTGAGTGTAAAAAGATGGGGATTGGGTACTTTACGAAGAATGCCTTTTAATTTGATGTGGGAAGAATGAAAGCAGCGGATACGTTGATTATTAAATTGTGGACATTCTATTAAAATGTGTAGAACCGTCATAGGACATTGACATAGTGTACATCGAAGTGCGGGTTCCCCCAACAACAAACGTTTATGTGTGAGCCGTGTGTGATCAATTCTCAATCTGATGAGAACTCTGTCAAGTTTTCTACTAGGGAAACAAGGCCGACAGTCGATTAGGTGTTTAATTGTTTTAAGTCTATTTGCCAATTTAAGGCTCCACTAGGTTTGCCATTTTAAATACAGACTGGATTTAACATGCTTTTTTTTTTTAATACAGTTGAATGGAATAGGAGAATTTAATAGAGTGGTAGAAAATTTCGATAGATTGTCAGCTAATTCATTTCTTGATATATTAATGTGTGAGAGAACACTTTTGGAAATTTCATACTGGTATTTCTTTATACCAGAGTATATTTTTGAATCCACACTACTTTTCGAGTATTCTTCCGAAATGAAGTAATTAATCTTATCCAGCAAGATTTTTTTTTCACTGTCATCATTTTACTTCACTTTCGAAACTGCTCCAGTTGAACCCTTTGTTGATAATTTTGAAAGCTGCATTCTCAAGAGTAGAGATCTGCATTCTCAACAAGAGTAGAATTCAATAAATGACTTTTGATGTAGGTTTGTTTACCCTCGGCTAATTATAAGACGGCCAGTAGGCAGCGCAGAAAGGGACACAATTGCATACGATAGATTCAAGCATTCCATGCTTGGCTATAAATTGCCGTTTTGGCGCCGTTGAATTTTTCTTTTTCGCTGCATATCGTATTAAATTAAGGGATATTGGTAAAATAAAAAAAGAACAGTACACCTAAATTTGGAAAACTATAAAAAATAATAAAATAAATTGGAAAGAAAAAAAAAAACCGCACATATAACCTTGCATCAGAAAGAACAAAGAGCAAAAATATCAGAATTAATCTATGATAAGTGATCAATCTTTTCACACCAAAACTAACACCAAATTTTACAACGCATGCACAGAAAGGGGGAAAAAAAACCAACAATGCAACGTTATTGTGCCGTCGGGACAAGTACTTGAAACGACCGAACAGCATTTCCAGCCTTTCTGCGCATGCGCTGCCTACTGACCGTCTTATACTGGACGAGTATATAGCCACCTTTATTATATTTCGAAATATAAATATTTTATGATAAACAGATTTCTCCATAAACGAGCATACCCTCCATTCTTAGTCAGATCTGTCGTGAGGTATTTATTAAATTAACATAAAATATTTAAGCCCAAGTTTCTAATATGCTTACTCCCTTTTTATTCATTTATATTTTGTTGTTACATATTTCATGAAATGATTAAAAATCAACAGACTCCGAAGGAAATAATATGCTAATGCATTAATCTCATGTGCAGAAATTTATTCTGATGCCTTTCTTTTTTCTAGAAAATTGGAAATGTCGATACAAAGTCAACCTTTATATTAGACTTTACAGAATTTGAACTGAAGAAGTTTTATGACAAATCAGGTATACCAAATCTTTGTACATTTTTGAATACCATTCGATAAAAGTTTGGCATTTAAAATATTTATATTATGAAGTTTATATATTTCTTATCAAGTTAAAAATATCTACTATTTCTTTAAGATATTGATTTGCTCTATTTAGTAAAATATTAAATTTAGCATTTTAAATTCCCTTCGTTAAAAATATTTTTTTTCAGTGATCAATGCTGGCATTCAACTCATTACTATGTACCAGGACAATTATCCAGAAACATTAAAGGCAGCGTATCTGGTCAATGGTAAGAAATAAAATTTTAAAAGCTTCTTAAAACAGTCAAGTAATCTGCCATATATAAGAATGGATATTATTTTGATAAAATACCTTGTGTATTCCATCGATATTTGACCACAAAATAGCAGTTCCTTTTGTGGTCAAATATTGATGGTGGTTTGTTTTTCTTTTAACGGCCTTCAGTATAAAAGAAACTGAAAAAAAATCGTATTGCAAATCAAATATCAAAGCTGTATAATTTAGCAAATATGACAGCAGTTCGTCAGGTGCAGATTTATGCATTGAGCAGTACACATTAGGAGCCGCTCTTTTAATAACTAGTCAATTTAGTTTCATATTTTTATTTTTAACTTAACATGTTAATGATTTGTTTTAGATTAATATTTTATTTTAGTGACTGTGTATAAATATACTAGTCATATTTATTTCACTATTATTGCGCGGTTTCTATACAATTATATTTTAACATTTATAAATATTGAAATAATTTGTCAACATAACAAATAAAGGATTTTAACTATTGTTACTTGACAGAATGTTAAGATTATCTTAATATTTTATAATTTTCAGAATTTGCATTTTTTTTTTTTTTTTGCAAATTTATTTTTTTGGCAACTATGCTAACTTTTTTTCCAACTGTCTTTAGCAACTGACAACCTAGTGGCTCTAGGCAGCCTCCAAGTCTGAAATATGCAATATATAAGACAATCAGCAAGATTCCTTTTACCACTGCATTTAATCTATGTCAAAATTTGACCATGGCAGTCTTTTTAAAAATCTTTATTCCAAATGGTTCTTTGGCGTACTTAGTTTTCAAGATACGCTATAAATATTCGATGCGATAAGGGACAGTTTAGGTGCTGATGTTCAATATGTGTCCTCCATGTAATGAGCATCAGTTTCTTTTTCCTTCACAATTTTTTATGTGAGAAATTATTTGAAATATTTATTTTGCTGAGCAATCCAAACTTCTCATTGCTATGGGCAACATTTTTTTTTTTTTTTTTTTTTTTTTTTTTTTTTTTTTTTTATGGAGCCTCATTTCGTTCATTGAAGGTTCGGGAAAAATTAAATTTGATTCTTGCTGTCCTAGATGGTACGGGAGCCACCCCTGCGTTTGTTTAGCAGCATGTTTATCGTTAAATTTTTCATCCTTCAATTTCTATATTTTTGCTTTTTCGTAGTGGCAAAAATTGGATTTTTTTCTCTCCATGAAATAAAATGTTATTCATTTTTTTTATGTTTGTTAAATTTGATGGCTAATTTCGGAAGCGGTTTGTTTTAAATATGAATGATTTCTTACATGGGATCTCATGTTTAATATGAGTCCCCTTTAGAACATGCTTTCAATATAAGTCTTCAAGATATAAGATAACATTTTTACATATTTTTGCAACTGGATTTGCGTTGATCCTATAACTCTCCTTTTTGTATCAATAAATCATCTTGTTCTACCTGTTCGAAGAAAATTCGGTATGTTTTTGTATTTGGTATATTTGCAATGAATTTCAGAGCCATACAGTTTATTTCCTTACTAATTTTCCGTTGTCCTTCGAATTTTTCTTTTCTAATTTCTATCACTGTTCTTCCATTTCGTTTCAGAAAATTTCCCAGATTTATTCAAGAACGAAATACGAGTTTAGAATTAAATTTATTTTATGATTTTCTAAAGAAAATGCGACGGTATTTTCAAAATTGAGAATCAGAATGAATCAGATCAGAAGATAAATGCTTATTCATATGATTCGTAAAAAAGATGCATTCTTTGATGAAGTGAACTAGTTCTTCTAATAACAGTTTCTTTAAATTTCTAGAGAATTAAACTTTTCATCAACAATTTCTTAATATCTTTGTGTTAGAAAAAAAGAAAGTATTTAAAAAATGCTTCAAAAAGGTACAATTCGGATTTTTTTAAAAATCTCTCATTGTAATCTTCTGATACTGCTCTGTGAGAATGCCAGCTGTTTTTCCGGATTACTATCTCCCAGGAAAAGGGTAACGGTGTGAATGGGCGATCAATTGAATTCAGAATTGCTATTCCTTACCCTGAAACACCCTATTAAATTTAAAACAAAAATATATAAACTTAAATTCAGCAATATCAAATGCGGAAATATATGTATGACTATATTTATGGAAAATGATCAACAAGATGATGAGTCAATTTTTTACCTACTCTGGGCATGCCTGTGCTTCTAAGTATTTAGTTTGCCATAATGTATTGAATAAGGGGGATTAATGTCGGAAATTCATCCACAAGATCCTAAAAATAAACCATACTCTCATAGAACAGCAGCGCACAAATTAAACATTTAAAATATATCTTTCAAATATCGATGAATTAATGTTAGCATTCTCAGCATTCACTTTGTTGAGGCCGCATTTTTCGCTCATTTTTTTTGAAACATCGAATTGAGATAATTGCTCACCTGCGTGTCATACTGGATATAAGAACAAAAGCAAATAAATAATTACTCATACTTTCACACATACGAAATTTTTTTTTTCTCGAAAATCTGTTTTATATCTTTAAAATTTTTTGTTTCTGAATTTCTCAGATCCAGTTTTGAAATTACGTCTGCAAGTGAATGCTATAATGCAAAAACGAGTTGGAGCATGAAATTTAATATGAGGTTATTTCACTAAAACTTCAAATTTTTATTAAATTTTGGAATTGTAAAAAGTTTTATTAACTTAATTTGGTCCGAATATGATAACTGTAATACGCAATGATTTAGATTAGTTTATTAACAGACCTGTTGAAAGGTATCCAATTTTGGACCTAATTCATCGAAGAATTGACTGTTTATCGGTCTATGTTTTCTTGAAAACAATAGCTCAAAAATTTAACAAGTTAGAATAAATGGAATTCTGAATATTAGTTTGATATCAAAATTGGAAGCTCGGGTCAAATTTCAGACACGCAAGAGAGGCGTTCAAATGTATAGTTTGTCCACGAAACTGTCTCATTCTCACTAGTGTTTGAATGTAATACACATTTCTTTGCAATTTATGAATTCATGTTTTTAATCACGCTCTAAACCGCATCTTCCTCTTCCAGTGCCTTCCTACTTCAACTGGATCTTCAACATCTTCAAGCCTTTCCTGAATGCAGTCACGCTCTCCAAAATCAAAGTTTATAAAACAGGTAAAAGCGAAACTGTGCATTTTGACTTAAATGAGGAATTTAGCTTCATAAATATGACAAATAAAATAAATAATAAAAGCCAGCGGCAAAAAGAAAGATTTTATGAAAAGTTGGGGGGGGGGCAATTTGCATTTTTGTTTTGCAAGAATTAATTATTATAGAAAGAAAAATGAGCGACATTAGAATTTTCATGATCGCACTGAAATGAAATTTCTGACCTCTAACTTCGAGCGCCTTATATATTTATTCTGAAACACAGAATGTGCTTTAAAAATTGTCAGATTTCTACTATCAGCATATCGTTTACTGTAAATTTAGAAAAGGTAATTTTACTAAAATAGGGATAATTTGTAAGAAATGAATCAAAATTTTTAAATTAAAACTCTTTATTCCTTTGTATGCTTAAATCAATACGGATAATTAGCTTTTGTGTAGTGACAGAATATTATTACGGTATACGCACTCCACGCTTTTAATTTATCTTCAGCATACTGTAATTTTACTCAAAAATTTCAGCTTCTATTAAAAGTATCATGCATAGAATAGGATTTATTTTCTAAAATCGGACATCACTACACTGGATGACTACGATATATTATATCAGATTTTACATGGAACATAATTTTACGTGAGAAGATTTTAATATAGACACATTTGAAATGCATTCGATTTTCAGGTGTACTACAGATAAAAATTGGTGACCAGAGAACATAAAAGATTAGGAGAGACATTAGACATATTAGAGACATTTAAATGATTCTGGATAGTAAATATATGAAATATGCAGTGAGTCAGTGGATAACAAAATTATGCGTAGGAAAGAACCAAGCGTAAGAATTAAGAAAGAAAGAAAAGAAACAGAAAAAGTGAAGAAAAACTGGAAACTATCTGGTCCATCCACATTCATGTTATTTTTCCTCTTCAATCTGAAAAAAGCAGCCGGTTTACTTTCTTCGTTGCGAAGTCAAATGTATGGATCTACTTATAATTTTTACAGTACACTCTGACGTTCACAACACTTTCCATGTTACAAAACTTGCACTGCAAAAATCGCTCTCTTGGCGTGTATAGCGTGAATTGACATCATTTTTGCAGATATTTCTGATTAATGAACTAAAATTGTATTTGTGGCCCGGTACTTCACTTTCTATCGCGTATTCTAAAAGAATAACTTTAAAAAAAAATCAATTTTCTGCCTCACTTTTTAAAATAAATTGTTTTAAAGTTTTAAAAAAATGAAAATTTCTGTTTAAAATATTTTATGAACCAAATTTCTTAAGTTGCTCCTTTTTCAACTTTTAGTTAAGATGCGAATTATTTTGAATGCTAGAAATTATAACAAAGAGCCAATTTCACAAATGCTGCATTCTTAAAACCAGAGACGCAGGGCCATCTGGTTTTGCGATTCATTCTCGAAGTCTGATCTCAAACCAGAGATGATTTTGTAAATCTAAAAATGACATCAACACTTTGGGAGGAAAAAGACAATCAGACTCATTCATTTCTACAGTGGCGGAGACCACAGGCGCTGAAATATTTTGAAATCCATTCTCGGTAAACTCTATTGTCGACAAAAAAGCAGCAGATTAAACTTTTTTCAGTTTTTAACCTTATATTCACGTTTATTTTGCGATATCGTTACATAATTGAAAGGCAATTCCTAATGCATTTATAGCTTTTATTTCTAATTTGTACAAAGAATATACCTTTTATCGACCGAATTTATATACTATTTCATTTTTTTATTGTTTCTAGACTAATGAATACTTTATTTTATTATATAATTTAAAGCAACAGTCATTGAGTTTATTAGCGACTTTTATTCTTCATGATTTCAAGGAAATGGTTCAATTTTTATATCAAAATTAATTGTCCAAACCCTGATGAACATGCTATAGTTTGCGAATAGGAAAGAGAAGCGATGAGAAAGTATTCTGAACTTATACAGTTTTAGAAAAGAATTTGCAGACGCAGCGTTTTGATTCCGCAAGCATTTTACTAACACTTTACTTTTTCAGTACCAATCAGTGAATTAACACATTTTCTTTAAAGAAAAAGTAAAAGGAGAAAATCCTGTGAATCAGACCGAAGGGGAGACTTTACCTCCTGCTTAGCGCTATGATATGCGTCCAAATAGATTTTGAGGCCTCTATATATTTCGAGACGAGGTGATCGCCTGTGCGGAAAGCCACCACTGCATTTCTAAAATTAAATTCTATTGATTCGACAGAGTTTTGAATATCATGGAAATGCTCCCAAACATTACTGAATTTTCATTCATAAATAAAGTGCGAACTATGCGAGAGCATTTTTTTTTTTTTACTTTCTTATTGAACACATCTTTAATTTTAAAAGTAAATCTTTGCATTAGATCGCTGCTGCTGTGATTCTGAGTGAAAATTCAAAACAAATGGCTGCATTGTATTATTTATGTTTTTTGCTAGAATTTCATTTTAGAAAACTTTAAATGGAAGCTGAACTTTGTTTTCAAAGTACTGTTTTTATTGCTCGAAATCATATTATTATGGAAGCTATTTCACTTAGATACCAGTATAAATTATCTGAAAAATCAAACGTATTGTTGCCTTTAAATGCTTCTTATTATTTTTTTTTTAGATGAATGGCAAGATGAAGTAAAAAAGACTCTCGACCCCGCCGTGCTCCCCGCTTTCCTGGGAGGTACAAAGACCGATCCAGACGGAAATCCCAAATGCCTCACAATGGTGAGTTATTATTCTGTTCACGATTTGTGATCTATCATCTACCCAGCTATGGTCAAAAAATAAATTTGGTTTTAATCGTTTAGAAACTAAATTTGTTTTTGAAGATCTTCCCAAAATATTTTACCCACAGGAATGAGGCGTTGATTATTCTGTTCTTTCTTTCTTCATTTGATAGGTTCAGTACAAAACTTATTAATGAACAAAGAAATCTATCGGAGTATTTACCATCATTGATCTACTTCTCGGGTGATAGCATTGAGTAATTTTGTTTCATTTGGAGTTCATTATCGAAGACCAAATGCAATACGGAGTGCTTTAGACTCAGCGCCACTACAGAGCATTCATATAAATTTCTGGAAATTTGTAAATAATTTGACTAGTATAGGGGGAAAAAAAAAAGGCTGCAAATATTATCTGTAGGAGATATTAGATCTAAGGTCCTTGGATTGTAATACTTGAATGTAATTCCTTTCAATGCATTAATTCTTTTGGTAAGTTTATTTCTGACATTATTTAGGGTTAAAAACTTTGATTTCTTTTTAAAAACTGAACTTTTAAGTTCGTTATGAGTGCTCTTACATAGATGAAAGGAGAAAAAAGGTAATATTCGGTCAATTAAGAATCATATTTATCTAGCAATATGCGGCGGTCCAATTTTTTTTTAGGTAATTTAATATTTCCATTATTTACTTCTGACTCACCACTGATTCATATTTGAAACTGTCTTTTGCTGTTTTTTGTGTATGTAGATGTCATTAAGCATTCCATTACTAAGCAAATTCGTCAGCATGTATGCAAGAAATCACATGCTTCTTGGATACCAATGAAGAATTTTCCCCTCCTTCTTTCGTGCTGGCTCTGACGGGGATAATCTATTATCTTTAAACAGAAGAAATACTTGGTATTTAATTTTCCACACGCCGTTAAAAAAACTTCGATATTTTAAATAATATTCAACAAATACAAAAAAGATGTAAAAAAATTGAAGTTATTCCAAATTATAATCTGAACTTAAAGACAAAGGCCTCTTGTTGATCTGATCTGGCCAATCCTCTCAGTCAGAAAGAAGTAACCGTTTCCACGAATTTAAAAAGTAATAGTTCCCAGATTGAATAGAATAGATATAAATCAATTTTAATTTTTAAAGATGTAATGGATTATTTTAAATTTAATTATTTTCCAGAAATGGTAGGATATTTTTTCTGTAAAAATTAGGGCAATATCCTGGATTATGTTCGGCATACTGACTTTTCTGCCAATCAAATATTATTAGGAGGTTTAAATTAAATCGCGTACATGACATGATTTTATAAACAGCCTATTTATAATGTTATGGTGAAATTCAAACTTATTCCATCAGAACACTCAATCGCGTGCTTTTGCCATGTTAAAATTAATATTAAAAAAAATCGTTTTCTTCGAACGTTAACTCCGAAGTAGGATTTTCACTTTCACTTTTATTTCGTTATATATACACTTTTAACTTATTATTCTGATTGATTCAATTAAAGCCATGTCTTTCAAATAAAAAGGGGAAGTTTATAAAGATACCTTCCATATTAATCGTTTAACAGCTTAAAAAGTCAATAATCTGGATGAAAAAGCCAAAGGCAGCCTTTTATTCGACACATAGGGATTCGGCTCCGAATGTTGCTCACAAGGATCAGTTGTTGCATCAGTATTTTTACACAGACTAAACTTTAAATTTAAATGAGGATTCTTTTTATTTTTTTTCAAGCCTTTATTGGCAATTTACTACGAAGAACTCCTCTACATTTTACTCCCGATCTCCTTTAGTTTTTTGTAATTTCTTTATTTTGCCGCTAGGGGGCGCAGCAACCACGGATTTTAACTCAATGAGATATATTAAATGAATTCGTAAATGTGTTAGAGGTATGGCTAGTTCAACGAGGTGGTCACGATTTCTCCATTACGTTTTTACGATAGACGATAAATTTTTTTTATTAAATTAGGTGAATTAAAATCTCATAAACTAACAAATTTTGTGTTAAAAGTCTTTCGATAGCAGCAATTGCTTAAAAGTGAAGGGCTGAAAAGAGATTTGCAACTTCCAACCTTTTTAACATAATCTGTATTGCCATATTTAAATAAATAAATTTCTGCACTTACTTTCTTTCTTTAATTTGAAATTGTTTGATTGTTCGGGAGACGAAAGCTGATTAGATGTAAGTAAAGGAGCGGCAGAAATATTTATTGGCAACATTATGTAAAAATGACCAGCTTTAGTAAATTTCAGAACTTGCACGTGCTTTAGCTTTTTTTAATACATTTGATTATAATTATTTATTTAAATCAATGTGGCTATACAGAAAATATTAAATATTTATTTTGCAATAAATGCTAGATAAAGTGATATTAATTTTCGTTGCAGAGAATATTCCTTTGGTGCAAGCTCACTTTTAATGGCCAAGAAATTTCGTTTCTTAAAATTCTGATCCAAAAACTTTTTTTATAAGCGCTTCCTTTGATATTTATTAATCCTGACTCTCTGGCATTAGGGGATGACAGCTTTTGCTGCTAAAAATTCCAATGTATTCATTTCAATAATAATGATACTAAGTGATATCAACAAATTCATCATCTATGGTAGCTTCAATATTGCTGTATTTCATTGTTTTTACCTTCCAATGTGCCGAAATGTTTTTTTTTATTTCAAATGGTTATAAATTTGTTTATTATTTTATCTATTTAAATGTATATGCATGCATTCATTACTTCTTTACTATTACTATTATTATTTAGGCACTTCCCTTATATTTTTTTTATTATTTATTTTATACGTATTTTGTTAATTATTTCTCTATTCGATTGACTTTCTTCCTTGATGGATGCATTCATTAAATAGAGAAATTCTTCTTCCTGCGGTCAAGTTGAACACCCTTTGAGTAAGCTAAGGTATCACAGAAAATGAAAGCAGTAAGAACGGTCTTTACAAAACTTTCTCGGATGCTCTCTAATCGGGGCGTTATCCCAGAGAACGCCGTGCACCCAATAGTTACGAAAATGGCGTTAATTTAGCATTTTCACTGAATTATGTTATGCTCGACAATTTTTTTAGCTACCCATCTCTGGCATGTGGTTAATAGTAACCGCAAATCTTATTTATATTTTAGACGCGTTTTTTCCAACAATTGAAACAGAAATGACTTTTAGTCACACAACCTTATACCAAATTTGATATATTTAAGTCACTGAGCTATCGTTTCTGAAAGTGCGGCCGACCCTTATAATATTTGACACAAAATTTGATGGGTGTCTGCAGTGTAGATGCTGAATAGAATTTTATATATTTTTCTCATTTATGTTAGCAGCCAGAGACGTGTATTCTAGCAACTAACAAGAATTCCGTGTTAACGAACATTCGGATAACCGAACAAACATCCTTCCTTTGAATGAATTTTGCTCAACATTTGATATCAATCTATAAATTTGGTGCAGCAACTCTAAGACCAAAATGCGTCCATCTAGCTCAAATCTTTTTTTTTTTTTTAATTATCTTTGTAGCAGACAGACAGACATTTTCCAAAAAGGTATTTTTTAGACTCAAGGAGGTTTAAAACGTGGAGATTCGTCAAAATCTCGAGTTCGAATTTTTTGACATACCATCTCTATACTTCGCGTAAGAGAAAGTAAAAAGTTCATTGTCAGATGTTACTTCAAAGATAAAAATGTCGGCTAGTAGGACATTGCAAAATTCTACTCATCAATTGAAAAGTAAAAGGTATGAGCACCAGATTATGAAAGTAGGCGATTGCCCAAAAGACCCCGAGATTTTTTTTTTTTTTTCATCTATATTTAGCAGAGTCGTGATTTCATTTGATTTACAAGAGCTGATTCTCGAACTCAATCAGATTAAAATCAAGTATTGTTTAAATTTCAGAACATTTCTGTCTAATACACCAAGTATACAAAAAGTAAAAACCCACAAGAAATGCAATCGACGGAAAATTCGAACAGATTTTGACGCATTTCCACATTTTAGATTACCCCAAGTCCGAAAACACGTTTTTGGAATATGTGAGTCCATCTGTGACAAACATAACTCGAAAACGATTGAATCTAGACGGATGACATTCGATGAGGAGTCTTTTTACTAAATTTCGAAGAGGAAGTCTGTGTTCGAATACACGTTAACATAATAACTGGGAAACGAAAAGAACAAAATGGTGAAAATTTAGCGTCTAAAGTATCAAATTTAAAATCAAATCCAACAAAGGGTTGATTGTCAGTAGGTCTGTACTTTTATATACATGAAAACGTATAATTAAAAAACGCAAAGATTTAAATAAATGAAATATGATACAAAATGAATCTTGTAAAGGAATTCTTGTGATAACAATTGTTACTTTGTGTCAAACATTGTTTCCAATCCATTCGAGAGGGAAAAAAGCATCCGAAATGCATATACAGTTTATGTATTAATCGCATACCAGCGAGTACTCGCCGAAGATCGCAAGTTAATAGGCTGTTCCAAAATTACAACTCGTCAAAGACAGTGGTTAATAATATATAATTTCTGGTTTTCTTTACTATAGCACAGAACTTCTTACGAATGGAACTCTGAAAAATAAAAACCAAAGTTTTATAAAGACAGTCCGGCTGTTTCTATGATTTCAAATCTGTTTGTAGATCAGTGTGATATAATTTGTTTTAACTGATTGATTGCTTAATGTTCAGAAAGATTATTCATAAATTAAGCCAATTCACGAACTCTATTTATGGTTGACATTTACACTTCCTGGCTGAAGAATATGAATAAAAAATTGAAATCAAAGAACTTTATCCATACTATCAACTTTATACATGCTGATACAAGATTTTATCGTCATTTTTAAAATAAAATTCCTGAATACTTAGTTCCAAGTTAATTTGTTTAGAAATAATTACATTTATACTACCCGCTGGTATGGTTGAGAAGTTTGGTGGTGGTGGGGGGGGGGTCAGATCAGGCGTCCTCCGACCGTGGTCCAAAATGACGAGGTTCGTCCCAAAATAGTCCTAGTGTTGTTTTAAAACGGGATGTAAATATAACTACAACCAATTATACAGCTGTATTAATTTCAAACGGATTATGCGACTATATAACGGTTTACTTAGAAATGGTCTTAAGCGATTAAGAATCATTGATTAAAGACAGTCTCAATTTTCAGTAGAAATAATATCCGACTCTTTCCAGATCAACTGGGATTCCAAGATCGACCCTTCCTTCTACCTCAAGCAGAACATGCTGCAGGGGACGGAGGAGGACGAATCCATGAAAACGACCACCGTCCAGCAGAGGTCTGTGTTCCAGCTGCCAGTGGAGGTGAAGAAGCCTGGAGCCCTCCTCAAATGGGTCTTTAAGACCAAAGATTACAACATACGATTCGGACTTTTCTACAAGAAGGATGAAAAATCCAAGCAGGAGGAGATCCTGCCGGTCGACAACGTGGATTGCCAGGTGATACCAGAAGAAAACGAATTCATCTGCGAAAAGACTGGAATATGTAAGCCACCTCAACTACGGTCGACTTTTTTTTCTTCTTTTGTTTGTTTGTGGGTTTTAATTTAAAGTATGCATTGCAACCTGAACCCTCATCTGTGGGCAATAAAACACATCATGCCCCACATAATTGTTAGGGAAAAAAAATGATGGGTTTAAGGAGATGATAAATCAAAGGAGAATGTAGAATAAATGATAATGCTGGGTTAGTTTATTCATCCATTAGCGGAATATCCCTTTCTCGTTTAATTCCTCTGCCGCCCCAGAAATATTATTCATGCAATACAGAAGAATCTCAAGGCTAATGATTTTCATATTAAATAAATACATTAACGAATTATACCGATGCATTATATTATTTTTTAAACATTTTCAAGATGGCAGGTCTCGTCTTCGGAGGCTTTTCAGGTTCCAAGACCCGATTCCACCGAAAAACCGTCGTGCAAGTGCGCATCAAATCCGTCGGGGCCAAACGTCCTTCCGTTGGTGTGGTGTGGATGTTTGGAGAGGAGGTGCCAGTTCATGTATCGTCCTCGTCATTTGACAGCGGTTCAAAATGACGAGATGTCCCAAAATAGCCATAGTGTTGCTTTAAAACGGGACGTTAATATAATTAAATCAAATTATTTACAAATAATTCCCAAATAACAAGGAGAACGCAAATATTAAGATACCACAATAATGAACGGTAGAAACAGTTAATAGCTGAACACCTAGAAAAATGACGAGAATTAAAAACTATGATGAAAATTAAGTTGATGAATGTAAATTTTATTCTATTTTTTTTGCAGTACTATTTTTTTTTTGAGATCTCAAATTCATTTCAATTTATTTAATAAAATTAAAATTTTAAATCTATCTAATTATATCCTAAACGCAGTGTGGTATCATGACACGGATTCTTTTTTTATTAATACATTAAATCACGCTTCATTTCTCTTCGGAGGTCCTTTTCAGAATATCTATTCCCAAATCGATACTTCCCGAGGTTTAATTTTTTTTAAAAATTATTTACAATACAAGGTGCCTATTTCTTATCATGTAGACGAAAATAAATAAATAAAAAAAGATAATTTTAATTCAACTTATTTATGTTAAGAAGATGCAAAACTGACATATCTCGCGTGAGATTTCCATAAGGATCTAAAGTTATTTTTGATAAGACAACTTCCACCAGAGACCGAAAAGCTCATGTTATTTCTATTCACTATTTTCGTGCGGAATCACTGTTCGCTGAGAAAATCGAAGGAGGAAATATAGTTTGAAGCTGCGATTAAATAGAAGAAAATCCTACTTTCACAATTTCATTTTTTAGAACTTAGTTTGAAATGAAATGTTTTAAAAATAAGGAATACGTCCCGTTCGCATTTCCAAATTTTTAAATAATAGTGAATGATTATGAAGCAAAGCGGTTTCCACTGCGAGTTGTCCGTCGAGTATTTAACTAAAATATTTTACTTTCAATGAAGTCACTTGAACTATTTATAGAAACGTGCTTCAATGATTTACAAATTCTCTTTTTTCTAGATATTCTGCATTGGGACAATTCTTATAGTTGGATGACAGCCAAACAGCTCCTGTATAAAGCTGAAGTAGAAGATCCCAATGAGGCAAACAATAACTGATTGCGAAATTATCTTTTTAAAAATTGGTGTAAAATTCTTTTTGTAAATAAATTTTTATTCAGTTGTGTTGATATTCCATAACAAATCTCATTATTAAAAACATTCATGAATTAAACCAAAATCTAATTGTTAAGGTGGTGCAATTTTGCCAAAATGAATGAATAAAATCTTTGTGTGATGAAACTATGTACATTCGTATGAATCGATAGAGAAATGATGCTTATCCAGTCCTCAAGACTAATAGAATAACTAATTTAACAAAAGATTAGAATATAATTAAGAAAAATGGGATTATGCTATGCAGAGAACACAATATAAAATCAAACTTAGAACGAATTTAATGTACTAAAGAGACTTCACTGCAAAGTGTTTTTACAGCAGCTTCTACCATGCTCCATAAATCTCATCTTGCTGTATTTTTGTTTTCCGCTGATCGGATCAATCTACGTATTCTTCTTTAACAACGCATTAAAGTTTAAACATACACTTACTAGGAATGACTTAAATAAAATAATTCATCCATCATCTCAAACATCAAAAATCTTTTGTGTTTGAGAAATGAAAATAATTTTCGAGCTGAAATAGGTATGGCACAATACGTTTTTCGTACTACCCTTTCCAGCTAAATATTCTAGTATTTCAATAAATGGCAATGCACATTGTTGAAGAAAGAGGACATGGACAGACAAAAAAAAAAAAAAAAAACCCCTCATGAGCATTATCTTAATATATATTGGCACTCCAGGATTTATTTCACCCTGGAACCCTTGTTCGAATTTTTCCTTTACAACCATGCTCTCGCATCGTATTCAACATGTGGAGAAGGCAGGATGAATAAAATATCGACTTTCCACTTCGAGAAAATTAAGCACTTGCAAGGTGCTTAAAAATGATTTTCAAATTTAAGAACTTTTTATGACTACATACCATGGTTCTTCCTTTTCCTACAGTTTTTAGCCTAGGGAACAGTAAAAAAAAAACACCTTTTTTCTTTCCGCTGTGGCATTCCATGTTTATGGTGGATGGACTTTGAACAGAGTGCCACAACATAAGATGCTATTGAAACGATGCAACAAGATATCAACTTTTGAATTATTTTTCTTTCTCAGAATAAATTCCTATAGTTTCACATCTACTCATCTGGAAAAGCAAGTTATTTTTACTAGTGGTTCTTTCTTTTTTTATACCTTTTTAAAAATTCAACTTCAATTATAATTGCTCTGTATATGGAAGTTTAGATCTACAGAAGTCATTAAATGTAAATATGCATATAATTGCTTCTATTTATAATTATGATATCTATGAGTAGAAAAAAGAACTTTCATGTTTGGGATAAAAAAATATATATATCTAGAGAATCTCAAGATTTAATTTCATGTTTAAACAAGCATTTAAAATTAAATTCTTGCTTAGAAAAAAAAATAACTATCTACAATGACACATGTAATGGGCAATATACGAGTTCTTGCTTCAATCAGATTGTTTCAAAGTGAAGAAATCGACATTGAAATCATCAACTAAAACATTTTAGTACCATAATTATATATATATATATATATATATATATTGCACCTTCTACACTATGAGGACTTGGGGTCCACAGAGGTAGCTACAAAAAGCAAAATAGCATCAACCTGAATATTGATCAAATGTTACGACATGTAGTGGCAACAAGAATGCAGGAGAAATATGTATTTGTATAAAATATAGTGTTTTCATATTTACATCAATTTTACAAGCAATTTGACTAATGCAAGAAGAATTTAAAAAATAAATATAGGCAATAATATTCACACAGTGCTTTGAAGATCCTATAAGTTAGCAGCGGATTCATATTTTCCACAATATTCAAAGGGGGGGGGGAATGCATATGATCTTTGTTTGATCAAAATTTTAAATCTCGTGTGAAAACAAAATTCATTTACCCAATAGAAAATGCATCTAGTCTACTATCTAGGATGTATATGCTTATTGGGGCCAAAAAGTATTAATATATAAGCAGAACATCCGATACTTTCCAATTCAATAAAAAGATATCAGAGAAGTGGAAAAATAAAACCACTCTTGTATCAAATATTTATTGACAGTAAATTAGCCCTACATTAATAAAACAAAATTCGTGTTTTCATAACATGTGGTATGGTTGAGGAAAAAACCTGCAGGCTATGTCTCTTGAAACTTAATCATGTACTCCGTAAAAAAGATAACCCTTCCAATCATCAATGAATATTGCAATTTTTGAGTTCTGCGCTTTACATTGAGATAACAAAAGAAACAAACAAAACCTAATCTTCCAAATCTCAATTAACAATTATTCAGTGTACGTACTTATAAACAAAAATAAAAGCATACCTATTTATATTTATTAAGAATTATTGTATCTTTCAGCAGCATGCGATAGTGCTGATCCAAAAATAAAAGTCTGTAATTGTACTAGTCTTTGAGCAAAAGAGCGTAAGGACATGAATATTGTCTTGATGAAAATTAAATATTTTTTGCTTTAGAGCTCCAGATGGTATAAAAATGAATAAACAAAATAAAAATGAATTGTACAGAAAATAGCTTATTAGGCATAAAATCTTAAGTGACAATCTTTCTCAATTAAATACAATATGCAGGAGAGTTTTTATTTTATTCAGATCATAAAAACTTACAGTATCTTCATTACAATGCATGCCATGACTTGCACATTTCATTGATGAATAAAGTGAGTGATTAACATGATGAAGTAACATGGCATAAGTTGTCAATAAAAAAAGGGGAAAAAACAGGGAGGGGGAAAGAAAATTAAAGTCATATAAAATGCCAAGAGTTAAGATTAACAGCTAGTCCCATTCCGCCTAAAATATTTGGCAATAGAAAAAGTCAAACTACTAACACAAAAATCAAAACTGATGCACCATTGCACCAAAAAAAGTGACAAAACTTGCAAGAGAAAAAAAAGAAGCAATGCAGCAATACAGCTAGTGACAATGAGTATCCTTTCAACATTTACAATATGTGAATGATTTTCCTTTTTACACATTGACAAGACCTTGCATAAATACCATTGTATTATGCAGCAAAGAAAAGAGTTCAAATTTTATAAAACAAGTCCCTTCTTCACCCTTTATCACAAATTCAAATATGAAGATTGATTACATACTACAAAAAGACTAATATTTAACTTGAATTTCAGCCATTGTGCAAGCAAACCCGAGTGTTTAAAAAAAGTGCTCTTTTCCACTGGAATTTTTATAAACACAAGACAAATGTGCTTATTAGTTCAATAGTGAGGTTATTGATATAATCATGGAGAAAAACATGACTGTAGGATTATGCAGTGTTTCCAGAAGATAGAGTTCAGCACACACTGCAAAACACATATCCTAAAGCTCAATCACAATTATGCCAATTGATTCTGAGGAGTAAATATTTCAGCGGGCAAGGCTTTAAATTCATACAGCAAAACTGCCTTTCAATGTTTTTTTTTTATTACTTTATATAGCTTTCAATAAGAAATAGAAGTTCTGGTAATAAAAGCTCCACGTCCAGAATTCTATAAAACAAACTAATCACAATTAATGCCAGAAAAAAAGGCAGCTTTTTGAAATATTCACAAGAAGCTGGAGTAGTTTGGAAACTTTCCACTTGCAAAGAACCGAAGCAGAACAGTTCACAAGAAACATTTATCATAATAGAATATGTTTTTCCGATTCTGTTTTGCATTCATTTTAATTGTGTATAGCACAATCATTGTTTCAATAAAGTTAATGAAAGTTTAAAAAAGAAATTATCCCCAGCATTTCTATAAAGAAAGACATGTATAAAAGATAGCATTTTTACATCAATAATCTCACTATCTGATGCGATAATGTACAATTGTCTTTACACACATTTGCAGCAGATGTCAGAATAAATGCAGGTAAGGAATAATTTAATATACAGCACCTTAAATGCAAGCATTCGACATATCCACTGTGGTTTGCTTGCACAGACATAAAAATTTTAATTTTGTGTTAGCTACGTCAAAGGACAAGTTTCTTGGGTTTCTCCCATGGAAATTCTTCTCGACCAAAATGCCCATAAGCACTTGTTTTGGAATAAATGGGTTTCTTCAAACCTAATTCCCTAGAAAGAAAATTGATATAAATTAGAAAAATGTATCCAAATTTTCAATGCAATTACTAAACTAATGTATTTATTTATAATTTCAAAGAGAGCAACATCACTAAAACTTTGATACTTCTACCGATTTTTGAGCTTTTATAGTACTAAATTTAGAAACAATCGGCATATGCAAATACTATTAATATTCTTAAATTTTTTTCGTGTAGGGTAAAATAAAAAATTAGGAAAGGCCAGTTTTGGAAACTCAAATATTCTTAATTTTTAGTACTTTTCAAAAGTATTTATAGCCTACTTTCTTCCTCAATGCTTTTTAAAACAAAACTTGGCCATTTAAATCAGGGTTTGCTACTTAAATTTGAAAAGATTGTGTATATTTTTGTAATTTAAGATGAAACGAATGAATAGCATTTATGTGCTACTTAAAATGGAATAACACTACATAGTTTTAATGAGTGGAAAAAGTCCACTTCTTAAAAAAAAAAGGGGGGGGGAATTAGATGCAGTTTTAAATACTGCATAATGTATAAGAATAAGAAGAAAATGTTTATTTGACATGCATTCAAAACAATTTTTATAGCATTCATAAATAAAAAACATTGTTAAAAAGCCTCTACTTTTCAGTTTCAGTAGCTCCACTAGTAATTAAGTAACTTGTAATCAATATTCAAATATCAGCATTTTTTTTTCAGCTTATCAAGCTTATTTATGACTTTTTCGAACTTGCAGTCTGGTTTGTTATCCTTTTTTGACACGATTAGTAAATGCCTGTTTTTCCATATTATGTAGGCATATTATCTTCCTGCAAAGTGAGCAGTCCACAATAAATTGATTTTGTAGAACTTCTTGAACCCATTCAGCAAAATCAGGATTGATTTTTTTTTTTTTTTTTTTTTTTTTTTTATAAATCCTCCAATTTGCATTAAATACATATTTTTAATAGCTTACCGTTTCAAAATGTTCCCTAATCTACTCTGAATAAGCTCACAATTTCCCAAATGATAAACAAATCACTCAAACTCGGTAGCGAGTGACTAAATATCACTGCAATGCTTCCACAGATTGAATGTTGATATTGCTGCCAGAGAAATATATCCATATCTTCTGCACATGTTCATTAGCTGCAATTTGGGAATATTATGATAAAAGAACAGCTGTCTCGCAAATCGAAACTGGACTCGTCTATACAGTAAAAAAAGGAAAAAAGTAGCAAAGCTATGCATTTCTGCATTACACATTGCGAACGGTATTGTTTCATTTTTGGAAGCAATGATTACAATCCTTAAGAGATCAGCACTTTTTAAAAAGGGCAATTTTTTTTAATTCCCTTTATTTTCCTGGTTTTTATGAAAATTTCTCAGCATTTTGCAGGGTTTTTTTAAAAATTGAATTTTACTTTTCCTGTGCTTCCCACATGAAAGACTAATTATTTACATTTTTAAATATAAAATATGCAGATACTAAATAATTGTACAGAAATACTTACTTGATAATGATACCAGGTCTCAAATCAAAGTTTTTCATAACAATTTCCAGTAGTTCTTTCTGAGTTTTTTCTGATGTTCCATAAGATAACACAGTTATGGATAGAGGTTCAGCAATTCCAATAGCATAAGAGAGCTATACACAAAACAAACTATGAAATATTTTATATATAAAAGCAATAAATATTAAAATTTTGTTCCATTATCCATGGGATTTCAAAATAAGCAGATAACTTTATTGAAAAGCAATAGAAATCTTCAAGCACATTAAAAAGAAATATATGCAACATATAACAAAAACATTGTCAATTTTAAAATGAGTATAACTTTTTCTTCCAATTTGAATTCAATATTCCTAAAATGTTTGATTGGAAACCTAAATAATTAGAATTTCAAAAGCAATTCTTATTCTTCAAATAAGCCGAGGTAAATGAATAGAAATCTAATATTTCAACAGATTTTTCCATATTATAGGATATTACCAAACATAGTGCATTGTTACAACATTGATAACATAGTACAAAGACTGAAAGCCCCTCCGGGATAAGTATTCTTGTTTTCCCCCATATGTAACAGAGCTAATTTTAAAATCTTCAAATTTTATCTTAGCATACCTGGATTTCTTTGCTGAATTCTTCCTAATCAGCAGTCTTCTTAATAATATAGTAAACAAAGCTTTATTACTATGTTTTCCATTTATAGTATTCAATATTGGGATGGTGGATGTTTTCATCACAGTTAGAAAAAATTTAACACTTTAAGGATCCATTTCACAAAATAAGACATTTTAAAGTGCTTAAAAATAGTTCTCAAATGTAAGCACTTCTCACAATTTTATGCATCCAGGTTTATATAGAATGGGTTTTATCAATTTTGTTGCATGCTATTTAAGTTGTACACCATTAGGATTCTTTTTCTGCCAAATGTGGTAACTGTTTGCATTTACAAGGCCAATTAAATAAAAATGCATTTTGTCACTTATCCCAAAGAAAAATTAATATGTGTAATAACTTTTATTATAAATGTTATCTGAATATCTGTATCATCCTACAGTAGTTTATGTATGCGAATTGTGTATGGCCAATAATGGCACTTTTCTTAGAGTGAAAATTGACTTGTTGATTTCATTTGCAACAGCAGGAAAACTAGTATTTTCATAACAACTGGCTTTTTGATATTTATCCACATTTTAAATTCTTGAAGAGCTGAAGAGATATATATTAAATATTTTATCAAAATATTTAATATATAAGAAAAGAGTTTTCTTGCAGAATTAACATTTTCCACAAAGTGTAATGTCTAATCATTTTCCAGTAACAATGTATCAAACACATTAACATAGTATTTAAGAGATTTAAAGCTACAACATCACAGATTCTACCTAGCTGAAAGATTTGAACAACTAATATTTTCAGTGTTGTTAATACAATTTAAAATACACAAACGAACAATTCTAATTTCTATAATTAAAAAAAAGCTGGAAAAACTGATTTAGACATTGGTATAGCACCATCTTGAATTTAAAATACATACAAATAATTTATTGAAATGATTCCTAGTCGTATGAAATTTCAATATACACTCGTCAGATTAAAAAGGCAATTTAATACATATCCAAAAAACTTACTTGAACAAGACATCGCCTGCAAAGACCTGCCTTTACAAGAGATTTAGCCACCCATCTTGCTGCATAAGCTGCTGATCTGTCTACCTTGCTAGGATCTTTTCCTGAAAAAGCACCTCCACCATGGGCTCCCCATCCACCATAGGTATCTACAATAATTTTACGACCTGTCAAACCAGCATCACCCTGAAAAGATTACAAAGAAAAACAGTAAATCATATGAAAAGTTTATCTACAGGTACTTTTTACTTAATAATGTCAAGATTTCTATGGTGGGCAACAAAATTATGTAAAAAAAACTATAAAGTATATAGGAGAAACTTACTTATGCAACTAAATTTATTAAATCTTAATGCATTATCTTTTGATTACATATAGCAATTTTGATATACTGACCCCCAGCAAATTGTTGCAAGGCTGAGATACGCAATCTTTCTACAATTTTACATTTAAAAAATCTTAAGTATCATATCAAGCAATTTCCAAAATTATGTGTAATAGTATCATTAAAATCATCATCAAACCATACGGATTACCAATCAAACCATTGTCTTATCCGATTTCAAGAAATAACATTGTACTTAAATAAATAATAATAATAAAAACAAAACTGTAAAAGCCATGTTAGAAATAAGCAGCACTGAAGAAACACAACTATTCTCATTTATTCTTTTACAATCTGTCCAAGAATTCTTGCATATTCTGCATTTAATTTTTATTCCATAAAAAGGAATATTAAAATACATAAAACTTAAGTAAAATTAGGAAGAGCAATTAAAAACTATAACTAAAGTAAGCATGAGTGGAGCTTTAACTTGCTGTAAAGTATTCTTTTTAAACCACTTGAAAGGAATACAAACATTTCTCTACTTTTTCTAGTATTACTTCCTTTTTTATTTATTTATTTACTTTGTTAGCAATTACATAAAATAAAATTATAACTAAAAGTTTCCCAAATGTCGTTCACTCCCTATATTTCCAGTAATTTGAAAAGCAAGTTGATAAGTTATATATTCGGTAAAGTTAGTGTTCTTAGATCTACATGATATAACAATAACAAGCAAGATTCAATCTTCATTTATTTTTTTTACTTCTTGACAAATAGGTTAGTGCTCTCTATCTTGATAATTTTTATCATAATGTGGCAGTTTAACAGTCAATGATAGGTAATGACTTCTATTATCATATCAAAACTATTCTATCAGATTTTTTCAATGAAATCAAATTTCAGTTAATGTAAATATCGAGTAAAAACAAGTTGAATACGAGATTGAAATGGGAGTTCAAGGTCGCAACTTTTCTAAATCAAATGTAAAAAAATTGTAAATCATTCTAAATTTTTTGAAAAAAAGTATTAAATATTTATATTCCTTTTTATGTAACACTTCATGAAAAATAATGCATTTTTATTGAGATAGTTGAAAAACATCATAAAATAAATTCTAAGGCAATAAAAAATAATTTCCAATCAATTTCAATATTTGCAACATAATTTCATTACAGTAATTTACAACTCGAAATTTCTACTGCAATAAGTTATATACTAGGGCTGTGCCAATCTAAAAAACAATTAGGGGAGATGAAATAATTTAATGTACTTGCATTCCACAATTCTAAAATGTGAATCGCAAAAATATTTTCAGCACTGAAATGACATCACCGTGATAACACTAACATAACAAATGAAGGAAGAAAATTTACCATTGGTCCACCAGTAATGAATTCGCCACACGGATTAATGTGATAAATTGTTTTATCATCTAGGTATTTTGCAGGGATGCTGTATTTGATTACATGCTCCATAACCTCTTTACGTAAAACATCCAATGGAATATCTCTCATGTGTTGTGTTGAAACAACAACCGTATGAACACGGATTGGTATTGCTGCACCACGCTTGAAACTATATTCACAGGTCACCTATGAGGACAAAAACAAGTATTTCACTATCATAGCATTAAAAAAATGAATACAGAAGTGTACACACCTATAAAGGAGCACAAAAGACTACAAACAAAAAATAAATAAAGATAAAATATTGTTAAATCTAACAATTTTTTTATTTTCCTCTTTCTAAAGCAAGTGTTGTAAATCATTTAATACTGATGTATATCAGTAAAATACTGCACTAGCTTCTAATCTATAAAAATGAAAATTTAATGTCTTGTATGCTGGTATAATTCCTCGCATTTCCCCCGATTATTATGAAAATTTTCAAATTTCACTGCACTTTGTTTTTTTCTGTTGATTTTAAAATTTCTTGGATTTTCCCGGTTCCCCTGGTGGTGTGGCAATGCTGTTATAATTTTCAATCCAATTACTCTTCACCTTTTGTGGCATCGTGCTCCACTACATGAAAATTATCAAATTTAGGTGTTGAAAAACTTAAACTCAATTATAAATGGGGGAAAAAAGGGTTAGAATTCAATTTTAACCTCCTTTAATAACAAATGACAGTTTAAACCAAGCAGTTCCATAGTTTACAGCTATACAAAAGTGTATTTTTTCAAAGAATTTCAGTATTTTATTGACTCTTATCTTAACTTTTTAACCAATAATATTTTAAGTTTTTTCTTTTCTCTTTAAGAGAAAGCATATGTGAAATCATAGGATAAAATCAGGTATTCAATCAATAGAAACAATGCACTGATTGTGTTACGAGACGAGTTTCTACAACAGAAATGTTGGAAGAAATTTTATAGTCAAGTTCAGTCAACTAAAAAAACATAAGCAAATCAGCTACAGAATGAAAAACTCGGTTTAGTCAGCAAAACAACTCAGTAATATTGTATTTCACCAACTTGTTAAGTCTTAAAATACAAGATATTAAATACATGTTTGTTCACAACTTCATGACCATCATCTTCAAATACAAATCAAAATGTAATGTGCATAAGGAGTCCCCTTATGCAAATTATTTCCTTATAAAAATGCAATATTACAACAAATACAATAAACTTTAAATTTAATAATTAGAGCAGAATTTTTATTGCAAATTAATTGTATTGAAAATGACGTGGAGAGATCCCAAAGCACTAAAAATGCTTCAAGCATTACCCTCAAATTAGAGCCTGCCTCTTTGTGGTGCACACTGAATCACGCTAAATTTGCTATGTAGGTATAAAGTAGAGTTTTTCTTATTGAAATGCATGAGATTTTACCCATTTTCAGGCTTCACTGGAATGTTTGCTTAATTGCACTTTTAAGAGCTCTTAATGGTATAGTGTTCTACCAAGGGCAATATCCACAGATCAAAATAGTAAGCACAATATTCCAAAAATTTAACCTATTTAGGCCTCAAGGCATATATGCAGGTTATTTTTTATTAATTTTAATATTTTTTTTGTGTTGAGTTTGAAATTTAGAAGGTAGTGTGCCACAAAGGGTTTTAGATTTCTGTAAGTTTCGGCACATGGCAAGCTTATACAACATATAAATCGTTTCATTCGCACAATTAAAAAATTACATGAATATATTATGAATAGTTTCGAAATATTCAAAATGTATTTCAATTTTCAAGTTTATAAGCAAGAGCTTTACTTGTGTTTTTGAATCAGGTCCAGCCCAAGGATAAGTCCCATCTTTCCTTAGCATAGCAAGCCTAGCATTTAATTTGTGTGCAAGAACAACTGTCAATGGCATGCATTCTTCAGTTTCATCTGTAGCATATCCAAACATTAAACCCTAAAAAATAAAAAAATTTATATAAATACAGCTATATATTTTTTTATTTTATGAAATGGACTAAACAAAATTTAATAGTAATTTAGAATTGTTTGAAAATTACTTATAAAAATATAATTCAAACCTCGCTCAATGAGCATCTTGCATAATAAACAAAATAGAATCTCAAAAAAAGACGCTCAATGAGCAATGTTTAGCCGAACAAATGACAAGGAGACACCATATACCAGATTGATATGCATCAGTCTGTTCAGCATCCAATTGAAGAGAGCCCTTGTATCTAAATGGAGAAAGATTTAGCTGAATGATGTTGTCAAATGCAACTCCAAAGGGTTTGAGCAAGTGCCTGTGGAGCCCGAAGATTACAAAACTAGAGATGGACAGCAATGACACTGATGAACCAGTAAAAGAACATAACCAGAAATTCCAGGGTTCATGGAGCTGCATTTTGTATCGCAGCAAAAAGTTGCAGAGGAGATTCTCATCAGGAGTGGAAAAAAATAATAGAGCAACAACATTCCAGTGAAATAAAGGAACTGAAGAGAACATGAGAACTTACTGTATCGCACGTTGAGAAGCATCAGCCTGATAAGGCAATAGCTATGCACATTACAAATTCCTTTAACAGCAACTTTATACCTTATTTTTGGCAAATGTTGAAGCATAGCCAAAGAAATGTCTTTAAACAACATTCTTGTAAAAGAGAGAATGCATTATAATAAATAACCTATCATAAATTTGTTATAGTAATTTTTTTTTAATGGAAGGCACTGGCCTATTTAACATGGATTCCTAGGGGAAAATATTGTTTTCCTTAATGCGTTTCACATTAAGATTAAGATTCAAGAATGAATTATATTTGTGAAGTGAGGTTCCACTGTATAAAGTTGCTAAACACCACGTCTTTCAAACAAAAACAAAAAATTATTCCATAAGTTCTCTTTGCTCTGTGCATAAAATGACAGGCATAATTTATAACTTCATAAATGCATTTTTCATTATGAAAGAATATTGATAGCCCATTATAAAATAAAAACTTAAGCATGAAGTTTTCCTAACACATTGCATCCATTAAAGACATCAGCAATTTTCCTTATCATATGCCTTCATACATTTCCTAAAATAGCATTTTTAATGTTTCATTTATAGAAAGCAGTTTCAAAAATTATAAACCCTCACCCCTTATATAAACACCTTGCATTTGACCAAGTTTGGCATTTATGAGTATGCGAGAGGCATTTCATTGCCTCTCTCATGGCATTTGCGAAATTTGGATGCCTAATATGAACTAAAAGGCAATTTATATGCAATGCAAATTTAACAGAAATGAAAAAATTTTAGTTAAGTTATTTGCAACTTTTGCTAAACTGAACAAAACAAGCCAAGTGATAAAACATGGTAATTTTATGTCAAAATAATCATTAAAAATATAGCTAGCAAACTATTTAACATACTTGATCCCCAGCTCCTATTTCTTCGTCCGACTTATTCAAATGCACTCCAGAAGCTATATCTGGGCTTTGCTGTTCAATTGCAACCAAGACATTACAAGTTTTGTAATCAAAGCCTATCATTAAACAAAGAATAATTAAAAAATAAATTTAATATATACATGAATTATATTATAGAATGGAACTGCAAGCTCTTTATTTTCTGAAAGGTGATAGAAGAGTGTTAAAATGAAAACAAGGCATGGGCTGCAGATATCATTAGGTAGCAATATAGATATTATAAAAATTAACAGTCTTTTCCAGACCCCTCAACAATTACAAAAATAAAATTTTAAATTGATACAAAAGCTTTAATTACATTTTTTAAAAAATGACTTATTTAAAGTCTAATTTCTATTCAAATATCATTATTTCTTTTTATTTTGCTACTATAAGATAGCCGACATATAATTTTACCTCCAAAATAAAATTCATTCAATAGACGTTACGGGGGGGGGGGGGGGGGGGGGGAAATCTAACATCAAAGCATTTTGTGTGGAAACGTACCCAAAAAATTTCAGTATATTCATTATCTTTAGTATCCTTCATTTCAGTATCTTTAGATACAGACATCTTATCTTAGATCATAAGCAGAAGCTTACAAGCAAGATGTTTTTACTTCAACCAATACAATTACCTACAGCAAAGAAACAGTTTGAATTCTCTTGACGAATTCTTCAAACTCCAAGACTGACAAGTGAAATATTAGAATTTGATTCAATTAGCTTTTAAACCAAGAAAGAATAATATGCAATCATGTTGACTTTCATTTAATTTTTGATTATCAGCTCCGAATCCTTTAAAAACCAAACCCGATAGTTTTTACATTTAACAAAAAAGTTTTGTTAAATGAATCAAAAACAATCATTGTAATTTAAAAAAAATTTTGGTTTGATGTTGTTGGCACAACAGCCTATATTGCATCATTAAAACAGTCATTATTTAAATAAGATAGTAAAATAGTAAGACCAATAGAAAGATAGTCAATAAAAGTTTTACTAAATATTTTCAGTATGTTCCTTTTAAATCAATATTCGAAAAAGATTCAATGTTTCTTTTATCATGCATTCAATGTTATATCATACAATTATTGGTATTTTATATGAATTGAACCAAACAAATACTTGTATAAATATCTTTCTTAATAAATACCTACATTTTTCTTAAATACCTAAACATTTTACATAATTAATCTTATGATAGAATATTAAGTTATATGAATTAAACTTGGCATTAAATTCAAATAATCTAGAAAGAAAAGTAACTGCAATAAACTAACTGAAAGTTAAGAAATATATTTTATATTTAAACAGGTGAATTTAATATCAACTATGAAGTTTTCAAAAACAGTCATTTAGATTTTCAAAATCTTTCATAAGAAATAACAGTATGAATTTAAGAAAATTACCTTTTGTGCAACTATCATATCCAATCTTTTTAACTGTTTCACGAACAATTTTTTGGTAATCCACAGTAGCTTTAGAAGTTATCTCCCCGAAGATCATCACCATCCCAGTTTTAGCTGCAGTTTCTACAAAAGAAATAACATACAACATTAAGAACGCAACTGCTTTCATATTCAAATAAAAAAAGTTTACTGATAAAATAAATTTTTAAAAAATAATGCAACTTTGTTGATTTAATAAATTAACACTATTATACATTTATAATTGTGTTCCATTAAACAGCGAGCACTTTTGCTTTTCCTAAGTCTTCCATTAAATTTTAACACTAATAAATTTGCATTTTAAATTAAAAGTATTTTTACATTTATTCTATTTTTAACCATGCTAAAAAAATATTTTCATTATCTGTATTGCTGTGAACAAAGATTTGGGAAATGGGCATTTTCATCATATTTTGTAGTTCTGTATAAGATACATCTTTCTTTAGCAATTTTCCCCATTATTTTTCTGCTATTCTATAGTTGTCACCTAATTTCCATAGCAATTATAAAAATTCTGTAATTGTTGAAGGCTATGCATACAGATTCTTTCATTCATTCATCAAGGAACATGCAGTATTTTAAGGGGAAAATAAATCAGGTCTTCTATTGTGAAGTCTTACTGAAATATAACTTTCAAATGAACTGCCTATTTTATCCTATTATACAATATCTGCAGCTGAACTTTTACCAAATATATTCATTATACTTTAGAAAAAACAACAATACAATTTGTATAAAAATGTATACTGATATCAGTTTCTTAAAAATGATAAATTTAAATAATAGTAAGAAGAATAATAAAGTATGTAACTATTTCATTTTTTAAATTTTAAAATCGAAAACTAAGTTTCATACTTTATACAAGCCCAATATAAAGTTATTAGCATTCCATACAAATTTCAAACTTACATTTATAAAAGTCATAACTGTAGCATAATTATAATGTACAAATATGTAGAAGAAATATTACAGAAATTGAAATTAACTCCTAATTACAAGCATCTTCTATTGAAGATATACAATTGAAAACAAATTTCAACAGTTTTACACATACTTTAGGAAAACTTACCACATGCAACTTTAGCATCAGGATCTTGTTCAAGATGAGCATCAAGGATAGCATCACTAATTTGATCACATAATTTATCTGTAAATTGTTAAAAAAAAAAAATTCTTACTAATGAATTAGAAGGCAATAAAAGTTACACGTCTTGTCACACTGACTAATAATCAAAGTAATATCAAGTAAGTATATAAATCAAGCAATAAAGATGACAAAATCTTAATTTGTTATCCATGTTTAGCATCTTATTACATAATCAGAATTTATATTCATACACATATATACACGACACAGACTTAACACAAAAAAAAAAAGTTGAATTTTGTAAAATTACGAACATTAAATATAAATCATGAAATAAAACAAAGATCATTAATATAACAATAAAATTTAAAAAATGAGTAAGTTTATACACAAAGTACTTGGGTTGTTAAAAACTTTATAGAATCATTAAATAAAGAAATTGATATCAAGAATGATAAAATTTAATTCTGAAAATGCTTCATACATTATAACTCCCAAGGAAATACATTATGTGAGATATATAATTATATAAAATCATTACATGACGAGACGTTGTTAAAAATTACATAGCTATTTCAATTGAATTACGATTTTCCTTTGAGATTACCGTCAATTTAAAAAGATACCTACAAATATTTAAGTATTCGCTATGAAAATCAACAATTTGGTGATAATATTTTTTACGGTAGATTTCAAAATTCACTCTGGTATTTAAATATAAAAAAAAAAACTTTAACTTATATATAAATATATTAGTAAGTATAACGTATAGATGTTCACTGCGAAGATAAATTTAGAGGCATATTAATGATGAAAGTTCATTATTTTTCAAAAAACAATATTTCACAGATGCCCGAATATAAAATAAATTGGGAAATAAAATTCCCGCCGTATTCGGGTAATGGCGTCATTTAATCGAGGACAGAAAATAAGAAGTGTTATATGCACTTTATAATACAAAAAGAAACTAATACTTTGGAAAAAATATTACTTTAAACAAAAGCTAAATTATAGTTCAAAATATTGAACAGCAGGCTTAACATTCTCGCTCATTCAACACAATGAGTTAATCACAGTCAACTGAAAATTTAACTCAATTTTGAGAATTGAAATTTAATTATCTTTAATAACCAATTCTGGATACATTTAGACACATCTTGATTGCATAATTTTAAAGAATCTGTTCCAGTAAATAAAACAAACTTTCATTTTTGCTACCACGTGAGTTGACCGGCGATCAAAGAAAATTTCTCAAAACAAAAGAAAACGTAGCTTATTTACCTGGATGTCCTTCTCCAACAGACTCCGAAGTGAATAAGAAAGTACTCAAGCCGTTATCTATGCTTTCAACACCATTACGCACAACAAAATCACGAATTTTATCTTCAGACATCTTCGAGGAGATACTACTTCGACTCAATATCAATGGAAAAGAGACCCTCACTCTTGGCGGCAAGCAATAAATAGATACTCAACTTTCTCGTTCTCTGCGACAGCAGCGCCATGCATTTTGATCTAACATACAGCGTCACTTATCATCTCGCAACAGCTTCATAATTGCATTCGAGAAATTTGTACATTAATAAAAAAAGAATAGATAATTTATGATTTTATTATTTTCCTTCCTAATACTATGCTAATTTAAAAAGTATTTTTAAGGAAAAAGAAAATAAATCTACAATTAAGACACATAATCGATTCGAAATCTGAATCGATTGTTTCCTCTCTAGCAGAATTTAAATTTTATACTAATTATACAAGAAAGAGATTTGAAAATATCTGATTTTCTCGATTTAAGTTTCATTTATGAAGTTGGGCAGCAAATAAAGTTAGATAGTATTCAGCTTAATATAAGGAAAAATAAAGTTAGATAGTATTCAGCTTGTATATTAAGGGATGAAAGAACTATTATGGGAAAAAATTCTGTGGGAAGGATTAGAGAATAAAAGTTCATTATTATATTTAAGAAAGATATAATTAATTGGTGAAGGAAAAAATTAATTCTGTGAGATTTTGTAAGATTATTTAGAGAAATAAGTCAACATACATTTGTGCATAACCATTCTTAATTTATATATATATATATATATATATATATATTACTATTATTCAAGTTTTTTTGTGCAATGTTATCATATTTATGCAATCAAAGTTAATCGAAATAATACTATACCTCACAATAGGAACACGATTGTAACCTTAAACTGGCTACTCCGACCCACCCGAAGGCATACGGAAAAATTTGAAAAACCAGACCGCAGAAACGGCAATACTGGCGTGAATTGTGGTTAATCCTCAGGCCCATCATCGGCCACGGTACAACCCTTCTTTTGGGAAGTACGTCCCCATCATCTATAGGACGAAACCCACTCCCACCTTTTTCTGTACCCAAGAGCAGAGGCGGTGGGAGAGATTTGCCGACGGAAGGGGGGGGGGAAGGCAAGCACAATTTCTTTGGCTTCAAAACAACTCATAATAACTAATTTTTACATTTAATTAAAGGAAGTTAAATATTGTTTAACAACATTTTTATTCAGCTATTGGCTTTTTCTTTCGTTGTTTAAAATTTATAAAGATATTTGTAAAAAAAAAAAAAATGTCCTCAGTCTCTTTTACTGCCCATCAACAGATTGTCAATATCTGAATTTATTTTTTATGAGACTCTTGAGATTTACTTGTACTGAAACCTAATTTTGGAAAAAAAATAGTTGCATTTCCTTCTAGATTATAGTATATAAATAGAAGCACAAATTGCGCCAGAATGCCGCGTCATGTTATATGAATAAATGGAAGCAAAAGGAAGTTATGTAAAAGAAATGTAGAAGCGAAATTAGAAAATTTTTAGAAATCCTTAATAAAAATTTTTAAAAAAATGATATATTCGATGATTTTGCCACAAGTCATTTTTTTAGCGTAGTCTCCATTTTAAAATAATTTTTTATAAGAATTCCAATAACGAGCAGGAATTCAGATGTATTTCGATTCTGAGACAAATAAGCACGCGTGCACAACGAAAATTTTCTATAGTTCGGACATGAATAATACAGTGTGCAGAAAAGATACAAAGATGTTTCTTATGAAAGTTGGAGAAAATATTTTGTAAATATATGTGAAAACTTTCTATTTTATGTAAGATATGAAAAATATACCCGTGAAAAATGAACTACTTAAGCATTAGGTTTCCGATGTATTTATTCTTAAATCAATGCCTTTTTCTTTAAAAAAAACAATTAGATCTTGAATATAAACTCCCCTTTATTTTCAGGCTCGTGGTTTTCTGGTTAAATACTTTTTTTCCCACCAAGCTATTGTACGCTGATATTCTTCCCCCAAAACATGAATATTATCCCCCTCATTGGCATGCATTGATTTTTTTAATCCCGTCATATGCAATGACGAGTCTGGATCGCGCATCGAATTACTAAACTTTTAATATTCAATCTGTAATTAAGTGGAAGTATTAAATAATTTAAAATGCAAAAATCTCTGAAAACGCATCATTGCCTCAAACGCCTTTATATTATTCCAAGGATTAAAATAATAATTTTCCCAAATGTGCCAAGATATGCCATCTAATTAGGAAGTTAAGTAAATTATATATCAAGGAGTTAATGTGCTATGCATGAATATTCTATGAACAACTATTGTAATTATCATTTTAACAAAACATCTTTATCCAAAATCTATTAAAAATTCAGAAGCACCTGAAATCATATAGATTTTACCGCAAAGATTAATTGAAAGAAAAAAAATGAAAAAGAGAATTTCAAAAAATACGTTTCCCGATCGCATAATTGTAATACTGAATACAGAATCTGAAAATTTAGGTAGTAATTTATTTAATAAATTCGGTGCTTATTTAGATAATATCTTTTAGAGTAGCTAAAATGCTACCATATCACATACTATATTTATTTTTTATCGTCAGTTGAAATCGGTTCTATTTCTTTAGTGTATAATTGCAGCCTGTAAATTGGCTGCAAAAAAACAATATAGCTTATAAAATAACGATATTTAACATAGTTATACAATTTATTTATTCCAATGATTTATAATAAATTCACATAATTTGGCTAAAACAAAATAACTCTTCTTAGCCTTCACAGTGCGCAAGAGTGTCGAGAGAAAAAAGTTATTTTTTTATTAAATTTAGTTTAATCATTAACTAGATTTTAGTCAGAGAATTTTCATAGTGAAATAAATAAAACAACTTTACCAGTTCGTTACCGAGGAAGCAACAGTTAAATGAATAAAATGAGGATTCATTTTAGAGTTATTATTCATTAAATTCTGGATGAGGGAAAGCAACTCTATTACCCTATTCATGTATAATACAAAAGTATATTTCCCTAATAACTCCACATGCAGATAATCGAAATACTCGATAAAAAGAATTCTTAGCCGAAAGACAAAGATTGACAAAAATGCGACGTCTTATTCACTTACCAGCTTATTGATTATTCTGCAAAATATAATGCAAATTATAAGCTGAATGAACAATATTTAAATCAGATGCTTGAAACTAATCGTCGGCATCCATCGCATTGAACTCTTAGTCAACCGTTCAAGCATTTTTTGGCTAAATGCGATATCTTATTCACCTGTTACATTATCGATTATATTTCAAAACTTAGTGTAAATCATAAATTGAATAAACGGCATTTAAATTAGATGTATGAAAATCTGCCAACTTCCATCGCATTTAGTTCATAGTCCGCCGTCCAGAAATTGTCGTCAGTAGCGAAATTTTATTCACTTCATCGGATATATTAAAAGAAGTAATGCAAATTATAAGTTTGAAGGACGACTTTTCAATCAAAAGCCTGAAACTCAGCAGATTTAACCTCTTCGACATCCATCGTATTGCGTTCATAGACGGCTGATCAAAAATTGTCCACAAAATGCGACATCTTGCTGACCTTTCGTCCTATTGATTATTTTGCCAAATGTAGTCAAATCGCTTGAACCGTTACTTGGATATTTCAACTGTTTACAACATTTTAACTTAAGGGGTTTTTGAAATTATCATATTCGAGAATGTGCAGCTCTCCATAGACTTTTGCCGACGAAATTCTGAATCTCTTGCCGACGGAGAGGGGGGAAGGGAATGGTTGCCGACAGGGGGCTCTTGCCCGTCTGTTACCGCCGCCTCTGCCAAAAACCAAAAATCATACCGGAAGCTTCTCAACCTCAATTACGAGGAGCTCCCAGGTGAAACGAACACGATTGATTGTAAAGAAGACGACAAAGAAATATTTGTTTTTAGTCGGCAACATTCCACTCAATTATTGACATTTTTAGTGTTTTATATCCCCCTCCTCTCGAAAAAAAAAATGCTCACCTCATCTCTGCTTACAATTGCAATGAGCACCTAGTACGAAATTTGTTTAATCATGAAAGTTACAGTTTTCAAACAAATTTCAAACAAATTTTATTAGTAGGAAGGCCATTCCTTCGCCGGTTCATGTCCATGAGAATTTATTAATGCCAGCTCAGGTGCCACCCTCGTCATCTGATCGCGGCTCAAAATTACGAGGTCTGTCCCAAAATAGCCCTAGTGTTGCTTTAAAACGAGACGTTACTATAACTAGACTAAATTATCTATAACTAATAAGTATGCAAAAGTTCGTTGATTTGACGAAAGGAATTATGCCACATAAAGAGGCGTTTTCCGTAACAATCAAAGGAATTCGGCTCTGGAGAGCCGTTAAAAAGAATTCGACATTAAAACTCCCCCCCCCCTCTTCTTCCTAAAAACTATATCGGCACGCTATCTTGAATTTTGAAAAGGTGACAATTTATTTGCAAAATAAATGCAACAGAGAAATAATTTTATCTTATCTAAGAATTTTGGAGATATTTGCTGAGTAGAAGACATTTCTAAGTTTTAGCTGCTCGTTTCTTCGTTGTGGGAAAGGAAAAAAGTTATTTTACTTAACGTATCAAATGCTCACAAAAGTAGAATGCATCTAGTTCATTCATTCAGTTAAAAATAAACTTTTCATAACAACGGAAATAGGAATAAAGTTATGAATTATTCTTCGGTTTGTATTGGTTTTTAACTTACATATAACAATCAAACAGAAAAAAAATCAAATATTTTAAAAGGCATATGATGTTTGTAATTTAGAAAATTTACTAAACTGATAACTGTACGAAGTGAACAGATTTTGGGTGTCATGAAAAAACGAATAAATTTTTTAAAGTGAAAAGTACGAAAGATAAAGATCCTTTGGGAGTCTTTTTTTTTTTTTTTTTTTTTTTTTTTTTAAATCTTACAAACTAGGTAAAAAGACATCCGAAATCTTACATTTACGGTAATGGGTCAATATCATCTTAGTTTACCGATTTCCTTAAAGGTGCATTTTCTGAGCAAAAATGTGGAAATTTTTTTCGAGTTGGCAATACTTGAAGTGGTAATTAAGCTTTATATTTTATTCTGCACATCGATGATATTTGGATATAATTGTTATCTCTGTGAAATCGACAAGTTATGTTTGCTGTTCGGAAAAAATGCCGATTCTGTTTTATGTGAATGTGCAGTATTAGAGAATTGAGAGAAAATGTCCTTGATGCATGTGACGAAAAGTCGCCCCAAAATAAAACTGTTTTGGAATAAATGAAGGCCATTTAAGTCGACATCTTCCACAAGGGATTGTAGAATTTCAACGAATTAATGCGGTTATGACTTAACTGCTCCAAACTCGCGGAAGTCTCAGATAATTATTCGGCTCTGAAAAAAAGATACGATTTTAACACAGTCGATGCGATTTTATATCTCAAAATTGTTTAGGCAAATCGTCAATAAACTAAAATCGTTTTTTTTTTTTTTTTTTTTTTTTTTTTTTTTTTTTTGAGAATTATGTTTTACTATTTGATGAAGCTGAATGTAATGCTCATAAATTAAACCGAATCTGAAAGTCTGTATATATTTTCACAGAAGTACGCTTATTTTCTCGATGAATCATTATTTTAAAAGCATCTTTTTGTGAGTATATCTTTATTAAACGGTCTTATCTTATTTACAAGCACTCGTTAAGATAATTTCAAATTACATTTTTATCTCTATTTAATAATAATTTGTATGAAAAAACTGATTCAAACTTAAATGTAGAGATCGAATGACATTTCGTTTAGAGTGGGACTTCGTAATACACTCTATCACTGTAACCATTACGCAAAATTTGATCTTTAAATGGAATTTCACACGATTTCCTCCGAAACAGGTCATTATCAATTATCTTATAATGTATGCACTAAATTAATACTATGATTACTAAAAATTTTAATTTTTATAACCATTAAAGTGAATTATCGATATGTAAATTTATCAATACAAATCCAGAAATTTAGGTAACTGTAAAATTTAACAGATCCTAAAGGCTGCCCTGCCTATTAAGTGCCAGGAAGATTTTCAGCACTTAACTATTTAAAAGGCTATCTGTATGTTTTTTATCCTGTATACTGTAAATCGGTACGTCTGTATATAGTATCAAGCATATTGAATTATTGGAATTTGAACACAGCCCTCATCACAACCCGTTAATCCTTGCCCTGCTTCTTAGAAGGCACAATAAAAAAAAAAGATTAATACTTCAAAGAAAACTATTTATTGAAGTCAGTCTATGAAATGCTATCGTTTGTCCAAAGAAACCTTAAAAAAACATAATTATAGGGTGTGAAACGTCGCAAAGATTACGATTTCAAATTTTGAGAAGAATCAAAACTAAGTCAAAATTATTAGATCGGGTTTTAATTAGAAATCGATGCTGATAACGTCTGATTTCAGAAAGCAAAGGCGGATGAGATCTGAACCTAAGGTAAACGGTTCAGACAGCTGAAAATTGCCTGTTGATGTAGCTTATTGAAGATCCAATATGAAAAACTTACCTGGATGTCCTTCTCCGACTGATTCGGAACTGAACATGAAGGTGTTGTGGCCATTGTCGAAAGTCTCGAGTCCCTGCAGGACCACCAAGTCTCGTATGAGGGTGTCTATGGGCATCTTCACAACGAAGCGCTGTCACTGGGGCTTTGTGGAAAAAAGAGGCCTAGTTTAGCGCTACCTGTCAATAAATAGAGCCCAAGAAAGCCTCTCTTTCTTTTTCACTGCAGTCTGATCTGACGTCAAGATCATTGTTACTCAGCGCACGTCAAGATTTCTCAACGCACACCTGCTAAAGTTTATTTTTGGGGAAAATATCAGCTGTTATTTTTTGTTATTTTTGTTTCGTTTACTTCCTTCATAGGAAGGCTTAAAGATCAAATCTGTAAAAAATTTGTTTATGTTTGCAGAAGCGAGAAATCTTCTTGGAATAACACTTTGAAATCTCATCTCAAGCAGATGAATCGGAAAACAATCTCTGAAAGCCAGAGATTTTATCGGTCGCATTGTTCAAGTTCTCTGCAACCGAATCAGTGTCAGGTCATACAATAGCTGTCGAAGAGCTGTTTCTCAAATAAATAACATTCAACTAGGAAAGAATTGCTCGCGCGAGTCCGACATTTTGTAACTGGTCAGTTCCAAATTTTTCTTCTTGCCGACTTGAATACTTCTTAACTCCCGTCCCTCCTATTCACCGAAAATTAAAAAGCAATTTTCACGTGTTAAAGTTTAGGTATTAATGTTTTCAACGGGGATTGCGAAAGCACTTAAACATATTTCTGTGAATAAAATTTTTTAAAAAATCTAAATTTTCCGAAAATAGAATAGAAAAATGAATTTCTATCTAGAATTGCGCAAGTCACTGTTTAGGGCCTTATTAGAAAATCGGCGTCGGGAAAAATGGACTTGAATACTTCTTAACTCCCGTCCCTCCCTTCCACGGAAAATTAAAAAGCAATCTTCATGTGTTAAAGTTTAGGTATTAATGTTATCACACGGGGATTTCGAAAGCACTCGAATATACTTCTGTAAATAAAATTAAAATATATATATATAAATTTTCCGAAAATAGAATAGAAAAATGAATTTCTGCGTCTCTATCTAGAATTGTGCAAATCACTGTTTAGAGCCTTATTAGAATTCATTATGCGGCGTCGGGAAAAATGGAATTTCATTGACAAAATTTCGATAGTGCAGCTGTTTTCCTCTAACGAATTTCCAACAGATCTTTTATTTAAATGAGGAATAATCCTTCCATCACATGAGCCTATTTTCCTGCCGTCTAGCCTTAAAGAATTATTCAATGGTTAATTTTGTCTAACAAGCTCATGAGTTGAAGACATTTCTATATGACAATAACTGCTAACTAAACAGTAATAGAAAAATTAAAATCTTTCCATCCTCTTTATGCTCTAAAATCCCTTCATTTTCAGTTTTTTGCTGATTCCTTCAAATGACATTTAATTGTTACTCAATGTAAGTAATGATATAACTAGAGAAGGACATGCAGGATAGATACTCTGAGTGCCGTTACTGGTGGTTGAAACTGAAGAACCAATTAATTGCATTTAGGAGAAAAGTATGCTGTTTTAAATTTCTTATTCCACGCAGTATTAAAAATTCAAAGCTAGTGACCGATATTATCATTTTTACAAACTGGAAATCATTTCAAGTTACATTTCTAAAAACAAAATTGCTACAGAAGTTATGTTGCAAATGGCTAAAACTATCTGCGGGAAAAGAAAAAAAAAAAAAAAAAAAAAAAAAAACGTTGTGTTTTGCAAACATTAATGTCTTAGTGGGAGGGAGGTTATATTAACATCCCGCTTTAAAGCAACACTAAGGCTATTTTGGGACGGGCCCTAGTAAGGGGGAGAAGGATCATACTTAGATGTTTTTAGAGGAGAGATAATATTCATTAAGTGCACAGAATTTTTCAGGGTTTCTCTTTGTATTCATAGCTATAAAATAATATAGTCTGGAATTTATAACCAATAATTATGAGTATAGTTCTCTTTTTATTTTCAAAATGTAGAGTAAAGTATGAAAATAAATATTTTATCCTGTTTGTTATATTATAAAATTAATCCATTCCAAGTTATGAAAATTTATATACTGTAAATAAAAAATGCCGCAATGTATATAATTTTTCATCATTATTCGGATTTCAGAAGCCTGCATTCTTTTTTTTTTGAAATTTTAATTAAAAGTTTCATTAATTTAACAATGAGGAAAATTATGGTATATTGTATATGTAAATGCAATTATATGTATGGTATGTTTATATTGTATTGTATTGTATATATGGTATGTATATATCGTATAATTATTTATTGGTTATGATTTATGAAAATGTTATCTTACAACATAATTTTTATATCATCTTAAAACTGCAGATATTTCCCCATCAATGAAATAAATTTAGCTGTGTAATCCTATTCGTGATTTTAACAGATTTTTTAAAAATATTTTTTAATATGATTTACGAAAATTGTTTCTTAGAATGAAATTCCGAAATAACCTCTTAAAATAGGGCTCTGGCTTAGAAGGAACATGCTGTCTTTCCGGTTCAAAACTTAATCTGCGGTCTCTTTTGCCCAATTACGCCGCCATTCATTCTCATCTCCACTCCAGGCAGTTGGTTTAACTTTCGCCTTATACTATAAGTCAGGGAAATATGCAAGGTGACCAGATAAGTGGCTAGTTAGTAAAAGACTTAGTCTGCTTACAGTCTGCCAGTCCTGAATATCTCGGTATATAATTACTAATTTCTTTGCTGGATTCTGAATGGTAGTCTGAGCGATGGGAGCGATATGTTGTCTTATTTATACTCATTGTTGAAAATGCAAATTCACACAGGTAGGTAGAACCAAAGACCAATATTAAATGATGTACAGCTTTTTTTTTTAACTTTTTAGGATATTTTACTTCGTCTATTAGATTCCAAAAATGAATCTCAGGTTTTGAACTGCATGCTTTTAAAATTGTGCCATTTTGAAAGAGAAAAGTCGTTTTCTTTAAGAGATAAAGAGAATATATCATTTATATTTTCAGTTATTTCTTCCAAATCAACATTGCTAAATGGGAAATACAAGAATGTAATAATTAGTCTCTTTTAGTAAGTCTCTATTAGTCTCTTTTGTAATAATTAGTCTCTGAGGTCTTCGTAAAGATGGTCACCTCAAAATGTCTTGTTGGTCCATCGGTTGATCGCGATCAACTTAATGTCCACCCCAGGTATAAATCCGTATGCAGAGAAACAAATTCTGTCAGCGCACTAAATTTTATGATACATTAAGGCGGGAATTCCAATCATCTACCATGGAACTTAGCAGTTTAAAATTAGTAAATATCCCCATAATCCAGAAAGAAAAGAAACTTTTTTTTTTATCTCCTGTGAATGAGATGTCTCCCCCATTTCCTGATCGAGACGACCTTCGCGGCACTTAACCTGCGCTATCTCTTGACCGATGAAAACTTTTTCGTTCTTGAGTCCTGTTTGTTTTCCATTATCATCGAATGCAAACAATTGATAGAGATGTTTTATTTTCTTCTGAAGGTCTTATTCAGCAAATAGTTGTAAAAGTAAATGCATATCATCCTTTGTAAAGAAAAAATTACTTTTTGAACTCTTAATAAATAAACATTCATTGTTTCCAATGTGTGGCACACAGGATTTTCCTTTTTTCACAGGCACTCAACATATCACACTTCAAGATAATGCAGTTGATATTTGGCACTGCTGTATCTATTCGAGCACCTGTTTGAATGGTGATGAGTAACTTACTTTTTGAATGCAGTTTTTATGCTCATAAATTTTAATTTAAGATACGGCTAAACATAAAAAATATATATTAGTTATAGTAAAAAAGTACGAGCATTTATACTTGCATAAATAAATTTATTAGAACAAATCAGTTAGAATTTAATTTAATTTTTAATTTTATTTTACCCAGAGAGCACAATATTATTATCTTTTTGTTACCATTTTAGTTAGTAAAAACTTATTGATATTAATAATATATTATTTCAGTAACGTGGTTTATTTCTAATGATTCTTTATACAGTTGCAACTATTTACTTATTTTATACTGAATTTCAACATCAAATGAACTACACGTAAGAAATTTATGTAAATGGTCTGTTTCTTGGCTGCACTGAAAACTGTTTCAGATTCTGTATTTGTACTGATTACAAATCGGTTCTAGTTGATAAAAAAAAAATTAAATAAGGGTCTGTAGGTTTTGATTGCGTTGCCTGGTATTCATTTCAAGCCACTCGCTGTGAAGCCTTCTAGCATGTTATGTCGCTGAACTAAACCTTCTGAAATTCTAAGAACCTAGTAAAATTCTAATTCTTTTAATTTCTTGCATCCATTGGCATATGTCCATAAAACTGCTTAAAGAATACTTCACACGCGACCGCGGAGAGTGATTAATGCAAAGCGCGAACAAAACTTCCTTCTAAAATACTTTCTTATCGTTGATTGCAAAGTAGTCGTAGCCTACTGTTTCGAAACTCCTTGCATTGTGTCTTTTGAAAGGCATCTCGGGGTTAATATTCTTCTTGTTTATTTTTTACATTTGAGGATGGCGGAAATTTTTCATTAAAAACAAGATCAGGAATTTTCTAGCGCAAGATCTGAAATAAAATAAGCTTCTCCAAAATTTATTCAAGAGTAATTTTAATTAAGCGGAGGAAAATAAAATCGACGATGTGCAAACAAATGTAAAAGAAGATTCTGATAATGAAGGTGACGTATTAAAAGCTTTACAAGGACAACGATAATATCTTCAAGAAAGAAGAAAAGATTAAGACAAGGTATTTCTTCCTATAAAAAGTCTAAATTAAAAACTTAATGCAAGTCCTAATGTCCTGAAATGGGCATTGGAACTTGCAGCAAAATTTTTCAAACGAAAATGAGTCAGTTTTATTTCTGTCGAAAGGAATGGCATTAAAATATTCTGACTTTAATTTAACGCTTACTTATTATGTATCATTCTGTACACAATGTTTTTTCTACGTCATTCAGTTTACAGAAGAAAAAATAAAAGTCAGCTTGATAGTAAGCTCAGTAGTTGTAAAAATGAAAATGAAATTTCTGCTTTCTCCAAAGAAAGATTTTATTTTTTAATAAGAAAGCTAAAATTGACAAATGTAAGCGGAAGATTTTATGGGACAATAAAAATAAATATTGCGTGGCTTTATTAAAATTAAAAGAAGATTACAAGGAAATATGTTTGGAATCAGTGGAAGTCACTGTTTTGCAATTTCGACGGTCACCGATGCGATGGGTTTTTTTTAAAAAATTTTTTTAAATTTCTTTTATGTATACTCTGACTCAGATTCGAATGTCTTGTTGGAAACATTATTCAAGAAAGTAAAGTTCCGAGAAAGTGCGTCCATTTAAAAGAAGAGGAATTAGCATTGGGATTTGCGAAACTAAGTTGGAATTTCCTTATTCGAAGTTGACAGAAACAAGATAAAAAGACGATCTTTACAAATGTTTTAATTATGTAAAAAAATCCAGGATGAAAAAATTATTAGCCATATGCAGTTAGAAGAAATGACAAATCTTAAATTAAAAATTGCAGTTAAGATTTATTTTGACATTTAACAACTTTAATAAATAATAAACGATTAATATTGAACATTAAGTAATTTTCATACATATAGTAATAATAATTGCAATTTAAACAGAGGACTTTAAAAAATTCTTAATTTTTTCCTTGATGTTCACCGAGGGCATAAAGAGCAGACAGATGGGAGGAAAGAAAGCATTTCCAAAATAAAAACAATTCTTAGCTTTGTCAAAACAAATTCAATTTACTGAAAGTGTTTTAAAAATATGTCAATACAAAATCCAAAAGATATAAGAAATTTATAAAAAAGATATTATGTCAATACAAAATCCAAAATATATAAGAATTATTGACAAATTCAAATTTAGTTTAGCAAATAGTTGGTGCCAAAAATCTTTAGATATTTATGCACACGATTTAATTAGTTTCATGAGCGGGAACGCTTTTTCTATGACGGATCTATTAGCGTTAAGTGATAACAGTATTGTCTTCTGCTTGGCAATGTGTGATTTTTCCAAAAACTAGAGTCACGAACACGACTTGGTTGTAGAGTGTTTTTTTTGTTTGCTCAGTTAAGAATCTCATTACAGCGGAAAAAAAGGCCAATGTCAATGTACCTCTTTCTGATGGGAGTTAAATGAGTTACCCAGATTATTGAAGGAAGTGGTGACTAAGACGCAAAATAATGACTCACAAGAAAGTAGTTCTTATTTTCTAAAAAGGAAGCTCCTGACCATCAGAATGACCAACGGTCATCAATGCAAGACGCACAGTCTTTAAATAAAACTTACCACCTTCACCCTTCATAATCTTTGAAGAAATCTGGCGCCATTCTGAAAACTAATATTTTCTTTTATTCAAATGCCACCTGGGTGGGTAGTAAATTATATAACATCCAGTATTTTTAGAAAAGATATACTTCGAATTACTTACGCCAAATGTCTTGGTTTACAGCGACTGCTAAGGAAACAGGTAACTGTAGAAAGAGTGCACTTCGCGTAGATAGAAGTTCGTTCAAGTTTCTTGCATTGGCACATTTAGAGGCAAATTGGCGGTATATTATTACATTAATGGTACTATAACATTTTATTTTTGAAATCAAATTCTAAAAATACTTCACTAAGTTCCACATTATTTGAATACATGGAAGCTTGAAAATATCTGATTTTCTTGCTATATGTATACAAAGAACAAAATAAATCAAATGCATATATTGAATAATTATTTGAATATCTAATATATCTAACAACTGCATGATAAAAAGAAAAAAAATTAACTAAGAAATCTAGAGCAGAATCAATTCAAGACAAAAAAAGTAATAATCTTTATTTCATTTGTTTTAAATTTATTTAAGTAATTCTCTGAAGCACATGTCAGGTAATCTTACTAATATAACATTAAATGATAGTATATTCTTAATTTTTATAAAAGGCTGTTTATATTTTAATATAAAGTAAAATGTTCATTATTAAATACGCTTGAAACTTTTTCGAAATTTATTTATTTGTTTTTAATTATATACTATTTTTCGAAACACAAAATTAAAAACTATCACACTATTAATTTTTAGATTTTTTAAAAACTAAATTCAATTTTAACTTTTTTTTTCAATATACACAAGAGTTCTAAACATAAATAACTTCGCAAAGTTTACATGTAAAAATATTCTGAATTATAAAATAATTAAAGTGTTCATTCAGGCACATACCAAAAATCCCGGACTTCAAAAGAAACCTAAATAAAGTTTTTAAAAATAATTTGAAATCGCTTTACATTATCTCTACGAAAGAAGATGTAAAAGTCCGTTTTAAGGTAGTATTCCCGACGACAATACATTCATTTTCCTCCGTTTGAAAAAGAAACTAATTATTTCAAAGAAAACATTTTCTCTCGAAAACTCTCGTCTCAAAGAATAGGCTGAAAATAGCAAAAACTTTTCATTTCAATAAATATAAGCAATCATAAGCATAGTAGTTGTAAAGGATCTCTATACTCTTGTATTCATTTTATCATTTAGAGGTGGAAAAATCGCCACTCCCAAAGTCCTTCAATTTCTCCTTCACAATTTCGTTCAAAGCCCATTCAGTATCATTTGGGAATATCCATAAGTTTTGTAACCTATCATTCTGTTATCACAATCAGGGCACCTAAGTTGAAAAAATTTCATTAAATATTCCAATTTTCTAACTCATATTAACGTGGATATGTTTTTAGTTTCCTGGAATCATATTTGAGAAGTGAAACTATTCAAACAACAAGAAGGTGAGAAAACAAGCCTGCACAGATTTCTTTTTTTTTTAATTAAAAAAACTGTAATACGCTTCCTGTAATGTAATATAATTTTCATATCTTTATGAAATTGGATAAGATTTGGCAGCAAATATTTAATAGAATTACTTCTTTACAATTGCCTATGCTCATCGAATTCCAAAAAGAAATACAATCCTGCTAATCTCTAAATATTTTCATATAGCATAACAGATTCACTATTTTTAAATTCAGTAATTACTTTTTCTTTCAAAGATATAAGCTCAATTTCTTATAATTATTATTTAGCATTAAGAGCAAAAATTTAAATCAATGTCTTTTTTTACATTATTTTAAAAATCTTGACAATGATTGTGACAATAGTAGATGAATTTTACCTATAGATTTAATGGAAATAATTCAATAATTTCACTGAAAATAAAGTACTGAATTCGTAAGATATATTTCCTTTAAAAATAATGAAAATCAAAGTCGCCTTCAAGAACTTACTTTAGTTAAAATCTTCGATACAATTTCCAAAGAAATTTAAATTCATGATACATCCTTGTCTAGAGATCTACAGATCATTAACATAGATATTTTAATGAACAAGTAGGGGCAAATGATTGAGTAACACTGAGAACGCTCCCTTGCAGAACATCCTCGATTTGAATGAAACGATTAAAATAAAAAAAAATACTATGTTCTTTAATTACATGGGCAAGTTTCCTCTGAAATCAAGGTTAAAACGCATAAGAAGCAAAAGAGCAAGGTGAAAGAGTATGTCATATGCCTTTTCGTCATCAGAGATTAGCAGAATCCTCCGAACAAAAGCGTTACGAATATGGGTATCCAAGAGGATCATATTCGTCCTCTGTGAAAATCATACTGCAACAGGAGGATGCAGCTTTCGTTTATCTAAATCGTAAAGCATTGACCATGCTTTATAAAGTTTTGCACAAACACTTGTAGTGCAGAGGATATGCAGGATCTTTACCAGGTTTTAGGATTGGAATAACTTTAAGCAATTGTGGGGGATATTTCTCTCAGTCCAGATTCTGTTAAATAACATTAACCGACATTAACATCAATATAAAACTCATTAAGAAAAATCAATGCATATAATTGAGGGGAGAAGAAAACTCATTTTTTTGATAATAGCTTACAATAGCTCTGAGAGGAAAAATACTTAACGATAAGAACACGCGCCAAAAAATGAAGAAAGCAGAATCCAAATTCAGTTACTGATAACTTTTGAATGAAATACATTGGTTTCTAAGATATGATAGTGAAAATAACAGAAAAAAAAGCCTCGATTTCCAGATACAACGAAATTCAAAAGAAGAGGTAAAAAGAATCTGTAGCTTGCCAAAATTCAAAGTAAGTGTTCATTGGCAGACATGGAAATATAACTGTGAAGCCTATGCAACTAAATATAGTATTCAATAAAAACTGGATAACTTATCAAGCGAAATAAAAACTTATTCAACGGACTCAAACTATGAAACAGTTTTTTAAACTCAGCAGTCATTCGCAATCACAACAGTTATTATTAATCATAACAGTTATTAACAATCAACAGTCATCTGATATGCCAAATAAATTCTTAAAAACTTGAAAATGCTAAAATATGAGACAAAATTATATAAAAACAATGAAAAAGATTGCAATAATTTTAAACGATAGTATTTAAAGATAATTTATTACTAACACATATTAAGAGATACTTATAATACGAAATAAAAAGAAATGATTTTATAATGGCAGAAGTAAATAATTTTACCATTGACAAGAAAACGTGTTATTGATAGACGGGATTAGCAGCTACAGCAATTTTAATGTTTCAACAAAGAAAGGAAATTGCGCTTAAATTCTTAAAAATGAATTCAAATTAGAATAATAAGATTTAATCAACTTCCAATGAGACTAACTTCAGAAATTTAAAACAAAATTAAATTAAATATGGAAAATATTCCGAAGATCCTCTGAATCCTAATCTAAATCAAAACTACGTAAGGAAACAATAGAATCCAATAAAATTCGTTTTGAGAAGGGACACCTACAACCGAGTTCTGCACTCTTTGGAAGAGACATCTTATCAGTAACCCTTTTACATCCTAGAATGGCTTTTGCGGTAACATGTATTTAATCCCAACAGAAAAAAGGGAATTAAAGCCGACAGTCTTATGAACCAATTTTAATATTAGCGTGATACTGAAAAGCAAGGTCTGGTTCAACGTATTACCAAACTCGGAGAATACGTGGAAATTCAATATACTCTGGAACAATACCTATTCAAATCTCAGAAGTCTGGATCTTCATTCACAGCTGAAATGGAATAAGTTTCCTTGCATAGATATTATTTTTAAAGATCTTTTTTTAGGAACCTTTCTTTTGAACTGTTTATTTAGGATCAATTACTCGTCTAAATGCTGGCAAACGGCTGTGGTGGATGTAAACCAAATGTGTGGTGAAATTTGGTGCCTTGATTAACCAGATTCAGATCTCAAATTTCCTCAAAATTATCATTCCATCTCAATACTAAATATTTTGAAGAATGAAAGAGAATGAATCAATGTTTTTCAAAGCGTGAATGAGCGATGCAATAACATATCATTATAGTCGAGCTTAACATTTGGTTTCAAGCGAAATCCAAGTATTATTGATTAGTTTCTCCTTTACAGCCCGAAGGCTCTTTGAAGTCTGAAACCTCGAATCTTCCCTTTTTTCTAGAAACTGTAAAAACTTTTGATAAAATTTGGTATAATGCCTTGATTCTAAGCTATTTAACATTTTGGTTTATCTGATGCAAAATTATTCGCCTGTGTCTTGCTTCTCGAGTGGGAGGTATTGTCTCCTCTTCTTGACTTGCATCACTTCATAAGTAGGAGCTGCTCTCTCAAACACTCTTCGCACACAGAGGTCAACATTCGATAGAATTTAAAGAGTCGGCCAACGATATTTCTGAGACTTTTTTTCCCGTCATTTAAAAAACTTTGCTGTTGACAACGCAATTATGACTTTAACTCACGATCAATGCACGGCTGCAAACACAGCTCACTGAAGCTCTTGTTCATATACTAGATAATTATGGTTATTCAAATAAATGTGTTTTCCTCTTCACAAGAGCCTGCGTAAATCATTGTTAGAACAAATTGAAATATTTTACCAACCCATCTGGATTAACGAATAAAAGTATTTGCGACTGTTTCTAGAATCTAAACGAACCTTTCATTCCACATCAAAACGGCTATCAAAGACAAAACAATCATTATTCATTTGAATCTACTCATGACTCGAAGAGAAAATCAGTGATCTCGTACAAGCTTTTGCGTTCGGTCAATAAGGCTTCCCCGTTTGAGTTTTAATTGCCATCTTGGTATTATGGAAATTGTAAAATATCAATTAAATGGATTTAAGTGTTCTCATGATAAGTCAGATGTAAGTGAATGAGTGAATGTGAAGTTTTATGTCCCAAAAACTATTTCTGATTATGCTGCACCAAGCGTATAGTGTAATTCAAAGACTGGATAAAAGTGGCAAATGAAAAACGAACATAGAAGCAATACAACTGTTTGATTATAAAACAGCAAAGAATATTATAAGGTTCAGAAATCTAAACTTCACTATATAAATATTTAAAAACAATTGCACAAAAATTAACATTAGGCAGAGGGAAGTTCCCTGAACATAAGCCAATGGTATAAGATTGTAAATGCCGGTGCTACACACTAAATGTCAGCATTTTTTTTATTGTTTCATTGACCTCCATTAAAAATCTCGATAAAATTTTGTATTACTGGTTATTCGACTACTAGAAAGCTGCTGTGTAAGGTCTTTTATCAATCTTTGTCTATTGATTCTCCTGAATGGTAATCAATACAATCCTCGGATTCTGTAATATCTGCGAATCAGGAAACAAATGAACTGAACATAAATTCCAATAATGAATTAACAGAAACTATTGTTTAGATTGGTTTTTTTCCTTTGCAATATGTTTCATTTGGGGCTCTAAAAAGTGTATTAAAACCTGTATTCTGGGATTTTGTCACATTCCCATTAAAACGAATACTGGTATCCAGTTTAACATTTTTTTTTTTCTTTTCAGGAGGTTGTGTTTTATTACAAATCTTACCGTCAGTGTTGAAATAGATTTTTTTAGGAAGAAAACAATAATATTTGAACCAGCTTGTGTTGATTTTTCTGCTGTATCAACAGATTCGTTTTGATGAACTGTGGTTGCAAAGGGCCTAGCAGTTACTGGCAAACATAATTTACGTGCTAAAGAATTGGAAATATTCTTTAATGCTTTCAGTTTCTGGATTTATTTTTCCTAGTCTGACAATTTTTTGAACTAGATTCATGTGATCACACACAATTCAGAAACCTTAAGCTCTAGTTGACAGAGCACTCAACTGTCGCATATCTAGTACAACATTGACACTTGTTGCATCTAATTGTATTTGGAATGAAAGGGTATATATAGAGAGATGTAAGTATTCCACTTCATTAATTTTGACAGTTTAATTTTGTTGAATGTTAAAATTATGTGAATTATAGGTTGAAATTCTGCACATTTTCTTTCAGAAACGCGGCGAACATGAATTATGCCATGATCAGAAAAGTCTTCAAGGACCGTAGAATCTGATCCACTCAAAAAATAATGTTCTGATATTACTCCTGGAACAGAGTTCAAGCTTTTATGTGGAATAACGAAGACGGGAATATCAAACAGGGTTTCTGCATTGAGAAATGAATTTGAGACGAAGACATTTTCTATCACCGGATTTTGGTTCTCTATCAATACCAGTAATCTCTTAGCGGACAGCGAAAAGAGAAGCAAGTTTCTAGGTTTATCAGTGGAAAGCAAGATAAAATATTTTACTCAAACAGTTTAAATTAAACATATCCCATGCAAAAACACAGTTGAATTCAGGGTCCAAAAGCATTGCCCACCAAGGCGCCCAACAGCAGAAGTTAATTACTGGCACTGAGATTTAAACAAATCTAAACAAAATTTTAAACGTACCATCTTAAAATTTTTTAAATTAAATAACCAATTTTTAATTAATTAAAAAATTTTTTAAATTACTCAGGACAATACATCTCCATCCTTCAAAATGCATATGTGTCACACTTAACAGCTATTATATATAAATGTATACTAATTTTATAATTTATATTATATATAAATTATAAAATTAGTATATGTATAATATATTTAAACGATCTGACCCATAGAGCGTCAACACACATACGCACGCACACATTTTCATTATTAATAGAAATATAGATAAATTAAACAAAATGTTCCAATAAATAAAATTTATGTAATTGAAAAGCTAATTTTTTAAAATATGAAATTAATGATTAATTTAGTTTTAATGATTTTAAATTAGTTTTGAAAAAATGATTAAATTAGGATAAATTTTAATTAGTTACAATTTTTTAAAAGTCTATTTTTACTGTATTCCTACAGAGAAGTATTATCTTATTCTTTGAGATATTTTATGATAAGTGTTGATTTATTTATTTGTCACGAAATTTCACTGATCAAAGCAATGGAATATATTGAATATAAATACCAGGATGTATTTGTATGTAATATATTATGTATCTTATGTATACAAATACTAGGATAAATATTTACTCAACAAAAGTCAAAGGCAAGGTATTTCGGGCATTCTTCATACTTCCACTATAAATAGCAATCTACTTTTATTATTTAAAATTCCAAAAATTGTTAGAAATGAATAGAGTTTTGAAAAGATCTAGAACAACTCAATATACATAAAGAGATTGCATTTTTATTGTTTAGAGATTGCTCTTGTAACATAATGTTTATTCAAAAATTTATTGAAGTAATTTATAATAAAAAGTATATTTAATAAGATCAGAATAGTATCCATCAAAATAGTTCAAACCTATATTTATCAAAATTTCAAAACTTTTCTCTTTTTCGCATGATTAGTATACTATGATTAACTGAATGAATGTCTTCTTTTTCACCAAATCGCATAATTTGATTTTCTGGTATCAGTATTACACAATACAATATTTTCGCTATATTTTAGTGTATCTGCAGTAAAATGGCTCGCATAAAATATTATGAGCGATCAAAAATAAAATTCAGCTAATATTATTCCCATTTTCAAGGTCAATACACAGAAGTCACATTGAAAAAAATTCTATGATTTGCATGACGTCTCAGATAACGCTCAAAATATTCAAGGACAAACTGTTACTATTGCAATCTAGATGCTAAGCATAAAAGGTTTTATGGAAGTGACGGAGTCATTTCGTATCTTTCATGAAAATAATCGAATGTCAATTTATCTCAACCTTGAATATACCTTTTACTAGTAATAAAAGCCTATGAAAAATATTGACGCACGACATATTACTATTCTCTATCATTTTTGTCAATTCATTCCCTTTTTTTTTTTTTTTTTTTAGAAGAACAGTGGATTTGTAAGCAGTCTAAGACAGCATAGCTTGATATCATGAAAATAATCACATGGATTTATGGAGGAATGTCATATTTCGTATTCTCATTGAGAACACTCCATGACACGCTCGTGGAATGGTCATTCCCGACCCCTCCATTGATGAATTCCTATTCTAAATGGTGGTATAAATATGAACAGAGAAGACGGATTGGATTCCTGTCTATGCCATTGCAATTCTTACATAGTTTCGCATTGACGATCGATTTGGTCATGGCATGAAGAAGTGTGTTCGCCAACAACCATAAGCAGATTTTTCAGGTCACCATATCTTTGCCTCCACCTCAAATAATAATAATAATAATTAAAGTCAATAGTATTTTCCTCCTTCACGGTGCATTTAAGAACAGGGGAGTACTGGGGTGGTTGTAACATTCACATCACGCAGATTTTTTAAAAAATTTTAATCAGAATTTCCGCTAAATATGATCTTTATGATTGGCTTCTATTATATCACCACAGTTAGTGCCCAACTAAAATGGCTATTGAGATGTTCTGAACATATGATCCGGCTAATGGGGAGAAATATTTCGACGTATTTAATTAAGGATAAATTTGATGATATTTTCAAAAACATTTTTATTTATTTCATTTGCCTATATATATTATTTTTTTTAAAAATTGCTTTCATTTTTTTCCGAATCAGAATTTGTTTTTCTATTCATCAATAAAAAATGTTCGAAACTATGAGATGGAACAAGTTGTAAGCTGCATTTCGTTTCAGGTGAGAAGTGGTAAATCCAAGTCTTATCGCCGGACAAAATTTTGTCGAAAACTCATTTCCTCCCTTTTGGTTATATTGCAGAAATTCAAATGCAATTTGAAAACACTTCCCTTTATGTTCCTCCGTCAATGACACCCATCGAGGAAAAACTTTAAGAAATTTAACTGATATGCAATTATTTTATACACATTTCCATGAGAATTAGCCAGTTTCTTTGAGATTTTGTCTATTGTTATGCGTATATTTGCAAGAATGCATTCATTTACGCGAGCAGCGATTTCAAAATGTGTCGCTGTTGCTGGTCTTCCTTCGAGATCCATGTCATCAATATTTGTACATCTATTCACAAACATGTTGCACCACTTCGCGATAGCTTGACGTGCCTGCCAATAAATTTCAGTGCAACGACACCTTTTCGCCCATGAAAAACGAATCACTGCTTGCATTCCAATTTAGACGATGCCACTTGAAGCTGTCGAGGCATACTTACCAATGATTATCAGAAAAACTGAAACTGTCCCTGTTAAAGCCACTAAAATGAACTCGAGTTTAAGGAAAATTGTTACGGTATTTTTTAAATCTTACAAATTAATTCAAATTAAAAAAGCTAGTAAAATAAAATTTTTTAATTTTTATTTCTCATTTTAGATCTATATTTACAAAAAGAAATATCTGTGTATGCGCGCATGTTTGTTTGAAGTGCTCGGTGGTATCTTTTACACTTAATAACCATGAAATTTGGCATGCAGGTAGTCAATGTACCTCAAAACCTGCATTTTAAAATTTTGTATAGAAACCCTTTATTGAATGTTTTGTAATGTTTGGGAGAATTTTTGCATGTCTTTGCCCGAAATATAGTTTGTAGAAAAGAAAATCTGCAAATCTCTGAAGAGGGCAATTCTATAGAATTTTTTTTATTGACGTGTCTCTGTCTGACATGATTCTCTCAATCTTGGAAAATTTTCAAAAATTAGTTACTTTTCCGGAAGACTTTTGAATAGAAAGAATTGAAACAAAAATTGCTGAGTTCGATTTTCCTGATTCAATTACCTTTATTATATTTTGAGCAAGAAAGATAATTATTCGAACATCTCTCTCTAATTTGAAGCAAGAAAGATAAAATACATTTTTCAATGATTGTTAAATAATTATTTTCCTGACGTATTCAAAAATTTTGTTTGCTGATAAGTGGTAGAAACTAGGATGAGTGAGAAAAGTGTTACTTTTTTTTTTGCTGATTTGGCGAGGAACTAAATTGGCAAGATTTTATTTCGATTTTAATCGTATGTTGCTCACCAAATGACATCATCATGACGATGAAAAATAAACGTCATTTATCCAGTGCGGGTGCAGAAAATCGTTTATCTATTAAGGTCTTATATTTCCTTTCATGGTTTTCTTTGTGTGTTTTAATTTGATAAACATAATTAATTTTTAAAATTTTATTAAATATAAGCAACTCACTTCTATGTAGAAAAAAAGACATTTAATTAAAATTCGTTATAAGTAAGTCACGAACATTTCCTACCATTTGGAACAAAGCTTCAAAAGTCGGGATTGCCTCGGTATATGCAAAATGGCTTTATAATGGTTCTGTTCTCCAAAAGTCCATCATCGCTAAGAAATGTGATGTCTTTAACAGTGAATGGCTTATAATGCAAATAAAGCGCTGCACTTGATTGTTTGGGGCTATATTGGTGACGACCTCATTGGTTATTTGGTCTTGGCGATGCGACTGAAAGTAGATTTCATTTCAAATATTCAATCACAGCTTATTGAGTAATGTTTTTCCGATAATATTACTTTATTTAATACTGAATTTCTTGGTTTTGCTCCGGAGATAAACTTTAAAGTCTCTTTTAAAACTTTTTTGCCCTTTAAAGTCATGATAATGTCTTCATAATGAAAGTTCTGTGAGAAAGGGTGGCATAAGATAATTATTATAATAATTCATAAAATACCTCCCATTTCACAAAATGGATTTTTTTTGACTATGACGTAAATCTTGATTGTAATTTTCATGTTGATTATAAATTAAATGTATAACGAAATCTCATTCGACTTGACAAAACTATTAATAATGCATTGAAACTGAAAAGTGTCTCAGAACTAGGGAGAGAAAATTAACCCCCAATATTTAGACCAAAAATGTCAGCGATGTCAATATTATTTATCCACTCGCATCTTCTAGTTTGAGAGCTGCTTATATATGCTGGCGAAAAGCACACCACCTTGGAGGGAAACGCGTTTTCATGCGATATAATACGCTTGTCCCTGTAATACATTGCCGTTTAATTAACAAGGGCCAATGTGATAAGATGTCTCCTCGAGATACCTAACGGTTAACTTTTATCAGTTTTTAAGCTTTACTTGTCTTATTTGAAGGAGTTCATAACTTGCCACAGAATGAAAGATAAGCCAACAGACTCCAAATTTCTTAGAGAAAGTGACTGCTTCTTAGAATCTCAAAAATGTTCATTGTAAAAACGGATTCTCAAATATTCTTCTGGGAAACCTTACCTTCTAGCACAATTATAAGATAGCGCTCTCTGGCCTTCTCTATCCAAGACCAATGATTACATTGGATGCATTCTAATGAATACAAAATTTAGTTTCAAATATTTGTCTAATTTTCAATTCAAGTCTGAATTCTCTATGGCGTGGAGGGTGAAATTATATTAGCAATGCTCAGGACTTGAAAGATGCTCAGCTAATTTACGTCTTTTTAGCATTAAAGCTTTAATGGTAAACATTTTCTTAGCAGACGTTATATTTTGATTGGAATATCAAGAATATATGGTCGATAATTAGTAAAAATTTTTAAAGTATTCAAACTCTAGTTGATAAATCACAGATTTCAATACTCATTTGAATTTAAAAAAAAAGAAAGATATAATTCTATCAAAACCGAAAATTAAAGTAATTTCCAAAGTATCCTTTCCGATAATAATGCTCTAAAAGAGAACTGCAACTCTGTCTTTGCCTCACATATTTTAAATATCAAACCAATGACTAGATTTAAAAGAGATGAAATTAACATTATAAATTTTTGAAAATTATGCTTTTGCAATTTCGCTAGTATCTTTATGTAATGCTTAAACTATGATGAACATTTAGAAAATGCATAATGTCAAATTGGCATTACTTTTGAAGGCTAAGGTAAATGTGAAGTACATTGTGACTTTTTTTCTGTTAGACACCTGTTTGTGAATTCAATGTCGCTTGTCAGGAAAATCTACATCTATGAATTTTATACAATTAAGAATAAGCACTCAACATCAAGCGATTAAAAAGCTTGTGAAATCGTCGTATTATTCTGTCACCATTTCTATTTTTGACGGATAATATGTAAAAAGCACTTGCCCATTTACCACTTTAATACTCCAGTCAGAAATCGTCTCTCTTTCTCCCCCTCACGATTAAATGAATTTTCTGGGAAAGAAGCAAGTCTCTTTAAAGGACATTTTTATAATTATTAAATTGAAGACTTACTTCTTGGATGTTTTAAAAAAGATTCTTTGTCAAAATCCATGACACACGATCAATATTAAAGCAAAATCAGAAATCAGGCAAAAGGTTATGGAAACGCATTCCAAACTTAACGAGTTTCCCCAAATTTTGATAAAAAATGTATTAATTCGGTACTGAATTATTTGATTTTTGAGTTATCGTATCAATATAATTCATTATGTTTTTCGTAAACAAGAAATTTAAAATATGGAATAAAATTTCATCACAAACACGACGTCAAATCATTTCCAATTTTTTTTCTCCTTGTACACGAGTAAAGAAAAATAGGATATTTTGAACATATCTCTCAGTGATTATAAGTATGCTCATGTGCTTTTTTATGGAGATTTTTATTATTTTCTCGAATGCAAAATATGTAAAGAAAATCTGCAATCGTCGAAAAATTTGACGTCAAACCGTCGATGAGTCTTCACATTTCAGACCTTCCTGGATTATAAAATTATATTCTTGGAATGCCGGCGTCCTGGGCATAGGAGTAGCGTGTCTTCCACGTGATCTGGGCCTCCCGGTTGCTCTTCTTCTGTGTTCTATCTGTGAGGAGTGTGAATGCGTTCCCTTTTAAAAAGGGGTTGTGCAAGCGAATGCGACGCATGAAGTAGCTAAGTCGTGCTTGCTCTTTGCCCTAGTTGGCGCAACTAAAAAAACAAGAGAGGCTCACTCGGCTTAAATCGTAAAGTGCTTGTAAAGTGCCATGAGTCACAACACACATTCTTGGAATTATGCCTGCTTTATACATCAAATTTGTAGATTTCTGTCAACTTTTATAAGGAACCTATTCATGGATATTTTCTTATTTTGTATATCTATCCGAATATGGACGAATAAGATAATTCAAAATTTATGAATCTCGAATAATACAGTTTGGTATATAGTTTTAATATTTAAAGTGCAGTCAAAAGATAAACTATCTGATCGTCTGCACATTCCTATTTATGTAACGGGATAACTCAAAAACCTAAATATCAGATAAAGGAAATCTGTTATCCAATCGTGTCTATAAAATTATTTATATGTGTCAAAATTTCGTTTCAATCGTGATAATTGAAACGCAAAGTGCACCTGCGAGTCATTTAATAAATAACCCTTAGCCTTATCGAAGGTCTACAGTCTTCATACTAGGGAGATATTCCCTAACAAGGAAAGAGCAGGATTTGGAAAATTGAGATGAGATTTATGTTTAAAATGTTCTTTCATTAAATTATTAAAACTTAATAGACAATCAATTTCGAGAAAATTGCATTCAAACTTTTGGCATAGTTTATATTACAATAAAAAGCCCCTCCCCCACTCGCCTAAAAGAACTGGTAAAAAGGCCAAATAACATCTAGACTCCAGAGCATGCAGAAATGCCACGACACGAAGTGGCATGAACTCGACTGACAACTGAAGGCATCTTCGAAGTGATTCACATCTTGGAACAGCAGACTAGTCCATAGGAGAGCGAAGTGGTTGTGATCTCTTCTGAACTGTACGTTGTAAGGCATCACACATGTATTCAATGATACACATGTCTGGGGTCCAGTTCTTTTAACTAATATTTCGTGATCATTCATCATCAAGTTGAGATAGACAGGTTTGTCGAGAAACTGCCTTTTACTAAAGATCCGAATTGTACAAAAGATTCTTGACCAACAACAAATTAATCCCAACAACTGAAATTTCTTTGATACGTGTACCGATGTTTGATATTTCAGTCCTATTTAAAGCAACAATTAATTAAAACATTAAAATTCCTTTGGCATGCTTAAATATCTTATTTCGTTTTCATAAAATGGAAATAACAGTACATTTTACAGATAAAAAATGTCATATAAACGTAAAAATTTTAAACCCTTAAATTGGCAATTTAAGGGGTTAAAAATGTTATATCGAAAACTGCCCGAGGCTCAGAGAGCGCTCATTTCTGAGTGAATAACTGGCACAAATGAGCAAAAAGGAATTCAAATCAATAAAATTTATTCCTAAACGTTTTCTTTTAGAGAAAAATTTCTTTAATACCTACTGAATCACAGTCAAAACATGAAGTTTAATTCGATAACTGAGAGTGATTTTGTTTGGCCAGATAATCTGTTTAAACAAAACAGATTTATGATCTCTTGTCACAATAAATAAAACTCAACTGCTGTAGAAGCGCTTCATTTAGCAATGAAATTGGACTGCAAATCTATCTTTGCCATCCTATTTCTAGGTTCATATTATAAACGACCGTGGTTACGTTTATTACTCAATTTGAGTATATAAGATGATTGACTTCATTTTTTAATATTAAACTCTCTAAAATAGCAAAGAAAGATATTACAACTTCGTTATTTTTACTTTTTACGAATCTTATTCGCATGAGATGATTTCGAGCGAAGATGAACAACAATCTTTCTTCTTTTGTATAATGAATCATCCCAAGGATGCGGCTTCTTGCACTCTGATTTTAATTCATAATTAGTGTTTTCATTTAAAGTCTTCGTTATAATAGACCCAATCTCAAAAAAAGCTTTTTATACTTCAATGAGATTGTATATTTTTAATCATATACCCGGCGTTACTTGGGATTAAAATACTTTCTTGTATTATATTTTTAACGTAGAACTACATTTCAGAACTAATGTAGAACTACATTAATTAGTAGGACTATATTTTTAACGTAGAACTACATGTAGTTATTAAGGTAGAACTGTATTACTACCTTTGGCGACCAGCTTCCTCGCTAGGATTATTGATTTTTTTAGATTATTAAACAATTAATATGGGGTGCATTTTATAGAATTTCAGTTTATCTGATTCGACTTAAAAATATGACCCTAACGGAATCATTCAAATTAACGGGCAACAAATTAAAATTAAATTTGCATATATACTATGAAATATAAGCGGAAGTAAAAATCATTTTTCGGAATTAATTATAAAGTAATTTATTTTATCTTAGTTTTAACATTAACAAAATCTCGCGATTCAATTAAATATTTTGATGGATGAGCTAGAATTTCATAACATTAAAAAAGCGACTGAAGTGAGCATTAGGTACTCCTAATAAACATTTTTCAAACCAAACCTAACATTAAAACCATAAACCTAATACCGTAAATTAAACTTGAAGAATTTAATAAAAGTAAAAAAAAAAAACTATATAGAAATGAAATCGATATCATTAAAGAGATAATTTATGAGTTTTAAGATAATGCAAAAAACTTTTGGCGAAATGAATAGTTTGGGAAGTCCTCTATTTCCAGTAGGTAAGTCATAGTGAGGATTAAGCCTATTTCCACTCTCGATTGTTAAACTTTCCGACTAAAGTTCATTTCTTAATTTCTTTTGCATCTTCCGACTGAATGGTTTGATACGATGAGCAGCATTTATAATGTAATAATTTTATTTAATTTGCGAAATGTTGAATTAAGTGCAGCTGTAAAAACACTGAATAAAGCAGTCTGCTGAAACTTTCGTACATCGATATATTTACATTTCATTGCTGCCATTCCTTAATAAGTAATAAGAACGATTTCTGTGCCACGTATGTTAGCGTTATATATATATATATATATATATATATATATATATATATATATATATATATAATTTTTTATTAACTGAAACGTTTTTGAATTAAAATTAAAGCATTATTTAAGCCAGAGAAAATTCCGCCGGTGGTTGATTTTCAAAAATGAATACTGTTTGTTATATTAGTAGTACTGAAATTTTGTTCACAAACGCTAAAGCGTAAGGTAGGTTTTCTTCGTTTGAGCGACAGAACACTCGTTTTTAAACATGGGCACACCACTACTTTAAAACCAATAAAAACATTGAAAAAGAACGAATTAAAATAAAAGATAATTATAAAAAATAATGGTAGAGTTTCCAAAATGTAAAAAAGACCAAATTTTTTATATTTCTTAATGAAAGACAAAATTAAATTTTGTACTTTGTAAAATTCACAGTAATCGTGTTGATTATCATTAAGTAGTATAGTCAAAATTTCATAACTTTGTCAAATTTGGTTTCGCATCGATAAAAACAATTTTTGATTTAAAATTTGGAGTTTCAAGAATATTATGAATATAATTTCTTAAGAAAAAAAGACTGTTTAAATACGCGCGGCAGTTGCTTAGTTGAATGCCATTCAGTTTCTCAGGAAGAAACGCTGAACATATACAGTGAAACTTCTTCGAACGGCCACCCCCTTATTTCTGGTGTTAAAAGCAACAAAATAGTTTAATATTTTTTAATGCGGTTTATAAGCGAATAGTTAAGTAATAAAGATAATTTATAACCAAGAAATCGCAAAGCAATTTTCCAGAAATTGTTAATCCCAGTCTCACCTACAGTTGAAAAAAAATCGACTCTCATTCAATTGTAACATATTTTTCCCGAATAATTTTAGTAATATTGAAAAAAAAAATATTTCATTTTTTCATCATTCTCGTACATAAGGAAATAATTCGTTAATATTAAATGAAATTTGTGATTTTTTTTAATATAATACTGACTGCAAAGTAAAAACGAACTTGAAATTTTGGTGTACAACGAGATACAAGTCAAATTTCTCTTATATATGCGCGCTCGCGTGTGTGAGTGAATTTTAAACCAGAAAGCTATTTTTCAAATATATTCTAATTATGCTCGTTTTTTATTTATTCATTGCTCGTTAAAAATTAGCTATAGGCAAATGAATGGATCCATCTAACTAAGCTGAGTTTAAATATGTTAACGTCTTGCTTTAAAACAAAACTAGGGCTGTTCTGGGACGAACCTCGTAATTTTGAACCGCGATCAGATGTCGAGGCCGTCACCTGAGTTGGCAACCCTCTCTAAACTTACCACACCACATCAGCAGAAGGAAGAACCTGAAACCCCCTAGTTCCGTAGCCAACACCTTACCACCAGGCCACCGCAACCAAAGTACAGAATTATTTAGTGATTTCCGCCATATTAGCTTCGTGACTTCAGAAGTTGAAATAGAAAAGTAAGTTTTATTTGTATCAAATTAAATATATATATATATGTACGATAATGCAGAGACACTCAATATGGCCACGAGGGAATTGCCACAACATGCGAGGTAAACTGTCATCGCGACAGTAGAACCGAAATGAGTGACATCTATTGATCACTGATCGTACTGATCCACTGATCCTGTTTTCTACTATCCCATGTGATTAGTTTTAAAATATTTCCTTGCATATGTTTTTTTCCTTCTCATATGATTAATTACAGATGTCGTTTGATAAGTGTGACAAATTAATTTTTAGTACATTAAATTTGCATTAGTCATGGTTACATTTACAACTGAATTCGTACAATTCAATAATTTCTTCATTATTATTTATCCGCGAAAATAAGAAATTTCTAAAACTTTCGCATGTTTTCAAATTCATTTTGGACGCTGCTTTCTGATTAGACACATTTCAATGTCTCAAAATGCTTTGGTTTCTTTGAAAACTGCTTTGACACAACGCCCCGATTCTGTACTATGTCACATCAAAGTGAGTTATGATACGAAGCAAATGGCGCGACCTCCGATCTTAAAAGTAAACTATCTTCATAAATTGAGTATAGGTATGTTTTAACCTGATGCGATAGTTTTAAGTGTATTTGTCAGAACGTTTGTAGTTTTCAGTAGTATTTTACATAATAAAACTTTGCGATTAATAAATCTCAAACAAATTTTGTGTGGAAATAATCGGAATTTAATATACAAATTTTTATTTCGAAATAGACACGGTCTATCGTATTATATAAAGAATGAAATGGAAACAAATATGTGAGCAGACACATTTATGGAGCAGGTGTTACCTTACCTGTTTCCTATCAGAGAAACATTCTTCTAGGGTAAACTTGTGTTGCTACATGGAAGAACGAAGTTAGCAAGAAATAAGTTTCCCTCTACAGAGGATTCTTGAATTCATTCTATTTGTCTAAATGATAAAATTTGAACTAAACTTGAATTATTTATATGTATTGAAAACGTGAATATATTATTTTCGTTACAGCACATGTATCTTAATATTATTCTTCGGATAAAAAGGAGATGGATTCTGCACCAGCATTAGTTAATTCTCCGCATGCAGGGGCTGCGTTGCATGAAAAAGTGTCGCTGGTTCAATTGTTATTCCAGAATCAGTAGGGCTGCGTTGCAGCTCTAAGAGAATTCCATCGTATGAAGCGGATACGAACAGATGCAATATTACTATATGCAAGATGATACAGAAATTTGAAACAACATTTTAAGAACAAACTTATAAGAACGAAATATACGGAAACAATCCTAATCATTCATCGCGCTTTCCTGACGAAGGTTATGAAGTTCTCATAAATCTACAAAGACGACATAAATGACACTGGTTGAGAATCCACAAATGTGATTGGGTGCAAATACCAAATAATTCAATTTTGATTTCTATCTTTCGAAAGGAAGTGTTGCTCAGTTTCTTCATTACACTATAAAGGCAAATGGGTCATCGAAGAAGATCGGGAGAGATTTCGTTTGCCCGCTTCTACTGCCACCCTTCTGTTTTGCCACGGTTCCGAATTCCGAGAACAATAACGCTCTTAGTATTGATAACCTTCAATTACTGCAGGATCTACTAGTTGGATCTAATGCGGGAGAAATTACACTTTTAGAAAGTGCATAAGAAATGTTTGGGAAACCACTTCCACTGCTTTATCCGAAAAAGCAATCTTGATAGAATTATAAAATTGACTTTATTTTAATAAAATTTCTTCTCACATATGACTATTCAATAAATTTCTTATTATTTTTATTTTTGATTATATTAAACTCCAGAAACTTCTTTTTTCTTGAAAAAAGATTCCTTCAAATAAAATGAGCGCATTAGACTGTCCTTTAAATTAATTTTGTTGAATAATAAGTATCAAGAACGGGAGAAAGTTCCCGATGACATTTTGCCATTTATCTTTTGCTGCGTAGCAACTATTTTGATTCCAGAATGTCTTACCTCAAGGCGATTCTCTTTAAATTAGAAACGAAACATAAGAGAGTTAACTTTCTTCGTCTGAATTTGTTTCCTGCTCTCCACCTGCGTCTTTTGCTCTCTTTATTTTTGAACATCTCTGTGGGTTGCCGTGCGATTTGAAACTTTAATTGGGCTCACTTAGCAGGCATTCTAGGAAATATTTCATAATGGTGCCGCACCGATGAACACGTGTAGCAAGCTGTCCATAAATAAATTCGCATCGGCAAAAACAGCTCCTTAACAGATATGTTTAGCCTGAATTAAGACGACGCATTTTTTGAATTAATTTGTAACGATGCTTGAAATTAGAAATCTACCATTAATGATTCAAAAATGAAGCTTTTTACAGCGTAGGTGAATTTTCAAATCAAATGATGGTTGGTTGTTCAATTAGTGTTATGACACCTTTTAGGATGCATTGCGGGACAGAACCTTTCTATGTTCGGGGAAACACTGCGCGAATAAAAGTATCCGGATTCAAGCATTTTTCCAGATTTCTCCAGAAAGACTGAACGAGTTGTTTTGCAATTCCTGTCATCCGAAAGAATCGTTTTAATTCACATCTTACAAGAATATGCAGTCATGTGGGCTTATAGAAGATCGACAGGAAATTGATCAAGGAAAAAAAAAAACTTTGTCTCATTTTTTTCACATAGAACATAAAATAATTTCATATTTTCAAAACTGGCTTGATTTACTCCGGGTAATATTTGCATGCATTTGCAAATTTTTCTGCAAGTACGTTGCTTACAAGATGCAGATGTTTCGACCAGATTGTATGATACATACAAAATATGGGACAAAATTATGCAAAAACATCATATTAAAATTGAAGGAACTATAAATATCCGAGGAAATATTAGCAGATCAATTTTAACTGTGCATGCGAGAAATAAAACATATTTTGCTTTCTTAACTTCAAAGCCATATACATAGAGAAACTTGTGTAAAAGCTTTAGCTGAATGCCATTAAGACTCAGAAAGATATCGGCATTTCAATGAACTGAATTTCAGTTTTCAGTCTAGGAGAATCTGAATGACGAAGGGTTTTTCACGAAATGATATTCTTTATACTTGAATCTTCGAAAAAGTATATTGAATTCTATATACAATCAAAAATACACTAAATACCTCTTTATACTTACAAAGCAAGTACATAACATAAATTGGAATAAATTAGACATCGTAAATAATATAAATATTATGTTACTCGTCATTATTTGCTCTTTCAATATTGAATAATTTGTTTTACAATAGAATTAAAAATATTCGGACACTTTAACACCTTTTTAACCTGCTGGCATGACAATTGCTATGGACAATTGAAATGGAGTCACCTTTACTACAACTCCATAAAGTAGACTACCCACTACTGTTGGAAAGTTTCGGCTGGAAGTGGCCGCCATTCTTGTAAAAGGAAACTAAAAAGCTCTATAATTAATGTGGAGCATTGTAATTTTGCTAGAATTCCAGGCTTCATTTAGCAATGCAGTTGCTTTACGGAATTAAGATCGAATACATGAGATCGAAAATGCTTGTAATTTTTTTTCCAACAGTTTTAAACTTGAAAAGAATTCTTCGGAAATTTTTTACATGTCTCACTTGGGGTGGGAGAGTTTCTTTTTTTCATTTTTTAACCTGAAAATGAAATTTTTAACATTTTCAAAAACCAAAAATAAAAATAATAAAGAATGTGATAATAATATAATTTTTATCAAGATATGTAAATAAAAATGAGAAAGTTTCAAAAAGTTGGTAATATTTCCCGATATAAATATTTGGCGACATCTGATTTAAAGCCAGTAAAAATATCCTAATTCTTATATTTTCGAAGAATATGTATTGCTCAGAAGTCTCGCAAGAGAGACATGGGAAACGTGTTTTCTTTACCAAAAAGAGACGAAGCACGGGGCAACTCGCAATAGTGTAGTGCTCAAGCGCAGTGATACAAATAAATTGTCAGTTTTTTTTTTTACCAACATCTAAAAATGCATAAGGACAGGAATCAACCCTTCATAGAGAATTGATTTCGAATAGGTTGATCCTTAACAAAGGGAAAAATAAGTGGATTTATATTTAATAATTTTTTAAAATTTTTGATGTTTATAGATTTTATAATTTATTTATGATTCAATTTAAATTTTTCTGTAAAATAAAAGTATTTTAATTTAGAAACACGTACAATTTAAAGTGATGTGTTTTTTTTTTCATTTCAAAGAAACTGGTTTATTAATTTCGTAAGTTACTTCAGAACACTGTTTTATTATTCCATATGGGCCAGAAAAAGAGGGATTTAATTTTCTTGCATTAGGATAATTAAACAACAAAATCATCTAAAATAATTTTTTTCAAAAAAGCGAGCATTATATTTTATTTTATTTTTGATATGGAAGTCTATGAGTTAGTTATAACTCAATAGTTATAATTATAATTATTATTTTGACCAATGGAAGAATCATATATATTCCAAACAACAGGTATGCTGGGGGAAATTTAGTTGTCAAATGGGGGTTATATTACATTCATTAATTACTTGTTCTAGAACTTTTATCCATGAAACTTCAGTAGAGAAGGAATTTAAATTTAATTCCTAATGACACGTTCAACTTTACCATTAGTTTGAGGATGAAAAGCTGAAAATTAAAGATGTTTCATAAGAATTTTTTAATCTAGAAAAATTAAATGTAGAATTTCTACCAGTTAACAATTTTACATGGACTTGAATGTGGAATATTTGTTTTAAAATAAGTTTGGAGAAGGCATTTTAGTAGACAAATAATTTACGTTTACGTTTAGTTGCTAGTGGTTGATTGCACGTTTAACTTTACCATTTATTTGAGAATATAAGCTGAAATTAAAAGATGTTTCATGAGAATTTTTTTAATGTAGAAGAATATAGCCTTTCTATCAGTTGACTACAGACTGAATTTGGAACATTTGTTTTAAAATAATAATTTAAGTTTCAGAATTTTCCTTTTTTGATGAAAAACCCAAAACGTCTTCTTGCAAAGTCAGTTATGGTATGCAGAGACGTTTTTGTTGAATCGTAGCAATTAAAACTTCTCAAAGGGTCAACAGAATATGCATTCAAAAGGCTTAATTTTAAGAGACATCTGTGTAACTAATTTTTTTTTCTTTTTTGCCTTCGTTTCTTATTAAGTTGGCTTAATGTACAATTCTTAACAAACTGAAAAACATCTGAACTAGTATTAAGTCAACAGTATTAAGAAGTAATTAAATAAATTATTTTTTAAACACCACAGGAACCCAATTACTCCTAAGCTTGATTTAATAATTTAAGGAAAACTATTGAATACAAATTTTTGCTTTTAATACTGTGACATTTTTGATTTTATGGTACTTAGGTCCACATAAATTCTTTTGTTGAGTTTTGTTGAGTACACAGTGATATAAGATAAATAATTGCAAGCAAAAACAACATTGTGTTTGATAAATATTCAAAAAAAAAAAAAAAGATCATCTTCACTATTCATATAAGCCAAAATTTGCGCAGAAAGCCAGTTTTCCAGTATTTTTTGGATGGATAGGCAAAAAAACCTGAATCCAAATCTAAAGAGGAAAGGATTTTTGCTTTTGACAATCTAATAAACTATTCATTATATACTGAAAGAGAAAAAAAAAAGGATTACTGCTTTCTTTTATAATACAGTACACTTCCGAGTATCCGGTTCGTGATTATCCGGCTTCCGTACTATCCGACCTATTTTTCCTGTGTCATAATTAATTGAGGCAAGGCACTGCATTGAGACATTGCCAAGGCATTGGAAGCGGGCGATCTTCTACGATCTTCCTACGTATCGGGTGTAAAATACAAGTTGTGACAAGGAAAACAGCAGCGTTCTGCTCGTTGTTCATTGTTTCATCAGCATGTAATGGACCTCAATGGTTGCCTCTGTTCTTGATCATAACTGCACTGTAAGTATATTATTCGAAAATTGTTCTTTGGGTATGCATCTGATACCTGATGCATTTGGTACCTGTACATCTGTACATCTGGATATACATCTGTGTTTCCACACCTGGTTAGTAACAAATGTCCAGACATAATGACTCTCCTAGTGAAAAGGATCCACATCTGAGGTCCGTTTGCACTTAACTATGTATGTAAAAACGGGGGACATTACAACTGGTCTGAATTCCAATAACCATGTGAGAAAAGACATTCTGTAAGTTTGGAAACTCTACATTTTATAAGCACTAAATTTGAGAAATAAGCTTTAGATAAAGGAAAAAACTTTATATCTTCCCGAATAAGCGTGTCATTTTTACGAAAATACATGTAAGTACAGCTCATAGCAAATCAAATCATTGCTGAAACTTTTGCATTTTTCTGTTTTCTGTGAAACTGTATGAGCAAAAATCTTTTTCTCCTTTATATCAATTCCCGGTCGATCTCCTGAAGTTGACCTTCGTTCGACTTTTCTGAAGGAATGTGAAAAGTCCAGACACTCACGATGACAATGCGTGAGTACATAATTGAAACAAATTTTCTTTTACAGGTGTTGAAAGCTAATTTCACGATTTTCTTCATAAGATAGCTTATGTTCTCAGATATGTTCATTGTTCAAGTTCAATTCTTGCATTATAATTATTTCACTTATTATTTCTATTCTGTTCTGTAGTTTTAATTGATTTTAATGATTTCAGCTTTCCCTCGTTTCATAAATGAATAAAAAATGAAAATTGAAGTTTATATAAGAAAAATATGTGCCTACAATTCTTGTCTTGCAACACTAATGAGACAGCAATAAAATAAACTTTTCTGCGCCGTCTCTCACATACAGGTCTTTGTCAATCACTTTTCATCGAATCAAGTTAGCACAGGTGCGTTTTGCATGCTTCTGACTTCAAGATTATGCATTTCTCCCTTACATCATCTCACTTTAAATTCCGTTGCAATATTTCTGAGTCTTCATTTGTGCTTTGTTATAACATAGTAAGAAAATAAAAACTTTAATAATTCTCAAATAGGCCCCAATTCTTATGATGCGGATCGAAGCATATAGGAAAACTTGACACAGTATGATATTCGAGAATATTGTTCTATTCTAACACGATTTTAGATCAAGAACCTGTGGCAGTAGTCTCCCCAAAATCATTTTTGCATAATATCTAATTAAAATGTTATTCCAGAAAATGATGTGCTCTGAATTGGCGCATGATAGTTCCGAATTGTTAGCCTTTGGCGCAATTTGGCATTTTTACTGAATCTACCGTGTGATTCTTAGTGATTAATCCTGGCATGTGGTTAATAGTACACGACAATTGAATTTGTGTTTTAGAATCAAAGTTGATACATTTAATTGAAGGCGCTTTCAGTTATCACGTTTCTGTCATTGTTTCTTATGGCACTTGCCATGGACAAGCCCTCTGTTACGAAGACAGCTATTTAAGCTGGTGGGGAAGCGTCTCTTGTTTTTATAGTAGCGCCAATTAGTGCCAAGAGTACGACTTTGCTACTCACGCATCACTCATTCGCTTGCACAACTTCTTTTTACATGAGGGCACATTCACACTTCTCACAGATAGAACAACGGCAGAGCAACCATGCCCAAACCGGAACTCGAACCCAGGACGCCCAGATCACGGGGAAGACGCGCTATCCCTATGCCAGGACGCCGGCCATCGCGTTTCTGAAAGTACAGGCCAATAAATAACCAATTCTTATTGTATTTGATTCAAAATTTGATGAGTGTTTGCAGTATAGATGCTAAAACTGTGTACCGAATTTGAATTATCTCTCTTCGCTGCGTGGTTCTCGTGTTGACTTATATTCGAACAGCCTAACAGACATATTTCTACTGAACGGATTTTGTTCAAAATTTGATAGAATTCAAAAAACTTAGTGTAAAGACCGTATACCAAATGTCATCTTTCTAGCTCAAATCGCTTTTGAATTATTTTTATCGCAGGCAGGCAGATATAAAGCCAAAAATGTATTTTTCGAATTCAAAGAGGTCTAACAGGTAGAGATTCGTCAAAATTTTGAATTCGAATTTTTTGACAATCATAATACTTTCTCTAAACTTCGTATTCGATTAAGTAAAAATTCTGGAAAAACAGGCGAGGAAAATAGGTAATATTAGATATTCGAAACTCGGAATATTAAAATATGGAATAGATGTGAAATGGTGAGCAGTATTAATCTTATAAATGTATGGATAGAAAAATAAATCAAATGACAATATATATGTGGAAATTCTACGTCCATTTTGGGAAAAAAATCCATGGTAAAAGCAACCTAATCTAAATGTTGATCTAAAAATATTATGGCATGTTTTTTAAATCGTATTTGCTGCGCAGTTGCTTTGCTTCGTGTAGTTCACAGGTGGCATACACAACACGACACTTTCTTAACACAACATTAAATTAATTTTCTTCCTGCACTTTCAAAGAAGCATGTGATTAAGATTGGCATGATTCCATCTTGTTGCCGTCTTGAAGAGCTGCTGCAAAATTCGCTATTAGAAGTGCATCAAATAAATTAACAAAGTATGATTATTACACGACGGCAAGCTTGACCTTTTAACCGGCTACAACTGCGAATTTTTCGCGTTCAATTAGAAAGAAAAATTGTTTGAATTTCTCTATGTATATCGACCAAAATGATGGATTTTTTGATGACGGATGTCTCTATTTGATGTTGCATTAAAAATAAACTGCTGGGAGAGTATCATTTTTCTTCCTATGCAATGTGAAACAGTACTCGACGTAAGCTCTCTTTCTGTCATTTCCAACTTAAAGCGCGTCGTTTCTACAGTTTTAAAGCTTAGAAGAAGGAAATCACAATATGTATGATACAGCTGCTTTCATACCATTCGTTCCTCTCTGTACGGGAATAGATTTTTGTTTACACCATTGTCCTGCAAGCGAAGTTTGATGAATTCTGGAATATCAGAAAGCTGCGCATTTCTTGAAATACTTTTAAACTGAACAAGGAAATAAACAGTGATATAAATATAAAAGCATTTTTGATAAAAAAATTCTGAATTTATATAAAAATGAATGAAGACAAGTTTCACAATTTAATTGGAAATAAACTTTCAGAAAAAGAAAAGTCAAAAAATTATAAAATTGGAGCGTCGCAAATTTTGTGAGAAAAGAGAAGTTTCAAGCTAAGAAAAATAACTTTCTTTTACTCAAAATTTAACCTCTTAACTGTTATGCACGTGCATCTTAAGTGCATAGAAATACCTCTTTCTAAAACATAAAATCAGGAATTTGATCATCCGAGAACACTGTAATTTGATACTACATAATTTTCAAGTACCTCAAATGTTCTCCGGATTCTTCGAGATTCAGGAGATATCATATTCAGGAAACAATATATTACATCTCAAACCATTAGTTCTCTTTCTCAGAAATGCATCCAACTGATATTGCTTAAGAATTATTTAAATAAAATTGACTTTGTTGAATATTATATTTAAGAAACGATAAATTCATTTATAATAAAACTTCGGTTGCGGTGACTTGGTGGTAAATTCTCGATTTCGGAGCCGGAGGGTTTCAAGTTCGAAACGTGATTCCACCGAAAAACCATCGCGTAAGCGAGTCTGGTGCATGTTAAATTTGTCGAGGCCAATTGTCCTTCCGCTGACGTGATATGGAGTGGAAGAAGGGAGATGCCGGCTCAGATGTCGCCTTCGTCATCTGACCGCGGCTCAAGATTACAAGCTCCATCCCAAAACAGTCTTAGTATTGCTTTAACCCTCTCGCTGCGTATCCCACGATTTCCACAGGCAACGTAGAAGTAGCAAAATTTGCGCAGCTCGCGATTTCCGCGGGAAGCACTTTCTCCACCTATTGAGCTGTACAACCCGCTCTTTTCCCTTTCATTGTTTCATTTCGGCTTTTCTGGTTTCACTCAGATATGGATTAACAGATAGCGTTAGTTGCCTATATGCAAGCTCGTTTTGCAGGCTCATTTCAAAACTGACAGATGTCTGGCAGGAAACGTTTCGCAATTAAAGAACCTATTTTGATAAATAAATAATAAAAACATTCATGTAAGATCTTTTTTTTTTCTTAATTTTGTCTCGACATATCAACAATAAGTTGCACTCCTAAGTTATATATATATATATATATATTTAGAGATGCATAATCCACGATTTTTTGAATAACAAATAATTTTGCTATTGTTATTTTTAAATATTTGTTCCAAATATCTGTTATTTCAATCATATTATTAATTAAAAATTATTACTTAATATTAAATATAAAATCTATTAATTGTAATTAATACTTAATTTACTAATTTAAGTAACGTGTGATTGAATTAATTTATCTATTTCAGCTTACTTCTTAAATTTGTTTTCTGTTCAAAACTATTTATTTAATTTCTTTATTGGAGTAAACCATTTTCTGAAAAATTTGAATTAAATATATATGTCATTTCTTTAAATTGTTTACTTTAGTTCTATATTTTACCAATAGATGGCGCCAGCAGTAAACGGAATATATGCAAAGTCAAGTCACAAGCAATTAAAAAGGATATGTATGGAGTAGTGCATCATCAAATACGAATATCAGAAAGTTAAGGTTATTCTCATGAAGTGGAGCGGCAACTTCACACTTTCCAGTGAAGTCACCGCTCCGATAAATTTCATTGATATGCAATTCAATGATATGATAATTCCAATAACCAGTCCGTTCACTTTTCAATCCATTCACAGATTTCTCCTTTTCTGTTTTGTTCAAGAGCTTCCATTGGACAGATCTTATCGATTGTTACTTTCCAGTGAAGTCACCGCCCCGGTAAATTTCAGTGATATCGTATCGATTGTTACTTTCTATCGTGATCCAAAACCTGTAATCGAAATATCATCAGTAAGATCGTATCAAGGATTTGAATCATACCCCTCTTTCAAAAGTATTGATCACTTTTATTTGTGACTTTATGATATTGGTTACGTAATAACCGCTAAAATATTCGTCATCCCTATATATATTATCAAAGCACAACCGCTTACTAAATCATCTCAACGTCATGCCACTATTCTTTTCACCTGTTTTGTCCGGAGGTTGAGAATCTTGAGTTCAAGAGCTCCGTGCCACTCCCCTCGAATCGGCAAATCGAATTGACATTAGCTGATTAATCCGCCTGTCCATAGAACGGGTTTTTCTCTCCTTAAAATAGATTCAAGTGGAATTTTCAGTGGCGAGGATTCGCAACCTGGCATTCGTTTTCGACGCATTTTGAATGCTTCGCAGAAGAATTTTTACTTCCAATCGAGAATCGAGAATTTCTATTTCGAGAATTTATTTCTCATATTCCATTGGTTTAATACAATTTGGAGAATTTTCTTAGAC